>NC_050446.1:147236001-148436001 GCF_903995425.1 Onychomys torridus
GTTGTTGATTGTTGAGAGTGAGGAGACTTTTCCATGTGCTTTTTCAAATAAATTGATTCCCTTTCTTCCTTCTCCCACACCCTCCTCCTTCCTCCTTTTACACCTCACTGCTTCTCTTTCCTCTTTTCCCTTTTTTCCTCCTTCTCCTTCCCCTCTGCCTTTGTCTCTTCATCTTCTGTTCTCACCACCCTCTCCTTCTCCTTTACAGTGGTTCTTCTGATAGCTTTTGTTTGCCCCCACTGTGACCGGAACAGGAAGCATTCCTCACAGACTCACATATTGAACTCTTACTCACAAAACTGAGGCATGGTTTTTTTGGGAGAGGATGTGGGAACTTTAGGAGGGGGTGGGGGAAATTTGGTCCTTGGGGATATCTTGCTCCTGTCCCACTCCTCTCTCTTTCTCTCTCTCTCTCTCTCTCTCTCTCTCTCTCTCTCTCTCTCTCTCTCACTCACTCTTTCCTGTAAGCCATGGCATAAACAACTTTTTTCAAAAACTCCCACTGCCTCTTTGGTCTAGTATCCAAGTGCATGTAGCTAAGCAACCATGGGCTAGACCCTTTGAAACCAGAAGCCGAAATCAATTTATCCTTTTAAGTTTTTCTCAGGAATTTTTGGTCATATTGACGTAAGAATAACTAATGAAGTCAGTGATTTATTTTTATAGTCTGGTAAGGTTCAGCACCTCATTCCTATGACTATGGCGCTGGAGATGTGCACACAGGGCTCGAACGAGGGGCCCTCTGCTTCATGTCATTCTATTGGAAAGTATAGTGACTCTGGAAAAATGCCTGGGAAGCTGGAGCCATGTGATCCTGCAGTGCCAGCCCTGGCTGGTAATGTTGAGACCTCCTCAGACTTGGGGCTTGGACCGAAGGGGAACATTAATACAGTTAGAGCCACAGGTAGGTGAGAAGAAACTGCAGAGAGGGTGAAGTTCCCTGACCCCCTTGTGTTTCCAGGGTCTGCAGCCCAGCTTGTGCTCTGGCTGTGTATTTCACTGGGATATTTGAGGCAGAAGAATTATTGTTTTCCACATAACTACCGATCAACCCTAGTTGTAAAACAGATAATGTTATAGGCACAATTTGAACCCTCCTTAGACTGTGGAACATGGAAATGTCCCTGTGGGGGACTCTCTGGGGAGTCAAGAGTTCTCTGGTCCTTTCTGTAAACTACTGGCAATTGTTGCTCTGCACCTTATTCTTCTTCGTTTCTCTCCTGGAGTGTGAGAGATGGAGTCTTGGGAGGCAGACTATTCGCAGAGCAGGAGGGACTGCCTGGGGTGGCGGTAGGGCAGTGGGGCCATTGCTGCAGGGTTGACAGCAGTCTCCGAAGGGTTGCCAGGGAAGTATTACTGGAAGTCATACAAGCTGTCTGTCCCTCGGTGACTGGTGACTTCCCACCACAGGGCAGGCCTACAGCTCCGGAGAAAGTAAAAGAAAGAGGTCAGAGTGGATGGCAACTCAGGCAACTCTGGGTCTGTTCTTCAGTCCTGTTCTGACTTCTCCAGAGAAGCAGCCACGATGAAGAAAGGGAAGGGGAGTTCACCCAGGAGGCCCCTTGCACGCTCATTGCAAGGTCTGACATTACCAGAACACCTTTGCAATTTAGGAGACGGATCCTTTCCAATTTAACGGTGTCTTGGAAAAAGATCTGAAAGCAGAAAGCTTCAGCACAGCTACCTTCTGAAATCCACACACATGGAGTACTATTTTCACTTCTTACTGTGGAATCTTTCCAGGTCTGTGGCTGTGACTGTTTAGCTAAAATGACAAGTCAAGCATTAGCAAGAGTAGAGGTGCAGTGGTCAGCTGCGGACATACTGGGCCTTATCAAGGCAGCCAGCTTATAAGCAGGCTGTGATTCTCAGTTCAGCCTCACTGGGGAACCTACTGGAAGCTTTGCATCCAGGAACCAGGGGCCTGAAGATTCCTCATGTTTCAGACATTGTCCTTAATTCCCATGTGTTCTGGAGACCCTTGAAAACTAGCTCCAAACCTTACAGCTGATGTTTTATTTCCGGTGGTTGGAGAGTCTGTGGTTAGACAGATACACAGGAAGACTCACGGGCTACTGTGACTCCACATGGATGTAAACATGCAGGTACTCACTTAAGACAAAGCACCCTAAACACAGTCCAGAAGATGACGGGGGGAGGGGACACTTCACTGTGCAAAATAAACTTGAAAGCAGATTTAGTTGCTCCTCAAATCTTTTCTTTTCTTTTTTCATAGACTTCACTCTGTTGTCCAGAGTGTCCTCAAAATCTTTGGCTCAACTGACCCTTCTTGTCTCAGTCTCCTAAGTGTGGAAACTACAGGAGTGTGCTTAATTATTTGTCTAATGCAAAAAGAATTTATGCAAAGCATAAACCCTAACACAGCTCATTCCATGCCATTCCATCCTTGCTGATTAGTTCCAAGGGAAGTGGGGGAGCGAGATTGGGGCCCCCAGACCTGTCAGGGGTTTCTATCCTTATTCTAAGGAAAATGGAGATGCCAATTAGTGGCACTGAATTCCAGATCTACCAACTTACAAGTCATGTGAGCTCAAGCCTCAGTCTCTCCATCTGCAAAATGGGAATATTGGTGATTATCCTGTTTTCCTATTTATATATTGCACAGAACTCCAATACTTAGGTGTGAAAACTGCTGTGTGTTGCAAAGCCTTTTTTGCAGAAATGTTTTGTGTTAGTCTATTGACCTGGTTCATTCAGAAAATAGGCCTGAAACATCACTTAATTTATTTATTGTTTTTAACCAAGAGGAAGCAAAGTTCTCTGAGCTTTTCAAGGCCTGCTGAGTGATGTGAACAGTCTGTTCTCCACCTTGTATGTCAAGTGGGCCCTCAATACGGTGAAGTGGTTTAACAGTGTGAGCATTAGTCATGCTCAATCAGGAGGGAGAGCAGGGTGCCACCTGCAGAGTATAGAGTTCATTGCTAGGAATCCAGGCAGAGAGGAAGCAAGCAGCCCTGGATTCTAACCCTGGAAGGTCTTGAATATGAAGCTGCCAGATGGTGCCAGTCCATCTGGTGGACTGGCAGCAAGAAAGGAACCAAAGAGGGAACATGACAGGTGCCCTGAATGTATCATCTAGAATTTGCATTCTTGACTCCAACTGGTATTGAAAAGACCTAGGGGCCAGGGTCTGAAAGGGAGGGAGTGTTTGGGAGAGACCAAATCTGCCTCTATAGAATCTGGACCTATCTACCAAATGATCTGAAATGGGGGTAGATTGGAAAGTAAATACATTTTAGAAGCTGGGGTCAGAATTTTTGATCAAGAACACTTACAAAGATTGTCTACTAGAGATCTCCAAGGTACACATCTCAGTGGATGCAAGACTTGAAGATCACTAAGGTCAGGGTGAATTAAAATTACTGCCTTGTATTACACAACTTTTGATCTTGAGAATGCCAAGAAAATTACAAGTGCTTGTAGGCAGGAGGTATAGCTAAGTGGAAGAGTGTGTGTCTAACATGCACAAGTTCTAAGGCTTTGGTACTCAGAACCATGGTGTCTTACTTAGGGTTTCTGTTGCTGTGAAGAGACACCATGACCATGGCAACTCTTATAAAGAAAAATATTTAACTGAGACTGGCTTACAGCTTCAGAGATTCAGTCCATTATCATCATGGAGAGGCATGCAGGCAGACATGATGCTGGAGAAGGAGCTGAGAGTTCTACATCTGGATCTAGAGGCAGCAGAAGGAGACTGCCACATTGGGCATGGCTTGAGCATATATGAGTGTGGTAGTTTGAATGTGATTGGCCCGCAAAAGCTCATAGGAAGTAGCACTATTAGGAGGTGTGGCCTTGTTGAAGTAGGTGTGGCCTTGTTGGAGGAAGTGTGTCACTGTGGGGATGGGCGTTGAGGTCCCCTTTTCTCAAGCTTCCCTCAGTGTGACACTCAGTTCACTTCCTGTTGCCTGTGGATCAAGATGTAGAACTCCCAGCTCCTTCTCCAGCACCATGCCTGCCTGCATGCCACCATTTTTCCTGCCATGATGATAATGGACTGAATCTCTGAAACTGTAAGCCACCCAAGTTAAATGTTTTCTTTTATTAAAAGTTGCTGTTGTGGTGTCTCTTCATAGCAATAGAAACCCCAACTAAGACAATGAGACCTCAAAGCCTGCCTCTACAGTGACACACTTCTTCCAATGAGGCTGTACCCACTCCAATAAGACCACCCTTCCTAATAGTGCCACTCCCTATAGGCCAAGCATTCAAACACGAGTCTACAGGGCCATTCCTATTCAAACCACCACATATGGGGGAAGAGAAGATGCTATTAAGGGTGAGAAAGGTGGTCTTTATCTGCCTCATTTGCAAGTAGATGTGATTGGGCCAATTAAAATTCATCTATAGCTAAGTGGCATCCAATGGAATGAACATCTACTTAGTAGAGCTGTGTCCCCTGTAGGTAGCCCCTACCTGAAGAAGTCTCACTAGAGCTGGGGGGTCAGCCACCTTACATTCCTGTTGCTTAACAAGTCACATCTAACTTTGTTGTTTTAAACAATAGCCATTGATTTTGGAGAGATGGCTCAATAGATAATAACATTTACTGCTGTATTAGTGGACCTAAGTTCAGATCCTAGCATTTAAAAAGGAGAACTTAACAACTGCCTGGAACTCCAGCTCCAAGGGGTCTGACTCCATCAGCTGACCTCTATGAACATCTGTATACACACACACACACACACACACACACACACACACACACACACACACACAGAGAGAGAGAGAGAGAGAGAGAGAGAGAGAGAGAGAGAGAGAGAGACTTGAAAAAATATCACAACAATAACCATTAAATAGTATTATGACTCTCTGGCCTTTGATTCCAACCACTAATGAGAAGCTTTGTCTCAGTCCCTAGAAACCATTTTTGGAAGTTTTTGAATCCTCTAAGACCTTGGCAACAACTTTGGCCCAACTAACTTTCCTGTGACACCTCTGACCTGTACCTTTCAGTTGTTCGCATCCCTGTCTAGAAGACTTCCAGTTTTTCTGGACATTTCACTGTACTAGTGAAGGAAACCATGGACTCTGGGAGGTAGGTGTTATGCTCCACGGTGCCACACAAGTGTCAGTAACAGACAGCACCAGTACTAGGGCCCTGCGTCCTCGTCTGTGCACTGCTCTGTTACCTGAATGTGGGAGTATGTGGGAAATGTGTACCCACCTTCAGGCTTTCAATGTACTTGAGAAGTCTTTGCAAGAGGAGACTTTGGGGGTCAATTGAGGTTAATTTTGTGTGTCAGTGGGCTAGACCACACCACCCAAATAGTCAATCAAACATCGTCTTAGATCTCACAAAGATATTTTTAGATCAGATTAACCTTTTAAGTCAGTAGACTTAGAGTCAAATAGATTATTCCTTATAACGTGGACAGGTCTCATCAATTCAGCTGATGGCCTTAAAAGTAAAAGTAGCACCCCCTAGCCAGGAGGAGCTCTGAAGCAGTCAGCCTCTGGACTACCTCTTCCCAGAGTCCCACATTAGCCTTTCTGCACATTTAATTCCAACTACTTACAATCAGTGTCTCCATGTACACACTATTGATCCTGATTTTCTGAGAAGTCCTGACTAATCCAGGAGTGAAAAAAATCCCACCCAAAGCACATGCCAGCAGCCGTGATGATGCACACCTAGAATCCCAGGAAGACTGTGAGTTCAAGGTCAGCCTGGGCTACATGAAAAGACCCTGTCAACTAACTAAATAAATAAAAAATAAGTTACCACAGTGCTTACTTTAAGTTTGTATCTTTCACCAGAAGAGTCATTTAATGGGAGTCCAGAGCACATTTTCCCAAGAGCACAATAGCCTTGTTGTCGACGCCTCGGTCATAAACACCTTCTTACTTCCCAAGAACAGAGTCAAAGACAAGTGAGTGAGTGAACGTGTGTGTGTGTGTGTTTATTTTTACATAATCCATCCTGGGGCCCAAGACCGAAAAAAAAAATATTTTCGAAAATGGTGTTAAAAAAAATTTCCCTCCATAAGACTGCAGCAAATAAGTCTTCAAGTTGGAGCAAAGAATCCCAGTAAGGTTTTCAAAAAGGGAGCCAAGTGGTAGAACTGAAAAAACAGAATGATGTGTTTAATCCCAGAGTCATCTGTGTCCCAAAATGTAGAGATCTGGAAGAGGTGGCCACATCAACTCCGGTCTCTGCCCAGGTGCCCTGTTGGGCAGCCGTGTTCAGACACCAAAGGCCTTGGGTACAGTGTGGCTCCCTGCAGCCCCCTCCAGCATCCCTCTGCACCGGCCACCAAAGGTCATTTGACTGAAAAGCTCAAGAGCAACATCCCCTGTGAATGTCTCTGGAAAGAGATTTTTATTTTCTGGTCCACACCGCCACCTGCTGGTGATGGCTGAACCTCTGCGCCAAGGGTTTGCAACTTCCTTTTAGTCCGTTGTCTTATTCTAAAACTCCATTGCTTGAGGTGTTCCTTTACACCCTGCATGAAATTCTTCCATTAGCCCTTGCTAAGCCAATTCATGGGACACAAGTTATGCATGCTGACAGAGGGTTTGCAGCAGAATACAGTCGAGAAGCTAAAAATAACAAGGTAACGGAACATTCCAGATCTCATTTGGATAATTAGCACCTACACTTGGTCGCTGTTTGATTGCTTGGTAATTGCAGTTGAAGCTAAGCAGGTAAATCTGATGGGTGCGTATTTGTTTGTGGACAAGGTTAACAACGCTGTTGATGAAGCAGCCCCTCATCAGTCTCCAGGAGCCCCGTGGTAATTAATGGGCTGTTAGGGAGTTTTTACATATGCAAATCAGTATTGAACAGGGAAATGTCTTCAGATGACAGACAACAGGTCCACGAGAAGCAGTGGTTTGTCATTAATGTGCACTACTCCAGAGACATCATTTGGTACAGGTGGCCAGGAAACTGTCAACATGTACGTGAAAAGCCATTTCAGAGGCTTTCAGAGCGAGGATGCCCATAAATTGTCACACAGGGAGAGTCGCCAAGTCTGTCAAGGCTGGAGAGTCACATCCTCCTGTTTCAGCCCTAATGTTAGTTACTTCAGCTCCATCGTCCCTATGCAAATAAGAGAAAACACACGTGAAGTCGAGAGTAGCCTGGGTACAGCTGCATGCATTCAGGTGAAACTCCCGAGCTGCTGGGACAAATGGGGTCTTAAAGAACCCTGCATTTGTTCTCCCACCAAAAAGAAACACATGGTTAATGTTTTCAATGATCAGAGAACTTTCAGGATACTTGTGTGAATATACAGCATGTGTATAAGCTGTAGGTAGGTGGGGCAAGGGGATGGAGATAGGATCAGTCCACAGGACTGCTAACAAGAAGAGGGCAAGTGGTCCTTGCTTAGCTGTCCTTTGCTTCCTGTGCCCAGTAACACAACTCATCAGTAGCTGGTTCTGTTCCTACAACCAGATAAACCTGTAGCTTACATTTGCTCTCAGTCAATAGGCCACCATGGACTTAAGAAGTAAGTGGTAGCTTCATCCTATTGGCCAAGCTTACAGCTCCTGAGGCACTAGCATGTCGGGTGCAGGAGATGGCTTGAGGCTCCAGGAGACTGTCCCTCACTCCTTGCTTAAGACTGGCTTTTGATTAGTGCGTGACTCGAAGTCAGTTGTATGTGCCAGGCAGCTGGGATTATGACTCTGCCCTATGCTCTCAAATGATCAAAGTAGCTTCTTCACCTATTCAACTCTTAATGGAATTTACCAAGAGTCATTCAAAAGTCCTCTTTACCCTGAGGACAAAAGAAAGGGTCATTGAGAAAGGTACTGTGGTGAGGGAGCCTGGGAAGCATGGAAGTTGCCACCGCACCACCTTTAATAAGTGGTTCAGCTGCTCAGGGATCAGGACCCCCTTTTTTCAGCCCTCACTACTTATCCTTAGGTACCAAATGTCAACTGAGAGCCCACAGAGAAAGTTATGTCTGGGGTCCCTTTACTGCAGCCAGATTTCCAGTGCACCTATTTTCTTTGTGTGTATGGAGGGAGGGGGACAGCGAGGTTGATGTTGGGATGTCCTCCTCAATCACTTCTCCATCTTACTTATTGAGACAGGGCCTCTCACTGAACCTAGAGCTCAGCAGTTTGGCTGGGCTGACAGACCAGCAAGCTCTAGCTATCTGTCCATCTCTACCACCCCTAGTGCTGGAGGTACAGATCTATGCTGCCTAACTCAGAGCGTGTGGGTGCTGGGGATCTGAACTCAGGTTCTCAGGCTTGTACAGCAAACACTTCACAGACTGAACCATCTTCTCAGTCCCATATTATTTTAACCATACAAAGTAATGTGGCACCATGTGATCATTAGATACACGTATAGAGTGTGTAACAATGCACCCAGGGTTGTGAATGTTTCTGTCTCCTCAAACGTGTGTGTGTGTGTGTGTGTGTGTGTGTGTGTGTGTGTTTTGATGAACATGTAATGACACACATGTTTGGAATACAGTGTTATATTCACTTATGTACACAATATGTGCAGCCCAAAGCAGCACTGGCTTCTGAGTCTCTGGGGAACCTTGCCCAGCCTGGGAACCCATTTGTCCAATTACAGTCGTCAGCTTTCATTCATAATGAACTAACATGTAAGGTGTTGACTGACAGGCCCCTGACCTCTGTGGATGCCTTATGAATGAGACAGGATTCCATCTCCTAAACCAGCCTCTCCATCTTTCCTTCCTTTCTACACCATCAAAATCCCACGTTTTAACAAATCTGCTGGTACCAGAGGAGGGGCCAGGAGAGGAAGTGAGGAGAAAAGGAGGGGGGAACAACTGGAATTCCACAGACTATGCGCTAAAAATGTTACAAGCAATATCTCAATTCTTACCACAACCCCCCTCCCCAAGAAAATCCTACAGATTCGAAAGTGCAATTAAGGAGTGAGATTTGCCCAAGAAGAAAGGTGGTTGGGTCCTCTTCCCAGTGCAAACTATTCATCAAGGGGTATTTGCACATGAAAAACAGAACACAGACTGAAGTCCTAGAGAACAAAATGAATCTCTCAGGGTTTAATCCATTTAGTATAGACAAATAGTAGATGTTATGCTATTTATCCTAAGGAATTCAGATAATGGCATTTTGCCTTTATGAATACACATATGTCCACATTTTCATTTATATACACAAGTGTGTGTGTGTGTGTGTGTGTGTGTGTGTGTGTGTGTGTTTGTCTGTGTCTGTGTCTGTGTCTGCGTGTGCCAGAAGGACTAGTGTGGTTCAGTTTCTGTCTTGTTAAGGAGTTCATGACACAGCTGGGAATTGTATCCTACACAGAGAGTGTAATTGACCAAGATCTCCAGGTGCTACAGCTGACTCCATGCCCCGAGGCTACATTTCCCACCAGCTGCATCTGGCAATAACAGAGTACAGTCAGAAATATTATCAAGACGGTGTTCTTGGAAACCCAGGTGTTCCGTTTTGGTTTCTATCGCTGTAATAAAACACCATGACCAAAAGCAACTAGTGGAGGAAAGGGTTTATGTGACCTTAACTTCCAGCCACCATGCTTCATCAAGGGAAGTCAGGGCAGGGGCTCAATACAGGAACCTGGAGTCAAGACCTAAAGCAGAGAGAGCAGAGGAACACTGCTTACCTGCTTGTTCCCTGTTATATACACACGTGCACTGTGTATATAACACTGGACTTTGGGACTTTGGATTAGGAACAGTTGAGTGTTTTAAGCCAGGCTTAATTAGCCATCCTAGTAGGAACATGGAAGACAGGGGTGCTGAGGGTGGTTTCATTAAGAATGGCCCCCACAGGCTCACATATTTGAATGCTTAAGGAATGGCATTAGGAGGTGTGGTCTTGTTGGAGTGGGTGTGGCCTTGTTGGAGTAGGTGTGGCCTTGTTGGGGCAGGTGTGGCCTTCTTGGAGGAAATGTGTTACCCGGGGTGGGCTTTGGGGTTTTAAATGCTCAAGCCAAGCCCAGTGTCTCTGTCTTCCTGTTGCCTGTGGATCCAGATGTAGGACTCTCAGCCACCTCTCTAACACCATGCTTCCTGCCATGGTGATCATGGACTAAACCTCTGAAACTGTAAGCCAGCCCCAACTAAATGTTTTCCTCTAGAAGAGTTGCCATGGTCATGGTGTCTCCTCACAGCATTAGGACACTGACTAAGATAGAAGTTGGTACCAGGAGTGGGGCACTGTGGCAGGCCTGACCATGTTACTTGTCAGTGGAATGTGGACTTTGGGACTTTGGATTAGGAAAACAGTTGAATGCTTTAAGCCAGGTTTAATTGGCCATCCTAGTAGGAACATGGAAGATAGTGGTGCTGAGGGTGATTTCAACTGTGGGGACCCAGCTCAAGAAGTTTCAGAGAGGAAGAATATTAATATGTGGCCTAGAGACCACTCTTGTGATATTTGGGCAATGAATATGGGTGCTTTTTGCTCTTGTCTGAAAAAAAATCTGCCTGAGGCCAAATTCAAGAGTTTGGGGTTAATGGCATTGGCAGAGGATATTTCAAAACAGCTTAATAATGACTGTACCCCATGATTATTAGTGGCTAGTCTTATGCAGATCTATAATGAAAAGGAGCAAGCTAAGAAAAGAAAAATAAAAATGTACAGTTTGAGGAGAAAAGGGGCACCAGGAAGTATAATGGAGCTGAGTCCAGTGTTCGAGGAGACAAAACGTGTAAAGGAAAGCCTGGTCCTAAATGGAAGAAAGGGAGTGGTGACCTCAGGGCAAGACCCCACTCAGCTGAGCTTCCACCTTGTGAAAAGGAATTAAAGAAACGCTTAGGGCCAGGTATGGTGGCACATGCCTCTAATCCCAGCACACTGGAGGCAGAGGTAAGTGGTCTATAGAACAAATTCCAGTATAGCCAAGCTTAGGCAGTGAAGGAAACAGAAAGCTGATGAAAATGTATTTGAATGAGGGACCATGTTCCAGCCCAAACAAGCAGAAGAAATTGGCAGCTTCAGCCACATGGTTCTGACTTTAGGGTTGAGGATATAAGAAAGGGGTTATGGAATCTTCCTCTGCGACTAAGGAAAGCCACTGGGGCCAGGTATATGCCAGGGGTGTTACTGTAAAAAGGCATAGAGAGACTGTATGTGAAGCTATGAAGGTGAAGCCTGGATTGCCTTGGAGACCCCAAAGTATTAGAGATGTCAGAGCCATGAGATACTGCCGAGGAAAGCTGCTAAGAGGGAGTGGACCCAGCCCAATAGAAAGAAGTGTGTTGGGGTCATCAAAGATTAAAGGAGTTGGAGATCTGCCGAGTGTTTTGACATCAGACACGGAGATGCAGAGTCTGGAGTTTGTGCGTCTGGTTTTGGGTCTTGCTTTGGTACAGTATTTCCTCACTATGCTCCCTTTCCTCCCTTTTGGAATGGTACTGTATATCCTTTGGCATCATGTGTTAGAAGTTGGTGATCTGCTTTTTAACTTTGATTTTATAGGTATAGGTGTAGATGTAACCATCTTGTTAAATAAGAAACACAGAGCCAGTTGCAGAGTTAAAAACCAAGATATCAGAGCAATAGCTGAGAGCCTTACCCTTCACTGCTTCTGCTGTCTTTCCTCTCCGCAAGAGACCTACTTCGGTGTGTCCTGTCTTTTTCATAGACTTTCTGTTCTGTTTTCTCATTGGTTGTAAACCCAGCCACATGACCTCCTCGTCACTGCCTGTCTGTACAGACCTCCAGGTCTTCTATAGTTGGTATTGAGATTAAAGGCGTGTGTCTGCCATGCTGGCTGTGTCCTTGAACACACAGAGATCTACCTAGCCCTGCCTCCCAAGTGCTGGGATTAAAGGCATGCACCACTACCACCCAGCTTCTGCTCTGGCTTGCTCTGACCTCAAGGCAACTTTATTAACATACAAATAAAATCACATTTCAATACAAATAAAATACACTATATTTCCCCCTTTCTATTTTAATAAAAAGGAAAAAAGTTATAACTAATATAAGAAAAACTATATACAAAAGTACAATAACTATATATACCATATATACAAACAATAAATACCTAAACAATGTCTAGTCCATTTGCATTTGACAAATTCAGAGAAAATAATTCCATTATCTATCCTATTTTGGTAAGTCCAAAATGTACCTGATTCACTTTCTATCCTAACTTATATTACTAACAGAATTGTCTTATAACGTCTTTCAAATTTATACACTTACAGCTCTTAGTGAGTTTTTCTGAAATCCTTAACAAAGATAATTATAACTATAACTAACTGATCTTCAACTCTCTCAGAGACCCAAGAAGGAAATAATACTACTTAATAAAAAATAAAAACATGAACTGCATGCAAGCAGCTTCCAAAAAAAAAAAAAAAGTGAGTTGACAGAAACAACCAGTTGCCTGGACAGTCACCTGAGGTTTCTCCACAGTGTTGGAGCATCATCTTCAGCCTATAGGCTTAGCGTATCTGACAGACTCTTTTGTGAACTAGAATGTATACAAGGTCAACAGTTTGACCTCACATTTGGTGAGAGCAGTCCATGGACCAGAAACACCTGAATTCTATTAGTGTCATGTCATGATTCAGGATTTTAAAACCTGGAAATTGTTGAGATATATATATTTTAATTCAGCTGTCCCTTTTTCTTGGCTGTGTATATGTGGCTTCATCTCGGCATCCTGTTCTTCTCCACGTCTCTCTATTAAACACCAGTCTACTATTGAGAGGGGTGAGCTTAGTTATTCTTCAAGAATAACTGTTTCATCTGCTGTTCCATTGCACATCAGAAGTCATCGGCCCACTCCCTGTTCAGCTGCCTTCGAAGAAAAGAGCACGGTACCTTTTACAGATTGCAAAGGCCACTCACTTCAGAGAGGGTGCCATATTGTCCTGGCTTCAGAAGATGCCTTTTGTTAAAGCCACAACCACACTTGTTTTGGCAAGAATCGGTAGTCCTTTGTTTCATGTCCTGACTGTCCTGTTTGTCAGCATTTGATTCGAGGATACTTTGTTGTCCAGTGGCTAACTTTTGCCACAGTGAAAGTTAACTCCATATGCAGTTTCTTCAAAGCCCATATTTTCTCTGAAGTAGAGAGATTAGCAGGAGTCTCAGGATTTGTTCTGGAGAACTGGCGCTAAAGCGTGGTGCCTTGCTTTGTGGAGACACTCTGCTGTAGCTATGGAGATCTAAAAGTGCCCCAAATAGTGTGAATAAATCTCACTATGCTCAGACCCAGAGGACTGAGCAAAGCCATTTGAAAAAAAAAAGTGGTCAGATAGGTGGGAATGTTCCTGTAAGGAGCAGAAGAGCGGTTCCTGTAAGGGGTGGGTAGAGTCTGTGGGCATGAGAACACCATCTATGAATGCCCTCTTTCTGGTGCCAGATGCTGTTTGGAGAGGTGAGTGAGCAGAGAAAACCAATGGCACCCTATAGTGAGAATCATTCACACTTCTGCAGTAGACTTTAAGTGTTTTTTAAAAGATGCCAGGTCTTGTGAAACACACCTGCGATCCCAGCTTTTGGGAAGGCTGAGGCAGGAAGATCGCAAGTTGCAGGCAGGCCTGAGCTACAGAACCAGAGTGTCTCCAAAGAAAAACTATAATAAGCAAAAAATCGGCTGCATTCTTTTTTTGGACATTCACGGAATTATCAAATACTGAGCCCTAACTCTCTTCATCTTAAGGGGTCTGCAGTTTAACGGGAAAAAGACAGGGACCAAGTACTGTGAGAGTCCCAGGTTAACATGGGGGAGGGGAGGTTGTACTGGGAAAAGGTTCGGTGTACGTGACACTGAGTGGGGGAGTATATGGCACAGCATACGTTTGCAGCTTAGGAAGTCAGATTTTAAAAAAGAATGAAGAATAAATTCTTCGTTTTTTATAACAGACGTAACCTGCTCAGGTTCAAGAGTGAACATCTTGGGTTGGAGTGTTCCTCAATGATGGTACGTTCATCTAGTGGGTGCAGGCATTGGGTTGGATCTAGATCCGAAGAAAGAATTTCCGCGTATCAACCCCAAAGTAGTGTGAAAAATGAGAAGCAGAAAGCCCAGCGGGCACTAGGAGCTGTACTTCTGTTCTCGATGGCCTCCTCCTGGGTCAGGACAGGACGATACCATTCAGGAGACCACACTGAAGGCAGAGTCCTCCTCCCTCTGCTGGCAGTCTGAAGCTGCTCATTCCAGAAGAGCGCTGTTTTAAGAGCACCCTGAGCAAGACCCAGTCCCCATTTTTCCTAAGCAATTCCAGATCTTCTCCAGCAGAGGGCGCTCGAGAACAGCTGGCCGAAAAGCACGCTTGAAACCAGTTATTTAAAAAAACAACTACCAGGTGATCTCAGGATTCTGCTGCTGCTGCTCTCTGGCTCTCCACCCCACAGCACAGTGCCCAGCCTCTCTCCACTGCCGACGACGCAGGAAACAGGCCCTGAAACATTCAAACGGTGGTCACTGTTGAGGGTAAAACACTGAAGAACTGCTTAGGGCTCAGAACTTTTGGGGGACCCACGGGGATCTCCTTTCATGCATGAGTCACAGGTTTCTCTTCATACCTCAGAGCGAATCTCCTTTCTTACAACGCCCCCTCCCCAACCCCCTTTGAGAGAAGATTGAGCAAGGGTTGGGGTAGGTTGGGGAATAGTTACACAAGACATTTAAAACACTACCACGAGGTCACCTCAGTTTCCACTGAATAAATCAGGTTGTTTGAATGCATCCAGACAGTATCATAAAACTACACAAAACCCTGCATCTAAACAAACAGGAAGAATAGTTCAAGCAACATTATTGTTCCTTTAATTAACCCCCAAATATGTCCAAATGATCAATGGCTTTAAAAAATTTGCAAAGGGAAGGAATTTTTTTTAATTTTTTTTTTTTTTTTTAAATAACAATTCTTTTTGATTAAATTATTCTGACTGGTTTCTCTCTGGAGGCCTGTGGCATCTCGCAGATCTTGGTTGTTGGAGGGAATGCTGCCACCTGGCGGCTGTGAGAATTGCTACTCATAACTGACTGCTCAAGGCTAAGAACTTTCAGCCTGCTGACCCACCCAAGGAACCTCTCCTGCCAAGGGTGTAGCCACTCCGAGGTGTAGCTCACCTAATGATTGGACAGGATGGAGGGTAATGGACTCTGTCCCTTGTCCTGGATAGTTTTATGTCAGCTTTGACAGAAGCTTGAGTCATTTTGGAAGAGGAATCTCAATTGCCCTGTGAGCAAGAGGGCGGTGCATTTTCTTAATTGATGATTGATTGATGTGGGAGGGCTCCGGTCTGCAGGTAGAGCCACACCTAGGCTGGACGTCCTGGGTGCTAGTAGAAAGCAGACTGAGTAAGCCATAGGGAGCCAGTAAGCAGCACTCCTCCGTGGCCTCTGCATCAGCTCCTACTCAGAGGTTCCCGCCTTGTTTGAGTTCCTTTGAAGATGAACTGTGAAGAGGAAGGGCAAGTGGAATAAGCTCTTTCCTCCACAAGTTGCTCTTGGCTCTGGTATTTCATCACAGCAATAGTAGCCGTGACTAATGCAGGCCCCTTGCCCAAGTTGGGATGATCCTGAATGCACCTCTTCATTCCAGAGCTCCTATGGGACTGAGATGCTGCCTTGTCAGATAACATGTACCCCCACCCTGGTACCATCCCTACCTTCCTGTCCTCCAGAGGAAGTAGGGCCAAGTTGTATTCTCCTACGGAGGAAGGTGCACGAGGACAATTTGGTGGTTGTGATATGGTCTTCAGTCTCATGACCAGTGCGCCAGCAGCTCTCCTTCTACTCACGCTGATGGTACCAGCTGACAGAGAGGGAAAGGAGAGCTTGGTTCGTGGGTGTTACTTTTAAATCTGAAATATCCCCCCTTCCCGCCATGACCCATATCTGAATGCTTGGTCTCCAGCTTGTGGCACTAATTTGAAGGTCACCAAGTCCTTAGGAGGTGCTGGCAGTCCTAGGTCACTAGGCCTGTGAAGGTTATATCCTACCCTGTTGGCCTCCATCTTTGCTTCCTGGTCCACAGCCATGTGAAGAACCTCTGGTCCATGTTGCTCATACCACCAGACCTTCGCTGCCACCTGGGACTCAAATCTCTAAAACTGTGAACAGAAATCTTTCTTTCCATAAGTCCTTGTCAGGCCTTTTGTCACAGTGACAGACAAGTAGTGAATACGGTGGGTGGGGACTTGGAACAGAGTGGGTGAGGGGCTTGGAATAGAGTGGGTGAGGGGTTTGGAATAGAGTGGGTGGGGACTTGGAACAGAGTGGGTGAGGGGCTTTGAGGGGCTTGGAATAGAGTGGGTGAGAGGCTTGGAATAGAGTGGGTGAGGGCCTTGGAATAGAGTGGGTGAGGGGCTTGGAATAGAGTGGGTGAGGGGCTTGGAATAGAGTGGGTGAGGGGCTTGGAATAGAGTGGATGCAGGCTTGGAATACAGCACAGGATGAACCTTGGCAGCAAACGTCTTCAGCCCCATTCAGTCTGGGATGAAACAGTCACAAGGGCCGTTCTCTAATGCATAGGGCTGCCGGCACTTGCAAAGGGAAGTGGTTTTGTACTACAGAATATACATTGGCTTGTGAGGGACTTAGAAGGAGAAAGATTGGGAACATGGATGTTTGGGAAAGAGACGTGTCCCCAAAGTTCCAGTTACCTGTGGTCAACCATGGTCCGAAAACATTAACTAGGAATAAGTTCTAAGTTGTAAGTTGCACACTATTATGAGTATCATGATGAAATCTAGGGCTATCCTGCTCTATCTGCCCAGGACAGGACTCGTCCCTCCCTCCAGCATACCCACTCTATACACTCCCATACATTTGTCACTTAGCCATTGTGGAATATTATTTTAATTAGGCAAAGATGTGTTACATCTTTTATGCTGTGGAATCTTACTTTAGCTGTGTAAAGGTGTGTTACTTTTGTTTATGCTGCCCTTGTTTAACTATGGTGTAGTAGGTGTGGATGCTTAGGAAAAATAACAGTGCATGCAAAGTTTGGTATTACCTGAGTTTTGAGGCCGTAACTGGTATTCTGAGCATGTATTCTCCCTTGATTTGATTTTGTGTTTAGAATCAAAAACTGTCTCCGTTAGGGTTTCTGTTGCTGCCATGAAACACCAGGACCAAAAGGCAAGTTGGGGAGGAAAGGGTGTATTTGGCTTACACTTCTACATTGCTGTTCATCACTGAAGGAAGTCAGGACAGGAACTCAAGCAGGGCAGGAACCTGGAGGCAGGAGCTGATGCAGAAGTCATGGAGGGGTGCTGCTTATGAGCTTCCTTACTGCTTTCTTATAGAAGCAAGAACCACCAGCCCAAGGATGGCACCACCCACCATGGTCACTAGTTGAGAAAATGCCTTACAGCTGGTTCTCTTGGAGGCATTTCCTCAACAGAGGCTCCTTCCTCTCTGATGACTTTAACTTGTGTCAAGTTGACACACAAGACCAGCCAGTACAAAGACCATCCCTGGTGCTATGCCCACTGTAAGTAGAACTCAGGCATGAATGTGGACATGACCCTCTGTGCTGGATAGTTTCATGTTGATTTAACACAAGCTAAAGTCATCTGAGAGGAAGGAACCTCAATTTTAAAAATGCCTCTAGAAGATCAAACTGCAGGCAAGCTGGTAGTGCATTTATTAGTGGTGGATGGGGGAGGGCCATTGTGGATAGTGCCGTCCTTGGGCTGGTGGTCTGGGGTTCTATCAGCACTCCTCTACAGCTTGTGCATCAGCTCCTGACCAGCTTCCTGCCCTGTTTGGATTTTTTTTGTTGTTGTTGTTTTGTTTTGGTTTGGTTTGGTTTTTTGAGACAGGGTTTCTCTGTGTAGTTTTGGTGCCTGTCCTGGATCTCACTCTGTAGACCAGGCTGTCCTCTAACTCTGCCTTCTGAGTGCTGGGATTAAAGGTGTGCGCCACCACTGCCCAGCCTCCTGTTTGGGTTCTTGTCCTGACTTCCATCAATGGTTTGGTAGTAGCATGAGACAAACAAACCCTTTCTTCTGCAAGTTGCTTTGGTCATGTTGTTTCATCACGGTAATAATCCTAACTAAGACAACCTCACACCTCAGTGACCACCATGACGAACAGTAACAATGAACACTACAACTCACCACCCCAGTGTTTACTATGGCTGGCCACACCGATGAATATCACAGTGACCACAACATTTGACCATCACAGCAGACACCGAGACTGACCACCGTGGCTACCACGACTGCTGAACACAAACATGACCACCATAATGACCACTGTGATTGGCCATCAGAGTGGACACTTCAACTGACCACCAAACATATCACAGAAGTGACCACTGTGGTTAACCATGAGGGTGAACAGCAAAGTGACCACAACAGTGACCACTATGATTGACCATCAGAATGGACACTCCAGCTGACCACAACAGTGACCACAGAAATGACCACTACGGCTATCCATCAGGGTGGACAGTACCACTGAACCAAACAAATGTTGTAACATCCACAAGTGGATCTAGGTTGATAACTTCTGTTTGTGATTAAGTGCTGTTCTGAGTTTTCAGAGCTATTCTGGGTCCGTAGGGGCCAGTACTGTACCTTCTTCCTGGGTAAAGGTCTGTTAAAGATGTCTATAAAAAGGCTATCCTTCAGATCTTTTCCATACCCTGCTGTACGTGCTAGCCAACAGAGCAAAGCCCTTTGGTAGTGACAGACACAGTTCAGACACACATACAACAGGCAGACACACCCCACCCTCCCCCCCCACCCCCCACCCCCCACACACACACGACAAGCCACAGACCACAAACTATAGACAGAAGACACAGGGAGACAAGTGGAGAAATCAAACTTTGGCTCAATCTTGGTCAAATTAATCCAAGAGGAAGTCTTTAAAAGTTATTATTTCTTAACGCGACACTGACACATTCGGTGCCCTTGTTGAGGTTTCTTTAATGCTTAATCAATGTGGACAAAGACTGCTGAGTTATGCACACCTCCCAATCCAATGTCAAGACCCTGAAGGTGGACTTGGGGTGTGGTCACTGAACACATTTGTTCTTCCCAATATGATCACTTGATAAATCTAGTGTTGTACCTTGCAAATAAACTCTTCTCCTCACATTGTTTTAAACTGAATATCAAGAATGTCAAGTAGGTCTTTAATTTTAAAGGGTGTATGCCTTTAATCCCAACACTCGGGAGGCAGAGGCAGGCGGATCTCTGTGAGTTCGAGGCCAGCCTGGTCCACACAGCTAGTTCCAGGACAGGCTCTAAAACTACACCAAGAAACCCTGTTTCAAAAAAACCAAAAAAAAAAAAAAAAAAGAAAAAGAAAAAAAAAGTGAGTGTCGAATGATATAAATGAGCTGATTCTGGTCAACAGGCACCCACTCTCTACAATGCCCAAAGCTTTCTTTCTAGAGGCAACTTCTTTATACTGACTCCCCCAGACTTGACCGGGGTTCTGCATACACAAGACAGGGACCCAGTTCTTACACAGCCTTCCGTCACTCTTATTTTTGCAGCCCACTCCCTGCTGAGTCCACATCCAGTTCCCTCTTACTGTCAATCAGTATCATTCCTGTACTTGCCATTTTCTAAAGTATTGGGCTCTCTTGTCTACTCACCAGAGACCTCTAGATCTCCTTTATTTTTACAGGTTTGTTTCTCCTTGATCTATTAACCCTCTTCAGTTGGATTTTAGGAGGACCATTACACACACGCACACACACACACACACACACACACACACACACACACACACACACAGGAGAGCATTTGTTGTTCAGTGAGAAAAGGCTTATTACGATAGAGGAAAGGTAAGTAGAATAATCAATGGTACTCTTCAAATTCCCCATTGATTGCTCATCTCTCAGCAGATAGTATCCTCTAAACTTAGAGATGAGTGCACACTTAGTGTCAAACTCACTAAACCGGATGTTCATTTTGTCTGCCGAGTGGACCGAGGGCACTTAGGAAAGTGACATGAGATGCAAACACACTTTTATTACTGTTGTGTGACAATATTAATTCAGGAGAGAGATGTGACAAATCCCTTGTTCCCAAGCATTTGTTATGTACTTAACATTTAGAGATGACAAATTAAAAATGGGGATTAAAGAGAGAGATTATAGTATTCTTGTCTGTAATATAAAATATACCTGTTTTGTATAAATTAAGGTTACATTAGTTGGCTGCTAAATATGATAAAGGATAATAATAATGGGGAGGTGAGAAAAATGTTTAAGATAATTATTATGAAAATATTAAAAGCTTGATTTTATTCTGTCTTCAACGTATGTTTAAAATTTTTAACCTTATCTTTGTGTTAAAGGTATGTTAATTACATGTTTTCCTTCTATTTTCCTAGAAAACAGTGCATCAGGACCATTTTTTAAGGCTTAGAAACAGAGAAACAGAGCCAATGGAGCCAGTGGCAATCACACAGAATAAAGAGATATTTACTATAATCAGTTGCCACAGCGGCCAAGTCCCATGGTCTGCTGCCTCTAGGCTGGAGAGCCAGGAGAGTGCTTTGGTCTGAGTCTGGAGGTCTCTGAAGCAGCAAGCAGATAGCATAGGTTCCCTCTGAGGGCAGGAGGAAGTGAGGGCCCAGCTCTGACACTGAAGCAGGGAGCAGATAGCATAGGTTCCATCTGAGGACAGGAGGAAGTGAGGGCCCCGGCTCCAACGCTGAAACAGGAAAAAGGGAGCTGTCTTTGTCAGTGTTCTGCTGCTGTTAAGAGATGTGTTTAATTGAGGCTTGCTTGCATTCAGAAGTTTAGTCCATTGTTGTCATGGTGGGAAGCATGGCGGCACACAGGCAGACGTGGTGCTGGACAAGGAACTGGTAGTTCTACATCCAGATCTGCAGGCAGCAGGAAGAGAAAGAGATAGCCACTTGGCCTGGCTTGGGCTTCTGAAACCTTGAAACCCATCCCTAGTGACACACTTCCTCCAATAAGACACACCTACTCCAACAAGTCCACACCTCCTAATACTGCCACTACTCCCTGGTGACTAAGCATTCAAACCTATGAGCCTAGGGGTGGAGGACATTCCTATTCAAACCACCACAGGAGGCAAATTCTCCTTTATTCTGGTTTTCTGGTTCAAGGCCTTGGTGGTTTGAGTGAACCCACTCATGTTGGGAAGGGCCAACTGCTTGACCTAGTTCAAATGTGAATCTTCACCAGAAACACCCTCACACACACCTAAAAGTAACATTTGCTGGGATATCCATTGCTCTGTTGACACAAGAGACCTGTCACAGTACCCCTTCTGCTGGAGTATGGTTCACTACAGCTCTCACAGAGTGACATTTATCTAGACAAGAGATTCTCTTAGCAAGGTGAGAGATCAAAGATTGGCAGCCAGCATCAGCTCTGCAGATGGAGCCCCCCACCCAGAGGATTACTCCCACCATGCCATGTTTGTGAAAGATCTTCCTCTTTCAGGGGAATTGGGAAACACTTTAAGTTTTCATGATTTTGAAAGAAAGCTCAAATATCTGGAAGAATCTAGACAAGTCTGTTTCATCCACATGGTCAATCACGGTGACTCAAGTGATGGAGTAACTTAGCCCTTCCCTCTGCCCAGCAGGGAGTCCCACAATTTCTTTGTCTCTTGACAGGCAGCTTTGAGGGTCATCAACAACTGCCAAATGCAAATATAGTATGGCTTCCTTGATAATCTATCTGCAATGCAAATATGGTATAGCTTCCTTGATAATCTATCTGCTCCCGTGTTAGGGCCAATTGAGAAAATGAGTCTGGGCATACAAAAACACAATAAAGTAGCTGAATGCTGGCAACACACAAAATAGAAGTTATTATCCCAGTAACACACAATGAAGGAACTCTTCATTTTAACAGGAAAATTACAGGCTAGCATCCATGAAAGCATGGGAATTTAGGTTCTCTTGTGAGTTTCTGCATGGTGCCCAGGGCGCTCACAACCATGTAATTTGTTAGGACAAACCATTAAAAAAATTTTTTACCTATTTTTTAAAGTAAGAATGCTTTTTTCTCATCCTATAATTATTCTGAAATATACCCCCCACCCTCTGTGTGTGTATATGTCTGTGTGTACTGGGGATTGAACTGCTGGCTTTGTGCATGTTATGTAAACACTCTACCACTGACCTCTGTTCCTAGCCCTACCCTCAAGTCTTTTTTAAAATTTATTTTTATTTTATATGTATGAGTGTTTGTCTGCACATATGTCTATAAACAACATGTGTCCCTGGTGCCCACAGAGGCCAGAAAAGTGCATTGGATCCCCTAGAACTGGAGTTATAGACGGTTGTGAGAAAGTCACCTGTTCTTAAATTTTACTGAACTATCTCTCATCACTTTGTAAATAGGAAGCAGAGAAATGGAGTGAGTCTCCTGAAACATTTTTGGATGAAGTACCAATATTTAATAGAAATGGGGTTATCAAATTCCTAGTCTAGAATGCTAAGTTCAGACTGTTGCCTAGCCTCCAAAGTTTCCAGAGAGAATAGAATGTCAGATAGTAACTGGGGGTGGGAGTGGGAGATCCTGTCCTAAGTATGGGCAGCATTTTCCAATAAGTTGGAGACATGGGTGTTGGTTAAGGCGGCGGTGCTTGTGGCTGGCTGCCACCCTTGGCGGCCATGCCTACGGAGGGGAGTACTGGACAGAAGAGTCAGTGCACCATAGTTTTAGAGTTTTATTGGGAGAGAAAGGGAGAGAGAGACAGAGAGAGACAGAGAAACAGAGAGACCGAGAGGAGGGAAGAGAGAGTGCAGGAAAGGGAAAGAGGCCATACAGAGAGCCCACCCGCTTTTTAGGTTGGGACACCATCACAGGCTGATGATGTAATTAAGGACATAGTCCTTACAGTGCGTAGAATAAAAGAAGAGAAAGCGAGCTACAGCATACGAGTACCACTCTACTTGAGTGAGTGTATCTGTGGCTTTTGCCATTGTCACAGACATCACAACACTCAGCCTCTGCAGCCATGCAGCATAGAGTCATACCAGAGAGCTTCCAGGCCTATAGCATCAAGCTTCCTGCCTGGTTCTTTCCCTCTCTGGCAAGCAGATAGCCATCGGTGGATGATCCAGCCTCCTATGGTGTAAACCAAGCCAGTAAGTCCCCTTTTGAGAGATTGTGGGAGTTGGAGGAAGAGAGAGTCTATTTGTTTTGTTCCCTAATGAATCCTGACTAATACACATGACTGCAAAGAAAGCTACTGTTCTGGATTATATGTTGCTGTAATAAATACCATCTGACCAAAAAGCACCTTGAGGAGGTCCCTGAAAGAGATTTCACAGCATTCTAACAACTTGCCAAACATCTTGAAGATTAGGCTAGAGCTGGGGTGATAATGGTGAGCCAGAAACTAACATTGTTTATATCATGGGTTCTCAACCTGTGGGTCATGACCATTTCATTGGAAAACACAGATATTTATATTATGGTTCATAACATTAGCAAAATTACAGCTATGAAGCAGCAATGAAAATAATTTTGTGGCTGGGAGTCACCACAACCTGAAGAACTTATTAAAGGATCACAGCATTAGGAAGGTTGAGAACCACTGGATTATACAGACTTCTTGCCCTCTGTTTAAAGCTAAACTTCATCTCATGACCCCAAAGATGCACTGTGAGTCACTAGACATCTTTATTCCTCTTACAAATGTGGACACATTGAATAAATATCCCTTTGTTCTGATTTTGTTATTACTTTGTCTGTTTAATTGGTCTGTGGAGGACAGGTAATGGAGCCTGGCTTGTTGGGGCTGCCAGGATCCAGGCCCTGACTACAACAACATCAGTAACAATGAGCGATCAGATCATCAATGAGTTCTGAGCAGAGGAGGGAGGTGATGAAGTCAAGAGTGTGAAGGTGGCAAAAGTGTGTGAGAGGGGATGGAGAGGAAGGAGCAGAGGGCACTGTAGCAGGATGCCACAGCAAAGAATGTATATCTATACCCTAACCTCCCAGTGCTGGGAAAAGCAGGCTGCCAGAGGGAATGGCTTTAACAAATACCCACCCTCCACTTCAGCACTTGAAATAACCATCCAGCTGACTGAGTACATTAGGTTGATCTGAAAAGCAATGCCAGCATTCCTTAGCAATGTCGCCTCATTATCATGTCACACTGCTTATTTAAAACAAGCAATGCTATGTGGTTGGAGAATCACCTGGGTGAGGGATTCCTCCCCTAGAGCACCTTTTCACAGAGCCAAATGGATAGCAGAAGAAAGGTTAGTGTGTGGTGGTATTGTGTTCCGCAAAATATTGTGCACTCTAATAAGCTTATCTGGGGTCAGAGAACAGAACAGCCACTAGATAGACATAGAACCAGAAAATGGTGGCACACATGCCTTTAATCCTATCACTTGGGAGGCAGAGATCCATCTGGATCTCTGTGAGTTTAAAGCCACACTGGAAACAGCCAGGCATGTTGACTCACGCCTTTAATCCTAGGAAGTAAGCCTTTAATCCCAGGAAGTGATGGCAGAAAGCAGAAAGGTATATAAGGCATTCAAACTACAGCTGGTTAAGCTTTTAGGTTTTGAGCAGCAGTTCAGCTGAGACCCATTCGGATGAAGACTCAGAGGCATCCAGTCTCAGGAAACAGGAAGAGCTGAAGAACTGGCAAGGTGAGGAAGCTGTGGCTTGTTCTGCTTCTCTGGTCTTCCAGCATTCACCCCAATACCTTGCTCTGGGTTTGATTTTATTAATAAGAACTTTTAAGATTCATGCTACATTAGTGGGGTTTTAATGATCTCCGGGCACAGGGGTAAGACAGTATACCTTGCAAGAAGGAGCAAGGCCAGTAGATCACGAGAACAAAGAACCTGTCCCTCTGAGTCTTGGGTGTAGCTCTTATTTAGATTGGGAAGAAACTGTGTTCTGCTCAGGATGACTTGAAATCTGTGCTCCATCTTGTCGGGCCAATTGAGGAAGACATAACTGCATTCCATTACCATGGCTTAACTTTTCGATGGGCTCAAGGTTGTTCAGTGTAGCCTGAAACTTGGGTGGATGTTTGATATAGGAGGCTAGTGTGAGAGCCAAAGTTACCTTTGCAGTTTTAATGACTGTGCCTAAAAGACCCATGAAATAAAAATGCCTCTAATCTACAAGTCCCTTGCCCAAAGACAGAGAGTTCCTGAAATGCTGGTGGCTGTTGTTTATGGGAGATAACAAGTCACATGTTTTTCACTCCCCTAAATAAGTTTGTTCAACCCATCTATACCGGATGTGCTTGATCACATGTGGGCAGGAGGTTCACAGGCTAGAGGCACATCAGGATGTATGCTTGCCCCTGATTGGACCTGATGGGAAATGCAATGAATCATGCTGGAATTCTGGGCCATTTCCTGGGAACCCCAGTATGGACCTGGCCAGAGCCCATCCATCTGGCCAGTATTTAATTGCAGTTTGCTTCAAATTTGGCTTTAAATTGTGGTAGTGGTCTTATTTTCAATCGATAGGATTAACACTAGTCACATTTATTACCAAATTTACTTTGTTTGTTTTGTTTGTTTGTTTGTTTGTTTATTTTACACCCCAGCCGAAGTTTCCCCTCCCTCCTCTCCACTCAGTTCCTCCCCTCCGCCACTCCTCCTCCTCTGTTTCTCTTCAGACATGGCCCTCCCATGGATATCAATCCAGCCATGGTATATCAAGTTGCAGTGAGATGAGGTATCTCCTGTTCCATTGCGGCTGAACAAGGCAAGCCCGCATTGGGGAGATTTGTTTGTGTTGATTGCTCTGTGGCCACCGGTAGAGTCTGACCTCAGTTCAAAGAGCAAAGTCCACATTCTGCTGGCGTGGGTGGACCAAAGAGTTTCCTGGCAAACTCAGAGGGAGATAGAAAGATACACAAAGGAGAAAAGGAGGGGCCAAGGGATTGTGTGGTCTTTTTGATCCAGGAAGAGGAGAGGGGAAGGATTGTGTCTAGGTCACTCTGTGGATTTCTCAGATTTATTCCCTAATATTTATCCCTGAGTTTTAATTTTTAATAAAATGATAAAAGAAATCAAAATATCTGGCATCCAATGTGCGGTGACATCACATGGTGGTTTTTAAAACTGCCACTTCCCCTTGTGACCCTGTGCTACCATGGGTCACCAGCTTTTCATGCCAAGGACTTTTCCTGTTGTGATCTGCATAGCCACCCTTGGCTCTGCAGCCACCTTAGTCAGCTGCTCACTGCTGGCCCTGTCCTTCGGGGGATTCGGTACTCCCACCACTGTATCCTAGGCAAGCAGGCTTCTTCTGCTCATTTCCCCCTCATGCCTGCTGCTCAGGCTACTCTCTCCCCATCCCTGCATATCCAGCACAAGTACCTGGGGGTAGTGGAGTAATCCAGCTGCCCCCCTCCCAGGCCAGTCCTGTGTGGACAGCACAAGTGCCAAGCCTAAGTAAAACTAGTCCAGCTTCCTGGTACCCCCCACACCACCACAGCCATGGCCCTCACCTTCCACAGCCCCTGCTTGGGGCTCAGGCTTTTACTACTGCTGCTGTGACTATAAGCTAATGAGAGGACCAGCCTTGCACCACCCTGCTGAGCAGCCACAGCTAGCCATCACTAGCAATGGGTGGGGCAGTCCTGTCCTGTGCTGCTGTGTCCCAGCCACATGGATTTCTCCCAAGGGTTCTCTATGTTAGCTCTTCAGGCAGCTCAATCCCCCTCCCCACATGATGGAGCACATGAGCAACCACAGTGGTTCCTAGCTCAGGTATGCAGTTAGTGTGGCTGGCTGGGGTACCCTGACACCAGCTGCCATAGCTACCACCACTCAGGTTGGAGCTCATTTGTGCCTGACTGGTCTCCAAGCTGCCAGGTGCTGAGCCAGAGCCATTGGCTGCTCTTGCATTTGGCTCTCTCCCTTAGTAACAGCTCCCCTCCTGCCTCGGTGCTGTGCCTGCCCTCCCTGATGGCACAGTCAAACATCACATCATCACTGTAGCTGATTACACTCAAATGGCTCCACCTACACTATCAGCATCATCAGAGCCGGTAAGACATTCGGGAATTTTTAATTGGAGAATCAGGTTTTTTTTTTAAAAAAAGAGGAAAATCTTTCCCATGTTAAGAGTTAGAAATATCACAATGTAGGGGTTTGAGACCATGTTTATTGCTACTATGGATGGCTTGCAAATGGAAAAAATAAATGAGGGGATAAACAACTTAGCTGAGATTGGCATAATAATGTCAATCATAATTATTACTAGCTTGGTAATATATATTTTATCCTTTAAAAAATGGTTTGTTAACTGTGCCAAATATGATAGTTTGACTGATAAGATACAAACCTTAGAAAGACTTACTATTGATAAAGTATAAGCTTTAGAAATACTTACTACTGATAAGATACAAGCCTGGAAAGATTAATGAAAATAAGAGAAATATTCAGACACAGTCAGAGAAATTTAGAGCAGAACCTACTGCACCATTGCATTATGAAATGGAAGAGGAATGGTCCACGGTTATTAGAAAACCAACCTTAATTTATCCAATTACCATACAAGAATGACCACTAGATGACAGGTATCCCCAAGGCTATGCAGAAGCTAACTGGAATCCTGCCAAAATGTTAAATTTGAGGAGATCTAAGGAAGTAATAGCTTCATATGCTATGCATTAACCTTTTGTGAAGCTGATGTTAAATTCATGGGCAACTAGAAACAGAATTATTCCACAAAACTGGAAAGATTTAGTTACAGCAATATTGGAAGCTGGTCCTCAGTTACAATGGAGAGAGAGGAAGTTAGGGCCATAGAACAATGAAGTAGGGCTCGAGGTATTGAAATTTCCCAAGACCAGTTTGTCGTTGAAGACCAGTATGTTCAATTGCTGTGGACTTTGTACACTATAAATATGTTTTGCCTTCATTGTTAATAAAAAGCTGATTGGACAATAGCTAGGCAGGATTTTCAGGGCAGAGAAAACACTGGGGAGAAGGAGGGCAGAGTCTGAGGAGTTGTGAGACAAATGAGGAAGAAGCAACATGGGAAGTTCATAGATGAGGTAAACGAGCCTCAGGGCCACACTTAGATGAATAGAAATGTGTTCATTTAAGTTGGAAGAGCTGGCTGGAGACGAGCCTAAGCTATTGGCCAAGCATTTATAATTAATATTAAGTCTCTGAATGGTTATTTGGGAGCAGCTACTGAGATACAGAGAAACTTTACCTACACTGATTTGTAAAGACAGTCTATATTTGATGATCACACTTTGGCTCTATGCCGTTCAGCAGCTTTGAATGCTTAAGACAGAGTTGAAGAATCAGGAAAGAGGACTGAGTCATTTATTAAAGTTATACAAGGCCCAAAAGAAGCCTTCACTGATTTTTTATAAAGATTGCCCTCAGCTGTAAAAAAAAAAATGATATCAGATCCAGAAGTTAGGCAAATATTAATTGAATCTTTGGGTTTTGAAAATGCTAATTTACAATGAAAGAGGGTGATCAGGCCTTTAAAGACAAGATCAGCACCCATAAATGAATGGATCCAAAAATACAGTTGGTACTGGACCTTATACACATGATGATACTTGGATAGGAGAGGTGATTTCCAAAACACATCAATAAAAATCAAATGGTCAGATGTTTCAATTGTGATAAACAAGGTAATCTAAAACTGGATTGTAAGCAAGGAATTCCTAGAAACAATGTTTTTCTAGAGATATTCCAAACAGAAGGCCCCAACCTTCTGGAGTATGCAGAAGGTACTGCAAAGGCTGACACTGAACTAATGAATGTAGACCATCTAGAGACAAGTAACTGTTTGCCATTGGAAAACAACTTAGGGGGCCTCTTACAGGCCCCAACATCAAATTTGGTTCAACCATTCCCTGTCAACATGGGGGAAACTCCTCCACAGAGCAATAAAAGGACCTAGTGTCTGTTGTTAAAAACCATACTGCTGGGGTTGGGGATTTAGCTCAGTAGTAGAGTGCTGCCTAGCAAGCACAAGACCCTGGGTTCTATCCTCAGCTCAAAAAAAAAAAAAAAAACCATACTGCTCTGAATGACAGAAGAGCTTCAGTAGATAAAACAAAAATTTCAGGAAAATCCATAAAATAAATATTTGGGCAAATATCTATAAATGACCAAAGACCAAAGCTAAAAACGTGGATAAATGGCATTGTAATTGAAGGTTTAGTTGACACAGACACAGGTGTAACAATAATTTCAACAAAATCTTGGCATCCAGATTGATCTCTTCAGGAAGTGAATGTTCAGCTTCTTGGGATTGGAACTTTATCTCAGGTAAAACAAAGTGCAAGATGGTTCAAGTGTATAGGGCCAGAAGGACAGGATTAAATCAGCCTGTATATGTTAAAGTTGTGTTGACCTCAGAACAAAGATAAGTGTTACATTGAGGAAAAGGTTTTACTTTTATTTCCACAGGAGAAGAAAAGCCATGGATACCATTAAGATTGATATAGATTAGATTTGAACAGGAGAGACCTCTTGATTTGGAAAGTCAATAGTTCATCAAACTGCATGGTCATTCCATCTGAATTAACTTATAAGACTTAACAAATGTCTTTCATTTGATCAGACATAACCTGACAAAAAGGGAAACTCCCCAAAGTTAGGGTTGGGGCAGAATTTTGTTTTTGTCTTCCCAGGAGAATAAAAGCATCCAACTAAGGAATCTAAAGACCCTGGACAAATGAAACATCTAAAGAAAAAGGGAGAATTCTCCAGAGAAAATGTCTCAAGAAAAGGGGTAAATTGGCCTAATGGTATAGCACACTTCCAACATGATAAAAATCTCATAAATCTTTCAAAATGTTTACTTCTGCTGTTCTCTCCAGACATGTTAGGCAGATGGTATTTATGTAGTCCCAACTCAATTAAAAATTAAAGCTAGCTTTGGAGTTGGAGTGTGGCTCTCTCCTTCTCTAAACCCAAACATGCTTGCTAAAAGAAAATCCAAAGTCTCTGTCTCATATCAGAAGAGCTACCTGGTATGGGACAGAAGAAAACCAAAATTAAGGGACTATTCTGGTGTCACTAATCTCATAATCACTCAAGTTTATTTTAACTCTTTAAAACTTTTCTTAAGGTATAAATATCTGAAAATTTATAAGATTACTATATGTATGTATATTTAAACTTTCTGTTGTGATATTAATGGTCATATAGAGTACTAATCCTAGATTTAGGTTTCATCTAGCTTCCTGTATGTGATTTCAGGCTTGAGTCTGAAGCAAGTAATTAGGAATTAAAGCTGTGTATTCCAGGTGCACTTAATAGATTATGGTCCTTACTTATACTCTCTAAGACCTGCCGCATATGACATTTAAAATGTTAAGTTTTCTGCAGTGAATTGTAAACATTCCTAACAGCAACCTTTGAAGTCTCCAAAAGATGAGGGGGCCCCACAATGACAATTACCCCTGGATTGTGGTAATGTCACTAAGCTGGCAAGCACCATCCAAAGATCAGCTTTGGACTACGAACTACTCAGGACAATTTTAAGATGGCTAGCTAAAATGGTCCAGCCTCATAGACTACTCCAGCCATGACTTCAGATAAGCCTTGTATTATCCCACCCCACTGAGACTGGACAACAGCTAGCTTCCCTAGGATTTGACCATTATCGTAATTTTCTCAGAGTCCCCCTAAAGATGTTCTCACCCCCAGACAACAGGAAGTAGTTTTAAGAACACAATGTCCACATTCTCAAACGGTGGAGTGGATGATGGTTTTTGATCAGTAGGTGAGTTATGGATGTTTATTATCATTTGGGGGGGTCAGTTACAAGTTGTTATTGGTCATGGTCAGGGAGGGAACTAAGCAAAGAAGGTTAGATTCAGGATCTCTTTCTGAAAAGGAAAAAGGAGGATGTAGGAATGATAGGACAAAAGGGCAGATTATTGAATCTATTTTAAACTAAAAAGCAACTATTAATCTCAGATATGTTGTGTTGGTATGGATTTTTGTATACTGATACAAATTTAAGATTATTTTTGTCAGAACATACTTTATGTGTGTTTTTTAAAAAGATTTATTTATTTATTATGTATACAGAAGAGGGTGCCAGATCTCATTACAGATGGTTGTGAGCCATGTGGGTGCTGGGAATTGAACTCAGGACCTCTGGAAGAGCAATTGGTGCTCTTAACCTCTCAGCCATCTCTCCAGCCCCTTGTGTTTTTACTCCTAAGATATTTTTATATTGATACAAATTTAAGGTTATTTTTGTTATAATGTATTTATGTTTCTACTCATGTTTAAGATATTTTTGTGCCTTGATATAAATTTAAGGTTATTTTGCTATACTGTATTATATGTATCTATTTCTTGTTTTAGGTATTGTACCTATGCAGCTATTTAAAAATGTAATGTAAAGTTCTAGTCCTTGAAAGCTATTTAGGATAATAAAGAAATACAGCTTAATAATTAGTCATTCATAGCAATCAAACTTACAGCAATATTAAACATATTTTCAAGGTCTGTGGTGATATTTTATTTATACATTAGTAAAGTTTGCCTAGAGATCAGAGGTCATAGCCAGCTATAAACAGAAGTCAGGTGGTGGTAGCACACGCCCTTAATCTGATCACATGGCAGGCAGAGTCTCTGTGTGTTCAAGGACACAGCCAATCATGGTGACACATGCCTTTAATCCCAATGCCAACCATAGAGACCTGGAGGTCTGTATAGACAGGCAGTGATGAAGAAGTGAGGTGGCTGGGTTAAGAGTCAATAAGAGCAATTCCTTAAATGTCTTTCAGCCATTTGAGCTTCCTCTGTTGAGAATTCTCTTTTTAGTTCTATAGCCCATTTCTTAATTGGACTATTGGGCATTTTCATGTCTAATTTCTTGAGTTCTTTATATATTCTGGATATCTGCCCTCTGTCAGATGTGGGGTTAGTGAAGACCTTTTCCCATTCTGTTGGCTGTCACTTTGTCTTGTTGCCCATGTCCTTTGCTCTACAAAAGCTTCTCAGTTTCAAGAGGTCCCATTAATTGATTGTTTCTCTCAGTGTCTGTGCTACTGGTGTTATATTTAGGAAGTGATCTCCTATGTCAATGCATTCAAGACTACTTCCTACTTTCGCTACCTAGAAAACAGGACCCTAAGAAAGACACAGGGATTGCCCAATGACAGAGAAATGGATGAGATTTACATGAACAACCTGGACATGAGTGAGGGTAATGAAGGGCAAGGTTTGAGGGAAAGAGAGCTTAGGGGAGCGGGAGATCCCAGCTGGATCAAGAACAGAGAGGAAGAACAAGGAATAAGAGACCATGATAAATGAAGACTACATGATAATAGGAAGAATCAAAGTTCTAGAAAGATCCCCAGAAATCCACAATGATACCTCCATTGTAGACTACTGACCATGGTCGAGAGAAAGCCTGAACTGACCTAGTCTGGTGATCGGATGGCCAAATACCCTAACTGTCATGCTAGAAATCTCATCCAATGACTGAGGGAAGTGGATGCAGAGATCCATGGCCAGGCCCCAATTGGCGAGAAAGAGGAGGGATTGTATGAGCGACAATTGTTGAGACCAAGATTGGAAAAAGCACAGGGACAAATAGCCAAACGAATGGAAACACATGAACTATGAACCAAAAGCTGAGGAGCCCCCAACTGGATCAGGCCCTCTGGATAAGTAAGATAGTTGATTAGCTTGAACTGTTTGGGAGGCACTCAGGCAGTGGGACCTGGACCTGACCTTAGTGTATGAGCTGGCTATTTGGAACCTGGGGCCTATGCAGGGACACTTTGCTCAGCCTGGGCGAAGGGAGGAGGGGACTGGACCTGCCTGGACTGAATCTACCAGGTTGAGCTGAATCCCCAGGGGAGTCTTTGCCCTGGAGGAGATGGGAATGGGGGGGGGTGGGCTGGGGGAAAGGCAGGGGGTAGTCACAGGAGGGGGGAGGACAGGGGAATCCATGGCTGATATGTAAAATTAAATTAAAGTATAAAATAAAGAGTCAATAAGAAGGCAGAACAGCAAGGCAATAAAGGCACAATTTAGGAAGAAGCTGGTTCTCTTGGGAAACCATGGTGGCTTGGTGAGCTAAGGTTAGTTTGGTGGCTATCACTACCACTTTGATTCCTACAACTTTCACCCCTGTATTTGGCTCTGTGTTTCTTATTTTATAAGACTGTTTAGAAGTTTGTCTACAGAGGTCAATCAAACACATATTTTAAATAGATAGATGGTCTTCAAGCACTTCTGAGACCTACAGAATATGGCATTTTAATGTTTTAATAACATAAGGCTTTTTATGAGACACATTGAGACACATCTGCTCCTGACAGCATCAATGTAGTCCAAAAGAGGATGATAGACATTGAAAAACCTCCATATGGAGTTTGCTTTCATTTGTGGCAAAGTTAGTCATTGGGCAAAGAAACTGCCCTTGCCTCAATTGCTGACAATATGCTGTCCAAACTGGACAAACAGGACACAAAAGAAGGCAAACTTTGCCAAGACAAGGTGAGACAGTCCTTCAAAATTCCTGCTTCACAGAAAAGTCTGTCAGATATTCTAGGTCTATAGGCCAAAGATGGATGCCCCAATGTTATAGAGGTACCTTGGAATACTGTCCAGGCAGCAGGCTGTTTCTGTCATTTCTTAGTTTTGGAAGTTGTTTGCTCTGCACTTCCTGTTTACTCAGATAATACTATATCCTTCTTGGGTCTCTGATGGAGTTGAAGACAGTATTATTGTTACAGTTTCCCTTATTACCAAATTCAAAAAAGAAATTCACAAGTAGGTATAAAATGTATAATGTTGAGAGACATAAAAGCTTAAATTGTTTGTCTAAAAAGTATTTGAGGTCTAAAAAGATAGTTTTAAGATGTTAATACAAGTTATGGTAGAAAATGGTTTAGGTATAAAACTTTAAATTCATCAAGATAAGATAGATAATAGATTATTTTCTCTGAATTTGCCAAATACAAATGGACTGGATATTGTGAATGTAATTCTTACCTGATAATTGTTCTTATTGTTTATGGTTTTATTATGTTAGAGTTAAAACCTTTCCTTTTTATTTAGACAAAAAGGGGTGAAAAGAATCTAAATTCTTTATGCTTGTGAAGCAAGCACTTAACCCACTGGGCCATCTCCCTAGCTCCAGCATTTTATAATTGAGTAATATTGTAAAGCCTCTTAAATTTGAGTAATGTACAACTGACTTGAGAATTTTGTCAGCCTTAGCATGTTAGCTCCCACTCACTTAGAATCCTGTCTATATCACTAAGATGTTCACAAGCTTTACAACTCAAAAACCAAAACCCAACATAAACACTGCAGGGGTAAACCAAGCATATGGAGCAGTGTGCACAGATGTCACAGTAAACTATAGTGGAGTCATTGTTGATCCTAAGTGATTTCTCAATAAAGGCATTATAACACTTCCCGGGTTTTTAATGGTCACATAGCTAGATTTAAAATATTGGTATTTTTAGAAACTTTAATGATGTCTAAAGACAAAGAGATAGAATATTTGAAACTGGAATTATTTGATAAGCAGCTTTAACTTCCTGGCTTGACTATCTATGCTGTAGATATTGATAATTTCTGGGTTTATGTTTGAACTGCAAGAATTTTCTCTTCATAGAGAGATATATAAGTGGCATGATTTAGTTTTAGTTTATAGTAATCAGTATTAAAAGGGAAAAAACTGGCACTATTAAAGGGAATGATTTGAAATAACCACATTGCAGGCTACAGAGCCCTCTGTGGACTTCTGGGACAAAGACACACAGAAGCAGGAGGCTCCTGCTGGCTGCTTAGAGAAAATGACAGCACCTCACCCTTGCCCCTGACTTACCCCTCACTGGAGTGTGACTTGCTTGCTTAAACCCTATGAGGATAGACTGGGGGTTTTAAAGCCTAATTGGTGGAGGAGCACAAGGAGAAGGTTAAAAGTAAAGCAACATGAGGACTGGAATCCAGGTCCTCAGCACCCGCATAAATACCAGGTGGCCATAGTGTCCTGTAATCCCAGTGTGCAGGGAGCAGAGATGGGGACCCTGACATGCAAGGTGACCTGTTAAGCTCTGGTTCTTTTGTGAGACCTTGTTTATATACATACACATGTACGTGCACCATACACACATGTGCATAAACAAGCAAACAAATTAATGTATTGGTACATACCTCCAATCCCAGAACTTATGAGACTGAGACAAAAGGATTGTGATTTCAAGCCTCCTGGGCTACATAGTGAAACCCTGCTCGGGAGTCGGGGAGGGGGGAACAAAACCTCAAATCCAAACAAAATTCCTTGTTCTCTTCTTGTGAAACTGGGATCCCACTGCCAAAAAGCAGCTACTGAACACTGAAGCCACCAGAGCAAGTGTAGGGACAGCTCTTCTTAGAAAAGTCCCATTTTTAAAGATAACACCCAATCCCAAAGTCTGCATTTCTTGCAGAGGAAGGAAATTGTCACATGGCCACATGATTCCAGATGACAGTAAGGATCAGCATTCTCACAAGCACACCCCTTTTTCAGAAATCACATGGTAAGTTTATCTCCTCCTCAGTGCACTGCATGAACTTGACCTAAGCAGGAAAAACCTCATTTCCCTTCATTTTATTGCTCCATCCAGAATTTACCTTCCAGGGGCTGGAGAGATGGCTCAGCGGTTAAGAGCACTGGCTGCTCTTCCAGAGGACCCAGGTCAAATTCATCTGTAACTTCAGTTCTGGGAGATCAAACACCCTCCATGTCACTACACGTGCCTACTGCCCAGACATATGTGCAGGCAAAACACCCATATACATAACATAAAAATAAATAATTCTCAAAACAAATTTACTATCCAAAGAATATTAGGTTTCTTTTGCCATAACTCTCCCTGGCATCCAAGTACATGCAAATGATGTGACCCAATGCTTGGGAAAAATCCAGTGGTTATTAATTGTAATATCCCATAATACCAACAGCTGATTCCCTAAGTAGATGCTCAGGCCTTTGGCTCATCTCTTCACTGGTGTGTGTGTGTGTGTGTGTGTGTGTGTGTTTGTGTGCATGTATGTGTGTGTGCATGTATGTGCATTTGTGCATGTATGTGTGTGTGTTTGTGTGCATGTATATGTGCGTGCATGTATGTGTGTGTGCATGTATGTGTGTTTGTGTGCATGTGTGTGTGCATGTATGTGTGTGTGCATGTATGTGTGTGTGTTTGTGTGCATGTGTGTGTGCATGTATGTGTGTGTGTTTGTGCGCATGTGTGTGTGCATGTATGTGTGTGTGTGCATGCATGCGTGTGTGTGTGTGTGTGTGTGTGTGTGTGTGTGTGTTAATGCTCTTGACAGAGGTCTTCTCCATTGTCCAAATTATAGCCAGGAACTTCCCTGGGTCCACAGTGAAAAACAAAGCAGAAAGAGTTTCAGTTCACAACTTTATGTCACACTCAACCTGTGGGGAAGAATCTCTGTTTGAATTGGGTACTTTGACCTCGTTTTCCTTTGCTAATTGCCAGTATTAAATGTTTCTCTTTGACAATGAATTTCTGATAAAACATCTGTTTCCATTCAGTGAACTATTGAGAGTCGTAAATTCCACAATCTCTGCAGATGGGCCAATGATGTGATAAACACATCTTCACGGCTGGACAGATGGAGGCATTTTCTATAACCACAGCCATCTGGGGATGCAGGTCAGGGTCTGGATAGCAGGGCTACTTCAGGGATTCCAGCAGAAATGATAGCAGTAGAAACAGCAGCCCTTCCTCTGAATTCAACAGCCTTGTTATTCTTTCTAACAGAGACTGCCTGACGGGCCTATAAAAACAAGTATTGCTAAAAACAAACTAGATGAAGTCAAGGTTCCCTGCACTGGCTTTGTTCTAGCCTCATTCTTGCTAGATTCTTCTCTCTGTAGGATGTCTGGGTCATAAGGAAGGATGGTGCCAAGGGATGGCATTCTTTGGTTTCCTTGTGATGTCTACCCGTATGTCTACAAAGCCACCCCAAAGTAACATACAACTTAAGTGATGTTGGGTGGCTTGACACACTGAGCAAGCTCCAGTAGAATCCCTTAGTCCTCCTTCTAGCCAAATAGTTGTCCCTAATCAGTGGTTCTCAGCCTGTGGATGGCAATGCTGTTGGAAGTAAAAATAACCCATTCACAGGGGTGGCACATCAGATATTTACATTACAATTTGTAACAGTAGCAAAATTATAGTTACAAAGTAGCAACAAAATAATTTTATGGTTGGGGGTCACCACAACAGGAGGAACTGTATTAAAGGGTCGCAGCGTTAGGAATGTTGAGAACCACTGCCCTAAGTTCTATCTAGAAAGTTTGGATCGGTGTCAGCTTAGAGAATTAAGTCTACCCCAAGCTGAAAGAGTCTTCTCACCACATCACTACACAGCTGGATATGAACTTCCCTGAGGACCAGGTCCCACCAGACATCTGGGCAGCGGTAGTTTGCTTATCTTTGGAAGCCCAAGGAGAATCAGCTAGCCTTTAAAAACTTTATGATAGTAAACTCCTTTGTCCAGAACATAGGTGAAAGTACCCTGCCCGGCTCTTGAGGTGTCTCAGGGAGGTTTGCTCCCATCTGAGAGTGGGACCAGGTGAAGCCATGGGCTCTTTCTTCAGCTCAGAATCCAGGACTGGTGAATATGGGGGCAGTGAGTAGGATTTTATACCAGCCCAGATCCCACCACTTCAAGGCTCACTTCATGTTTCTTCTGTTTCCCAACTTATTCCCTGAGTTCTGAAGGACTCTTAGGACTCCATCTATAGATACATAAGATATAGCAGTTGGCACTGTGCTATGCTGTGTTGTTCTCTATTTGGCTGCCCATACATTATGAGACACACACTTATGAGACAAAAAAAAAAAATACTCTAAGCAGCCGTTGCATTGGGGAAGACTGTCTTGCTTGCAGGGAAGACAAATTAAAGTAGAAATTTAAGAAATTAACTTTTTGCTTTTGTGACTGAAAAACACAGAACCTGTCCTTGATTCTGGTCCAGCTGGGCTCTATGTCAGGCTTATCTCTGTGGTCTTTATTCATTTTTTTCCTCTTTCCCCACTAGTCTTTCTCTATGGGGGAGTTTCCAGAGACTCAAGACTTACAGCAGTCAGCTGAGGCATCACAGAAGACAGATCTCTGTCCTAGCATTTCACAAACTTCCCACTTCCTCTCACTGGGAGCATGGTGTGAGACCAGTCACCACGGCCAAGTATAGTGCTATTTTCTTTGATCTATACTGAACACCTGTGTCCCAAAGGAACTGGGGCTTTCAGAAATTGTGAGGAACTACAAAGTGGTATAGCCCTAGGGCTAGAGAGATGTATCAACAGTTAAGAGCATTTGTTGCTCTTGTAGAGGACCCAGGTAGAGTTCCAAGAACCCACATGCCGGCTCACAACCATCAGTAACTCTACTTCCAGGGAATCCAACCTCCTCTTCCGACCCTAAGGGTACCAGCTGCTAACAAGGTATATACATATACACACACATACACATCCATATACATGCAAAACACTCATACACATTAAAGAAAAAACTAAATCTAAGTTTTTTTTAATTCCATAGACCCTAAGGACAGGCAATCACATATACATTTACCCTTTTACCTCACAGTCTTATCTCTCAGAAGCCATCTCTCACAGTGAAAAACTAATGAAATATATGCATATGCACAGTTATTTATTACAGAATGGCTTGTGATGGTGAAAGGTTGTAAACAGTCAAAACATCCACCAACGGGAGATCACTTCATTAAACCAGCACCTCCATACAATGGAGTCACTAAAAGGAATGAAGAACAGTACAGTACAAAGGGTAACTTTTATGAGTCAGCTTAATGGGATTTTGCATGCCCTGGTGCTTGATTCAGAATAATTGCATTGTTCACATTATTTCGGTGAGGGTACTGCTGCATGAGAATAATAACATTGAAATCAATGAGCTGAGAAAAGCAAATTTTCTTCTCTAATGTAGGTGAGCCTCATCTAATTGGTTGAAGGTTTGCAGAAAGCTCAAAATTTGTCTTTTACTGAAGTCAGGTGGAACTCTCCCTTCCTGACCCTTCCTTGGGATTGAAGCCCTGGTTTCTCTTTCATCTTAATGCAAGAGGATGCATCATCCTGCAGACTGGAACTGCACCATTGGCCCTTCTGAGTCTCTTACTTGTCCATGTGCCCTGAAGATCTTGGGACTTACCAGATTCTGTAGATGCCTGAGCCAATCCATTGTAATAAGCCCTATTGCCATTTACCATTTGCCACCTGTCTGTCAATCAGCTATTTATAACACATTATCTATTGATCATCACCATCATCAATCTGTCTACATTACACTGATTCTACTTCTCTGGGGAACACTGACAAATGTGAGTGTCAACATTCACCACTATGGAGTCATCTCTGGGACAGTTCATAGTGGAAAGAGATGCATATAACTGGTTAGCATTTATCTAAAACACTGGGGGCTACAATTTTTTTTAAATATTTTATTTGTTCTTTAATATAATAAATAAGATAAGTCAATAATTACCTGTAGAAAGGGAAGTAGAGGTTGGAGAGGCAGGGTAGCAAGCAGCAGGCATGGTGAATAGAATAGAAAGCTGAGAATCTTTAACTGACAAGCATGAAGGAGATAGAGCAATTGGAAATGTTCCAGCTCTTTAAACTTTCAAAGCCTTCCTCCAGTGACATACTCCTGCAAAATGGCCACACCTCCTGAACCTCCCTAAGCAGTACCACCAACTAGGAAGCAAGGGTTGAAATCCATGAGCTTATGGAGGATATGCGTATTCAACCACCACAGGGAGCGTCTTGGAGCAAGACAAAATTTTGTATTATCTAGGATAGCTTGATGCTCTGTGGGACCAAAGAGATGGGGTATTTGATACAAGAACAGTGCAAGAGAGTGTTGGCTTCATGTTGAGGTCCCTAATGTTGACCACACAGTTGCTTCCTGAACAAATGGCTGGATCGTTTCAGCCTTGGCAGGGAGGTTGACATTGCTGAACTGATCCACCTGAAAGACAAGAGTTACTCAGACTGGCGTAAATATGTGCTATGGATTGAAAATATTGCTATGGGACAATCAAGCCAAATGATGACCCCCACTAAGTCTATGGGATAGTGAAAATCCCAAAGACAGAAAAACATATAGATCTGGAAACCTTGGGACTTCTCAGACTGATGCCTGAGGAAGAAATCTGTGGACAAGGACAAGGATTTGATAGACACTGCCTTTCATTTTCAGAGTAGGGTAAACCCAGAACTCCACCTCAAGAAACCTTTGACACAGCATCTGAGAAGCCACCATTTTGAAGTTTTCCCACTGTTATGCTACCCTACCTCCAATTACACGAATTCCACTGTGCACTTCCAAATCATGAGGCCCTGAGGAACTGATAAAATGTTCCATTCTCATTCTACATAACAAAAACTTCATGACAAATGGTTAAAAATATCTGGTGTTTCCTTCAGAGGAGATGTCTGGTGATGTGTGCTCAAGATCAAAAAGTGGCAGCTTATGATGGGCATCCCATCCACAGAAAAATTGTAAAGGTGTTGCCAATGATTAATGTGCTGAGCCCTTGGGTTCAGAATCCAGCCTCTTGGTTCTTCAGATGTGGCTTTCCATGATTATGTCCCCAAAGAAAACACGAACAGACTTGTGGTTCTGCGTGTGTAGCTTGAGATTGGTCACTGACTTCCTGGACACTGCAGACATCACCCTCTGCAGTGATATAAAAGAGATAAACAGGAGCCTCAATAAGCTAAACCTAGGCACAGGAACTAGCCATTTCTTTGCAATGAAGTCTTCAGAGATGGGTCAAAGAGGCAAAGACATGACACCTACCCAAGTCCCAGAAAGTCTGCAGTTCTTTACCCCTTGGATAGGACAACCTGAAGCATTGCTCCAAGGGAGATCTTGTCCCCCTTGTCCAAATGGTAGCCTCTTCACTAACACCCCATAGCGACTGCCCCATCATGATCTATTTCTCTACCTTCCAACTGATACTCACATTCTCAGTGTCTGCTGCTCAAAACACAAATCTGAACAGTATCAAGGTTATAAGCCCAGCAGCTCATGAGAGGGTTTCCAGCCCCTCTTACTAGAAAAATCACATCAGAGGCAGAATGGAATATTGATTCCAGCTGTCAGCTCAGCTAGATTAAGTCCTAACTGGAGAATAAGCAAAGCCTGACTTCTGGATGTGGTGGTGAGAGGCTGGCATGGAAGTTGGTGGAAGACCTTCCTGTTAGCATTCAGACCCACTTCTTCAAATCCTGGCCAATAAGCAAGATAATACCCTGGCCTGCCCAGTGTCCTGACACATCATCTTACATGAAACCCACTTTAAGAAAAAACTCCTACCCCCTTTCTCTCTATTCCCACAAGGTGTTCACCTCCCCCCCTCCTTTTTCTTTCCTTCCATTCCCTTCTCCCTTCCTCCAATAAACTTTCCACATGGATGCTGTCTCTGCATGGTGTAAGTAACTTTCCAGGCCACCACCTGGTCTGCATGGCATGTCTCCGTCACCCACCAGGGCACCTTGGTCCAACATGTCAAGGCCTCTGACATGCCATTTCATAACACTTCCCTCAACCAGAGCATGCACTGTGTAGTTCACTGTAATTCTGGGTCAATCTGGATAGTCTGGAGGTGAGATCTGTACTTCTTCTCCTGCACTTGGATATCAGAATGTCAAGCTCTGCTGCATCTGGGCTCCAGGACTCCCTACACCAAAGAGCTCTGGAATCTTAGGCTTTGGACCTTAAACAGGAAGTTATATCTTTACCTTTCCCATTCTGGGGCTTTTGGACCGGGTCTGGGCTATACTACTTGGCTCCTAGTCTCCAGCCCACAAATAGCCTGTTATGGGCTTCTCAGCATTCTGTCGTCACACAAACCAGTTATCCTATGAAACATCCTCTTGTTTATCTTTATCTGTTTCTTTTTTATTCTGTCTCTCTACAGAACATGATTAGGGCTTCATGGAGGTGACCCAAAGTTAGGGACTTAGCTAGAGCAAGGCCAGTAGAATCTGGCTGCTGAATCCTGTAGAGCCAATAACAGACAGAGGCTGAGCCTTCATGGGGCAGCTGGTGTGTGAGAGTGGCCTGAGCTAGCCAACAGTAGTATCCTACCCAACTCTTTGCCCCGAGAGTTCAGAGTTTTTAAGGATGCTCTTGGAAACCAGTTCCAGTTTGCAGGAAAATTGTATTCCTCCTGTGATAGTGTCTCTAGGCCATAGAGATCAGCTCTTTAGACACCCTAATCACATTCACCATTGAGCCTTTCACCCTCATCTCCTCCAGGGCCCAGTCTGTAAGGGGCACGGGTGGATCCATCTGGCATACATATGCTTAGCTGGGGTCATAAGTGCATTCCTTATTCTAAGCCAGCAGCTAATATTTCATTTTCAGTACCCATGCGCCAGGCAAACAATGACCTTGTTGTACTGCACACACAAGCTGTGGTGAAGCCCAGCCCACAATCTCCTGGTCCATGAAGGATCCACAGTGCTCAGGTTATCCTTTTGACTTTTGTGAGCATTTGCACAATCCTTGGGGAAAGCACTATAGTTTATAGATTGTCCTATGCCCCTCTCTTTGTTACATGTATCATGAATCTTAAAGGTACTTATTAATAAAATCAAACCTGAGCCAGTTATTGGGGTGACTGCTGGAAGATCAGAGAAGCAGAACAAGCCACAGCTTCCTCACCTCGCCAGTTCCTCAGCTGATCCTGTTTCCTCAGACTAGAAGCATCTCAGTCCTCATCCAGAATGAATCTCAGCTGAACTGCTGCTCCAAAGCCTAAAAGCTTAACCAGCCAAATGCTTCTGGTTTCTGGTCCTCACGCCTTATATATCTTTCTGTTTTGCCATCACTCCCTGGGATTAAAGGCAGGAGTCACCATGCTTGGCTGTATCCTTGAACAGATGGAGTTCTGTCTCTGGAATGCTAAGATTAAAGGTGTGTGCTGTCCTCTATGTTTAATATTGTGGCTGTTCTGTCTCTGACACCAGATAAGTTTATTAGGGTGCACAATGTTTCAGGGAACAAATAACACCACAGTTACACTCTGCCATTTGTGGGGACATTTCAGATAGTCCCAACTATCACACACAAAGTGATTGCTGGGATTGATTTAGGGATTCAACCCAATACTGCAGGGGGGTATGCTCTCACTCTCTCTCCATACTTCTCTTGTCTTTGCTTCTCATTTCTCCAGAATGGTGTCTGTACTAGTGCACACTTTAAAACATGAAGGAACATAGGAAAATAAAACCACTGGCTAGGTGAAACTCCCATATTATTGACTATATGCCATTCTGCTTTAGTATACCCTGGAAGAAAGCAAAAAGAGATACCTGTCTGTTTTGGAGATATCTGGAGGCTGGGATGATAGCTCAATCTGACCTTAGTTCAGATCCTATACACCTATATAAAAAGCCAGATACAGCAGTGTACATCTGTAATCTCAGGGTTAGCAAGGCAGAGGCAAGAGGATAATGTAGGGTATGTTAGCTAGTCAGTCTAGCCAATTGGTGAGCCAGCTCCAGGTTCCGTGAAAGACTCAAAAATAAGGTGGTGGGCCAAAGAAATGGCTTGGGGTTGGGGCGGGGTGGGCAATTCACTTGCCGTGAAGGCCAAATGATCCAACACAACCCTGGAATCTGTGTAAAAATAGGAGAGAGGTCACTCCACAAAGGTTGTTCTCTGACCTCCACACATGTGCCATAGAACCCACATGATCTGACATTATACACATATAACAATAATAAAATAATAAATTTATAAACTAATAAGTTTGAGACACTATTAGGGAGGATATCTACATCAACCTTTGGCCCCTACATGTATGGATGTGATAGTGCGCGTGCGAGCACACACACACACACACACACACACACACACACATGAAAAACCCATCCTGGCTATTTTTTTCTAGCAATAAAATACCCTTTCCTGGCTTTTAAATGGTTATAGGAATCCTCAGTTTTAGACACTAGTCAAGAAGACCTGCTTTTGATTTTCTGGCCCATGACTTCCAGTGGACTATGGACTAGCAATATTGGAGTTTATTAGAAATGCATAATCTTAACTCCTTTCCTGTCATACCAAAAGAAAACTTATTTTAACAGGAAATCCCAGATGACAAAAGTCTGATATCTGCAAAAATAAATAATAAACCCAACAAAACACTCACTGTTGTAGCACAAATCCTAATTGGTCTTAATAAAAACCCAGAGCCAGATATTGGGGTAAATGATGAAAGGTCAGAGAGACAAAGGAGCAAGCCACAGCCACCTCTTACCTTGCCAGTTTCTCAGCCTGAAAGGGGGCAGAGCTCCTATCTCCTCCTGCCTTATATTCCTCTCTGTCCAGTCATATAACTTCCCATCTCCACCTCCCTAGTGCTATGTAACACAAATGTTAAATGGTCTTATTAATAGAAAAAAACCTGCAGCCAGATATTGGGGTGAAAGCTGAAAGATCAGAGAAACAGAACAAGCCAGCCATGTTCTTACCTCTATGAAATACTCAGCCTCAAGAGCTAGTGTTCCTGTTTCCTCACGTCTTGTATACCTTCTTCTGCCCTGACATCACCTCCTAGGATTAAAGGCATGTGTGCTTTCTAAGCAAAGGCATGAGATCTCAAGTGTTGGGATTAAAGGTGTGTGCCACCACACCTGGCTCTGTTCCCAGTGTAGCCTTGAACTCACAAAGATCCAGATCTGTGATAGGATTAAGAGTGTGTGTCACCACTGTCTGGCTTCTATGTCTACTCTAGTGGCTGGCTCTGTCCTCTGATCCCCAGATAATTTTATTAGAGTATGCAATATATCACCACAGTGCTGGGATTAAAGGCATGTGCCTCCCAAGTACTGGGATCAAAGGCATGAGATCCTAAATGCTGGGATTAAAGGATTAAACTGCTTAGCATCTATGGTTAACTAGTGGCTAGCTCCACACTCTGACCTCCAGGCGAGCTGTATTTGTTAAAGCACAAACAAAATATCACTACATTTTCCCCTTTTTGTCTAAAATAAAAAAGGTTATAACTAATGTAAGAAAAACTATATACAATAAGTACAATAACTATATACAATATATAGGCAATAAATGCATCAACAATGTCTAGTCCACTAATAATTGACAAACTCAAGGAAAGTACTCCATATCTATCCTATCTTGGTGAGTACAAAATATTATACTTAATTCACTTTCTATTCTAACTTGCATTACCAAAATTATCTTCTAATGTTTCTCAACCTTATACACTTTACATCTCTTTAGTGAATCTCTTTTCTGAATTTAGTAACAAAGAAAATTATAACTATAAAGACTTCAACTCCATCAGAGACCTGAGAAGGAAATAATATACCTGAGTAAGCAGGAAGTGCAAGCAAATGACTTCCAAAAAATGTGAGAAATTACAGAAACAGCTGACTGCCTGGACAGTCACCCAAGGTTCCTTTGTGACTTTGGGGCATCGATCTTCAGCCTACAGGCCTAGAATATCTGACAGACTTACCTGTGAAGCAGGATTTACTGAAGGGCTGTCCCACCTTATCTTGGTAAAGTTAGGCAGTCTTTTCTTTTATGTCCTGCTTGTCCATTTGGACAGCATACTGTCAGCAGTCGAGGCAAGGGCATTTTCTTGCCCAGTGGCTAACTTTTGCCACAAAAAAGTAAACTCCATATGGAGTTTCTTCTATGCCCATCATATCTGAAGTAGATTGGTGCTGCCAGCAGCAGACATGTCTCACTTTCATAAAAAAAAAAAAAAGAACCTATGTTATTAAAACATCTGAAATGCCATATTCTATAGATCTCTGAAGTGTTGAAGACTGCCTGTCTACCTAAAATATATCTGTTTGACCTTGGAAACATATCTAACATGACTACAAGTTTAATTGTAATAGGGAACTACTAACCTGCATTTCCTTATTATCCTAAGTAGTTTGTAATAATAACTTTCAAGGTCTAGCAATGTGCCTTACATTGTTCAATGAGATATATAGGTACAATAGCTTGAACAAGATTAGTAATGTATGTACTGTATGTTCTAACAAAAATATCTCAACTTTGTATCAATATACAAAGATCTGTATTAATGTAAAATATTTAAAACAAGTAGTTGCTTTTTAAAAATAGATTCAATAATCTACCTTTTATCCTATCATTTCTATAGCTCCTTTTTTCTTTTTTTATCAAAACAAAAACCCTGAATCTAATCTCCTTTGTTCAGCTTTTTTTAACCATTACCAATAACAACCTATAATAATCAACTACCCTAAACAATGACAAGTATCCATAACTCATTGAATGACCAAAAACCACCCACCCCACCACTTGGGAATGTGGGCATCATGTTCTTAAAATTACTTCCTGCAGTCTGGGGGTGATGCCATCTTTAGGGGATCCTGAAAAAGAAAAATTGGGGTTAATTGTCAAGTCCTGGGAGAGGTAGCTGTATCATTTGTTGTCCAGGCTCTGTGTAATGGGAAAGTGCAAGGCTTGTCTTAAGTCCTGGCTAGAGCAGTCTACAAGGCTGGATCATCTCAGCTACCCTCCTTGAAATTGTCCTGAGCAATTTTGTAGTCCAAAGCCAATTTTGGGGTGGTGTTTGTCGGCTTAGAGGCGTTACCATAGTCCATGTGAAATCATCAATGTGGGGCTCCATCATCTTTTTGGAGACTTCAAGTCACTGATAGGCATGGTCATGGTTCATTACAGAAAACTTAAACATTTTAAGGATTATGAGATTAATGGCAATAGAATAGTCTCTAATTTTGATTTTTCTTCTATCCTGTATCAGGTGGTTCTTCTAACATGAAACAGAGATTTTGGAATTTACTTTAACAAGCATACTTGGGTTTAAGGAAGGAGAAAGCCACATTCCAACTCCAAAGTCAGCTTTGATTTTCAATTGAACTGGGACTGAAAAAAGACCATTTGCTTTATGTGTCTGTAGAGAACAGCAGAAACAAACATTTAGGAAGATTTATGAAATTTTATCCTGTTGGAGATGTGATATTCAATAGGCCAATTTACTCTTTCTTGGGACATTTTTGGTGGGGGGGGGGATGATTTGTCCTTCTTCACATGTCTCATTTGTTCAGTGTTCTTCAGATTCCTTAGCTGGATGCCTTCATTCTTCTGAAAGACAAAAACAAAACCCTGCTTGAACCCTGACTTTGGGGAGGTTCCTTTTGACAAGTTATATCTAATCTAATGAAAAGCATTTGTTAGTCGTATAAGTTAGTTTAAATTGAATGGTCATGCTGGTTGATGAACTATCATCTCTTCTAATTAAGAGTCTCTCTTGCTCAAATTGAACCTTCATCAATTATGATGGTATCCATAGCTTTTCTTCTCCTGAGGAAATAAAAGCAAAACCTCATCCCCAACGTAACACACTGTTAAATGTTCCAAAAAGACAAAGTCAATGGGCTGTTATAGAGGTTTTGAAAATGGGGAAAAGGTGTCAATTCTAAGGCTATTTCTGCAGTTTCCAATACTTTAAAATTATCTGGACATGGACTGGAGAGATGGTTCAGTGGTTAAGAGCACTTACTGCTCTTGTAGAGGACTGGGATTCAGTTTCCAGCACCCACATAGTGACTCACAACTATCTGTAACTCCAGCTCCAGAGGATCAGATGTGCTCTTCTGAGCTCTGCAGGTACCAGGCATGCACACGGTGCACATACACACATGCAGACAAAACACTCATACTTACACATGAAAAAGCAAATACAAAACAAAAAATGGTGGTGGCCTATGCCTTTAATCCCAACACTCAGGAGACAGAGGCAGTCAGATCTCTGTGAGTTCTAGGCCAGAGCCTAATCTGCACAGAGTTCCAGGACAGCCAGGGCTACCCACAGAGAAACCCTGTCTCCAAAAGCTAAAACAAAACAAAACAAACAAAACCTAAAAGGCTGGTTCCTTAGAGACCCCAGTGAGAACCCGAAAGCATGTAAGGACATAGTCTGGGGAAACACAAAGCTAGTGTTTAGAGTGTTCTTAGCATAAGGTCAGGGGCATAGGGAAAACCACAGGTGATGTCAGCCCCCAGGACCTCACTAAACGCTACCCAGGGCAAAAGCTCAGACAGCCTAGAGGGGACAGCTTCATCAATCTTTAGAAGCCCAATCCCATGCTATGAATTCATATTGCTATTTAAGATGTTTTTCTTTTCTTAGAAGTATTTTTGTTCCTTCTCTTTTTAGATTTGATTTTGCATAACACAGACATCTACCCAAACAAATATATTTGCCTTGCACTACTGGAAAAACAGAAAGCAAACATGTCATTCCTATGGCGTTTCACCCACCTTGCTTACATTACTCTCCAGGAGGGAGCATGTCACTAGCTCATGGCAGCACTTTGGGTGTTTTCATTTGACCTGTGGCAATGACTTCATCGGTTCCCTCCAGATCAGTTTTTCTCAACAGGGGGAGACTTTCTTTCCCTACACCCCTAGAGACACTGAACAATGTTTGGTGACATTGGAAGTTGCACATCTGGGGGTAAGGAGGTGGGGCTGACACCTGTACCAAGGAAGCTGACAAAGGATCTTCAGTGCACAGAACAGCCATCAGCCAAGAGCCAACCCCAACTGTGGAAAGTGGAGAGGATGAAAAAAGACTGCCCTAACCACACCCCACAGCTATCATAATGCTCATTCCACAAGGACACCCCTCAGTCTGTCCTGCCCAAACACAACCACACTTCTCTTTTGTTTGGGAAGACACATGATTTACTAACCATCTATGGCACATTTATTGAGTGCATTTCTATATGTGTTTCTTTGGATTTTCCAGCAGTTCATTTATGCTTCATAACAGTCTCAGGAGTTATTAGTGATATTTTCAACAGATAAGGAAACTGAGGCCCAGAGGTAAGGAGTAAAGGCAGGATTTGCACCCAGGTACAGTGTCTGCAAGACTGTCTTAACACAATTCAATTCTGATGAGTAAATATTTGCAAGTGCGTTCAGGGACAGAATTTCCATAGCCAGATAGTTTATTGCACCACATCTGAACCCCAGGAGCTGTGGGCATGTGGGCAAGGCTTTTCCTTCTTGGTACAGCATGCTCCTTCACAAATACCACTTTGTCCCAGGAGCCTGGCAGATTATGGGAAGGGAAGGAAAAGACCCAGTGTTTGTTCTGGGAAACGGGAATGTCTGCGTGAGAAAGTGGGCTGTTTTATGAGAGCCCAGTGGCAGCTGACGTGGTGGTAGGCCACGGTAGAGAAAATTGCTCACAGTGTAGTGGGCAGGAAGAAACTAAGACAGGCAGCCCGGGTCCTGTTATGCCCTTCAAGGGCACAGTCCCTGTAGGCTCCGTCACATAAAGGCTGCACTACTTTCTAGTAGTGCCAAGCTGGGGACTGAGCATACGGGCCTTTGGGGACATTTCTGGTCCAAGCTACAACATCATGTATCTGGCAATCTCTCCTAAAAAAAAAAAAAAAAAGATAAAGAAAGGAAAATAGACAAGGTGGTACATGTCTTTAATCGCAGCACTTGAGAGGCAAACTGTGAGATCAAGACCAGCTAGGACTAGATTATGAGACCCTGCCTCAAAAAACGGCTGTTTCTAGTGTTTGATGACTAGAATACCCTTCTCTCTAATTCCTAGATGTGTTGGTTGGCTTGAATGTGGAATCTGAGACAGAAAAAATGTGACTTTGAGCCAGACTGAGCTATATGGCAAAATGATCTCAAAAGAGAAGAAAAACAAACAAACAAACAAACAGTAAACACCCACTGCTTAGTTGTGATAGATTTGAGAATCCTGTTCTCTCTCTCTCTCTCTCTCTCTCTCTCTCTCTCTCTCTCTCGTGTGTGTGTGTGTGTGTGTGTGTGTGTGTGTGTGTGTGTGTGTACATGTTTGACCTCTGGTGTCTTCCTCAAGTACTCTCAATCTTATTTTTGAGACAGTGTTTCTCACTGAACCTGAAGTTCACTGACGAGACTAACCTAGCTTGCCAGCAAGCTCCAGGTATCCATTTATGTCCATCTCCTAAGATAGACATGAACTGCCGGGAAGTTCAGAGAGGCTTGGATAACAGCCACTTGTTCTGTCCTGTACTTCTCATAAGGAAGCGTGGTTCTGGCCGGTGTGCAGGATGATCCTGGTTAATGATTGGCCTCAGTCACAGGTACACACACAGTGTTTTACAATGGTGTCAGGTATCCAATCTCAAGTCTTCATGCTAACTCAAAGAGTGTTTTACCAAGTCAGCCATCTCACTGGCCCCTAAGAATCCCACTGTTTCTAGGAGGAAAACTTGATCTACTTAAAGAAATTGTACAAGAGAAATGAAGATTTCTTTGGAGCGAGGCAAGGAGAGGGCCTCAGCACTGTAGACTATTTCACCATCCACGTGGCCTTCCTTCCCACTCTGCCTTTCACTCCTACCCTCTTGTCAACTCACACTGCAACCAAGGTATGCCCATGTATGTTACAAGAAGTGTTCAAGCACAGTGTGCAGGAAGCAAGTCATCCACCACCTCTTATGGATAAAAATTGGTGCTACATTCAATAGTTTAACATGATTAGTTTCTCTGTTGTACTGGTAAAACTTTCATAGCCGAAGTGTGCCTGGTGTAAGCCAACATTAGAAGTAAGCACAGTGGCACACACTTGAAATCCCAGCTCTTGAGAGGCATGGCGGGAAAATCACAAGTTTGAGGTCAGTTAGAGCTATATAGAGAGACCATATCTCGAAAACAAATCACAAAACAAACAACAACAACAACAACAAAACCAGGCTGTGAAATGTATCTCAGTTGGTTGCCTAGTATTCTCTTGTCCCTGAGTTCGAAAATCTCTAAGCCAGTACCACCCACAACATATACCAACTGTTTATGGATACTGATCCTAGGCACTGAGTGCCAGGCACCACTAATATGAATATTCCACTTAATTCTCACAACAGTATTGCCATTTTATGGATGCAGAAATTGAAGCTTAAAGAAGTAAAGTCACTTGCCCAAAGTCACAAAGCTAATGGTTGGAAATACCAGAACTCAAGTCTAGTCCCCAGACCCCATATCCTGTATCCCACACTGTATGCCACACTGGATCATGAAGATGTCACCAGGGTGTAAGAGTGTGACATGGACACTGGATCTGTAGTTTCTTCTCATAGTCTGTCACTTACTCAGAGCACCTTCACATTATCTGTTGTGAGAAGAATGAGGTCATCTTCCCACAGGATAGGTTTGGCTTTCCCTGCAGGCACTCCTAGGAACCGCATGATGATCCAAGAGTGCCCGAACATGTTGAGTTGAGCCCATAAGGTCAGAGCCTCTCAGAAGTAAATGGAGACCTTTGTTCCCTTAGCAAAAATAAAACAAAACAAACAGGGATTCTCTAGTCTTCAATAATAAGAGGTTGTTTTTTGTTGTTTGTTGGTTTGCTTGCTTTTAATGATCAGGAAGAGATAGATGGTGAAGGTCAGGGAAGAATTTGCTATTATTTGGGAACCTCTTCGATTCACGCCTTAGCACTGTCAATGGTGCTCAACCCATGGATGGTGTATTAGTCATGACTATTTAGAGGAACAATATATATATTAATTGTATATAAAGGGGACTTATTAGACTGGCTTGTTATGGCCAAACCAAGGGGTATTTGATGCTCTACTTTGCATCTAAAATATCCCACAAAGGCCCATGTGTCAAACACTTTGTGGTACTATTGACAGGTAAAACCTTTAAAAAACAGGGCCCAGGGCTAGGCTAAGGCAGTAAGTCAGTAGGACTAAGTCAGTAAGCTACCAGCCATGGAGGCACAGGATCAGAATCCTGGTGTTAAGGAAATGGAGACAGGAGAATACTTGAGGCTCTCTGGCCATGGTATGTAGCCTACTAGGCAAGCTTCAGGCCAGTGAGAGACCCTGTCAAAAAATAAATAAATAAACATAATAGATTGAACCTGAGAAATGGCACCTAAAGCAGTTCCCTGGCCTCCAACTGCGTACAAATGTTTATACACATACATATAAGCACAGTAGGAACCAGCAATGTCTTATGACATGGGGGGTTGTGGGACCTCAGACCCTTCTTTGTCTTTTTCACAACCATGAGTTGAATGGTCTTCCACAACACACTCCCTCCATGATATGCTGCCTCACCACAGCATATGTCACCAGACCTCCAACACCATGAGCCAAAGAAATCAATTCTCTTTATAAGTTAACTGATTGTCTTGGGAATGCCCTACAGCAATGGAAAATTGAGTCACACCTTGCGGTAATGAGTAGAAACATCCAGGAGAGAGCTTCTCAGAGGCCAGGGGTGCTGCTAAATGTCCAACATTTCAGGACAGTCCACAACACAATTATCTTCTCCTAAATGGTGCTGGGTTGAGGACCTCTGTATTCTGGAAAGAATAGGATAAGCACGTGGTACTTGAGTAAAGTTTATAGTTTGTCATCAGCTTTCATATTTATCTGGCACTGTACTAATCTCCATTAAATAAAGGGATATTTGGAAGTTTAGATCATCCTGACTCCACATATCTGAATCAAGAATCAAAAGAAAAGTGATTCTCAACATTAAACAAGTCACTATTCTTACTGCCCTGATGCACCCCAAAAATCATCAATGAGTCTCTTGACTTCACACTTTCTTAAGAAAGTGGGAGATTTTTGAGACAAATCATCCCAGCAAAATATGGTGAAAAAAATAGAACCAAGAACATTCCAGAAATAGTCTGGAGAGAAACTGACTTGAAGGTAAACTGTGCAATTAAAAACAAAAGGATTTTAAAGAAAGAGAAGTAAAAATAAAGCAAAAAGAGATCTATGATGATTCCTCTTTATTGACAACACAATAATAAATCATGTTTAGAAGCACCTATGAGATGCAGGAGAGGATTTCTATGGCATTTTAACTGAGGAGGAAAGACACAACCTGAGAGTGCTCAATGATAGCACCACCCACAATGCACTGGGCCCTCCCCCGTCAATCAATAATTAAGAAAATGCCTTACAGGCTTTCCTGCAGCTAATCTTATGGAGGCATTTTCTTAACTGAGGTTGTTTCCTCTCAGATGACTTTAGCTTGTGTCAAGTTGACATAAAACTATGTAGAACAGGGAGTAAGGGGCTAGCCTGCCTCTGTGTCTTGCTCAGTCTTTGGCTAAGGGCCACACTCAAAATAGAATGTCCTCAGCCAACAATACTCTTGGCAGTAATTCATTTCTTGATGAGGGAACTGATTTCTGTTTTTGGTAGTGACCCCAGAAAGCAGACCTTGAAGCAAGGATTTATGTGAAAGTGACTTATGAAGAAGGATTCCTAAGAAAATCCTGGGAGTGGAATGGTTAGACCAGAGAAAGGAGGGTGTCTATGAAGCTGGAAGAGATTCCAGGAAAAGTCTCACTGGCAGTAGCTTTGGGTGAACCCCTATGATCCTCACATTTGGAACTAACCAATTAGAGCCAGCCCAGAGTCAGTCTGTCCCTGCATATCTGCCCAGTGAGGTCAAAGCTGTTATAGTAAAATCCTGTACCTGAAGGCAAAGTGGGTTCTGGTGGTTTCAGGAGCCAGAAAAAAAAATGTAGGTGCTGGCTGCAAGAAGTGAAAGACAGGGTAGTATGAATAAGGGGGTGCTTGAAAATATCAAGTAAACTTGAAGCAAGAGAGTGTGTGTAGTGGTCTGAATGAAAATGGCCTCCATAGGTTCATGTATTTGAATGCTTAGTCTCCAGTTGGTGGAACTGTTTGGGAAGAATTAGAAGGTGTGGTCTTGTTAGAATAGGGATGGACTTGTTGGAAGATATAGTCATTTGAGTAAGAATGGCCCTCTTAGGCTCATATATTTGAATGCTTAGTCACTAGGAAGTGGAACTCTTTAGAAAGATTAGGAGGTGTGGTTTTATTGGAGGAAGTTTGTCACTAGGAGTGGGATTTGAGGTCCAGGCCCAGTAAGCATCTCTCCATTTCTCTCAATCTCTTCCTTTCTCTCTCAGCATCAGGATATAGCTCTCAGCTACTGCTCCAGCACAATTTGTACCACCATGCTCCCTGTCATCAAGATAATAGACTTACAGGCAAACCTCCAATTAAATGTTTTCTTTATAGGAGTTGCCTTGGTCATGGTGTCTCTTCACAGCAATAGAACAGTAGCTAAGACTAAGTGGTGTTCTAGAGGTTCCAGATACAGGTTGACACCAACACAGCATCAATCCAGGAAAGGAATATGGAAAGCAAAATCATTGTTTTTGAAAGTTTGTGTGTATGAAAATGTCATAATGAAATCCATTAATTTATATATAATTAACATGTATTAAGAAAAACATTTTTAAAAAATCTTAAACAATAGCAAAAGAAATCTGTAAGGCTACTCATTTAAGAGTCAATCCGGACATATATTTAAAAAAAAAAAAAAAAGGAATCAGGGTGTTATGAGGATATCTTTCTCCAGAGCTGATGATGCTCTGAGCTCCTTGTCAGATATTTGAAAGACCCAGGAAGAGTTGATAAGTTATTACAGTTCCTTTAGCAGACAACAGAGTTGGCCTTGCATATCTAGGGCTTCTGTGCTCTCAACTCATATTCAGTCAATACTGTATTAAAAATATTGGTTTAAAAATTATCTGAGAGCTGGAGAGATGGCTCAGCAGTTAAGAGCACTGGCTGTTCTTCCAAGGGTCCTGAGTTCAATTCCCAGCAACCACATGGTGGCTCACAACTACCTGTAATGAGATCTGGTGCCCTCTTCTGGCCTGCAAGCATGCATGTAGGCAGAACACTATATACATAATAAATAAATAAATCTTTTAAAAAATTATCTGAAATCTAGGAGTGGCAGAGCTTGCCTGTAATGCCAGCACTTGGAAAGCTGGGGCAGGTGGACCCCGATTTCCAGCCCTTCTCAAACAATAAAACACAAAACTGTAGATGAAAGTTTCTGTCCCTCAAGTAGCTCCCAAATAAACACACTGAGGCTTATATTAATTACAAATGCTAGGCCTAAGCTCAGGCTTATTACTAACTAGCTCTTACAACTTAAATTAACCCATTCTTTGTTAATCTATGTATTGACACATGGCTCATGGCTTTATCTGTGCTCCAGCATGTCTTGCTCCCTCTGGCAAGACCACTGACTCTTCCTCCCAGCATTCTCAGTTTGGCTATCCCACCTATACGTCCAGCCTGGCTACCAACCAATCAGTTCTTTATTAACTAACAAGAATAGTATATGTTCACAGTGTACAGAAGGATTATTCCATAGCACAAAACAGTCTATAGGAGTGTCTTACTGAAATTTTGCTTGCCCCTAAATAACACAATATAACTTTTATATAACATTTACATTGTTTTAAGCATTATCCATAATGTATATGTGTGAGGAAGATGTATACAGCATTTACACAAAAGACTTGTAAGTAACCCCAATAAACTCATTGGTTCACCAGACTAGATTGTGGTAGGAAGAGTGGACTAGAGCCCAGACCCCTGAATAAAGATACAATATACCATGTGCTGTGTGATGATTTGCCCCAGATTAGAACATTCTATACTGGGGAAAAATTCATTAAGTCTTAAAGACTTGGGAAATTCTTGGGGGAGACTTCTTAAGACTCAGGAAGGAAACAACTCAGGAAGTCCCTGGAACCAATCAAATAAACTAGTCCCACCCCCCAGAACAATAAGGACTGCTTGGGAAATGTAGCCCAGCTGATCTGCCTGAAAGAAGCACTCTCCAACCTGGTGAACTGCCTGCAGGTTGGGTAATGAGCTGTAGTGAGATCCAGGGTTCCAGCATTTCTATGCCTTCCATGCTGCGGTAGGTTTTCAGTGCGCAGCTTCCTTTGAGTTGTACCTGACCCTGAAAGTAGCCCCTCGCCTACACTCCTGTAAGTAATAACCCCAATAAACTCTGACTCACCAAATTAGACTTCAGTAGTATCGATAACTTGTTGTGTTGTTGGTCCTCATCTGGGGTGAATAGATGTTTGGGTACTATCTCCCCAAGAAAAGTGTCACATGACATATGTAGAAAGAACAGTGCAAGGAGTGTCAGAGCCATTTGCTCTCCCACACAAATTCTCTGTATTTCTCATAGGTACAACACCAACTTTGCATCACCTTTGCTTGGGTTATGAAGGATAAAGTTCAATGGTGACTTCTACCTGCCTTTGAAGGCATTAGTTCAGGTAAATCAGAAGTTATTCTCAGAATGGTCTACCCAGTCAGACTCAGAGGTTTGCTTACTGATTTCTCTTCCTTTCTTTCAGTATTTTTCCCTCCCTCTGGAGAGAAACCTCAGGGATCTTACATCTGGCTTCTTGGAGGGATGATAGATGGGTTAAAGGTATCTCTCCACTATACTCAGAAGTTCACTTGGAGTTTTGAACTTAACCTGGCATTTATTTGTTCATTGCAAAATAGAGCCCCTGAAGTCCCGGAAAATGGTATAGGTCAACTTACCTATTTTGCTTATTATTTTATTTGCTCATTTGGTTTTTAGTTTTTAGAATAGTTTTGTATTTCCAGAAAAACTGAATAAACAGTACAAAGTTTCCTTGCAGACTGTTGTTGTGCAACACTGTTCCCAGGGACACGTGAACAAACACCCACTCACCTCAGAGAGGGATCCAATGACAGGCCAAAATAAGGACACCACCAGAGTCCGTCCATCTTGGTAAACCAATGAGTTTTATTGGGGTTACTTCTAGGAATGTGGGTGAGGGTTTAGTTACAGGAGCAGAAATGACTCAAAGACAGCTGTATTATCAAAGGAACACCCCAACACAGGTGACAACTCACAAAGTCTGAAAACTCTGAGTTCACTGATCTTGCAGCAGCTTAACAGGATGAAGTGTGCCTTTTTCTGGGCAATGGGCTGCCTCCTCTCTCTTCCAGGCAGCTCCGCTGGTCCCTGTCTTCCAGACAACTTTGTTAGTCTGACTTCCAGGGAACTTGTCTTGGGTGAGGGTGTCTCTCAGCTGTTCTTGTCAGTTATATAAATGTGGGGATGGAGGAGCCTACTATGTCTGGACAGTCTCAAGGACTTCTGACACTTCTGAGTTGTTCACTTCTGAAATCATAATGAGCCTCCTTTTAGACCATCCTGAGTCTTAACAAGCTGTATACACTTAACAAAATGTATACACTTGGAGGAAATTGCTCTACAACACCCACTGCACACAGATGTAGGCAGACTTTCCTTTCCCACCCGCCAGTTCCCAAATAATGGACAAGAGACTCAATATTAATTACAAATGCTTGACCAATAGCTCAGGCTTGTCACTAGCTTACTCTTACAATTTTAATTAACCCATTTCTATTAATCTATGTGTTGTCACGTGGCTCATGGCCTATTACCTCATTTTGTACATGACCTGCTTCCTTTCCATCTGGCTGGCAACTCTTCTGACTCCACCGTCCTTCTTCCCAGAGTTCTCTGTGTCTGGCTGCCCCACCTATACTTCCTGTTTAGCTACTGGCCAGTTAGCTTTTTATTAAACCAATCTGAATGACAAATTTTCACAATATACAAAAGGATTATTCCACAGCACACCGATTCTGCCATCACTAAATTATAATACAGTGTTCTTACTACAGTTGAGCTAATGCTGACATGCTAATTAAGCAAAGTACATTGTTTACTTGGATGTCTTTAGTGTTTAACCCTAAACGTTTTTGCTCTAGATTCTATCCAGAGTACATAATAAATAATTAGCTATGTCACATTATGCAAGTATTTTTAAAGGTTTCTTTTTTAAAAAGTTAAAATGAAACATTTTGAGAATTTTATACATAAACACTACATTCCGATCATTTCCACTCCTCCCTCTCTCTGCAACACCTTCCATGTCCCCTAAATTCATGACCTCTTCTTTAATTATTGATGTGTGTGTGTGTGTGTGTGTGTGTGTGTGTGTGTGTGTGTGTGTATAAAGTTCATTCAGTATTGCTACTGTGTGTATTTGTTTAGCACTGATCCCTTGGTATCAGATAAGCTATCAGGGCCTCATCTCTGGAGAAGATTCAGTTTCCCTTTCTCAGCAGCCATTAATTGCCCACAACTCTTTATTTAGAGGTAGGGACTTGTGAAACTTTCCCCATCCATGTCAGCATGTCAACTGCTCTTGACATTGTGCAGGTCTTACTTACACAATCTTTTCTGGGTTCCCTTCCCTGTCATATATAGAAGACACTATCTCGCAGCAGACATTCAGGTTCTTTGGCTCTTACTATCTTTCTGCTTCCTCTTCCATGGTGTCCCCTGAGCCATGGGCTGTGTTGTAGATGTATCCATTGTAGTTGAGCACTCCACAGTTAGTTATTCTCTGTAGTTTGACTGGGTGTGGCTTTTTGTATTCTACTGAATAAAGAAGTTTCTTTGATGAAGGATGTGAGTTATGCTTATCTGTGGGTATTAGGATAAGTATTTAGAATGTGGTTTGAAATTATAATGGTTTAGGAAAGTATTAGGTCTCCCTTAGGGTCCATGACTTCACCAGCCACAGGGAACTGACTAGATTTACAGTTCCAGGCATGAATTCCCTCCTATTGAGCATGCCCTCAGTCCAGTTAGACAGCTTTTAGTTGTGCCCTGAAGTAAATGACACTATTGCAGTCTTGGGGATATCTTGCCATGTTGGTCATTGTTGTGGTTCACAGGCTCTACAGCTGGGTAGGACTACTGATTGCTTTTCTCCAGTAGGCTGCCTGCACAGCACCTTAGATATTATGAGAGTCCTCGGGGAAGGGGCTTTCAGGTCAGATCCAGTCCATTTCCTCCAAGGCCTAAGTCCAAAGTGTGTGGTGTCTTCAACAACTGAGACTTAAGCTCCTGGAGGTAACCGAGGGCAAAAGAAACAGCCTGTATTATCTGGAGAGTCTCTTCAACTCCCCTGGCCATCAACTCAAAGGGAGGGTTCCCATGCCTGCCTCTGGGGTTTTCATTAGCTTATGCTTTTTAGGGGAGCATTACCTCCCCAAGTGTCATAACTTCATTCAAACCATGCAACTCTAGACCATGGCAGTTTGTCAGACTTCTACCTTAGTTGGCTTGTGTCACCATGACCAAAATACCAGCAGAACCAACTTAAGGAAAGAAAGGTTTGATTGGCTCACAGTTCCAGGGACTTTCAGTCCATTTCAACAGGGAAGAGAGTACAGAGCAAGCAGTTCACCACAGCAGGAGCATGTGCGGGCGGGGGTCAAATGACGGTGGTCAAGGAAGCAGAAACCAGACCATACCTTTCAAAGACCCACTCTTAGTCCCCTGCTTCCACTCAGAAGACTCCACCTCCTAAAGGTGATAGCATGCCCAAGCAGCACCAGCATCAGAGGAACAAACACCCCAAACATGAGCCCTTGAAGATCATTTCATGGTTAACTCATTACACCTTGTTTGTTTGGTGGCTTTGACAGTTTGAAAAACACTATATACATGCTGTCTCTTCGTTAGAATTCGCTTGGTATTTCTCTCAGGGTTAGATTGGGCTTTGGGGTTTGGTTTTACGATCATGGCTATTGATGTTTACCTTGATCATTTGGCTTAGGTAATAGCTTCCATGTTTACCCACTGTGAAGTTACTCTGGAAGAAAACCATTCTCTGCTGCCCCCACTTAAGGAGTGAGGAGTGAAGTTCTGCCTCCCTAATTCACTTAGAATTCTGCTGATGTGGTCTCTCTCTGCTCAGCCATTAATTAATTTATATATCAGTTCTCTGTTGGCATGGATTTGTTTTAGGTGTTTATAAATTTTATTAATAAATGTTTATTAAATTTTTATTAATTAAAAATTAGATTTTTTAAAAAATGGCCTCTACTTCAGTTGATATTACATAATTTTTTGCTCACTTTGTTCCAGCTTTAGCTATTCACTGGGAGTTCTTTAAGTGTGTGTGTGTGTGTGTGTGTGTGTGTGTGTGTGTATGTGTGTGTGTGTGTATGTGTGTGTATGAGAGAGAGAGAGAGAGAGAGAGAGAGCTTATCCTGGTACTATATGATATTCCAAGATCACCTGGGACATTTTCTACTCCAGCCATACAGTAAGACATTTATCCTGCCAGGCAGTGGTGGCACAACCCTTTAATCCCAGCACTCAGGAGGCAGAGCAAGGTGGGTATCTGTGAGTTCAAGGCCAGCCTGGTCTACAGAGTGAGTTCCAGGAAAGGTGCAAAGCTATACAGAGAAACTCTGTCTCGAAAAAAGAAAAAGAAAAAAAAAAAAAAGACATTTATCCAAGAAACTCTGATTTCTGATTTCTTTTATTGGAGAACAGTATTTAAAAGCAAAACCTGAGAACCAACTTTGCCCGTCAGTGCTGAAATGTCATTGCTTTGAGGCTTCTTGGTTGACAGAGCAATGGTGGATCTGTGGAAATCTGCTTACCTGTAATAAACCTGAATGTGATCATCTGTATTTATACCGAGTAAACGGGTTTTTAATTGTGATCCTCGTACTCGAATCCATCACCACACACATCATCACAGTCTCCCCTGATTTCTTAGATGTAAATTCCAGTCACAACACTGAGACACTTGGCTCCGCCTGCTACCACCATTTATCAACTTAATGTTTGGTTTCAACATGTGCAGCAGCATCCAGTCTTTTCGTTCACACCCTATGGAAACAGCGTTACCGGCGAGAGTAAAAGCTTATATGAGCCCGATTTTGCCTTGTTATATGAATTATATTCATATTGTCATGTATTATGATTGTCTTAGTCAGTGTTCTGTTGCTGTGAAGAGATACAAAGACCATGGCAACTCTTACCAGAAAAACATTTCACTGAGGCTGGCTCACAATTTCAGAGGTCTGCTTTTGTCCATTCTCAGCATGGCAGGGAGCAGGGAAGCATGTAGGCAGACATGGTGCTGGAGAAGGAGCCAAGTGTTCCTACATCCGGATCCACATGCAGCAGGAAGATAAAGAGCCACTGGGCCTGGCTTAAGCGTTTGAAACCCCAAAGCCCACCCCCAGTGACACACTTCCTCCAGTAAGGCCACATATATTCCAATAAGGCCACACCTCCTAATCCCTGTCAAGTAGCTCCATTCTCTAATGACCAAGCATTCAAAAAATATGAGCCTATGGGGACCATTCCTATTCAGACTACCACAATAATTATAAATATACTATGTTGCATGAATTATAAGAATCCTGTTTTGATTCTCCTAGACTCTCCTTGATCACCTAGACTCTAACCATGTATTCTCCTGCCTCCTTTAGTGAAATTATTTTATATATTTACAAATATATCTAATTCTTTTGCCTTAGTACTCCATTTTCCTTCTGAATTGTACTTAAAATTTGCTTTATTGCTGTTGTTTGAAACAGGGACTCACTCTGTAGACCAGGCTGGCCTAGAACTCACAGAAATCTGCCCTCCTCTGCTTTCCAAGTGCTGGGATTAAGGGTGTGTCCTGAATTTGCTTTTATCAGAGGAGGGAACCTTAATTAAGAAAATACATTCATATGACTGGGCTGTAGGCAAGCCTGTACGCATTTTCTTAATTAGTGATTTATGTGGGAGGCCCAGCCCACTGTGGGTGGTGTCACCCATGGGCTAGTGGTCCTCAGTTCTATAAGAAAGCAGGCTGAGCAAGCCAGCAGGCAACACTCCTCTATGGCCTCTGCATCAGCTCCTGCCTCCAGGTTCCTGCTTTGCTTGAGTTCCTGTCCTGACTTCTTTCAATGATAAACAGTGCTATGGAAGCGTAATCCGAAATACACCCACCCTTTCCACCCCAAGTTGGTCATGGTGTTTTATCACAGCAATAGTAATCCCAACACATGGTATCAATTGAGGACTTTTAAAATAGGAAATTAATTCTCACTTGAAATTAATTCTTACATGAAAACAGAGTACAGACTTTAAAGATTTAAAAGCTCATACCAAGTGTCAAAGGGAGACATTTTCCCTTATGGATGAGTGACTAAGTTAACAATTAACAGCTTGTATCAGGAAGCCCTGCCTAATAACCAACACCTGTAGTTAGAGTTTTCCTGCCTGGCCCACAGTCAGGACAAATCTCTCTCAACCGCCAGGCCCATAGACACTCAGACCCAACCAAGTAAACACACAGAAACTTACATTGTTTACAAACTGTATGGCTATGGCAGGCTTCTTGTTATCTACTTCTTCTATCTTAAATTAACCCATTTCTATTAATCTATACTTTGCCACATGGCTCATGGCTTACCATTACCTTACATCTTGTTTGGCATGGCGGTGGCTGGCGGTGTCTGTCTCCAGCCTTCACTTCCCAGAATTCTCTTCTCTCTTGTCCCGCCTATACTTCCTGCCTGGCCATTGGCCAAACAGCATTTTATTTATACAGAGTGATATCCACAGCACACACCTGCCATCTCAGCACATGGAAGGTGGAGGCAGGAAGATCCAAGAGTACAAGGTCATCCTTAACTACCTAGAAACTTCTAGGCTAGCTCAGAAGACCTGAGATCTTGTCACAAAAACTAGACCAATCAGAGGTCAGGAAACTAGAAAGGGGCTGGTTGTAAGACCCTCACTCTATTCTCTAAAACAAAAAAAGGGGGCTTAGACAAAGATATCTTAATATAGATAGACCCAGGCCAAAAGAAAAAAAGAAAAAAAAATCAACAACAACAAAAAAAGACCTTAAAAGAGAAGATTGAGGAGAGGAAAAGAGCACATGTGATTTGAAAGTGGGGACTTTTAAATCTGTAATAAAAATGTTGATAAGAAAAAACAAGCAATTTCTATTTGGCCTAGACACAGAAAAGGGGTGAGGTCGATTGCAACAGGCGTGAGCAGAGGGAAATACCTTGCCTCTTTCTCCATCTTGCTTGGAGTAAACAAACCCATCACTTCAGCACTATTCTCAACGGTCAGGACCACCCAGGACCCAGGAGCACTGTACCTCCTATGCCCTCCTAGGCCCTGAAGGGAGGCTAGAAATGCAAAACCTTGTGCAAAATTGAATTTCGGAAACTTAGTCAAATATATATGTATCTATGCATACTTGGGAATGGACTCAAATATCCATGTCTCTATGCACGCATATAATTTGACGGAATGCAGAACAAGCTCACAGAATCACTCTTTGTGAACTCTGGCCCTTGCACCACAAATCTGCAGAGTCTGTGGAAATGACTGGAAAGAAACTAACCCTTGACCATTCTTTCCTCATAAAAGTGTCATTCTTTGCCAATGATGCTTTCACAAATCTTCCTTTTGTGTTAAGTTGGATTTACAAGGCATAAATAGAAAGCTTCCTGGCATGTGAGCCTTCGCTTCCTGGACAAGGTGAGGAGAAACACTTTCCTATTCGCTTGCTAATTCCATACGTGGTAAACCCTTTTCCTTTAAGAGCTTGCCTTTGTCTCATTCCCTAGGGCTACAAGACTACCCTTTTGAGGAAACTTGGCAGACATTATATTTAGAAAAGTGTGGGCCAGACAAACTCCTCTATCAGCTCCTGAAACACATGACCCTACTGGAGCCAGCAATCTGTGTCCAGTGTCCACTATTTCTGCATGCCCTCAGGAAGACTTTACATTAAAAGACACACAATTGGGCACTAGTGGCTTATATGCCCAAGAGTTTATAAGCACCAATATAAAAGGGCTTAATAGTAACTCTTTGTAATGATTCAGTTGCCTGATTTGATTTGTACCTTAACTGCCAGAACATAAAAAAGAAGGAATTTTGTGGCTACTGCCAACCTTACTTAAGACAACAGATCATTTTTCTTTTCTTCCTGTGGTACTAGGGATAGAAGCCAGGACCTTGGACATGCTGGGCATGTGCTCTACCACTGCCCTATTGTCCTGGTCCCTGAGTTTATTTCTTCCTCCCTACATTCACCTATTTGTAAATAGACAATTTGTTCTAATTCAACATGTATGATATTTCCAGCTTCCAGGAAATCCACATGGTTGGCTTGTGCTCAAGCAAGGGTCTGTTTACCTGGAGGCAAGACAAGGAACAAGGGCAAAGCCTTCTTCTAAGTTCACCAACAACTGTGCTGAGTAAACTCTCACAGGAGCTGGGATCTCAACATTGGTGTCTAGAGCCAGAGGGGGATTCTGATCCCTTATTCTCTGTTCCATCAAGGAGACATGTGACTCCCCAGGTCACAGTTCCTTGCCTTTATGAGTGTTATGGGCTGATTTATATCCTCCTTCTGCACATATCCAGAACTTCAGAATGCAGTTACATTGGATGTATTAGTCTACTTTCTGTAAATATAACAAAATATGCAAGACTGAGCAACTTATAAAGAAAAGACATTTATTTAGCTCACAGTGTTGGAGGCTTCTTGAGAGGGTCCCTCGGTTGCATCACATCATGGCAACAGGACAGGAATAAGGATAAGAGAGATGGAATGTGGGTAGGAATCCACAGAGCTGGGAGGGGCCAGTCTAACTCTTTTTATATGCATTCACAAGCGGATTCCATGAGAAGGAATTCCATCAACCCTTCCAAAAAACAGCGGTTCAAATGACCCAATCACCTCCAAGCTACAAGCTGTCTTTTAAGTTGCCAAAACACAGGGAACCAAGCTTCTAGTACACAAGCCCTAGGGAGCAAATATCATATCCAAACAATAGGAGGAGCCAAGGTCTCTACAGAGAGGTAGATCTGAAGAGATGAACTCATACAAATAGACTTCAATTCAATATAACTAGCGTCCTTAGGAGAAAAGGAAATAGGGTCTTCCCTTATGTATGACTCTGTCCCTATTAGTTCACAGGCAGGTGACAGTCACTTGCAAGCCAAGGGAGAGGCCTCAGAGAAACCAAGAGGCCAGCACCTTGATATTCGACATCTAGTGTCCAGAACCAAGAGAAAGAAACTCCTGTCACTTAAGTCACTTGGCCTGGAGTGATGATACAGTGACTCAACAAACCCCACAGGGGACTTAGCCGTCTTTGCTCCCACTGTTAACTATCACCGCCCATCGCTTTCCCCTGAATGACTTGAGACCACCATTGCCTGTGTGCTGCTGTGACCCACCGCTTCGCTGTTGGGCAGGGCACCAAGAACAATCCTGTTTTCAGATGCTGCTCGGGCTTTCTTCCTTGTTCTGATTCTATGGCCAAAGTCATGAGACATTCCCCAGAGCCACATAAGGCTGCTTGCCCTGGTGTACAGGAAGGGACCCTCTTAGAATGAAGCCTGTGCAGGTACACATGTGTGTATCTGTGCATGTGTGTATGTTTGTACATGTGAAACATGCTTAGATTTGGGGTATCACCATATTCACTTATTCAAATGTCAGTTTGTTCCTGAAACAGAAAACCAGTCTACAGTGACCATAACGTGAGGCAGAAAGGAGGGGTCACTGCTGGGAGTTTGAGAAGACTTGGGGAGTAAAAGAAATGTTTTGTGTTTCATTTGAGCCATGGTTTCTGATCACACACATACTTAACCTTTTACCAACTTATTAAATTGTAGCCTTTACAGCTTGGCTGCTACTTTTTGTATTAAGTAAAATCTACAATATAGGCTTTTATTTTATTATTTTTGATTTTTTTATGTACATGAGCCAGGCATGGTGGTGCACGCCTTTAATCCCAGTACTCAGGAGGCAGAGTCAGGCAGATCTCTGTGAATTCCAGGCCATCATGGTAGGATCCTATACATGCGCAGCTTGGAGTTTTGTGTCTCAAGGCTTACGTCATCATTGGGTGCTGGTGACTACATACCTGCTGCACCGTCACTCAATACCTGCCTTAAAAGCTGGACAAGGACCCCTACTCTCTCTCTCTCTGTTCTCTCTCTGCTCCCGCCATCTTCCTTTCTCTCCAGGCCTGGCTCTCCTCCCTCCTCTCCCCTCTCTCTTTCTAATAAAGCTCTTTATAACTCTGGTAGTCGTGGCCATGGCCCGTGACTTTTCTGCCGGTAACCAGCACCACCCCCAGTGCCGTTTATCATAACCACCACAGCATGGTCTGTTTAGCAAGTTCCAGGTCAGCCAGGCTACACAGTGAGACAAAATAAAACAAATTATGTGTATGAGTGTGGTATGAAAATGGCCCCCACAGACTCATAGGGAGTGGCATTATTGGAGCTATGGCCTTGTTGGAGGAGGTGTGTGTGTTGGGGGAGAGGAGCGCGTTGAGGTTTCAGAAGCTCAAGCCAGGCCCAGTGTCATTCTCTCTCCCTGCTGCCTGCCAATTCAGATGTAGAACTCTTCTCCAGAAGCTCCTTCTCCAGCACCACGTCTGCCTGCATGCTGTCATGCTTCCCACCATGATGATAATGGACTAAACCTCTGAACCTGTATACAAGTTTCAATTAAATGTTTTTTGTTTGTTTGCTTGTTTGTTTGTTTTGTGTTTTGTTTTGTAAGAGTTGCTGTGGCCATGGTGTCTCTTCACACCAATAGAACCCTAAGACACTTAATGTTTTGCCTGATGTATATAAGTGCACTGTGTGCTTGCAGGGCCTGTTGGAGGTCAAAATAAGAGTCAGGACCTCCAGAACTGACTCATGGGTTGTGAGCTGCCCATGTGAGTTCTGGGAACTAACTCTGGTCCTTCAGAAGAGCAATTGAGTGCACTTAACCAATGAGCCATCTCTCCAGCCCTAAAGCTGTTTTTGTATGTTTGTTTTAAAAAAGCCATTTGAAGAGGTTCGCTTTCAGATTTCCAGCACCCTTAGGGTATGACAGAGCAGCTGGAAGTTTTCAGCCAAATTTTAGAGACAGCTCAGTGTCTGTGACTTGAATGTGTGATTGGTTTCCCTGTTTTCATGGCCTGGCAAACTGTGGAGCTGGAAGGTGAATGTGGCTGTGTGAGCAAATGTCTGCACCGATTCAGCCATCCAGGGTGAGAAAGTGGTGTGGAACGAAGGCACGGAGCAGCCACTTGGAGGAAGCCTTGGCTGACTGCAACAGCTGATCGCTGGACCAGGGATCTGACATCTCAGATTCGGGCAGTGTAAGGACTGCTGGAACAGGAATCTGATGCCTCAGATTCAGGCAGTGTAAGGAAACAGCCTCTGGTCCAGGTCTTAGCTCAGTTTCTGCTTTGGAATGCAGACTTTGATATCATCAGGGCAGGTATTTAATGAGGTAATGCCACGGTAAGATCACCTAAAAGGAATCTTGCTATCAACTGGAAGGAACATGTTTAGAACAAGCCCGAGCTCTTATGTCACTTTTGTGGGTTTAGTGCATGCTACCATAGGCAAGAGTAGAGGGAATCACTATTTTGCTATTAATGTAGAGCAATGAAGTTTAAAGATACAAAGTTTTTAGAATATGTCTGAAACCAGAGTCAGAACTATTCACTGTTTCCCTTTCAATAGCCTCGTATTAAGGTATAGTGTACATGCAGAAATATGATTCAATTATAAAAGAACTGTTCTCATGTTCAAAAATTCACATATCTTGTTGTTTCATTAATCCATTTGCAGTTACAGTAACAAAATGCCTAGTCTGGGAAATGTGTAAGAAAAAATAAGTTTGTGTAACTTAGTGTTAAAGGCTGGCCGCCCAGGGTTGATTGGATGGCCCCAGCCACTTGGCTTTCGGGGAGAAGCTCAGGGGGAATGGTATCACAGGTGGGAGCTGGGCAGAAGAGAATAGTCACATGGCATAATAGGAAATAAGAGAGATCCAGGGCAAAGTCCACTCTTTTATAATTCCCTCTAAGGAGAACTAACTCCTGCCAGGAGACCAGCATTAATCGTCTCCAAAGACAGCATCCAGGGATCTGAGCTCCTTCTACTAAATCCTGCCTCTTAATTATTCCATCACCTCTCACGTCACTACTGGAAGCCAGCTTCCCACACCCTGAAAGAGACAATATGACCAGTGCTCTTAGAGCCCCCTGCCATCTCCTAGTCACTGTCTCTTCATCTACTGTGTAGACTTCCAGAGACAGGAGGGCACTTAAAGGAATCTTGCTTGTGAGCCAAGCTCATCTCCTTCAGCTAGAAGGATTCAGCATACCAACATGCCATACATTTGGGCACTGTGTTCTCAGCCCAGATGGGGCTAACATAAATACTGCTGCCACAAACACCTTAGTATATTTTAGTAGATGACAACATGTCAAGAATTCTGTTGAGTATGTTTAAAAGTTGAATGGTTGGCCAGGCATTGGTGGTGCATGCCTTTAATCCCAGCACTCTGGAGGCAAAGGCAGGTAGATCTCTGTGAGTTCGAGACCAGCCTGGGGTACAAAGTGAGTTCCAGGAAAGGTGCAAAGCTACACAGAAAAACCCTGCCTCCTCGGAAAAAAAAAAAAAGAAAGAAAGAAAGAAAAAAAAGTTGAATGGTTGGCTCAGATGTTCAGTTTCAGAAAATTCTATCAAATAATTTTCTAAAATCCCTGGAGCATCATTCAGTTCTACCATTTGTTATGAGTTTTTACTGCTTCACATGCTTGCCAACATTGATTTTTACCATCTTTTCCATTATAACTGTTCCAGTATGTCATAAAGTCTTTTGAGAAAAAAATTGAGACACTTGAAAAGAATAGTCATCAAAAATATTTCCTGAACATTATGCACATTTTGTTTTCCCAGTATATAAGTATGTAGAAAAGTGTTTAAGTCCCAGACAATCAATTGTATACTTACTATCCAAAGAATTCTGAATTCGATTAGGCTTAAGATGCAATTGTATTGTACAAACAATATCATTATCTTGTTTCGGGAATGGAAGTTGGGGCAGCAATTTGAGACAATAACCTGGAAATATCCACTTACATTTTAAATGTCCATTGAGTACATTTCCCTTAGAAACTAATAATATAAGAATACCTAAGTTTATGAGTTTTGCACAGTTGTATTACTTAGACTATTGTTTATGACAGCAGAAAAAAATGTAAAAAGAAACCAGCATGGTTTGTCAGCATGGAAATAGTATAACACCCCTACCATGGACTACTGCACAGTCATTAAAAATGATGTTGGGCTGGTATTTAAATTATTATTATTATTATTAGTAGTAGTAGTAGTAGTAATTTATCATTTTTTATGGTGGTGAGGATCTAACTCAGGATCTTCCACATGATAAGTCTTGCTCATTATATATCATGGTGGCTCACAACCATCAGTAAGTCCTGTTGCAAGGGATCTGATGTCCTCTTTTGACCTCTGAAAGTATGGGGCATGCATGTGGTGCTCATACCTATATATAAGCAAAACATTCCTATGCATAAAATAAGATTTTAATATATAAAAACATGAAATAAAATAAGAGCTCAAATAGGTATTTCTCTAATGAAAATAAACAAATAGCCAATAAACACATGAAAATATGTTAAACATCTTTAGTTCTTAGAAAAATAAAAACCAAAACTACAATGAGATGACATGCCTTGCTCCCTAAGATGGCTATACTTAAAAAAAACAAAAAACAAAACCAATGAGTATTGATGAGAATGTGAAGAAACTGGAACTCTCATTGCTAATGGAAGTGGGAAATGATGCAGCCACTTTGGAAAGCAGTTCTGAAGTTTCTCAAAAAGTTAAAAATAGAGCTACCACATGACCTGGCATTTCAAATCCTAAAATACTCTAAGATAAGAACAAGAGTGCAAAGGTTTATTTGTGAGATACCTTTGGGAAATACTCCCAAAGCAGCGAGAGGTAAGTGGGGTGAAGAAGAAAGACCCAACAAAGGCCCGTAACCAGGCCAACCACTCACCAGGGCAAAGTGCACAACCCTGCTGGGGAGCTGTGGGAGACACTGAGCACATCTCATGGTTGTTCGAATCAGTGGACTAGTCAGGTGGCGTGTTTACTAATCCATTCTCACTGGTCAGGAAAGACGACTGCCCCGAAGGAGAGAATGTTCCAGAAGCCCCGGGTTTTCTTGGGCTTCTACCAGGGTAGATTAACCTATCTAGATAATTCAGAGCTTGCTTCATGGTAATACTAGAGCGTGTTAAGTCGATAATCAAGATTAACCCTCTTTTCATTAAAAAAGATTAACCAGGAGTTGGGGATTTAGCTCAATGGTAGAGCACTTGCCTAGCAAGCGCAAGGCCCTGGGTTCGGTCCTCAGCTCTGGCAAAAAGAAAAAAGTAAAAAAAAAGAATAGCCATCATTTCAGAGCATGAAAAGGTAGGCAGGAGAGGCCTCTAAGAGAGGAACATGGGGGAATGGGGAGAAACAGCTCAGAGGGGAATTGGATGCCGGATTTAAGCCCCATGTTCTAGTTTCATTTCTGTTGCTGTGACAAACACTTGGACAAAAAGCAGCTCAAGAGAGGAGAGGGTTGACTTGGCTTAGAATCCCATGTACAGTCCACCACAGCAGGGATGGTGCAGCAGCAGGAGCTTGAGGCAGTTGGTCACATCGCATCCACAATCAAGGGCGGAGAGAATAAGCACATCCTTGCTTGCTTGCTTGCTAGCTTGCTTGCTTACTTGCTTGCTTGCTTGCTACTCAGCTAGCTTTCTCTATTCTTCTGCATCAGGGCCTAGCCTATGAAATGGTGCTGCCCACGTTCAGCTCTTCCCATCTCAATTAATAAGCAAGGCCACAACCAAGCCCAGCGACCAACCTGATCTAGATAATTCCCCATTAAGACTCTTCACACTTGTTTCTAGATTGTCTTGGGTTGACAGTTACAACTAACCAGCGCAGATGAATCCCAACCTGAGCCTGAGGAGGGGCCTGTCTCCTGGAAAGAAGTTTTACACTGTCCTCATAATTTGTCAGACTACCTTACAAGATAAGCCAGGTACAACCACCACCTTTAATAAGCCAGTTGAACAAGTGACAGTGAAAAGCAGCAACAGATTCATTCAATGGGAAGAGGAGCAAAGCTATCTGTTGTGTGATATTTTGTTTGTATTCTGACAAGTAAAGCTTGCTTGGAGTCGAAGGGCAGAGCTGGCCCCTAGTTAACCATAGAGGTTGGGAGGTCTGGACAGACAAGAGACAAGAAGTAATAATTCAGGGCAGAGACAGGAAGTGATAAAGTGAGGCAGAGACAGGATCTCACCCCTTTGGTTGGAGGATCAGAGAGACCGGAAGTGACGGTGGCTGCTCCCTTCATTCTCTGATGTTTCAGCTTTTACCCTGATATCTGACTCCTGGTTTTTATTGATAAGGTTAATTAGAGTTACACTTCAGATATCCGTTGATCCCCTCTGTAAGAATGATAAGCGGTGCTGGTTACCAGCACTGGTTACTGCTCAGAAAGATCACTGTCAGGTCACGACAGAACCCAGTATCAGTATCAGAGCTTTATTAGGAGGAAGAGGAGAGGGGGCAGAAGAATCAGGCCTAGAGTAGACACACGTGCAGAGAGCAGAAAGATGGTGGTTGGGGGGAGAGAGAACAGAACAGAGAGAGAGAGGGCGGGGTCTGAGTTATGGCTCTTTAAGGCACAGGTGGGCTTACAGAGCTATGCCACGCATGCGCAGATCGCGTGACCACTCCGTACATAGTAATCACCAGTGCGCACTGATGACGTAAGACGAACAAAAGCCCACTTGTCTGGCTCCTGACCTGCACATGTGTGGTCATGCAGCTGGGGCATGACAGAATCCTAACACCCACCCACACACACACACAAACATTCCTGTATCACTCCCCACCAGTCCGTCTTCAGGGTCCTGACACAAGGCTTGGGTTTAAGCAAAGGGTCAGAGTAATGCAGCAGGTAAGCAGTCCTGGTCAAAATGGTCTGCCAAGTTGTCAGCACTCTTTGAATCTGTCCCTTAAGACAAGTTCCTCCTCTGGCTGACACAGGTTTCTTCCTTTTCCTTCTCCCAACACAGTGGACTCCTGCGAAATTCCAGGTCAGGAGGATGCCCATGTTTCAATAGTCTGATGATGGAAGGGAGAGACTTAAGTCTTTCTTTAGAATATCCTTGTTCCTGCCAGGTAGGTTGTATCATCTCTTCTTGGATTTAATTCCAAAGCTTTGTTACAGACTCCCAGGCCCTGGTGACCTGACTGATTCTGGTACTGGAACATTAAACTCCTCTTGAGAAGGCAGGTGACCGGCACCTCTGAAGACAAAATCAAACAAATCAAGCAGTTGCTTCCTGCGTGCTCAGAAACAGGCCTCACTTTCACTCAGTTTCAAGTATCTTAGAGAAAAGATAAAGTTTCTGTGAGTGTCTGAGAAACACTTCATTGTTTGAGGACTGCAGTTAAGTATGGTTGCCCAAACAAGCAAAAGTAAACCAGAGTTTCACAACATTTCTAAAATGTATTCATTTTTATTTTATTTTAGTTTCTTTGAGACAAGGTTTGTCTGTGTAGCCCTGGTTATCCTGGAACTCACTCTGTAGACCAGGCTGGCCTCGAACTCACAGAGATCTGCCTGCATCTGCCTCCGGAGTGCTGGGATTAAAGGCGTGCACCACAACTGCCAGTTTATTTATTTTAATGTGTGTGCACCCACCTAAGTTTATGTGCACTGTGTTGGTGCAGAGGCGATTGGGTGTCAGATCTCCTGAAACTGGAGTTACAGGTGATGTGGGTGATGGGAACTCTGGAAGAGCAGTGAGTGCTCTTAATCGATGAGGCATCTATCCAAACTCCTAGTTGGGTTTCTTTAGAATATCCTTGTTCCTGCCAGGTAGGTTGTATCATCTCTTCTTGGATTTAATTCCAAAGCTTTGTTACAGACTCCCAGGCCCTGGTGACCTGACTGATTCTGGTACTGGAACATTAAACTCCTCTTGAGAAGGCAGGTGACCGGCACCTCTGAAGACAAAATCAAACAAATCAAGCAGTTTTTTTTGTTGTTGTTGTTTTTGTTTTTTTTGTTTTTTTTGCCAGGTGGTGGTGGTGTATGCCTTTAATGCCCACATTTGGAAGGCAGAGGCATTCAGATCTCTGAGTTCAAGGCCAGCTTAGTCTAAAGAGAATTTGTTTTGTTAGTGTTGTTTTGCAAATGGTGTCCACAGGTGGTAAGTACAATGGATGAAGACAAAATAGGCAAAGGATGAGTCAAAAAGAAGTTTGGGACCTGCAACTTCGTAACATGGACAGGGCTTATAGGATGTGAGCTGAATCTGGGAGGTAAAGGAAGCACCCATTCAACCCATTTATACACACACCAGGGAATGAGCCTTCCAGGTAGAGAAAACAGGGAGAAATTGCCTAGCTCTGAGCGCTGCAGCCTGAGGCTGGGGTGCTCTGGCTACTGCAGTGTGAAGGTGACATTGAAGGATCAGTGGAGCAATCTGAGTTCCTTGTCTACACAATTGCTTGGGCAGCTGAGTTGGGAACAGGATATAAGGGTCTGGGCAAAGAGGAGGACTGGATCAGGGCAGGATCTTAATCTCTGCCCTGCTTTATGCCTGCCAGTGATCATCCCAGGAGAGGTAACAGTGGGAGTACTCTGACAGCCAGACACAGCAGCGATTGGCCCACAATCTCTGCCAGAGGAAGAGAGAGGCTGACTTTTGAAGGTCAGCATATAAAATGTTCTCATTGAGTAGCCTGATGTGGGCAATTGGCCCTTGAGCCACTCAGAGCAGCCCCCCACACCCACTCCTTGCTTTTGATCACCAAAGCCACTCAGGGCAGGAATAAGGGCTGCTGGCAACTGCTAGCCCTCCCAGCCCATACAGGGGGCAGATTAGACTGCTGCCAACAGTGACTGTCCCCTACGTTGTGGTTCAGTGAGCTGTGTTCCTCTTGGACAGATTGTGTGGATCTCTAGTGGACACCAGGACAGAGGGGGTAAAAATATCCACCCTAACTGCCCTGTATAGGACACCTACCCAGTGAACTCTGAGAGCCATTGGATGGAACAGTATCCAGCCTCTTGCTCATTTTTTAAAATTTTGCTTACATTTATTTATTTACTTATGGGGCCTGTGAGACACCTGCCATCAGGCCTGACAATCTGAGTTCTACCCACATGGTGGCAGGAGAGAAGAGACTCCCAAAAGTTGTCTTCTGACCTAAATTTAAAACAAGAAAGAAGATTTCTTTTTTAGGGGGTGGGGGGTGGGGGGGGGGGGTGGAGTTAATACTTGCCATGATCATAAATACATATTTTATGAAAGTGGGCCAAAATAAACCATTAGGGAGAATATGAAAACGATGCCAGTGTGGAGATCAGCATATGCAACTGTTACCACTAACTGTCATTGTTTTTTTACCAGCCGTATGGAAATTCTAGCTTTCTGCTTCTTTGCTGCAAAAGGAAGTCTGGTTTCTGAAGAGTCTCCGACTCAGGCCCTCTTCCTTTCATCTGGAAGCTGGGGGCTGACACTCATTTCAAAAGCCCACAGGAGAGGCCAGGTTCCAAAGAACGATGTAACAATTTCCTGGTGGCAAATCACCAGACATCAGCAAATTGGACCAACAAGATACACAACACTGCATTTCCTCCTTCCTTGTCAGAAATTTAGTCAAACAGAAACTTCAAAGGTCACTTTTCTTGCCACACAACCATGTGGTTTTATTACCCTTGCTGCAAGCTCAAACGGGTCTCTGAGATTTTAATGAATGAACAACCCTTGCAAGACAAATGACAAAGGAGGCAAACAAGGTTTTAGCTAGAAAAGTGGGTGGAAATATGCTTAGCAAAGAGGTCAGAGTAGTATTTTGCGTAAGGAGTTGAAGATACTTAATCCCATCTGTTTATTTATTTGCATTTTTTGTTGTTTGTTTTTATGGGGGGGGACAACAACAAAGGTTGTTTTTCAAATAATACAATGGCTAATTTTTAGTCAAGTGGCTTATGTAATCACTCAGTACTGTCATTCATGCTCCTAGTAGATTCTGTAAAAAGTTTCTGCCTCAAAAGATTTGGCTGAGGGCTGAAGTGATGGTTCAGCAGTTAAAAGCACTGGCTGCTCTTCTAGAGGACTGGGGTTAGATACCAGCACCCACCTGGCAGCTTGCAACCATCTGTAACTTCAGTTCCACAGAATCTGACACCCTCTTCTGGCCTTTTCCAGCACCCTCATTCATGTACACATATAAGAACACACACACAAACACACTAAAAATAAATATTTTTAAAATTATTTTTATTTCATTTTATGTCTATAAGCATTCTGCTTGTATGTATGTCTCTGTACCCATCTGTGGTGGATGCATTTTTCAAAGACTGTGATGGGGGCTAGAGAGTTGGCTCAACGGCTATTAGTACTTGTTTGAGGTAGATATGAGTTTACTCTGAGAAAAAAGATAAAGAATAATAGGATAAATGGGTAGATCACTGAATCTACTGCAAAAAGAAAAAGGGGAAGATACAAAAATGACAAAAGGTAATTACTGGATCTATTATGAAAAGAAAAAAGAGAATATGAATATGATAAGATAAAAAGGTCAATTATTGAATATTGTTCAATAGTGTTAATTGTTAATTGACATTGTTAATATATACAATGGAGTTTTTTTATCAGAATCTGTCAAATGTTAGTGGATTAGACATTGTTAATGTAGCTCTTGACTATATATATTGTGAATACTTATTGGATAGTTTTTCTTGTATTAGTTATAAGCTCTTTTTAATTTTAGACAAAAAAGGGGGAAATGTGGTGTTATTATGTTCCCCAAAATATTGTGCAACCTTATAAACTTATCTGGGGTCAGAGACAAAACAGCCACAATATTAAACATAAAGGATAGGCAGTGAGTGGTAGCACATGCCTTTAATCCTAGCATTCCAGAGGAAGAAATCCATCTGTTCAAGGATACAGCCAAGCATGGTGACTCAAGCCTTTAATCCCAGGGAGTGATGGTAGAATGCAGAAAGGTATATAAGGTGTGGAGATCAGAAAGGAGAAGCATTTGGCTGGTTAAGCTTTTAGGCGTCTAGCAGCAGTTCAGCTGAGACCCATTTGGATGAGGACTCAGAAGCTTCCAACCTGAGGAAACAGGATCAGCTAAGGAACTGGCGAGATGAGGTAGCTGTGGTTTGTTCTGCTTCTCTGATCTTCCAGCATTCACCCCAATAACTGGCCTCGGATTTGTTTTTATTAATAAGACCTGTTAAGATTCCTGCTACACTTGTTCTTCCAGAGGACCTGAGTTCGATTCCCAGAACCCACATGGCATCTCTCAACTGTTGTAACTACTGTCCCAGAAGCCCTAGGATCTGTTGCCCTCTTCTGACTTCTTTGGGCTCCAGTCATGCATGTAGTACACAGGAGGGGGATACATGCATGTAAAACACTCATACACATAACATAGTAAAAATAAATCATTCTAAAATGTTTTTAAAGAGACTGTGATAATAGTTGGTGAGCACATTGTAAGTCCAAGTTATTTTTAATCTATTAAATGAGTTAACACTTTAGTCCCCTGTGTAAGGGTTGTAGCTCTTGGCAGCCATTGTTCCTTCTCTCTCCCTCTCTCCTTTTCTTCCTTCAGAGTTATAAATTAAAGCAATCATTACCTGCCTGTGCTCAGCCTATGATATTTGTCATAAATAGACGTGAGGGCAAGTGAACTTTACAGGTGAACTACTGTCCCATTTTTCACAGGAAGAATGGCAGTGTCTGTGCCTCTGACCTTCGTCACCCTACTTTGATGGTCTTGCTTTTTCCCTTTGTCCTCTTTCAAAGGGAATGGTGGATAACCTCCACCCAGATTCAGATGAACCATAATGAGGCTCTGTCGTTAACTGACGCTCTAATTAAAGTAGCCAGTAAATGTGTCCTAATGAACTTTTGTGTCCCCATCCCAGCTCTGATCTCTTTTTGATGAAGCTGTTGTAATTCTGCTTCTAATCTTAGTGACAAATGGAGTCCTTCATCAGCTGGCATCTGTGTGTGATTCAAGTTATCTTCTGGCCTTGCTGCAGAAGCTTCCTTCATCTGCATTCTGTTCTGAGACAAATTGGCTTTTCTCTCCTATATTCTTTGATTATGAGACTGGACATGGCTGGCATGTAGATGACTCTGATTTGGATTAAACATAGTTTGTGGGATGTCATAGTTAATTTCAGTTTCCAGTTCTTTGACACACTTGGAAAGTAGGAACTCAACTGAGGAATTGCCTCCATTGGATTGGCCCATGAGTGTGTCTGTGGGACATTTTAAAAAATTAATCATGGATGTGGGAAGGCCCACCACTGTGGGTGGTACTATGCCTATGCAGGTGGGTCTGGCCTGTATAAGAATAGTAACTGAGTAAGCAAGGGGGGAAGCAGGCCAGTATGTAACTCCAAGTTTTCACTTCCTCCCTTGGCTTCTCTGGATAATGAACTATAACTTGTTAGCCAAATAAACCTTTTTTGTCACCAACTCTCTTTTGATTATGGTGTCAATCACAGCAACAGAAAGCAAATAACAACATGTGGTAAATGTGTACATGTTTGTGTGTATGTGCATGTCTTCATGTGAGGCACACATGAACACTTGTAGGCACGCATGTGTGTGTGTGTGTGTGTGTGTGTGTATATGTGTGTATGGAGGCCAGAGGTCAATGTCAGGAGTCTTCTTGAGTTGCTCCCTACCTTATTTTTTGAAGCAGGGTCTCTCAATGAACCTGAGCTCATTGATTCTACTAGACTAGCTAGCCAGTAAGCTCTGGGGATGTCTGCCTGTCTCTGCCCCCAGCACTGGGAGTTGTGATGAGCTTTGCCATGCCCAGCTATTACGTGGATGCTGGGGATCCAAACTCATGTCCTTATATGACCAACTGAGTCATCTCCCCAGCCAAGATTAAAGGTGTTTTTTTTTTTAAATATTTGTTTTATTGGGCTGAGAAGGAAATCAGAGATACATCACCCTTTACAATAGCCACAAATGATATAAAATACCTTGGGGTTACTCTAGCTAAGTATGTGAAGGACCTATATGACAAGAACTTTAAGTCCCTGAAAAAAGAAATTGAAGAAGATGTCAGAAAATGGAAAGATCTCCCATGCTCATGGATAGGCAGGATTAACATAGTAAAAATGGCGATCTTACCAAAAGCAATCTACAGATTCAACGCAATCCCCATCAAATTACCAACACAATTCTTCACAGACCTGGAAAGAGTAATACTCAACTTCATATGGAAAAACAAAAAACCCAGGATAGCCAAGAGAATCCTGTACAATAAAACAACCTCTGGAGGCATCACAATCCCCGACCTCAAGCTCTACTATAGAGCTACAGTAATAAAAACAGCTTGGTACTGGCATAAAAACCAACATGTGGACCAATGGAATTGAATTGAAGACCCTGACATTAACCCACACACCTATGAACATATAATTTTTGACAAAGAAGCCAAAAATGTACAATGGAAAAAAGAAAGCATCTTCAACAAATGGTCCTGGCATAACTGGATGTCAACGTGTAGAAGGCTGCAAATAGATCCGTATCTGTCACCTTGCACAAAACTTAAATCCAAGTGGATCAAAGACCTCAACATAAATCCAGTTACTCTGAACCTGATAGAAGAGAAAGTAGGAAGTAGTCATGAATGCATTGGCACAGGAGATCACTTTCTAAATATAACACCAGTAGCACAGACACTGAGAGAAACAATTAATAAACGGGACCTCTTGAAACTGAGAAAGAAGCTTTTGTAGAGCAAAGGATATGGTCAACAAGACAAAGTGACAGCCTACAGAATGGGAAAAGGTCTTCACCAACCCCACATCTGACAGAGGGCTGATATCCAGAATATATAAAGAACTCAAGAAATTAGACACCAAAATGCCCAACAGTCCAATTAAGAAATGGGCTGTACTAAACAGAGAATTCTCCACAGAGGAAGTTCAAATGGCTGAAAGACATTTAAGGAATTGCTCAACATCCCTAATTATCCAGGAAATGCAAATCAAAACGACTCTGAGATACCACCTTACACCTGCCAGAATGGCTAAGATCAAAAGCACAGAAGACAGCTTATGCTGGAGAGGATGTGGAGCAAGGGGAATTCTCCTCCACTGCTGGTGAGAATGCAAGCTTGTACAGCCACTTTGGAAATCAATATGGCGCTACCTTAGAAAATTGGGAATCCATTTCCCCCAAGACCCAGCTATAACTCTCTTGGGCATATACCCAAGAAATGCTCAATCATACCACAAGGGCATTTGCTCAGCTATGTTTGTATCAGCTTTGTTTGTAATAGCCAGAACCTGCAAACAACCTAGTAACATCATGAGGTTTGCAGGCAAATAGATGGATCTAGAAAAAATCATCCTGAGTGAGGTAACCCAGACTCAGAAGGACAAACATGGTATGTACTCACTCATAGTAGGATACTAGATGTAAAACAAAGATGACTAGACTGCTACACAACTCCAGGGAGGCTACCTAAAAAATGGGACCCTAGGAAAGACCCAGGGATCGCCCAATGACAGAGAAATGGATGAGATCTACATGAACAACCTGGACGACAGTGGGAGTAATTAAGGGCAAGGTTTGAGGGAAAGAAAGCTTAGGGGAGCAGGAGATCCCAGCTGGATCAAGAACAGAAAGGGAGAACAAGGAATAGCAGACCATGATAAATGATGACCACATGAGAACAGGCATAGGAAGAGTGCTGGAGAGGTCCCCAGAAATCCACAATGATACATCCTCTGTAGACTGCAGGCAATGGTCGAGAGAAAGCCTGATCTCACCTAGTCTGGTGATCAGATGGCCAAACACCCTAACTGTCGTGCTGGAACTCTCATCCAATAACTGATGGAAGTGGATGCAGAGATCCTCAGCCAGGCCCCAGGTGGAGCTCCAGGAGTCCAATTGTCAAAAAGAGGAGGGACTGTAAGAGCAAGAATTGTTGAGTCCAAGATTGGAAAAGCACAGGGACAAATAGCCAAACGAATGGAAGCACATGAATTATGAACCAAAGGCTGTGGAGCCCCCAGCTGGATAAGGCCCTCTGGATAAGTGAGGCAATTGAATAGCTTGAACTGTTTGGGAGGCACCCAGGCTGTGGGACCGGGACCTGTCCTTAGTGCATGAGCTGGCTGTTTGCAACCTTGGGCTTACACAGGGACACTTTGCTCAGCCTGGAAGGAGGGGACTGGACCTTCCTGTACTGAATCCACCAGGTTTAAATGAATCCCCAGGGGAGTCTTGGCCCTGGAGGAGATGGGAATGGAGGGGAGGGGCTGGGGGGAAGGTGGCTGCGGGGACAGGACGGGGGTGGGGGGATGGGGGGGAGGACAGGGGAACCCATGGCTGATGTGTAAAATTAAAACACAAATATAATAAATAACAAAAAAATATTTGTTTTATTTTATCTATACATAAGTATTTTACCTGAATGTTTGAATGTGAACCAGAGGTATCAGATCTATTGGAACAGATGTTTGTAGCCATGCAGTGGGTACTGGGAACTGAACTCAGGTCCTCTGAAGAGTGACAAGTACTCTTAACCACTAATCCATCTCTTTAGCCCTCAGGTTAGAGATTTTCAAGGGTTATCACTGACAAGTTCTACTGGCAAGCTTCCCTGCCTCTGGGCACTTTGCCATCACTGCCATGCCCTCAGTATGGTCATCTACTACTCCTTGTTCTGAGTCTCAACCTCTGTCTTCCTGCCTATGGAGCAATCCAGCTATGTGGATGATATTTAGACAGAAAGCCCTTTCAGCAGCTCTATTAGATTTGATTTTTACTTTATATGTAGTATATTGGCATTTTTCCTGCTTGTAAATATGTACACCATGTATGTGCCTAGAGACACAGAGGTCAGGAGACAGCATTGGATCCCCTGAGTCTAGTTCCCTGCAGTTGTGAACCATAGTGTGGGTACTGAGAACCAAATCCAGGGCCTCTACAAGAGTAGCAAGTGCCCTTAACCACTGAGTAATCTCTCCAGCCCTCTAGATTTTCAATGTTCCCCTAGAGTTTCATGTATTAGTCTTTACACCTCGGTTGATGCTGTTGGGAAATAGTAGAGCCTCTTAAGAATTGAGCCTGTTGAGAGCTATTCCAGTCACTGAAAATGTGCCCTAGGAGGTAAGGGTCCAGCCCCTTTCTCTGGTCACTCCCCAAAAGCAGGGAGAAGGCTTTGTTCTGCCCTGTGCTCTGGCCATAATTGGGCTGCCTCCACTAGAGGCTGAAAACAGTGACACCATCTGCATAATGTCTTACATTAGAAAGAATGCTTTGCAAACTCCAAAACTGTGATGCAATGTAAACTTCTTTGTAAGTTGATCTCTCGGGTGTTCGTCATAGTGAGACAACACTGACCAACCCAAGGTGCTTAATTTATTCTAAACCTTTGGTATTTCATGGATGTAGATACATGCACAATACATCAAGTGCTATACTTGCTTTTTAAAAATATTATCATTATTAATTTTGTGTGTATGAGTGTTTTACCTCCATGTTTGTGCATCACTTGCCTGCCTGGTGTCTGCAGAAGGCATTGGATCCCATAAAATGGAATTATTGGTTATGAGCCCCCATTTAGAATGCGGGAATTGAACCCAAGTCCTCTGGAAGAGCAAGTAGTGATCTTAAACACTGAGCCATCTCTCCAGCCCCTGTACTAGCTATTTTTGCCTTCTGTTCTGTATTTTTGTTAAAAAAAAAAAAAAAAAAAAAGTAAAATACAAATAGTCACTAGTACACAGTGGTATCTTTTGTTTTTTGTTTTGTTTGTTTGTTTTTGAGACAGGGTCTCACTGTGTAGCTTTGGCTGGCTGGGAACTTGTTATATAGACTTGGTTGTACTTGAATTCACCAAGATCTGCCTGCCTCTACCCCTGGATTAAAGGCATGTTCCACCATGCACAGCACAGTGACACCTTAAGATCTCTTTTTACAAACAATCTTTATAATTTATAATCATATTCTAATATCTTAGGGGGCTTTGAGAACAAAGAAAGATAATCCATAAATAGTCTTATTTATGCTTAGAAATGACTTAGTGACTAATACATTTGCTTTAAATTTTTAAATTTTATTTATTTATTTATTATTTATCTGTGTGTGTGTGTGTGTGTGTGTGTTTGTGTCTATGTCTGTGTGTATAGTGTGTGCCTGTGTGCACATATTTCATGAAGTGCATGTGTAGGGCAAAGGACAACTTTCAGGACTCAGTTCTCTCCTTCCACCACGTGTCTGCAGGGGATTAAACTCAGGTAGCAGGCTCTTTGGCAAACACCTTTATCAGCTGAGCCATCTAAGCTGTTCATAAATTTGTTTTATATGACTCTCACAGAATGAACAATAATGAAAAGACAAAATTTTTACTAACTATAATTGATTTTTCAGTCACATAGATAGGAATCTCACTACTGAAGCTCTCTGGTAAAAATTATTTTGGTAAAGTAGAATGTTCCAGAATCTATTCTTAACTACCTTATTGTTTAAATGTCCATGTCTAATTACAAATAACTATCCTATATGTCTTACTATTTATATATTTGTTCAGACATTATCTTGTGAAGAACAGGCTAGTTAATATTTCTTTTAATATGTTTTCAATTTTTTTTTTGCACTTCTCTGCAAAATATCAGCTGTGTTGCAAGAATATATTTCTTATATACTGCTGGTTGTTGGATGGGCTAAATGTTGATAAATCATTCACTTACTCTTGAATCTATAAGTATTGTCATTTGTTTACAGCAATCCATTTGAAAGCAAGCATCAAAGCCTCCAAATTACTAGCGAACCGGAGCACTCGTTAACTCTTATACAGGAGAACGTTAATTCTCATCACCATGCACAAAGACTATTTCTAGTTTATTTGTGTAGCTTGGGCCCCAGAAACCTGGTGTGAGATGTAGCTTAGCTATGCGAGAAAAGAAGGAAACGACTGTTGACGTTATATCAAGTCTAGAATGAAATAACTTATTCTGTCCGTGGAGATCACAAAACCTCTTAATTATTTTTGGACAGATTCCACCATCAGCATCATGCAAGTCCCCAACTTGCAAGCCTGATGTTGAGTAACCTGTAGCAGACACTGTTGGCACTCTACCCAGATTTTCTTGAATGTGTTCTCTCCGTGTTTAGGTGAGAACCCTTTTCTTCACTAGAAAATGTTTCATTCTAGTAGTCTGAACTGCAGCTCTTGTTTGAGAATTGCTCTCATATGGAACCACTTGGCACAAACAGAACTCTTTGTGCAAATGTTCAGAAAACTGTGATTTCTTTCAATTACTCTCCTCTAGTGGGAGGTGCGATGCTGGATGCCCAGCTTCCTGCCTGACGGTGGAACGAGATTGGGGTCTCACATAGGGGTGCCTGCAGGATCAGATGAAAGCTACCTTCTACAGGACTTTACTGGACTTACATGAGTGACTTCCTCTCCCTTTTGTGTTTCCTATTCTCTTAGTGTTTCCTTAGTAAACCACTTTCTCTTAATCTTAAGGTTTATTGGGGGAATCTGAATTAGCATAGGACCCCAAACTCTAATCTATTACCTCCATCTCGGGCTTCCCAAACACTGCATCATTATTGTAATTTGAGGGGCCCCCGGGGTGGGGTGTTTACTATTACTACCTTTTCTCCAAAGTCTTTGACTTTTGTAAGAATTTATCAGTGTTCTGGCTTTTTATACTCTATTTTCTACATCCAGAAACTTCAGGCTGTCAGTTTAATGTGAGCATCAAAATGTACACACTTATATTACAATATTTATATAACTTCAAAATAGCATTTAATGCAAACAGTTGTAACTACAAACAACTTCCTAATTAAGTTCCAGAGGAAATAGGGCATGAAATCAAATCCTTCCAATCAAGACCTTACAGTATTCAGTATGAGCTACCAAACAGGTGCTGGGAATTGAACCTAGGTCCTCTGGAGGAACAGTCAGTCCTCTTAACCACCAAACCATCTCTCCATCCCCATAATTTTCTGTGTTTTGAGACTTAGGTTTTAGGTCCCAAGTGACCTTATTTTCCTTGGCAACAAATTCTTAACTCTTGGAGGTCTCACCAGGCAGGGATACAGCAGGAGTAACTTATTAGTGGAGAATCTGCAACTGGTCTTTTCAGTCCATCTTGTGTGTCTGGTGCACATATACTTCCTTATTGACCTGTTTCCTGTAGCTCAGGGAAGATTTCATCAAAGGAAGCACATGTCATACTTACATCATGATTCCAATTGTTTAAAGTTCCTATTGTGGCCAATTAATTCTAATGAGAAGCAGGGCTCTCTGCTTCTCCCTGATGATGTGCTTTGGAAAATGGCAGGCAGCACGTCCCAGTTTTGAGAGGATGTTTGTAACAGGAAGTTTCATAAGAAGAATTTGACAAAGCTCTTGTGTGCATTATGCCCTCAGCTGTATTTGCAATATCATTTCCTATTGTTAATTATCCTGTAATTCTGGTCATGCTGCAACTCTGGTACCGGGAATGTGTTTATTTACAGAGGAGGTGGTTTGGGTGGAGAAGAAGGGGATAGCTAAGAGGTTATTTCTTGTGTACTTAAAAAGACAAATTAGAGGCTGGAGAAATGGCTCAGAAGTGGCCTCTTCTTCCACAGGACCCAAGTTAGGTTCCCCCTCAGCACCCATGATGGAGGGCTCACAACCACATATGATTCCAGCTCCATGAGGGATCTGACATCGCTGTTCTCCTCAGACACCAGCACTCACATGCAAAAACCCATACACAGACACAAAATTGAAAATGAAATAAATTTTTTAAAGACACATTAACCTGGGTGCAATTATATTCATCTCCTTTTTGTTGGATTATGAGAAAGAAGTTTAATGATTTAGGAGATAAACATACTAAAGTGATTTGAAGTAAATTGGGTCATTAAAAACCAAAACAAGGAGCAAGGGATATAACTCAGTAGAGTGCTTGCCTAACATGCAGGTGTTCCTGGGTTCAGTCTGTAGCCGCACATGAACAGGACATGATGGTACACAGCTGTACTCTTAGCAGATGAGAGTTGTGGGTAGGAGGATTAGAAGATCCAGATCATCCTTGGCTACATAGCAAATTCAAGGCCAGCCTGGGCTATATGAGACCGTGTCTTAACAAGTAAATAAGCTGATGAGATGGCTCAGCAGGTAAAGGTGCCTGCCACCAAGCCTGACAACCCAAGTTCCATCCCAGAGACTCACGGTGGAAAGAGAGACCCAACTCTCACAAGTTGTCCTTAACTTCCACAATGCACTGTAGACATCTGCCCCCTCCCACGTACACACAACCAAATCAGTAAACAAACACAAACATTATATAAAAACAAAACAACAGCAAGTTTAGAGGAGGGGTCTTTACCCATTGTCCAAACCATTCCATGACTCCACCCCTGAGAGCATTGGAACTTCTGGGGCCCAGTTCTTTATAAGTCTTGACCTGTGATGAAGGAGGAAGAACATAAAGGTTGGTTTCAGAAAAATTAGTCTTTAATCTAGGTTCTGTCTACCAGTGTGTAGCCTTGATCTATATAGGCTCTCCAAGCTCCGTTTCCTGCTCAGCAAACCATCCTGCTCCATAGGGTGCTCTATGAAGTTTAAATTAGACTGAGTTTGAACAGCAGCTCTCGGTTACTACTGGCACACAGCCTTCTGTTGCCTGATGCTCCTCCCTCCTTTCATCCAGCCATCTCTTCCTTCTTTCTGTGTTAGTGCACGCAATTTCTCCCGAGTTTCACTTGATCTGATGTGCTCTCCTTTCTCCCTGCCATGCAGTTGTCTCCTTTCCTTCCTAAAAAGCCTCTAAAAACCCAATCTCTCATAAAGCCTTTCCAACTACTGAGAAAATGCATCTTGCTTATCAGTTTTCACTTAAACTTGTCAATCAGTTTCCATGACTCACATGATATCAATTACGTATTTATTTCTTCCTCCAGTCATTTGATTTACATACTGGCCCAGTGTTTTCTTTTTTATTTATGATTGTCTATGCTGGTATCGTAGCTGCAATCCTACACTTTTTTTAAAAGAACTTCTTATTTTGCTTCATTATATATTAGCTCAGTGGAGTTTTATGACATCCTGTGAGGTCAGCAGGACAGATATCATCATTTTCTATTTCTATAGAGGCAAAAAATAGACTCAGGGGTGTAGGTGACTTGCCTACCAGGATCACAGCATGGATTTCAGGAAATCAAGTACCTTATCAGTTTTGATCCAACATATACTCATGACCTTCAAGAGCTCCATCTTGCCCTTGTCCATTCTCTCAAGCTGTGTATGATCCTAATTCCAACAATGAAGTTGTCTGTATAATCTGTAACCTGAGTCTTTGTATACCCTCACCACTTTTTATATAACATATTTTGAGCAGCCTCAATACTATAGACAACACACTTTTCCTTCATCTGAAATTCTTTAAGTGCTAAAGAACCAGAAGTATTGGTTTTGGCATTCCAGTGGTTTAAAGTCATCTGTGTTGGTGGTTTAGTGATGACCATAGCTGCCTCCCAACAGTTTGGAGTCACCAGGAGTGGTATCTTGATCCTGGTGATGTCAAGATCTCCAACAAAGCATTAGGTTTTGGATTAAAGAATTGGCAAGTTCTTTGATCAAACAGGTTCAACCATCCCTAATTATAATTCATAAGTTCGAGAGTCTGCTTACCTTTATTGTAGTAGAACCTGTTTGTCCCTTATCTCATAAACAGTCACAGTGTGTTTAGATTAAACTGATCCTGTTCTCTATGACTTAGTACCTATACTGCTCAGACTCTGTACTATGTCTAGATAAGCCCAAAATTAAAATACTCTGATACTGGCAACATGCTGATTTTCTAACTATATTTGGATTCTAGAAAAGACTGTATGCAAAGTCATTTAGATGCCCAAGGACAAATCTGTGAGATCTTGATGGCCTCGTTTGCTTCCAATGGCCCCACTGCAAGTTTGATGAACCTAGTCATGAGACAAGAGAAGACAATTATAACATTGGAAAATGTATTCAGTTTTTGAAGGATTTATGACTGTCTGTGCTGGCATTAGAAATAAGTCTTGATTCCTTTCCCTTCTGAGGCAGGTTTTGGCTCATATCTCATTCCATTATCTATTTTTACTGCTGTGAACCTCTCTTAAATGAACATACTTTAAATTTTTTTAATTTTTGGAAATTATATCATTTACCCTTCCCTTTCCTCCTTCTAACCCCTCCTGTGTACCCCCATTCCCTCTCAAATTCATGTTCTTTTTTCTTTAATTGTTGTACACACACACACACACACACACACACACACACACACACACACACACACACATACTCCTAAATATATAAGAGCAACTGGCTTAGTCCATATAATTTTGCTTGTATGCATATGATTTCAAGATTTTAGGGCTGATCCCTAGCTACTAGATAACCAGTTAGGGGCTCTTCCTGAGGGGAAACAATGTCTCCCACTCTCAGTATTCTTCAGTTGCCTATAGTCCCTTGATGGAGGTTGAAGCCTCTGAGCTTCCCCCTTCCATGTTATCATGTCTGTTGGTACTGTCATTGTTCACGTCTTTTTTTCGGCAGACACGGGACTTAATGGGTGTAGCTTCTCTGACCCTTCTGGGAGACACAATCTCACAGCAAATTTCCTATTCCTCTGGCTCTCATGATCTTTCTGCCATACCCCCTTCCATAATGACCCCTGAGCCTTAGGTGCAGGAATTGTGTTGTAGATGTATCAGTAGGAACTGAGCATCATACAAGCTCTCTTGTTCTCTGCATTTGATTGGTTGTGGTTCTTAGTAATGGACTCTGTCTGTTGTAAAGAGAAGTTTCCTTGATGAGGGGTGAGGACTACACTTACCTATGAATAAAAGGACACATGTTTAGAATGTCGTTAGTTAGGGATTGTGCTCATTTAGTAAAGTGTCAGCTGTAGGCTCTCCTCCAAGATCTACGACTTCTCTATCCCTAGGGAGTTGACTACGTTTCTAGTACCAGACATGGTTTCCCTCTTGTGGAGCAGGCATTAAGTCTCACTGGAGAGCTGTTGGTTGGCACCAAGATAGATGTGCTATGCTGATCATGGTGGTTCATAGACAATAGTAGGACTACAGGTTGCTTCCATTCCTTAGAAGCTTGCATGGTGCCTTCTGGTACCATGTTAGCAACCTGCCAGGAAAGAGGCTCTCAGGTCAGATATAGGTCAGGTCCTCTGGGTCCTATTTCCAAAGTGCATGGGATAGGCACCAGTGAGGACCTGTCTTTCCCATCTAGGAGGCAACCAAGGGGAAGAGCAATAACCTACAATGTTTGGGGAGTCTCTTGGACAGCCCAGACAAACAACTCCAAAGAGGGCTTCTCTTGTCTGCTGTTGGTTTTTATTAGATTGTCCTTGGCTCTTGTCAGCATTGTTAGCATAGGTGGGAAATTTTCACTTGAACTATATATGTATATGTATGTATACACAGTCTTCTATATAGTATATGTAATTTTAGGGAGCTAGATAATAATATGATGCTGTGTGACTTTTCCAGACATCCTTACTTACATGTTATTTTACCCTCCTTCCTTCTGTATTTCTCTCTCTTTCCTCTTCCCTAATTAAAGCCCCCATTTTTCTCATTTCCCTCTTCAAATCACTTGTTCCTTGTTTTTCTCTTTTCTATTGCCCTCCCTGCCTCCATGGTCTCCTTTCATGTTCCTGGTTTCTGCAGTTCCTCCAGGTTATATAGTCGCATCTGAAGAACTGGAGCCTGGAACCATAGATGAGGGAGAAAGGAGAACATGCAATGTTTATCTTTCCAGATCAGGGTTACCTCACTCAATATGATTTTTTCTAGCTCTATCAATTTACCCAGGTAGATCCTGATGAAGGAGACTTAGCACATCTTTAGCACTTTGAGTATGCTTGTGGCTTTTTGTTTCATTGCCAAATGAAGCATTAGATAGCTAACATAATACAGAAATTACAGGGATAATGACTCTACTGGTGGAAATTTCTGTCCCACCCGCTAGTTCCCAAATAACCACGGCTTAATATCAATTATAAATTCTGAGCCAATAACTCGGGGTTGTTACTACCTATTTTTTATCTATGCTTTGCCATGTGGCTCATGGCTTGTTACCTCATTTTCTATATGTCCTGCTTCCTTGGAGGCTGGCTGGCATCTCCTCTGACTCCACCCTCCTTCTTCCCAGCATTTTCAGTTTGGCTTCACACCTATACTTTTTGCCTGGCTATTGGCCAATCAGTGTTTTATTAAATCAGTTTGAGTGACAAATCTTTACAGTGTACAAAGGGAGTATTTCACAGCATGTCTCTTGACTATTTGAGATATATTTAAGACAATCTCATACGCATGAGGGAATACTTGGAATTGAACTTTCAACCTATCAGTATATAGCACAATGAAGAGAAACAAGATTAAATACAGGATTGTTAGAAGAGTACATGAGATTGGCTCGTAAAATATCAAACTATTAAAGATATCTTAAAACACTGAATGGAATATAACTAATTAATAAGTGAGACAATCCATTCTGTTTATATCAGAAAGGAATTACCAATATGAACCCAAGTCACTGAGGAATTAGTGTTCCCATAAGAGCATGCCAGATGGTGTCTTTGTGTTATCAGCATAGCAGGTATCATAAATGAGAGAGCTTATATTATAAGCCAAGAAGTTAAATCTTTGTTTTAGTTATATATTTCAATGTAAAACAAACCATCTCAAAATCCAGTAGCTTACAACCTACAACTATTTTATTATTTTTGGATCACCTATGTGATCTGTGAATTGTTCTTGCCATCTCTATGGACACTTGACTGAGTTGGCTGTCTCCTGTGGAGAACTGGTGGTTAAGGTTGCTTGCCAGCTGAGAGCTAAAATGGGGTCATAGACTAGATGTCCCCATTCTCCATGTGAGCTGAACTCCTTAGACAGGTATCTGTGTTCTAGGAAGAAGGAAGCAAAAGCTACAGAGCCATTTAACATAATGTCAAAAGTCTCAGGTCATTGGCTTTCCTACATGTTGTATTAGCCAAAATGGTCACAAAGGCAGTCCAGATACAAGGGTAAGAGAAGTGAACACCATCTTTCTGTAGCAGGGGGATATGTATAAAGGGAAGGAAAGGCATGTATGGTGGTGATCAGTGGAGACTATGGGAAGGAAAGTGTGATGTGATCATTGGAGCCTGTCTCCACAGAGCTCATGCATACCCACAAGACATGGAGAGCCAACTCAACTCTGCAGTGATAACTCTGCCATGCTCATTGCTGGCAGTCCTGCTCCCAGCCTCCTGCCTTGCTTCTCCCAGGCTCATTTTCCTTGTAATCTGAACCTATAACTTACTAGCACTGTCAAAGCTTGAGATGCCTGCATCTCTTCTGGTATCTAAAGTCTTCTGCTATGGACTTATTTCCCAAGCTTGGACCTCATCTCCTGCTCTCCTAGACCACAGGGCATCTTTTTGTGTAATGAGTTCTCACTCCCATCTGTATTCAGGACACTGATGCCCAGTTTTTCTAAGGGCCTTCATGGACTTTTAGTTCTAGCTTGCCCATGTAGCATTTGACCTATTTTTCCTAATACCCTGCTTCTAACATAGAATGGACAGATAGCCATGCAAGACCTTAAGAAATTAAGCAAGTACTGACTAAGCGAAGGACTGCAGTTAGGACTAAGCTTATGATATTTGTAGAACAGAAAGAAGAAAGATTTTGAAGAAAGGTAAGGGTGCATGGGAAAATTCATGTGTGGGACTAGGTGACGACAGGCAGGCAAGGTTCAGATTTGATGTGATATGTAGTGGTAAGCCACTGCGCATTCTTGAGATGAGGTGTGGTGTGCTGAAATGATATTTAAACAAGATTAGTAAAGAGATGGAATGTAGGGCAGAGTGGAGAAACTAAAATCAAAGAGGCCAGTGGTTACTGGGCTCAAGGGATGATGAGTGGAAATGATGGATATATTTCTTTGAAGGGGAACAAAAATACAGGGTGGTGGTTTATTTATTCATTTACTTGTTTACTTTTGAGACAGAGTCTCACTAGGTAGCCCTGGCCTCATAGAACTCATTATGCACACCAGGATGGCCTTGAACTCACAAAGAACCACCAGTCTCTGCCTCCCAAGTAATGGGACTAAAGGCAGGTGCCAGGCAGCAGTGATTTCTTGGACATGGGAAATTCTAATGATCACCAGAAAGTAGACTAGTGTGGTCGCCAGTGGGAGGCTGTGGTAGAGTCTGCAGGAGGGGTTGGAATGACTGAGAGCAGTGTGCAGAAAGCAATGAATGGGAAAGATTTGGGGAAGAAGTTGCTAAACAGCTTCCTCATCTAGGACAGCAGATACTGGGAAGAGTGAGGACTTGGGAATACTGTGGGCAGGAGAGCTGGGTTTTCTTGAATGTTTGAACTGAGGAGAAAAGGAAATAGAGGCTGGGCGGTGGTGGCACATGCCTTTAATGCCAGCACTCAGGAGGCAGAGGCAGGAGGCTCTCTGTGAGTTCGAGGCCAGCCTGGTCTACAGAATGAGATCCAGGACAGGCACCAAAACTACAAAGAGAAACCCTGTCTCAAAAAAAACAAAACAAATAAACAAACAAAAAAAAACATCAAAAAAAGAAAGGAAGGAAAGAAGGAAGGAAGGAAGGAAGGAAGGAAGGAAGGAAGGAAGGAAGAAAAAGAAAAGGAAAGGAGAACAGAAAGGTGGACATAACAGTCCTCCATCGTCCTACACAAACTGCCTGTCCTAGTTACTAGGTCTGAGGGTTCCCCTGAGCATCATTCATATCAATTAGCTTCAGACGAATTTGAAGCCAAGGATCCCAGCCATCCGTCATAGGTAGAGGAGCAGGATGGGAACTCAATCATCTTTTGGGCATATAGCCAGACTCACTAGACACGGAGCTGCAAAGTGGCACCGCACTGGCTCATCATACTTTTCCTGCCTGGTGGTGGAGCCCGCCTTGTCCTCAGATTGTCCCTGGAGGATGATGAGGCCCTGTCTCCTCTCTCTTTGCTATTTTAAGCTTGACATGTAAATGCTGCTATTGTCTCTTTCCCTTTTAATGGGAGTTAGCATTTGCCTCTCTCAATGCCTAGCATTTAAAACTCTCCATCATTCTCATTTTTTTTTTTTTCTGGAGCTGAGGACCAAACCCAGGGCCTATCGCTTGCTAGGCAAGTGTTCTACCACTGAGCTAAACCCCCAACCCCCATTCTCAGTCTTTTAATCAAGTAAAATGCTTCCTCCTCTCCCCTGCAGTGCTCTCTTGCTCATTTGCTCTTGCGCGCGCGCGCGCACACACACACACACACACACACACACACACACACACACACACACACACGCAGATACAAGGAATATTCTCTTACATAACCTATGCAATTATCACCTACCTCTTCCTATTGCTAAATACAATTTTTTTAAAAATCACACATGTACAACAGAATTCAGTTTGTTTCTAATTGTAACTCTAAAGATAAAGCAGGTCATTTAACCATTCCCTTCTCAGATCTGGCTCCCACCATCTTTCCAAAGCACATTATTGTGGGGTTTGTTTTCTATCTTTCCAGATGTGTATTTTTTAAAAGGGTATATTTATATATGATATATATAATATATGCACAAATATATCTAATAAATTGCTAACATATTTAAGCAATAAAAAGAAAGTACTGATACCTTCAGAATGGATGGACACAAAATGTGTTAAACTAAGTGGAAGATGCCAGACTAAAAAAGCCACATATTGTACAATTTGACTCATAATATTTTGGAAAAGAAGAAACTATAAGGGTAAAAACATGCCAATGGCCAACTCTTGCTGGGTTTTGTTTGGGTTTGGTTTTTGGTTTTTTGAGACAGGTTTTCTCTGTGTAGGGCTGACTGTCCTGGAACTCACTCTGTAGACCAGGGTGGCCTTGAATTCACAGAGATCTGCCTGCTAAGTGCTGGAATTAAAGGCATGTTCCACCATGCCCAGCTGTTGCTGGTCTTTTGTTTGTTTGTTTGTTTTGTCAACCAGTTATTTAGACCTATCTATGCTACTGTATAGCACCCTAGTTCATTCTTGTCACTGCTATGTCATTTTTCCATTACACATATTTCATCTTTCATTTATACAGTTCTGGTACTTGTGGTTATTTAGATTTTCTTCCAGTTCTCTGCTAATAAAAAGACAAAGTGATGAATAGCATTTGGCACATCTGAGAGCATTACTCTGTGGTGGACATGTAGACACTGTGATAGGAGAGTTAACATGAATTAGAATTTCTTACTGCACTCAAAGCTGTGAATAATATAATCTGTGTCTTGCTCCTGAAATCTCCATTACTTTCTCCCTCATATAACACCCTTTTCCCTTCAGAAACAGATAGTTCTAAAACAGCTGTTCTAGCCTCACTGTCTCTGCTTCTGTAAACATGCTTGCTCATGGACCTTAGCTGCGTTGGCTAAACTTCAAACCCTTAGCCCACCAATAAGAGAAGGTCAGATGTGATGTAGTATAGCCTATAAATGTTGAAAAACAAAAACTAACTGCATCAGAGCCTCGTCTCTCTCCCTAGAGCATTAGCACTAGGCCTGCTGGCTGGGCCTGCCAGCAACAAAGATAGGTTCTCCAACTTTCCAAGTGCATGCTTGATTTCTGGAAGGTCTGGTCTCTGCAATAGTAGCATTGTTAGAAGATGAAGTCTAAATCGTAGGCTTCATAATGCTCGGCAGTGGCCAAACACATTTGCATTTTTACTAAAATCCTTAACAACTCTTTCTATTATCAAACTAACACATACTTAGTCATCTGATTCTATTGTTAGATGCTAAGTGAGCCAGATATCTTTGGAGGGGGGTGCCTTTATTAACACACTCTAAAATTATCCTTTATTTTTAGCTAAAATATTATGGTACAAGTTGAGCTTGGCCAGAGTCATACCTGCCTATTTGTACCCCAAGTTAAGCATACCCCCAATGTTATCTTCTGGTTTGCCTTCTTAAGTTACAATCTTAAACTGAGCATGCTTGGGAATGCAGTAAATGGGCATTCTCAGGAACTGGCTCCCCCTTAAATGAATTTGTATAGGTTGCCTGAATAGAAGCCCCATGCTTCCTTTGTTGAGGGCTCTCTCTCACCTGCTAGGTTCTGCCTCTCTCCACTCACCAAGAAGTAATCCACTGTGTTCACTTAAACTACTGTGCTTTCTAAAACATTTGAACTAACAAAGTTTTGCTTTGTTTGAGAACAGGGTCTCATAGCTGGAGCCTTAAACTGGCTCTGCCTCCCGTGCTGGGATTACAGGTCTGTGCTGCCAGACCTAGCTAACACAGACTGCACCAGCTTGTATACCAGTGGGGTGAAAGGTGTACCCAAATAGATCTCGGTGCCATAGTGTTTCAGAGGCTCCAGTGTTTTGCCTGTTGACTGCATGGGGATGAACTTGCTTAGCAATAAAAGAACTGAATGTTAAAGGCAAGAAAGGGAAAAGAGGAATACAAAAACTGGTCAAAGACGTGAAAGACAAGCGGGGCAAAGAAGCCATGTGGTCTTAGTTCCTCTTCTATCGCTGTGATAAAACACCAGGGCCGAGCAACTTATCAAAGAAAGGATGTAATTTGACACACAGTTACAGAGGGTTAGAGTCCATGATAGTGGAGTGAAGGATAGCTAAGACCTCATATCTTGATCCACAACCATGATGGAGGGAGGGAGAGAAAGAAGGAGAGGGAAAGAGACTTTTAAAACCTCAAAGCCTGCCCAATGACACACTTCCTCCACCAAGGCCATACTTCCTAATCCTTCCTAAACAGTTCCACCAACTGGGGACCAAGTATTCAAATACTTCTGTAGACATCCTGTTCAAACTACAATACCATGGAAAGATCTGATATAATGTTTGGGAGCAAGTGGGTTTCTGGGGGAGCAAAGGTGTGTTTACATCTGTGCTAACTGTTCTGCACACATATTTTATTTACTTTTTATGATTAACTTCTAAAGTTATCAACATGCTCATAGTTCTGGGGCATGTTCTACACAGCTTCTCAGGAGTTCTCCTAGGCAATTAAGCTCCAGCTGGCACAGTTGCATACTTAAAGGTTCCTCTTTCCCACTTTACTTCCTTACTCCTTGCTAGTGTTTCCTGACTTCACCTTCTGATACACTCTTTACACTTTCATCTGTGTGTCAAGGCCACAGCTGCCACATTGTGGCTGTAGTCAAGAGACACAGACATATAGTTCTCCCAGGTTCCTCAAGGGTCCAGTGTGCTTTTAGCAGAGGCTGGGTTGGATGCTCAGGGCAACAGATGGCTGGAGGACTTGGCCGGGCTTGAGGGTCTACAGTCAGGTGGCGCTAATGGAAGGCTAGTCAGCCAGAGAAAGAAAGATGATAATCACTATGCACAGGAGATGAGCCCTCCAACCATTGATTGATGTCTCACAAGCCATCAAGGCATCCAGGAGCCAGGACTACAAAGTCTGTCACCCAAGGAAGAACTGGAAGACACCCTCCCCAGAACCTCACCTCTTTTCTGCCATATAACCCACTGAACCTTCTTTCATGCATCAAATCTTGCCATGGTCTCAGAGAAGGAAGCAGATGATGGAAAAAAAAAATCTGTAAGATGGAGCATATAGGACAATAAATGATTAGATTGAAATAATTCAAAGTTTATTGTTATTTCTTACTCAGAGGTGGGTGGGACCAAGGTCAAACAATGAACGAGGCTTCCCTTTCTCTGCATAGTTCAGCTATGTTAAAATGTGTGATTCCAGCCAGACATGGTGGCACACACCTAGGATCCCAGCACTTGTTAGTCTGAAGCAGGGGTACAACATACAACCCTGTCTCAAAAAGGGGACAGAGACTTCTACACAGACAGCATGAGTAGATGAGATCTGGGCACCAACAGTAGGAGCCATTCCCTTGAGGATTCAAAAAATCTCTGAGAAATAAGATGCCAGCCAGTGATGGACAGAAATAGGAAGCACTCTCCACAATATCTTTCTAACATGCCAGGCAGTGAATTGGCTTCTTCAGTTCTAGCACACTCTCAGGAGTGGCTTTTTATTTGTTTTAAAGTACCTCTCAACTCCTGAATTCTGGCCCTCCCTTAACAGGATGTTGTTAAAAAATGGGCCACGTTTTCCTCGGGCTTGAGTTCTCTTTTGGAGGGGATCACTACACAGAAGCACTTGTCTGTCCGTTTTGTATTCCCCTGGAGTGGTTCTGCCTGTTCTCTGCTAAGACAGGATCTGACCTCCCTCAGCTCAGATGGGACCCACTCCAGCCCCTCAGTCCTATGTGTGGGGGTTGCAAGGCTCACATACAACTACCATTGAGAAGCTGCCAATGAGGGACGGGGTGGTATTCTCGCCTTAACACTCAGCTCTGGCTGAATCCCACAGATCTGATTATTGAGGGTGAGAACTGGGGTGGAGATGCCATTGTGGAGGAAATGGGAGGGCACTTTAAGGAATTTACACAGTACCTTTGCCTTTGGCAGGACTTTATTCAGCCACAGCCAGCTACATCTCAAAGGCTTAGCTGACAAAGCTTGAGCTCCTCTCTGAACCCAGTTGGAGGAGGCGGTTTAAGACCTCTCGCTTGAGTAAACTCTCAGTTTGTACTGGTTCCTAGTCCTGAACAATATCTAAGAATAGGGAGCCAGGCATTTCCTTTATTGGCAGCATAGTGACTTTTCATGGGATAAACTCGAAATGGAAGGGCCAAGGGCCGATCTCCAGCTAATAGGGAGGGGAGGGGAATGGTAACCATAGCAGCAGCAAAAACAACCCTAATGGTAGGGATTATGCATGGAGCCCTCTCTTTAGGCCAGGCCACAGTAGGCAGCTTCCTGGGCCCAGACAACCCTTCATCATCCATGAGCCCACACCTCCTTCCAGGAAACTCAGTCTGAGAGAAGGAATTTTCCCCCAAATCCTAATCCTGCAACTGCTAAGGGACTGAGCCAGGAAATGAAAACCCAGGTTCATGTTCCATCAAGATTTCTCCCTCTGAATTTTTTTCTCAAAGCCTTTGGTGTTACAGTTTGAAAAATCAGGCCAGTGACACAGTTCAGTGATAGAGTGCCAGCCTAGCATGTCCAAGGCCCTAGCCTCAAAAGAAAAAGAAATAATTAAGAGGCCATAGGAGGGCGAACAGGTAGGTAGAGGCATGAGGATCAGAAATTAAGGCCATCCTTGGTTACATAGTAGATTTGAGGCCAGCCTGAGCTATCAAAGAAACAATAACAAGTAAAATTTCAAGCAGAAAGGTAGGCAGAGAGGGAATGTAGACATGTTAGTTAATAGTACCAGGCTGCAGTTGGATGAGACTGAGTTCTGATGCTCTAACACACAGTACGGTGACTGTGGTTGACAGTAGTTAAGTATATGCTACAAAATAACTAGTAGACAGATTTTAAATGTCCCCAACATGAAGAAACAATCAGTGTTTGAAGTGACAAGCATGCCAGTCCCCCGACCCTTTGATTACTCATCATATGCTTGTACTGAAGTGTCACACCATACCCTATAAATATGTCTGACTATTATGTCATTCAAAAGTAAGTATACATGTGAAAAGACAGGTGGCCTGAAACCAAGTCCCTTTATTTATGACTAATTCACAACTAGCCCAAAAGGGAGGAATATCCTGAAATTCTACACTGGCTCAGAGTCCCACGTGTTTGGTAATTTGCCATTCAGTAGGTCCTTTGTGTACAACTGAGAACCAAGGACAACGTGGGAGAACTGCTGCTGCCGCTGCCGCTCCCCCATCCCCACTGCTGCCACTCCCCCCATCCCCACCGCAGCAGAAGAGAGGTCCGCAGAGAGGTTTGCTTGGGTGTGTGTCTGTGTTAGGGTTTCTGTTGCTGCAATGATACATCATGATGAAAAATGAAGTTGGGGAGGAAAGGGTTTATTTCAACTTACACTTTTACATTGCTGTTCTTCCCCAAAGGAAGTCAGGACAGGAGCTCAAACAGGGCAGGAACCTGGAGGCAGGAGCTGATACAAAAGCCATGGAAGGGAGCTGATTGCTGGCTTGCTTCCCATGCTTGCTCACTCTGCTGCCTTATAGAATCCAGAACCACCTGCCCAGGGATGGCACCACCTACCATGGGCTGGGCCCTTCCCATTGATCACTAATTGAGAAAATTACAGCTGGGACTCATGGAGGTACTTCCTCAACAGAGGCTCCTTCCTCTGATGACTCTAGCTTGTATCAAGTTGACACACAAATCCAGCCAGTACAGTGTGCTTTCCTTACTAAAGGCAAAGTTACTGAACACTAAACTGTTTTCATATTGCTGTTTTTAAATAGTGAATTCAAATTAGACCTCAGTACATAAAACCTGTACAAGTGATTGGGATTGGGGCTGGAGCATATCAGCCGTATCTTATGTGATAATCATACTGCAAATGTATGCACATTCTATCCTGAAAGCTGAAAACCAGTGATAGCAGCAAGGGGACTGAAGGTGAGTATGTTTGCTGCCGACTATTGTTTCTCAAGGGTGGCCATTACTGGAGTCTTTCTATGTGCCCACTATCAGCAGAGCCAGAGGGACACCTCCCAAAATGAACGCTGGGAGACTAACTGGTTTGCCAAGAATTATCAAAAATGCTAGTGTGCTTTAGAAAACAGGAGTTTTCGCTGGATTACCTGCTGTTTAAGGATAAGAACTCAGACCAAATGACTCTAACGTATTAGATAAAAGTGAATTTTAATCTGATCAGTTGGGATTTTTCTTTTCATAAGCCAGATTACATAATGTGCCCTGCCAGGTTTAAGCCTCCTTGGTCCATGCCAAGCTGTATTTGCACTAATCGCTTTTGACACAGTGCCCAAAGTAACAGAGTAGAATCTCCCTACAATGTGGATTTTAGTCCACAGGGCTCAACTCTTGAGACCCAGTTCTCTGTCCCCATGAGTGTCATGAAGCTCTGCAACATCACCCCCCACCACAAGCACCTCTGCATTTGTCATAAATCAGTGCGGTTCATGGGTGATGGGAGAAGTTATAATAATACCATCAGTAATGAACGGTTCTGAGGTACTTCCTAAGTCCCAGGTCACATGCCAAGTGTCTCAGAGGAACAGCCATTTCATCCTGTAACCCTCTCTGCTGCAGAGGCCAGCCTACATCCAGAGGGCCACAGGGTGAACCAGAGGGAATTCATTAAAGGAACATTCACAGAGGTGAGGGTAGGACAAAGGGTCCTTCCTACCTACATGAGAAGGTGAGGGACCCAAGGCATAGAAACTGTGAGTAGTCTTCCATGGCCCAGACCTGGAGGAGCAAGACAAAAAGAGTCTGGTAAGAGCTGGAGTCACAGGATGGCATTAAAGGGACATAGCTATATGTTGAGGCTGGACCAGGGTGTGTATAAGACAGTCTGGCCAGGAGAAAGGTAAGAATGCCTGGGTTTCTCTCCTGCCTCAGACAGCACCCACTCGCCACACCCACCTGGCAGGCAGAGGGCGCTGGGGCACACTAATCCTAGAGGTCATGCTCTTGGACGTAAATTAGGGAAGAGAATTGGATCCATGAAAAGCAAGTGGAGAAAACCCAGCATAACATAATGGTCGTTGTTTTCATTCTTAACCTAAAATGCTCAGGCAAGAGGTGAGACAAGTGTGGCTCAGAGTGATCCAGTAGTTTCCCCAAGTTGGCTAGAGATTTGGCGCCAGGCTTCCTGACTTAGGCTGCCCTTGGTGTGGTCTCTGTGGTTCTTTTACTTCCTCCCACTTTGGAATCAGGTGACCCCAACCCTGCTTGTTGTCCAAATCCTTCCCTTTCCCTGTGACAAGCTGCAGCCTGCAGTCTCTCGGGCCAGCTTTCTGCTCGAAGGAAGTCATTTCGAGTCCTGAAACTGTCAGACTTGACTTTGGTGTCGTCTTACACAGGCAGACGACATACTGCAGTGAACTGCTGTCCCTCTGGCCTTAGATTTGTGCCAGTTTGTTTTCCATCACTATAATGAAGTACCTGAAGCTGGTTAACTGATAAAGAAAAGGAGTTTACTTAGCACACAGTGTGGGAGGTTTACAGTCTAAACAAGGTGGTGCTAGTTTAGACAAAGGCTCCACAACTGTCACCTCATGGCAGGTGACACCATGAAAGAAACATGGTGGTGAGAGAGATCACAGGGTAAGACAGGAAGCTAGAGAGACTCTGGAGGCCCATGTCCTACCTAACCCAGCCCCACCTCCTAAAGGTCCCATTGCCTCTCAACATTCCTACACTAGGGATCAAGCTTGTGATACCTGCAACATTGGAGGACACGGTCAAAGCATAATGATATTGCATATTAGATTCCCTGTTAGATTCCATTCCATGCTATGGAAAAGGTGACATTGATGAACGTGATGCCGCTGTCACCATCCTCTCTCACTACTGAGCCTTGCACATGAATAGGGCCTGGTGGGTTTGCTTAACTTAAAATACTTTTACTGCACCTCTTACATTCATGGTTTTCACACTCTCTAGTGGTTAGCCTCTTCATTTCATTGCTTCTGGCTAAATGGAAGCAAACTTCAAAATGTTTACACTGTAATTTCTAGAAACTTTATCCCCCCCGCCCTTTCTCTCTCTCTCTCTCTCTCTCTCTCTCTCTCTCTCTCTCTCTCTCTCTCTCTCTCGGTATTATCCTTCCTTTATGATCAAAATTGTTGTCTAAGTGAGTGGATGGATGGATGGATGGATGGATGGATGGATGAACAAAAACCAGAGAACCCAGTACTACAGAATAGATAATGGAGGTAGAAAGCTTAGGGGTGAGCAGGTCCTAGTTAGAACACTCTGAGATGGCCTGATATAGCAGGCTCTAGGAATAACCTCAGGGGACACTTGCAGACAGTCATTTCTAACTCCACCCATAGCTTCTTATATCTTTGTGCTCCTAGGCAGTCTCTAGCCTGCAGGGCCACTAACCAGCACAAGGAAATTAGAGTTAATACCCAAGGCACAGACTTCCACCATTGGTGGTCAAGAATTGGTGGATAAATATGCCAATTTCCACGCCCCTAGGTAGGATAATAATTATTGTTACCTGCCTACTTCCTAGAAAGGCTTCTACCCTTCCCTCCTTGGTTACTTTCCCAGTGCTTCCGGCAACCCTCATCCAAATACATTATCTGCATTCAAGTCTTGTCTCAAGATCTCCTTTAGGGGGGTCAAGGCCTAAGGCACTGGGAAGAGATCTTCCAGGAGTTGCATGAAGACAGCAGCCTTAGGCTTTCCATCTCCAGTGGAATAGGCTGCCTGCAACTCTCTCAGTCTCAAACTTCATAGCCCTCTGCAGACAGTCTGTGGTACTTGAGCTTGCCTACTTCTATCATTTCCTGAGTGTGAGAAACAGATGATTAGACTCTGTCCATGACTTTGGTCCTGCCTAAAATGTCACAGGTAATCACAGCTCAAAAGCTAAATAGATATTTATCTTAGTAAAGCCAGTTGAAGGTCAATGTGGTGGTTTGAACCTTTAGTCCCAGCACTCCAGAGACTGAGGCAGGCGGATCTTTGTGAGTTCCAGGCCAGCCTGGTTTACATTAGAAGCTCCAGGCCATGCAAGATTATTCGGTGGGACCTTGCCTTAAAACAACAAAATACAGTTGAGGAACACCTCATGAGCCATCCTGGACAACTTTAGTAATGTTCAACTGCTTAGCCCTTTCCAAAAGGGAATAAACCAGGAAATCTACACATAATCAGACTAACCCAAAACAGATGAACAATTACCCAGGGGAAGAAGCCACTAATTACTCCCCTAGACGATAGTCATGACACTCCCTGTCAGCAGGGGATTAAGCCAAATCCCTCAGTGTCCACTTAATTTCTCTATTAACTTGGTTGGAACTGTTAAGTTAGCTCTGTAGACCTGTACAGGCTTGAAAGGGATGGTATTTAACAAAGAAGCAGGATGTTCTAGGTAGAAAGTGGCTCCACCCTACCATTAACATTACTTTGTTTATTTAAGAGAATACCATTCAAGTTCTTACCTATTTTATCTTAATCATGTTTTATTATCAAATGTAATGTGAGGATCAGCAATGAATCTAGAAAAATGCAGACCAGGAAATTAAAAAGTAATGCATAAATCCAGGCAGCCATCTTGGATCTGTGTTTTCTCTCTACTGAGCATTATATGTATGTATGTAATAGCTACTGTTCACGTATTTTAACTTTCTTTTTATATCTTTAGGAAGGTGGATACATGGAGTGCAGATGTATTTGACACCAATTTTCTTATTAGAAAGGCTATCCCAAAACTATATGTTTTCAAGGATCATTTCTATAGTGCATTATTAGAAAAAATTTCTGTGTGGAGTATGGAACACACAGGGGTGGAGGGGTACTAGAAGTAGAGGATAAGACTTCCTAGGTTAATGGTACATTAATAAGTTAATAGTAAATTAACCAAAACTAAGGATGTATAAAGAAGCCTTATGAAAATCTACTAGTTTGTAAGCTAATTTAAAAATGTAATTTAAAAAAGATGTTTGAGAGGCATGTGGATCTCTGGGTTCAAGGCCAGTCTGGTTTACAGAGCTAGTCCAGGGCACTTAGGCCTACACAGAGAAACCCTGTCTCAAACAAACAAACAAACAAACAAACAGTTTGACCAGAGATAACCTGCAAGGTTGGAAATGGATTATTAAATTAAAATCTATGTCAGGCATAAGTTACTTCCATGAATTATTGGTCAGGGAGGCCCCAAAGGCATCCAAAAAACATAGTATGTTACTGTTGCTCTTCAATTTCCACCATAACTAAATGGTAAGACCATTGCTGAAGATATCATACACTTTGATTTCAGGGCACTTCGAAATCAATCTTGAACTGACCAAGAACTACTGGCTACCGTTCATAGTGTTGCAATGTGCTATGCAGGCAACTGGGAGAGAAAAAAATATCAGTAATCTTACACAACTTTGGGTCCTGCATGCTCCAGTACTGACAGGTAAGATGTGCCCACTGGTGCTATAATGGTGCAACTGTTAGGAGAACAACCATCCACTTGCTGATTGGACTTGAGGCCTGCTTTATAAGAGGGATTCATGCATAACATAACAGAGTACTGTTAACTGACCCTCAGATAGGGATGACTGTTGCTAATTTTGATTAATGGTCATGTTGTGAAACTTCTTTTTAAATATTTGTTTATAACTATAGATTTATGCTGGTCTCAACCTTGGTCAGAGAAGTTTCTTTTTATGGTGGGTAGTGGTTAATATAGAGACCCATAGCTGTTCAACATGCTGAGAATAAGTGACTCTGTGTGCTTAACTAGAGATGGGATATTTATATCAACTCTCCTCCTGCAAGGCTCAGGGGACATTGCAGAAGAAGAAATTAAAAAAAAAAAATTGTAAGTACCAAGGGATGGAGAGGAGTGTTGTGAAATGCTATCATCTGTAAATGACAGCTGTTGCTCATGTGAACTCAAAGCAGATATGGCTGCCTGCATAAGACCTGTACAAGATCAGGCCAGTGAAATCTTCCACTATGGATGAGGGAAAGACTCACAAGGCCCCACCCCTAGCTGAGGAACTATTGGCCGTTGATGGTTGCTAGATAAGAGAATCCCCTTCCTTTTTTTTTTTTTTTTTTTTTTTTTGGAGGTATGGACACTGGTAGGTTGCCTATGCCCTGGTGGATGGCATCACACCCATACTTATATGGGCAGCACTAACTGGACTCAGTGAATTATAAACTTAAACAAATTTTTAAAAGGAGAGAAAGGACTTCAAGTTTAGAAGGAGATGCATTTGGAGAGAACCTAGGAGAAACTGGAGCAGGGAATGGCTGGGTGGATATGCTCAAGACACACACACAAGTACATATATAAAAATAAATACAAAGTCAGGCGGTGGTGGCACAGGCCTTTAATTCCAACATTCGGGAGGCAGAGCCAGGTGGATCTTGTGAGTTTGAGGCCAGCTGGTCTATGGAGCAAGATCTAGGACAGGTACCAAAACAACACAGAGAAATCCTGTCTCATAAAACAAACAAACAAACAAACAAACAAAAGAATATAAGCAAAAATATACAGAAGAAATACAGAAAGAAGTACAGACATGGTGGTGCTCTCTTGCAATCTCTGCACTTGAGAGGCTCAGCCAGGAGAATCACCAGCTGGATGCCAACCTGGGCTGCACAGTGAAACTGTATAAAGAGGAAGGCAAAGGAGAAAGAGATGAGGAGAAAGAGGAGGGCACAGGAAACTGGCCTATTTTTGCTTATATTCTTTGCTCACATTTTTTATTATTATTTGTTTTATTTTAATCAGCAAACAGAATTTTGTATATTTATGGAACTCATGGAATAACATCACAGTTATACTTTGTAGAAAGAGTCATCAAACTACTAATTAACATTTCATTGCATTTCCAGCATTATTCTTTTTGTGAAAAGAATGCTAAAAATCAGGGTTGAAGAGATGTCTCAATGGCTAAGAGCACATTTTGCTCTTGAGAAGGAACTCTTCAGGCTCATGAACATACATGGTACACAAAAACTCACACACAGAATCAAAAATAAGAGCTGGGGAGATGGATTAGTGATTAAGAGCACTGGCTGCTCTTCCAGAAGGTTCACAACTTCCTGTAATCAGTTCCAGGGAATATGACACCCTCTTTTGGCCTTTGCAAGCATTAGTCATGTGATAACAGACATACATGCAGACAAAACACCCATATATATAGAATAAATAAATAATTTAAAATAAATAAATAATTCAAAAATAATAAATAAATAATTTTAAAATCTCTTTAAATGCTAAAAATTTAGCAAAAAACATAAAGCTTTCATTTTTTTCTTTCTATCTATTTATTTATTTATTTATTTATTTATTTATTTATTTATTTATTTATTGTTTTTCAAGACAGGGTTGGTGCCTGTCCTGGATCTCTCTCTGTAGCCCAGGCTGGCCTCAAACTCACAGAGATCCGCCTGGCTCTGCCTCCCGAGTGCTAGGATTAAAGGTGTGCCCCACAGCTTCTCAGCTAATATAAAGTATTTTGAAAATGTGCATCATCACTAACATTTGGTTCAATGAATCACTACATTTTTGCCTACTTTCTATCAGAATTTTAATGTTCTTACTAAAGAATAAGTAAATATACACTGAAAATAGAAGCATGGGGATTGTCACATTTACTGCAAATATCTTTCTTATTTATCAGCAGATGTTAGCTTGCTGCACTTTTAGAAAAGTTTCTCTCATGTATTTCTAGCTTTTAAAATGATTTTGACAGGCATGGTGGCAAGTGCTTTTAACCCAAACACTAAAAAGGCAGAGGCAGGCAGATCTCTGTCAGTTTGAGTCCAGGCCAGTCTACATAGTGAGCTCCAGGCCAGCCTGTTACATAGTAAGACTCTTTCTCAAAAGAATTATTTTTCAGTTTTACATTTAATTTCTTAAACCAGCTCCAGACTTTATTTTTAAATGATCAACTTCTATTTTACTAATAAATTATTTAACAACAATTTAAGTACTTTAGATAAAGGTCACTATGTCTTTTATTTTATTTTTACTTTTTTAATTGATTATTTTTATTTATGTTGTATCATGTGCACCTGTGAGTTTATGTGCGCCACCATAATGTGCTTGTAGTTCCTGCAGAGGCCAGAGGGGCACAGGACTGCCTGGATCTGGAATTACAAGTAGTTGTGAATTGCCTGTTGTGGGTTCTGCAAGAGTGGTAAGTGTTTTTAATCAGAGCCATCATTCCAGCCCTCTTTTCTCTTTTAAATTAATAATTGAAGTCAAACTTTGTTCAAAACCTGAAAATAAAAAAGGTCAACAGAGTCTCTTTGCTGCCTTGGAATTGTTAGTTCAGATTTTGGAAAGCGCTTAACCACAGATTGCTTCAGAGAAAGTTTAGTGGATAGGAAGGCGTGTTTGTCTCCCAAATATGTAGAGATGATGACGCTTTATTCCTGGGGGTTTCCTGTGACTGTCTGAAAACCCATGGCAGGCAGGCATTCAAGGCCACTTCCTCGGCATCCTTCCCACAGGGCAGTACTCAGGCACTGTTTTGCCAAGAGGTTAATGGCTGGAGGAAGCCCCTTTATCAGGCAATTGTCAAATACATGAGCCCTTTCTCTTCCTGGAAAGAAGTGCTAAATAGATTTGTATTGAAGAGGAAGTGGGAGGCAGGATGACCTAATGTTTGTTTCTCATTTTTGGCAAGTTTTAGATATTTCAACAAGAAAATACCATTAAACACATTCTTAACACAAAACCCAGCCCACCAACTTGGAGGTAGATGTCAGAACCCTAGTCATGTTGGCTTGCAGTAACATGGATGCTTGCTGCGTGTAAGCAGTTCATGAGGAGTCAGCCCTTTGGCTGTCTGTGTGTTCATACATTGGAGTGGCCTCTGATGGCCTTTGTTCTTTTCTGTACTTCCTGTGTCTATCCCTACTTCTGTGTCTGCCACCTTACATGAGGCTGCCATTAGCTGCCACAGTAATTGGCAGGGTCCGGTGAGAGCCAGTCTGAACCCCTGTGTTGGTATGATCACTTTGCTCCAGCCGGAGCCTATAAAGGAACAGCTTTGGGAAGCCTCAGAACAGAACTAAGACAACTAAGAGGCCCAACAGACCTCAGCCTGCAATCCTGAAGCCAGCAGCACATGTGGACTTCTCTTGCATGAAATAATTAATTCCCTTTCCCTTCTTTTTTTTCTTTTTTGTTTTGGTTTTTCGAGACAGGGTTTCTCTGTGTAGCTTTATGCCTTTCCTGAAACTAGCTCTATAGACCAGGCCGGCCTCGAACTCACAGAGATCCACCTGGCTCTACCTCCCAAATCCTGAGATTAAAGGCTCGTGCCACCACTGCCTGGCTTAAAACTTTTTTTTATATACTCATAATTCTTCAGTATCTGAGCCTTTTGTTTTTTGTTTTGTTTTGTTTTGTTTGAGACAGGGCTCACCTTGTAGCATAGGCCAACCACCTCGAACTCCCCCACTTGCCCAAAGACAGATAACTTCTTGGAATGCTGGGGTCTATGGTTCTTCTGAGATAACAAGCTATATGTTTTCACTCCCATAAACAAGTTTGTTTGACCCGACCAGAAGTGCTTGGTCACATGTATGTAATCGAGAAATATGTCAGAATGTATGCCTGCCTCTGATTGGATGTAGGCAGAATGTATGCCTGCCTCTGATTGGATGTAGGCAGGGAGTATGTCAAGACACATGCTTGCTCCCAGCCTGACTGGACCTGGTGGGAAATGCATAGCCTTATAGGGTTGCCTTTATAAGCCTCTCAAAATGTGACTTATGGCTGGCCATTTTCTGGGAACCCCTCCCCCCCCCACACACACACAATGGTCTTGGCCAGAGTCCATCATTCTGGCTAGTACTCTATTAAAGCTTGCTTCAAATTTGTCTCAAAAACTGGAACTGATCTTTCTCCCCTGATTTTAAGGTTTAATCCTTCCTCACCTTCTGAATGCTGGCATTGAAGGCCTGGGCCACCTCACCCAGCTTTCTTCAATGTCTGTTTGGATTATTTATTTGTTTGTTTGTGTGTTTGTTTATTCATTTATCTATCTATCTATCATCTATCTATCTACCTGTATTTATTATCTACCTATGTATCTATGTATGTATGTATGTATGTATGTATGTATGTATGTATCTATCTATCTATCTATCTATCTATCTATCTATCCATCCAGTACTGTGGATAGAGCCCCAAGGCCTTGGATATTAGGCAAAGTGCTCTATCCAATTTGATGTTTTTTAGAAGATATATTTTTTTAAATTTTTTGTGTGTAGGGTATTTTGCCTGCAGGTATGTGTGTGTACCATTTGCATGTCTGGTGGCTACAGAGACCAGCTGAAGCTACAGATGGTTGCGCCACCACGTGAGTGAGTGCTGAGAACCGAACCTCTGGAAGAGCGGCTTGCGCTCTGCCGCGGAGCCATCTCTCCAGCCCACCCCCACCGGAGGCTAGGCTTTGACAGACACATTCACCTGTGTTTCCTCAAACAAGACCTAGATTTTTCCATCCTGTCAGGCACTTCTCTTTTCAGTTAATCTCCACTCCTGCCATGAAGAACCACATTCCAGTGTCTACACCTGGAGATTAGCTTTGCCTGGTCTCGAAATGCATCTACATTCCCCTGTGTCTCTTTTTTCCTGTGTGTCGTTTCAAGCAATCTGTTCTTTTGTGTCTAGCGTCTTTCACTCATTCAGCAAAGTTCTTTTTAGATTTCATTAATCTACATTACTTTGTGAATTGTTTCTGTCTTGTTTTGAGGCAGGGTTTCTCTAGGTAACCCTGGCCATCCTGAAACTCAATTTGTAGACCAGGCTGGCCTCAGACTCACAGAGATCCACCTGCCTCTGCCTCTAGAGTGCTGGGATCAAAGACGTGCGTCAGCACTGCCCAGCTGTGGGGCAGTTTTTACTTCCACTTACTGAAGTGATACTTTCTTGTTTTTCTTTTCCTTGTAGATGCCTATTTTAAGGTTTTAGAGATGAGGTTTTGTTCATATTCATGTTGCACAAAACTCAGAAGTCCAACCCTGTAATACCACCACAGCCACACAAACTCACAAGCCAACATCACCATAGGCAGATGGAGGCTAGCCATTCGACAGTCACAGAGTGGGTGGGTACCCAGGCAGCATCCTTTGTGGGTTAAACACCTTATTATATAAAAAAATCACTTCCGATTTTGAAAAGGGCCCCAGGCAATATGCCTGGTTGAAAGAAACCTAGACGTGAACTGAAGACTCCTTTAGACTGGGGATCTGCAAACTTCTACCTGGGTGGGGATGTTAAAATGAAAATCAGGGCAACAAAATTGGGCCAGCTGCAGAGCTGGGACCCTTTTCTAGCAAAGGAAATGGTAAGTGTCAAGCTATGAAAAGGGAAGGTTCTAAAGGAAGAGAAAGAACTGTGTGAACTGAACAGAGGAATGAGGAAGGCAGCAGAAGGAAGAGGTTCTGATGCATAGATGGCTTGCTAGTGTGAGGTACGTCTCAACATGTAGCCCATGCTGGCCTTGAACTTGAGATCTTCCTATCTCAGACTCTGAGTGGTGGAATTACAGGCACTTATCACCACACCCAGCCTTAGGTATACAGGGCTTGATTAGCTATAGGCTAGGATTCTCTCTGATAGAAAACGGGGCTCCTCAGGAGTCCTCCTGAGCACGAGTGTCTGGATACGCACCTGTTTATAGCCCACACTGGGGTTTGCCATCAGTTTGATCCTTTGCTACAAATTACACTCATGTTTTAAAAGCCTACCATTGTTGTCTGAGAAAAAGTGTCCTGGGGATCACAATTCTTGAAGTACCTCCATCTCAGCATGCCACATAGAAGCTGCTCCCTGTGGAGTCTTTGTGCCTTAAAGCTGAAGAATCCAGACAATTTTTAACTCTAGGTCACCTGAGAAAAGCTGACAATTTTAGCTTTTACCTCAGCTCTATGGACAGACTTTGTTTCCTTTTCCTATCATTTGACCTTTGGATGACCTTTCTCTCTACTCTCTCTCTCTCTCTCTCACACACACACACACACACACACACACACACACACACACACACAGATATTATTTATTGTTTGAAAACACTTCAAAGGTGGACTGGTTGTAGAGAAAAGTAGTCCTCTCGTATGAACTGTCAATAGTCTAAACAGGAGACCTGAATGGGAATTCAAACTTCCATTTTTTTTTTTCTAGGAAAGTAATAATTAACAAAGGCTTCTCAAGAAGATGACCTGGGCTCAAGCCTCCACTCTGTTCACCTACTGTGCAGCTATTGACGTGTTCTCTGGTGTCTCTGAGTCACTGTGGAGCAGAAGAGTCAAAGCACGGGAGGAAAAGAATACAAAGGGAGAGCCTGAGTTCAAAGCACAGCTCTATCACTTACGAGCTGTGCAACTTTAGACAAGTTATTTAACCTCTCAGTGTCTCGGTCCTCTCACCTGTACAATGGGCTGACAGTAGTCTCCATCTCACAAGGCAGTCATGTGGCCCCTGTGGTGGTGCAGGCCAGTAAGCCCAGCACTCCGTGTAGCAGAGGCAAGTAGATCTCTGTGAGTTCAGGACAACCTACACAGAGAAACCCCGCCTCAGAGATAAAACAGAAACCAACAGGAGAGAGAGAGAGAGAGAGAGAGAGAGAGAGAGAGAGAGAGAGAGAGAATATATTATGTGGACATAGATACTACAAGAAACACTTAGAAATAATGCTCCCACGGACTGTGTGCTTTCTGAATTTAGCTACTTTTATTTTGAAAGAATTGTTTGTTCCTCACAAGGACAAAGCATTGATGGCTTGATGGTTTCTGGCACAGGTCTCACAAATATCTCAAAACTGGTTGGGATCTCTAAGCTAGCGGAAAAATGCTGATTACTCAGGTGTCACCTCTAAATAGCAGCAGAGCTGTCACGGTTCTGATTAGGTAAGCAGGGCCCGCAAAGCGCTGAATCACAGTCCCGACTCTCCTGATGGAAACGCACGTGGTCACTCTGCTCACTTTCTATTTTTGGAATATACCTTCATAGCTGGAATTTTTGGTGAGGAAATGGGAGTAAGCCAGGGAACTATATTATTTAGAAATGATGTCTGCACTCACATCAAGTTGGTGGGGGTGGGGAATAAATACATCAGAGCCAACTGATTGGAGGTGAGAAAGGAATAACAGCCAGTTAATCTAATTTTCAGTAAAAACAGGTGATGAAAAAGGATCACAAAAACCAAGTCAATCCACTATTATTTTAATTAAAAAGACAGAGCAAGGCAGATCCTGAGTCACCTTCCGGATCCACTGTTTTTATTGACTTGAGATAACAAAGGATGAGAGGCTGAAAGGAACTTGTTAAGTTTCTGCCCAACAGATAACTCACATCCCGGAATTCCCCAGCCTGAGGATTGCTGCTTAAGTCAATATTCTGAACACAGATTTTCTTTTCCCCAAAAAACAGATTCCACAAAACAGATCTTTTTAGGGGTGTGTGTGTGTGTGTGTGTGTGTGTGTGTGTGTGTGTGTGTGTATGTGTGTGTGTTTACCACGTGTATGTGTAGGTGCCCTCAGAGGTCAGAAAAAGCTGTCAGATCCCCTGTAGCTGGAGTTATAGGAAGTTGTGAGGCACCCAGTGTGAGTGGTGGGAACTGAACTCAGGTCTCTGCAAGAGCAGTACTCACTCTTAACTGCTGAGCCATCTCTCTAACTCTGACAGATTCTATATTTCTTTATTTCTCTTTTTTTTTAATTATGTGTACAAGATGGAAGAATGAAAGGTATATGCACCTGTATACAGGTACCTGAATCAAAGGCCAGAGCTCTCAGATACCCTGAAGTGGTTGGGGACCATCTAATGTGAGTCCTGGGAACAAAACTCTGGGCCTCTGCAAAAGCAGCACATGCTCTTAACTACTGGGCCATCCTCTGGCCCCTAATTTTGCATTTCTGTACTTTGTGGACACACCAACCATTTCAGCATATTTGAAAGAAATATGTAGTTAGATAACAAAGTAAAGTCAGAATAGGGTTGTGCCAAATCTGATAGAAAACCAAAGTAGATTCATGGGTTTTTTTGTTTAGTTTGTTTTTTATTATGAACAATGTACTTTGGACAAACAAAGATAGGAATGATGAATTCAAATCACATTCCTTCCAAAGATCTGCTATGGTGTTTTTCACCCTATAAACCCACTCCCATGTACGTGTTCTAGCAACCACACACACATGCATGGGCAAGAGTAGAATGGTAGAATATCCTGAGTATCTACCATAGTACATGGAATATGATGAACCAGTTAGAAGTAGAGCGATTGACAATTAAAAAGAAAATCTCAGGAATATAATACCAAGCAGAAAAAACAAGATAAGAGAAGAGCCAGCTAGAATGAGGCTGCTGTTTATGTAATGGCTATTATACAAACCACATAAAGGTTTTATGTAGATTCACAGAGTTAGGTGACATAGTTAGAATTATATATATATCCTCTATTAGTATTAGGCAGGTCTTTCAAACAGAATAGAACTGATAGAATGAATACACACACACACACACACACACACACACACACACACACACACATACACACACACATATTTGAGGATTTATTAGGCTGGATTACAGGGTGTGGTCTAGATAGTTCACCAATGGCCTTTCCATGACAGAAAGGCCTAGAATCCCATAGTTGTTCAGTCCACAAGGCTGGGTATCTCAGTGGTCCCAATTTGGTGCTGGAGATGTGGAGGATTCCTGTGGAACTGCCTGCTGGTCTTTGCATTGGAATTCGGAAGAATTGGGGTTTAATATCTGCTGAGAACAGGATGGAAGAGTTTGCCAGGGAGAGTGAGGTAAGTGGGGAAAAAGCAGCATTTCCTTCCTCCATGTCCTTTCACTTGGGCTGTGACCAGAAAAGCTGGTCCTGATTCAGAGTGGGTCTTCCTGCTGTGTAATCTGATTAGGAAAATCTCTCACAGGGGCACACGGCAGTCAACCACCAAGAAGGCCAACACACCCTAAAAGGCTCATGTGCTAAAGGCTTGACTATCAACCTGTGGCTTTGGTGGGAGGCAGTGGAAGCTTTCAAAGTCAAGGCTTGGTGGGAATGAGCTAAATTACTGGGGCATGTGGTGGTTTGAATCAGATGTCCCCTGTAGTCAGGCATTTGAATACTTGGTCCCCATTTGATTGTGCAGGTTGGTGAAGCTGAGATGGTGTGACTTACTGGAGGAAGTATGTCACTGGGGGTGGTCTTTGAGTTTTGAGACTCTTCACATTCCCAGTGTGCTCTCTGTTTCCTGCTTGGGGGTGGAGATGGGAGGGCTCAGCTGTTCCTCCTGCCTTATTACCTTCCACGATAGTCTTTTTTTTTTGGGGGGGGGGAGGTTTCGAGACAGGGTTTCTCTGTGTAGCTTTGCGCCTTTCCTGGATCTCGCTCTGTAGACCAGGCTGGCCTTGAACTCACAAAGATCTGCCTGGCTCTGCCTCCCAAGTGCTGGGATTAAAGGCATGTGCCACCACCGCCTGGCTCCACGACGGCCTTTCATCTCTTTGGAACTATTTGCCCAAATACACCCTCCCTTCTATAAGTCGCCTGGCCCGTGGTGTTTTGTTCATTAATAGAAAAGCATTAAAATGGGGTATAATCCTGAACGGGATGTTAAGTCCATATCCACTGCCCAGTCTCTCTTTTCTTCCTGGCCACCACTGAGTGAACAGATTTCCTTCACCACACACTTCCTGTCACAATGTCTTATGTCAACACAGACCCAGAGCAGAAGGGTCAACTGACCATGGACCGAAACCTCTCAAGTTGTGAGCTGAAAGAAGCCCTCCCTCATTCTAGGTTGTTTCTCCCAGGCTTCCTATCTTTGTCTCGGGATAGAAAGGGATGATAACGTAAGTGATGAAGACTAGAAACTGTCTTTCCTCAGTTGTCAGTTTGCCTGACTCCAACCTCTAGGCCAAGACCCAGATAGACTCCTTTTTTTTTGGGGGGGCACCCTTCCTCCACTTGTTTGCCTGCCCACCTCATGCTCAGTCTGCCATCCATCTAGAAGCCTAGGAATTGTCTTACTTAAGGCTCATCAACTTAATTGACTTCCATTAGGTTACAAGGTTGGTTTCTACTTTACCTGATTCAGCATTAGGCAAAGAAAATTTGTGAAATTTGTGAAAAATCCTAGATATTATTCTGATAATAACATCCGCGTATTATTTCGACCTTGTGAGTGCATATTTGTGGTGTGTGTGTGTGTGTGTGTGTGTGTGTGTGTGTGTGTGTGTGTGTGATTGAGTGCTGCTTGGGAACAAAACACAGTTTAAAAACTAAGTACTTTTTTGGGAAGAGGGTCCCAGGATGTGCTGGCAGAGGAGAAGGGAAGTGAAAGCGGGGAGAGCAGTCTAGATGTGGCTCTTCCTCAAACAGGTAGTTAGTCTTCTGTATCCATGGACTCAACTATTGCTAGATGAAGATATTTTTAAGAAGTTCCATCTCTCCTATCAACACAGATATGCAGAATTTTTTCTTTTTATTCACTGAAAAATCCAGGGTAACAACTATTTACATTGCATTTATTTGCATTAAGGATTAGAAGGAATCTAGAAACGATCTGAAAGATACAGGAGAATGTATATGGGTTTCATGCAAACACTACACAGTTCTCTATAAGCAACTTGGCTATCTTGGGAGTTTTGAATCTGGGGGATATCCTAAAATCAATTCTCTACAGATACTGACGAGGGGGTGGGGGTATCTGCAGTCACTGTGAGCATCTAGAGCCCTGGTCAGGAGACTAGAGGACATAGTTCACAGTTATCTCTCTGCAAAGGTGAAGGAGCTGGGACCTGTTATTTGTTAGTCAAGCACTGCTTCTGAGAGCGTTATCTCTCTGGCCTCCTCTTCTTACCTGTATGTGACCCTAAGTACAAGCACTTGGGGTACAGAGAAAAACCCTCCAGGCAGAGAGGCACAGGTGTTCATTGTCTTAAGTACATGTGCAAGCACAGAAGAGACTGAGCAAAGCACCAGCTCCTTGAGACAAGACTACCAGGGAAAGATTCATATCTATTGGCATTTCCAATGGCATCCCACCTTCCAATGGTTCCACCAATGGCACCAAAGCCGACTAAGCACAAATTGCTATTTCCTGGCATTTATGTATGTCTCAGGTTCCAAAACAAGAGCCATACAAACATCGCATCAAGTGCCACATTTTTATCAGAAGAAATCATGTCAGGTTACTGAATACGCTCCCAGAGGTTGCTAGTCAAGGAGTTAGCAGTCAGGAAGGATAGCCAACTCTCTCATTGTACTCTCCTTTCTTATTTTATATACAATGAGGCAAACTGCCCATCCTTCTCATCCAATCAGGAAGGAAAGGGACTCAGCCCTCCCAGATAGTCTCCAGGATGTTTGAGATTACTGCCAAGTAGAAAGCTGCAGAGTCTGTGCAGTTTCCTAAACCTCCCACCAAATGACCAGCATGTGACTGACCTCCCGCTGGTGACACTCAACTGGTAAAGGCAAATTTAAAGGGAAATTGGTTCCACTGTGTATGCCCCAAAGCTTAAACCAACTATACTCATATCTACTATAATTTGTTGTGTAGATTCTCTCTCTCTCTCTCTCTCTCTCTCTCTCTCTCTCTCTCTGTCTCTCTCTCTCTGTCTCTCTCTCTCTGTCTCTGTCTCTGTCTCTCTCTCTCTCTCTTTCTCTCTCTCTCTCTCTCTCTCTCTCTGTGTGTGTGTGTGTGTGTGTGTGTGTGTGTGTGTGTGTGTGTGTGTATAAATGTGTACACATGCATGTGGAGGCCAGGTGGGGTTGGAGTGTCTTCTTCAATTACTGGCTACCTTATCCTTTGAGATGGGGTGTCTGAGTGAACCTGGGGCTCATCAAGTCGGCTAGACTGGCTGGCCTGCAAGCCCCAGGAATGTTCCTGTCTTAGCACCACCCCCTCCGGCACTGGGGTTAGAGACACTTATGAACATGTCTGACTTCTTCTGTGGGTATTGGGGACCTGAACTCAGGTTCTCATGCTTGTAAACAAGCACGTAACAGTTTTATCCCCAAGCCTCTGTATAAAAGGTAGAACTAATCAAGTGATTCCCACAAAACATGTCTCCCTCATCAGTATCTCTGAGATCCTGAAAAGAACATCCCTGGTCTTCCCAGGGTGGCTCTTCCTTGCCAGGTTGCCTGTGCTGTTCCTTAGCATGTATGCATTTACTTTCTCAGATACACCCTATTCCAAATACTCTTGCTAACCCTCCCTGTCAATCTACAGTTTATTTTATTGGTTAGAACAAGAACCCAGACTAAAGAGCTCTGACCTTTCCAGTGTGCCTTTCCTACAACAAGGGCTCTAGAAGACCTTTACCTTCTAACATTCACTCTAACATTATACATGAGGCTGAAGTAGTGTTCTTCAGCCAGGGTAGGATCAGCTAGGTAAAGGGTTGTTGTTCCACAGTAGTACCTCACAAGTCCCAGTTTACACTGTAGATTTCATAGTTCAGGTACCTAAAGCCTAGTTATTTGGAGTCAAAATATTATCTGATTCTGCCTCTGATTCGCAGGGTTGGGGACCTGGCCCATGGCAGAGAAACCAAGCTTATAAAAGATTCATAACAAGGAACAATTGGAGCAGTGGGAATGGTGGTCTAGCCAATGTTTCCACCTTCAGTTCTAGTAATCAATAGTCACTAACTCACATTGTATTTCCTCTTTCTAATCAGGGACTCAATGGTGGTTTATATTCTTGCTAACATTTTTGATGGTTATATAAAAAAAATTAACCTAGGCAACATCACGACTGTGGCTGGGTGTAGCTGAATTATACAAAGGAAGGCAAACATGGGCCTTCACTTGACAGTTCTTAGAGGGTAATCATAAATAAACAGTTCTAGCGAGATGGCTCTGCAGGCCCTCGCCACTAAGCCTGATGACCTGAGTTTGATCTCCAGAACCCACGTGGTAGAAGATTTGGACCTACTCAACAAGTTGCCCTCTGACCTTCACAGGTACACTGTGGCACATATATACCCCCACAATAAATAAATAAAGTCAAACAATTTTATGAAAAAATGTAGAAGTAAGAATTAAAAGGCCAGCACTAGTGGCTCACGCCTTTAATCCTAGCACAGGTGGATCTCTGAGGCCAGCCTGGTCTACAGAGTGAGTTCCAGGACAGCCAAGGCTACACAGAGAAACCCTGTCTCAAAAAAAAAAATTAAAATGATTCTATTTTTGAGATGACTCACCAAACCAGAAAATGAGTTCCATGGACACAAAGAAAAAAAAAATATTGAGACAGGCCTTGAATTCACAGAGATCTGCATGCTTCTTCTTTCAGAGTGTTGGGTTTAAAAGTGTGTGCCACCACATTCCAGCAGAACGAAAGATGTTTTAAATTATTATCTATTCTAAGGCTAATACCTGGAAACATGGAAACTAAATAAACATTTTTCTTCCTTTCCTTTCTCTTTCTGTTTTCATTTTCTTTGATTTTTTTTCTTTTTCTTGTAGTAGCGGGGATCAAATATAAGACCTTTGATCTAAGTATGTTCTCCCCGCTTGAGCTGCACACCTCCAGCCAACAAAAGCTTTTGAAATGAAGAAATGAGCAGAAGTCAGGGTTATAAAGCAGCTCAGGAAAAACCCATGTTATCTTGACTTTTAACAAACAAATTAACCCAATTTTAAAAATGGGGTACAGATTTAGACAGAGAATTCTCAAAAGAGGAAACTCAAACGGCTGAGAAACACTTAACGAAAATGTTCAGTATCTGTAGTCATCAAGGAAATACAAATTGAAACTACTGGAGGTTTTGTCTTACACCCATCAAAATGGCTAACATCAATAAGACAAATGACAGCTCATACTGGTGAGGATGTAGAGTAGGGGGAACATTCATCCATTGCTGGTGGGAGTGCAAACTTGTACAGCCATTATGGAAATCAATGCTGTAGTTCCTCAGGGAGACAGGAATTGATCTACCTCAAGATTCAGATATACCACTCTTGGGCATATACCCAAAGATTGCTTCATTCTACCACAGAGACACTTGCTCAACCATGTTCATTGCTGCTCTAATTACAATAGCCAGAAATTGGAAACAACCTAGATGTCCCTCAACAGATGAATGGATAAAGAAAATGTGGTATATTTACACAATGGAATGTTACTCATCAGTTAAAAAAAACTGAAGTCCTGAAATTCACAGATAAATGGATGGAACTAGAAGGAATCATTCCAAGTGAGGCCAGTCAGACAGATCCAGAAAGACAAACATGGCATATATTTGCTTGTATGTAGATATTACTAAGTCAGTGATATGTTAAATGAATGATAACCGAACTACAATCTGTAGAACCAAGAAGTTAGATATAGAGTAAGCAACTGGGGGAGACAGATGGATCTCCCTAGGAAAGGGAACTAGAATAGGTAGTTATGGATGGATGGAGAGGGAACTGGAATGAAAGAATCAAGTGGAGAGGATTCGGTCGGAAATACAGGAAGACACAGCTAAATTTAAGGGCCATTTGAGGAGTGGTATGGGAACCTAATTCAGTAGGACTTTCCTAAAACATACATATATGAAGGTAATCTAAATGAAATTGCCAAATAATGCAGGAGACAGAGCCCCAATTGGCCATCTCTTTGTCACCAAATGAAGCTTACAGTACAGGGATTAAGTGACACTTAATTGAGTTGTTGGCCAAAGTGATCCTAGGGGGTTGCTCTCCACAAGCTGATAGCAAGGCCCCATTGCTGAAGACAACACAATCTATTGAACATGGAAAAATTGAGGTGTGCCTACATAGAGCCTTCCCCACTGTGTGCTAACTTTAGAAGAGTGTCTGTTTTCCAGTGAGAGACAGAAAGAGGGTGGTTCTGGATGAGAGAGGAGGTGGGGAGGAACAGGAGGAATAGTGGGGGGGGGGGAATGATAATCAAGATATAATATGTGATGAAAAAAATATATATATATTGGTTTTCTGAGACAAGGTTTCTCTATATAACAGTCCTGGCTGTCCTGGAACTTACTCTGTACACTAGACTGGTCTCAAACTCATAGAGATCCACCTGCTTCTGTCTCCCAAGTGCTGGGATTAAATTAAAAGGTGTGCACCACCACCACCCAGCCAAAAAAAAAAAATGTATTTTTAATTAAAAAAAACCCCTTTTCCTCATTGAGTAATTGTAATATGATGGGCTGCAGTCACATTTATGCCTAGGAAATGAATAGAAAAGATTGGATGGAAGCAAAGTGAGTCCATTAAGTTCATGTTGAGTGTAGACAGGTCAATAGAGGAAAGCCTTGCTTGAAAACATTCGTTTGTGTTTATATAATTGTACAAAGTATTCAAATGAATTTTCTTAGCAGAAATGAATTCAAGGTTAACTATGTGCAGCCTAAAGAATTATCTTCAGATTGTGTGGAGGATGTTTGTGCCATGGTATGCTCTTGGAGGGCTTTTTGCTACCCCAAACCAAGTGACCATTGATTGGCATAATAGGATGGGGGAGCACACATTATGAATACAATTCTGAAAGTAGTTATGTATCCAGAAGTGGAGCCTATTGTCAGATATTAAGTCAAAACTGCTCCACAAGATACAATTTAGTTCTAACATATCATCTAGACAAGATAGAGAAATCAAGGATCTTGAGGAAGTGTTTATGTCTTGGGAGAAAAGCAATAGAGAAATTTTTTTTAATTCTCTTCTTTTTTATACTTAAAATTATGAAAAATATTACTTTGCAATGCTGTAAAATACAGCTGATAACCCATTTTCAATGGTGAAGGAATTTCTTATTTAAGTTATTTCTTTATTTGGTTCCAACATTTTACATTTTGTTTTGTTTTGTTTTTTGAGACAGGGTTTCTTTGTGTAGCTTTGGAGCCTTTCCTAGAACTCACTCTGTAGACCAGGCTGGCCTCAAACTCACAGAGATCCGCCTGCCTCTGCCTCCCTAATGCTGTGATTAACTGTGTGTGCCACCACCGCCGGCAACATTTTACTTTTACATGTTGGCCCTATTCCAGATATCTAGAGTTGCTGGTGTCAAAAATTGTCTCTAAATGTTTCAGTGTTTAAGCATCCTTTGATTCTTACCCTAAAACCAATCTATTTCTGTCCTCCAAGGGCACAGTTGGCACTTGTCTTTAGAATGTATCATTATGCACTCCCAAACACTGATAATAGATACTATGATTAGAGGCATTTGATGATCAATTTATTTAGGCCCATAAGCATTTAATGGCATATGTATCAAATGAATTTTTGATACTATATCCAGTGAAGCCTTAGGTAATTTACTCTGTGAAAAAAAGCACTGTCTTTCTTGTATTCTATTTCCCCCCCGCCCCCTGGAGTCAGAAATATATCTATTATGTGACTCAGCAAAGTCATTGCTGTTGCTTTTCTTTATTGATAACATTGTAAATAAAATACTTTCTCATTAGACTGTTAAAAATATTCAATTGAGAGAGAAAAACATCACTTGTCATATTTCCTAGTTTGCTATTACATTACTATGATAAAATACTGACCAAAACCAATTTTTTTGGCTTACAGGTTACAGTCCATCATTTATGGAAGCCAAGACAGGAGTTCAAACAGAGACCTGGAGGCAGGAGCTGAATCAGAAGCCATGGAGGAATTCTGCTTATTGGCTTGCTCCCATGGCTTACTCAGCTACCTTTCTTACATACCCTGGGCCCACCCTGCCAGAGATGACACAACCCATAGTGGCCTGGGTCTCCTATGTCAATCATCAATCAAGAAAATGCTCCACAGACATGTCCACCAGCACTGCGATAGAAGCCATTCTTCAATTGAGGTTTCATTTTCCAGGTGACTGGTTTGTGTCATGTTGACAAAGACTAAACAGCACAGCATAGTTTCAATAAGTTATTCAAACCAAACTTTAGTCTCTAAACATTATTATGATTATAGCTGAAATTATTGATCTGGCTTCTATATACTCAAAATCAAGTCAAGTTGACAATGAAGATTAACTGTCATAGGAAACAAAGGGTTTTTCAAAGTTGCATTAACTGATTCACTCATTCTACTGATATCTTGAGTAAAGCTATGTAAAACCATGGGAAAGTGCAGCTGTGGGTACCCCTTCCCCAACACTGGATAACATACACACAAACAGACACTCAAATGCACTGTTTTCATACACAGGAGCTGCCTTGTTCAAGGAAGTCTGCAAGAAAAGGAAAAGAAAATCATATTTATGGAGTTTCTTCGCTCTAGGCATTGTGCTCAGTTCATTTAATGCTCCTTTATGCCTTGAAATATCCTGATTCAAGTTTACCTCCTTTCACAGATGAGAGAAGCAGAAGGTTGGAGAATTATGTCTGTCCCCCACTTAAAACTGCACAGGTAGTACGGGAGTGTGTTAGTTTTCCATTAATGTACCAAATACCTGCTTTATAACCAGCTTACAGAGAGACTGGATTGCTTTAGTTCATAGTTGTGGAAGTAAGGGTTCCTGCCTGGCTGGTCCTGTTGTTTTGGGGCCTGTGTTGAGATAACACATCATGGTGGGAGTATATGAGAAAACTGTTCACCTTAAGAACAGGAAAGACGAGCTGGGCAGTGGTGGCACACGCCTTTAATCCCAGCACTTGGGAGGCAGAGCCAGGCAGATCTCTGACTTCAAGGCCAGCCTGGTCTACAGAGTGAGATCCAGGACAGACACCAAAACTACACAGAGATAGCCTGTCTCAAAAAAACAAAACAAAACAACAACAAAAGAACATGAAAGATAAGAAGAGGAAGGGTCTGGGTCACAATATCTTCCTTGGGAGTACACTCCTAGTGACTGGAAGAACTCCCACCAGCCCCACCTTTTAACATTTCTACCATTTCTCAATAGCATCTGGGACTGAGGATCAAACCCTTCAAACATAAGCCTCTGGGGTACTTATCCAAACCACAGCAATGGGAAAGACGTGGAATCGTGTCTTGCTTGCATCTGCTTTCGTGACTTCCTGTCTCCACAAACTCAAAGGCAGGCTGTCTGTCTCTTTGCATTGGGGCATCATCACCTTTTATACTCATTTAATCCTATGGTTCTTGCTGGTCACAAAAGGCTACAGGAAAATAGACACTTTTCCTCAAGCCCAGAGTATTTTGAATACAGCCCCGAGCACACACATGAACAACGAAAGGTAAGACTGTGATATGTGGCAGTATTTAATCACTCACCATTGCACCAGGTAAGATTATGTCTTTAAGAACTTTGCAATGCTATTATGAGGTCTTGTGGTCAAACTGGTGGAAAGGGATAAGAGGAACAAGTCACAACCCCATTGTGAAAGGTCTCAGAATTGTCAAGTTCAAGAGCAACGACATGAGGCAAGAAGTTCTTTGGGGTAAACAATTTATTAGGGAGGTTCTTGATGCCATTGGAAGACCGCATAGTGGGGGCTCAAAGGAAAGTTCAGTCCCTCAGAGCAAAGTAGGGTTCCCTTCTTATAGGTTTTTAGGGAGCTGTCATGGGACACATAGTTAATGAGAACTCCATAGTACACACTCACAGTCAGGTTGCTTCTGATTCCAAGGTGGCAATGAGAGGGAGATAACACTGATTGATTCCTTTAGTTAATGTATATCCATCATGTGTCATGGGTAGCCCCTGACAGCCAAGAGTGCTTAGTAAACTTCTTTTGGGGAAGTGAGGACCAGAAAGTCATAGGTAGCCACAGTTGGGCGCCTGCCATTTCTTCTGCAGGGCTGTGAGGACAGAAGAGAAAGGGGCTGCTGTAGAGTGGCCCCTAGCCTAAACCTAACAAAACCCAGTTCCCACCAAGCCTCCCAAGTCTGTTATCACATCCTATTTCTTTTGCCTTGTCTGTTCCTTCCCCATGTCGACACCATCTCTGACCCTGCTTAATTTCCACTGCCCAGTCCTTTTTTGCTCAATGTCTTCCCTGCATGAACTGCTCTTGTTAATTGCTATTATGTAATTAGGTGTCTGTCTCCTACATTAGACAGGGAGTTCTCTGAGGTCAGGCTGGTCTCCTCTTTGGTCTATAACATCTCTGGAGTATGCAACTGGCTCAAAGAAGGGATCCGGTAAGTCTATTGGCTGTTTTAAAATGATTATCAAGAAAGGCAATAAAATGTGATAAATACTAGTGTTGCCCCTAGGGAATGGCTGCAATTCAGAGACAAGGGAAAGTTGAAGATAAACGAATGGAGGATATAAAGAAAAAGTGAAGGGCTCTCTAACAGGCTGGAGCATGGCAAACATGGTCCGCACAAGTTTTGTTCTTTATCCTTCTCTCTCCCCTGCTAAAAACAGATTACATTCCTAAAACTAGCCCCCAAAGTCCATTCCCTTATTTTCCCACTGACTCATTCCTGAGACAAATCACCACTCAAAATTCATTATTTGGCTACCCTGGCTAACCTGTCCAATCAGGATTTACCAACTCACCCTCGTTCAGACTCTTCCTTTTTCTCCTTAAAAACCCACTCCTGCAAAAAACATCTACTGCTGCTGCTAATGTTTGCTGTTTGCCTTGGTTGGATCCAGAGGCAGCCCTCTGACCTACTTGCCCCTCCCGGGCAATAAATCTCCTTTATGCTGAGATTTTGGTGTCTGGGTGTGTCCTGTACCAATTCCAAAGGGGTCACTCCAAGTCCTTACAGAAAGGTCTCTGGGAGTCAAACATTTTGAGGATGTCAAAGGAATAGCTTAGTAATGCTTTTTTCCCCCTGACATTTGAATTCTTAAATATTACTTAAGCAAGGCAAAAAATATGGCTTGATTAATTTTCACTTATTTACTATGGTAACTAATAATTGCAGGTTTATATACATCCTCTGTGTAAGTACCTTCAAAGAGTACCCAGTTAATTTTTTTTTTTTTGAAGGGGGACAGAATCCCCTATCAAAAGTAATTCTTAATGATTTACTAAAAGTATCAGTGTCATTTAGTCATCTTATTAAAGCAAAATATCTAAACTGTAAATCAGCTCCATAAATGGATAACTTCTACATACCATCCTAGGGTGTATACTGATTGATGGCAAGTGAGTGGTAAATGATGATTCTGTTCCCTTTATTGCTCTAGGAAGCTGTATTATTTGTTGTTGTTATTTTAGCTATTCAGCCTCTAACACTGCCTCCAACAGAGCACTCCACAGTGGGTCAAGAAATGCTGCATCCTGTGTTACCTTGGAAAGAGATAGTATCTATGTCTTAAAAGAGAGCCAGTATCACAGATTTTTCTACCCCAGGACAGCCAGTGGGGTACATGGGTAAACTGGACATTTGCCCAAGTCTTAGCCAATTGGGTATTCTCTATTGATAGATGTGAGAGGTAGATGGGGTCCTTCATTGTTGTGGGCTCGGCAACATGCTGATTCCTGTGTTCTCATTCTAGGACCGTACAGGCTTCTCAGAACTCCCTCCATTTCTGATTTTAGAACTTTCCAAGCCTGATTTTATTTTATTTTTAGTTTTTCGAGACAGGGTTTCTCTGTGTAGCTTTGCACCTTTCCTGGATCTCGCTCTGTAGACCAGCCTGGCCTCGAACTCACAGAGATCCACCTGCCTCGGCCTCCCGAGTGCTGGGATTACAGGTGTGCGCCTCCACCGCCTAGTGAGTATTCTCTAATAGGCATTCTACCTTGCATATTCAAGTTAAGGGTTCCACAGCTGATCTTCACCCCATCAGTGACATTCATTTAAAAACCCAAATGCCCAGCTCTCAAAGGTAAATCTGTGCTACTATTTGTGGTTGTACTCTGTCTTTGGGGTGGTAGATAGGAGGAAATAAGCAAGCCTCCACAGACTTCTCACTGGGGTAATTTTGTCTCATTTCAGCTATTGACGTTTTATGAGGTTGGATGGGCTGTGGGTTGGATCCCCTGTACTACCAAGCAAGCAAACTCTAACAAATAACTCCAACAAGTTGTATTTACTATTTTGACAGTTTCTGTGGTCCTTGATCTTCCCGCTATTATCATTCAGATTTTTTAACTTTTGAAAGTTTTCTGGTATTTACTATTTTACTGAATGTTGATGTGATGTGTATCCATGATCTGATGCTGAAATGTTAATTCTGTTTTGATTATATAAAATGAAAGTACATCCAAAATAGATGAATGACATCATGGTTAAAGTGCATAACAGTGAAAACATTTGCTTGAATAAATTTAGAAAAATGATGGTCTCTTCCCTTCAGGTATTCCTTTCTTATCAGAAGCCCATCAGACACATCGAAACAGCCAGTGCACTTACAAAAACATGTCAAGTCTGTCCTTGAGTGAAATTCTCATATAAAATGGTTTATACTCAAGTTTAAAGTTAAGTATTAAATGCCTTATTTTTGGCAGGTAATTTGAAAGGGGAAAAAAAGAACTAAGACTTTTCCATTAAAAAAGAAACTAATAAGCAATATTTTTGGAGGAAAAAATACAGATCTTCAATGCATTCAGTTATATATCATAAGAATTTTTTGGGGGGAGGGTTAGTTTTGTACAGGCTGGCTTTGTACTTAAGCTCTTCACACTCTACCTCCCAAGCACTGGGATTAAATGTATGTGCCACCATGCCTAGTTGTGATCCTTGCTATTTAAGCATTGGGTTTTGCATTTCATCTTTATGGATTTTTTTCAGGAGGTTTAGGTAGATTTATGTCATAGTTAGTCTTTGTCAATGTGACACGAACTAGAGTCACCTAGAAAGAGGGAACCTTAGTTGATGAATTGCCTGCATTACATTAGCTGTGAGCACTTCTGTGAGGTATTTTCTTAACTACTGATTGACATGGGAGGGATCAGCCTACTGTGGGTGGCACCATCCCTACAACAGGTAGGCCTGGGCTATATAAGAAGGGTAGCTGAACAAACCAATAAAGCAGCAGTGTTCTTCCACAATTCCTGCTTCAAGCTCCTGCTTTGAATTCCTGTCTTGGCTTCCTCTGATGATGCTTCATGATGTAAGATGAAATAACCCCCTTCTCCCTGACCCCATTGTTTCTGGTGAGCGCTCCCCCCCCCCATAGCAACAGAAAGCCAATTAAGACAACATAGATTCTGAGGAATATTAAATAGATAAATAAGCAAAAATTAAGTCAAAGTTTCAGTGAAAAAGTTGACATAAGAAAAAAATCTTTAATTTATTAGACTGTAGTTTTTCTTTTAAAAAATAAGAATGTAATGTGTAGCATGAATTGTTAGAAGGTCTTATTAATAAAAACAAACCCAGAGCCAGGTATTGGGGTGAACGCTGAAAGATCAGAGTAACAGAACCAGCCACAGTTAACCTCACCCCGCCAATTCCTCAGCTGATCTTGTTTCCTCAAACTGGAAGCCTCTGTGTCCTCATCTGAAGAGATCTCAGCTGAACTGCTGCTCAAAAGCCTAAAAGCTTAACAAATTAAAAAACCTCTAGTTCCTGGTCCTCACACCTTACATACCTTTCTGCTTCTTGCCATCACTTCCTGGGATTAAAGGCATGTGTCACCATGCCTGGTTGTTTCCAGTGTGGCTTTGAACTCACAGAGTTCCAGATGGATCTCTGCCTCCAGAATGCTAGAATTAAAGGTGTTATTTATTGGCGCTATTACCCCACGAGGAACATGTCCCGAACACGACAAATCCACAGAAGAGCTGTTTATTAATATAGGATAGGAAGAGACGTGACAGGCCTGTGTGAAGCACACACATGAGTGAGGAGAGGAGAGAAGAGGAGGAGAGAAGAGAAGAGAGGAGAGAGAGAAGAGAAGAGAGAGACCTGTGCAACATGGCACCAGCTTTTTAAAGAGTGAGCCACGCATGTGTACAGGACCGCATGTGGCTACTGCCGCGCACTTTACGCAACCATGTAAAGCCATGGAGTCCTAGTCACGCGAGATGTTCTGACCTGGAAATGGCTATTTTGAACCAGAAATAACTAGGCAGTCTGCTGGGAAAGCCCAACCGTGTGGACATGTTGTGATTTCCTATCAAAAGGTGTGAGTGCCACCATTTTCTGGCCTCTATTTCTGTCTAGTAGCTGTTCTGTTCTCTGTCCCCAGATAAGTCTATTATGGTGCACAATATATTGGGGAACACAATATCACCACAGTAATGGGTCCTGTGATCAATACAACTGCTGTGGACATCACTCTGTATAAATAAAACGCTGATTGGCCAGTAGCCAGGCAGAAAGTATAGGCGGGACAAGAGAGAAGAGAATTCTGGGAGGTGGAAGGCTGGGTCAGAGAGACACTGCCAGCTGTAGCAGTGACAAGCGAGATATAAGGTATTGATAAGCCACGAGCCACATGGCAACTTATAGACTAACAGAAATGGGTTAATTTAAGATATAAAAACTAGACAGCAAGAAGCCTGCCATGGCCATACAGTTTGTAAGCAATGTAAGTTTCTGTGTGTTTACTTGTGGTTGGGTCTGAGCGTCTGTGGGCCAGGCAGGAAAACTAGCTACAAATGGCGCCCAATGTGGAGCAAGAGTTTCCACCTAAAACCTGAGAAAAAATATTCTAAAACGGAGCTTAAAACAGCTTCCCAGTTGTCTCTCTCAAGTTATCAGCAGCCTGCTGGTTTGAGCTACTATGGCAGGTTCCAGGCGTGTGCTTCTGACCTGCAGTGTGGCGGGAATGAGGAATCTACAAGCAGCACTTTACGTTGCTGAATGGTGGATTTAGTCTTTGCTAGTACAAAAAAAAAAAAAAAAAGAGGTTTCTGGGCTACATGCTGCTGCTTTGATAGACCTGCTTCTGATAGTTGATGGTACATACAGCTCCAGACCCAGAGCTGTACCACCACCACTTTGGGAAACTGAGGTGGGCAGAGCCAGCAGCCACAATGGCATTTCAGTCTTAAAAATGCTTCACTTTAAAATAATTGATTCACAATAAGACAAATTCAGATGGAACAAGACTTTAAATGCTTTACAATGTGTGTAAAAATGTACGTTGGCTTAAAAGAGAGAGAAAAAGGAATATATACAGTTATATAAACAAATAGATAGTTTTTAAAAATAAAGTCTTTAAAAAGACAGTAATGGTAACATAAAAAAATAAGCCATGTAAAGATGGATAATAAGAGAGGGAGCTGCCCGGGCCTTTGGGTTTTGCCCCACATGGGCGCCAGATATTGGTGACATTATTAAGGCCACTCCATGTAGTTAAAAGGGAGGTTTATTTTGTGGGGTAGCTTACAAATGAAGGGATAGATTGCAGGGTCTGGGAAAGGGATGGCACAGTCTGGCGGTGTTCTCTGGAGAACTCTGCTTGGTCTACCTCCAGCGTCCAGGGTCCTCGAACCAAGAGAAGCCTCTCCTTTTCATCCTGGGTCTTCAGTGTCCTCTTTCAGCCCTGCCTTGTAGGAGTGACCATTACCGAAGCCTCATTGGGGGTTGGAACTTCCAGGCCAAGGCTGGAATGGCTACCCACTACATGACTGACTGTTCACGTAAGTCTACCAGGGGCTGGCTTTGTGTGACAATAAGTACTTAAACAAGAGTGCACAGTATGGTTGACATCTTGAAAAATCTTATCCCTGAACACGGGCTTATTTAATAGGAAAATTCATGTCTGAAAACTGAGTTTTCCAGTTTAAAACAAAACAAAACTGAGTTTTCCTTATGCTAAAATCAGTATACTATTAATAATAATTAGGATTATTATGCAAGCATTCCCTATTTTAGTCGCCCTGAAAAAAGTAAATCCTGTCAAACTGAAAGGCTCTTTGAGGAATGAAAACGTGAGCACAAAACTTTAGGATAACTGAACTTTGGGACAACTTTGACTTTCTGAACTACAATGCTGGCCAGCCTAATCAACTAGATGAATCCCAAAAATCAAAGTTCACAAGATGAGCACATTGTCTCTGATAGCAGGGACTGAGTGTTTGGCAAGAGTTGGTGGGGGAAAATGGAGAGTATCTGCCAGGCATTTCTCTCCTTTATTGCTAGTAGCAACAACAATGTAGAAGAACTAGGGGGCCTGGAGTGAGAATAAATGATGGTTTTAATAAGTGATGAGTAGTCTGATTTAGAAAGAGTTTCAGATGATAAAGGTAAAATGTTTAAATTGGGGGACTGTTAGCGTTTGAAAGACACGTCCCTGTAGGTCTCAGACATTTGTATGCCTGGTTGGTAGTGATTAGGAATTGTGGCCTTTTAGGAGAAGGTGTATGATCTCTCCCTGCTTCCTGTTTGTGGATCGGGATGGGAGCTCTTGGGAGCTGCTTCAGCGCCATGCCTGCCGGCCTGCCTGCTGCTGCTGCTCTGCACCCAACCATGGTGGTCATAGACTTCTATCTCTCTGGACTGTAAATCCCAATTAAACACGTCCTTCTAAATGCTGCCTTGGTCACGATGTGATGTTTTATCACAATAATAGAAGAGTAACTAAGACAGGTGCATAATATTTTAGAGACGTGAAAACAGCACACTGAACATGCTCGACAATGTGCTGGAGATGACGGTGAATGAGTAATGAACACACTCAATCATGTGATGGGTATTGATGAATGGTGACCCTGGATCTGTGATGGAAACAAACCTGGCAACTTTGAACTGTAGAATTGTTTGAGAATTAGACACAGTTAACATGGTGATTATATAAATTTCAATGTTCACAAGGCCCTTGAAAGACCGATTTTTTGGTTCAATAGAAATGATTGGGAAGTTACATTATGATAATCACAATTTTTTTCTTTTCTTTTTTTTTTCTTTTTTTGATAATCACAATTTACCCATAGTAGTGCTCAATAACTCTTTTTTAGTTTAAATTTATATGAATAAATTACAATAATAAACAGCACCAGACAGTATCAGAGTTTGATGAGTGTTTCTATTTATTCATTGGGCCTACTTTGCCATGCTTAATGCCTTTCTGAAAATCAATTGCAAGATTGTTTTTCTGGCAATTTTCCTCGGTTAGGATCTTGAAAGCCACTTAGTTCACATGACTTCTCCCATCTATTAACTGGTAAAGGGTTTTGGCCACTTTAGGGTGTGTGTGTGTGTGTGTGTGTGTGTGTGTGTGTGTGTGTGTGTGTCGTCTGCTTGAAAAACATCAAATAAACATACTCTGCTAGAAACACTGACCTAGTGCATGGTCAATATGTTATTTTCAGAATTAGTATGGATTCCTGGATTTTTATTTATTTAAAGTCTTATATTTAGTCAAACTGGGTATGTTGGTACATGCCTATATTGCCAGCACTAGGGTAGTGAAGAAAGGAAAGTTAGAAGTTTGAGGCCGGTCTGAACTTCAGGAGACCTTGCTTCAAAATAAATAGATAGATGAACAAATAAGCAGATAAATACGAAGTTATAATCCATCATTCTTTCTGATGATAAACTAAAAGTTATCCTAGAATTTTATTTTCTAAGTTTTCATTATTGAAGAGTCTTTCAGTGGGGAAAGATTTACTTTTTCAAGCTGGTTAAATGGTCACATTTGGTCTTAGGGTCCCTTCAAGCTGGCTCCTGATTTTCAACTTTCTCATTGGTTTCTGTCTCATATCTTAAATTTGCTACACAGGGCTGGGTGGTGGTGGCACAAGCCTTTAATCCCGGCACTAGGGAGGCAGAACCAGGTGGATCTCTGTGAGTTCGAGGCCAGCCTGGTCTACAGAGCAAGATCCAGGAAAGCTGCAAAGCTTACACAGAGAAACCCTGTCTTGGAAAACCAAAAACCAAAAAATCAAAAAACCAAAACCAAAAAACAACAACAACAAAATTTGCTACACAGTTTCCTTGCACCTGATCTAGAACCTGCCATTTCTCTAAAGGTAAAAATGACATTTGGAAGGAACACTTTGGATGCTAGGTGTGCTCACTACCACTGGGGGTCATTGCTTCTAGACACTTTCAGAGATTAGAAGAACCTGGAAATGGTAGAAGGACTTTTTTTTTTTCTTCTTTTTTAGAAACAGAGACATCAGTTCTAGGGTTTACATGGAATGAGAAAGAACTTAGTGAAGCACGATCCTAATTAGTCTTAACAATTAAAAACCGGAAGTCAGATATTTAAGGTGAAAGCTGAAAGATCAGAGAAGCAGAGCAGCAGCCACTAGAGACTTCTTACCTCTATGAAATCTTAGATTGAAAGGGGATCCTGTCTCTAGGAATCTTCAGACTGAATGGCACAAGATCCTGTCTCCACTCCCTAGTGCTGGGATTAAAGATGTGCACCACCACTGCCTGGCCACCTGTGAATTTGGCTGTTTCTTTTTTTAGACTGGTTCAATCTCGTGTAGTCCAGGGTGGCCTTGAACTCCTGATTTTCCTGCTTCCTCCTCCCAAGTGCTGGGATGAAAGGTGTGTGCCACCACTGCCTGGTCTCTATGATTAACTAGTGGCTAGCTCTGCCCTCTGATCTTCAGGCAAGCTTTATTTGTCAGAACACAAACAAAATATCAAACAACAACCTAGTTAGTCACAATAATGTCAACGAGGAAGATCAAGACTCACAATCCAGCTCCAGTACTCAAGCCAGAGGAGCCATGTTTAGGCACACCTGAGTCAATGAAATAAAACTGAAAATCTAGAAACACACCCACCCACACATATGTGAAATAAAACTGAGAATCTAGAAACACACACACATATACATACACATAAGCACATGATTGACAAACTACTGACCAAAGTTCCATCTTTTTTTTAAAGATTTATTTATTTATTATGTATACAGAAGAGGGTGCCAGATCTCATTCAGATGGTTGTGAGCCACCATGTGGGTGCTGGGAATTGAACTCAGGACCTCTGGAAGGGCAGTTGGTGCTCTTAACCTCTGAGCTATCTCCCCCAAAGTTCCATCTTAATTAGATATGAGCAAAGCAAGTGACTTTACAAATATTTCTGAAACAACTATATATATATATATATATATATATATATATATTTTTTTTTTTTTTTTTTTTTTTTTTGAGGCAGGGTTTCTCTGTGTAGCTCTGGCTGTCCTGAAACTCGATCTGTTGACCAGACTGCATATGAACTCACAGAGATCTACCTGCCTCTGCCTCCTGAGTGCTGGGATTAAAGGTGTGTGCCACCACTGCCTGGCCACCTGTGAATTTTTATGTCATGATTTCATATTGTTAATATTGTACAGTTTTTAGCTTTTAGACAAGAGTCTCACTGCATAGCACTGGCTGGCCTGGAATTCTCTTATATAGACCAAATTGGCCTTGAACTCACAGAGATCTGTTTGTCTCAGCCTTCCAAGTACTACGGTTAAAGGCATGTGCCACCATGCTTGGCTAATCTTATATAATTTTTATTTAATTATTGAATTTGGAATTTCTGTTACAGTGAAAATACTAGGTCTTTACTATATTTCTTTGCAGATCTTTGGCTATGAGGCTATATTCCTCTAAGGAGATATAGCGTGAATTCTGTTTTCAAAAGTTCCTTGAAAAAAATTGTTCTCTCTTTATAGTGTGCTGCCAATCACACACATGGTTGGCTGTATTTACTGATATTTTATTTTTCTGATGTTTTTGTTCCATTTTAAACTTTTCTTTGAAGCAAAAATCATTGATTATAATGAACTCACAAATTAGAACATCACACCACACCTACAAACTCTTGTCAACACTTTATACAACTTAGTGTCAGGATGGCCATTATGAAGCCACAGAGCTTCACTTGTGATTTTATACTTTTGCTTTTTTGATTTTAAACATGTAAAGCATTTTGATTGTTCAAAATAAAACAACACAGCAGATGTACTTGGCAAGGACCCTGCTTTATTGTCCCCCATTACCTTCCATTCTACCTAAGTAGGCACCTACATCACTGGTTTGATTTGACATTCTTCCAATGTTTCTTCTGAAAAAATATATATACTCCATATTCTGTTTATGGCTTTTATGTTTAATATATCTGGGAGACTCATTCATTCAGATCAGTACATGGGAAATTTTCTCTTTGATTTTGCAACTACCTTGTATTCCATCACACTCATCATGTGGGTGTACTGGATTGCAACCAGCCCCTGACAGAGTATATGGATGTGCCCTGTTTAATCACATTCTGTTACACAATCACATGGGTTCTCTCCAGCATATGGAAAAACTAATATTCTGTAGTGGCTACCAAAAATCTTCACATTTGGGGGTGTCAAACAACAGAGATTTATCTTCTTAAAGTTCTAGAACTTGGATGTGCCAATTCAAACAATGTGTTAAGCAGGCTCAGGCAACCCTGGAAAGCCTTCAGGAAGAACCTTGCCTTGTCTTTTCTGGCTTCTGATGGCTTTACGCTTGTGGCTGCATTCATTTTAACCTCTACCTTGCTGGGGTCTCTCCTGCTTTTCTCTTTTTCCCTCTCAGTTTCTTTTATCTTAATTTATGTGTGTGTGTGTGTGTATGTGTGTGTGTGTGTGTGTGTGTGTGTGTGTGTGTGTGTGCGTGTGTGTGTGTGTGCGTGCTCCTTCACATTCATTTTCACATTGGAGGAGACAGATCTTCAGAGTATACCCTTAGATGAATTTCTGGAGCAACAAACAAGTATATAATTTTGTTGACTTTCCCCTGTATGATTTATACAATTATACATATTTTGTGCCAGCTACATTTTTTTTCTATAGCACTGTCATCTTGTAGGTGCCTTATCTGTCTGTTTGTCTTTCTTTTTCTCAAAGTCTCTAGCCCAGGCTGACCCCAAATTTTCTTTGTAGCTGAAGATGACCTATAGGAGGGTAGGTTATAGGCATGTGATGCCTTGACCACTTTGAGGTACTAGAGATGAAATGCAGAATATTATGCATGCTAGGCAAGCACTGTTCTGAGCTACATCCCTGAAGTAGGCAAGCATAGAAAATAGTTTAGTAGTATTGGACTTTAATTGGTTTGGGTTTTGCACACAGTGAATATTCTAATAAGAATGCATTTGGCAGTCTGAGACTGTTACCTCCATGTACAGTGCACACACACTTCACTTCTAACAATGCACCTTGCAACATGCTAGCAACTGAGGATCCTCCCACCTGCATTTAGCTGCATGCACACCCCTCTCTGAACAATAGAATACATTTCTCCTCTCTTTAATGACCATCAAACTTAGACTGAGATTCAATTCAACCAGAGTGGAAAAACTGATCCAGCCCACACAAGTTTGGGATACATGCTCAATAAGACAAAACTGAATGTCCAAATGGCTTTTCTATTTACCATCTTCTGCCAATGCATAACTGGGCATGCATATAACTAAAATAAGATGTATTATGGAGCAAAACTTACATAATTCAAATCTATTACTCAAGATAAAAGAAGTACATGTAGCCAGAAGTTTTCCTGTGTCCCATAGCTACTTAGTCCCAAATAAACACACAGAGGCTTATATCAATTACAAAGTGTTTTGTCTGTGGCTCAGGCTTCTTGCTGGCTAGCTCTTTCATCTTAAATTAACCCATTTCTATTAATCTATGTATTGCCACAATGACTGTGGCATTACTAATCTGCTGGCATGTTGTTCCTTGGGCAGCTGGATGGCGTCTCCCCGCTCTGCCCTCTTCTCCCTGTATCTCTTAATTTCCCACCTGGCTCTTATCCTGCCTTACCATAGGCCAAACAGCTTCTTTATTAATTAATAGTAGCAATACATATTCACTGTGTACCAAAAGACCATCCCACAGCAAGTACCCTTTAGTAACTAAATTACTCCTTCTCTTGAACCCCATAAAAGAATGCAGTAATTGGAACCCAAAGTATTTCACCCATGCTGCCTGCTGCTCCTCCACCATATATTCTTATCTTTTTCTATTTCTTTACTTTCAATAAAGTCCCCTTGTTACTCTGGAATTTGTGTGGGCTTTTATTTCATTTTTGAGTAAGAGGCCAAGAGCCTAGAAACACCCAATGCAGATAGCACCCCTGACTACTGGTAACATCCACAGTCTTTTTATTTTTTTATTTTGAGACAGATTTTCTCTGTGTAGCTTTGGTGTCTTTCCTGGAACTCACTCTGTAGCCCAGGCTGGCCTCAAACTCACAGAGATCCGCCTGCCTCTGCCTCCTTCCTGAGTGCTGGGATTAAAGGTGTCTTCCACCACCGCCCATCTCTCTCTCTCTCTCTCTCTCTCTCTCTCTCTCTCTCTCTCTCTCTTTCTCTGTCTTAATGCTATTTCAGAGTAGCTTTACTTTGTGTTTCAAGTTACAAGCTTAGTTTTCTTTAGACTTAATTTCTTTAACTTACATTTTGTGTCTCTGTGAGTCTTTGCTATGTCAGTGCTAGCGCCTACAGAGGTGAGAAGAGAACGTCAGATGCCCTGGAGCTGGAGTTTCAGGTGATTTTGAACCACTTACATGGGTGCTGAGAACAGAACTTGGATCCTCTGGAAGAACAGCAAGTTCTCTTTATTACTGAGCCAACTCTCTGGCCCCCTGGGTTATTTATTTACTTATTATTTTTATTTTATGTGTATGGGTGTTTTGCCTGCATGTATGTCTGTGCACTCTGTGCATGCAATGTCCTCAGAAGCCAGAAGAGGACATCAGATCCCTGAGACTAGAGGTACACAGATGGTTGTGAGCCACCATGTGGGTGCTGGGAATTGAACCTGGGTCCTCTGGTAGAGCAGCCAGTACTTCTAACCACTGAGGCATCTCTCCAGCTCCAATGTTTAAACTTTGAATTTCATTTTTCTGATTTATTGATTAAGGTGGCAATAGAGTGTCTGCAAAGTTCTTGACACTCTAAAGTCCAAGGAAGAAATAAGTAACTACAGAGTGAATGATTTCTTTAAAGGGTTCGCAGTCCACAAGAGGATCTTTTTGAGAGACCCACAACAAACTGGGAATTGTCATGAGCAACATACTTGTAGGTAGACAAGCATCAAAGCACCAAGATGTGATTCATTAAAAAAAGAGGGGGATTCATCTGCCGTATGGTGGCATGGACTGGGGAGAGATGCCCTCATCCCACCCATCAACACCTGAGGCAGAAGGAAGAGCTGGCCCTGTGGTCATGAGAATGGGAGAGCTAGCCGGGCGGTGGTGGCACATGCCGTTAATCCCAGCACTCTGGAGCCAGAAGCAGGCGGATCTTTGTGAGGTCGAGGCCAGCCTGGTCTACAGAGTGAGTTCCAGGAAAGGCACAAAGCTACACAGAGAAGAATGTGAGAGCTGTCCCTGTGCCCCACCAGTTGCAAGACTTGGGAGAGCAGGCCCTGCACCTCACCTAAGCAACACAACAGAGCCAACAGAGTTGTGAGTGAGCCAGACAACTGTAAGCGAGGGAGACCTGTCCCTATACAGGTGGAGGAGCTGGCTCTGGGATCATATGAGCAGGAGTTCTATCTCTACACCTCACTAGCTGCAGCACTCAGGAGAGTGGCCCCTGTACCTTGCCAGGGCAGCACTAAGTAGAGGTGGACCTGATGTAGGTACAGAAGAGCCAACCCCGAGGGCATGAAAACAGAACTTTCCCACCCCTAACTCATTGCTGCAAGAGGTGACTTTGCAGGGGCAATGAGGGAGAGCTCACTCTGGTGGTGAGGACGGGAGACAACTGTCAGGCTGACCAACCCTGCAGCTGCCCAGGCCCAGAACCAGGGTTATGACTTGGCTTGCTCCAACATCCATCCCATCTATGACCTGCTGGAGCACGTGAAGGGACCTGACCTGAAGACCTAAAGCTGCAGGATCTCCACAACACAGGGCAACAACAGGATAACCAAGGAGAGCCCTAGTGAGGGCCCAGCATTGATAGTGTAGTAGAAACCAGAGGCCTCGAACCAGACCAATGACTCTTTGCGATGAACACTTGCAAGTAAAGATAAATGGACAAAGGGGTTTACTGCGTGACGCATTGTGTCGTATTACAGCTTCCATGATGAGATTTAAATCTTTTTCCTTCTTTCTCTTAAATTTTGTTTTATTGGGGGGGGGTGATGTAGGAGTAGAGGGCAGATGGGAAGGGATGAAGAAATGAAAAGTATCAAAATATGTGATATAAAAGACACATGGAATAAATAAAAAGAAAGAAACAAAAAGAACATGGAATTCCTGACATAAAACCAAAAAATCTGTTGATGCTGCTGAGAAGACCATAGAGTTCTATGTCATTTCAGGGTTAGAAGGCAAAAAAATGGGAAATTCATTGAGGATTCTAAGTATAGTTTAAGGCATATCTCTAATAGAGAGAATGGGAGAGCTTGATTAGGAATGTGTAAGAATCATGACATAACAATTAGAGGGGAGAACCAGCAAAGCAATGATTTTTCAAATAAAAATTCCAAAGGAAAAAAAGGGGTTGTAGTTTCGTTTTTACTCAGTAAGATAGATGACATGAACTTATATGCATAGATGCCTGTCTATTATCTACCAAGTTTTTAACATAGCCATGTATTTATCATATAGAAATACATACATTTGTCTAGTTTCTCCTCCTCAGTTGGATTGGAAGTTCTGTAGTCAGAGAGCTGCTTCTTATACATCTTGTATTCCCTGGGTTTAGGATTATGCTTCTACATCACAGATTCTCAATAGATGTTTGATGATAATGAGGGGTTACATTGCAAGAGAAAAATTGAATTCTGTGAGATAAATGTATTTTATTTTTTTAGTCAGTAAAAGAAATGGTGTCCTTGCTCAAAGGAATGGAGCAGTGAACACGGTGTTTTATTATCTGCAACTGAGTACAGGATAGACTGATGGTAACAAACACTCTTGCCTTGACTTAAAAGATAACATCACTTCTCTCCTTTATAACAGTTTTGGGGAGGCTGTGGCCTTGATTTATGATGTCATTTGGGGATGCAGGAGGTGCCACAGCTCTGCCCTCATCCTTAGCATGGAGATTTAATCTCTGGATCTGTGAGGTTTATGCTACTTGGGTTTGTCAGTAGGCTTTTTTTTTTTTTTTTGGTGTGTTTGGGGGTATGTCTTAGTTGTAGTCATGCTATTTTGATAACTCTAAAAATAGAACTTACAAGAACTGAGATGTTTTTGCATGCTGAGTTGAAATGTGTAGGATTGCTTTATCATTTTATTTTTTTTAAATGTGTTTACTGAGTGCCTATAGAGATCAAATACAGAGCTAAATACAAGGATGTGTAAATTCCTGGCCCTTCCCTCAACTAGAGAAAAAGGCGTTGGAGTTGTCCCTATTTGGATGGAAAGCATGTGACTAAGCTGCCACCTTAAGTACTTGCTAATAAAACTGAAATGTCAAACCTTGGAGGATTCAGGTGCTAATAATTCTAAAGTCAGTTCTCTTGTAAGAAACCTTTTAAGCATCTTCTGCCTTAAAGTCTCACTTCAGGGGACAGGCGTCTGGCATTAAAAAGCATCTTGGTTCCAGAGTGAGATCCCTCAGGTTCTATTTCTGGCTCTGTCAATGGATTGCTATGTGACCTTGCACAACACAGGAGCATGCACTTTCCACAAAGCAAGAGGCAAGACTGACCTCCAGACCTCGCGCTTGAGGTTGGGTTCCAGGTGCCTTGGGGGACTGGTTGGACTCCTCACTGAGCTCCAGCGCACCCTTTTCTGCTGCCAAAGCCATTTACTTTGGTGTGAAATGACAGATCCAATTTTGGTATGGCCACAAGGACTTTGTCTTCCTCCTTACTGTGAATCCAGAAACATAGAAATAGTTCAAATCTTGTAAGTCCTACAACTTTTCTTACTGTTTTTGTCTTGTTTTGAGAGAGAGGAGAGAGAGAGAAGGGTAGAGGAAATGAGGTGGGTGTGCAGGGACACAGTAGAGGGAAGGGAAGCGGAGCCTTTCAATGGCAGGGTCCAGCACCTCTAGGACTCTGAAAAGAGGTCGCACTGCCTGGTCTGCTGGGAACTACATTTCCCGGGACCACTTGCGGCCCACAGATGGGCGGGACCACGCGCTCGTAGCCGGGTGGAAGACACCGCAATCTGATTGGAAGTCACAGCGCAAACTCGGAACTGGGTGCGCGTCCCCGCGAGGTCTCAGCGCCGGGCGCGTGTGTGGAGGGATTGGGATGCGAGCGTGCGTCGTGCCGGAGGGGCGGGCCGGAGGCTCCCGTGGGGCGGGGCCGAGGCTTTCGCGTCGACGCCGCCTTCCTGCCCCGCCCCTGGTCGTTCGGCCCGCCCCTCCTTCCTGGAGCCTCCGCTGAAGCAGAGCCGGCGCGGCGGCCGGGAGGGGGGCGGCTAGTGGCCGGAGCGACACGCGCCCGCCGCGACCCTATGCAGTGACTCGTGCGGCGCAGGCGCCTCCTGCCCCGCCGGCGGGGCCCGGGCTTCCCGCGGCGGGATGTTTTCCCGAAGGAGCCACGGGGATGTGAAAAAGTCCACGCAGAAGGTGCTGGACCCCAAGAAGGACGTGCTGACCCGCCTGAAGCACCTGCGGGCGCTGCTGGGTGAGGCGCGGGGCGTGGGCTGTGTGGTCGGGGCCACCTGCCGGAGGATCGGGTCCCACCCGTGGCGTGGGCCTGGCGGGCTCTCAGGTCCGAGTGATGCAGGGGGCTGGGGATGGTGCACACAGGACCCCTGCTAGCCCAGATCGGGACACTTGAGGCATTGTTCCTGAAGACGGTAGGCTAGCCCTGGGCGCTGCCCTGTCGCCCTAAGTGTAAACTTAGCCAAGATTCTCATTTGGGCGCCTAGCCTCGGGTAACCTCGAGCCAGGCACAGAGGTAACTATACCCTGTCCTCTCCAGGAAATAAACCCAGCACAAATGGAGCGGGCGAGAACACACACACCTCTGCCATCTCCTCCTCCCATTTTTAAAATTTAAAATTTTGACAACTTGGGTTAGACCAAGACCTCAAGTGTTCCCATCACAGACTTAGTTGAACTGCCATCTCTCTCACCCAGTCTCCTTTTAAAATGTTATTATTATATTTGAGTGTGAGACTTCAGATAGACTGATTCCAAGTGATCCCAGGACAGTTTTAGATGTCTTTTCTTCTCTCCTGTCCTCCCTTTTAAATTTAATTCTTTTGGAGCTGGGGAGAGTCGGGCTGATAGAGTTCTTGGTGTGAAGGGAGCTTAGCTCAGAGGAACCCAGGCTTTCTTGGGCTTAGGGAGGCTGCTTCTCCTTTATAACCAGAATGACAACCATTTCTCCCTGCCGCCTTCCCTTTTTTATGGCCTGCAGGGTTAGTGGACCTGGAAATGACCTGTAAAGACTTGAAAGCTCACCCCTGTGGGTGTGAAGTGTCCACAAGGTTTCCTGCTGCCGGTGATGTGTAGCTTGGCTAGACTATGTATTATGTGGTTCTAGTTCTGTCTGTCTTAATTTTTGTTCAAGCTAGAAACATCTTTGCCGGTCTATGGACAGACTTGTCTGTATTTGGGGGCCAAGGAAAAGACATGTTCTTCCACATGTATTTGACATGTATTTCCACAACAATAACAATAATAATAAAATTTAAAACCCAGTTTTAGAGCATCTGTCACTTGAGAAAGTAGAGCTTAAAGAATTCACTTTGTAGGTGAGAATTTTAAGCATCTTGTTAATGAGATTAAGAGTTGCTAATTATTTCTATTTCTATTATGTAAACTATCTCTGGGTGGACAGGCCAGTCAACCAGCCAACCAATGAACTAACAAATCTAAAACTTAAAACTATGACTACCACCATCACAGAAACTACCCCAACCCCTCCCACCCCCACCCCCCTATCCCCCCCATCCCCACTCCCCCCACCTCCCCCCCCCCCACCCCCCACCAAAAAAAAAAAAAAAAAACACAACTCACCAGATTTTGCCAAATGAAGTTGCTTATTGTCTCAGATTCCTGGAGATTCCACTTCATGTGTTGGGTTTATGGTGAATGTAAATCAGCTATTGTTGGAAGGATTAGTTTCTGGACTCTGGAAAGCAAAATGTGGTGTTCTTGCTAAGTTGAACTTTCTCCTTCCTGTAGTGAAATGCCCAGGCACACAAGTGCTTTTGTTGGCTCCTTAGCATCTGATTAACTCATGCTGCAGGGGCATTTTTGATAAAGGTGGATTGAACAGTATTTTAAAGCATTTGATACTTTGGAACCTTTTCTGTGCTAAAGAATTTAAGCCATTGTTCTGACTTAGAAGCCCAAGATTAAGTTGGCTACATTTTATAAAGTCAGGAAACCTAGATCAGACTAGTTTCTTAGAGATATGCTGTCCTTGTTACGATTCTGGGAAAGTGGATACTTTTCGAGTCTGAGTGTCTCCTCTAAGGTGTGTGTCTCATTTCAGCTGCAAGTGGCAGGAATAGGCTGTGTGTGTGTGTGTGTGTGTGTGTGTGTTGGGTTTGTTCTAGTGAGTACAGTAACCGCTGAGGCCAGTAGATAGTTCCCCTGGGGCTGGAGTTACACATGATTGTGAATTGCCCTGAGGTGAGTACTGGGAGCTAAACTCAGTACAAAAGCAGCAGGTGCTCTTAACCTCTGAGCCAAGTCTGCAGCCTGAATCATCTTAATGTGGAAAAAAAAAAAAAAAACCAAAAAAACCCCAGCTTTATTATCACTCAAGATAAAATCTGTGTTTAAAATTCCGCTTGTAACAGAGTTCTTTGATATTTCACTAGGAATACTTTTGTTGTTGATGATGGCCAAGTTTTCTTTATGTGTTACTGTGATCATTAACTATAGGGGCTCAATTTTTTTAAAATAAAATTTGAGGAGTTCTAGCCATAATAGTTAGTGTAAACTTTTGCTTTACAACTGTAATTAGAAGACTTTAAAGAAAACTAGTGCATTAAAGTATTAATTCCCACAGCATCAAATATCTTATCTATTTACTACTTTTAAGAAAGACAGGAATGAAGTCAGTGTGAAGGTGCTGAAGGGAATGAATTTAACTAGTAGTGCATATTATGTATGCACTTAAACTCCCGCTTTTCGTGTGTGCATCTTCAAGTGAAACAGAACTGCTAGTTTTTCACATATAAGGACCTGGGTTTGCAGCCTGTCGCTGCCACTTCTTGGGCTGTTACTTAGCTCACCCTTGAACTTCAGCTTTGTTACTCTGTCTAATGGGTATGGTAAGGGTGTGAGTACAACATGTAATGACTTGGGCTTGGAGCAGGCATTCACCAGATTCTTCTTTATTACTTTCTTTCCACCATTAATAGGACACTTATTTTAAGAGGCATTTTCTCCACCTTTCTTTTTTATTAGATAATGATAATGGCCTTACTCTCCTGTCATAAAAAGTAGCCCGTACTTCAGATGACTTGCTGAGTCCTGACTGTATGTTTTAGATCAGCCCTTGTAGGGCTGTGTTTTAGATGTTTGCATGTATCAGTGGGATGAACAAGGAGTTGACTTCGGTTCTCCTTATGCTGTTTAAATTATCGTTGGGAAAGTAACTGAGTAAGCCAAACAAATCACCACTCTCCCCACCTCCTACAACTCCTGTGCATTACTGTATTGCTCCAGCTAACAAGTAATCCCAGTCTTTGGGAGGTTAAGGCAGGAGGATTATTGTTCATTTGAGATCAGTCTGGGTTGCATAGCAAGTTCTCTGTCAGTCAGTTCTACATAGCAAGATCCTATCTCAAAAAACCAAAAAAAAAAAATGTAAGGCATATATAATTTTAAATTTTCTTGTAACCACATTTATGACACAAAAGAAGTATGTGAAATTAATTTTAATGTATTTTATTTAACCTAATGTATTATATCATCAGGTAATAGTAAAGATTAACGAATAGTTTTACAGCACTTTTTTCATGTGAATTACTTGAAATCCAGTATATATTATACAGTAAGAGCACGTATTTGTCCTTACTAGCCACATTTCACTAGTAAGGTAGGAGTCTTTGTGGAGACTTTCCACCAGGCCAATAGATAAGACTTGAGAACTGCCCATCTACCTGGGACACCAGAAGAATGGATCAGGAGGGGAGAGCCTGGAGACAAGGGTTTCCTGAAAGGGCTGTGGCATGGGGAACAGGCAGACAATGGATTGTTGGAAGAGGAAGGCCAGGGTGGCAGAACTAGTGATAGTTCAAGTGCAGTGTGGGCTGCTTAAAGAGTGATTAATAGGAAGTAATTTGGTATCAGAGGCTGTGACATTCAGGTCAAATCAGAGCTAGCACCTGGACCTCAGATTGGCCCCCGAGAAAACAGTACCTTACAAGTGTTCTGTACATTGACAGAGCGTTATATTTCTTCTTGCTTTAAATAGGGGGCAGATTCACTTATAGTTTTAGATGTTGCTGTTTACTCATTTATTGTGTGTTTTCTGTGTTACATGTGTGTAGCATATGCACACTTCTGTGTGTGTGCATGCACACGCAGATCTGAGGAGGACATCAGGTCCTCTGGTCACACTCACTTCTCCACTGAGCTCAAGACAGGCTCTCAGTGAACCTGGAGCTAGTCTGGTGGCCAGAAAGCCCCACAGGTCCTTTGTCTCTCCACTCTCTACAGTCACCAGCATGAGTTGGAGGTGTGTGTGCAACCATGGGTGCTGGGGATTTGAACCGGTGTCCTGCATACTCTTGTAGCAAGTGCTCTTACCCACTGAGCCACTCCCCAACTCCTTATCTGTATTTAGTTACTAGTATCCTTCATGTTTTGTCCGTCTCCTTTTCCATTCCAAACACCTGTGAGCACTGTGCACCATAATCCAGTAGCCTAGGCTGGCTTCAAACTCTCCATCTTCTTTTCTTTCCCTGGTGAGTTCTGGGATTACAGGTGTGTGTGCCACCATGCTTAGCTTTTCCTTTTCTCCCTCCTCCCCTCCTCCCTCCCTTCCCTCCTCCTTCCCTCTTATAGTAGTAATACCTCTCAAACCATCTGGTGTTTTTTCCTTAGCAGCACACCCCTTTTTATAGTTTGATAATTGGTGATGGGCATTTGGGATCTTGGGAGTATCCTGGATAGAGCTGGTGAGGTGGGAGGGGTCCTAGCTAATGATGGGGTGTGGCAAGTTTGGTGTACTACAAGTTGAGTGTGAGAAAAGGAAGGTCCAGGCGCAATGTCTGGGACGAGATTGTGGTATGTGGGGTCAGGAACTCAATGAGAGGATAGCAGGCAATGATATGATCCTTTTTATGACGAACTCATCGACCCTCCCCACAACTATGATGAAGGTCGTGCTCCCACTTCAACCTACATCAGGGAAACGGAGGCTCAGGAAAGCTAACTCTTTGTCTCCCAGCTGATAGCTCATATTCATATTCACAAAGCTTCCAGCCTGGTGATAGAAGCCTTTAATTCAAGTTACTCTGGAGACTGAGACAGGAAGACTGAAAGTTGAAGGGCTATTTGGGCCACAAGGTGAGTTCAAGGCCAGCCTGAGCAATTGAGTGAGATGTACTCAAAATAAAAAGTACAAAAAGGAAAAGCAAGCTAATGTTGTGCTTCTGCTAGTTATCTGATTCAAAAGGATATTTATGCATCACAAAAAATATTTACCCACCAGAGTGAATGTTAATACATAAACAAAACCCAGCAGTTTTGCCTGTCTTGCAAAAATTGTGTGACGTTTGTGACTCTCTCTCTGGTCTGTTCCAGAGAGATCTGGAAGATCCTATGAGACTTGAGCAGGGCAGAAGATAAAAAAGGCTCCTTCCATGCTTTCTCATTCGGTTCATGGGTTCTGTGTCCAGGCTTGGCAGGTGGTGAGATCTGTGCTCCAATAGCAATTCTCGAACTAGAAAAGGCTGGGGACTGTGATTTCAGGTCATAGCAGGCCTATTTGAATTTCTTGAAGTTGGCCAAGTTAGTGCAAAATGACTTTGCCATAATGTTCCCATTGCTTGTCTTTTTGTCCATCACTGTTCCGTTGTATCTGCAACCTCTGGAATGTAAAATGAACTTTGTACACTTGTATGATCCCTGCCTCTAGGATTGAGGTTGTCTAGACTTGAGAAAGATGAGCCCAAGGCCACTGTCTGAACTGAGATGCTCTGTGTGTGATAACTGAGAAGGATTGCTTTCCAATACCTGTTCTGAGAAAGGCCCAGAATACTTTCCTATAAATATTTATAATTTGGATTTTTGTTTTGTTGATAAGCACTTTACTCCTGGGCAAGCATAAGTACTTCTTGAAGTTATTTACAATATTGATCTTTGGTCTCCAAGCTGAGTACAACAGGTACAACTGTAGCAAACTGTGTATTCCCCCCCCCCCCCCCCCCCCCCCCCCCAGTTTTCTCTGTGTTGTTTTGGTGCCTGTTCTGGATCTCACTCTGTAGCCCAGGCTGGCCTCAAACTCACAGAGATCCACCTGACTCTGCCTCTCGAGTGCTGGGATTAAAGATGTGAACCACCGATGCCTGGCTCAGGTTTTTTTTTTTTTTGTTTTTTGTTTTTTGTTTTTTGTTTTTTTTTTTTAAGTTGGTTTTTAAAATAGCAATTGATTCCATTTAAACCTTAAATCAATCTCTCTCTCTCTTCCTTCCTTCCTTCCTTCCTTCCTTCCTTCCTTCCTTCCTTTCTTTCTTTTATTTTTTTGAGACAGAGTTTCTCTGTATAACTGCCCTGGCTGTCCTAGAACTTGTTCTGTAGACTAGGCTGGTCTCCAATTCGAAGAGATCCTTTTGCCTCTGCCTCCAGAGTGCTGGGATTAAAGTCCTGTGCCACCACTCCTGGCCTTAAATTTTTTCTAAAAGAAAAAAATCACTATACTACTAAATTAAGACAAGGCCATGGGTTCGATCCTCAGCTAAACAAACAAACAAACAAACAAAAAAACCCAATTAATATGTAAATGTAGCAAACAGTTACTTGTCAAGTTTCTTATCCTTGAGATTCTAAAACTTCAAGCCGGGCAGTGGTGGTGCACGCCTGTAATCCCAGCACTCGGAAGGCAGAGGCAGGTGGATCTCTTTGAGTTCCGAGACTATCCTGGTCTACAGAGCTAGTCCAAGACAGGCTCCAAAGCTACAGAGAAACCCTGTCTCAAAAAAACAAAACAAAACAAAACCCAAAAAACCAAAACTTCAATTTGGGGCTGGGAAGTGGTGGTGCATGCCTTTAATCCCATCACTCCAAAGGTAGAGAGTCAAGTGATCTTTATGAGTTTGAGGCCAGCTTAGTCTACAGAGAGCTAGTTCTAGGAAAGGTAGAGCTACACAAAGAAACCTTGTATGGAAAAAGAAAAAAAAATTCAATTGGGAATTTCATTTTGTATATTTGGGTATATGTGTGCTGTATTCAGACGGTGTAAAGTCAAGGTTTAGGGTTCAGTTGGAGAAGCAGATGTTAATTAATTTCTACACAGGGCTTTGAGCCACACAGTGCAGTGGGAAGGAGCTATGGAGGTGGTCACAGTTCAGGCAGAATTACAGCAAGCCTTCTGAAGGTGTCTGGAGTGCTTACCGAGGAAGGTCAGGACTGAGTTGGGGTATGAATAATAGATAAAGGACTTTGCTTGGTTGATAAGGAGTAGATAGGACATTGGCAGAGAACAGAACTTTACAGAGACAATTCTGCAAGGCACCAAGGAATTAAGCATACAGTGGCTTTTGACTGGGTATAGGTAGAAGGTGGGAACCCAGGGACGTGTTTGAAGCAGAAAAGGAGGATGTGTTTTTTTAAGGAAGGGTCCGGAAGTCCCAGCCTCTTCTGATCTTGGAAGCATAGATGCCAGGAGAAAAGCAGTCCCTGTCCATTGCAGTGTAAGCTCTGAGGAGGTACCTGGTCATCATCTTTCCACTGGATGGAAAGCATAGGCCCCAAAATGAACCCGGTACTCAGAGGGGAAGCCTGCAGAGATGGGTACTGAGGGAGTGCTGTAGACCCTATGTGAGCTATAGGGTCCGGCCTGTCTGTGTCAGCTCTACCCTTGAGCTGCCGGAATTGGTCTCATCCTGCTTGTGCTTTAGTTAGCTAAGGGCCTGTCTGGGCCTTAGACCCAAACAGGTGCCGGGCACGTGCTAGTAAGAGGCGTCCAGACTGAGAGTGGGCATAGGGGGTCACGTGCTAGTAAGAGGCGTCCAGACTGAGAGTGGGCATGGGGGGTGGTACGGATTTTTAGTATTTTTAAGAACCAGCGGAATTTGAGTTGATAATAAGAGGATTTAATAAGAAGGGTGTGATCTGCAGTGGGATTGGGGAGGGGCGGGCTGGAGAGATCCCTCAGCCTCTAAGAACACTGGTTGACCAAACCATAAGGACCTGACTTTAAATCCTAGCATCCATGGAAGAGGCCCCTAGCTCCGGGTGGAGCAGAAACAGGGGAATCCCTGGGATTGCAGGCTACCAGCACAGCTCCATGTTCAGTGAGAGACCCTCTCTCAAGGGAATAAGGAAAGTCTTAGAGTGGTAGGACACCCAGCATTCTCCTCTGGCTGCCAAGCAAGTGCACAGGCATACCTGTGCACACATGCATACATATACATACATACATACATACATACATACATACATACAACACACATATACACACAAACACCCCAGAGTGGGGTGGGTAGCGGAGGATGCCTCTGCACTGGAAGACTAGTAAAGGGAGCAGAAATGGAGTGCTGAATGACAGAGATGCGGAGGGAGCTCTCATGCCATCCCCTCTCTCTGGAGGTCAGTGGTGACATCTGCTGGAGCCAGCTTTCTTGTTGGTGTGGTGATAGGAACTTGGAATGTCACACGCCCTCTCGGGGGCCACGTATCCTTTCAAAATAAGGAAATTCGGCGACATGTAAGGCTTGCTTCTGTTCTTTTTCTGGAGTGAAAAGGCATTTAGCCAGAAGGGGGAAGAGCTGTGTAACATAAGCCTGGTTTAGCAGAGCAGATGTCACATTGCCAGCTCTGCCTCTCTGCCCACGTGCTCTGGGGTGGGGATGAGGTGGGACTGCACTGTGGGAGGTGAGCTCTGCAGGCTGTGACTGTGGTAAGCAAGGGTCACTGTGCTTCTCTCCTCTGTGCCTTCTGTGTGACTTAACCTCATGGAAGCTGTAACCCCACAGCATTGACAGGTCTGTTCAGGTAGCATTTTATCCTTGTTCAAAGCTTTTCCTCATGCTCTCCAGCCAATCAGAGTGCCACTTCAAGTCAGCAGCTCTTACTAATCATGAGCAAAGCCTAGTGAGTGTCAGATTGTGACTATATTTTAGGTACTCTGCAGGGCAAGCTATCTTTACCTCGTGTCAGCTTCCCAGATCTATCAGTTCAAACAGCTTTTCAGGTGAGGGATCTGTTATCAGAGCCTGGTGATTGAGAATTAAATGAAATTCAGAAATTGTATCTTAAAATATTTGTCTTCCAGAGGTGCTGTGACCCTTTGTGTCCTTGCTATGCTTCCATTTGGAAGATACTGAACATCACTTAAAGTCCTTGGAGTCTCCAACAGTAAACATATACTTTGATTTTGCTATTAGAGTTGTGGTTTAGTTAAAAGAAATGCTATTTTGATAAAATCAAGGAGCTCACCAATTGGTTCTTCTGTTTGATTTTAAGATTTCTGCTCTACATGTGCGTTGAACAGAGACCGTTTTGCTAAGGACACACAGTAACATTACTTGTGGCCTACTGTAGGAGCCCTGAGAATGTGGGGTCTTCTGCTGCATACAGTGTGACTGACTGGCAGCCCCCTGGATCCACCAGTCTCTTCCAAAGCAAGACTTCCCTTAGCCTCCTCCCAGCTGAGTAACAAAGCCAGCTTCTTTTTAGAGACCCAGATGTACCCAGAAGACAGTCTTGTCTTGAGGTCCCTTTACTCTGGCCAAGACCTTTTGGAACTTTGTTGCAGGCCACCATACTCAGTCTTGTCCTTTACTCTCTCCCAGGGCTCAGATCTGCTATAGTCTGAAGCCTCTCTATGCCTTCCCTAGGTCCCCCTTGTCTCCCAGGGATTCCCCCCAGTCAGTCGCACATGTGTTTAACTCTGTCTGCTTTTCAGGGAAACAAGAACCTTCTCTTACCCTGTCAAGTGTTTTCCATCCTGCTGTCTAAAATGCTCCTGGGCCAGGATGCATGCACATGTACACACACACACACACAAACATGCACACACACACACACACACACACACACACACAAACGTGCACACGCACACATGCGTGTGTACATACTCACATAAACTGTCTTGTCCTCTTCTCCTGAAATTATCTTTCTGCAGAATTCCTACAGCATGTTTTACTTCTCATTGGACATTTATGCATTTTCTTTTGTATCACGTGTGCTTCTTGTGTCCTACCTCATCTTCCCACTAAATGACAGCTTATGGCAAACAAAGCAGCGTCTTGCTCATCTTTGTGCCTCTTGGTAACATACTTTTTTATTTAGGATAGTACTGCTTAGGTGGAGAGATGGTTCATCAGTTACAAGCATGTACTACTTTTGTAGAGGACCAGAGTTCAATTCCCAGAACATATGTTACTTAGCTCCCAACCTCCTGTAACTCCAGATCAGGCAGATCTCATATCTCTGGCTTCTGTGGGGTACCAGCAGTCATGTTTATACACCCCTCAATAATTAAATGGAATAAAAATAAGTTTAAAGCATTAAATATAAAAAAGAATAATATTAATTGTGCACTCTATATTCTCAAGTACTGCCATGCTTTTATGCATATTAACTCATTTAATGCTCCCAAATGAAATTGAGACATGATGTAGATAAAATATAGAGAGGATAAGAACCCTCTCTAAAGCTATGTAACCAGAGGTGTCTGAACCTAAGGCAGATGGCTCTAGAGTCCCCTGTTCATTTAGCAGCTGTGTGTCCATCATAGCTCTGTGGCAGGCAATGTGTGCAGCATTAGGGAGGCCAGGGTTTGTGCTGTTAAGTCTTGAGAAGTGAGTTTAAACAGGAACAGGTAATAATGTCAGAACATATAGATTTGAGTTGGGAGGTATCTAGCCATCTTTGTGGATATTTTAAACACTTTGAGAGCCTTCCTGACCTAAAGATCCTTTTTACTAGTGAGAAGATTCCAGCACATATTACTTAAGACTGTGAGCTGAGGATGATTGTTCTTCCAGAACAGTGCTTTAATGTCCCCTGGCATTGGTGCATTTATCATCATACCAGGCCCTGGTGCCCAAGAGAGTAGACAGAAGAAAGGGGTGTTTCTTTGGACAAAGGGGACAAATAATCCATGTGAGTAAACCATGATGACGGCTAGTGAGGAATGCCTTGGATGATGTTCATTCATGGCAGCAAAATTGAAGAAGTATTATTGTCAGATTTTAAATTTGCAAAACTCAAAACTGACTCTTCCCTTGCCACCAAGGACCTTTTCTAGCTAGAGAGAAAAAACATTTCTTTACAGTGAAATAATTGAATAATTGATAGCATTTTCAACCGGTACAGAGAGAATGGAAGAAAATGCTTTTAGGGAGTAAATTAGTTTATTTCTGTCTGCTTGTATTTGCGGCATAAACCTCTGTCTTCTGTGGACTTTATCTGATAAGATGAGGGTGTGTTTGGACCAGTTAGGCCTGATGTACTAGAGTTTACACAGAACTCTGAACTTGAAGTGGAGGCAGAATGTCTGCATAGCTTCTCCAGCATGTGTCTTTATGTATCATATTGCAAATATTTATTTTGGAAAGAATATTCCCATCTCTTTCTTGTGCTTTTAAAATGAACACTTATACAAATAGATCACCCTCAACTGAAATCAAAAGTAAGTAGCATACTGGAAAAATATGTCAAATTTGTAAGAGGGGAATTAGTTATATCTTAAGTGCATAAAAACTACATATTAATGAGAAAAGTTATAATATATGTCACAACCAGAGAAATGAGCTATAGCCATATATATGTATATATACACACACATATATACATATATATATGTATATATACATATACATATATGTATGTGTGTATATATGTGTGTGTGTATATATCTTTTTTTGAGCTGAAGATCGAACCCAGGGCCTTGTGCTTGCTAGGTAAGCGCTCTATCACTGAGCTAAATCCCCAACCCTATAAATAAATCTTTTTTTTTTTTTAAGGCCAGAAGAGGGCATCAGATCTCATTATAGATGGTTGTGAGCCACCATGTGGTTGCTGGGAGTTGAACTCAGGACCTCTGGAAGAGCAGTCAGTGCTCTTAACCTCTGAGCCATCTCTCCAGCCCTGCTATAGCCATATTTTAAATGTCTTGTTTTACTAATAATCTAAGATATATAAACTTAAATGTATTACCATTTATTTACCTACCAATTATCAAAATTGTTGTCTCCCACCCCAATAACATACATGTGAGGTCTCTAATATACATTTGATAAGACTATAGTTTGGTATTGTCTTTCTAGAAAATAGATTAATATGTATCAGTGATCTTCAATATGTATATATCATTTGGCCCAATTTCCTCCTCCAAGAAATAAACTTGCGATATTTAAAGCTTATTCTGTTAAGATATCTGTTGCCACATTGTTTGCCTGTTTATTTTGTTGTTGAAGTGAAATTCATATCACATAAAATTGGCCATTTTAAAGTGACTAGCTCGATGGCATTAAATACTCTTGCAGTGCTGACAACCACTGCCTCTAGCTATGAAACTCTTTTTTGAGACAGGGTCTCTCTCTGTAGTCCTGGAACTACTATACTGGACTGGCCCCCATCTCACAGAGATCTTCCTGTCTCTGCCTCTTGAGTGCTGGGATTAAAGACATGCACCACCATGCCTGGCCTTCCAAAACTTTTACATTAGCAGGCAAAGGAGCCCTGTAGCCATTAAGCAGCCACTTGGCTGCTACTTGTGACTATCTGTTTAGCCTGACAGGGTTTTTTCATTTTTCTTTATTTTCAACCAAAAGATGTGCTCCACATTTATACTAGCCAACACCTTTGTGTTCAAGAAGCACACAGCAGGATCAGCTGAGCGAAGGGACTGAGTACCCATGTGGTGAGACATTGGCCTTAGAAGAGGCTGTCACCGGCATGTAAATGGTGTCCAAGGCAGTCACTGCTCACACCACTCTTTTCTCATCTTTTCTCATCTCAGTTCTGGGTTTGTTTTTATTTTCTGTGCTTTTGTTTTGTTCTCAGACAACTCCAGGCACAGGAGAGATGATCTCTGGCTTCGCCAGCCTGACACAGCTCCAGAGCTAGTGAGTCATGGGAAGAGTTCAGCCGCTCCCCAGGGATCCACTTAGCTCCCGAGAGCCTGGCTGATTGGCCTTACCTGGGTCACTTCCCATTCCTGTGCCAGGCACTGGGTGAGGGAAATAGGGTGTTCTGAACAGTTAGGTTGATCATTTGTTCTGTCCTAGAGATGAAACCTCAGGCCTAGCTCCTTTATACATGCATGCTCAAGACAGCACTGGCAGTGTCCCTGTTTCATGCCTATTTCACCATAGAGTTCACTAACTTTTGTCCCCAATCACTGATGAGAAATCCTTAGATATTCTGTAAATTCTACCTCAGACTTGGAAGTTATATTTAAGGAGTATTTACCTAATTTGAGGGAAGTGAGACACTGTCTTTTGAAGAAATAGATTTGAGCACTCCAAGTCTGTCTAGAGTAGAGGATCTCCATTGGTTTTTAAGTTATTCCATGGAGTGAGTGCCTAGTATTCATAAGCCAAGGCCCGGCCCTCAGAGGATTCCTGTTCTACTGAGACACACAGTGTGTGAATAACAAACAAGTCTATAGTGTAATTTCAGATATTGCTAATAGGAAAATGGATCTTGGTAAGTGTGTGTGTGTGTGTGTGTGTGTGTGTGTGTGTGTGTGTGTGTGTGTGTGCACGTGCGCCTGTCTAGGTATTGGGGTCAGAAGAGACTTTCTAGAGTGTTTTGATGAAGGCCTGTGTTGAGAATGCCTCAGTTATTATTTTAGGGAACAGTAAGTGCAAAGGGTTCAAATCATAACTGTCTTGAGCTGTACCAGAGTCCCCAGAGTTAGAGAAAAAAAAAAAAAAAAAAAACAATGGACAAAGGAGCAGGGGCAAGGTGGGGTGGGGAGAGATAAGATAAGAACCCCCAGGGGGCAAAGGACAGGGAGCTGAATTTCAGGTCAGGAATTGCTTTGGTTCCTGTTTGGGTAGGAGACCTGCTTGAGTCACCTCCCAGACACTGGCTTTCTGACCACACACTTTCTTTGGCTTATCTGTTAGTGATTTTTCTATTGCTGTGACAAAGCACCATATCCATGGGAACTTAGAGAAGGAAAGGTTTATTCTGAGATTACAGTTCTAGAGGGAGAAGAGTCCATGACCATCAAGGCAGGGGAGAGTAGCAGCAGGCAGGCGTGACGACTGGAGCTGGAAGCTGAGAGCTGAAGCATGGACTGGGAATAGCATATGGCTTTAGAAACCTGGAAGCCCACCCCGAGTGATGAATTTTTCCCAGCAAGGACAGACTTCCCAAGCTTTTCCAAACAGGCTTAACAACTAGGGACCAAGTATTCAAATGCCCGAGAATATGGGGGGCGGGGAATCTCAGTCAAACCACCACAGTTTACTTCATGAGGAGTCAAATCCTTTGTCCCGATGGCAGTGGCTAGAGACAAAAGAGAAGAGGGTAAGGAACGGTGTTGGACAGCTGAGTGCTGTAGAAGCTGTGGTATACATACTTGTGGAGGAAGATGGGGACACACAGTTTGTGTCCTTCCTTTCTCTGTAGGACCATGATGAGGATACAGGCTAGGAACAGTGTGGCCCATAGAGCAGGGAAGCTACAGTACACTGGGCCATGTGCTGCAGCTCACATGGTGGACTAAACCAGTAATCCAGTAATAGGCAAAGGACAGGCACACTAGAAAGCACTGTAGATGTGGATGGAAAGGGGGGCAGGCCAGTAGCTGAGAAAGACCGAGCCCAGGAAATGTTTATGGGTCAGAGTAGTGATGACACAGCTATCTAAATGTTGACAAAAGGCAGCAGTCACTGCAGGGAGGTCATTGCAGGGGTCCAGCCAAACTTTGACCTCTGCTTTAGCAGTAACTGTATTAGGAGCCAGTGTCACTGAGCCTTGGGTTTTTCTCAGATGTGTGGCTGTGGTTAAGACAGGGCTTAAATGGAGACAGAGACAGAAGTTCCTGGGCCCTAAGCTAGCTAACTACTGAAAGCGCGGCGTGTGTTGTCTTTGTCCACCTTTGTATGTATTGTAGTTACTGTTCTGTGGCTGTGAAGGGATACCATGACTAAAGCAACTTAAGCATTTTATTGGGGGCTTGCTTACAATTTCAGAGGGTAGGCTCATGGCCATCCTGGCAGGGGCATCACAGAAGACACTAGAGCAGTAGCTGAGAGCTTACTTTTTTTTTTGGTTTTTTGAGACAGGGTTTCTCTGTGTAGCTTTGCGGCTTTCCTGGAACTCGCTTGGTAGACCAGGCTGGCCTTGAACTCACAGAGATCCGCCTGCCCCTGCCTCCCAAGTGCTGGGATTAAAGGCGTGCGCCACCAACGCCTGGCGAGAGTTTACTTTTTGTCTGCAAGTTGGAGGTAGGCAAACTAGGCCTTTGAAACCTCAGAGCCCACCCCCAATGACATGCCTCCTCCAGCAAGGCCACACCTACTCCTCCCCAAAACAGTCCCACCAACTAGGAACCATGCATTCAAATATATGACCCTGTGGTGGCCATTCTCATTAAAACCACAAGTATGCTTTCAGCGGCTGCAGTAGCTTAAGCCCCTGTGATCCTCCAGAGGAAATGTTAGTCCACCCCAGCAAATCCATAAATGCTTGCCTCCTTTGGAGAGCAGCTTAATGGTCAGTGCCTACTCTTCTGCCTGAGGGCTGCAGTCCTGTCTAAAGCCTTGTCTGTATCCCACATGCATGCCTAAGTCTCCTGTTGTTTGTTGTCTCTAGGTCCAAGATCCCATCCACCTTCTGTAGCATGGTGATTCAAAAATCAGATGGCAAGAGGAGGTTAGTTACAGGAAGAGGGTCTTATGGTAGACTTACAGAGCTGTCATTTCTGAGCCTGGACCATCTCATTAACACTTTATAGTCAGTGTTCTGGCAGAGGAAGAAGTTGACTCTCACGGTCTAAGGCTACCAGGTCTTGTAAATGAAGCTTGTTGTGATTGGAAATTTCATCACCTTTTTTTGCATCCTAAGGTGTCCTGTGTTTGCTTATTTCCACTCAGTGCAAACTCTTGTGAGTATGACATAAGCAGTCTCTGGCTGCCCAGTTCTTTCCACTAAATTACAGACATACAACCTTTACTTAACAATGAATCTCCTTTTAGTAATTAGATCATTGCCAAGCATTCAGTGCAGGGTATGTGATATTCCTAAAGTGCACTACACACGTTGGACAGGGAATTTATATGGATTGGCTGCTTTTAGAATTGACAAAGATACTATTTTATGTGTCATTTGTGTTAACTTTCCTTTAGAGTTGAGAAGTTGTGTTTTCAAGTTTGAAGAATAATGTGGACAATGTCCTGACTGCATAGTTGCTAATTTCTTTTATAGAAGTCCAGCTTTGAAACATTTATTTACAAAACATTGGAAGCACTTTTTCTTTTCTTAGCTTTTTTTTAGGGGTGTGTGTGTGTGCTTACATATTGTATTTGCCTATTATGAAAATTTGAGTACTATGAGTGAACTTGAGTGTAAAAAAACTTTTAAAAATCTGCAGTCCCTTATGTATTGGTGGTATTTGGGTAATCTTACTTTCCTATTTGTGCATGTTCTCCTCTATCTCTTGCTCTCAGTTTTGCTCATGAGTACACACACACACACACACACACACACACACACACACACACACACAGAGTTTTACATGTCCATAGTCCAGTGCTGTGTATTTTATGAAAACACCTTAGACATTGTTCACACCAGGAAGGGCTTGCATTGTCATATGGCTGTATGGTGTTCTGCTGGGCTCCTGTAACAAACTGCTGCTACTGTGGTGTGTGAGTTTCAGGCTCTTACACACTGTCAGCAGTTTGTATGCCCAGAAAGGCTTCCAGTGACCAGGATAAGGGTCTTTGTTGAGGTCACTGATTTAGGTTGCTGACAGAACAAGAAGATCATTATGATTTTCTAGAGGTAAAGACAGCCCTTGGGGAAGGCCACCCTTTTAACCTGTCCAGGAGGAACGTCATTCCAATGTGTGCACACTGTCTCTGATATACCCTTCTAAAATATGAGGACTGGAGAAGTGACTCTGGATAAAGTACTTGCCCTGCAGATTCTAGGACTGGAGTGCAGATCCTTAGGATCCATGTCAAACTTGTAGTTGTGGGGCCATGTGTACTCCCAGAACTAGTAGAGACTGGCTCTCCAGAGCAGGCTGCCTTGCTACCCTACCCAGAATTGGGGAATCAATGATGTCTGGTTCTGTGAGAGGCCCTGCCTTGATAAACAATGTGGAGAATAACTTCAGGTGTCCACACACGTGTGCACCCACGTGCAACTGCACATATGGGAACATATACACACACACATCTACACACCACACTCGTACATACAAAGATGTAAAGTAAGCTACTTTCTAGGCTTTTTTCTTCTGGATTTAGAAATGAGTCTGGAGCTTATGCCATGTATCCTCTGTGGCTTGTTGTTGTTTCCAGATCTGCTTCCTGCACTCTTCACCACCCTTTGTCAGTGTGGACCCAATCAACTGAGCAGGGAGCCCAGCCGTGGGTCCCAACCAGTGCAAACTGCCCTCCTGACCCTTCTTCCTACAGCAGTAAAGACTCTCCCTGCCTTTTGTTGTTGCTCGAGGTTAATTGAGTCACCCTATGCAGAGCTGTTCTGTAGGCTATTATTATATGATTAATAATAGTTATTTGACACAGACATTATTTGATGGCCTTTCCCGCCTTCTTCACCACTTTTTTGTTTCCTTAGCTGTTGAGAGTGGCGGGCAAGAGGTAATCATTTAGGTTTTGCTTTCCCTGTCCTATTTCTGTCTAACATATCTCCAACACATGTGCTCTGAGCTGGCCCCAGTCCAGAGTAAGACAAGAGTATGCAAGTATGAGTGCTTTAAAATGTCTGATGAGAATTATGTGAGCTTTTTTTTTCTTTCTTTCTTTTATTTTCTTTTTTCTTTTTTGTTTTTGAGACGGAGTTTCTTTCTGTAACCTCGACTGTCCTGGAACTCGCTCTGCAGACCAGGCTGTCCTTGACTTTAGAGATCCACCTGCCTCTGCCTCCTGAGTGCTGGGATTAAAGGCATGAGCCACCCACTGGCTTCTAGGAGCTTTTCAATTTGTACTAGTATTTATTTTATATTTTATTTCAGCTGTCTGTCTACAAGGATATTTTTGGCTGTAACTAAGAGAAAACTCAATATAAATAGATAAAAGGAATTTTCCCTTCTATATAAAAGAGGGCTTTAGGCAGGGCAGGCCAGAGTGAGATAATCTAGCTGTTCTGCAGTGTTGACAGCCCAGACTTCCAGCTTCTCTACTGTGTCATCCTCACTGAGGCAGACTTGTGTGTCATCCTCACTGAGCAGATTCTGAGTGTCAGAATACTCAGAGCCATCCAGATGGACTGATATCTAGAGGCAGAAAAAAGCTGCTTCTCATTATGTCCCCTGAAGAATGATGAGTATTTTCCCGGTACCTCTGTCGGGGATGTTAGTGTCTTCTGTAAATGGATCGGCACTGTGCCATACACTTTGGTCCATAGTAGTCACTGGCAAAGGTTATGTTGCTATCACAGTTGACTCAGTTACATCAGGCCCACTGCCTATGTGTGAGGTATAGGCTAGCCTTCCCAGTAGATACAGCTCTGGGAAGAATAATCCCTGAATAAACGCTGTTAGGAAGAGTGAGGGGCTGTTTGTGGGGGTGGGTGGGTGAGATGAGGGAACTGGAGAGAACCAACAGTGTCTGCTCCAGGCAGCTCTTAATATTTTAGTCTGAAGTGCTATGGAACCCTTATGGAAATGAGCTGCCAATTTTGACAAATTTTTAAATACACACACACACACACACACACACACACACACACGCATACAGGGGGATTTAAAACACTTAAAAGTATGTAACTAGGGTAACAGGAAAATATGACTATAATGTATGTAAGAAACAGAACTATCAAAGAAGCCAAAAGGTAATTTTTTCCCCCTGCAAATAAGATTATATATTATATAGTTTAGGTCCCACCACGTCTCCATTCCTTCTGATAACCCAGGCTAGTAGAACTCAGGGTACATGTGTACTTCTCTTGGCCTTGGAAGCACTGAATATTGGCCAATGTATTAACAGTGGTACTCTCCTTAGAGCAGGACAGCAAAGGCCTGGGTAGACTAGGTCCTTCATTCAGTGGGTGGTCTAAAGTGCTTGTTTTGTTACTATGCATTATAAGTCACATATGTATTGCTGGGCTTACTCTTTGATATGCATTAATTTTCGTTTGTCTATTATTTGTGTTTGTGTATGTGTGTGTGTGCAGGTGCCTGCAGAGGCCAGAAGAGGGTGTCATTCATATCCCACAGAGCTGGAGTAGCTGGAGTCATAGGAGGCTGTGTGCCATCCAATGTGGGTGCTAGGAGCCAAACTCCGGTTCTTTGTAAGAACAGCAAGAACTTTTAACCTCTGAGATGTCTCTCTATCTCCTGTACAAACTTTTTTTCTTTTGGTTTTTTTCGAGACAGGGTTTCTCTGTGTAGCTTTGGAGCCTATTCTGGAACTTGCTCTGTAGACCAGGCTGGCCTTGAACTCACAGAGATCCACCTGCCTCTGCCTCCCGAATGCTGGGATTAAAGGCATGCGCCACCACCACCCGGCTAGTACAAACATTTAAAAAAACAACAACAAAACCCTTTTGCACCTAGCACATGGCTTGACTTCATATAAATCCGTTCATTTGAACCAAGGAAGGAAGAGATTCGGATTTTATCAAGTAACTGTGAAGGAAGAACAAAAGGATGGAAGAACTGAGGGACAATGAAAGGATTCTTAAAAAGGTGAGGCTGGTGAGATGACTCAGTAGGTAAAGGCACCTACTGCCAAGCTTGATAACCTGGGTTCAATTCCTGGGGCTTCCATGAGGGAAGGAGAGAACCAACATGTAAGTTGTGTCTCCCTCCCCCGCAGTAAATAAAAGTGTATTAAAAAAAAAAAAAAAAAAGACGGGCCGTGGAAACTAAATTGGCCTGGAAGGAAATGACTTGAGTACACCATAGATAGTGACAAGATGGTAGACTCAAGATTTGACTCATGGACCCAGTAAGGCTGAGGAGTTGTTGGGTTTAGGGTTCCAGGAGTGGGCAGGAAAGAGAAAAAATGTCAGGGAGAATGAATCACTTGAACCTGAGGCTTAGGAGGTGGGTAGTAATGACCAGGTCTAGACTCTGGCTGTGGGTGTGGGTGGTAGAGGTGGAGTGCCTGACAACTTCATTAGGGATGAGGAAGCCAGGCATCATGCTGTGAATGTTGCAATCACCAATAATGAAGACAGGAGCCAGGCCCTACACTCTTTGGAGAGTGTACTGGTGTGGAAGAGACAGTGTGTCACACCATTTGGGGGTGGGATCTATGATGTGATGATCAGGAAAGAAGCTTTTTGTATATGTGAGAAAAGAAGGACCAGAATGGAACTAGAAATTGTGGTGTGTGTGTGTGTGTGTGTGTGTGTGTGTGTGTGTGTGTGTGTGTGTGTGTGTTTGGTGTTGGGGGAATTTCAGGGTATGTGTTTGCAGGTGGGGGAGCAGGGAAGTGCCACACTTGGTTGAGGCCAAGTAACATGTGAGTGTAGGAGGAAGGCGAAAACCTCACCTGGTGACTGACTGTAAGGGACTTGTTCTTAGGGGATTGCCAGGTTTCAGGCAGAGCTGAGGGGATGAGCTCTGTTAGAAATGTGGTAAAATTGAGATTTGTTGAGTTGTACTGGCTATAGTCAGTGGGTGGACTGTTAGGGACTTGGGATGAGATTTGGGGGTATCCAGAGTTGGGTGGTGTTGGTGTCTAAGATGAGAGCCATGTGAGAAGCCTGAGGTTCTCAAGAGATTAATACAAACCTGAGGAAACCTAATGTGCAACTTGGGAGTGGTCCTAGATTACTGCCTCTGACTGCAGCCTTAAGGTTTGGTAGGCAGTTACGGTTGCCACGTAAGGGAGAGGGGACAGGTGTCGTGAAAAGAACAAGGAGGCACTCCTGCTCCAGTGGGTGGAGGGGATTAAGAGAGGAACCAGAATTATTTTGAATACATTATTAGTTAACATCTGAGTGACTTTTGGGAAGTAATTGCATATTAAATATGTTTAGTGTCTAAAAGTAGATGAGGTTGGAAGTACTACTTGAGGATTCTGCAGAGATATGAAGTCTCATGTGTCACAAAGCATACTTGTGAAACAGACTTTGGTCTTCTGGTGCTTAAAGCTTTGTAGTCATTGTATTTGTGTCTGAGACTAAACAAGCAATGCAGAGAAAGTGCTGGGAACCAGTAGGAGAACTAGATGCAGAGCAAAGCTAAGAGAGGGGGTTGTTTTCAACCTGACTTTCATGCCAGCAATGGAAGAACTTATTTGCATTTGTGGGACAGAACCCAGACTAAAAGTGGGAATTAGGGCCAGATGTGGGCTCCTTTGTATGTTGAGCTCAAGGCTGAATTTGTAGAAGGTATGGGCTCACTAACAGAGTAGTATATGCTGGTTTTCTTTTTGAAATTCCTTGTAACTGTTGTAATCAGAACTTTGGTCTTGTGATCCTTGTGTTTTATTTACTTTGAGAGATAAAGGGAACTGATAGCTTGGAGGAGGTACTTTTGTTTTATTTTTGGAACAGGGTCTCACTGTGCATTCTTAGCTGGCCTGGAACTTGCTATGTAGACCAGGCTGGCCTGAACTCACAGAGATCCACCTGCCTCTGCCTCCTATGCTCTGGGATCAAAGGCATGTGGAACCACTCCTGGTACATATTTTAATTTTTTTTTTTTTCTGGAGCTGAGGACCAAACCCAGGGCTTTGCGCTTGCTAGGCAAGCACTCTACCACCGAGCTAAATCCCCAACCCCTATTTTAATTTTTAAATAGTGAAATTTTGGTTGTATTAACTCATAGTTGTGCCAAGATCGGGGGTCTGGCTCCAGGGTTAAAGTGTTTGCTGCACAATTTGTGAGGGGCCTGCAGAACTCACATAAAGTTGGGGGTTGGGTTTACGTGTAATCCCAGAACTCTTAAGGTGAAATGGGAGGCAGAGAGAAGACAGTCCCGGGAAGCTTGCAGGCCAGCCATCCTGACGTAGGCATCAGGGAACATCCGGGAGATTCTGTCTCAGACACGTGACTGCTGCATGAAGCAGGCATAAGTGTCTTTCTGCAAATAAGTGGTGATAATTCATCATCTTAATTATCAAGCAATTTATTTATTAAAAGCAAAAGATAAATTCATTCAAACATCATATAGTAGCAAGCTTAGAAGCTTTGCTGTCGAACATCTTTCTAACCAGATATCTTTCTAATATATCAGACATAATGTATAGACTTGGTGTGTAGATATGAGCTAATTTTATAAAATGAATATTGACAATGGTTTAAGGGATGAACATATGTTTATGTTGCCATTATTTTGAAAATTAATAGAAATTAGATTTGAAAATTAATAGAAATTAAAATTGAAAATTAATAGAAATTAATAGCTATAGAGTAGGTATCATTGCTTATTGTCCTGTTTTATTAATTTATTTTGTATTTACATGAGATTGAGCATGTTTGGGTGGTATGGCCATAGACTTATTTTGTATTTAAGATAGAACACCTCATTCTTTCTTCTCCTTCTTCTTCTTCTTCTTCTTCTTCTTCTTCTTCTTCTTCTTCTTCTTCTTCTTCCTTCTTCCTCCTTCCTCCTTCCTCCTTCCTCCTTCCTCCTTCCTCCTTCCTCCTTCCTCCTTCCTTCTTCTTCTTCCTTCTTCCTTCTTCTTCCTTCTTCTTCTTCTTCTTCTTCTTCTTCTTCTTCTTCTTCTTCTTCTTCTTCTTCTTCTTCTTTCTTCTTCTTTCTTGTTATCAGTGGCCTTCAGGAATGCTTTCGTGTCATCCACAGGAAGGGATTAAGTAACCAACCCTTCCAAATATCTAAGTTCTGCAGACTGGTAGTTTACTCAGTGGGCATGTATTTAATGCCTATCCTTTAGGTGCTCAGAGACTAAACTCTCTGGAGATTGAGGCAGGCAAGCAGGATGCACACATGAAACCAGAAGGTGGGGAGCCAGGCTGGTGTCCCTTCCTGCTAGCTGACTTGGGGAGATAAACAGAGCTTAGATAAGGGGTTGTGCCACCTTCCCTCAGTCCCTCCTGTATGGGGTGCTTCCACCAGAGCCTCAACCACATCTGTTTTAGGCTTTGATCACTCTAGGCTCAGAGTCTAAATCAGACTTGCTTTCCATTGCATAAATTTATATTTCCATCCATGTAAGTGTTTTGTGTTTGTACATAGGCAGTACAGGAAACATATACTCTTCAGTTTTATATTTTTGGCTTTTTGAGACAAAGTCTCAGTTTGTATCCCAAACTGGCCTGGAATTCACCGTAGGTTTCCTACTGGCCTTAAACTGATCTTCCTGAATGCTGGGGTTATAGGCACCATCCACCACACTCAGCTAGTATAGGAAACTCTTTGAGTCTTCATAGAGAGTCAGTTTTCAGGAATGTATTTCTCTTATAATAATGATAACTTCCGTGGGTTTGTTGATTGGCCATTGAAATGCCATCATTCCTTGGATACCTTCTCCTGTTCTAGGACAGTAAAGCTGCTGAGTCTGGAAAGCTTCCTGGTACAGTTTGCTTCTTCTCCTAGATAAGCTCCAGTTGTTTACCTGTGATAGCATTTTATAGCACTCCTGCATGCACAGGAAGTACTCAGATGGACCAGTTGGTGTCACGAGGAGTCCTCCCCTGACTCAGGCTAGGACAGGTCACTTTACAGAAAGTTTGTGTCAAGGTGCAGGCTGTGCGATTTGGGTGAGTTTTGCCCACTCTTTTTTTTTTTTTTTTTAACTTGAGGTGACAGTGTATTGCACTTGCGGGGCATCTGTTATAGTTCGCTGGTCCTGCCATCAATGAAGTTGTTTTGCACCCACTGTCTTCTTTTGCACTAGTATTTCCACAGTATTTCATAACAACCATTCTGACTTCAACAGCTCCCAGGAGCCCGACATCAACAAGCATCTATTTTCTGCCCTCCTGATGTTGTTTCTGTACTGCCTAGGGCGGTTCTGCTTCTGACTGACTGCAGATTGTCTGGGGTTGGCTCTACCCTCTTGGGTTGGATCCAGTTGTGCTCCTGTGTTTTCTCAGTTCTCTTTGATCACTAACTACCTCAGACTTTCCTAGCCAGTACTGTTCTGTAAGCTCACTTACTGAAGCAGGCTGGGAGATAAGCCTGAAATTACTGTGAGTGGACATAGTTTATAGGTGTGGCCAGGGAATGAATAGTGCATGGCATCTTTACATCACAAAGAAAAGAGGGCACCTACATAGGCAATTGCTTAAATGTGAAGTTAGGATCATATCAGCCTCTAAGGCTAATATTGGCCAATAAAGCTAATCACACTAGGCTTATCACTAGTGGCATATATTTCTGACAAAATCTTCAGCCTATGTCTGCTTAGTTTATTGTACATTATTGTACATTGCTTTCCTTGTTCTCCCCCACCCCCTGTTGTGTATGTGCACATGTGGTATATTTGTATGTGAACCTGTGTATGGATACTTCTTTCAGTGCATGACCAGAGGTGGACATTTGGTGTCTTTTCCTGTGCTCTCCACTTCATTTTCTTGAGACAGGGTTGCTCACTTAAACTGGAGCTTGCTTTTGCAGCTAGACTGGCTAGCCAGCACGTCCCCAGATCTGACTAGTGCTAGGGTTATAGGTGTGTGTGGCATCTGGCTTTCACCTAGGTGCTGAAGCAAGTTCTCATGAAGCTATGTTTTGACTCATCTGACTAAAGAGTGCTAGAATTGCCTTTGAAAAGGATTATGTGTAGAAGGAGATGGAGGAGAATTGGCCTGGCTTCATGGATATGCTTGTTGGCAGTATTTAGTGTTGTGTTGGGATTAGTATTTTTTAATATGGGATGGCCTCATTAAGTATATGAAGTTCTGAGTCATTAAATTTGATGGCTTCATACATAGGTGAGGTTGTGTTATTTCTTCCTGGTGAGAGAGCTTTGCCAGGATCTAAGTAATTATAAAAACCAGCTAACACTTCTACAATGTCAACTGACAGTCTACAAGCACTCTGCATATGCTTATTTTCTCATCACCTTGCAGTATAGGGACCATTGTTCGCCCTGCTTTTCAGATGGAATTATCTCATTCGTCTTAGACCCTGTAGACAAAGTCTGCTTCAAAGGGTTCGCCCTCAGTCCTTGCTGTCGACTTCCAGCTGGGGGTGGAGAAAGAACTGTCAATATAGGGAGTGCAGAGTTTGATGTGCTATACAGATTGTCTTTGAGAGATAATGGGAAAGTAATGCAGTTTACTGGCTGCGTATGGTGAAGGAGAATGAATTAATTAAGAGTTACTTCAAGACTTTAGAACTGACCTCAGGCTCTGCAGGGCTGTCTGGCATTTGCTTCCCTGTGGTTTTTTTTGGAAGTACTTGGCCGAGCTGGCTGATGGTAATAAGACAGCATGTTAGCTTCCTCGTCCCACACAAGGATCACTGGAGGCCTCCCACCTGGCTCTGCCCTCTCCTGCCTCCTCCTTTTCCCTCACCAGTCCTGAAGCTGTGACCTGTCATGCTGCTCCCCACTCTTGCTAACTGTTGCTCACTCTGCTCTGCCTGCACATCTCCAGGGGGTCATTTATTTCTTCTAAATTCCTGACCTGCCTTCTAGTTTTGATTTGAAGTCAGAGACTCAGGCAGGAACTGTCTCCAGCCTAACTTCCTAACTTGCTTGTTAGTTTGGACAGGTCAAAGGAGATCAACATCTAAGGATGCTTCTCACCCCCCACCCTGCTCCATCTACTTCACAGTGTTGTAGTGAGGGTAAACTAGAATAACTCATAATAATGTCTTGTAAAGCAGAAGGCAGACGAATATATGCATTATCAATACCCCAAACTTGCCTGTGTGGGCTGTCTACTTCTTGCTTTGGTGCCTAGTATGGGCTTCAGCCCTGATGCCCTCCCTGGCTATTGTTGCTTATGTTCACCTGTTCATCTTGATGGCCTTGGCTCTTATTCTCTTTGAATTTTTAAGCACTTGGCAGAGTTATTTGGCATTGATAGGATACAACAAGTGAATGAATTAGTCAAAAAAGCCTGTCTATAAGAAAGTTTGTGGTAATAAGGTTCCCCCCTCCCTGAGCAAACCTGTCCTTTGTATCTATTCTTAAAGTTGGTTTTGCTAAAAATACTTTTATTCCATTTAACCCCCGCCCCCCCTGCTAAATTCCAGTGCTTTCTGTAAGACCTGTCTTTGTATTCTCTGGATCTTGGATTAGATGTGTAAAACACTTGTTATTCAGACTCTATTCATTCACTTCACAAATGGTTAGCCCAGGTCATTTCCTGGAGTAGAAGGGGCAACAGTGAACCATGAAAATAGAATTCCTGCCTTCATGTAGTCTCTGTTCTAATGAGGGTGCCAAGTGATACAGATGTAACTGAATAAGTTGGAATTTTGGCTCATTTTAGTGCTGTCTTTGATGAGGACTCCCAGGACAGTGAGGAGTTGTGAGCTGGTATAGATAAACCGAGTGTGTTATTAGTGCTATGCCTTGTTTACTGTGTACTGGATGACCTTGAAGGTATCTATTTGTCCTGCCAGTGACAGCTTTAAGCTCTTATCGAGAAGAAAGACTGGGTGGCTTGCTGCCTGGCCTTTTGGCTTCAGGAAAGCATTGTGGTCTTTATGGAAGCCCCTCAGTTCTTGAGGCTTGTCTTTGTTCTGTTGCTGGTATTTTGAGTGTGTTGGAGAGACCAGGGGCCAAAGGATAAGGTGCGAGAGTTACTGATCATCCAGTAGCCTTTCTGGGCTGGATTGATGCTCCTGTACCCATACCTCCCTGTAAGGGAATAACTAGTTTCCCAGTGGCTTCCTGAGTCTGAAGCTCTTTCACTGCAAGGAAGAAGGCAGGAGATCGGATGAAAAGTACAGAGTGACACTTGAGACATCTGTGGATTTCTTTGAGGGATTAATGAGCGATCCCAATTCTGAAGGATGAGGCCAAGCCACCTATAGGATGATAGGGAGTTAAGCTAGTATCCCCTAGGGCACCCAAGTGGAAAACATGTTTGGGAACTTGCAGGACTGTAAAGATGTCACAGAAGGTAGAGTGTAGGGCCTGAAGGGGACAGTCGTGTGCAGTGGAGGTGGATATTAGGGATAATTGCTCTGAGGAGGTGCAGACAGGCTGCCAGTGGGGTGGTGTGGTTTAGTTGGCAGTGAGAGGTGACTGGGCTGCCTGTGCTTAGTGCTCTGGCAGAAAGGGCATTTAGTGCCAGCCTTGCCACTGGGTTTTTAGCTGTAGTTAAAACACACACAGCCCTTCCTGCCAGTCTGTTTGCACCTCCACTGTGTGACTTCCACCCTGTCCCTCCCCGTCCTGGGGCATGTCATATAGCTTCATTCCTCAAAACATGCTGCTGACCCAACCAGGGCTTCTCTGTTAGATACAGTCCCTGTCCTCACAGAACCTACAGTCCCACTCAGACATCACTAAACCTCTGAACTTAGCACAGTATATGGTTGATCTTTTCTTAAATCAGTTGACTAAAAGAAACACCCTACAACAGTTAGTGATAAAATAATGACTACCACTTGTATACCTACAAGCAGGAAAACCTGAGGTCATCAGAACATAAATGTCATGTTGCAACAGGCAGATTCTGAGTAAGGCTGTTGAGATTCCTAGAAAGACTGTGTTGTTCCTAAGAATGACAGTAGCCAAGCATGTAGTTCAGTTGGTAGAGTGCTTGCTTAGCATGTGTGAGACTCTGAATTCGATCCCTAGTGCCACATAAAGTCAGACGTGGCACTGGAGAAGTGGAGCCAGGAGGATTAGAAGTTCAAGGCCACCCTCCACTACATAGGGAGTTGGAGGCCAGCCTGGGTTATAGACTAATACACAATCAAGTGAGTAAGTAAATACAGAGATAAAAGAATGATAGCATTCATGTAGGCTGATATTACTTTCTCTGTGCCTGTTTTCACCAAGGTGAATTTGTCAGCTACTAGGAGTCTACTGTTTGGTGGTGTTTTATTTTGGGCAGTAAAAATAATATGAAATTGACAACTCATGTGAGTTTATAAAAATCTTTGAAGCATTATTCTAAAGAACTTGTAAAAAAATTATACAAAAGGGCCTTCTATGGTAAGCAAAGGAAGTCCTGTAGTCTATGCTGTTTGTTACTGTTAGCTGTATGGACTTGGGCATTGCAGTGAGTGTGCCATGTGAGTTTACAGTATTAATTAGGACTGCAAACACAGGGAATGTTATTCTGTTACATATTGAATGGCACCATTGGTTTCTTTTCTTAGTAATCATTAGAATTATGAGACTTTCTAATTTCCCTTCCATGTATAATTCTACAACATTAACTCCAGTAATCAGGATCTTGTAATGGCACGAATGATGTTCCCGTCTTAGAAAAATGGGCAAAGGTTTGTTGAAAGTGGATAACCTCCTCAGCTTCGAGGTTTCTGCCTAGGCTGATCATGCTCCTGGGAAGAAGGAACCCCAGTGGGGATAGTAACTGTACCACTCACTTCTCTGGCATGGAGCTCCTGATCTTAGCAAAACCATATGGCACAACAGGAGCACTTGATCCACAGTAGCGAGGGGGTGTGAGGGTGGGAAGGAAGGGGACACAGTGAGCCCAATGCATGTGGCTGCAGGGTTGTATTGGAGGACGTGCTAGGTCACTTGAACTGTTTTCTCTTTTGTGCCTAGACAGCTGTGGTGGTGGAGAGGGAGGAGAGGCGATCTGTGTAAGACCTCCACCGGTTACTCTCTAAAAGGCCACAGACCGATCGATCCCTCTTTGAGGTCCCTGTCAGAGCTGCCTCTTCCAGGAATCTCCATGCTTCCTTCTCCCCAAGGAAAACTCAGTAGTTCCTCCAACCTTTCAGCTGGTCTGTGAGTGTTGTCCCCCTCAGTTCTGAGGCCTTCTTTCCTGGGCCTCACTGGTGCCCGAGCATTTGTGTGGTGACTGGTGCCCTGTGCACTTCTGACCTCTCTTCGGTGAATAAACAAGTGAGAAGACAGTTTTGGTTTTTCTCATGAAGGTATAAGACTAGCTTTGTTTTCTTTCATTTCTGAAAATGTTGGTGAATTTGTTCTTGAAGTTTGTTTTATTTATTTCTTTTGAGACAGGGTTCCTCTATAACAGCCCTGGCTGTCCTGGAACTCACATTGTAGACCAGGCTGGCCTCGAACTCACATAGATCCACCTGCTTCTGCCTCCTGAGTGCTGGGATTAAAGACCTGAGCCACCACACTTGGCTATATTTGTGAATTCCAATAATGATGTAAATGCAAACTTCTCTTTTCAGATAATGTGGATGCAAGCGATCTTAAGCAGTTTTTTGAGACCAACTATTCTCAGATATATTTCATCTTCTATGAAAATTTTATAACACTGGAAAATAGTTTGAAGTTAAAAGGTAAGCATTTCTACAACTCTTTTAGAGTACACGGGCAATTCCAGATGTTAATCTGTCATGAGCCACAAGTTGTGCATCTTTAACTTTCCTTCTTCCAGGCTTTGAGGCCTCACTCGGGTGGCTTGGTTGTCATCTCTCTGTCCCTTGAGTGTTCCCTTACACAGGTGTTAATTGAACAGCAGATGGCTAAAATGAAAACTAGAAGGAACCACAGAAGGCATGGATTCCAAAGGGATAAATGATTTAAAGAGCAAGGGAGAAAAATAATGCATAGACATCTAAACAATATCCAGATTTAAGCTGCATTTGGTGGCACAAGATATAATGCCAGAATATGGAGGCAGAGGCAGGAAAAAACATGAATTCAAGACCTACATAGTGAGACCCTGCTACAAAAGCCAAACACAGTAAAAGAACACCAACATTAAAATCAAATTCCATTAAAGGACCTGTGAAATGAAAGTCAGGTGTCGCCTTGCCTGTACCTTCTGTCCTTAGAGATTATTTTCTGATCGCTTCTCGGCCTTTTGGCTAAGATCAAGTGTAGAGATTATTTTCTGTTATCAATGAGTTTTGTTTGTCTGTGTTTTCATATTTATGCCCATATGTAACTGTGTTGCCCTGGCAGTCCTGGAGCTCTCTCTGTAGACCAGACTGGCCTCGAACTCAAAGAGATCTGCCTGCCTCTGCCTCCTGAGTGCTGGCATTTAAAGGCATGCACCACCACTGCCCGGCCAGCTCTGGAAATTTGGGTGAGGGGATTGTGTAGCTGGGAAGCCAGACTATCCTCACTATCCTCACCCTTGTTGCTGTTTCTCCTTGAGCATCACTTGGCCCTTCTGTGTTGGTCTCCTGCTGTGAGCAGCAAGCAGGCTAACAGATCCACTAGGATTTCAGCACAGAGCCTGGCACAGAGCACCTGGTCAGTAAGGACTGTCACTGTCTTTGCCTTTCCATTTCATGTCATCTGTCTGGGAAATGAGGAAAAACAAACGGAAGTGTTTTTCCCAGTCTCTCACACCGACTCAGCATAACATTCTGCTGCTAGTCTCCAGCAGACATCAGTTGGTGCCCATTAACTCCAGTCTTGCCAGGCTGCTGGGAGGTAGTTTCAGATCCTGTAGGTTAAGGGCTGAATGCCACAAGGCCGCCCCCTTTAATGTAAGTTGCGGATTCTAGGTTGTCTCCTGTGTAGTGGCAGACTGACCATAATCAGGAGTCTAATAGTCTCTTCTCAGGGTTGGTTAATTTGCTAGAGGAGTGGCAGAATGTAGGGAAACAACCTTACTTATTTGTATCTATTACAGATGTTTTGTTCATTTACTGCATTACACATGAATAATACAAATTTTAAAGAGTATCTATGAGCAGCCAGGTAAAGAGCTGTGTGTGTGAGGTGTGAAGGTCCTGAACACAGGAACTTCCTTGCCACGGAATTGGAGAACACTACTCTGCATGTACATGATACATTCTTCTTCACAAACTGAGAGCTAGCTCCCTTAGCCAGAATCTTTTGGGTTTAGTGGAGGCTTCATTATGTAGGCATGATTGATCAGTCTGTTAGTCATTGGTGATGAACTCAGCTGAAGGTTGTAGGTGGGTGGATGGAGCTGAAAGTAGGACTTGAAGTGGAGAACAGCATTGCAGGTAGAGGATAGAGCCTGAGCAAAGGCAGGAAAGTGCCCTCAGGGCATGTGTGGGGATGTGCTTCTTTTTCTTGCATCATAAGGTGTGTGAATGAGTTATGGAGGAAATCCCATTATGTTTGCCAGGAGCCTTGCCTTCCATGCTAAGGAGTTGGGACTTTGTTTTTCGCTAGAGCCCTTAAAAATGTTTGCTTCTGAGACAAGTGTCCTGTTAAGTGGTGAGTGCATAGAGCACAGAGGTGAGTTGGGGGCTGATGCTGTCACCCATGTGAGAGCTGTTACTCTGTGGAGAACTGTGGAAGACTGGCCCAGCAAGGTAGCGGTTAGGGGAGGAGAAAGAGTCCTGTGAGACTGAATACAAGGGAGGGAGATGTCAAAGAGCCATTCAGGGTCCCCGTTTGACTTAGGAGGTACCATTGTAGCTGCAGAAACCCTCAAGGAGAACAGTGTTTGGGAGGCAAGAGGCTGGAGGCAGCTCTGACTTGTCTGTATTTGAGGTACTTGTGGGACACAGGAGTAAGTGTTGGCTGGGCAGCAGAAATATAGCTTGTCTGAGTTTGGGAGAATTGGGTGGAAGCTTGCTGTTGCTGAGGGCAAAAGTATATCAAGGAAAAGGGAGTCAGCAAATGAAGAGGAGAGGGATAGATGGGTGTTCGGAAATCGTGTGGACCCAGAAGCCCAGGGGAGAGATTTCCAGGCATGCAGGATCAGAAAGCCTGATGATGCAGAAGATGAGGTGCAGTGGGTTTAGGGAATGAGAGCTCATGGCCGACCTGAGGACAGTTCCTGGTGAGGAACTGTCAGAACTTGACAGGTGGACCTGGAGCAGAGGGGTGGAGAGCGGGAAGAGCACCCAGGGTGCTGTGAATGTGTGTCCTGGGAAGAGCTGCTAAGGGCTGTACCTACCTGTAGGCAGTCTGAGGAGAGGTAGCAGATAGTATGGGGGTTGGAGAAGGGTGTTGGGAGTCAAGCAAACACTAGAGAGACAGAGGCAAGTACAAAGTGGCTTTTTTTTTTTTTTTTTTTTTTTTTTTTTGTTGTTGTTGTTGTCTAAGGAGAAAAGCTAGAGGATGAATGTAGTCAGATATTTTGGGGGACAGGAAAGAAAACCTGAAGGGCTTCCTGAAGTACCCCAATTGCTGTGATCAAACAAAAGTGTGCCCTGTTTGTGGAGGGGAAGGAATAGTGGGCTCTGGTATACAGCAGATGACATACATAGTAGCTTGTCCTGGGATGCCGATATGTGCCTCAGATGCCAGCATGTGCTTTTCTTACGGTGTTTCTCAGTTTTCATCTCTGATTTATAAGCTGGTATAAATCTTGAACTGAAGAAAATTTATTTTGGTCCAAAGGGTAGATATTCCAAATTTGGAATGATCTGTATTTACCTTGCTAGTTTTGCTCTACTCTACTTTGTTTTACAGGTATGTGGAGGAGAAAAGGGTCATGGTATTTGCAGTCAAAATAGTAATGAGCTGAGTATGGTAGCTCAAGCCTTAACCCTAGCGCTCAGGCAGAAGCAGGAGGATCTCTGTGATAACTAGTAGGAACAGGGTGACTTAAAATAATTTTAGACAATTGGCCATTTTTTAAGATCTGATATTTTAATTTTTTTCATTCCAATTTTGTTTTTGTTTTGGTGTGTGTGTGTGTGTGTGTGTGTGTGTGTGTGTGTGTGTGTGTTGAAACAAGGTCTCACTATGTAGCCTTGGCAAATCTCAAACTCACTATATAGACCTGGCTGGCCTTGAAGTCACATCCCCTTGTCCACACTGAACAGCAAAGCATTTAGTATCCTGACACTAGCCTTAGAAAGGGTCTCCTGGCTTCCATTATTGTGCTCTCTTTTACCCCAAGTTTCTTTCCAAAGGAGTGCTGAAGCCGTGACTTATATGGTCACTGAAGCTCTAGTCCTCAGTGGCTTTTCATTCTCCAATCACTGTAGTGACTTTATCCTGTCCCTGAGCTGCCTTCCTTTGCCACACACACCTACTCTCTGAGCTTATCTGCTCAAATCTTCCCCAGCTTTGCTCTAGCCTCCGGTCCTTCTGGCTGTTTCCTGACCTGTCAAGCGCTCTCAGCCACGGGAACCTTGGTGCAGTCTCCCTGCCTAGGGTGTGTGTGACTCCCTCATATTTCTGGGTAACCTGCTTCTTTGGCCATTGTGCATCTTTGCCTAGTTGTCAGTTTTCCAGCAAAGTATTCCCAACTTCCCAAGTCAGACTTGCATATTGGTTTAGTATTCCTCATTTGCTTTTGCTCATGGGCTTTCTAACTTATTTATAGTTTGCCTCCTCCTGTCAAAATGTCATCTTCCCCAGAACAGGGAGTGGTGTTTGTTTGGTTCATTCCTTTGTCCCCAGGGCCCAGAAGAATTTCTGAGAAACAGATGTTTTTTAGTATTTGTAAATGAATGAATGAATGAGAGCTACTTCTTAGAGCTATGAGGATTCAGTTAGGTCAGGAGCCTGCAACTGATGGCTCACTTGACTTTTGGTATTGTACTTGTTGTTGAGACAGGTTCTTGCTCTGAAGCCTAGGCTGGTCTTGAGCTCCTGGGGATTCTTGGCCTCCCACACTACCAGAATTAGGGTTGTGGGCCACCATGCTCCACTGGCTTCATTGGTTATAGTCAACTCCATTCATTTGCATGCAGCTTGGGGCAACAGAGTCTGATAGTTGCAAGAGAGATCTGAAAAGCCTCAAATATTTACTCTTAGCTGATTCTTAAGTTAGATGACTTAAGCTGCATGCTTAGCACAATGTCTGGGACATACTATAAACAGTAAATGATAATTCCTGCTGGAGGCAGGTGGTGCAGTTTTGTAGTTGTAACCATCTTGTTAAATAAGAAACACAGAGCCAGGTGCAGAGTTAAAAACCAAGAGGTCAGAGCAATAGCTGAGAGCCTTACCCTTCACTGCTTCTGCTGTCTTTCCTCTCCGCAAGAGACCTACTTCTGTGTACCCTGTCTTTTTTATAGACTTTCTGTTCTGTTTTCTCATTGGTTGTAAACCCAACCACATGACCTCCTTGTCACTGCCTGTCTGTACAGACTCCAGGTCTTCTATGGTTGGTATTGAGGTTAAAGGCGTGTGTCTGCCATGCTGGCTGTGTCCTCGAACACACAGAGATCTACCTAGCTCTGCCTCCTAAGTGCTGGGATTAAAGATTAAAGGCGTGCCCCCCCCCCCCAGCTTCTGCTTTGGCTTGCTCTGACCCCAAGGCAACTTTATTAACCTACAAATAAAATCACATTTCAATACAAATAAATATCACTATACAGTTTTTATGTTATTATCAGTTAATGTTACCAAAAGGGCATTGTGGGGCACCGAATATAGCTCTTTTGGTAGAGAGCTTTCCTACCATGCAGGAAACCCTGAATTTGATTCCCGCACCACATAAAACTGAGTATGGTGGCACACCTTTTGTAATCCTAGTACTTGGGAGGTAGAGGCAGGAGAACCAACTCTTCACAGTCATCCTCAGCTACATAGCAGGTTGGAGGCCAGCCTGAGCTACAATGAGACCCTGTCTCAAAAAAATAAAAAAATAAAAAACACCCCTCCCAACAAAGTGTGAAATTGTACTTTTCTCTATAGATGTTCATGCTGTGTGCTTGTTAATATTGTTTGTTCTTTGCATTTTTACCATAATTTGAGCTGGTGAGTACCTAGTTAAGAAACAAATTCAGAAAACATGGACATTATGTTTGAAGAGCTAGTATAAGAGAGTAAGAGGTGACTGTGGTTGATATGGGCCTGATGTGCCAACTCAGGGCCCTCTTCCTAGCTCCCCTGCGTCTCTGTAGTTCCTAATGCATGTCTGCAGCATTTAAGATGCCTTTCAGCATCATGTGTGATACTCTTTTTTTTTTTTTCTTTCGGTTTTTCGAGACAGGGTTTCTCTGTGTAGTTTTGGTGCCTGTTGTGGATCTTGTGCTGTAGACCAGGCTGGCCTCGAACTCACAGAGATCCGCCTGTCTCTGCCTCCTGAGTACTGGGATTAAAGGTGTGTGCCACCACTACCCTGCTCATGTGTGAGACTCTAAAGCTTAAGTGCTAGCATACTGACTAATTTCTTTTTCTTAATTTCCAGGGAATAATAAGTCACAAAGGGAGGAGCTGGACTCTATCCTCTTTCTTTTTGAAGTAAGTTTTGGTTATTATTATTATTATTATTATTATTATTATTATTATTATTTTAGCTTTTATAAAGTCCTTGTTAAAAATAAGATATTTTATTTGATCCTTAATTTTACCTGAAGACAAATAGATATGACTGTGCATGTCTGTACCCTGCCCTCTACCTACTTTTACAACAGAGACTGCTAAAAATGTTCATGTGATTTTTCTTTTTAAAAAATGTGCATAAAGTTTCCCTTGTATGAACAACTAGATGTAAAGGTACTAGTTGGAAGAGTAAACACATTTTAAATAGTAATAGCTTTTGCTGCTTTCCTTTTTATATGAACTTTTATGTGAGTTTTACATAATGTTCTCTGTCCCCAAACTATAGGTGACCTGTCTTACTGACATGTGAATCTGACATACAGAAACTCAGTTTTTCCACATATACATGGAATATTTTAAAAATTATTTATTTTTATGTGTATGGATGGGGGTGTGTTGCCTGCATGTGTGTCAGATCACTTAGATGGGTGCTAGATGCCTTGTGTGTGCTGGGATTGTACCTGGGTGTCTCTTGAAGAATGGTCAGTACAGCTCTTAACCACTGAGACTCTCCAGCCCCTCAATAAATTATTTTTGACATTGATGGGGTTATGCTTTTTGCGTATCTATGTCTCTGTGTACGTAGGTAGTCTTTAAAACTGGAATGATGTTTGGCTGTGGGTTTTTTTAAAAATTAAATTAGATTTTAGTTGTGTGCATGTGCATAGCTGTGCCACAGGCACACCCACAGCAAGCATATGAATGAAGGCCAGATGACGGTCTGCTATAGTAAATTTCCCCATGTGGGTCCCAGGATTTCACTCCGCTTGTCAGGCTTGATAGAAGGGGCCTTTACCTGCTGAACTGCTTGGCCAGCCCCTTGGCAGTGTTTTTACTTTTGAATGTTTTTGAGACAGGGTCTCTCCATGTAGCCCTAGCTGTTCTAGAACTCCGTATAGACCATGCTGGTCTGGAACTTGAAGAGATGTGCCACCACATCTAGCTTTTGGCAATGTGTGTGTGTGTGTGTGTGTGTGTGTGTGTGTGTGTGTGTGTGTGTAATATAAAATTCTTACTCAAATGTACTAGGCAGGTGCTAGATTATGAACACCAGAAAAACTAGACTCAGCTACAGATTAATAAATTATAAGTTAAGAAAAACATTTACTTACTTATTTGATATGTGTGTGCATATTTCACAGTGCCTATGTGGAGGTCAGAGGACAACTTTTGGGAGTTGGTTCTATCCTTCTACCAAGTGGGCTCTAGGAGCAAACTCAAGCACTTTTCCAGAGTAAACTACATACTGGACTCTCTAGATTATAAATTCAGAATGTTAATTATTCATAGTTTGAAGTAGTGTGTGCATAGTTTGGTGTAAGAAGATAAACTGAAGCTGGGCAGTGGTAGCACACACCTTTAATCCTAGCACTCAGGAGGCAGAGGCAGGTGGATCTCTGAGTTTGAGGCCAGCCTGTTCTACAGAGTGAGTTCTAGCACAGCCAGGTTACAAAGAGAAACTCTGTGTCAAAAATGAATGAATGAGTAAATAAATATAAAAAGAAAAGTGTGTGTGTGTGTGTGTGTGTGTGTGTGTATACACATACCTGTGAAGGGCAGAAATCAACTTTGGGGCTTAATGATATGCACCTTTAATCCTAGCATTCTGGAGGCAGAGGCAGGCAGATCTCTGTGAGTTTAAGGGCAGCCTGGTCTATGCAGAGAAACCCTGTCTTGAGGAGGAGGGGGGGGGGGAGGGGGAAGGGGAGGAGGAGGAGGAGGAGAAGGAGGAGAAGGAGGAGAAGGAGAAGGAGGAGAAGGAGAAGGAGAAAAATAGTATTACCTGGCTCCAGGGATGGCTCAGTAGGTAGAGCACTTGCCACACAAGACTGACAATCTGAGTTGGGATTCCTCAGAACCCACTTGAAAAGCCAAATAGGGTAGAGGAAATGTCTAAAATCCCATCATACCCCAGGGCTGGGGATTTAGCTCAGTGGTAGAGCACTTGCCTAGCAAGCACAAGGCCCTGGATTCAATCCTCAGCTCAAAAAAAAAAAAAAAAAGGTGGGGGGCAATCCCAGCATACCCCTACTGGGAGATAGAAGAGTGACACAGGAGAATTACCAGAAGCTCTCAGGCCAGCTTACCTTGTATACATCAAAGTGAACAGGAGAGACTCTGCCTTAATCTAAGTAGAAGGTGAAGACTGACATCTGAGATTGAGATGTGAATGTATGTCATGGTTGGTGTTTGCACACACACACACACACACACACACACACACACACACCTACTGCTACATGTACTCTTGAGTAATTTGTTGTGTACTTTTGTTTGGTTTTGAGTGTAACAGAAGCATCGTCATGGCATACTATCATCTGTGACTTGTGTAGTGCTCCCAGCTTATTTCTAATAGTTATTCCACAATTTAAAATTCAGCTTTAATTTATCCATTAGGTGTTTTTTTTTTTTCTTTGTCTGTAGATAATGGCCAACTTTTTCAGTGGTCATTTTTTTTTTTCATGCAATACACTGGCTTAGCCTTATATTACATTTGCAAATAGAAGTGATAAAAATAATCATTATATTTTTATCTCAAAAAGAGTTTTACTTATGTTCATGTTTCACCAATAAGACTAATATATTCTGTAATTTTTAGTAGCTTCTCTATCAGATTATACAAGCTTGTTTCCATTTCTAGTGTGGTCAGATTATTTGAAAACAAATAGATGGGTTTTTACATTTTCAAGTTTCTCTTTTCTCTGTATTAATTAGATGATGACTCTTGTGCATTTCAATTCTAGATATTTCAGGAACTAATACTTTGCTGGCATTTAAGGATTTGTATTTTTTGTTGTTTTAGCTAATTTAATTTTTACATACTTAAAAATTTTATTTAAAATTTTCATATAATATATTTTGATCATATTCATTCTCTTCCCATAACTCCCCTCTCCCTACCTAACCAACTTCATGTTCTTTCTCTTTCTTAAAAAAAATCAGGCACCCCACCCTACCCCATCCCACCCCACCCCAAACAGCAGCAATAATGGAATCCCAACAACTGTGGGTTCTGTTTTGTGTTGGATAGCTACTCCTGAGCATGAGGCTTGCCTTAGAAGATGGCTGATTGAAGAGGACTCATTTTCCCTCTTCTTGCAGATACCAATTGCAGACAGCTTCTTGGTTAGAGGTGTGACTTCGTGCCCACTTCCCCTCCTTCATGCTGGGTGCTTTGTATTTTAGATCTGGTAATTGTAACATCTAAAGTGTTTAGTAGTTTAAATCTGTTGGTTATCTTTTCCAACACAGTGGCTTCTTCTCTTGCATCTGTTGTGAGATCATACAGATTTAATTTTTGTTAAGCCTTTCTTTTTCTACATGGATTTGTTTCAGCTTTTGGCAGGAATTTAGGAGTGGTTTCAATTAGAATTATTTTATATTCCTTTGAGAGTTACTACTGGGATCTCAGGATGAATACCCAAAACTTCTGAGGGTAGGGCTCAGGGGCTGGAAGGACCGACATCTGTCCATTACAGTGTTGGTGTGGGAAGCAGCCACACCGATTATCTATATCTATATCTGTAGGTAGATATAGATATAGATATAGATATAGATATAGATATAGATATATAGTCTCTGTTAGTTTCTCTGAGTCCTCAAAACCATGCAAAGCTTTAAGAGTTGTATTTGTTGTTATATCTCTTGGAACTAGTTGTTTCAAAGGAAGCCTGCAGAGGCCTAAGTCCTTGCCTTCCCACAAAGGAAGTTTGATGCCTTCCTTCCTGTCCAGAGATTCTGTACTGGGGAGGAAGCTATTAGGGATGCATTACTATTTACAGATAATTAGTTGCCTATATAGAAGAACAAATATATATTATTCAAAGCATCATAAAACTTTCACTTTGCATAGTAAATATGGGTGAATGATGAACTTGTATTTCTTTTGTTTATGCTCTATGCTCTGCTCTAGCTTTATAAGTTAGCTTGTAATTTGTATGTTTCATTCTGGGCACCAAGCAACTTCATTGCTGCTTCCTACATTAGAAGTGGTTTATGAGGGTTCTGAGGCGAATACTCATCAACGTGTAAATAATTGAGAAAGGCTTCTTTTTAAAGTGGTAGAGTTATTAATATGTTAAATTACAGAAGCGATCCTGTTCAGGGATATTCTATAAATAAGAAATGGGTTGGAAGAAAGTAGAGAACTAAGAGAGTTATGGAGACCTGGAGGAGGACTGTGTAAGAGAGCTATATCTTCCTTGGTAAGGGGCGAAGTGCTGGGACAACTTTGGAAGTGGAAGCAATGGTTTCACAGTGATATAAACTGTGGGATAGTACAGTTTTCTGGTGGAGTACGTGATGGGCAACTCAGGTTGGCAGCTCAGGTCATGAGTTCCAGGCTGTAGATGGTTGTACAGAGATGGAATCTGTTTGCCTTTACTTCCAGTTGGAGCACACATACCTCTGGAAGATGACCTGGCTACCTCTACTTGTAGTATCACTTAGGATTTCTGTTCCTGTTGGTTCATGGAGATGATTATCATCTTTTTGTTTTTTTTTTAAAATTTGTTTTATTGTTATTGTGGTTATGACTAAATTTTTATTCTTCTTTGAAAAGCATTTGTCTGTCATTGCTGGTTGTTCCAAATGGAGATGTAGGATCTCAAAACACATTTAATTGCCATCTTATGTCAAAGGATGAATCTCTCTTGCCCACCTGTTTCCAAATAACCAATCAGAAGCTTAATATTATTTAAAAACTGTTTGGTCTATGTTTATTGTTAGCTAGCTCTGACATCTTAAATTAACCCATTTCTATTAATCTATGTATTGCCACGTGGCTGTGTCGTTACCAGTCTGCTGTCATCTTGTTCCTTGGGTGGCTGGATGGTGTCTCCTTGACTGCCCTTTTCTCCCTGCATCTCTCTTGGATTTCCCACCTGGCTCTTATCTTGCCTTCCAGAACAGCTACTTTATTAACCAATAGTAGCAACACATATTCACAGCATACAGAAAGACCATCCCACAGCAATCTTACATTGATCAGAATCTCTCTTACAAGGACCATTCTGTTTAATCCTTTCCTTCTGAACTAGATTATGTGTTTCTAGGTTGGTTTTCTGTGTTGCTATTGGTGATCTCATGTAGGCCTTTGACCTCTGAGTTGCATTCCCATTTTTTTTTTTAAAGAATCATTTATTTATTATGTATACAGAAGAGGGTGCCAGATCTCACTACAGATGGTTGTGAGCCACCATGTGGTTGCTGGGAATTGAACTCAGGACCTTTGGAAGAACAGTCAGTGCTCTTTACCTCTGAGCCATCTTTCCAGCCCACATTCCCAGTTTTTAAAGATTTTATTTTTAATTGTGTGCGTGTGTGTGTGTGTGTGTGTGTGTGTGTGTGTGTGTGTGTCTGTCTGTCTGTGTGTCTGTCTGTCTGTCTGTCTGTCTGTCTGTGTGGGTTTGTGCTTGTGAGTATAGTCCTTGTAGAGGCTGGGAGAGCCCATCAGTTCTGGAATTTTTACCAGATATGTGTGCTAAGAACTGAATTCAGGTCTTCTGCAAGAGCAGTATGTATTCTTAACTTCTGAGCCATCTCTCCAACCTCTGTTTCTCAGTTTTTATAGAAGAAAGGTTGGGAGGTCTGTGGAGTTAGGTGACCTGTCTCAGGTTGCATATTTACCATGTAGTAGCCCAGGGACTTACCTGTGTTTATAACTCATGGCCATGATGTGAGTTCCACCACCATCCTACACACCTCTATTTTGAAACATCCTACCATTGGAGACTCTGGATGTTTTCAAGCCACATTCTGCAGGATATTTCTGTCAACTGGTTCCCGTTCTGATACTTCATTCATTTATCAGATGTTCCATGTACATACTACATGCCAGGTGCAGGTCTGACTACTGTCAACAGCAGTAAGCAAACAGATGGAGCCTTCAGTCCTTTTGAAGCCTGTGCTAATATTCATGGCAAGCTGAAGAGTTAAATGGGAAGAATCAACTTATATCAGAACTCTAGTAATGACCTCCTGAGTTAAGAGGACCTGCCTTTTTCAGAGTTATCATTTGGTGGTGTCACTTGAGGAAGTTACCTACACAGGGGAAAGAAAGGATGCTTAACACGGTGAGGAACCTGATGACTGGGCTCAACTTTATACTGTCTTCTCCTGAGAACCCTCTAGATGCAGCCCCCAAGAGGTTATTTTTAGTGATACATAGGATGTGTTTTAATGAGATATGATCAGGCACCCTGATATGACTATACTGAAGAAGGAGGTTTTATATTCACTCTCCCCCTAGAGCAGGAGGCGTGTCACCCGGGGTCTGTAGAGGTTTGCACAGACATGAAATCATCAGACACGGAGAGGGCTGAAAGCAGGAACTCCAGTGTGTTCGTGAGAATGCTTAAGCAAGGTGAGCACACTAAACAGAAGTTAGGGTTGTGGAGTTTGAGTCATCTGAGATGACTCTAGGCTGGTTGTTCACATCTGGCCACTGAGTGATTCAGGAGGAGGCTCAAGTCTCAAGAGTGTAAGAGCATAAGAAGGGATTTGAGATTGGTTGGTCTTAGGCCCTTTCTACAGGAATTAGCTAACTCAAAGAGGGCCAGTCCTTCCCTTCAGTGAGGCCATAGACCATTAATATAAAGCAGTCTGCCACCTTGAATTCCACCCCTTTCCAGCAGAGAAATAGGATGATTTTTGCAAGTAGTATAAATTTATTAAGAAATAAGAAAAATTCTTAAATTTGGTAGCAGGGAATTTCTTCACCCCCATACTTGATTGAAACACACATAGAAGAGGTTTACAAAGCCTATGTGTGCCCCGGCACTAGAATTCCACCCACCCTTAGATCCACAAACCCTCACCTACACATCACAGAGTTTGAAGTCATGGATAAACACAACACTTGATTTCCAGATCCTTATTCTAAATTTTATCAAAACTATCTCCCAGATTAAACCTCATTTTAATCTTACCATTATCCTTCTAGACACCAGAATGGGCTCTTTATGGTCTGTAAATTGAGACCAAGCTGGTCTGCCCTGCAGAGTCCTTCACCCCTGGGTGGCAGTGGGGCTTTCTCCTCATTTGCTGTTGTCCCTCTGGGGAAGCGCTCCCTCAGCTCCAGGCTACTTTGCCATGCGTGTCTTTTGCTATCCCTTCTCTGCCTTTTAGATGAGGTGCCTTTCTTTCCAAGGACTTTGACCCTGTTCATCCGGCCCACTTTTTCTGGCACTGTTCAAACTCACTGAGTTCTCCTGGCAAGTGTTGCTGGGGTGAGGGGTGAGGAGTGCTCTTTCTTCTAGTGAACTTGTGTAATAAGCCATAGTGTGTGACCATTTGTTTGTTAGCTCTTAATGTAGCTATGCCTTAGCCTCTTAACGAGGCCATAAAGTTCCCCAGCCCAGCAGCCATTACTTACAGTTCTTTGTGACCCTATGGTGATTTGCGCTTGTTAATATTTATTGTTTGATTAAAGTCTCTTAAATTCTCAGCCTCTGTCCATTGTAGTTGTTTGGTATTTTGCATTATTGCATTCTTCCCCCCACCTAGAAGTTGCTAGATAAAAGAGACAGGGGTTGGAGATGTCTAGGTCTAGATCAGCTTGACAGCAATAAGCTAGTGACCTTGATAGAGCACTTAAACCGTTCTTTGCTTTGGTTTCCATAGAGAGTCAGGGGTAGGAGGAGGTGAGCCTTGCAGTCTCTCCCAAGTGTGTTAACCTGCAGAACTGCAACTGAGCGTTGTTTGAAGTGTCCATACAAGTTCATGGAAAAGTCCTTTTTTTAGTATGAGGTTTAGTCTTACTCTTCCATTTTGTTTTAAATTTTAAAATGATTTGACTCTGGTTAGAGTCCAGTTTATTAAATTTTATCTATTTTATATGTGTGTATTATCTATTTTAAATTATTTAATTTATTTATGTGTATGAATGGTCTTCTGCATGTACGTATGTATGTGTATATATGTATGCCTATCATGTGTTGTAGAGAAGCTGTGGGGTCTCCCAGCAACTTCCCCTGAAAGGTCATTCCTCTTTGCTAAACACAGGGTTAGATTTTCATCTTACTGTAGGCCTGTCCTTTTGTGGGAGAGGACTTCCAAGAGTTAGGGTTTTACTGTAGTAGACTTCCTGGGCTTCTTGTTAGTTCCAAAGTGTCATGGCTAAGGCCTGAGTATTGCTCAACTTCCATGGAGCAAGGGAACATGGCATCAAAGCAACTTTCTGTAAAGAAATTGAAAAGCCATGCAGATTTCATTCTTTTGTTTTCATGCTTGCTTTGAGATGAAAATGGCATTAAAATAATGGCAAATCAAATTACTTAGTACTTTATCACTCCACCACACTTCCAGCCCTTTTTCACCTTCCCCTCTCCTCCCAAGCTAAAGGATGCAGACTCTTGCTTGTCCAGGATGGGACTCCGTGTCTCTTCTCTGTCCCTCCTTTGGTGGAAAGGGAGCCTGGGCTGGGAGGCACTGAAGGGAGATGTAAATTGCAGCAGGTGAGCTGCACAGTGGGTTCAGGTGCCATTTGGGCTTCTTCCAGGGTACACAGAAGAAGGGCGCCGATAACCACAGGCACAGCTGTCTGTTTTCCTTCAGTACTCAGGCAGATGTTTGAGATTCACTCACTCCAGGCCTCCACGAGTGCATTTTCTTCCCTCTCCACAGATTGTGGGGATGTTGGGTCGATGGCAGGGTCTACATTTGCAAAGCCTTGCCCACATGGCTGTGTTGAGGAGTCACTGTGTGACCAGAGGTGAGCCTAGGGCTGCAGTGGGTTTTACATCCTCCTTTAGCAGATTTCCAGGTGAGCTTGTAGAGAGTGGGCTTAGCCTCTCATGGTTCCTCCCAAGTAAGGGAAAGAGTTGTAAGGACTTTCCTGATAGCAGTCACATGACTTGTCCCAGCATGGTGCCAGGAGCTTTGCAAGTAAGGTGAAACCAAAGGCTGGCCTTCATTCCCATGACACTGCTTTGGATTTGAATACCACCCAGTGCTTGAATGTTGATTTTTATTGTAGTAATCTCTCCCATTGACTGGATACTGGGGACATGTTCAAACATAGGACCTATGTCTTTTTTTTTTTTTTTTTTGTAACATGGTTATTCTGATGTCTGCTTTTGTTTGTGAACTCAACAGACTGGGAGGTAGAAAGATATAAATGTTTAGTTTATTATGGACATAATTTGTTTATTATATTGTGGTGTGTTAATAATTTGAATTAGAGCACCAAATTCTGAGGGGAAAGTGTCTGTTCCAGTGGATAAAGTACCCTCCACACTGCAGGCTGCAGTCTCTCTCATGAATTGAGACCTAGAGGTGAAAAACTTGGGATTGGCCCAACAGAGTGTACTGAATTACTCCGTTCACCTTGGAGGAAGGGAACCCGGAGACAAGATGTTTGTGGAAGTCTGAAATTACAATCTTGTGATTGATTATCTGCTGTAGCACAGATGCCCTCCCTATTCCAGGGTGGCAGTGGCTGGCCTGTGGTAACTGACACCCTCAAAGATCATGTAGACCTCCGTTAGGAAATGCACACATGAATCCTTTCAAGATAATGGAAAAAAACACATCAAGACCTCATGACAGGGCATTCACAGTACCCAGTGAGCACACTGTGTTGTGTTAGAACAGAGCACATGTTCTCTTTTTACAGTGATCTCACACTGATGTTGAGACCTTGTCTGTATAAACTGGCTTCTTAGAAGAGAGTTGCACAGATGCCTGTTGTCTTGTAAATGTTCTCTGGCTTTTTTTGTGTGGATGTATAGCACGGTAGCTGTTAGAGGGTGACACCTAGTGTTTGATGTGCATGTGACATGGGATGGGAAGGAAAGAGCTGACTTGAAGCCTTCCTTCCCAGCCCTTGATCCTGCAGACCTGGGCATTCACTGAATGAACTTGAGCTAGCCTGCAGGTCTTTAGTACGCTAGAGTCCTTGAGGGAAGGATTTAAATTTTAAGTTTCTGGGGTGGAGAGAACCAAGTTACAGCATTTTGTGCAGACTTTGTTATTTCTCTCTCCTTGCTTATGCAGACTCTCCAGTGAATTTTTTAAAATAAAAAATTGGCATAGAAAGGATAGCCAGTTAATTATGCTAGTACAAAAGTAGAAGAGAGAGAAAGATGTGGTAGTTTTTAGCCAAAAAGCAAAAGCCTTTATGACGTGGAGACTAGCATGGCAGCTGAGGCTGTGACTGACACTTCTTAGGTGAGTTTCGTGTGTACAAATAAAACTCTTAGAGCTGGGATTTCTTCAGGGCAAAGCCCACCTCTTATAACAGAATTCCATGCTACTAATGTGAGGATTTGTGAAATGTCTAGTGCAAGTTTTTTTCCCTCTTAGGGTTAGATCTGAACATCAATGTGCAAGTGGAAAGATAAACATATGAAATGTGTCATGTTTCTGCTTCCAAGGCTTTCAATGTTGCAATGTTAATGCATAATGAAAGGGTTTTAAATTCATATGTTAGAACCTACTGGGACTGTTTTCTCTTTCTGTCTGTGGTTTTGCATATCTTGTGCTGGTTGCTCCCTGCCCAGCCTCTTGCTGTCTAGTCTGTAGGCGGCAGTCCTCTGCTCTCTGTCCCTCACCATGACTCTCCAGGGCTCTCATGGAATGCAGCTCTGCTTCCATGACCTTCAGAGCTGTGAGCACACTCTCAGTGCTCCTCCAAGGACCTCTTCCTCTGACCTCTGCCTCCTCATGCCTGTCAGCCCCTGTCACCTCCTCATGCTGTCCTCAGACCAGCATAAAAGCTTTTTGGGGGTGGGGGGCACTGTTTACTCTTCCTGAAATGCCCTTCTCTTGTAGTCTCAGCTCTTTGTTTCTTCAAGATCCTGTTCAGTGGTATTTCTGCCTTTCCCCCTGAGATTCTAACTGTCAAAGCAGAAATGGTGTCTTTGGTCAATCTTTGATCTCTCACATGGTACCTGGCACAGAATGAGCACTTAACAAGAATATTAATTAATTAATTCGACAGATAATTTAAGCCTGTACCCTCTGAATGATCCATTTATTGAATTCATTGTTTTCTGTGGGTACATGTGCATACATGCGTTATGAGTAGTTCTCTGTGTTTTATTGACAAGTTGTATGTATTTAAAAGCCATTTCTAATGAACTTGGTCTTTTTTTGGGGAATTTAACCTGCTTATACTTAAGCTTTTTGTGAAATAATGAACATTTTTTTACCTTTATCTTTGTTTTGGGAAGAGTCACTGCTTTTGGATTTGTGGAGTATGCTTTGCAATTTGATAGGTATAATTTATATTTTCTTTCATCCCAGTAATTATCTTTAAATTAATGAAACAGTATCATCCATTTTTTTCTATATCAAGAATAAGATGTTTAATAGTAGCCCTGTTCTTTTTAACCCTCTATGTCTTTTGTAGTTCTCATTTCTCAACATTTTAGGCAATTTATATCCATGTTATTTTGTGGTGATATTTTAGTTGCACTGAAGTGTGGTGATTTTTTTTTTTTTTGTATATTAATAAATAAAGTTTGACTGGAGATTAGAGGACATAGCCAGCCATTTTTAAGTAAACATAGAAGTCAGGCAGTGGTAGCACATGCCCTTAATCCAATCACATGGCAAGCGGGGTCTCTGTGTGTTCAAGGACATACTAGGGAACAGCCAAGCGTGGTGACAAATGCCTTTAATCTCAGTACCAACCATAGAGACCTGGAGGTCTGTACACACAGGCACAAGTGAGGTAGCTGGACTAAAGAGCTAATGAGAGGGCAGAACAGCAAGGCAATCAAAGCCTGGGTAAATAGGAAGTAGTTCTCTTGGGAAGCTACAGTGGCTCTCACTATTTCCCTGATCTCTAAGACGTTCACCCCTGTATTTGGCTCTATGTTTCTTATTTAATAAGACCATTTAGAAATTCAAGTACATTATTTTATTACAGTATTTTTCAGATGCTGTTTCTCTCATGTTAAGTGATTTGGAAAATCTATTTTTATTAGCATGTTAAATACCAGTTATGTAAACAGCCCACTGCTGTAGGATTTTTGTTTCTATATTCTTGTTAGGGAATTACTTTGTTTAATATTTGTTGCTAGAATATGAATTATGTACTTCATTGAGGAAGGGAAGATCGTGGCTGTTGTGCTTCTAGCTCAGGAACACCTTTCCTTGTACTTCAGATATGTATAAGCATATATAGGTGACTGCATAATTTTCAGACCATTGCATCCCTCTCCTTTGATGTATGTATGTATCAAGGGAGCTGTACTTTGCTGCAGATAATTTACCAGGGACTGCATTGTTGTGTAGGCCCTTGGTTTGCTTTGGGTTTCTGTTGTCCTTACATTCTCTCTGCATCCTGATGCCCACTCAGTGGCTCGTGATCAGTTTACCACACTGTCCTTTGGAACTCACTGCTGATGGTCAGCCTGATTGTTGTTTTTTGATGAACATTTTCTGTTTGATTTTGTCTAGTGCTTTTCACTTTGTACTGAATTTACAACTTTAAGTGTGTTTTGCTCTTTTATGTGGTTCTGGGGAGTTTGTGATGCATGTTGTTGTGGCACATGGGGTATTCTATAATAGTCTAGATTCATGCTATTTATGCTTTCCATCTTCATGTAGTTAATGTTATCTGACTTCAGAAGGTTATTTAATAATACATCTGTTTTTTACTTTATACATTAATTTTTTTAAGTTTTCATCATCTCTAATATCCACTTGAGTCTTTAAGAAACTGAATTAGAAATGCAAAACCAGATTATCCTTTACTGTGTTTATGTTTGAGGAGGCATTTCCATTACTCTGTAGGATGGTCTCCCCTGTGAGACCATCATTCCAGCTGCACTGGACTTTCTTGGGAGAGAGTCACCCCCACACTTTTTTGCTGCTTTAAGTAAACTTAAGTAGACAATAATCTTTCTCATTTGATACTGTTGCCTTTATAGGTCTTCATTGATATGTCTTCCTTTAATTTAAAAATTATGTTCCATACTTATTTTAGATGTCTTTTATTGAAATTTAAGTTCAAGTTTCTTACAAATTTTAAGAAACTGTTTTCTTCTGGGCTAAGAAAAATATTGTCTCTTAAGCAATGACCTAATCATGTATTAAGATTTAAAATGTTTGGAGACACATTTAGTTTTCAGTTATCTTTTTTAAATGCCATTTAATGCTACCCTACTGTCTTAGGGTTTTTATTGTGTGAAGAGACACCATGACCACAGCAACTCTATTTTTTTTAAAAAGATTTATTTATTTACTTATTTATTATGTATACAGTATTCTATTTACATGTGTCCTTGCAGGCCAGAAGAGGGTACCAGATCTCATTACAGGTGGCTGTGAGCCACCATGTGGTTGCTGGGAATTGAACTCAGGACCTCTGGAAGAACAGACAGTGCTCTTAACCACTGAGCCATCTCTCCAGCCCCAAAGAGAAGTTATTCTTTTTTTTTTTTAGCTGAGGACCGAACCCAGGGTCTTGAGCGCTTGCTAGGCAAGCGCTCTACCACTGAGCTAAATCCCCAACCGACCACAGCAAATCTTATAAAGAAAATATTTAATTGTAGTGGCTCACTTACAGTTTTCAGAGATTCAGACCATTATCATCATGACAGGGAACATGGCAGTGTGCAGGCAGATGTGGTACTGGAGAGGTAGCTGAGAGTCCTACATCTTGCTGACAACAAGAAGTTGACTGAGACACTGGACAGTATCCTAAGCATAGGAAACCTCAAAGCCTGCCCCCACAGTGACACATATCATCCAACAAGGCCATAGCCACTCCAACAAAGCCACACCCCCTAATAGTGCCACTCCTTGTGAAATTATGGGGGCCAGTTACATTAAAATTACCACACCTACCATGTTAGGGTTGTTGCATGAATCCTAAATGGCCTTATAATAAAAACCTGGAGCCAGATATGAGGGTGAAAGCTGAAAGATCAGAGAAGCTGAGCAAGCCACAAGCAGGCCTCTTACCTTACCAACTCCTCAGCCTAAAATAGACCAGGTTCCTGTCTCCTTCACCTTTTTTTTTTAAGCTGAGGATCGAACCCAGGGCCTCGTGCTTGCTAGGCAAGCAAGCACTCTACCACTGAGCTAAATCCCCAACCCATCCTCCTGCCTTATATTCCTTTCTCTGCCCAGCCATATCATTTCCTGTCTCAACCTTCCTAGTACTGGGTGTGTGATCCCAAGTGCTGCAATTAAAGGTATGTACCACCACTACATGGCTGTTTCTCTTTCAGACTGAATTAATTTCATTTAGCCCCGTGTGTCCTTGAACTCACAGAAATCCAGGCAGATCTCTGCCTCTGCCACCAGTGCTAGGATTAAAGCTACCACTGCCTGACCTTTGAGGCTAACTCTGTGTTTGGCTTTTTCCTCTGATCAGGCAAGCTTTATTTCCTAGATTACAAACAATATATCATCACGTAGGGTAGTATTTCCTCCCTTGCCTGTGTGTGTGTGTGTGTGTGTGTGTGTGTGTGTGTGTGTGTACTAAAACTAGAATTACTTTCATTTCTTTTTGTGATTTTTCACTCACCTATTTGTTCATGCTTATTAGGAAATACTGTATGCTGGGTACTGGTTCTGATGTTTAGGATACAAGATGTATCTATCACTAAAGTGTGGGTCCTTTCTCCCAGGTAATCCAGCAATAATGGCAGAGTAGGCCTTATGCCTATCCACCTGAGAAGAATGCTGGTAGAGGAGGGTCTTTTGGAAGTGGTCTTATTCCAGGAGGTAAAATTTGAGTTTGGTGTTTACAGTGACCAATAGGGATCTGACAATAGGGAGCTCTTGCTCCTTGACAGCATGCTGACAGACTGAAAGTAGTAGAAGGGATTTCTGGTATAAGAAAACCAGCAATTTTCAATAAAGCTAAAATGTATTCATGTTATTCTATGGACTGGGATTTGTTTGTTTATTTGTTTTTTTATTTATTTAGCACCCAAAGCACAGCCTTCCCTCCCTCCTCTCCTTCCACCCCCTCCCCCAATCCTCTACCCCTAATCCACTCTTCCTCCATATTCTCTCAGAAGGGGCAGGCTCCCTGTGGGCATCAGCAAAGCATAGCATAGCAAGCTGCCATAAGACCAAGCACCCCTCCTTGTATTCAGGCTGGACAAGGCAATCCAGCATATTCATTTTATTTTTAAGATTATCTGTTTGTTCATGTTAGCTCTGTCTCTCTAGAATTTAAAGGTTCTAAACAGCTACTGGTCACCAGTGAAACTATTCTGTCTGTGTAAGAGTTGAGTTATTTTCATTAACTGACGAGAATCCACCAGATAATAGCAAAAATGTTGTCTGTCTGTAGGTTGACATGGAAGCATGTGTGGCGTGCGTGTGGGCTCTATGTGCATGGGTCCCTCTTAAGCCAGATTGGTTGTGCAGTCCAGGCACCTGCAGAATGCTCTTGTGAAAGGACTGCTAATTCTCATTCTTCACTTTCTGCACATTGTTACCCCCAAGGTCACAAAGCTGAGATGTCTGCTCTTTTAAATGAAGTCTTCTGTTTTCTCCCAGGGCAGCATCTTCTGTACGCACACCATTGTGCCCTACAGCTGGCCTGGGGAAGGGTTGCTCCCTACTCTCTAGTCTCACACTGAACAGGTTTAGTTGGTTGTTTCAGGTAGATAACTGGTGTGTAACATCTTCCTCATTCTTTGCTGCCCTACTTTCCACGTAGACTTAGAATCAAGTGTGAATCGACTTGGGTTATGCTGCAATCATCTGGTAATAATTTGGTAAGAAAAGTTTTCCATCTAAATTAAATGAAGACTGGAATTTTAAAGTTCACTGTGGCATCTTGTATAAACTCCAACTTATGTTTCATATTATTCCTGGTCATGCAGTAGGTTCTGAAGAAAAAGTAGCTACGGATAATCAGTTAAAAGAATGACAGATTCCCTGATGTGCTGATCGGTAGTAATACCTAATTTTGATTTTGAGTGTGCTGTAATGGATTACCATATAGATGCAGCTGAGCACTGAGCATTAAACAGAGTCATGTGTTTTCCAGAAAAATCATATTTATTCACACTGTGTGGCTTTCTTGAAATATTTTTTTATTTTATTCTCCAGTGAAACTACAAACAAGATGTCAATAACTTATGAGGCATTCACAGCAGTATAGCTTAGAATATCAGCTGCAGTACAAGAAATGCCAGATTGCATTTGTCTCACCAAAGAGAGGCTTCATCTGGAACTTCCGAGGCACAGGCTTAGCATTTAGACTAGATAGTTGTGTTTGGATTTATATTTATTGACCCTCATAGGACTTAATCCATAAAAAACAGCCCTCACAATGTTAGTGTATGGGAAGAAGTGGCAGTATGGATATTGTTTCAGTCTCTGAATTGTTGTATGAAGTTTTGTCATTTAAGGATATATTCTTTTAAAAGAATTATCTTGTGTGTGTGTATGTGTGTGTGTGTGTGTGTGTGTGTGTGTGAGTGCATGTGCCATGGAGCACATGTGACAGTCAGAGGACAACTCGTGGAAGTTAATACTCTCCTTCCATCATGTAGGTCCTGGGGATGGAACTCAGGCTGTCAGGCTTGGTAGCAAGTGCATTTCCATTCATCCATCTCACAGGTCCTTTTAGGATATTATTACCTCAAACATTAGACATGATGTTTCCTATCTAAACCTTAGAGAATATTTCTTAATGTCTTTAAAGTAGACCCATTTATAAATCTGAATTATTTTGAGAAGTAACAATGATTGTCATGACCTTAAGTGAATTGGAGATGATTTTTGTTGCAGACTTAGACAGTATGCAGACATGTTTATTCACATCTACTTGATGCATTTTCTGTTTTCTTATGAGTGTGTGTGTGTGTGTGTGTGTGTGTGTGTGTGTATGCGCATGCAATTTTTTTTTTTTTTTTTTGAGACAGGATTTCTTTGTGTAGCCCTGGCCATCCTGGAACTCACTCTGGAGACCAGGCTAGCCTCATACTTAGAGATCCTCCTGCCTCTGCCTCCTGAGTGCTGGGATTAGAGGCATGTGCCACCACCACCCAGCCTGTTTTCTCACATTAAAAGGTACTTTTCTTAGTTACATACTAATAAAAGAAAACCAACTAAAGAGTTAAAAATATGTATTTTGGAAACTGAGAAGTATGACTCAGAGCCAATTTGTTAAAAGTTGAAAGATTGAAGAGCAAAGGGAATGCTAGACATTAATCTAGATCAAGACAAGATCCACCCTGATTCTTTAATTAATTCACCTAGCACCTTCTTGAATAATGGTATCCAAAGGTGATCCCGCCGTGTTACTGGGAGCTACCTTTAAAGAAGAATTCAGAAGAAGCTCATTTTGCTCAAGCAAAATGACCTGTTAGGAAGCCACTTTCGGCTGAATTGGAAACAAAGCTAGGGGGCATCTGGGCTCCTGAAGTGGGGTACACTTATCTTAGTGTCCCAGCCTTTTAATCTGATGAGAGTAACCTAATTAATCATTTCAATATTACTGTGGCACACAAAAAAATGTGTTGTTCAGATTCCCCTTCAAGGATTTGCCACCTCTTACAAGAGTGGCATCCACTGATAGCCTCTGGCTGTTAGTGCCTCAGCCTTCCAGCTCACTCTCTTCTCCATTAGGCTGGAGTATAGGGTCTCACTTCTAGTTGTTTGGGCCTTTGCTCCAGAGCTCCCTCTGTTTCCTTCCCATTTCTTCTCCAGTGCTACTCTTCTGTCAACTGTTTCTAGTAACTCCATTGTAGTGTATTTTCCAAAGAACTTGTCTTGCAAAGATTCTTGTTAATTTGTTACCAGAGACACTGACTGACTTCCACCCTATTGTGGCTACAGGTGGCTCTTGAGTTGTTTGGTCTGGCAGCAGCCTAGACATGGAGTCCTTCATTTTAGTCCAGTTCCAGAGCTCCAGTTTCCAGCTGGCTGTGGCTGTTCATCTCTGTGGGCTCTTGCTCCCATGTATTGTATTCCACAGGCATGGTGTGGGGGAGTGGGGGGTACAGGGGCATTAAAGATTATATCCTTTTGGTAGGACAAGGCTTATGTGAGTTTTAATTGTCATCCTAAAAAGCAAGACTTCCTAAACTTTTTCTACTCATGATCCTCTTTTGTCAGAGAAATTTTTACTCTACCTCAGTTTTATAGGTATGAAATAGGTATCCAAATGAAACATTTATTGATAATAGATCACAAAGAAATTTATTTTAAAATAATTCTTTGATAAACATAGTTTTTACCATATATTAAAGGTAGAATCATATTTGCATATTAATAAGATAGATGTGCTTACTTTTTAAACTTAAGAATTAGATTTTAGCAGAGTATTTGAAATAAGATAGAGAATGTCTTCAGAGCTTTTCACAGTTGATCATTGTTTTTATTTTATGACTGTCAATGCTGAGGATGCCACTCTGCATAAATATGTAGTATAAAGTAGCGGAAATGCATTAAGGCCATTTCAGAAATTGCTAGAAATTCTGTCCTAATCTTGTGCCAAAGTTCATTTAATGATTTTGAACTTGACCAACAGTTTTAGGAATCAAGCTCATTAGTGCAATACGAACCAAAGATTCACTAATTTAATGCTTATGTTCTGAAGAATGTTTGTAGGAAATAATGAAATTCTTCGTTGCCTATAATTAAACTATTGTGTTTCTATATGAGCAAAAAACTTGTATACTTCATAAAGGCACTACAGTTCATAAACATACAGTAGTTTCAGATCTGAGCTTCGGTGTATGTTGTGTATTTTGAACCAAGTCTGCAGGGAAGTTGCGCAGTGCAATACGGTCAAGCACTGCTAGCCAGACCTTAGATTCATCCCATGTTTGATTTGAATTAGTTTTTGGTTGTTGCTTGTTCAGAAACCTTGGAATGTTGCCAACTTTTTGTAACTCCTACATGGTTAGGTGATGCCATTTGGAGTTGTACCCCATAGTTTAAGTAAGAAGCTGGCTTATAGAGAACTGACTTTTTAGGGATGAGATGTGGCTCACACTCACATAGCAACTATGAGGTTCTCAGTAGTAAGAACTGACTTTCACATCTTCTGATTCCCTTTTTAAATGTAATATTTACAGCTGTGCATGGTGGCCTACACCTTCAATCCTAGCACTCAGGGGACAGAGGTAGGTGGTTCTCTGAGTTTAAGGTCAGCCTGACTTACATAGTGAGTTCTAGGACAGCCAGGGCTACATAGAGAGAAATTGTCTAAAAAAAATTATTTGTATGTATGTGTATGTCTGTCTTAGTTAGGATTTCTATTACTGTGAAGAGATACTATGACCACAGCAACTTTCATAAAGGAAAACATTTAAGTGAGGTCACTCACTTACAGTTCAGAGGTTTAGACCATTATTGTCATGGTGGGAAACATGGCAGCATGCTGGAGAAGGAGCTGAGAGTTCTTACATCTTGATTCGTAGGAAACAGAAAGTGGTCTGAGACACTGGCTGTGCCTTGAGCATATATGGGACCTCAAAGCCCATCCCCATGGTTATACACTTCCTCCAACAAGGCCATACCTACCCCAGCAAAGCCATACCTGCAAATAGTACCATTCCTTGTGAGTTTATGGGGGCCAATTACATTCAAACAACCGTAGTGTCTATGTATGTATGTGTTTTTAAGTGTTCATTTTTGCACGCTTATGTGTGTGGCTGCAGGTGTGCACATGCCACAGTGTGCACCTGGAGGTCAAAAGACAGTTGTTGGTTCTTGCTTTCCACCTAGTTTGAAGCAAGCTTGCTTCACAGCTGCTTACCGCAAGTTAACTTCCAGAGCTTCTCCTGTCTCTGCCTCCCATCTCCCTGTAAGAATGCTGGGATTACAGACTCATGAATCTGCAGGATGCAAGAATAGGGATTTTCATCCCACAGTGATAAAGTATTACCAGTGCCAATAGATATATTTTGACTATTTGCAGTTTTCTGTATTAAAAAAGAGTAATTTCTGGGACAGTGAATTGGCTTAGTGGGCAAAGGTACGTGTTGCCAACCAGACAGCTCACTCCAGTCCCTGTAACCCACATGTGTAAAGAGAAAACTGACTCCCAAAGTTGTCCTCTATTATTACATTAAAAAAATATAGGGATTGTAAAACATCAGAAGCAAACTTCTGCCCTCCGGGGTTCTCCCATTGTGCTGTAAGCCTGTATTTAAGACCTCCCCGCTTCTTCAATAAACAGCATTTGGCCTTCAAAAAAGAAATTGAAGACAGCGATGTTCTAAAAAAGGAAGTGGTGATGGTGTCATGGGCCTATGAGGATGCTGGACTAAAGTCTATCAAATTGTGCAAACAGGAGAATTGTATACTATGTGAATTATCTGTCAATAAAGATCTTATATACATAAAAAAAGAAATCTTAGAATCTAAGTATAATTTACCAGAATGTGCTCTGGAGTGGGGGTCAGAGGGAGGTCATTCTCATTGATTTGGGTTTTGGATTTTTTTTTAAAAAATATTTATTTATTTATTTATAATGTTCACAGAAGAGGGTGCCAGATCTCATTACAGATGGTTGTGAGCCTCCATGTGGGTGCTGGGAATTGAACTCAGGACCTTTGGAAGAGCAGTCAGCACTCTTAACCTCTGAGCCATCTCTCCAGACCTGGATTTTTTTTTTTTTTTTTTTTTTTTTTTTGTGAGCATAATCAAATCTTCAAAAATTGTTTGAGAATTTCGTACACAAATATAATGTATTTTGATTAAATCTACTCCCTTTTCAAATTCCCCTTCAATTCTTTCTTTTCCCCACCCAACTTCATGTGCTCTGTTTTTAAATCCATGGTATCACTTAATACTTCTTGTTAGCATGGGCATAGCACCATCTATTGGAGCGTAAGTAGTCTCTGGGGGACATATCCCTGAAGAGCTGATGCCCTCACTCAACAGCCAGCTTTTGGTAGTGAGGGCTACTTTTTTATTTTTATTTTTCCAGAGCTGAGGACTGAACCCAGGGCCTTACACTTGCTAGGCAAGCGCTCTACCACTGAGCTAAATCCCAACCCCTGAGGGCTACTTTTATTAGCCTGGTCTTCCTGTTCTTCAGAAATTTGTTGCCCACTAATGGATGCTTTCATAAGTACAATCCTAAGACCTACTTGTAGGCATTAATTTTATGAAATTTTTATGTATATTTTAAACTTACACCTATTTATTTGTGTGTTGACGGGGAGGTAAGTAATATGGGCCTATCATAAAAATGTATTTCATGTTTATAAATTTTTATTTTGTAGAAAATACTGCAGTTTCTACCTGAACGAATTTTCTTTCGATGGCATTACCAGAGTATAGGTAAGATAAAAGCAAACAATGTATTAGTGATATGGATTTCTACCAGCTGAGGTTTGAGCAATGCTTTATGTAGCTAATTCCATCAAGGTACCTTATAGAGAGAATTAAAGGTATGGTAATTAAAATCAAGTCCAACTGATGGAGTGCAGAGAATGAGTGACTGGAGATCTGTGTCATAGCTCCTCCACCAAGGGCTCAGGAAATAGCGGTGGAAGGGTTGTGAGAGCCAGAAGTTGGGGAGGGCTGTTGTCTCCATGAACTCACAGTGGCTGCAGTTGCCTTCCCAAGATGTGCATGAGATCAAGCCTGTTAACTTTATAGGATGCATAAAGGAGGGAGGGGGTTGAAAAAGAGCAGAGGACATGAAGTTGGGAGGGGCTCTAGTGGGAGGGGGTCCAGCAGGAGTTGGAGCAGGGAGTGGGAAGAGAATCTGATCAAAAGAGATTGTATATGTGTATTAAATTTTCCATGGATACATTTTTAAAAATTAAATCTCTCATTTTAAATGTGCCCATTGAGGTACAGTCCATGGGCTACCCAGGGGTGTGTTAAAGATGCACAATTTCAGGCCCCAGTTTGACCTATTGAGCATGATGGTCTTTTAACAAGAGACACAGAAGGATTCCTGTGCATATGAAGTTGGGAGGCACTGATCTGGAGTATTTTCTTGAATAATTGTACAGTATTCCTTACCAAAAAAATGTTCTTAAAGTCTGCATTATTGATTCAAAATTCCCATTTGAATACTTTAAGAAGTAGCAGCCATATTTAGGAAGTGAAATTGGGAATCAATCTCCCCTGAGACCCAGCTATACCACTCTTGGGCATATTCCCAAGGAATGCTCAACCATACCACAAGGGCACATGCTCAGCTATGTTCATAGCAGCATTATTTGTAATAGTCAGAACCTGGAAACAACCTGATGCCCTTCAACTGAGGAATGGATAAACAAAATGTGGTACATATACACAATGGAGTACTACTCAGCAGAGAAAAACAATGACATCATGAGGTTTGCAGGCAAATGGATGGATCTAGAAAAAAATCATCCTGAGTGAGGTAACCCAGACTCAGAAAGACAAACATGGTATGTATTCACTCATAGGTGGATACTAGATGTAAAACAGGATGACTAGACTGCTACTCACAACTCCAGGGAGGCTACCTAGAAAAGAGGACCCCAAGAAAGACCCAGGGATCGCCCAATGACAGAGAAATGGATGAGATCTACATGAGCAACCTGGACGTGAGGGCAGGTAATGAAGGGCAAGAGTCAAGGGAAAGAGAGCTTAGGGGAGTGGGAGATCCCAGCTGGATCAAGAACAGAGAGGGAGAACAAGGAAAAAGAGACCATGATAAATGAAGATCCCATGGGAATAGGAAGAAGCAAAGTGCTAGAGAGGTCCCCAGAAATCCACAAAGATACCTATACAATAGACTACTGGCAATGGTCGAGAGAAAGCCTGAGCTGACCTAGTCTGGTGATCGGATGGCCAAGCACCCTAACTTTAGAACTCTCATCCAATAACTGATGGAAGTGGATGCAGAGATCCATGGCCAGGCCCCAATTGGTGAGAAAGAGGAGGGATTGTATGAGCGAGAATTGTTGAAACCATGATTGAAAAAAGCACAGGGACAAATAGCCAAACTGGTAGAAACTATGAACCAAAAGCTGTGGAGCCCCCAACTGGATCAGGCCCTCTGGAGAAGTGAGACAGTTGATTAGCTTGAACTGTTTGGGAGGCATCCAGGCAGTGGGACCCAGATCTGTCCTTAGTGCATGAGCTGGCTGTTTGGAGCCTGGGGCCTATGCAGGGACACTTTGCTCAGCCTGGGCGAAGGGAGGAGGGGACTGGACCTGCCTGGACTGAATCTACCAGGCTGGGCTGAATCCCCAGGGGAGTCCTTGCCCTGGAGGAGATGGGAATGGGGTTGGGCTGGGGGGGGGGGGAGGGGACAGGGCAGAGGGGGGCAGGAGGAGGGAGGGCAGGGGAATCCGTGGCTGATATATAAAATTAAATTAAATATTAAAATTAAGAAAACAGAAGTAGCAGCGAGAGAGAACTTACATAAAGAAAGCAAATGACATTGCTCTCCTTCTGCCTGGCTCTTTACATCTGGCAGCACAGTTGCCATTTAAAACGCCCAGCCTAACTGGAGCATTCCAGGGCACCCATTATGGGTTCTGCGTGGGTGTTTAAGGAGTTCCTGCTTCAGTCCTACCTGTAAGGCTCTGCACTTGATACGACTTTTCTTCCTTAACAGTTGGCTACCTACAGTGGAAGAAAGTGTGAGCCTTGGAATGGAATCTGACTTTGAGAATTAATTTCTTTTACTATTTATTGAGGGAGAGACAAACCTTTAGAGCAGAAACAAAGAGCATGTCACCATTCTTGCTTTGGATAGGCCTCTTGGCCCATGGGTAGAGAGATGAGAAAAGTAATTACAGTGTAATTGTTGCTGTGAGAGGCATATAGTGGGAAGGTAGAAGAAAGATTGAATAGGTCCACCCAAGAGAAGTTTTTGGGACCCTTCAAGAGAAGTCACTTCCTCCGGAGCCTTGAAAGGTGAGCAGGGCTTCCTGGTTGCGAGAGCAACATGTAAAGTCAAAGAACTTAAAAAACAATGGCATCATCAGTAGATATTCCAAAATCCAGAGTTCTAATTTTAATTAAGGATTGTTTCTATTAAAACAGGTAATAAATTCTTATAGAAACTGAATTTGAGTTTTGTGTTACAAATTTAAATTTAAAGAAGATAAAGCATGTGTACTATATATACCCATGGAACTCAGTGACTGAATCTTTATTCTGAGAGAGCTCATTAATCTTTAAATTCTTCAAATAAGCAAAGAAAAATTTCCCTTAAATATGAGGAAGATTGCCCTAGCATTTCTTGAACTTTTGTGATTATATATTTAAAATAAGGTAAAAAATTTAAGATCCAAAATATCACCTAAAGAGGTACCCTGGGGATTTGTGAGATTCTGTGGTGTGGAAATGAGAAGTAATCATGTGCAGCTGTCTTGGCTATTCGGGAAGAATTGTCATGGCCAGGATGAGCTAACCGGGGCTCTACTTGTCTAAGTTCACGAGGGGATGGCTGAACTCATGCTCCTGTGAGTATGGAGCCAGTTCTCTTGGTTAAGCAACAGCTTCACAGCTTGGCCTTTCTTTCACCTCCTTGGTCATCTGAAACCTTGCTTTTCTTGGAGACACCTCTGTCTCCCTCAGGATCATGGAGATGAGGTCATGGCCTTTCTTTATGAAGTGCTAATTCCAGAAATGGCTCAGCACCCAATCCTTGGACTGTGCCAGCTTGGTGCCATGTTGTCTCATCTCCTTTTTTTTTTATGATCTTGTTCTCTTCTGGCCCTTCTCCTTGTTACCCATAAGCTCACTGTCCTCCTCCATCCTTAAGAAGCTTCTTGCCCTTTGTTATCATATAGATAGCTGTCTGGTCACAAACTTCCATCTAGTCTCTTTTCTAGCCACTCACTGTTGTTGTTATTATTATTATTATTATTATTATTATTATTATTATTAAAACAGCTTTATTGGGGTAGAATAAACAGAATATATAAAAAATATCATGAACATAGTATCACCCCCAATTTTCCTCAACCTCCTTGGTAATATCTCTATTCCCTTCTTCCCTACCTCAGCCCCAAGCACTAATACATTTTTTTTGTATTTAAATATATTTATTTATTAATTTTTTTTCATTTAACATACCAACCCCAGTTCCCCCTCCCTTCCCTTCTCCCCGCTCCTCACCTCCCTCCCACTCTACCCCCATCCACTCCTCAGAGTGGGTAAGGCCTCCCATGGTAGTCAACAAAGTCTGGCATACCGAGTTGAAGGAGAGCCTAGCCCCTCGCCCTTGTATCAAGGCTGAGCAAGGTATCCCACCACAGGGAATGGGCTCCAAAAAGTCAGTTCATGCACCTGGGATAAGTCCTGGCCCGCTGCCAGGGACCCCACAAACAGATCAAGCCACACAACTGTCACCCACATTCAGCTGGCCTAGTTCAGTCCCATGCAGGTTCCTGAGCTGTCAGTTCAGAGTCAGTGAGCGCTAATACATTTTCACAAGGTTCCCTAGATTCAACACTGAGTAAAACCCATAAAAGACAAAAACTGATGACTTGGATTGCTTCAAATCCACTGCTAGTCTGCCTTTGCCTTTTTTAGAGTCTTGTTTATATGAAATCAGGTAGCACTGTTCTTTTTTGTTTGTTTGGCATCTGCTTAGTTAGAGTTATTGTTGCTGTGATGAAACACCATGACCAACTTGGGGAGGAAAAGGTTTGTTTGGCTTACATATCTTGAATCCCTGAGGGAAGCTAACGTAGGAACTCAAACTGGGCAGGAACCTGGAGGCAGGAGCTGATGTTTGCTGGCTTGGTTTTCATGGCTTGCTCAGCTTTCTTTCTTACAGAACCCAAGACTCACCATCTCAGGGGTGGTAACATCTACGGTGGGCTGGCCCCTCCCACGTCAATCACCAATTAGGAAAATCCTCTACAGGCTTGCCTACAACCTGAGGTTTTGGAGACATTTTCTCAATTGAGATTCCTTTCTCTCAAATGACAATAGCTTGTATCAAGTTAACATAAAACTAGCCACCACAGCATCTTTTTCCACTCTACTTGTTTTGAGACTCATCTGTATGCTATGTACTAAGAGTTCATTCCCTTTTATTTCTGAGTAGAATAGTATTCCATTGTATGGCTTTGCCATCATATATTTTGATCCATTCTTTTGCTGATTAGTGTTCAGGTGATTCTCATATTTGGCTGTTATGTATAAACCTACTGTTAGACATTTGTGTACAGGTCTTTAGGTAGACATAAGCTTTCCTATCTCCTATAGAGAAAACCTATCTGGTAAACTGTTTTGCAGAATGGCTATATCATTTTATGTGCTCAGCAGTGTCACAGTCCAGTTAATAGCAGATGTCAGTGTTTAGTTTTTGGTTGTTCTATCTCATTGACTCATGGTGTTGAACGTCTTTTTATGTGATTTATGTGTGTCTCTGGTAACATATATTTCAAGGCTACCCATTTAAAAGTTACATTGTTTTATTGTCTTAATTTTTTTTGGGGGGGGGGTTCCAGTATTTTGTATGGAAGTTTTATCAGATATATGCCTCAGAAATATTTTCTCTATATTTTAAAGAACAATGTTTTTAACTTTGAAGAAGTCCAATTTGCAGTTTTTATGGGTTATACTTTTTATTGTCATATCTAGGAATCTTTTTTTTTGGTTTTTCGAGACAGGATTTCTCTGTGTAGCTTTGCGCCTTTCCTGGAACTCACTTTGGAGACCAGGCTAGCCTCGAACTCACAAAGATCCGCCTGCATCTGCCTCCCGAGTGCTGGGATTACAGGCATGCACCACCACCACCCGGCGGAATCTTTAAAAATATTTTATTTAATATTTGTACATGCATATAATGTGTTTGGATCAAAGCTACTCCTCATTCCCTTTCCTCCAGTTCCCCCCTTTTATCTGTCCAACCACTTTTCCCTCCAAACTTCCTCAACACTCTCTCTCACTTTAAAAAAATATTGCTGAGTCCTTTTACTGCTTCCTGTAAGGGCATGGGCGTAGGCATACCATGCGCTGGAGAATGGCTTCTCAGGCCCACAGCTCTGAAGAATTGACTCTCCCTCCCCCAGCAGCCATCAGTTGCCACCAGCTCCTCAGATGGGCACGGGAATCTGTTATTAATACAAAATCATAAAGATCTCCTGTGTTTGCACATGTGCTGCCTCCCCACCCCACCCCCAGTCCCACTGTGTCGACTGGCTGGGCCGGGATTCACAGAGATCCCCCTGTTCTGCCTCCCAAGTGCACCATCACACCTGGCCTATTTTCTTTTAGTCATTTTGTATTCAAGTTTCACATTTAGGTCCTTGATCCACTTTAAAGCAATTTTTGATGTATTTTACTTCCTTTAGTGGACTACTGTTCCTGTGTACTTGAGTGGATGTAGAAGTGCCACAAAATTCTGTCTTCTTCCTCTGCTTGCCACTTGCTGTGGTCCTTGCAGATCAGCAACCAGGGGGTTTTTCTTTGTGCCCCTGACCTTGCCTATGAAAGGACCAACTGGTGGTGTGTGGTATCCACTTCAGTGGTTTGAGACGTGAGGCAGAGAACAGATTTTTAATGAAAAAAACAAAATTAAAACAGGAAATAACTTTGTTCAGCTAAGGTTAGATTAAAAACATCTGTATGAACTTTTATCTTGGAAAATAATTTTTGAATATCTTTAAAAGATTGTCATTTGTGGCAGTTGCTTTTAATCGCAGCACTCAGGAAGGAGAGACAGGTGGATCTTGAGTTCAAGGCCAACCTGGTCTACATAGCAAGTTCCCTGCCCTCCTGAGCCAATGAGCTGTCTCTCTACCCCCAATTACTGTATTTCAGAGATATTACACTATGAGATATGGCCAGCATCTTAAAATCCAAGTTTTTGAAAAGAGAGGAGCAACCGTGCATAGTAATCCTGCTCTTAGAAGACATGGCAGAGCAAACAAAGGCTCCAGTGTGAGGTGTGGAACCTCCTTGTAAATTGTTTACAGAGAGGCCCCAGAAGCCCCTGCCCCCAATAGTACAAGCCATAGTGCTGGAAGGTGCCATGCAGATTCCTGGAAGAGAAAAGGGCTCAACAGTCTTACCCAGCTGTGAGCCCTACAGACTGGAACGCTGACCTGTCACACAGGATGTGCCCACTGTTGTGCAGTTATCATCTACTCCAGTTCACATGCACAGGGCACACATAGATAGAAGTCGGACCCAACAGAGCATGTGTCTGCAATCTCAGTGCTCTTAGGGGGAGACAGGAGGTACTGTGAAAGCTGCTCAACCAGCTTGATTTCTCTATCTCTTGCGTCCAAAAGCATGTGAAATCTTCAGTAATAGGGTCTTACCATCTAGTTCTGGTGGACAACCGAGAAGAATAGCAACAACTTGTGTTGTTTGGGGACCTCTAGTGTCTCTCATTTCCTGAGATTTTTAATCTTTCTGGGCCTGGGTGACTGGTAGCTCAGTCTAATTTTCTCCAGCTCCTCTCATTTATCTGCACATTTCATTTTTCCTTTAAAACTGAATAAGATTCCAGTGTGTGTGTGTGTGTGTGTGTGTGTGTGTGTGTGTGTGTGTGTGTGTGTCTTATTTTTGTTATTCGTCCATCAGTTGGTGGACATCTAGGCTGGTTCCATTTCTTAGCTCTTGTGACTAGAACAGCAATGAGATGGATGAGCAAGTGTCTCTGTAATAGGAATGTCAGTTATTTGCACTTTTTAAAGACTTTTTAAGAGGCTCATACTCAAAGTACTACTATCCTTAAAATTATCTTTTTTCCTGTGAGGTTGCTTTGCCTTTGAAGGTCAGTCTTACATTTTTAAAAAGGCATGCATTTTTTTTCCTTTCTAAAGCTGATCTTTAAACAGATATTTTGAGGACTGTTGTGTTAAGAATGCTTGCTGCTCTTGCAGAGGACATGGGTTTGGTTCCAAGTACCCACCCACACATTGAGCGGCTTACATCTGGCTGTAACTCTAGTTCCAGGGGATCCAGTGCCCTCTTATGGCTCTGAGGTCAGCTGCACTAACAGTGCACACACATACTTGTACCTGCATGCACACATAAATTATATCATAAATTATATACACATTTAAATAAAAATAGAATAAAATAAATATAGATATTAAGTATTCCCTGATATACTTTAAATACTTATTTGTGTTGTTTTAAACTTCCAGGTTCAACTTTAAAGAAGCTTCTACACACTGGAAATTCTATTAAGGTAATCATTTCTGATGAAAGTACAATGGAATATTTCTTTAACACTTTTTAGATTTATTCATCTTATTGTATATGTTTGAGTGTTTTGCCTGCATATATGTATGTATATGCGTCACACGTGTGCTTGGTGCCAGCAGAGGTCAGAAGAGGGCATTGGATCCTCTGGAACTTGAGTTATGGATGGTTGTGATGAAGGCTGTGGGAACTCCTCCTTTATGTTTCATGTGCATCTGACAACACATTGTAAATCCTCATTTACAAATGTATTTTCTTTTATTGATATCTTTTTAATCATTTAGGAATAAAGAAAAGGAGGACTGTGTGTTTTGAATTCTAAAAATAGAGTAGAGATGGAAGTAGTATGAAAAGGGGACATGTTTGTTCATTTTCTGTTGGATACTGCTCACCATTCAGATCATGGTGAAGGTGCAGGAGGGAGCTGAGTATAGACAGACACGAGGCCGGGAAGCTGGACAGCAGCCCGTGTCACTCAGCCAGCTCTTCAGAGTCCCATTAGCTCCAAAGAACATTATGTTAACATGACTGAAATTCTATTCTGTTCTCCCCTAGTGTAAATGTGGAAGGTGAGTCTCTCTGACATTGCTCCCATGGACAATTGAGCATTGATGATAAGGATATTGTTGCCTTAAAAAATGAAATACTATTAATAGTTCAGTGGGGGCCTTATGCAAGTTAACTCTCTCAATCCTCCCATTTCACAGATGGGACAACTAAGACCCAGAGAAGTCAAATGATTCTCCATGTATCACAGCTAGACAGTAGCAGAGGGTGAATTTGAACCCAGGCTCCCTAACTTTCATGCCCAAGCTTTTAGCCTTTGTACTATATTGCATCCTTGCTCGTTACTGAAGGAAGAGCTTGTATACTTTAATGATACTTTTATCCCCTCTTCTTCCTTCCCTTTCTCTTTTTTGGAGGTGGGCAGGATCTTGCTTTGAAGCTCAGGCTGGCCTGAAACTTGGGTTTTCCTATCTTAGACTCCCACATGCTGGGATTACAGACGTTATACCATCATACCATACCTGACACACACACATTCTCTCTTTTTCTTTTTCTTAAGACTGATGCTGCTCTACAAATAGTGTATTAAGTGTTTGATTTTTGTTGCTTTTAATTTTGTTTTCAGATAAGATGTGAAGGAATCAGACTGTTTCTTTTGTGGCTTCAAGCACTTCAGACAAACTGTGCAGAAGAGCAGGTGCTGATTTTCGCTTGCCTGGTGCCTGGTTTCCCAGCGGTCCTGTCATCCAGGGGGCCTTGTACACTGGAGACACTCATCAACCCTAGCCCTAGTGTAGTTGATGGTAAGCAGTATTAGCAAGGTTGACATGCTGAAACGACTCTGTTAATTTTTAGTTGTGTGTGTGAGTGTGTGTGTGTGTGTGTGTGTGTGTGTGTGTGTGTGTGTGTAAGTGTATGACTCATGTGTATGGGTACCCAAGCCAGAAGAGCACTCCAGATACCCCAGGAGCTTCAAGTGATTGTGAGCCACCTGACATGGGTGCTGGGAGCCAAACTGAGGTCCCCTGGAAGAGCAGCTAGCCAAGTGCTCTGAACTTCTGAGCCATCTTCCCAGCTCGAAATTACTCTTGAGCTTACCTTGAGGGTTTCCTTGGTGTTGATGTTCTTGAATCGAAGTTCTGATGAAGCTGAGGAGGAATGATTCCTGTGATTCACAGAGGATTCCTAAAGACATCATAATGAAAGCCGTAGTTCAACCCACAATACCACAAAAAACAATAAAAACTTAGGGTACAGGAAGTGGTGGCATAAGCCTGTGATCCCAGCACTTGGAGGTGGAGGTGGAGATAAGAGGATCAGGATTTTAAGGTCGGCCTTAATTACCTACCTAAAAAGTTTGAGGCCAGCCAGCCTGGGCTATGTGAGAAGCTCTGTCTTAAAAAACAAAACAGAACAAACAAACAAACCAGAACAAAAAAATCTGGAGCCTATTTTCTATTAAATTATAATGAGAAAATTTCTGAAGTAACAGAAACAGGAATGGAATGCAGGGGGCAGATGTTGGCTACAGTGTGAAGTAACAAGTGTTTTCTGTCAGCTAATGAAATTTAAATGTCTTCCCTAACCACTGTCCGTTGTTCTTATCACTGTTGTTTCTTTAAGAGGCCATTCATCTTACTTTGCCAACTGTGTTTTTCCATGTAACATAGAAGGACAGTAGTGACCTCATTGGACTATCTGTGTCCTGTGAGTGTGAACTTACTGTGTAACACTTCATTGCGTTGGATTTTAGGCTGACCAGGACAGAATTTGAATGGAAAAGAATGGTCCAGAGGAAGGAAAGGCTCTGTGGACTTCTATACTGGGCCCTAAACCCTTGTTCATACTGGTTTGGGGTTCAGTCTGAACAGTTCCAGTAGCTGGATAGATGTGTTGTAATAGAAACCAGTTTTAACCCCTTATTTAAAATTTTACTTTGATGAATAAGCTCTCGTTATTTTTTACCTTTTAGCAAAAATATACCCAGAAGAAATCACCCCACTTCTGCCAGCTGTATCAGGGGAGAAGATCGCTGAGGACCAAACATGCTTTTTTCTTCAAATACTGTTGAAATATATGGTTATTCAGGTCAGAGAAAAACCAAGCTGTCTCAATGATGGGCTTATTTTCGTAGGAAGGAGAGTTACTGCTTCTTTTCTTTCTGTGTGTCTGTGTTGCTTTCCCTGAAGTGATTTCATGTGGCGACTTATTAAGAGCAGGGCATGCATCATTGCTGGGCCACTTCAGAAAGACTCGGTGTGAGTACTTTTATGTGTGAATTATTTAAGGTATCTTTCCTTAAAAAATGTTATGCATCCTTTGGCAACTTCATACATAAATACAGTATATTTAGATCATCTTCATGCCTCTTTCTGCCACCTCTTCCTTTTTCCCTGCTCCTCCATCAGCCTTCCAACTCCATGTCTCCTTCTCCTCTTCCTTTTTTTTTGAGTCAGAGTCTCACTGTGTAACTCTGGCTGGCCTGGAACTTGCTATGTAGACAGGTAGGCCTCAAACTCTGCCTGCCTCTGCCTCTGCCTCCTGAATATGCCACCTTACCTAGCACCTCCATTTTAAAATAACCCACTGAGTATAATCAGAGCTGACAATTAGATGTGCATAGGTGTCGGGCCATTGGTTGGATCATGGGTAACCTCCCATGGGCTATGGTGCTGAAGAAAACCGGCTCCTCTTCACCCAGCAGCTATCATCTGCCAAAAGCTCCTCTTCTGCCCATTTTGAAATGTTGACTGGCTTGACCTTGTGCAGGGAACCACAGCTGCTGTGATGTGCCCTGCCATGTCTAGGAGTCAGCTATTTTGTCGTAGTTTTTCCTGACCTTTGACATTTAGAGCTTTCTACTCTTTCTTCTAAGATGTCCCGAGCTATGGGGAAAGGGGTGACACATATAGGGGTTCTATTTGGGGCTGAGCATTCCACAGTCACTTTTTTTCTGTACTTTGAGCATTTGTGAACCTCTGCACTAACCACCATCCACCACGTGCAGAGGCTTTTCTGATGAGGGGTGTGCGGTGTGCTAACTATAGTATTTAGAAGGCAGTTTGGTAATATGTCCCTAATTTAGCAAAATAAGTAGGCTCTGCCCTAGGGCCTGTGATACTCAGTCATGGGTTCTTGGCCAGGTTTACAATACCTAGAATTTGTATCATCTTTTGAGCTTTGTTAAGATATAATTTCATTATATTATTATCAATATTGTCATTTAAATATCGATAACAGGAATTTTAATCTAATATCATTTCATGTGTGTGTATGTTAATTTAAACTGTAAATATACATTTGTCCTTACCCACATATTATCCAAAGGCTGCAAGCTTGGAGTGGAAGAATAAGGAGAATCAAGATACTGGTTTTAAATTTCTTTTCACATTGTTTCGAAAGTATTATCTTCCTCATTTGTTTCCATCATTTACTAAGTTAACCAACATCTACAAACCTGTACTTGGTGAGTACTCTTTTATTCCTGTATGGATGTCATCCACAGGGAAACTGTACCGTAGCTTTCATAGTAATAATCCCTGTGATATTTTAAGGCAAAAAGTCACTTTATGTTCATATTGTTTGAAAAGTTAAAGTTACTTAATGAATGATTCAGTTATGTAAACTCATTTAGAGATTTTTTGCCTCACGGAAAACAATGGTTTCTATAAAAATAATTCAAAACGTCATGATATTTCTGTATGTTTGACACCTTTTAATGTCATATTTTGCATTTCTTAGTCTTCTCTTATGGGTGATGAGTTATAGTGATGTTAGACCCTGCTCAATGGTTAGGCTGTCCAGCCCAGGACACACAGTTGCTGGAAGGATGCACTTTATGTTGGGGCTTTTATCTGCCAGGATACTAGCAGGTACTTGTAGAGGGAGATGCTTGAGTGATGTGACAGTCTAGAGACAGGTGGTCCCAGAATGCTGGAAAACAGGAACATTTAACTTAGCTACTAAATTTTTCTTTATTGGGATTAGGCTTAGGATTTACAGGATGCAGTAATCCCTTACAGTGGTGAAAGTGGGGACAAATCTTCTCCCTGTGAAACACCAAGTTAGTTAGTGGATGATCAAGAATAGCTTTGGAGGAGAAAAGATCACAAGGGACTATACTCTCTGAATTTGCTGACACACACACAGACACACACAGACACACACAGACACACACACACACACACACACACACACACACACACACACACACGGACTAACAGACACATGAGAAGGGGGAATAGCTGAAGCCCGATGCATTTTTAAAAATCTAGAATAACTGATTTAGGGGGACTCTAACCTGTATTTTGGTGTGTGTGTGTGTGTGTGTGTGTGTGTGTGTGTGTGTGTGTGTGTGTGATTTTTTTTCTCCAAAATTTGTTTCTGACTTTATGTGTTGTCTGTATTCATTGTAAAAGCATGAAACATTGTTGTTACTAGGTTGAAAGTTACATATTGTAACCGGTCATGGTGGCCCATAACTGCCCTCCTAGGCCTTGGAAACTTGAGACAGGAGAATTGTGAGTTAGAAGCTAGCTTTGGCTACATGTAGAGATTTTATATTGAAAAAGAAAGAATAAAAAAGTTATTTATTGTCATTATTTTAGCTTCACCAAGGTACTCCAGGAATCTAGGAAGTAGTTAAGATATAGGGTAGGACTTACGGTAAGTTTCTATCTCAAATCCAGCCTTATAATATTCATAGTTGATGACACTTAATGAAGACTGAGTTTCTGAGTTCATTTAGATGAAAAGTCTTAGCTTTCTGAGTGTAGGGATTACAGACTTGTACCACAATGTCTAGCTTTAGATATTTTTTTGTTAAAGTTCATGTTTGCTTTTACATTTGTTCCATTCATAAAATAGCATTAAATTAGCTATACCAGAAATGAAGATATATTCACTATTGTAGTCTCAAAATTATAATTATAATCTTCAAAATTGTTAATGAGAGAAATTAGCATGGTAGTATACTATTGCAGTATGCAAGCAATAACAGCCACCTCTTTTTATTTATATTGTAAGGCATAATCAGAATCAAGCCTTCTAGAAGTTGTTATTTTGTAAACATTTATAGGTCTTCATTATTAGTTGCTATTTAAACAACCAAATATATGTTTATTAATTGGAACCATTTGTATGGATCATATGTTGAGATTCACTAACTTAATTATGTATTCTTTTTCTTTCTATCAGAAATCCCTCATTTGAGACCAAAGCCTGTATATGTTACTGTAACTCGAGATAATGAAACAATTTACAGTACAAAAATTCCATACATGGCAGCTCGTGTTGTTTTCATTAAATGGATTGTAACTTTCTTTTTGGAAAAAAAATATCTAACTGCAACACAAAACACTAAAAATGGAGTTGATGTATTTCCTAAAATCATCCAGGTATGCCAGCCATCATTTTAAAATCTTTCTCTTATGTAATAAGCACAGCCCCACATTAGCAAAGTAACTGATTGTTGGAGCTGTGGTTGTTGTAGGTTTTGATCTACTGGCTCACCTGTGTGTAGGGCTGAGGTTTCAGAGGGAGCTTTGGTCTGAAGCACTTGCCACACAGTCCTGGAATCACTGCAGAAAGGCAGTCTCAGGGGCAAGGAGAACTCAGAAGACAGCTCTTGTGCTCCCTTCTTTCTGCTTTGCTGACATGTTGTATCTTCTGAGCACAGGCACAGGCTCTTGTCCTTTCTTCTTTAGTCACCAGTAGCTGGAAGGCCATCAGGTTATGTAGATGTGGCCTATGGAGAGAGTTCATGCTGTTGTGTATCTTCTGGCTTCTCAGGAGAGGGCTTGGACTCACAGCTCAGGATGCTGGGGTAGCTTTTGCTTCATGATGCTGTTCCTGGAAAGAAGTCTGCCTTTGTCTGAAGCCTTCCTAAAAGACTTCTTAGGTCGGAGGGTCTTTGGTATGTGTACTTGGTGGAGCACCACTGTTTTCAGAGCTTAGAGAGCAGTCACATTAATGAGGGGTCATGGCTTTGTGTGGGTTGATTATTATTGTTTGTTGTCTCCAATGACAGGACTATCAAGTGTAGTTCACTTATTGAAGATTTGCTGATATCAAGGAGGTTCCAGAAATAGGACATCGATCCAAGCTGGAGAAACAAGCTGGAGGAAGCAGATCAGTAGTTGGTGTACTTCAAGGTCATTGGTGCCTTGGTGGGAAGAGGAACACCATGTAGTCTAGAGCTTGTGGATCCACTGTAGAGGACTTACTGTTTACCTAGAGGGCAAACTTGTTTTCATAAGAGTCTCAGGATTGAATTACAATAATAATAACAGAGGGCTTGCTGAAAAGTAGTTCAAAACAAAACAAAACCCCTTAATTTTGTACTTTGGAAGTTAGAAGATGAAATGAAAATGGTAATGGTTATATTTATTTCCTTAAAATTTTTATTTCAAATTTAAAATATGATATTCTTTCATAGATCTGAAGTGAGTGAGCAAGTGTGGTGATACACACTTTTAATCCTACCACTTCAGTGGCAGAGGTAGGTGGATGTCTGTGAATTCGAGGCCAGCATGGTCTACAGAGTGAGTTCCAGGAGAGCCAGGGCTATTACCCAGAAAAGCCCTGTCTCAAAATACCATAACCAAAACAAACAAGCAACTACCAAACAAAACAACAAAAACATTACTGTCCTTGTCAAGGTGATCAAAACTGTTTTCAAACCATGCACTAGTTTTATAAAAGATGTTATAAAATATTTTAAAGTTCTGTTTCACAATAGAATTCGCTTTTTTTTTTTTTGCTGAATATGAGGAGGTTTTGGTTTTCTGTTCCCCAAGTGAAATAATGTTCTTTTCTTGGTCTAGAACTATTTTTTTTAAAGATTTATTTACTTATTATATATATAGTGTTCTGCCTGTATGTATGCCTGCAGGCCAGAAGAGGGCACCAGATCTCCTTACAGATGGTTGTGAGCCACCATGTGGTTGCTGGGAATTGAACTCAGGACCAGCTGGAAGAGCAGCCAATGCCCTTAAATTGAGCCATCTCTCCAGCCCCCTAGAACTTGTTCTTTTGACAGGGAGAAACAGCTAATATGTGCCTTTTAGACTTAGCTTCCCTAGCACTAGGTAAATCTGGCCTTATAGATTTCCTTGTTCTGTGATGTGTTACTTAGCTCTTTGTTACTGTTGCAAAAATACCTGAAATAGTCAACTTAAAATGTTTATTTTGGCTCATGGTTTAGAGGTTTAGTCTGTGGTCATTTAGTCCTGCTGGTTTGATTTTGTCCATCAGGGATTGAAAAAAATTGATATAGCCAGGCAGCTGAGCATATTTATATGTATACCTCTTTAGTTATATTAATAAAATAATACTTTTACTAATTCTGAGACAGCTCTTGCAGTGATCTACAGGCTCTTGGGACAAATGACTGGGACAGTGACACACACAAGCTGACAGCTCTGCAGAGTTTTAGACATTTGTTTGTGGACTCTGGTCGTATATTCTATTGTTCTTGAACTTTGCAGAGGCAAGGCTAGGGTGTGCTGACAGGTTGGCAGATCAAGATTGAGGAACGAGTGGTATCACACTCAGGCACCACCAACAAAACAGCGAGACATCCCCCTGAGAGTTGCTTTGTGGGTGGTGGGTGTCCATGCCTAGGCTAACCCTGAGAATGAGCATGTCTCAGTATGGGCTATGGGGTTGAGAGGTACCAGTGTGGCAGAGAAACTCACGTGGGGAGTAAGTAATAGTGTGTGTTGTGTGGTTTTCTGAACCGTGGTAGTGCTGGCCTGGTCCTGGTAGGCATCTCTGTTTTGCTGACAAGGCTTTTTCATGTGTCAGGGGACATCAGGATGGACTCATCCTAACAGCAGCTTGGAATTCCAGCTTGATTCTAGTGGATGGAAGACAGATCTCCTTCTGAAGGCAGTTCTTCATACTTACAGCTTTACCCACTGAGCCATCTTAGCTCTGGAGCTTACGTTTAAGTGACCTGATGCTACATTCTCCATGCTGTTTTAGTTATTTCATTGCTGTGATGTAAACCACCTCAAAACTTAGTGTCTGAAAGCAGAAACCTTATTTTTTTATTTTACTTTGTGGGCCAGGATCTGCCTTAGTACATCTGTGTATTTCATGGGCTCTTGGGTGGTGACCTTTAGCTGGTGAATGGTTGGTCTGCAGGATGCAAGATGACTTCATTCACATGCCTGTTATTGCCAGTTGGAAAGAAGCCTGGCTCATTTTGAACTACTCTATACTGTTTCATTAGCAAGGCCATTGGATTTCTTATATGGCCACTGGGGGCTCCAAGAACAAAATATTTTAAGAGATGGAAAATGTTAAGTGTTCGTCTTTTGGGCCTGGACTGGTGATTCTTGTGCTTTTGTTATAGGCAGTTTTCAAGTTTTCACACCTCTGTGACAGTAGAGTAAGTGAGTAAGTGTGGAGTGCTGGTGTGATGATGGACACATATTACATTTACACACTAGCTTATTTTGTGGTTTCACAAATGCAAATTAAACTCTTTAGCTGACACAATTTCACAGCCCTCTTCCCTGAAATAACTTAGTAGTTTTCCTGTTACAGTCACTGAGTTGAGGAATAATTACTTGGTTAATTAGAAAATTGCTAACTAGAGGCCCAGGAGTCATGCCTCAGGCACCTTCCTGTACCCCGTGCAAGTTGATGGTAATCAGAGTACTTGGAAGTAAGGCGAGACCTGGATCTGGGGATGTGGATCAGTGGCAGAGCACATGCTCACTTGTGTGAGATATGGGTTCCTTCGCTAGGACTGCAACACTCACAGATCTCAAAAGGCAATGAGCAAGACAAGACTTACCTTTGCTAGGTGGTGGTGAGTGGTGGATTGCTAAGATGTGTGATGACATTTTCCAGACCGTTGGTGGTGGTGCAGCACAAGAAAAGGTGCCAGAGCTGGATGGTGCTGGGTCCACAGAGCAGGACAAAAGCCATTCTAACAGTAGCACCTTGTCTGACCGAAGACTCAGCAACTCCAGTCTTTGTAGCATTGAAGAAGAGCATCGAACAGTGTATGAAATGGTGCAGCGGATCCTCCTGTCCACACGGGGTTATGTGAATTTTGTGAATGAAGTATTTCGACAGGTCAGTGCATGTTATACATTCATGAAGTTGAAGTCTCTTTGTTCTTGAGTTAGTCAGCTTCCGATTGCTTTAACACATGCCTGGGGGCATCAGTTTAAACAGAGGAGGTGTATTTGTCTCAGTGTCAGAGGTCTCAGTCCAGGGTCACTTGGTACTGTTGCTTTGGTCCTGTGGCAGGGTGGTATATTAAGGTAGGTACAGGAAGCAGGTGAGGCCTGTTTACCTTATGGGTGGGTGTGAAAAAGAGAGCAAGAGACTAGAGTCCTACAGTCTCCTTTGTGGGCACACTCTGTCATGACCTATAATACCCCATTAAGCCACACCTCTTAAAGTTTATGCTGCTTTTCAATAGTGCCAAACCAGAACCAAATTACACATGGGCCCAGGGGAGGATGGGGGCATTTCAGATCCAAACTGTAGCATTGTTTTATTTATGACACAGTAAGCAATAGTATTGATAATTTAGCCTAATTTGTAGAACTAAGTAATGGCCCTTCTAGGCCCACTTTTAGTTTGTCACAAGTTTTTATGACTCACAAAAAAGGTTTTTTTTATCACTATATAATGAAGGAAAGTTCAACAAATACTTTCATGCTTCCATGGCAAACTCAGCTCAGGTAGGTGGATAGAAAGCTATTCTTAGTACTTAGCACCAAGTGAACCCAGTGTTCCCAGAGATTCAGAGCTCTCATAACCCAGAGGCTCTTTCCGAAAGCTGTTCTTTCCCTGAAACATTGTTCACCCGAGTATGTGATAGAAATACTTGTGGCACAGGAGGAAAGAGATGGATGAGAAAGAGAGGAGAGGAGAGAAAGGCTTTGTGTCCAGGACTCTCAGGAAAGGTGCTGGGAAGAACTGAAGCCTGAAGCCAGAAGAAGCAAGGTAAAGAGAAGGAAGAGATCGGAATCCAGATTGCAGCTGATGCCCGAACTTGGCAGCAGGGTTGGTGCTCCTGGGACACAACAATGTCTGGGGTTGATTTTGACTGGCATCTTGTGGCTAGCCAACTTTATTATATTTTAAATTTATCTTATAAAGGATAAATTTACCATTGAACTATGATAAAAGCCTGCAATCCAAGTATTTGGGAAGTGGAGGCAGGAGGATCAGTTTAAAGCAAGCCTCAGCTACACAGCTAGCTTGAGATTACCCTGGGCTACATGAGACCTTCCTTGTCTCAGAAAACTAAATAACTGACTGACTAACTAAATAAATGTATCATTATCAGAAATTGATTAGGAATCATAATATATAGGGTTGTTTAATCTTAGTTTTGTATTTAGCAAATCCTTCATCCTGGTTCCACAGCCTTAGAGTACTTGCTTTGTTGGATATTGTGCCTACTTTTTGTTTGTTTGTTTGTTTTGTTTTTGTGTTTGTTTTTTGTCATTGAGTGGTTTCAAGAAGGTATCCCAAAATTTATTTTCATTGGTCCTTTGAAAATAGTGAATGTAGGGGTTTTTTTTTTTGTTTGTTTGTTTGGTTTGGTTTTTCGAGACAGGGTTTCTCTGTGTAGCTTTGGTGCCTGTCCTGAATCTCACTCTGTAGCCCAGGCTGGCCTCTAACTCACAGAGATCTGCCTGGCTCTGCCTCCCAAGTGCTGGGATTAAAGGCGTGCGCCGCCGCCGCCGCCGCCGCCGCTGCCGCCGCCGCCGCCACCACCACCACCACCACCACCACCACCACCACCCCCAGCTTATTTTTGTTTTGTTTTGTTTTGTTTTTCCTTGTACTTGTGGCCAAAAGCTTAGTTGAGTGTAATAATCTTAGGTCACTCTTGCACTTAGAAATTTGTAACCAGACCTCTCTTGACATACAAATCAGAGCCAGGAAGACTTTATAAGGACTTCAGTTCTAAAATTGAAACTTGGGGATGAATACATTTAACATTTTTTAAAGATAAACTTAACATGTTTGCAGTAAGCAGGAAACTATAACATCTGACGAATACATACTAAAAAAGGAGAAAACATAATTTAAAATGAATAATAGTAATAATTGGGGTGTTTATTAAACAGAAGAAAATCTCAGTGTATAGTCTTAATAGCAGAATGGAGGCAGCAGAAGATAGACTAAATTGGGTGAAGAAATGGTCCTGCACCTACCTCAGTGTGACGGAGGTAAAGTGGGGCAGGGTGAAGCAGGAGGCTCTGATGAGCAGGCCTGGTACTTTTCTCGCTTCTCTCTCAGCTCTGTTCTGGTTTTGTTTGTTTTCTATCCAGTGAGAATATCCTGCTATAGATGATCCTTTTTTTCCTTTGAAAGTCTTCTGAGTATTTGCAGATTTTTTGCATAATCACCAGTTGCAACATAGCTGTGTGTGCTGGCTAGTTTTATGTCAACTTGACACATGCTAGAGGAGGAGCCTTATTTGAGGAAATGCCTTATTAAGATTGGGCTGCAGATAAGCCTGTAGGGCATTTTCTTAAATAGTGATTGATGAGGAAGGGTCTATTCCATTGTGGGTGGGGCCATCCCTGGCTGATGGTCCTGGGTTATTTAAGAAAGCAGGCTGAGCAAGCCATAAGGAGCTAGCCAGTAAGCAGCATCCCCCATGGCCTCAGCATCAGCTCCTGGTCCCAGGTTCCTGCCCTGTTTGAGTTCTTGCTCTGAATTCCTTCAGTGATGAACAATGATGGGGATGCATGAGCCTAATAAATCCTTTCCTCCTCAACTTACTTTTGGCCATGGTGTTTATCATGGCAATAGAAACCCTGAGTAAGACACTGCAGAAAGTCAAGTTTTGTTGCTACCTGGTGAAACCGAACATTTGAGAAAGAGAAAGTGATGGGGAAAGGAAGAAGTTGGTAGATGAGGACTCAGGTTCTGAAGAAGGAGGAGGAGGAGGAGAAGGAGGAGGAGGAGGAAGAGGAGGAGGAGGAGGGAGAAGGGAGAAGAAGGGAGAATGGAGAAGAAGGGGGAAGGGAGAAGGAGGGAGAATGGAGAAGAAGGGGGAAGGGAAAAGAAGGGAGAATGGAGAAGAAGGGAGAAGGGAGAAGGGAGGAGGAGGGAGGAGGAGGGAGAAGGAGGGAGAAGGAAGGAGAAGAAGAAGAAAAGAAGAAGAAGAAGAAGAAGAAGAAGAAGAAGAAGAAGAAGAAGAAGAAGAAGAAGAAGAAGAAGAAACCATCTTGTGAGGGGTTGCCAGTACAAGGCTTTATAGGGATTGATTTTGGGCAGGGACATGGGGTAGGTAGGCCTTTGAAATGGTAGGAAAGACAGTAATTCTGAATTTTCTGAAGTTTGCTTTTCTGTTCCACATATTATTGGTATCCATAAGTCACCAGAGGTTCTGGGCTTGTTCGTCTAAAGAAAAGTTGCTGATTAAATAGCTTTATGTCCCATGCCATTTTAAGCCCTTTTCCTAGGAGTAGCTAACTCTGCAGTTAGAAAAGTGTAGAAGGCATCTTTCACCACAGGATAGCCAAAGGCATCTGTCTCTGGAGAACAGGGAAAGATAGCTAAAAGAGGATCTTTCCCTGAGTAAGATACTGAAATGAAGCCTTCTATGAAAGAAAGAATTTAACTACTAGGTCACTTCAGCCAGAGGCATCCCTTTTGGCAAAGCTGGAGGGAGACCTGCAGTGGACTGCTCAACTGTGTGGCCACCAAACTCAGGGATTTTTACGGTGTACTAAAAGCCATGAGGCTAGACTGTTAAGTTAGAGTTTGCCCTCTGTAGCATCAGTATATATTGAGTTATATTATATGTTCTTGTGCATTGAATAGTTTATCATTCAGAAGCTTCCAGTTTTTTAAATTTATTTTTAAGTTAAAATGTAATTACAGCATTTCTTCATTTCCCTTGTCTCCCTCCAACCCATCCCAGATCTTCTTTCTAACCCCCCATGTCCCTCCTCCCTGTAGCCAGAAGTTTTCCTGTGGTCCCGCCCGGCCCCACGAGGTCCAGACAAATCTCTCTCCCCCAGGGTCCTTCAGCTGCTTGTAAAATAATCATTCAGAGGCTTAATATTAATTATCAACTGTATGGCCATGACCTATGGCTCAAGCTTCTTGGTAGCTAGCTCTTATAACTAAACTCAGACCATTTCTATTAATTTATATGTTGCAACATGTTCTGTGGTTTTACCTATGTGCTATTACATGCTTGGATTTCCCACCTGCTTCTAAGCTGCCTTGCCATAGGCCAAAACAGCTTTATTTATTAGCCAGTGGGAGCAACACATATTCACAGCATACAGAAAAGTGTCTCAGAGCACCTCCCTCCCCATTTCCTTTTCAAATTGAGGCCTTTTTCTTTAATCATTATTGTTACATGCATGCACATGCCCATACAAATATCTAAATACAACCCACAGAATCCATTTTGTTGTTTGTGTGTATATGATTTCAGGGCTGGCCACTTTCTGTTATATAACCAGTTGGTAGTTGGGGTGGGGGTGGGGGAGGCGACTCAGCCCTGGGAGAGGATAATCCTTCCTCTCAGCAGCCTTACTTACTTGTAGTTCTTTATCTAGATGTGGGACTGACTATGTGAGATTTCCTCTTTTCCAAGTTACCATGCCTGTTGATGTTCCTGTTGATATTGTCATTGCTCAGGTTTTGTTCAGGCTGCCATTTTTAGAAAATACAATCTCTAAGCAGACTTCCTGGTCCTCTGGCTCTTATAATCTTTCCACCCTCTCTTCCACGGTGTTCCCTGAGCCTTACGTGTAGGAGTTGTGTTAAAGATATATCTGCTGGGCTTGGCTCCCCACAGTCCAGTGATCCAATGGTATCCACTTGTGGCTTTCTGTGATGGTGTCCATCTGATGTAAAGAAAACAGCATCTTCCAGTTATATAAGGATAATGTTTTTCAAAGTCTGTCTTGCGTAGTCTTAATATGGCCCTACCAGTTGTCTTCTGGTTAGTGTTTGCATGATAACATGTTTTTCTAACTTTACTGTCTACCTCCCATGGACATATGCTATGGATTTTCTTTACAAATTACAGGTGTTTTATTTGTTTGTTTATTAACTTTTTCTTAAAAACAGTGTAATAACCTCTGCCTTTTGATTGCAGCTTTATTCCATGTAACACAGTAACTGCTTTTCTTGGGTATTAATCAGCAGTCTTACTTTTACTTTCTAATTGTGCCAAAGGTTTTTGGCTAGTCGTCCTTTTTTCCCAGGACTTAACGTGTGTGGTAGGTATTACAGTCACCTGCAGTTGTGCAGTGGCCGGCATCATGGCTCTCTAACCTAAGATCTATTCTCATTTTCAGCAGAAGTTCAAGTTCACCCTGTTTGTTCCTTCTCAGCTGACAGGACTTTGTAATATATTTGAATTCTACATTATAAAATGAATATATACATATATATCTCATACTTACAACTACTGTATTATGTTATATAACATATATTTACACATGCCCTATTCATTTAGAATTATACAAGTACCCTTTTTGTGATATTTTATTCCTTGCCAAATTTCTGACCTAGGATAATTTCCCTTTATGTCTGAAGGATAATTTTTAATATTTTCCTTAGTTCATGTCTGTTGGTGACGAATTTTCTTATCTGAAATTGTCTGTTTTGCTTTCACTTTTGAAGTCTTCTTTAGGATGCTGTATTATGTCTACTGGTAGCCATGTGTTCTCTGCACTTTGGGTAACTCCAGCCCTTTGTTTCCTGGCTTCTGTTTCACAGGCACTGCAAACCATTTGGTTTATTTCTTTGAAGGAAATGTGTCCTTTTTTGCCTCTTGGCTGCCTTTAATGTTTCTGATTGCCTTTGGTTTTCAGCAGTTATACTGTAAAATTCTCGTGTCTGTTCTGCTTGCTTTTGTGACCGTGACTCTGTGGATTTGTCCTCTCATCTCAGCCATTCTTGCATACTGCTCTGTCCCGTATTTTGCATCTCTGTCTAGCTCTGCATAGGGTGACCTTGTCATTGCATTGCCTCTCTGGCCTTTGCTTACTTTCTGCTTACTGCATTCTAGAGATTTCCTTCATATTCTCCCAGTTTCCACTTTAGCTATGTCCCTTTTGCCCGACCTAGAAGTACACAGCTTTTCATTTGGATTGTTTTGTTTTCAGATGTCCTTTACTTCAGGTTCTGATATTTCTGGTATCTAGATATTCTGTTCATTTGGATCATGTCTGTTTTTTTAAATTATGATTTTATTCAAATTGACTTAGCATATTTCCAATGATATTTAACAGTAAGTTATATATCATATTGTCCTGGCTGTTTGTAGAGATATTTTTAGGATTTCTTTATAACTTTATTTTCACCTATACAAGAACTACTCTCTCTGTGAGGAGGGTAGTGTGTTATGCCTTTATGTCAACTTTGGATTACTAAGTTGTCTACATTTTGTCAGAACTGATTTAATGGTCCCTGTATTTCTTTCTTTGTAATGTTTTTCTAAATAATGTACAATTAAAAAAAAATGCCAAACTTCAATCAGAGACATGGAGGTTAAAGTGTTTCTAGATTGAAATGGACCAGTCAAGTGAATGAGAAATAGAATGGATCGAAGGAGGGATAGAGGGTTGGGTTTATGGATAAATATGTAATAAAGCAAATATAGTTGCTGCTAATAACATCAGGGGAATGGGGCTATTCACTGTGAAAAAATTAGTTTTATTTGTATGATTTTTTTTTGCAATAAAATTCAGGAAGAAAGTAAAACAACATGTACTTTGTCGTAATCTTGATTCATTCAATTTTTGTAATCTTTTGATAACACAGAATCCTGTGTTCTAAAATTTGATGTGATCTGGCTGACACCTTGGAGAATTTTGGCATCTTATGTACCAATGCTGAAGCGACATCTGCCTGTCATTGGGTCCTTTGTTGTGAAACTTAGGAGTGGTATTTTAAAAAAAAGCCTAGGAACTAACTGTAACCTTGAGAAGTATCTGTGGTTCCTTTCGGCTCATTTGTCCTTGTCTGTGTCATTCGACCATTTGAGTGAGGGGTGCCGGTCCTTCCTACCTACCTTGCATTACAGAAATAGCCCATAAATATGAGATGCAAAAGGCAGATGCATTTAGTCTTCAAAGTCATTTTTTTCTGTCTTCTTGCATGAAATCGCAAATATGTAAGGAGATTCCTTAATATTAAAATTTTCCTTGGCTGAGAGATGGCTCAGTTGGTAAAATGCTCAGATCCCCTGCATCCATGTAATAAAAACGTGGTGCCGTGTGTCTGTAATCCTAGCACTAGGGAGGCGGACATAGTAAGATCCCTGCGACTTCTTGGTCAGCCAGTAGCCAAATTGCCAAGTTCCAAATTCAGTGAAAAATCCTGTCTGATAAAATAAGATGGTGAAGCAGTCAAGGAAGCTATCCAATGATGACTTCTGGTCTGTACGTGCCCACAAAGTTTTTGAGGTTCCTACAAGTGTGGAGAGTGTTGCAAGTGGTTATTCTAGTTAGTACAAGTACAAGTACACGTAGAGGTGCTCGATAAATGTAGAAACCTGTCTGGGAAGGAAGTAGAAGAGAGACGTGGGAAGAAGGAACAAAAGTGGGGTGAAAGAAAGACGAGAAGGAGGAGGAAAAGGCAAAACAAGCAAGGAGAGCCCGTATCTGTAGCAGGCTCCAGTTCTGTGGTGTTCACTGACCCAGCACGGCCAATTCAAGCTCCCAGCGTGGCTCACCTGAGTGCAGGGCCCAGAGCGGGTAAATGCAGCCAGCTCCGTGCCCGCCACAGTCACCTCTTACTTTACACACCATTTCTGATTTTTTTGAGGAAACTTATAAGTTTAGTTATAATTGTTTTATATAGACAACTAAAATACCAGTATGATTTGGTTATGGTTCATACAAAAAGTAGAAGAATCTATGAAAATTTATTATTTTTCTGTTCCAAGTATAAAGATGTCTTTTCCCCTCAGATGATGGTGTATAGAAAAGTGTGTGCGGTCTCTGAACAAGTTAAATGTTTTTGAAGTTGGTGATGGAAACAAATGTCTATAATGCAGCTTTATGACAATCTGAGCTTGTGTGGCATTGAAGAGCTTTTGTTTTGTTTTTTTCTTTTCAGGCATTTTTGTTGCCTTCCTGTGAGATATCTGTAACAAGAAAAGTAGTTCAAGTATACAGGAAGTGGATCCTCCAGAACCAACCTGTGTTCATGGAGGAGCCAGATAAAAAGGATGTTGCCCAGGAAGATGCTGACAAATTAGGACTTTCAGAGACTGACTCCAAGGAGGTAACATTATTGCTCAGTCTCCTGAGGTGAGGGTACATACCTCTTGGCAAAGTAGATCTGCGTGGTCAAGGGTCTCACTCTGCCCACAAACACAGATGGGAGCAGGATGTTCTCAGGTTGTTGGGGTTTGTGAAGACCTGCCTCAGAAGCATCGGCCATGCTCTGTCTTTGGTGGGCAGTTGTCTCCGTCATCCTTAGCCCAGAGCTACATGAACATGGCAACTTTCGTAATCACTGTTGCCAGAGCTGTTTTCTCATATTTTGCAGTTCTCTCTGTGAGACTGAAAAGCTCTTATCCTCTCCTTGACTTGTTTAAATAAATAGTTGTTGGAAAAATTAAATGTAGAATGTTTTGTCAGACTTGTTTTTTGCAGTTGACTGTCCAGAAGAAATCTGTATTAAATGTTTGAAGAGATTAGCCCAGTAAAGAGCAAGTACTTCTGGTGTGCCAGCAGTACTGCCTTCCTGCAGGGGGCACTGTCCTATTCAAGGCTAAGGCTTGAATAAGCTTAAAATGACAACACGGAACACCCTCCCAAGCACAAAAGAAACAAATTGTATTTATGTCCTGGATTAAATTAATTTACAATATTTAAAATTCTTAGCCACAGACTTAAAAACTTTAAATGTCTGTATTGATTCTGTTGTTTTGATGTTGGGGAAATCATTTTAGTAACTAGTTATGAGGTCAGATCAACAGAAAGCAAGTAGAATTTGTATGTGTAGAGGCCCGATTTCTATGTCCCAGCATCAGGCAAACTTGGCTTTCCTAGTACACACTAAGGGCTGAGACCACCTGGGGTGCTAGAGGTTGAGCACTAAACCGAGTGTAAGGAACCAAGCGTGTAAATATGGGCTTCTCCCTGATTGGCTAATGGATTGTTACCTTCTTTAGGCCTCGTCTGAAAGTTCTGGTCATAAACGGTCATCCAGCTGGGGACGCACGTATTCCTTCACAAGTGCCATGAGCAGAGGGTGTGTGACAGAGGAGGACAACACAAATGTGAAAGCTGGGGCCCAAGCTATGCTGCAGGTATGCTACCATTGGGGGCACAAAGACAGCCCTGGTGGAGAAGACGTTTTGAACATGTTGTTTAATTAGAATAATGCCATATGAACTGCACTGCTATTTTGCACTTCAGGTGCTAAAGAACCCCTAAGTTCTAAGTTTTTCTTCCTATTTACAAATGAAGAGTATTTTTTTCCTAGTCAGAAAAGATGTGAGAATTGGTTGCAAGTCTTTTGAGAAGGATTATTTTACAGTGAATGTGAAATTTATGTGATTTATACCTGAAAGTGTCTTCCAAGCACATCTGAATAGTTACTTGGGTTTTAATTTGTAAGACCTTATTCCCTGTGTAGATACACACACACACACACACACACACACACACACACACACACACACACACACACAGCAAGAGAAACATAAATAAAAGTGAAATCTTTTAAAAAAGGGTAAAGATAATTTTACTCATGTAGCTGCAGAGAACTTTGCTATAGCTCATCATTCTAGCCTGTGACCTTGACACAGATATTTAGAGGGATCCTTGTCCTTGTCCCTGTAGCTCTACATCTTGAAAAGTTACTTCGTTGGGATCTACATTGTTGTTTTTGTTTATTGTATTCAGGAACTTGTCTCTTAAGTGGGTGCTCATGGGCAAAGGGGCTCGATGGAGGTCTGTCTGATGAGAGTGTTCTACTGCTGCTGGGGATGACTACAGTTTGGACTTAATACTTGATTGTTTGTGTTACCTTAACCGATGCCAATACAGTGAGAAGTATTCATGTGTTGGCATCTTGAAGCTATTATTAAAAGTAAAAGTGTAGTATATGAAGACTTTTCACTGGGAATGGGTAGAATTCTCAAATTCAAGAAGGCAACACATGAAATTAAAAGGCTTTATATTATAATATATTATTTGTGGCTTACTCATATGAAAACATTGTCACTAAAACTGCCTTAGTTTGTTACTCAGAAAATTCTTTGTTTTCTTTTCTCTCATTCAAAGTCTTATTCAGATTCACACTGTGATTTTTATCTGGTAGTGATTATTTGTGATTTTTCCCCCTATAAAATTGGGACATGAAACCTTTTTCATCTTACAAAAGCTAAGCTTTAAAGGCTGTCATCAGTTTTTTGAGTGTATTGATTTGAACCTGTCTGATCAGCCTGTGTATTTTTTGAGGGGATTTCCTCCACTAAGAAGCCAGAGAAGCTGGGTTTGTTCCCACTGCCTCGTTGCTTACACTATTTAACCTAATGGAGACCAACAAAGGAGTGTGCATATAGTAGATGGAACTCATCTGATCTATTTTATGTGTACCTTTGCTTAAATCTATATCTGTGTACCACATGCATGCCTGGTGCTCAAAGGAGGCCAGAAAAGGACATTGGATTCCTTGGAACTGGAGTTACAGATAGCTGTGAGCCACCAAATGGGTGCTGGGAATCAAACCCAGGTCCTCTGAAAGAGCAGTCCGTGTTCTTAACCACTAAGTCATCTCTCTAGTCCCAGTCCTATGCATTTCTGTCCCCAAGTTGACAACAATGAATCTGAAGTTGATGGGTCACTAGTGTCATCTTTATGAATGCTGACATGTTGGTTCTTCACTGCAGTAAGCAGTGATTTACTGTCTGAGAACCTGAGTCAGCCCTGCTGATCCAGAACAGAGAACTTGCATCCCAAAGATCTGGGGCAGAGCATAGTCAGCTGACTATCTCATTGTTCTTTTGTAATATTCTTTTATTTTAAGAATTTGCTGAGACTACTGCATAATAGATTTCTCCTATTAAAAAAAGCCCTGCAGCTGGAGAGATGGATCAGCTGGTAAAACATTTGCTACACTATGTGAGGACTGAAGTTTCTAGAAGCCAGATGGGCTTGGCAGCCCGCCTATAATCCCAGTGCCAGGGAGGCAGAGACAGAAATCCCTGGAGCATGTTAGCTATTCAGGGAAACAAAAACTGAGCTGAGTTCAGGGAGAGACCCTGCTTTAATATAAAAGATGGAGAGGGAGTGAAAAAGACACCTGATGTCAATTTTGGGTCTCCATATGCACGTGCCCCTATGTTCAGCCCCCACTCCCATAGGAATACAAGCAGACACACACACCACATATACATGCAAAAAAAAACAAAAACAAAAACAGTCCTGATCCTAGAAGATGCAACATGGATCATGTGGCATTGTCTGTTTCCAGGCACACCACTGCTCATCATTCACTCCTTATGCCTCTTGGGGACACTTGCAATATCCCGTTGGGAAGCAGGTTTCATGTACTGTGCCATGTGGGTTTACTGTGCATTGATTCCTAGTCCTCCAACTTGATGTTTTAAATTCTCTCTGGAAAAACAATTGTATCGCTGTTGTCTAGCCACGAGCCTCTTCTCTGACCTTCTGTCCACCCCAGACCTTTTCACCCTGACACAATGGTCCTGTCTTTTTTTTTTTTTTTAATTGTTGCTGTTGTTGTTACTGTTGAAAGATAAAACAAGTTCCAATATTTTCCTACTCATGACTAATGTAATAGTATTTCTATGGAACAGTAAGGAAAGGCCTTTTAGGTGTCTACCTAGGCAATTCTAAGGGGTGAGCTACAATACCTGAAACATGTATTGGCACCACTTGCTGTATTGAAAGAGACTGTGGAAATAACCCAAAGGGATTCGTTGGTCATATGGTTAATTATATTTGGCTTTAAGGTCTTCCTTACAAATGCTGCGAATGTCTTCTTGCTGGAACCATGTGCTGAAGTTCCCATGCTCCTGAGAGAACAGGTAGATGCCTGTAAAGCTGTTCTGATTATTTTTCGGCGCATGATAATGGAACTTACAATGAATCAAAAGACATGGTAAGTTTACTTCAGATTAACATCCCCAGGCAGCTGTCTTTTCCTTTTAGTATAATTAAAGTGTTAAGGTTTCCATTTATCTCATGTCTTTACAAAACTGGCAATAAGGCAAGCAGCAGCCCCGTGGTAGCTTCTGTGAATTCTGGCAAAGGGAACTCCCCAGCACTTGGAGAATTCATTTATGTTGATTATTGTTTTTAAAACTGCTCTTGCACAGGAGATAGTGTTACATTACCCAATAGTGGGTTTTCCCCTTTTAAACTGTTATCAGTTTTATGATAAGTGGCGTGAGCTTCCTAATGAGATTCTTCATAAGCTCAACTTCGTTTGTCATCCTGAAGTGCTATAACCTTGAGTTTATTCCTTCAACTTGGTACTTTAAATTCACTTTGGAAAACAATTCTTTTAACTAATACATTATCAAAGTGACAGAAAAGTACAGTTAAAAAGTATGTCCTCACTGATTTCTCCTTCCCTTTTTCTTTTGCTGTTCTTAAAGGTAAAATGTGCTAGATGTTTCCATGCCTGTCTCCCAAAGCGGATATCTCCACATCACCCTCAGTGTTCTCAGTGATAGACCAGCAAGCCCTGACTCATGCTTCCCTCCTCCCATTGTCTTCCCATGTATCCTGTCTTAGAAATGCCTCTCAGGTCTGCCTGGCTGTGTTCATATCACTTAGCCACTTTATGTAAAACCGCTACAGGTGTCTTTGTATCTCAGATTCTAGGGCTGTGAGGCTACTGAGGTCCTGTGGCAGTGGAACCCTTTCTGTACTGGGAATTTTTCTAGGACCACACCTGGAGCCAGTACTGTTGGTGTTGTACAAGGTGTCTGTCCACAGTAGGTGGGAAGTCCCCCAAACAAGGCAAGGATGAGCCATCAGAGGCCACAGACCACCACGAGGAGGCAAGGGTGGGCCCAGAGGAAATCTATTTTGTAGCAAGTTCACAAATGTCAAAATGATAATTTGAAAGTATAAATTACAAGGTCACCTTTACTCGTTTTTAAGTTAGTATTCTTACCAAGTCATATAACTGTTAAGTTGGAAACATTACAGCCATGCTCAGTGTGATGCAAATCCAGTCCAGCATCGTGGCAGTCAGAACGACCCGGTGAGAAATGCTTTCAGCTGGATGATGCTCCTTGTACCACAGCTGTGTGGATAGTATTCTTCTGTTTCTTTTCTTAGAAAAATGATGAATTCTGTACACACTGTACAGTATTATAGTTTTTACAATCATTTATTCTGATGAAAATTTTAGGAAGTAAAATAAAGCAACTGTTTTTTCCTTTAGAAATTTAGAGATTTCCAGATAAATGTAAAAAGACAGTTGTGGAAATAAGCGACAACAGTAACTAAACACGGTAGCGAATAGGAAGGGGCACGGTCTGCTGCTTTCTGCACATTTAAGTTCCGATGCCCTGTGTCTTCTTTCACTTCCTTCCTTCCCCCACTGGTGCTCCTCTCCTTTCCTTCCTCCTCTTTCCCTCTCTACCTGCTTCTTTCTTTCCTGACCATCTACTATGAACACACATGGTCACTCAATAGCGTGGCCCATTGTGACAGGGTCTGGGAATCCTGGCGGTGAGTGGCAGGCCACCTTCAGCTCTGTCATTTCTTTGCCCTCTTCTCTTCAGATTTGCTGCCCTGCGCTGTGCACACATGTCAGATCTAGGTGGTGCATTTGTCTTCCTCCTCCCTATTTCAGGATCCATAGACAATGCAAAACAAGCAAACAGATGGACTAGAATGCTGGGAGAATGGATGTTAACAAATAAGTAAGCCTAGGACTAACGCCCAATGGAGCCAGATACCAAGGGAGCAGATAGCAAATTCTCAGAGCTCACTGCACCATGAGAAGGTTACTGAGATTCTACATCATCTGTCCACTGCACAGACACAGAAGAAAAAGACACCACAGCCTACAGATCTCTTTGTCTGACCTGGACCAGATTGCTTTGTTGTATTCTTAGTGAGTTGTTTTTTTTTTTTGTTTTTTAAGAGAGTAGGAAGAGCAAGAAGAAAGTAGTGCAAATGAATAAATGGTTAGGGCTCAAAACCTTACAGGAACCAGAGTGATTCCCTTGGGAATGAATGGGCTTCTTCTCTATATGGAAGATAGTATGTTCTCCATCCTCATAGAGTCTATGGCTCTGAGAAACACAACTTGGTTCTGTTAGAAAGAAAAAATGATCTGCTGCTGTTTTCAACACCAGTTGTTGTAATTAGCCGTGCTGTGTGGATTCTTAAGCCTGTCTTATAAAGCCCTTCTGTAAGACTGAAGACAGTAGCACATGGTGACTGGGCTGTGGTGGCTGCAGCCATCCCAGGTGTGCACTGTGCTGTAGGCCAGATCTGCCAGGCACAAATACACTGCCCATCAGTGCTCAGTCCTGACCTTTCCAAGCCCTCCCTCCTGTCTTCTGCAGGAACCACAGTCAGGCAGTGTTATTGAGTGCCTGTGTCTTCATAGTAAATCCCAGAGTCAGTGCTGTTCTATCACAGAGGCAGATGGGAGACTTTACAGGTTAAGTACCAAAATGATGGAGAATGTCAGAGTACTGTATTGGTTCCGACTGGCACAGCTATTCCCTTGGTGAGTACACTGGTGTGTGGTTCAACTGGAGAAAACCATCTTGCCCTCCTTCCTGCAAAGAAAAGTCAGGGAAGATGTCTGGAAGATGTCATCCTGCCAGTTGGCATGGATGTGAAAGCATATTTGTTGAACTATGGTAACATAAAGTAGTTTGTGTGGATGAAATATGAACATATTCTCTAACTGGCACCTAGACTTTTAATACTTTCAGATAATGTGTGATTATTAGTGTTGCTGACTGTAGAGATCTCATACCTATAAAGTGCTTTGGGGATGTGATTACTAATATGAGCTTTTATTTTGGGTGGTCCAGGGAGCAGATGTTGCAAATCCTTCTCAGGATAACAGAAGCTGTCATGCAGAAGCCAAAGGATAAGCATGTAAAGGACTTGTTTGCCCAGAGCTTGGCAGGGTTGCTCTTCAGGGTAAGTCTTTTTTATTAAACCCTGCAAATGCAGAATTGAAGCGGACTTGGCAAATTAGTTTTAATTACTGAGATTTTTACATGTTATGTCAAATTAACTTTACATTTTTAGACATTTTCCTTCTTAGTTTTTTTCTAAATGTTGTATCTTTTTCCAGTAACATTGGGTTTTTTAGGCTTCTGTCTCTGCCATCTCCTTCCTCTTGGTTTGCTTGAGAGTGACAGGCATTCAGAAGTGGCAGGAATTGAGCATCTTAGCAGGGGAGAAAACCAGATAGATTTGACACTTACAGGGGAAATAGAAATATGGAAGTGGGGTGAAAGCTGGAGACCATCATGTGTCAAGCGACTATATGGGAAGCTTCAGACTGGATGGAGTGACTGTAAGAGAGAACATATGCACAGGGAGATGCATCTCTATGGTTGATAGAAGAGAGAGCCAGCCAGAGATACTGAGGAGAGAGGCCCAGTTTGCTAAGGGGAAAGCTAGAGTGGATTGTTCTAGATGCCCAGTGAGGTGAGCAGGAGCAGGCCATATTTGATTCTGGTAAAATGTGGATAGTTGAGAATGTCCAAAGAATTGAAGTCTACTTGGAATAGATAAATCAGGAAGTGGAGGTAGCAACTGTGGACAAGGCTTCCAAGAGCTCTTGATGTGGAAGGAAGGGGGAAAAGGGAACTATCTGGAGGGGCCACTGTGTGTAGAGGGTGAGGTTTAGAGCAGGTACTCCTTACATGTTGGCTTGCCTGTGTGATGTTCTAGTGAAAGAGGTCCAGAGGAATTGGTTTAGAGGGAGGGGAACCTCAGGATCTGGTAGGGCTGAGTGACTGTCAGAATGAGCTGAGAACCAAAGATGTACCGGTACTTTCTGCCTCAGTGGGAGCAGGCTCAAGAGCATGGATAGGCTGACTGCTGATGGACTGCCCAGGGAAGTAGCCTCAGGCTACACTGCTTTTTGTAGGGTTCATAGAACTTAGGAACATTTCTAAAAGAGAACAGTATGGAAAAGTATGGAAATATATGATATTCTACATTAGGCCTAACCTTGGATGATTGATAGGTGGGAACACAATGAGCTGAAATGATGGTTGAGGAAGGAAACATTCTCTTCTCCAGTTCATGTTTTTTGGATGATATGTATCTCAAGAGCATATGTAAAGTACAGGTAGTGTATCTAGAGGCTGCAGAAGGAATTGGCTCGTACTCACTTGCCTCAAGGGAAAAAAGATACTCTCTTTTTTCTCTTGACTGCCTTGCTTAGCTCTCAGATATATGGGATGGGCGTACACATTCACTTTTTCCTTTCTTTCTTTCTTTTCTTTTTTTTTTTTTTTTGGTTTTTCCAGACAGGGTTTCTCTGTGTAGCTTTGGAGCCTGTCCTGGATCTAACTTTGTAGATCAGGCTGGACTCGAACTCACAGAGATTTGCCTGGCTCTGCCTCCTGAGTGCTGGGATTAAAGGCGTGCATCACCACCGCCCGGCTACATTCACTTTTATTTGAGGTTTGTTTTTTTTTTTTGTTTGTTTGTTTGTTAAGTCCAGGCCTCACTATGAGCCTAGATTGGCCCAGACTCTCAGTCTTTTGCTTCAGCCTTCCAAGTGCTAGGATTTATATGCTGTGTCATTATACTCTGACTTCATGGGTTTTGTTTTTGTTTGTAGTAATCCAACTTAGTTTGTTGATGCTACTGCTTTGCTGCCTGCATGGATGTACAGACATGCTGCACTGTGCTCTCTCTGCCCAGCATCTCACTGTCTGCACCTGAGCTCCCAGTATTGGGGCTTTGCTGTCAGGTGGTCATGAGCTAAAGCCAGTGTCAAGCCTGATTTTCACCAGTTGTCTGGCCTTGTATCTGTTATGTGCATTGGAATTAGCAAGTGAGTTTGTTACAGGATTAAGACTGAATCTATTCTAGAGTTGTTTGTTTTCATTTGTTTGGGTTGGGATGGGGGTGGGTTAGGAAAGAATTCCCTTAGAGTATTCTTGTCAGTTCTTTCTTGCACAATTTTTTGGCCCTTGATTGCTTATGATTTTGATGCATGTTGGAAATGCGTACAGAAGAAGGATGCTTAGATTTAGAATTGGCCATAGAAGAGTGGAGGAAGGCTGAGCTTTGTGGAGCTGGATAGATCCTGGTTGTGACTCCGGCTCTGGCACTGCTGGCTTGATGGCCTTGGGTACCACATCCACTTCTGTATCCCTCCCTACTCTGCAGTCGGGACAGGACAACATGGGAAGTGCAGTGGATATGGGATCATCTGTTGATTTCCCATGTCCTCAGGTGAGATTTGAGGAGGGAAATGGCTGTGCTTTGAACTGACCATCAGGCTGTGTCTGTGACCATCTACAGTGAAGACACATTAATTCATTTGTCATATGGATGAAAATGGCCAGATATTTGCATTTTGGTTTTTATAGTAAAGAACTAGTAGAGGGTAAGGAAATTTTAAGTTGCCCTTATCCTTTTATCTTTTCTAACTCTTCCTGTGAGTGTTTATTTTTTTGTTGTTGTTCTATAGATAATCTAGGTTAACAAAATTTCTTCTAATGATGGTCGAATTTATCTCATTTAAAAATATTTACCAAATAATGGTGATTGCCTCTGGTGATGTTATAGCTTGTTGTTAATTCTAGTTAGACCATATGCTGTAAGTTCTGAAGGTAATCAGGAAGCTTTGCTTCTCCTGTCTATAATAGGATCCAGTACTTGACAGTGCTTAGTGTCAGTGATAGTGTACTTAAGGGAGGAAATGGTTAGTTATTAGTTAATGTCACTGAGTCCAGGTGTTTTCCTGTGGTTGATGTGCTGAGCTGTATCTAATTGAACACTGAGTGTCAGTGCTGAGGGACCCTTGACTTTGATGAGAAGTGTAACTCCAGAAAGGTCAGGTAACTTTCTCCCAGACTCAAACCAAGTTAGTGGTACAACCTAGTGCTAGGACTGTCACTTCCCCTCTCCCTTTTGGAAAAGGGCAATTGATTGAACAGCTGTCCTGCTTTTATGTCCAAAGGTTCTTCCATCCCATCTCCCCTCAACTAGCTTTGAGGATTTTGCATCGTGTCCAAGTGCTATTGTGAATTTTGTTGATTAACAGTTTGTATACACGTTTGTGACATTGGCTATGACAAATTCTCTGAACTGCAAGAAGTCAGCTCCCTCCTTCCCTCTCCTTCCTTCCTCCCTTCCCTTCTTCCCTTCCCCTTCTCCTTCCTTCCTTCTCTCCTTCCTTCCTTCCTTTCTACCTACCTTCCTTTCTTCCTTCCTCCCTTCCTTCCCTCTCCATTCTCATTCCCTATCTATCTATCTATCTCTTTCTCTTTCTCTTTCTCTTTCTCTCTTTCTTGTTATTTGAGAGAAGGTCTCACCTGGCCTAGTACTCACTATGTAGACCAGGCTGGCCTAGAATTTATAGACATCTGCCTGTCTCTGCTGGGATTAAAGATGAGTGCGATCACATCATCACTTTATTTCTTATCCTTAGTAAAATGATTTTCAGTCTTGATGTCTTACTGTACCAAGACATCCATCTGGTTTTGTTCCTGCTACCAGTACTGCAGCAGAATGGGAAGTGATTCCTAGTGACTTAGTGACTTCTGCAGTCTCCACCCTCTCCTCTTATCCACTAAGATTATATCTATTGACCTAATATTGGCTCAGCTTTATTACCACTAATATTTTATTGAGGATCATTACTAAGACTAAAATGCTAGTTTCTGTCTATACATTTTTAAACTCATGACTTCAAAAGTTCAAGGCCATTGCCAAAAAGCAGTAAATTAATAATCTTTGTATAATAGAAAATATTGATCTAATAATAAATTGACCTAATACTAGATCAAAAGTTAGTAATCAGTAATTGACTTCTTTTCCTGATGATGTGCCTTTGGGCTGTCCTCTGTAAAGCAGGTGAATAATCAGGAAGCCAGTAAAGGGCTCTGTGCTGGGCGTGAAGACAGAAGAGTGCACAACAGTTAGAGGGTAGTGGAGCCACAGAAATGGATAACCAAAACCCAGGCAGGCAGTGAGAGAGCTGTCAGAGGGAATAATCCAGAGTCACCTGGCTGGGGAATGAGGAAGTAGAAAAGTTTGACTTTGACAGAGGAGGGAAAAAGGCTGTAAGCAGAGGGGAAATCTACTTTAAGGAGAGTGTGTTGCTAAGGGTAGTTTGGCTTAATAGAAGCACAAGATTCTGAGAAGGAACCCAGAGCTGAATAGGAATGCCTCTTGGAAAGACAGCACAGATGGAGGTGAAGCTGGGTAAATGCTGGTGGACGGAAGGTCTCGTGGGCTGAAGTTGAAGACATTTGATGAGTTGTCTTTGAATTCTGCAGCAAGCCCAGCTGCTCAAAGTCATGTAGCACTTGGGTTTAGAGGATCACACATAGAGGAAGACATTTGCCATAGTCTCTGTGGTGATGGGAAAAGAGCCACCTTCAGAAGCTAGTACTTACTGGACAGAGACTTCTCTGTTCTCACCAATATCAACAGCACCAGCCACGTACTTTAGAATAATACTTTCTCAGATAACTCATCTTACCATAATTGAAGTCCTGGTTATAGTTGGTCCAAAGTAAGAACAGAAATGAAAAGGATGTTAATTTTTTGTTGTTAAAAATCGTATATTTGGTTGCTTTCAGACACTTATCGTGGCTTGGATCCGAGCAAACCTCTGTGTGTACATTTCCCGGGAGCTTTGGGATGACTTTCTAGGTGTGCTGTCATCCCTCACAGAGTGGGAGGAACTCATTACTGAGTGGTCCAACATCATGGACTCCTTGACAGCCGTGCTCGCAAGAACTGTGTATGGAGTTGAGATGACAAACCTACCTCTAGATAAATTAAGTGAGCAGAAGGAGAAGAAGCAACGTGGCAAAGGTATTCTTAACTCTTTCAGGGCTGCAGCAGTGGTGTGGGGTGAGAGGAGTGTTTATCTGTAGACCTAAGCCATTGATGCATTGATTTTCATAATGAGCTGAACCAGCTCTAGTGTCTTTTTAAATGCTGGTCATTAGATTGTGTCTCCTATTACTTTGTTCCCTTAATGAGACTGGTGACTATCGAAAGAAACTATAGAAGAAGAAAAATGAGAGACAAGTACTGATAACAGGAGTAACAGTGACCAGTGATTTGCACATGGACTTCATCCTTGTGGTTGTTCTTTAGGTAGATCTGTGTCACAGACAGAAAGCCCAGAATACAAAGACTTATAATGACTGACGTCAGAGCCAGTCAAGTCAGCCCAAGATACCATACTGCTAAGATTCATGCTGCTGCCTCCCTAGAAACAGGGAGGAATTCCAAGTGCTTGAGATGGGAGCCATTTTGGCCTTATTGTGCTTCTAGTATAGCTGTTTTCAGACCCAAGGAAGTAAAAGCAATAATTTTGAGTTGTAAATCAATGGGAGTTCCCGTTAGAGATGACAGTTGGTATCCCATTGTCTTTATTATAGTTCCTAAGGACTGTAGTACTTGAGTTAATTTGTCTATTCCAGCTTATACTGTCTTATACTGTAAAGACTAGAGCTGGCTTATTCAAATGCATACGGTACATATTAAGTGGAAAAAGAAATAGGACAACCTGGGAAGGAGATGCGGGTTTGGTTAAATGCCAAAATGCATTCTATAGAGCCTCATGGGCTTGCTGGGGAAACAGGGAGAGATGACTTTGGATTTGACTTTGGAGTTACCCTGGGTTATATCAAACAGAATCATAGAATACAGAAGGTAAAAACAATATTTCCTTGGGTGATAAGTAACTTTCCTTGGTTCTGAGACCGAGAAGGCATCTTTCTTCAAAGCTTTATCAAGTTGTACATGGTTACAGCAGATTATGTTTTAGTAATAATAACCTTAGTATAGACTATCTGAATTGGTCTTTGCTATGTGACAAATCACCCCAAAACTTAGTAGCTTAACATAGTAACTGTTTATTTAGACCATGATTTTATGAGCTGATAAGTTGGGTTGCACACTCTAGCCAGTACTAATTCATTTTCATTTATTCACTCTGTGCTGTGACCACTTAGATTGCTCTGCTTCTAGGAACCGACTGGCTGTCAACCAGGGCAGTGAGTGTGACTGGGCTACATATTTCATCACCCCGCAAGTTGGCACATGGTTGTTAATACATTACAGAAGTGAATTTTTCAGTTCTCACTTCTTTAGTTTTACTACCAGAGTATGATGGAGTCCAGAGTCAGTGTGAGCAAAAAAGGATGTGGATACAAGGAGACATGAACCAATTCTAGTGATGAATTAACCATATATAAGTACTAGGAGCTGGCTTATAATGTATTCATTGCAGTCTGAGAATGGTTTGCCAAAGCCCTGGTTAGTAAAAGCAAGCAGCTAGAAGCCAAAGCAAAATAACTATGTTCCTAGCATTCCAGTGGAAAGGGTTAGTCCCAGTTTAAATTTAGACTATGCAGTGCATTAATTTTCTAACATAGCTTTAGCAATGGGTCATTTTTCCCCCCACAGTTGAAGCTAAACAGGAATCTTAAAATTAAAAAAAAAAAAATACACACTAACCTAGAGGTCCTTTACTCTCTTCTGGTTCTCTTGCATGTTTCAGATTTCTGTGTGAACTACGAATGGCCTAGGAATATCAAGATACTCTTTGCAGGAGGGTAGCTACCTAAGACAGTGTTTCTCAGTCTAGAGGAGAGTTTATCCTGCAGAGGAGGGAAGAGCTGAGATAGAAGATGTGGCTTACTTTTTCAAAATAAGTGTTTTTTTTTGCCTCCTGAAGGTGTTTAAACACACACACACACACACACACACACACACACACACACACACACATAACTTGTATTTTAAAGGTCTTTCTTCCTATCTAGTATATAAACACAGTCCTATGAAAATAGAAATTGGGAAAATAAACAACTTCAAAAGTACTGTTTTCCAGAGAGATACAATGAATTCTTTAAATAATGAATATGACAAACATCTTTTTATACTGCCTTATTCTAAAAAGTGATTTAAATATTTATTATACAAATATAGGCCTAAGCACTAAACTAGTGAAAACAGAAAATAAACACCAAGAGAACTTGGTGTGAAAACGAGCCACAAATTGTACCACTGTCTACATTATTTCTGAGAAAAAAAAAATCTCCTAAATGTCTTATTCTCTTTTCTTCTGTATTTCTTTTGGGTCTTTGACCTTTCTTTAAAATAATTGACCAGAACACTATAGAAAAAGAAGTCAAACCTCAGACTAACTTGTTACATAATTTTGAAACTTTTCTAAAATAAGATTTTAAATTATTTGTAGATTTTCATTAACTTACCCATTTGACCAAGTCTGCGTTAGAGTTCATGGGTATCTGTGGGGTTTGTGGCTGGGTTGAAGTCTTCAGAGGCCAGTATCATTTTAATATTGGTACTTTAAAACTTTTGACCTATAAGTAATGGCTTTTAAAGTACCATGGGAACATTGGCATAATTTGATATGACATTGTTCTTACAGTGGTAAAGATTGGTTAATATGTACTTTTACATGTGAAAGTAAATACTATGAAGATACGATTATCATGAAACTGCTGGAAATTAAAAATACTTTGGTAGCAAGTATTTTGAGGTTACTGATGTATCTTCCTAAATTGCAACACAAGGAAAGTAGTTCTTAATTTGCAGCATGGGAATCTGCTGGTGCAGTGTTGTACATAGGCCGTTTCTTGACTACTGGTAATATGCAATTGTATGTTTGCTATCTGCTGAACAGCCTAGGCAGTAAAATGAGTAACAAACTCAGCTTTTAGATTGTTTTCCTCATCTTATCCTTCATCAGGTTGTATTCCAGATTCCCAAAAAGGGACCACTGTGGGTAGATCCTTTTCTCTCAGCTGGCGTAGCCATCCAGATGTGACTGAGCCAATGAGATTCCGAAGTGCTACCACATCTGGAGCACCAGGAGTTGAGAAGGCAAGAAATATTGTTCGCCAAAAAGCAACTGGTAAATATTTGTTTAAATATCGCTAAACAAATCTAATTTCTATTGAAATGAATTTATAAATATTTTAAAGTTCTACTCAGAATTTAAATATTAGATGTTTTAGTAAATGAAATCTGTGAGTATCCTTTCAAGTTTCAGTTGGGTACTTCTCAAGTCACAGGGTTTACTGTTTCTTTCTAAAGTCTCTACTGTGAAAAGGGAGCTTGGTAAATGCACCTTTACCCTTAGTGATGTCACTGCTACACAGTGCTCCTTTAGGAGTCTTGTGATAACTGGTTCTAGCGAAGAAAAGGAGGGTGACACTTGGTTTTAGGAATGAATGAAGACATTCTCATTTTTTACTTCTCTAAAGACATTAAGCTTCCTATGTCTGTATTTGCTGCTTTTATAGCCTATTTGAACTATCACTGTTACTTGATGGAGAACCCACAGATGACCAGACAGCTTTGTTGCATTCTACTATGGCAAGGGACAAATCTTTGAAAGGGAAGCTGGTATTCAGAATGAAGACAAGAAGGCTCTCTCCTCTCTTTGTGCTCTGACTGAGGACTGAAACAACCTTATCTCAGTTCTTAGAGTCTCTCTCATCAGCAGTACCATGAATTAGAGTTGATAATCAACAGCTTTAGAAAAACATAAATAAGATTGTCAGGCCATAAAACAAACGTTTGTGAAGTTTAACACATTTTGTTCATTGTTTGTTAAAAGCTGAGTATAGATGGTTTCGCATCCTGTCGATGGTCTCATCTAGGTGTATTGTTCCTCATTCTTTATGCCTTAGCATTTACTGGCAATTCTCTTTTTAATTAGCTGCACCACATATTCTGTTAGTTTTTCTTCATTCTGTCTCCCAAAAAGAAACTCAGTCTCAAAAAACATTCAGTACTGAGGATACCCACTGACTTTTCCCTGCCATCACTGGATCCTTCAGTCAAAGAGATGAGAAGCATGTGGCAAAGGCAATGTCCTTCCCAAGCTGTGCAGACTTACGCTGCCTTCACCACCCTTGAATTCCAAGTATAAGCACTAATCCAAAAACACTGCATTTTATTCATACATCATGATCAGCAGCAAATACATGCACGTTTCATATGACACTAAAAATCTTAATTTCCACAGATGTTATAAACCAACTATATGGTTAGAAGCATCAGCATGCTTTTGAAAACACTCAGAAAAGGCAAGCTATGTTTTAAAATGTTCCCAAGCATTTGAAGGGCCATGTGACATTGGACAAACCTTTTTCAAAGGTTTTGTAAAGATATTTGTGGAATATGTACTTTAAAACTATAAGGTTGGCTTTTATAGAATTAACTAAATTTTAAAAGCCTGGAACTATTTTATTTTTGAAAGACAGTGAAGTCCATCAATTGCACAAGTCTATTATCTTTATGTTTTATATATACACATCTATGTATGCATATATATGCATTTCCTATTGTATTTTATATCTTTTAAAATGCTTAATGTTGTGAATCAGTTGTTACCTATGAATGGCCATTGAATACTTTTGTAGACCTTGCTGTTTAATAAGACTGTTTAATAATATACATGGGTAATTTTCGTAGTTTTAGTTTCCTACTATTTAACAAAGCCCAGAGTGTTTTCCCTGTAGTTTGAGTGGGTAGAAGGAATTTCTGTGAGTGCAGAAGTGCACTGAAACAGTTTTCACTGTTCTTAGGAGGAGTTAGCAGTTGGCAGTAATTATGATGCAATCACCACTCAAAAGTAGTTTTGTTTCTCTAATCTCATTAAGAGCAGTTTAAAATAGTAACATGATGATTCACCCTACAGATTTTCAGTTAGGTAAAGAAGCTGTCACTGATAGTGACACCAGAGAAGTCAGAGTGTAGCTGAAGTGGCTTGGCATGGAAAGATAACTCTGGCCCTGAGTGTCAATGATGATGAAAATTCAGATTTCTAAACTCTCAAAGTGAGTCTTAATTGCCACATAAAACAGCCAGTATTTGCCAGGCAGTGGTGGCGCATTCCTTTAATCCCAGCACCTGGGAGGCAGAGGCAGGCGGAACTCTGTGAGTTCAAGGCCAGCCTGGTCTACAGAGTGAGTTCCAGGACAGGCTCCAAAGCTACACAGAGAAACCCTGTCTCCAAAAACCAAAAACAAACAAAACAGCCAGTATTTTACTATTTTTAAAATGCATGGTGGTCCATTTTGGAAAAATGCACAATCATTTGTTTTTTAAAAGGAAAGGTCTTTAAACAGTGCTCAAATAAAATCTTGGCCATAGTTTGACATAAATAAATCTTTTACATGGTTGTTGCCCTTTACATATTAACTTACACACACACACACACACACACACACACACACACACACACACACACAGTTACATAATAATTTCATTGCTGGAAATGCTGATAGCAAGGCATAGGGAAAGGGACAATAAAGTAGAAAGTTTGTTTTCGTTTCTGCAAATGTGCCACCCTTGTGTATAGTTTTGTTTCATGTATACTTAGCAGAGGTATATAAAATAACAACAGAGCAAATAATTTTTTGTATTTTTATTTTAAGGATAGCACTGACTTTGAAGCATCTTCTCTTTCTGTATTTGTTTTATTAAATGTTTATTTAGCCAACAATGTATGAGAAAATCAAAAGTTGATACTGAGAAACCTCGGCCTTACTAAATGTGAAATACAATATAAAGAGATAGTTTTTATGGATATCTAATAAAATATCTGATTCATATATTCATGAACTTCTGGGACATTTAGTTCACTAAGTGGTTAGCTTTTAAATACAGTCAGCTCTCAGTAGTTCAATTTCTGAATTATTTATTACTTAATAGAAAATGGTTTGTATTGAACCAACTTTTCCTTTTCTCACTGTGGTCTTTGTATGTGTATCTTTTAGGAGGAGATAATAATGTGCTAATAATGGGCTGTGCTTGAGCATGCAGCCCAGACATCATTCAGGTCCACTCTGCAGGAAGGGTAATGCCTGGAGCATTCCCAAATGAAACAAGTTCTTTGTGTGGAGTGACCATTCTAAGACATCAGTGCTTGACTGAAAGTTGGCTGTATTTAGAGACTGTGATTAAGTACTCTGATTTTATTGACTTCTTTTAAATGGCTTCCTTTAAATGTTAAAGAAATTGCAGCACCATATGCACTTAGAAGTGGTGAAAGGTCTTGCTGTGCTCTGATGTAATGTTGCTTTATCTCTCCTGGAAGCTAAGCGAAGCCAGTCTATCAGCAACTGTGTCCACCTCTCTGAGGCTTTGCCTGCCACTAAAAGCGTCCCGCTCCTCCTCCATACCGTGAGCGCTCTCTTCCCTGGTCTCTCTTACTCTTCTTGCTCTCACAGGCTCTCAGGTACTGTACTGCTGTCTGTGTGTCCATCTGTGTCCCCAGGCTTCTGTCTCCTGCCCCAGCTCCCCCAGGCACATTCAGGAGGCTGCCCGTTTCACATGTGTTACATTTCAAAGGATACTGATGATCGTTTTGTGTAGTTCATGTTCAGTAGCAACTAGGTAGTCAAAAATTCTATAATCTTCCTGGTTTTCAGATTCATGCTGATAATGGAGGTTTTAGTTAAAACATAACAAGAAAAAAGCTAAATAGTTCTAATTTTCAAAACATTTTTATTCTTAGACTTCACCCAGTTGAAACTGAAATTAGTTCATGTGTGGTTTTTTTTCTCATGATATTATAGTACTAGCACAGTAAGGTGAATATAGTTAATAATAATCCATTGTGTGTCTTGACATAGCCAGGGTAGGGTGTTTTGAATGAACTTGTCAAATAAATGGTTGAGAATGATAGATACACTAGTTATCCTGGTCTGATGTCTTATCGCCCACACTGTCCTTGCATCATGATGCTACACTGTGTACTACCACCGTGTGTAATACCTCGTGCTAGTGATAAAGGGAGGATTTTGCAGTGCCAAAAGTGAGTTTTCTCATGGTTTTCCTAGTCACTCTCAAGAGGAATTTATTTTCTGTAGTGAATAATTATATCTACAAAGAGATTTTTTTTTAGTCATTTTAAGATGAACGAGATCTTCTTAGTTAAGAGGGAAATTTTCTCATATTCCTTTTACATTTTGAGTTCCAACACATAGATTAGGATTCGTTAAATATTTGAGATAGCCTAATTACGGTTTCTGTCGTACAAACACTATAGTGCTATTGAAGTTTGGCAAAGCAAAATCAAAGCATAAGTAAAATACCACAAGGGAAGAGTTAGTTGTAACTGGGAGTGGGACGATAGTGTTGCTTTAGTGTGAACACTGAATGTTAAAACAGCGAGAATTGCATTGGAAAGGGGCCACTACCAGTTAAGTTGCTGCTTGAATAGTAAATGAGTGAGGATTAGATTTTCCAGAAAATGCCACTTCTTAGAGGTAACTAATGAGGTCTTTAAATGAATTTGCTATATATTTGACTGATTGACACCAGAAAGAAATCTTTTAATGTGAAAAGTTTTATTTCACAGTCTATTTTATTTCCACACTGTTTCACTTAGGTTTTCTCACTAGATTTTCTGGAATATGTTCTCAGAAAAATACCTTCCTATTCATAACTTCATTTTTAAAAGTTTTCTAATCCAGGGTTATATTTTGAATTACTTAAATTCTTGGTCCTTACGTGTGTGTACATGGCTCCAACAGAAGTTGAGTGACTTACTGCAATAATGATCAACCAGGATTTGGAAACATCTGGAGACATTTTTGGTTGCCACAGTAAGATGGTGCTATTGGCATCTAGTGGGTAGAAGACAGATGCTGCTGAGTACTCTGCTGAAACCAGCCCACACCAGAAGGTAGTCAAGCCTCAAGCACCAATCATGCAAATATGGCAAAGCCTATGGCGCTCTAAAATGGAGCAGGCTGGACCAGGTCTGGGTTTCCCTGTCTTTACCATCTTGACTCCTGGTTTTGTAGCAGGGTGACTGAGGACAAACTGCTACTGCCATTTCATCTGACAGCTACAGTAATGAGTGCCTTCTCAGTCTGATTCCACTTGTCCTTTATTAGTTAGAATGCCACTGTTGTCCTTTGTGACTGCCCTGTCGGTGGACTAGGCCAAGGGAAATGTGTACCAGTCCTAGGAGTATGTATTCTTCCTGGTTGGCAATTTGCAGCCTAGAGTTTGGGTTCTAATCTACATCTGAGTGGATGGGCATCTCCTGCTAAACTGTGACTAAGTATCAAGCAGGCTCTTTAATTTTCCTTTCTGGCCACAAGTTGAGTATTTTGTTTGTTTGTTTTCCTTTTGTTTTACTGTTTCAGTGCTTGCTAATTTTGTTTTTACTGGTGGCAGTAGTCCTAGTTTTGGTTTCTAATCTGTGAGTTTTCGGCTTGCCCAAATTGTAATAATAGAAGCAATGGCATGGATTTGGAGATACAGGAAGCAATGGTGTTTGAATTTGGGGATAGTCAAAACCATCCATTTCCATTAATCTGAGTAGCTGCGTTGAGAGAAAAACATGCACCTGGGAAGTGGGTGTGCCAGCTGGGGAGTCCTCTTTCTTTTCATGAGAACAGTCCCTCCCAGCTGTCAATGCTGACTGCTTTCTGTGTTGGGACATTTGTCAGTCTGTAGCACTTTCATGCTGTGCAAGGGTAGACTTTCCTTTTTCTTTTGGGAATATTGTAATGGTTATAACTAGCAGATTGATTTACCTTACTTATCTTCCCTAAGGGCAGCTCTTACTTAGCTGCTTCTGTGTCTTGTTCATATGTGCCATGGAAGTGCTAACTTAGCCTCAGTAAGCGTGACCTTGTGGGCATCCAAGGTGTTAAATGGATAGCATCTCCTGAGCTTTTAGAAGGTCCAGTTGGCATCCATGATTGTTTTTAAAACTAGCACCTTACACTCTAATTTTGTTTGTGTAACCTTGTATAGGGGATAAATGGAACATAGTATTTTGCTTATTGGAGACAGAGCTTTGCTACATTTAATAAGATGGAATAAGGAAGTCTGCAATTAAAGAGTGAGTAAAAAGTAGACAGACATCTGGAGAAAATAGACGTTAACTGAAGAGCTTACACATTTAGTTCAGTCATGCTGACTCTTAGTGGGGGTAAGAGAAATAAATCCTTATGATCATTTTGCTGATGTTTTCAATGGAGCTTTAGGAAGTAGTGGGTTAGTAATGGTGTTGAGTAGCTACATACACCCTCAAGAGACAGGAAAGTTAGTGCTTCTAAATTGGGTATTATTGGACTTCACAGAGGATAAATTAACTTAGAATCTGAGGCAGAATTCAGCTCTTCAAAGTGATTCAAACAAATTGTGTGACATTCAAAACAGGATGTATCGAATCTGAGATTTATTGCACAGTTGTTATGTAACACAGATGTTCTGTTTCTGTTTGACAGGCAACCCCGTGTCTTTACATTTTATATCAGTGTTAAAATCATTTTCATTAGTTACAAAAGAGCAACTCAACAGGACCAGGAGCAGCCTTAGCCAATGCTTTGTTCAACGATGTGCCAGCAGAGGGAGCCCAAGAACCGTTAGGAAGAGAAAGGTGTTAGGAAGGAAAAGTGTCATTCTCTTCCCCATTTGTTTAGTGCTCTTATTGAATACAGACAGTGTGGCACACACAAAAGTCCATGAAATGTACATCTTCAAAGCAGCAAATCGGATTTATGATCTGACATAAGAGTAATTGAGAATTCTTTTTTACACATTTTCTCAATTGACAGTCAACTCCAAGAGTAGGCCCTAACAGAACAGTAAGGTATGTGGCTGTTGTCTCCCATTCTTCCACCCCTGCCATTTCTGGTTCCTTCTACAGGCTTGGACTTTCTCCACCTGAGAAGTCCCTCTTAACAGTTTTGCAAAAACAAAGCCTTAAAAGATGCATTAGGCCCGCCTGTTGGGAAGGCAGACAGCTGGTGGTAGCAGGCTCCTCATCCTCCGTCTGCTGTGTTGAGGACCAGTGGGGACACTCTAATTTGGAAGCCATGGTGCTGTGGCTGTGCCGCATCCCGCCAGATGGCAATCTTCTTTATCTTTAGAAAGATGCTGCCAGTGTTGGCTCAGCTCTTATTTACTTCTGCTCAGAACCCAGAAACTGGCATCTACCAGTGTTTGGCACCAGGCTTTAGGGGGAAAAAAAAACCCACTCTTCCCTCTGTCCACAAAAATGGGCACTGGCCAATTATTTTTCAGATAGTTAGGAAGCTCTTGGGCTCCCTCTACTGGTAGAGGAGTGACAAATACAGTATCTTCATTTCGCCATCTTGTAAAATTAGAATAAGAAGGTGATTGGAAGGGCTGGTCCCGTAGTGTTGAGGAACCTGGTGCTAGAGTCTAGCAAACCTGTGAAAAGAGCCTAGTCTTTGCTCTGGGATGTATAGGTAGACTAAAAATGTGCACATATGCCTTGTGTGTCCTCTGTGGAGTTCTTTGGTGCCCAAGAGAAGCACTAGGCAAAAATGGCCTGGGGAAGATGAGACTGTCTCTCCATGCTGTCTTGGCCATCTTCTCTCAGTGCTCAGGTTCCCAGTAGCATCCAGCTTTAAACTGTGGTCTAAGACGGTGGAACTTGAATTCATAGCTAAGACTCACACAAAGCTCATGTTTGAGCCTTGTAATTGTACTAGTATAGTAGAAAACAGAATCTCCATTTAGGTAGAAAAAGCAGAGCCGCAACCCTTTGTGGAAATCCTGTGTATTAAACTCAGAATCATCATGTGTATACACATCTCCTTAGCCAGAGTGAGCCGTTACTATGGTTTATGTCCAGATGGGAGGACTTCATTGGCAGTGAATCTCCATTCCAGATGAGGAACCAGTGACCTAGCCAGTTTAGATAATATAGACTGAGTTTTGAGGACTCTCTTTTTAAAAGTAGTAAAACTTTCACAGATTAATTTCTTATTTTTGGAAAATACGGTGACACGGGTATGGGGATATGGAATTTGATGACAGCTCCAGTGAGTTTGGAGTCCAGTGTGGAACATGCATAGCAAGGTGCATAGTTGTAGTGCTTTGTGCGGCATGGGGATTTGGGACAGGGACAGGGCTGAGCTTAGCAGAGAGGAGTGAAGAGCGGGAGGGAAGAGGGCAGCAGGAGCCAGAAGGACCAGTGTTGTTGAGACTGAAGAGAGTGGGAGCCCTTGCATGATGATAGGGGACGGACCTGTGAGGTAGGGTTGAGGCAGGCCAGGTAGACTGATGGAAGACACAGTTACACCTTCACCTTAGTGGTGCCTCTCTGGCAGCCTTGTAGAGAATAGCAAAAAGGAGACAGTGACCAGTTAGCAGGCTCTTCTGATGACCTAGGCAGAAGAGACTGCAATCTTGAGACTATCTAGAGGGAGCAGGTAGAGTGCTGTGGCTGGTCCTAAAAGATAAAAATGAACTGTCATTTTAGAAAGGAGCTAGAAGAGAACCCATTCTCCAGGGGAATAGAGGCTGTAAAATACTAACAAAACTATCTGGTGTTGAGTGTTCATCTTTGGTTTTCCATTTTATACCATGTAGATCATTTTGTGTTTAGTGACTAGTTCAGCTTTGCACTTGGTAATATGAGGATTAAATAGCACTATATTTTGCACAGTTGTGCATTATCTACTAGAAGGAGTACTACAGTTAGAATTCCTGTTTCTTGTCATCTTAATGTTTGGGGGTACCACGTATGCTCTCCTCAAGTATTATCTATCTATCTATGCATTTCCTACATGGCTGAGTCTTTCCTTCCTGCTAAGAAATTTCAAATGACTCAGAGTTATCGACCATTTTTGTGGTTTTCTTCCCTTGCCCCTTTCATTCACCTGGGAGACAAAAAGCCAGTTGGAACTTAAGAGAAACATTGTGGGGTGGAATGTTAGTGTTAATAAATACAAGAAGTTTGGTGATGTTCATGCAGATTATCTTTTTTTTTTTAATTTAACTTTATCTTATGTTCATTGGTGTGAGGGTGTCAGATCCCCTGGAACTGGAGTTACAGACAGTTGTGAGCTGCCACATGGGTACTGAGAAGCTGGGAATTGAACCTAGGTCCTTTGGAAGAGCAGCCAGTGCTTTTGACCGCTGAGCCATCTCTTCAGTCCCCATGCAGATTATCTTACTGCAGTCTGGTTTCTAAAAAAAGAAAATCTGAAACTTAACGGTTTTTAAGTGTGAAATTTTTTTTACATCTCCAACCACAGTCTTGTTTGTTTTGTGTTAACGCTTCAGAAGTAGAGGAATTCCAGCAGGCAGAGAGTACACCTGCAGCTGACACCGATTATCTTGTGGTGGGACAGCAGCAGGTCCCCCGGAGCAGCAGTACCTCTGACATCACCGAGCCTTTGTGCTCAGATTCTTCTCAAGGTAATGGAATCTTCACTTGTTTGTTTGATCGACTGATTCATTTTGAGAAAGGGTTTCTCTTTTTTTCCCTGGCAAGCTTGGAACTCAGTTTGTTGACCAAGCTGTCCTTGAATTTGCAAGTTTCCTCCTGCCTCCCAAGTACAAGGATTAATTACCCAGGGGCTGGCTGAGTCCTTAGTTATTTCGTACGAAGCCATAGATTTGGGCTTGGATGGGGTAAGCTGCAGGTAGTGTTACTTACTACATTTACTCTAAAGATCTATTTCCAAAAAGAAGGAGTGTTGCATATTGTATGTGTGTTGTTAGTGTGGGTGTGTGCATGTGCATATATCTGGAGGCCAGAGGTTGAGGTGAGCTATCTTTCCTTGATGGCTTTCAACCAGTTTATATGTTTATTTATTTTGAAGCAGAGCTTTTCCTGATCTGAAAGCTTACCAGTGAGCTCTAAGGAGCCTCTTGTCTCCCTCTGCCCTGGCCCAGGTTACAGCCCCATGCTGCCTCATGAAGCTTTTTGTTTTTCTGGGGCTCTAAACTCAGGTCCTTATGCTTGCATAGCAGACACTTTACCATTGAGCATTCTCCCCAGCCCAGGTATTTACCTTTTAATTTGACAGTAAGAATGTGACCTCTGGAAGTGAAACTGTTTTGCTATTGAATGTATTTATCTAATGCATACACATCTGTAGTCCTCAAGTTTGGCATGACTGGGAACTAAGAGGAGTCTAAAGTGACTGGAGTAGGGGCAGAGAGTGCCCCAAAGTGAAGAAGCAAGTCAGAAGGCAGTGAGGGTCAGGCTCGGGAGAGCTGGAGGATTGAAATGGGAATGAAGAGAGTTTATTAGCAGCTTGCAGACCTCACTGAGGTTGAAAAGAACCTTTCAGAGCATGCATTGGGATTGTCTAGCTTTCAACAGCAGCAGGGTGTGGAAGGTGAGGAGGGACTCAGCTGCTACTATAGAGAAAACAGACACACACACACACACACACACACACACACACACACACACCTCAATGTGTACAGTGTCAGTAAATGTACTGGCTTTTAGTTCCATGTCACTTTAGTCACCTTAGAGCCGTGAGTCAGCCAGAAAACAACCTGCCTTGTTTGTCAACAGGTTAGCCTGTGTCTTCTGATATTAGGTCAGCAAATGAGGAGGGAAGCTTTTTCTTAGAAACTCCCTTGAAATAAGAAATTATAGCAAATAATGCTGAGAAAATATATTATCTGAAAATTTTCCTTAGAGGCATTTGTGTGCATTATGATATATACTTTGTGGTAGAATATTTGCCTAGCATCCAGGAGGCCCTGAATTTAATACATAGGACTATCAAGAGAAACAAAGAAAAAAAAATCCCTTAAATATTTGGGAGAATCTACCAATTGCTTGGGGTTTTCCTATAAAAAAGTTTTCAAAGCCTTTCAAATTTTAACAAACTTCTCCTGGGAGAAGAAAAGCTCCAGTGACCCAGTGCACGGTCCAGTGTTCTTCCTTCCTCAAGAGCTCAGAGAGCATTGCTTGTTTGTTAGGAAAAAGGGTCTCCAGTAGCCCAGGCTGGCCCGGAACTTGCAGTCCACTCCGTAGTCTCTGGGTGCTGGCTTACTGACATGCACCACTACTCCTGGCCAAGAGGACATTTTTAAGTAATCTGCCTACGAGAGTGTGTATGGTAGTACATATGCTGCTTAAGATGATTTATGTGTGTAGATTTCAAAACAGCATGTTATATAAGATAAACATGCGTTATTTGCCAAGTATAAAATTTAAATTAAAGGACTATAATACTACTTTGATTTTCTTAATTTGGCTTTGATGTTTTTTCTAGAAACTGGTTCTATTTGTTAATTTCTTTCAATTTTATTGGCTCCAGATTATTCTTCAGATGCTCTTATAAGCTTTTCTTAAGTCTTTGCAGGCTCTGTGGTGGTATTCCCTTTGAAATCATTGAACCTGTTTCTGCTTTCTCGTGCTAGTCTTTATATTCAGACAACAGAGCTGTCCTGTTGTTCCTGCCCTGTTACTTCACAGGCCAACCCAGGCAAACCTTTTGTCAGATGGTGTCCCCAAGCCCACCTCCCCAGAGTGATGAGTCGTATGCCCCTGTCCAGCATAGTGCCGTTAAAGTGGGCCTGTGAGCCACAGTGAACAGTGTTCCATTTGCTCCAACTGAAGCTCTCTATGGGCTATAGGGCAGGTCTCTGTGTAGGCTGGATCTGTAGATGGTTTCTGTGCAGGTCCATAATTCATGTATGAATCCTATGACATCTGGATACAATGGTTTATCTATCTGGTTCTACTCTGCCAGCCTGCCTGCCTGCTTGTCCTCTATTTTACCTTCTGAAACATTCATTTTATCATTTTTACCCCCATCTTTAGGTCAGAATTCACCAAATTTAAGCTCTTCAGATTCCAAGTTTGTTCAAGAGAGTAAAGGACACATGAAGCGGGAACATGAAGGAATAACAGTAAGATTTCCAAGAGAAAACCACTCTGTTGTTAGAAACAAGCATAAATTGTTCCATGATGATGAACCTATTGGCGATAGTTTTCATTTTTTTTCCACTTAGATTGATTATAGGTCCAAATAATCTGGAAGTCACTTAAGGTTGTGCTTGCTTTCTGTATAAAATACAGTCATTCTACAAAATAGGGGGGGAGTTAGCATGATGTAGAATTTACTGGCAGGTATACTTGCCTGTAAAACCTTCCTTTCAGATTCTCTACCTGACACAGTTTTCCTAAAGCTCTAGTGTGGTTTTGTTTTATTTTGTAAAGTAGATATTTATTTAAAAAAATATGAAACATAAAGAAGAAATGGCCTACAATTCATTCTTGTAGATAACCTCTATTTGTGTTTTAAAACTTAGTGTATATTTATAGAAAACACAGATACAGAACAGAAGGGGCCTGGCCCTGCTCTCCCTTCTTCAGAAGAGAGCAGAGTTGAGTTCCTGTGTTTAAGAAAGACGTGTGCCAGCTTGTCTGTATGGATCTTGCTTTTCGAAATGAAGCAGTCCCAGATGAACCCATTCCTGCCCATGGGCAGAACAGTTCTGGTTCTGTTGCTTTGGCCACCAGCTCTGTTTGGTTTCTAACCCCTTCCTTTTGCTCCCTTCACAGTGCTGTGGTGTTGGCTGTTTCCTCTATCATCCACACATGTTTCTAAAGTGTCTAAAATATTCTGGACGTTCATTCAGTTGTATCTTTGTAGAATACCCACATGGTATTTATTATGTGGTAGTTTTCTCTGCTGTATGATATTCCATTATGAAGATATCACTTATTTTTCCACTCTTCTGTTGCTAGGCATTTAGATTCTTTGTAGTATTTTAGTTTTCTGAAAGATGTAGCTCTGTATCTTCTTAGACTTTTCTCAAGATCTCCATGTTCAAATGTTTCTCTGTATGACTGTATAGCAGTAGAATTAATAAATTATACAGTCAAGACAGTGCTCTTGCCCCAAATGCTTATACACCCCTTTTATCTCTACTAGCAATACAAAGAGTTCTCACCATCACTTTGTGTTGTCAGACTTCTGAAATTTTTGCAGGTCAGCTACATGGAAATGGGATATCTTATTTGAATTTCTTAGATCACTAATAAAGTTTACAATTTTTATGTTGACTGGCTGTTCATATTTCATCTGTGAATTGCCAGTCAGTGGCTTTTGTCATTTACTTTTTTTCCTCTTACTTGTATTAGTTCTTTGTATGGTCTGAATAGTGACCTATAAACTATAAATTGCTAGAAGATGCAGGTCACCTCCTGATTTTTTAATCCTTTGTGTTTAACATAAGAGCCAGTGTTTACCAGTGCTCAGAGAGTTCTGTAGTATATTAACTAGGAAGGCTTTGAGCAGCCCTTTGGAAGTCTGGGTAGAGTCTATATTTTTCCTGCCTAAATATTCAGGTCTCCTGGAGACTTGTGGGACTGTGTGTATACTTGACTAGAGAAGCAAATAAAACTTCAAAATAAACCACTTCCACAAGATTGATTTGGCACCCTTCTTGGTCTGACCATTCAGCTGGGTCAGTTGAGAACATATAACTTAATTATACTAGCTTGTGATCACATCCTTCAACAGGAAAACATCATCAATGTTTTGCTACTATTATTGCTTCTTTTATTTAAAAATAGGCTAGGAACTTTAGAGTCTGGTAAAAGTTTCAACTTTCCAGTAATGAAAGCAGCATTTCTTTTTGTCTGAAGATCTTGGTTCGAAGGAGCAGTAGTCCTGCTGAGCTGGATCTGAAGGATGATTTACAGCAGACACAAGGAAGATGCAGGGAGAGACAGAAGAGTAAGTTCCCGGACACGGGGTCTGCACATGCCTAGTACAGAGTGGGCCTGCTTTAGTTTCTTCTTTTCTGAGTGGAGTGCTTATCTTGTCAGTAGGGAAGAAGTGGTTGTGGAGAATATTTTTGATCCAGGAACTTAGAAATTATATGGTTAATCCAGTTAGTAAAAATGGTTCAGTCAGTTATCTATACCCAAGAGGCTTGTCTCTTGATCCCTGGGCCTTTCTTCAGGCTAGAGGAACAAGAGGGATTTAGGAGAGCCGACAGACCCATAAGGAAAAGCTGCCTTTCCCACAAAGCCCCCACAGGGAAGAAACACAAAACGTCAAAGGTACATTGAACTCCACGGGCAAGTGGGTGAAGATAAAATCTCACTGGAATCCTGAGAGGTTCCATAGGCTACGAAGCCTGGGCCCTGTTCTGTGTTCTCCTGTACTTAGAGGCCAGGTCTCCTACTTGTCGGTATAGCAGAATAGCAGTCCCTGCGTGCCCGGGCTGGCCCTCGATGGTGCGTACTGCAGCTCTTCCCAGGCACTGCCTCTCTGTTGCCTATTGCTCTGTGGAGGATGCGCTGTGAGACCTAACAGATGGATCATCTGCTTATCAAGACAACTTTTGCAAATAGATAGAGGACAGCAGTAGAGACAGTGCAGCTGAGGACTGTCAGCATTGTTAGGAAGCAGAACTGTCTAGGCAAGCAGTTCTGCTGTCAAGCAGTGGAACAGTCTAGCTTGTCTTGTGCCAATTAAATAAATAACTACATAAGTCTTAAAATCTCTGCATAATTACATTGTGATAAATTAAAACTTCTAATGTTTAAAGAAGAAAATTCCCAGTGCTGCAGATCTATGGTAGTAGGACACCTCCTTCCAGAATCTGCCAGAGTGATTCATCCTGGGTTTAAGTCTGAACATTGGGCTTGCAATAGCAGAGTAAATTTGCAATGCTGTGAAATCAGTTACCACCCATATTCCTCCTGTTTCTCTGTCTCCTCATGTTGTGGGTGGATCTTAATGGGAACTAGGCCTTGGTGTAACTTTGTGGCACATAGAATAATTGAACAAAGATACTGATCAGAATGCTACTTTATGAAGCCTTTTAATTCCCTGAACTTGGAAGATTTATTTTTGTTATGCAAGTATCCATCAGGGACATTACTGAATGCCATCCAAGTTCTTCAGGTTCTGCCCAAACCCCTGAGCAAAGCCTGTCAGCTGTGCAAGTGTTGTTTCTTACATGGAGATAATTTTGAACCTTATCTTCATCTAGCTGCAGTCTCAAACTTTGGTTGCTCTGTGTGCCAGGTGACAGTACTGGTAGTGACACAGCTGTGGGCTCCAGCAATGAGACAGAGCTACTCATGAGCCCGTGGCAGACCTGTGATGAGGACCCAGAACTCAGCACTCCCACAGATGCTGTGCCTGACTCTGATGCCCGCCATTGGTTACAGCTGAGTCCTACTGATGCTTCAAACTTAACAGGTAATTTGTGTGAGAAGGACTACTGCTACAAACAGGAGGTCCCAGAGTTCCCTGCTTTGGACACTTGAACCCTTGAGTACAGTGCAATGGAGATGCCACTTTCAACCACACTGGACTTGCAGCTCCAGTCACCTGCCCACCATTGCTTGTAAACTCTTAGAGTCTTGGATGGAATGAGTTTTGAAATCGGGCAGATGTGGGAGGAAGCCTGCCATGCTTATGACTATTATCTCCTATGCTAAGAAGTGGTGGTACTCATTCCAAGGCCTTTGGAGACAGAAAATAATACGATTTTAGCTTACATGTACCACACAGGTAGAACAAGGGGATTGGCTGTCTTACTATTTAATTTTTAATTATCATAAAATATTTGATACACACAGAGTAAAATTGTGAAGTATATGTGGGATAATGGGTCATATTAATAAAATGAACCACAATGGCCTGTTGCTACCCAATTTAATGTCTAGAAGAGTACCCACATCAGTGAGGTTCCAGAAACTCTGCTCAAACCTGTTACCATCTTCCAGCAGCCTGTAATGCTTGCTCCATTTAAAAAACTATAATAATAATTCCTGGAACTGTAATGTCAGTGTTTATATGAATATGATCTTGACTTTTCCTGAATAAAGAAATTATTAATTGAAAAACAAAAGCAGAAACTGAGTGTAGCTGTTCAAGCTTCTAACTCCAGCATTTTGGGCAGAGACAGGCAGATCCTGGGAACTCACTGGCCAGCCAGTCTAGCAGAAAAGGCAAGCTTTCAATTCAACAAAAGGCTCAGCTTTAAAGGACTAAAATAGAGATTGATAGAAAACATCTAACTTCTGGCTTCTTCATACATTCACTAGACACCTGTACTCCCATACATGCACCACCCCATCACATATATGTAAATAAATAAATGATCTAATAATTCCCACTGGGTATGGTGGCATACACTGTAGTCCCAGCATTTAGAAGTTGAGGCAGGAAGCACATAGGAAATAAAAGCTCATTTTAAATGCTAAAAATCACTCAAAAGTAAAAATAAAGGCTAAAGTTTAATTTTAAATACTTTTTCTAATCAAGCAAACTAATTTTCATTGTGAGATAGAACCAAAGTGTCTGTTATTTTTGGAAATCCTTTGTATTATAACATTAAAATGTTGTACAACTAGCATAAATGGTATTGATAAAATTCTGTCAATCCTATGAACTTATATAGGATTTAAGAATTCTAATTTTGTATGGTAAGCAGGCTAAATCTCTTCATTTCTGTTTTGTGAGGTCCACAGAAATCACACCATCCCATTAGAAAATACTAATAAGTGCCTGAGGTGGGATTGGCCTCCCAATGCTGTACTGCCTCTACCCTCCCCACTAAATTATGGCTAACATCACAGTTATAAAGCCCTTTGAACTGCTGGAGAATTGTTAGTGCATTTATGAAGTTACAGCTTGTTTAGTCCAGTATATAAGAGCTCTCACCGTGATGCTATTATAGATCTAGGGCTGGATCTGACTTGAATGTTCTTAAAGATGAACCAGATGTAATCATTTTTATTGAAAGGAAAGAAGACTGGATGAGTGCTTCTTTTGTTTGTCCTTGGCGAAGATTAGTTTTGATCCTGTTTCAGAGTGTACATCTAACTGCTTAGTGTGGTGAGCTGTGTAACTCTGTATGATGCACCATGTTGCGATGAGCTCCTCCAGATACTTTGTTCTTTGAAATACTAACGTGGAGAATCAGTACACACAGTTCAAGAGTTCATCCTGTCAGCAGTGGAAAGGACAAACTGTAATATGATGAGGCTTAAGGATTATCATGGTTCTGAACTTAACTCTCTGTTCTTAAGAGAACAATTTCTGCATAAATGGAAAAAATGAAACGTGTTAAAATCTGATTTTTAGGATGCAGAAAGAGCAAGCCATCTGATGGGGCGAGTGGCTCAGTGGTGGCACTTGCCTCACATGTGTGAGGCCCTGGGACTGATCAGCAGCACTGCAGGAAACAGACAGAAAGTGCTTCGGTTTCTCACCAAATAATCCTGCCCATTACCAGTTGCTTAGAATGAAGTTAGGGGCCAGCTAATTGGCTACTTTCATATTTGCTTGCTGCTTAAATTATTTCATGCTACTGAAAACAATGGCTCAGTTTATTATGTTCTAAAATAATTTGGGCCATGTTTAATCAAGTATATTAATACATGTAAATAAAATGATGGTAATTAGGAGAAAAGTTTGTTTTACTTGTCTCTGGACACAGTAGCCACGGAAGGAATCTCCAGGTTCAATCAAGAGGCAGAGAAAGAAAACATGGGGAACAATCTCTGTTGTCTTTTCCATGGGAAAAACAAGGCAAGGCAGGGTGAACAGCCTGCTGTAAGTGACCTCAGTGGACTCTAGAGCATGAGGCTGTCTGATTGACTGGGACCTGGCCCTGTAGTGGGAAAGGCAAGAGTAGATGGACTTTTGTGAGCTTATGTTGATTCATTCACATATGAAAAAAGCCGTATTCTCTCTGGTAAGGAGTTTGCTATTTTTACAGTTAAGAAACACTAGGAGGGGCAGTCCCTCTCTAATATGCAAGGTCTCAGCTACCGTAGATTAAGAGTACAGGTACACATCAAGTCTGCTTAGGGAGTAACTCATGAGTGGGGTATATCTGTGGCTCTGCTCCTGCAGTCAGCATTGTTACTGAGCTTATCCCTTATGCAGCAGAGGAGCCTGCAATCTAGAAATACCGATTTAGATGCTGTGAGAAGTAAGAAGATGAATGGGGCTGGGGAGATGGCTCCTTGCATAAAGCACTTGTTGTGCAAGCATGAAGACCATAGTTGGATACCCAGAACCCACATGAAAACCAAGCAGGTTTGGAAGTCACTTGTAATTCCAGTACTCAGGAGAAAGATGAGGGATCCCCAGGGTAAGCTGGCTATCTAGACTAGCTAGAATTGATGAGCTCTGGCTTCAGTGAGTGATGTTTTTTCCCTCAGTAAATAAAGTGGAGAGTGATTGACAAAGATCATCAATGTCAACTTCAGCTCTGCCCTCCCCATGTACTCACACATGTGCTTTGACACATGTGAAAGCAAACATACATACACATACACACCACACACATACATGTGACAAAAAAAAGATAAAGGAGTCATAGGTACTGATTTTTTAAGAATTACAAATGAGACAGAAGATGTGTCCTGATTATCACAAATAACGTGGTGAATGTTATGTAGTTTATATAATGAAAGTTAGAATCTCAGGGGTAGACAAATAGAGATGGATGTAGAGTCAGGACTGATTCCTCATAGGCATGGAATCATGGTGTGTGATGGAGGGTCTTCCACACCTAGCCAGGAAAGAATGAATTGTTAAATGGATTCCTGTGTGACAAGTATTTATCCATGGTGGGGTAAAAGATATAGAATCCCTAACTCACACCATGCTTGAAGTTCGTTCCAAAAGTATAGAATTTTTAAATTTGAGAAAAGGAAACTTTAAAAACACTTGGAAGAAAATGTCTTCTAAACAAGAAAGAGAAGAAGAAAAAACTATATGATCTTGGGGTAGAGAGGGTTTCTCAAATGAGAAAGGAAAACAGGCAGCAAAAGCTAACCCAAAGAACGTGCCAACAGTTCAACCTAAGTAAAACTCAAACTTTTAAAATCAGAGATGCTCTAAAAGTCTTTGACTAAGTAGGACCCCAAAAGGCAAAGCCCATCTTTGATGGTCATTCCTTTCTAGGTTCCTATAAGTTTTAAGTAAGATTTGATAAGAAACAGCCATTGTCTTGCTTTGGGTGGGAGAGGTTAGTGTCTTCCTCTGATGGATTATGAGCTCCAATAGGGAAGGACAGTGTGCCCTTAGTAAATAGCCCAAAATCAATGAACAAATATGCTTTAAGCTTCAGATTATTATTTAGCTAAAAGTATCAATTAAATTTTAACCTTAAAATCATCATATGTAATGTAATTTCAGATCTTTTATTTAATATATTTATCACTGACTTATATCCCAATGTCTCTTACAGGAAATCCTTTTAATTACACTTGTAGATGTGAATTGAACATTGTTTCCCTACATTGACGTTGATTTTTAGAAACAGTTCATCAAAATACATTTTTGGTATTTTACTAGCCTCTGATATGCTTGTACATCATGAAATACTATAAAGAAAAATAATAGTAAAAGCCACAGTGGCATGGGTAAATCGCCTTCTGAAGTTAAATTGGGATTGAGCAATAATGGAAGTGGATGAGGAAAGAGAGGAGCGTCAGGCTGCCGTGGAGCAGAACGCCAACTTGTACCCCAATCTTCTGATTCTTGAGGAGATCACCTAGCTTTATCTGTCCCTGCAGTTAAGAAGTTAACAAGAGCCTGAGAGGTGGTATATTTTGTTTTTAAAGAAAAAGGGTATCTTTGCTCAAACTCTGCCAAGCCTAAATAAAATTACAGCTGTGTGAACTGACCCTTTGATCATAAGTACCTATCTGCCAGTTAAAATTTGTTCAATATTTTCAAATTCCTAAATTTCATATTTGTCCATTATAATCAGGTTTGTATTTGGAGAAAGATGATAAAATTTTACATATGTGTAAGAGTCCATACTTTAGTAATTTAGAAATAGTGAGACAAAAAGACATTAGGCTACTAATGAAAATAAAGCAAATGTTTGGTATTTTGGAGGTGAACATGGAATTTTATAAATCTCGTAACTCCCCCTTTGTAATCAAGCGTTCCTTCATTGAGGACACAACTACATGTAAAGGGTCAGCATCTGCTCTGCAAATCATGCCACCAGCCAGATAATTTGGGGCAAAAACACTTTAGCTCATTAAAATCTTCACAGTAATATTGAGAAAATGAACACAGTCCCTTGAAATCCTTCTAAAGAGCTCAGCACATTTTGATAATGGGGGATGTTGTCTACTGTTTCAATCTCTGAGGCAAAAATGGCTCCTAATGCAAAGCAGTGTTGGAACGGACTTTCATGTAGCTCCTTCAAAACTGAGGGTGCTGGTTGGTGGTGGCACAGCAGTGCAGGTGAGTGTGTACCCAGCTTCATGCACGTGGAGTTGTCTCCAGCAGAGCAGCAGTGTCATTGGGGTGCTGGGGCTAATCTCACTTTGTGCGGCTGCATTCTTAAAGTTGGGGTAATATAATAAAGCAAAGCTATGAATCACTTAATTTTCCTACCCCAACCAGGGCCTTGAAACAATATGGCAAACTTATTGAGAGAAATAAATGCCATATCATGCTCCTTGTTCACTTGAGGGCTTATGTTGATTCATAAGCATCCATTAAAGCTTCTCCATGTCTTTGCAGACTGGCAGCTGTTTGTTACTGTGCTTGATTTTACAGGAGGAGTCTCTTCTGAGGCTTTGTAAACGACAGAAAATGAAAAGGACGCATGGTTAGGCTTCTCCTCCATGCCTTACTTTTTTTTTTTCAGACTGGCTTGTGGGATTCTGGTTCAAACGTCTGTCTGTACATGTTAATGTATCTTCTCCAAGGAGTATCTGGTGTTTCTCTGGAAGGAATAGACTCATTTTCCTTAAGAAGCAGCAGCGCTCCTGTGGACAGCCTTCCCACAACACTTCCTATCATCCTTACTGAATCTTTTGTTTCAGTGTCTGGGGAGCTTTCCATCAATAGCATACAAATCTGCTGGAGTCATCTTGGACCTGCTTTCTCCTTTTCAGATTCATTCCTCTGGCTTCTTTCTGGCCTTCTTAGCCTTCTTCTCAGGTTCCCCAGATACAGAGAAGTACTTTGTTTTCTTAGATGAAGCCTTAAGAACTGCAAAATCAATTCCTCTTATTTGTCTGGGGTAAACATTAGAATAATTTTGGAATAGTTATGTAAATAAGAAGTGAAAATGTATGAGAACAGAGAGAAAATACTGGCAGAAATGGGAAAACTCAGTAAAAGTCTCACCAAAGACTCAGAAAGAGAAGCAGTGACTTCAACAGAAAGTATAAAGATTTAGAAATCAGTCAAGCACGTTAGCTACCACAATAAATGTAATTGAGTTCTTTAGAGGAGAGAAGACCACTGGTATAGTTCTGGGCAGTCAGCTGGATAAAATTTAAAGCAAAAATTTCAGCAGTTGTAATAATTCTACAGTTATATGAACTTCCCAGCCTCCAGATATATGACTTAAAATTTAGGGGGAAAAATGCCAAAATAACAACGAGAGAGAGAGAGAGAGAGAGAGAGAGAGAGAGAGAGAGAGAGAGAGAGAGAGACTGATAAAACCCTACTCATAGGAAGAAATCTTAATGTAAACTGCCATTAATTGATGAGTTAAGCAAACTATAAGAATAAAGAAAACATGATACAGTTAGCTTAGTTGAAAGGACATAGACACATATATATATGTATTTGTGTAGGAGGCATGTTTATCTTTGAATTTAACAGCTAAGATACATACTCTTACACAGAACATTAATAATTTGGACAGTTTGTATCAACAGAGATACCTGATTTGTTTCCTAACATGTTCAGTGATTATGATGAAAAAAATAAGAATGACAAAAAATTATAAAGGAGAATAAGAAACTAAAAACCAGGCTTCACATCAAACAGTACATATTATGATCTCTAGAATGTAGCTGAACTTTTTTATGAAGGACAAAATATAGCCCGCTGTACATGTATAGTAAGTGAAATAAAACATGTGTGTCCTATTCCAAAATTAAAGTGAAAGAATAAAACCATAGAAGACGTACTAAAATGCTAGTAACACGTAAGAGGTTACGTGAGTATACTAGATAGTGAAACAGAGCAAAACAGCAGAGGCAACAACCAAGAACATTCATTATAAACATTATAAAGCTAGATGAACAGGCTAAGATTGATCACGGAAACAGAATGTGGGAAAAACACAAGTACATGGACAATATGATCATTTACAGTAATAGCAGATGTAATTTGAATAAACCTATTAAAGCAAGGGATAATCTCTAGCTTTACATAATTGCAAATTGAGACACTTTCTTTTTCAACCCGTTCTGTAGAAAAAGAAAGAAAGCTCTTCTCTGCCTTCCTTCCTACCTTTTGCTACTTTGATAACAAACCCAGACAAAAATCAGTATGATAAAAGCAAAGTTAGAGATCATGTCAGTCAAAAGCATGTAAGCAAAAGGAATAAAAACATTAGAAAAATACACATCAAAAGAGAAGTCCAGGTGTGCCCCTCACCATAAAGAACCATGTCTCAGTTTTGCCCCATGTTGCTGTGATTAAAAGACCCTGACAAAAGCTACCTGGGGGAAACAGTTTATTTTAGTTCACAGCTCATAGTAGGGAAGTCCGGACAACAGGAAGTTGGAATTGTCATACTGCACCTACAGTCAAGAGCAGAGAGCAGTGTAGTAATGCACCAATGCCCAAGCTCGGGTCACTTTCTCCTTATACAGTACAGTACCCAAACCTCAGAAATGGTGACACCCACAATGAATGGGTCTTCCACCCCCAATTACCATAATTAAGACAACCTCCACAGATATGCCCACAGGCCAACCCAGTGTAGTCAGGCCCTGGTTGAGACTCTCTTTCCACGTGACTCTAGATTGCATCAAGTTGACCTTTAAAAACCAACTATTACAAATACTTATCTTGAGAGAAACACTAGACACCTCCTCACCGAGGAACAGTCAGTGAAGTATCTGAGCAGACTTCTTGGAACTCTGAAAGCTGTCAAAATGTAAAAGCCTAAAAATGATTACCATCTAGCGAGGATTTTAGAGATAGAACAAGTGTCGTTGCCAGTTTCCATTGTAGTTGGGACAAGGAGCTCTAGGGCATGCAGAGGTGGCTCAGTGGGTAGAGTGCTTGCTGTGCAGGTGGGAGAGCCTGACTTCCTTTCCCCAGAAGCCACACAGAAGCCTGGGGTGGCGGGGTGTACCTGGAATCCCTGTGCTCCTGGGAGGAGATGGGAGCCGGAGACAAGAGGATGCCACTAGCTCATGGGCTGGATAGTCTGCTATGTGCAGCAGTAAAAGAGACCCTGGCTTACACAAAGCAGAAGTACTCTGAATTCCTGCACATGCCTAAACACACACACACACACACACACACACACACACACACACACACACACACATACACACACACCAAAAACCAAACCTTGTTTTTAAATTGTAAATGAAACTTGGACTTTAATCCTGTTTTAGTACTGGCTTGTTAATTGTAATAAATATCCTAATGTAAGAAGCTGGTAATAGGAAAACTAGAGTATTTGGAGGTTATGTCTACCTTATTTGCAATTTATTTCATACATTTAAATAATAACATGAGTAAATAAAATAAAAATGAGTAATAAAATAAAAATAAAATAAAAATTTAAATAAAAATGTATTAGAACTAAACAACTCTTCTGGCATGCAGGCATACATACAGGCAGAACACTGCATAATAAACAAACAAATAAATAAATAAATAAATAAATTCTTAAGAAATGTTTTTTTAAAAAAGAATCCCAGCACTCAGGAGGCAGAGCCAGGCAGATCTCTGTGAGTTTGTGGCCAGCCTGGTCTACAGAGTGAGATCCAGGACAGGCACCAAAACTACACAGAGAAACCCTGTCTTGAAAAACAAACAAACAAACAACTTAGCAAAAAATTAGGGGCTGGAGAGATGGCTCAAAGTTAAGAAGAGCACATGTGATTCTTGTAGAGGACCCTGGTTTCATTCCCAGCACTCACATGGTGGCTCACAACCATCTGTGACTCCAGTCCCAGAGGTTCCAGTGCCTTCTTCTGACCTCCAGGAGCATCGGGCATGCACGTGCTGGGCATGCAGGCAGGCAAAACACTCATATGAATAAGATCAGTAAATCTTCAAAATTGTAAAGAAAATGAAATGAGTAGTCTTTACAGATAAGGTAAAACACACTGGGTGTGGTAAAACACACTGGGTGTGGTAAAACACACTGGGTGTGGTGGCCCATGCCTTTAATCCCAGCACTCAGAAGGCCAAGGCAGATGGAGCTGTGTGAATTTGAGGCCAGCCTGGTCTACACAGTAAGTTCCAGGATAGCTGGCTTTACACAGTGAGAATCTTAAAGCAAAAAAACAAGGTAAAGAAATGAATGAAAAAGGTTTTTAAAAATCCTAATTGGATTTTTACACCTAGTTAACTATGGTAGTGAAAAAAATGTAGATAGCCCCACTTGTTTCCTCAAGTCCTTCTTAAGCCACATTGGAAGGACTATTAAATAAGTCATAACTCCATAGATCTTAGTTGGAAGGGGCAAGATAGTAACAATTAATTTTTAGAGATAGCAAAGAGGATGGGACGCACTAGACGGCATTCACTCTTTTCAGGAGGAGCCCTGACAGCTGAGAAGCATGCTGGCTGAAAATCATTGCAGGTGCTCTGAGAGTTAGAAGGATAGTCATAGGTGGTGGTGGTGGCGGCGGCGGCGGCGGCGGCGGCGGCGGCGGCGGCGGCGGCGGCGGCAGTAGTAGTGCACGCCTTTAATCCCAGCACTCGGGAGGCAGAGCCAGGCGGATCTCTGTGAGTTGGAGGCCAGCCTGGGCTACCAAGTGAGTTCCAGGAAAGGTGCAAAGCTGTAGTATGAATCTGTAGTAAGAGTCTTATTAATAAAACTCAAACCCCCGAGGCCAGTTATTGGGGTGAATGCTGGAAGATCAGAGACACAGAACAAGCCACGCTACCTCACCTTGCTAGTTCCTCAGGTGATCCTGTTTCCTCAGGCTGGAAGCTTCTGAGTCCTCCTCCACATGAATCTCAGCTGAACTGTGTTGCTCCAAAGCTTAAACTAACTACATGCTTTTTCCTCTCTAGTTCCTGGTCCTCACGCCTTATGTACCTTTTTCTTTCTGCCCCCACTCCCTGGGATTAAAGGCGTGGGTCACCATGCTTAGCTGTTTCTAAAGTGGCCTTGAACTCAGAGATCTGGCTAGCTCTGCCTCCTAAGTGCTGGGATTAAAGGTGTGTACCACCACCGCCCAACTTCTGTTATGGTTTACTCTTCCCACTTTCTAGCCACCATTTCTGGCTCTGTTCTAGTGGCTGTCTGTTCTCTGACCCCAGATATGTTTATTTCCGGGAACACACAATATTTCAGGGAACACAATACCCACCACACAAAGCTACACAGAGAAGCCCTGTCTCAAAAAACCAAAAAAAAAAAGAAAGAAGGATAGTCACGTTAGGTACCTACAGAAGTAGGAGGCAGTGATTGGGTTGAACATGGGAAGCCAGTATATCCACTTGAGAACTGAAAATTGGGCACAGTGGCTCTCATGCCCTTGATCCCTTGGTAGGTTGAGTTCTGAAGGCCTAGACTTAACAGGCTCTATTTTAGGGAAAGGACCACCATCTCAGACAACCTGCTGTACTCAGTTCTAGGAAGGAGCTCAGGAATATGCCATGATAACACAAACGGATACAGAGCAGTATCCTCCTTCAGACATCCTGTCTGCTGTTTAAAGGAAAGCCTAACAGGATCCAGATACTCCTGCAGACATCCTGTCTGCTGTTTATACAGGAAAGGAAAGCTTAACAGGATCCTGTCTGTGGTTTATGGCCCTTGGAGATATCTAGATAATCCTGCTGAGCAGTCCAGATAATCCTGTTCAGTGGGTTGTCGTTCCCCACCAAAAGTCTAACCCAATGGTTTCAAATGTGGTTTTGGGCCCAAAGTCTAGACCAAGAGTTTCAAAAAATCACCTTGTCCCATACGCCTTCTACCCAATCCCAAGTTGCCAATTCCCAGCTTGAGGTTTTTCCCTATTAAAAACCCTTTATACCTGGGCTCATGACTGCTGCCACATTTCCTTCCATCTGCCATGCGGTGACCCAGGTTAAACCTGAATAAAAGAACCCTTATGTGCTTGCATCGGAAACCAGCTCCTTGGTGGTCTCTTGGGGTTTCAGGAATGGGTACAACAGAGACACGTAGTTCAAGGTTTGAGATGGAAAAAAAAAGAAAGAAAGAAACAGAAGAAGAAAGAAAATTATCACTGCTCACAAGCTGCTGACTTTGTTCTAGAAGATAAAGTAGATGACAGTGTTTCTGAGGTGTGATCACCAGTGTATGACTAAGAGATGCTGTCTTGAAAACAAAGGGATTATATTAGATAAGGGTTTACATATTTTCTCAGCAAGAGAGAGCTTTTTGGAAAATTGTTTCCTGGAGTTTTAGTTCTAGGAAAAGTGAGAAAACAGCATAAGCCAGGTGTGGCAGTATGTCCCTGTAATCCCAGAAAAGTCCAGGCCAGCCTGAGGTACAGAGCAAACCCAAGGTCCACCTGGGCTGTGTACAGTAAGATGTTGTCTCAACAAAAACCAACCACCAAAAACCAAAATCTGGGGCTTTCGGATGGTTCAGCAGGTGAAACTGACTTCTTGTTCAATATCCAGGACTCATATCATGGGAGAAATGACACCTGCAAGTTGTTTTCTCGCCTCCACATGTGAACCATGGCATCGTATCCCCACATACATGCACAGTTATGCACATAATTGTGCATAATAAGTAATTTGTAAATGCAAAATAAGTAATTTGTAAAGCCTTAATCTACAATCCAAAGTATCAGTGTTGAGAACATGATGGAACTCTGAAGACATGCCTACATGGACTGTGTTTTCTCTGAGCCCTGAGCATGTGGAGCTGCCAGGAAAGCTCCACAGGCTGGAGGTGTCATTCACTGGGTACAGTGCTGGCCTAGGATTTGTGAGGTCAAAAGTTGGATCCCTTGTGAGCAGATGTATTGGAGAAATGAATGTAGAATTGAAGAAATAGAGACAAGAAAAAATTAGGTATTTAAAGATGTGACTATGTGAATGGTGTATTAATCTGGTGCATTATTCTGAGACTGAGAAAAGGATGCCAGAAGAGAAAAGAGAAGCATCTTGTGGGCCCATGAGTATTTGAAGGCCCACAAGACAGAGAACAGGTAAAAGAGGGAAACCAGGTGCGTGCCATACCTGGGGGTCAGATAATGAAGCATATCAGGAAGGAGGCCTAATTGCACACATCAAATCTGCTGGGGACTGAGAATGAAATGCTCCATTTAAGCACCATGGAGACCACTGAGGATGCAGTGGGCTGGAGTGGGCTGGAGCACAGTGTGGGGCTGTGGTTTTGATACAGAAAGAGAGTGAGCTTTGGGCCATCTCCAGGGTGGGTGTTTACAAACCAGAATGAAAACTCTAGGCTGCTAAAGGTTTAGAGAATATCCCTCTCCACAGGAAACAAGGGCAGAACCGTAAGAAAAGGATCTGTGGATGAAGTATTCCCTGTCCAAAGACTGAGAAGTTAGAATATCATGTGATGTTTTTGTAGCTAGCTACTGATTATTCTGTAGAGAGTGTAGGAGAAATATTCTTGCTGTCAGGCAACACTCTTCAGTACCTTAAATGTATTTCTGGTTACTCTTCTTTCTTCTCTAGAAAAAAGAAAGTAAAAAGAGAAATCAGTGGGCTGGCAAGATAGCTCAGTGGGTAAATATGTGAGTTTGATCATGCATACAAATATATAAATAAATAAAAATCATCGAAACAATTAAAGGGTCTAGCAAGGAACAGTACTAAACAGGAAAAGGCCCTTGCTACCAAGCCTAAAGACCTGAGTTAGATTCCCAGGACCCATGTGGTAGGAGTAAACTGACTCCTACAAGCTGGTCACCCTGAGACTTTCCTAGTTGCTTGTTATCATGGTGCATGTACAGACCCACACACTTCACATCCAGATTTTAGAAAGCATGAGAATTGGTCAGTTTGATCTTCTCTAGTCATTAGCCACTCCAAAGCAACAGGCTCCCAAAGAACACATTTCTGTATCTTCAGTGATGCCTGTACATCATTGAATTCATTAGACATTTGTTTCAGAGTATGAAACTTTACACCTCATAATTACCTGTGTGCTGGAAGATGTACTTGTGCTTTGGGCTGCTAGCACTATCCCTCTGTCCCAGGGCCTTTGCCCACACTGCAGTACAATCTACTTACTCTGTCCAGGCATGAATCACATGCCACTGCATGCTTAATATATTTAACTCATTAAAGAAGTGCAAGTGAACATGTCAACAAGATACCACCCTTTACCTGGTATAATGGATACAAAGCTTGAAACTCATAACCAAGTCCTAGTAAGGATATGGATGGACACACGGCACTTTTATACTCCTCTCGGGGTGATGTTAACTGGACTGGTTCATGGAAATGCCACTTCAGAAAATGGTCTCAGTCTCTTTTCTTCACTTGCACATGTATTGAACATGCACTTATGTTACAACCCAGGATCTCACTCCAGTTTTTTGCCAAAGAGAAATGTCGATCTGTGTCTACCCAAACACCTGCATGTGAATGTTCCTGGCAGTATTATTCCTAGTTACCCAAAATAGGAATCAATCTAAATGTCTTTCACCATATGAAGAGGTGAACTATGGTATATCTCAAAATAGAATGTTAATCAACAATCAGAAGGAGCAAACTCCTAATGTACACAGGCCTATGGATGAATCTCAAGTGTATTTGTTTAAGTAAAAGAAGCTGAGCAGAAATGCTGATGACTAGAATTCAGTTTATAAGAGGTACTGGAAGAGGCAGACCTGTGAGGACAGAGCACAAAGGAATGGGGCTAACTGTGAAAGGGGTGCTCTTTAGACTGGTGGAACTGAGCACTGCCTGGTTTGGGGGCATGAATGGTGACTGTTACATGACTGTGCATTCCTTAGACCTGAAGGGGGTGAAACTTCCTTGTGTGCAAATTCTATCCTCAATAAACAATCAAAATCAACACTCATCGTCTTGCTTGCTTCATAAAATCATCCTTCACGGGATCACTGCAGATATACATTATTTCTTGTTGGGCTTTCAGTGTGAAGAATCAAATGTTTGACCTTTCTTGGCTGATTGTCTTTTTCTGTTCTATCAAATTCTCAACCATTTTTCAATCTTAATTACTTTACTGAGAATTCATAAAGTTTAAGCACAGGTAATTTGTAATAAGGCTAAAACACTATGACGTTGAAATGAAGCTCATGTTGACACAATTACTTCCTTACTTTCTCCACAGACAGCAGAGAGTGCCTTGCAGATGATTGTAGTATAATTGCTGGAGGGAACCTCACTGGTTGGCACCCAGACTCCGCTGCTGTGTTATGGCGAAGAGTCTTGGGAATCCTTGGGGATGTGAATAATATCCAGTCACCGAAGATCCATGCCAGAGTTTTTGGCTATCTCTATGAACTGTGGTACAAACTGGCCAAGGTGTGTTCCTCTGTTACCTTTTATACTAATCCAGAAAAATTAACATACGTCATATAACATACAAACTATTGACCATCTTCTGAAATGCAGATTATGCATTTAGACGAAGTATATTTGATTGCCCAAGAGTAAGTCATAATATCTGTAGTTTTAATACTTTATTAAATGCCTAAGAGTTATTTCATTTAGTACAAAAATGTATTAATAGAGGATATTAAGAATAGGATATTATGTGGTTTCATTATGCATTTTAGCAAAGTGATACCATTTTGATTGTGCAAAGTTGGGAGAATGTGGAAAAGCATGAAGATATTTATATCCACATTTATTAATATCTAAAATATAACTATTTCTATGGATAAAGACATTTTACTAAATAAACTCTTAGGGTATACAGTTTTCATCCTGTCTTTTGTTTTGATACTAAATATATATTTTCCATCATTAAATATTTTTCCAAAACATGACTTACATTCATATAGCCTAATTTATGAAATAATTTCTTACCATTTGGCATTCAGGACCTTCCTAGGTATTCACATGTTAGGAAAAGCAATACCATTTTTTTGTGTTTAAAGCTACAACTACATGCAATAAGCCAGACACAATCCAAACGGAAAAGAAATCTCATAATAAAAGAAAAACCTGTAAATACTATAGATTTCTCATTTCACGTGTAAAAAATGGAAGCGGTTTCTTGGCAATGCAAGACAATATTTTTATGTAGTTGTAATAAGTAGAATGTTACCTTGCCTACAATTCTCTTTTGATTAGATACGAGATAACCTGGCGATAAGCCTGGATAACCAGTCGTCCCCATCTCCTCCGCTCTTGATCCCACCACTCAGAATGTTTGCATCATGGCTATTCAAGGCAAGTGTTTATTCTTTTATTGCAATTTCCTCTTCCCTTCTGAAATTGAGTTTAAAAACTGTAATTGCCCAAGACTGCATGTTTTGAAGACAGGCTGGGTCTTACTACAGCCAGCACATCCCACATCTCCAAACAACTCTTCAGGAAAACTGAGAAGTAAATGAAATGTTGAAATGCTCTGCATCTGGATTTGATTTAATCTAGAAACATCATCTCCTTGGCAGGCTACGACTCTGCCAAATGAATATAAGGAAGGCAAACTGCAAGCCTACAAACTGATCTGCGCCATGATGACCAGACGCCAGGATGTTCTGCCAAACTCAGATTTCCTGGTGCATTTCTACCTTGTGATGCACCTGGGATTAACCAGTGAGGACCAGGTATCCTGTGACTCCTTTATCATGGTGTACCATGATGAGAAACAGCTTGCCACACTTTATATGTATCAAGGCTTGGGAAAATATACCAGAAATGCTTAAATCCTCAGTGGCTTCTACTTGTCACACATACGGTTTGATCAGGATTTATCATATTCTTGCTTCTTCCCCTCACTGACTCTGCATGCACCAACTAAATCTGAATTTTATGCTGCGACCCATATGATCCACTCTCTGCCTTTGTTATCAACTTCAAACTGCCATCTCAGCTATTTTTCCTCTGTGGTTCTGGACAATTTAAAAGTATTTGGAGATATATGTTTCAGTAGTTGGGTTCTTGTTAGGCACAGTCTCCTATGAATTAAGGATCTTGGCATTTCTTGATGTGGAGTTATTTTTATTTCTTCCAAAGAAATAGAAGTTTTTGTTTGGTAGGAACGAAAAGATCCCAGGCCTTCACAAAGCTACAATCCCATCTTTGTAGATCCTGGATTTAGGATTATAGGATGTGGCCAGTACCTGGTCTGCCTCCCTTGGGAAGTCCCCTAGCACTTGTGAGTGATAGGAAGAGGGATGTAGATAGGCATATGGACTTTTGAAAACTGTTCTTTTTATATTATTTCTTTTGTGTGTAGGGGTGTGGGAGTGTGGGCACATGAGTGGCATGGCTCACGTATGGAGGTCAGAGGGCAACTGCAGTAGTCAGTTCTCCTTCTGCTATGTGGGTCCTGGGGATGAACTCGGGTCACCAGATTTAGCAGCAAGCTTGACATTTACTTACTCATTTTTCTTTTGAATGTGCTTGAGTCTTTCCAGTGCTTGGGAAGTAGTCACCGCATTCTCTGGTTCCCTGGTACAGACTTTGAGCTGTATTCATTGAGCTTTGTTCTGATCCATCACCATACTGTCCCAATGAGTTCTTGTCATGGTTCCTCTGAGCAGCATTAGAAGATATCGATAATAGCAGCTGAGCTTGGACCTGTGGCTTCATTTATTTTTTTCCAGGAGATGTTTAAGCAGGGACATTAAGTACAGTCACTTTCATTCTCTGCCTGACTATTCCCAGCTGCCCCAGCAGATGGGGAAGCACCTCCTACAGAATGATGCAGTGCAGGGCACATGGGAGGTTGAGGGGTGTAAACAGCAAAGACAGTCAACTTCAGATTGTAGTGAGCTCCCTCAGTGTAGGAAGGCTGACTTTATGTCAAAGTTGTGTTTTGATAAGATTTTTTCATGAAAAAAATATGATTTGGAAATAATGATCAACTGTAGGATTTCTTGATATAATAAAAACAAATCTGGAAGCAGTACAAAGCAGTAGTTCTTAGAAAGTTTTTTAGAAAGTCCCATAAATTGTGTGAGTTTAAAATCATCTTTGTGTTTGAAGATGTGCTGATATGAAAATGAAACAATAAAATATGAAATAAGGATTATAATATTTAAGAACTCTAAGTAGTATGAGTATTTTTATGAGCCATTTTAATATTTTACATTCAGGAAAAATGTTGAAATTATATACTTAAAATTATGTTCACATTTTAACGCACATCATATTTTCAGTTAAATGAAGACAGTGATCTTTTGTAGATTTGTTATAAAACAGTGTAAATCTTAAAAGACAGTCCAGTGCCAGCAGCAATACCATCATTGCAGACTTTAGAACAGAATGGGGATATCATACATCTCTATTCTATAATCAACCTATTGTGTAGGCCAGTAGGAGCCTGGATTTTTATGTGGCTTTAATAGAATTAACTATTTTCCTTTAACCTTAATAATTATTAGTATATATTTCAGAAGCCCTGACTGTCTGCCAAACAGAATTACCCTAAGTGGACTTCATTTCTTCTCCAGAAGAAACTTACAGAGTCCTTCTAATGAAAGAAACCTTTCTCGTTTCAGTAAGAAATGTCTCTGGGTAATTAGTTTAACTTTTGGCTCACATGTCTAAATAGATCATGGTGTTTGTTTTAGAGCTTATATGTACTTCTTGAAACACATGCTATATTCATTATAAAAAAGAAAAGAAAACATTTGCCACAGAGAATACAGTTAAATTCAATTTTTTAATTGTTAAGCCAAGCACCTGTGGCTGGTACCATGTCAAGGCTTTTTCCATTGTATGAGTGTCGTAAAGAAATACATTTCCATGTTAAGGATTTGCTTATGAAGAAGGAAAAGTCTAAGAACTATCTTTTGTTTTAGAAATAAGTAAAAGCAAATGTGTATGTGTATTTTAATTTAACCTTTACTAGTTTTGTTTTACAAATACAACACAAGATGTGTTTTCTCCTTTGGCCTCTGGGTGTCACTCTTGTCTGCTCAACCTAGCCATGAGGTTTAAAATTGCCACAAGAGCCAGAACCCTGTGAGTGTTAGTGTGTATAAGGTGGTGTTTTACAAAATGCTGTCCTGAATCTGAGTGTGTCAGGATTATGTCCATAGTGCTCAATAATATGCAGAGATAAGCAAGCACTAAGAATGAAATATCTTCTCAAATATAATGATGCTTGATGTAATTGAGACATTCAAGTGTAAAAATTATTAAAAAATATCTATCTCATAAATTGCCCTCTGTTCTTGTGTACAATCATGTAAAAGCATGGCTTTACCTAATATGATATAAGTCTGTTATGTAAGCCAAACACCCAGAATGCCAAAGATAGTACTTCTAAAACAACAATTGTAATAGTGCTAGCTTTCTTACTACCTTATTTAATATCCAGCACAATGACCTTATCAGATAACCTTTCTCTCCCAGAATAAATGTAGTGTGGGTTTTAGTCTGTCTGCATGATTGAAAAAATCCATAGAATGGTGGTTTGTTGTTTTCAGGTTTTTGTTTTGTTTTCTTCTTCTCCGTGATAATGTTTTCTTTTCCTCCCCTGTTTGTTTTTAAGACAAGGTCTCACAATGTAGCCTTGGCTGTCCCAGAATTTACTATATAGATCATGCTGGTCTCAAACTCAGAAAATTGCCTACCTCCCAGATGCTGGGATTAAAGGCATGTACCACCGCACCTGGCCCTGGATTTTTTAAAACAGTATTAATCTTGTTACCAGTTCAAAAATAATTAGGACCATAAGCACCTTCACAGTAGTGACCAATAATGAACTCTGTGTGACTTGCAGGGGTATTCAGCCTTTGAATGACCTTTCTTTTGGCCTCCTCTGCTCAGCTGCATTGTGCCTGGTGTCTTGGGGTGGGGGTGAAGGTAGAGTTGGAGGATGCTTGTTTCTCCTAGATCCACAATGGCAGACTCTGTACCAGGAACAGTGTGATGTGCCACTGATTATTCTTCACAGTTCACTGGATAAATATCACATCCTAATTTATGAGTTATGAAGGTTCAAAACATCTTGAGAATTTTTCCAAATGCTACATATTTAGAAGGTTGTTAGATTCAAGGAAAGGCTTGACTTACCCATTGGGCATGTCTTTTCCATTGATTGACAGCTAACATGGTCAAACATTCCTTGACCTTATTCCTCCCTGGTTCTCTTTTGCCTGGCTGTAGTCCTTTCCACTTGATACTCACTGGAGTTCCCTCTGACCTGTAGCTACCTTCCCAAGTCATTGTCTTCCCAGCCCTCTCTCATGTTTTGCTTTCTCTTCTAAAGCTGTTCTTGTTTGTTCTTAGTTTGTCTTAATGTTTAAGCAGCTTTTTCACCTCAGTCTTCTCCAAAATATTTTGACATGAAAGGAGCTATGATTTGGATTTATTAAGAACATTTCCTATTAATTTCATGATTATTTAAAACATATGGAAAGATCAATACGTGTGAAATGGAAAAGGACAGTTGAGGAAAGGAATTTTATTTTCATGTTTGTAAGAACATATATCAAAGACTGGAAAGTTTTCTTTTCTTAAAATAAGTCAACTATTTTTTAACAATGACTTACAGATTTACCGTCTTAATGTAATTTAATTTGTCTGTTATACATCAAAGTTAAGCTCTCTTTTAAGTGCAAAACTTACAGTAATACAAAGTCATTGTTGCAAATTTGCATATAGAAATTTCGGGAAATGTGGACCTTTGTCATTGTTGTCTATAAAGTTATATTATCATATTTTCTAAGGCAGCAAGAGAAAAAAGCGTAAAGCTTTTCTCAGGTGAAGAAGGGTATATAGTTCTGCTCTAGAATAACCATTGGCATACAAATTTTAACCATATCAACATAATGTTATGATATGGTAGAATATAATGTGAGGAAGTGTAACAGTAAAGTGCCTTCAGTGGAACTGAGTTCTAATCTTGGCCTTCATTTCTTAGCCAAATTCTTTGGTCTCATCATGCCCTGGTTCCATACGTGTAAGAAGAGCATAATTATAGAGAATTACTTCTCTTGGTAAGTATGAGCCCTTATGAGAATGAATACCAAGGACAATGAAGACCAAGAACCTCATGTATTTCATTTTTCCAATAATTGAAAGTGTTGTATTTGTTATCCTTCTGTCATATTACTTTTTAATATAAAGTTTTGACTGAAAAACATGCACTATGAAATTTGACAAGTAGAGAAATATCTACTCCCTGTGTTGTAGGTCAGACAAATAGTGTTTCCTTTGCCCTGTATATTATGATACAGAAATGTCTCTTGTGGGCCTATGGTCATTGGCTCACTCTTTATACTTGCTTCTTACCTAACTCAATGAAGGATGATGAAAAACTGAACTCTGCATGGGCCAGACTCCTATACCTGGACTGGCATAGCACTTGAAAGACATGGGGAGTAATGGGATGACATCTTGAAGGAGCGCTCCTGTCTGTGGAGGCTCTGCCTAGTCACTAGCATCACTGCAGGCAACTGGATCTCTGCCAGTGCCAGCCTTTTTAAGCTGTAGCTGGGTGTGTCTGCTTGCCCCCATTTCCTTGACTTAAGATTCATACTTGGTTCTTTGGCACTTCTGGAAATTCTGTAAGCCAGCTGACACTGCTATCAATTCTTCTCTTCAAACCTGAAAAGTGGATTCTGTTGCCTGCAAGTAAGACCCTGGCATAAGCAGTGACTGCTCCATGGTGCTGCTGAGCCCTGGAAACGCAGGATCAACAGCAGTTCAGTTTAGCTCCTAAATACACCAATAGCACTAACTTACCCAACTTAGGTTTGTTTGTTTTCTCTTCTAACTTTAGTCACTTACTTTGTAGCCAATATGTCACTTCTTTTAAGAACATTTTAACTTGTTCTTTAAGTGTACTTTTTAACTATACCTTTATTTTTATATATAAAATTTCAGGCACTATATATAGAGGATTATTCTATCATAGAAATCAAAATAAGTTTATGATTTTTCTTAACGGATGTTCCAACCTCCTCTCATGAGGTATATGAGGGAATAATATAATAATAAACAGTCGTTTGTAAAAAGATCCCTAGGGGCTCCTCAGCGAGCATAAGACACACCAGTGAGTTATGAAAGCAAGGTGCAGGGGTGATACTTGTAAATTGGCCATACCTAACTCTTCTAATAACCCCAGTCAGCCTGCATCATGTAGTGATATGTAATAATTGCATCACCTTTTCTCAAACAAAGAATTGCTCTTTGCTAGAAATTTAGCCTTATAACTGGAACCTTGTATGCTAGATATGTGTAAGTTCCTCAGCTTTGTTAAAGCTAAACTGATAGGAGTATTCAGTTATCAAAAAAAGAATTTTCATGCCAAATTGGGGAAGGCGGAGGCTTATTGGTCTTGTTTGTCTCATATCAAGGGAAATAATTTAAATATATCTCTTTAGTGCTCATTTTGTATAGCAAGTTATTTTTACAAAAAATTTAAGTCACAGAATTTTACTTCAATGCTGGCACGATAGAGTAGCCACTTTGGCATTTGACGTTTATGTGATAACTAGTGTATAATTTTGATGTGAACAGTAAAAGAGCTGTGGAAGGCTCACTTTATAGAATCTTCATTTAAGAAGAATTTTTAAAGCCATACTTTTGTACTGTGAGGGAATAGGACTAATCTGAATCTATTCTTGTTGTAACAATGGCTCTTGTATCTTTATGCTTCAGGATATAACTTCAAAATGGCTTTAATACATAGTCTTTATAGATGACAACCTTCTGTTGAGAACAATGAAACCTGGGAATAGGATTCAGCTTTGCTGCTCACTGGCCCCACCTGACCACAAGTGCTCAGGGATCAGTTACACTAAAGGACCTTAGACTCTTACACTTGAGTATCCTTGAGTTTTCTGGTTTACATTTAAATATTTATTGTTAGGGTCATACCATTATTTCCTAAACATGTCACAAATTTCAAGGACATTTTTGCATTGACTATTTTTCTCACCATTGATAACGTTTTGGGTTTTGAAGGTATGTTATACATAAGTGATTATCTGTAATATTCATTAACTTGGACAAAGAACCAAATAAATGATAATTGGACATCAAATGTCCTTGTAACTAAATTAGTTTGCAAATGACTCATAAGGAAGTTGGACTGATTTACAGACTAAGATGCAGGATGTTAGAACATCTTAAGGCAATGTTCAAGGACCAATGATGAGAGCGGTTTGACTCAGTGCCAAGTATGTGTAGATGGAACTAACCTGTGAACATGACTAAGCAGGCAGGGCAGCACTGTAAAGGGCCCCAGACTGTCTGGAGCATCAGAAGAATCAGGTATAGACAGATACTACAGGCATTAGTCTGTACCTTGCTTCACAGCTCACTGCTCAATCTTCTGCTCGCTCATTAGTTTCCATCCCACAGATAATGGAGAACTTTTGATGGTTTTGGAGCACAAAACTCAGCATGACCAAAACAAAACAAAACAAAACACTTTAAGGAACTTACACCACAGTGATTTTGTGGGGTGAATTATAATCATGTGAGAATGATGACAGCAGAAACATAAAGGGAATTAAAATAACCCAGGAGCAAGTTAATGAGGGTTAATGATGACAGACAAAAATGGTTTATGTGTGCACATATGTTTATATATGTTTTATGTGTTTTGTTTAGATATGTCTTGTATATGTGAAATACTGGGGGCAGGTAAAATACTATATTGAACAGAAAGTATTCTGGCAAGGTAGAGTGTTCTGGCAATGCTTCTCGAAGCTAAGGTCAGTTTAGAAAGTCACGATGAGTTGAGAAAAAGAAGGAAGGCTGGCACAATAGGATGGAGTGCCTTTGTAGATCAACTGTAAGGACAGGGAATATGGTTCATTGGCAAAATTTGGACCACTCATGCCTCAGCTTTCCCTAACCTTGGATGCCGTAGCATCAGGCACATGTGTATTCCCAAAGAATCCTTTTGTATTAGAAATTAGAAATATATAGGAAAGATTTTCAGGACATTTTCTTTACCTACTCCCCCCCACCACTTTGGTTTTTGAGACAGGGTTTCTCTTTTTAGCCCTGGCTGTCCTGGAACTCACTCTGTAGCCCAGGCTGGCTTCAAACTCACAAAGATCCACCTGCCTCTGCTTCCTGAGTGCTGGGATTAAAGGCATGTGCCACCACTGCCTGGGTGGAAACATATTTTCTAACCCTGTTAGATTCAAACAGTTGGTGTGCAAATCATAAATTTACTCAGTTATTGAAATGGAAAGTCTGAAGGTCTTTGTTTGATGGTTTTTGTTAGCCAGCTTTGTTACTATGTATTATCAAAAGCAATTTGACACTCAAAACATTTAACCTTTTAAAAAATATGATTGCATTCATTTAAATTCACTTGATTCAAATTAATATTTTACCCAACACAAGGGTTTACTTCATGAATATACAAAACTTTTAAGTTTTAACAAGGATTGATGAAAAATAGTAGTTATAAAGCTAGGTGGTATGTGTTCCTCTCACTGTATGTGTTGTACCCAATTCAGAATGACAAATGAGTACCACCAGGCAGTGTCCAGAACTTTCTGAGTATTTCTCAAGTTTCATGGAAAAGTACCAGCTATAGATTTGTGAAACTTTATCAAGGAAAATAAATTTTATTAGACTTCATTCAGCTATCAGTGGCCATGGAGACTTCAGATGGCTGACTGCAGCAAAACAATGAAATAGAAAGGTTTTTCTTTTCTTTTCTTTTATAGCTGTATAACCAATAATTATTTTGTTAATCTGCCAGGTCCGCTTATACCTCAGTAAGGAAAGTAGAAATATGTAGAAGGTGGCAGATGGCAGAGGTTTCAGTTGTGAGGTCTCACATGTGTGCAGTGAGCTTGTTTCACAGCTTTCAAATGTGTAAGATGATCGCTCAGGAGACTGTGCTGCTAGACAGGAGCTAGTCCACCTGAGAGGCCAAAACTAATGAAACCTTGGATTTACCTGGTTGGCTTTAAGGGTGTAAAGCTTTTAAGTAAATGCAATCAATGAAGAATATGAAGCATGTATATTCCACCATAAATCTTATATATATTCAACATGACATAATACATACAAACATACTAAATAATACTACAAATAGGTCATGTGTCCTTCTTCTCTGAAGTCTCTTTTTAGAAGTATATTTTATTTACTGTAGCCTCTCCCACGGATCAAATCACTAGGGCCTGTCCTTAAGGGAGGCTTTGGAATGTGCATTGGCTTTTCCCAGACAGAGTCAATGTAAATGTGATAGAAACGGAAAACATGGAGGCTTCCCTTTGTGCCAGCCCATTCCTCATCCACCAGTCATTGTGGGGGCAGAGTGGGTAACCAAAACCACCTGACCTCACCGCCTAAGAGTCTGGGTCCACTTACCAGTTTTAGAGCAGGCTTTAACTGTCTACTGTGAAGTGCTAGTCAGCTTCTCACCCCACTACTGTGAGTCTAGAGATGGGGTTGGGGACATGCTGACCCCCAAGGGATATTTGGCAGTATCTAAAGACATTTTTGGTTATCACAGCTGGGACAGGCAGAGGTTCACTGGCATCTAGTATGTAGAAGCATAATACACAGGATCTCTGAAGAATCTATGACCTGGAATTGGAACAGTGCTGGAGAGGAGGATCCTTGGCCTAGAAGAGCAGCTGGGCAGATGACACTGGGATGCGAGGGGAGCCAGGCAACATAGTGGCAAAACTTAGCAGTCACAAAACATACATAAGACCAGCCTCCTTAACTCAACCAAGAAATTAACACATGAACATTTACCAGAGAGATTAAGAGAAGCAAATGTTTACAGTTGGTTCTACTGAAATTGCCAGTGTTTGTTTTTCAAAAATTTTACTAGTGGGACTTAACTAAATTCTCCATTCGTTTTCTTTTTTTTTAAAGTCAACTTAAGAACTGAAACATGGTCTGATTAATTCAGGCGAACATGCAGATACCTTGAGGTAGATGTTTGCCTAGAAACACAGTCTGATAAATTTATGGCTTGAAGCTTCCAAGTTGAAGGTGCTAAGTTAGAACTGGAAGCCACTTCCCTCCCTACCCAAGGCCTTGCCACTCTGCCTGAGAGGACAGCTGGCTCAGAGGAATGCTGGCAAGAGCTAGAGACAGTTGCTTTTTTAAGGGGCTAAGGCAGTGCTGTATGAAAGATTAGGTCATCTTACTTTGTGAGCTGGGACAGGTAGGGAAATTCTGACTTGCCATCTGGAGGGGAGTGTGTGTGTGTGTGTGTGTGTGTGTGTGTGTGTGTGTGTGTGTGTGTATGAGTGTATGAGAGAGCGCATGTGTGAGCATGCACATGCACGCACGCACACACAGTATCCTGCTCTGTCCATCTCTACCTTATTCTCTTGAGACAGAGGCTCTCCCTGAACGATCTTGCCACCTATCCTGGCTCCAGTCAACCAATGCTAGCATTATAGGTTTGTGTGGCTACATCTGGCTTCTATATAAATGTTGGGGAACTGAACCCAGGTCCTCATGTTTGCAAGCAAGCACTCTTACCTACTGAGCTATATTCCCATCTACTGGAGACATTTTGTAGCACAATTTTCAATCCAAACATGACAGTGAGTGTGAGTGTTTAAACCTCTCCAGCTCCATGGGACCGTCCAGCGTTTTCTTGGGTTGCCTTGGGAAAGGGACTGTTCAGCCATGGCTTGTGCCCTGGCCTCATCCATAAGTCACTGTACCCTTGAGGTAGCAGTTATGTGGCTCTGTTTTGCTACTTCGTCTGTGAAATGGTTCCCACTGGTTCTCTCTGGGTCTTCTACAGAAGAAGACATTGCCCTTCAGTTGTCCCTGGCTTTCTCACTGCAGCTGGTTCTCCCGAGGCTTAGGTTATAGTTTGTTTACCTACAGGATCACCTCTTCTCGTTTAGAACTCTGCAGATTTTTAAGAGAATTCATGTCTTTCTCTAGGCAAAGAGGCATGACATAGGGATGGCTTCTAGAAATATTACAATATACTAAAGTTATATTAGAGAAGACAGGGTACGTAAGCTCCCATCTGCAGGGGAAAGATTGCTGGCTTTAAAAGATTTTCAGTCATGGCTCTGGCTTAGAATCTGTAAAGGATGTGTTGGTTACAAGAAAAATATTTTAAACAGCAGGTTTTCTTTCTGTGGGAACATGCACTCCTTATGGGGAATAACCTCTTTGTTTTGTCGATTTCTTTTACTGTATAACAGTAAGTGGTAGTGTGGTGATTGCAGATTGTTCAGCTATTAATGCTATTTACTGGAACACATTTTAGAGAGAACATTGTTTTGTAAAGAAACAATAAACAACAGTTTTTCTTTTGTTCTCTCATGGAAAAATATTCTCTGGTAGGTATTTGTGGGCTAGAAACATTTGAGCAAAAGAGAACCTTCTAGTAAAGAGACATAACAATAAAGTACCTCACACTGGAGTTTGTAGAACATGCGCAGCATGGTCATTTTGTCAAGACCTAGTGACATGTGTCATCTAGTTAGTTCTTTCTTCCTTGATCTCCATGGCACATTTGTTGTTCCCATGCAGAAGCTGTGAGCTCTGGCCTGCTCTCACCCAACCACATGTAGCTGTCTCTTGTCCTGAGAAGTCTTTGCTGAAAGCAGGGGAAGAAATGATTAAAATGTCTATATAGGAAGCTGTCAGGTGATTTGGCTTCCATTTTAGGTTTTATTTATTTATTTTTTTTTTGTTTGTTTGTTTGTTTTGGTATGAGTAGGTTTTTCTTTTCCTTTTATTGAAAGTAGCTCCCCCCTCACATAATATACCCTGATTATGGTTTCTCCTCTGTCTACTCCTCCCAATTACTCCCTGTCTCCCCTGCCATCTGGATCCACCCTCTTTCTCTCATTAGAAAATAAACAGGTTCCTAAGGGATAATAATAAAAGAAAGTATAGTACAATAAGATAAAACAAAACCAACACATTGGGGGGGGACAAAACAGACAGACAGAAGGAAACGAGCTCAAAACAGGCACAGGAAGCAGATGCAGAGACCCACTCATTCTCACCCTCAGGAATCTCATAAAAACATTCAACTTGAAACTATAATATATACACAAATGACCTGTAGAGTAAAAGGAGAGAAAATTATATATATATATAAATAAAATTACATTGAAGTTAAAAATAAAGTGAGATTTATAACATAAACAAGGAAAAGTCCTAAGATGACATTATGAGAAAAGGAACCTCCTGTGATGCCATTGAGTTCGTTTTCTGTTGGCCATCTACTGCTAGGCATGCAACCTATCTTTAAGAATGGTTTGTTTCCCCAGTGAGACTCCATTGAAGAAAACTAAATTTTCATTTGTGAGTGATTATCAATTGGAGATAGCTTCTGGGTTAGGGATGAGTGTATGTGTTCCCTTCTCCTTTCAGTTCTAGGAGCCCATCTGGTATAGACCTGTGCAGGCCCTGTGCATGCTGCCTCAGTCTCTGTGAGTTCATATGTGCATGGATCCTGTTGATTTAGAGGGCCTTGTTTTCTTGATATCCTCAATCCTCTCAGTCTGTTACACTCTTCCTGCCTTTTCTTGTACAGGGTTCCCTGAGCCCTGAGGGAGGAGGGATTTGATGAAGACATCTTGTTTAGGGCTGAGTGTTCCAAGGTCTCTCATACTCTGTAAAATGTTTGCCTGTGGGTCTCTGTATTTTTTCCTATCAGCTACAGAAGGAAGCTTCTCTGATGATGACTGAGCAAGGCATTGATCTATAAGTAAAGCAGAATGTCATTAGGAGTCATTTTATTGCTATGTTTTATTTAAAATAGTAGCATTTGGTTTTATCCTAGGTCCCTGGGCTATCCAGTCTCTGATTTTTAGTCACCCAAGCAATGTCAGAGATAGTGTCATGGAATAGGTCTTAGGTCAATTCAGATGTTGATTGGATACTCCAACAAGCTTTGTGTTCATATTGCACTAGCACATCTTGGAGACAGGACACCATTGTAGATCAAAGGTTTTATGACTGAGTTGGTGTTTATGTTTCCCCTTTATAGCATGAAGAGTACTTTTTGTACCATAGAGCTAGCACATAGTGGGGAAGGCTCTGTGTAGGCAGCTTTTCCATGTTCAATGAATTGTTTAGGTGTTGTCTTAGAAATGGGGTTTTGCTACCAGTTTGTGGAGAGCAACCTCCTAGGATTGTTTTGGGCAACAACTTAATTAAAGGTAACTCAATCCCAGTATTGGAAGCTTCATTTGGCAACAAGAGATGGCCACAGTTGGGGCTCTATGCCCTGCATTATTTGGCAATCTCATTTAAATCACCTTCATATATGTATATATTTTAGGAAATTCCTACTAAATTAAGTTTCCATACTGCTCTTCAAATGGTGCCTAAATATAGCTATCTCTTCCCATATTACCTCCTTGTCACCCTCCCACCTCCTCCTCTCTACTCGATTTTTTCATTCTAGTTCACCTTCCATCCATCATAACTACCTCTTCTATTTCCCTTTCCTAGGGGATCTGTCTGTCTCCCCCAGTCACTTACTCTATACCTAACCTCTGTGTTTCTGCAGATTGTAGTTTGGTTGTCATTGACTTAACAATATCTACATAAGCAAATACATAGTATGTTTGTCTTTCTGGGTCTGGGTTATCTCACTCAGGATTATATTTTCTAGTTCTAGCTATTTACCTTCTAATTTCATTTTTTTAAACATCTGAGTAATGTTCCATTGTGTAAATGTACCACATTTTCTTTATTCATTTATCTTCTGAGAAATATCTAGGTTGTTTCCAATTTCTGGCTATGATAAATAGAGCAGTAATGAACATGGTTGAACAGGTGTTTCTGTGGTAGGATGAAGCATCCTTTGGGTATATGCCCAACAATGTATAGCTGGATCTTGAGGTAGATCTATACACATCTTCCTGGGGAATGCCACACTGATTTCCATGGTGGCTGTACAAGTTTGTACTACTACCAGCGATGGATAAGTGTTCCCTTTATTCCATATCCTTGCTAGCATGAGCTGTCATTTGCTTTATTGATCTTAGCCTTTCTGACATGCGCAAAATAGGATCTCAAAGTAGTTTTGATTTAGGTTTCCCTGATGGCTAAGGAAGTTGAATATTTTGTTAAGCATTTTCAACCAATCATTTGAGTTTCCTCTTTTTTTTTTTTTTTAGATCTGTACTTTATTTTTTAATTGGATTATTTGGTTTGTTGATGTCTAGTTTATTGAGTTCTTTATATATTTTGGATATTAGCCCTCTATCAGATGTGGAGTTATTAAAACCTTTTCTCATTCTCTAGTCTGACGCTTTGTTCAAATGATGGTGTCCTTTACTGTGAAGAAGTTTCTCAGTTTCCTGAGGTCCCATTTATTAATTGATGATCTTAGTGCGTGTGCTAATGGTGTTCTGTTCAGAAAGTCTTTTTCTGTGCTGATGAGTTCAAAGCTATACCTCACCTTCTCTTCTGTCAGGTTCAGTGTTTCTGGTTTTATGTTGAGGTCTTTGATTCACTTGAGTTTTTGCAGGGTGATAATTATGGACCTATTTGCATTCTACATGTAGACATTCAGTTTGACCAGCACCATTGTTAAAGATGCTGTCTTTTTTCCAGTGTGTATTTTTGGCTTCTTTATCACAAATCAAGTATTTGGGTCTGTGGGTTTATTTCTGGGTCTTCAATTCCATTAATCAACATGTCCATTTTGTGCCAATACCATGCTCTTTTTATGACTATAGCTCTGTAGTACAAGTTGAGCTCAGGGATGGTGATACCTCTACCAATTCTTTTATTATTCAGGATTGTTTTAGCTATCCAGTGTTTAGCTATTTTTGCTTCCATATGAAGCTGAAAATTGTTCTTTCAATATCTGTGAAGAATTATATCAGAATTTTGATGGGGTGTAGCCCTAAGTTTTTTCAGGTTCTGCCTGGCCCTGTGGTCCTGTGTCGCTTATAAAACAATCATTCAGAGGCTTAATGTTAATTAACAATTGCATGGCCTATGGCAGGCTACTTGCTAGCTAGCTTTTGTAACTTAACCCATTTCTGTTAATCTGTAAGTTGGCCATGGCATTACTGGTCTGTTGACATCTTGCTGCTCCTTGAGCGGCAGCTGGCGTCTCTCTCTTCTTTCCTTTCTTTTTCCCGTATTATCTGCTTGGATTTCCCACATGCCTCTAATCTGCTTTGCCATAGGCCAATGAAGCTTTATTTATCAACCAATTAGAGCAACATCTATTCACAGCATACAGAAAGACATCCCACAGCAATGGGGATGTAGATTGCCTTTGGTAGGATGACCATGTAGTTGGAGAGCTTCTCTCCAGGAGAGAAGCAGAGAAGAGAATTCTGGGAAGCTTTTTTTTAGCTCTGTTTTAGAATCTTTTTTCTAAAAGGTTTTAGGTGGAAACTCTTGCCAACACATTGGGCGCCATTTGTACCGCCAGCTCTGGGTCTGGAGCCATGTGTACCATCAACTATCAAAAGCAGTTCTATCAAAGCAGTGCATAGTCCAGAAACCTTTTTTTTTTTTTTTTTTTTTTAACTAGCAAAGGCTAAATCCAACATGTAGCAGAGTAAAGTGCTGCTTGTAGATTCCTCATTCCCGCCACACTGCAGGTCAGACGCACACGCCAGGAACCCCGCCATAGTAACTCAAATAGGCAGGCTGCCTCTAACTTGAGAGAGACAACTAGGAAGCTGTTTTTAGCTCTGTTTTAGAATCTTTTTTCTCAGGTTTTAGGTGGAAACTCTTGCCCCACGTTGGACGCCAATTGTAGTTGGAGAAGTTCTCTCCAGGTTCCACCAAGCCCCCATGGTCCCACAACCCATGTATAGAATAATCATACAGACACTTATATTATTTAAACTGCTTGGCCATTAGCTCAGGCCTACCATTATTTAGCTCTTACTCTTCTATTTAGCCCATTTCTGTTAGTCTATACTTTGCCACATGGCTTGTGGCTTACCGGTGTCTTTACATGTTGCTTCTCATGGCAGCGGCTGGCAGTGTCTCCTCCCAGCCTTCCTGTTCCCAGCCTTCTCCTCTTCCTTGTCCCGCCTACCCTATCCTTCCTGCCTGGCTACTGGCCAATCAGCACTTTTTATTTTAACCAATCAGAGCAACACATTTGACATACAGAACATCCCACAGCATGGCCATTTTTATTATATTAATCCTACTGATCCATGAGCATGATGGGAGATCTTTACAACTACTAATACCTTCTTCACTTTCTTTCTTCACTGTCTCAAAGTTTTTATCATACAAGTCTTTCACTTGCTTGGTTAGAATTATTCTAAGATATTTTGTTATTTGAGGCTTTTGTGAAAGGTGTTGTTTTCCTAATTGTTTTCTCAGTCCATTTGTCTTGTGTATATAGTATAGCTACAGATTTTTGCTAATTAATTTTGTATCCAGCTACTTTGCTGAAGGAGTTTATCACCTGTGGGAGTCCCCTGGTGGAGTTTTTAGGGTCACTTATGTGTACTGTCACCATCTGCAAACAAAGCTACTTTACCTCCTCCTTTCCCGTTTGTGCCCCTCATTCTTACTGCTCTAGCTAAGACTTCAAGTATCATATGGAGCTGATAGAGAGAGTCAACAACTTTGTCTTATTCCTGATTTTAGTAGAATTGCTGTGAGTATCTCTAAATTTAAGTTGATGTTGGCTTTGGGCTTGGTGTAAACTGCCTTGTTGAGGTATGTCCCTTGTATATCTAGTCTCTTCAGGACTTTTGTCAAAAACTTCTGCATCTAATGAAATGATCATGAGGCTTTTTTTTTTTTTTTTCTTTCAGTTTGTTGGTGTGGTCAATTACATTTATCTACTTACATATATTGAACCATCCCTGCATCTCTGGGATGAAGCCTACTTTCTTATGGTGAATGATTTTTTTGATATGTTCTTAGATTCTATTTGCAAGTATTTTATTGAGAATTTTTGCATCTATATTCATAGGGGAACTGGTCTGTAATTCTCTTTCTTTGTTAAATCTTTATGTAGTTCAGGTATCAGAGTAACAGTGGCTTCAAAATTAACTGGGCATTGTTCATTCTGTTTCTATTTTGTGGAATAATTTGAGGAGTATTGGCATTAAATTTTGAAAGTCTGATGGAATTGTATGCTAAAACTATCTGGCCCTGGGCTTTTTTGATTGGTAGACTTTTCATTACTGCCTCTATTTCACTAGGGGTTACAGGCTTGTTTACATTGTTTTTCTGGTCTTGATATAACTTTGGTAGTTGGTATGTATCAAGAAAATTGTCCATTAACAGCACACCTGAAAGCTCTAGAACAAAAAAAGAAATCACACCCAAAAGGAGTAGACAGTAAGAAATAATCAAACTCAGAGCTGAAATCAATAAAATAGAAATAGCAATATTTTAAAGAGGTCACACTTGTAAATCTATAATTTAGTAACAGATGATAATGCCTGATGCTTTGGAATGTCAGAATACTTTAGACACTGTGTCCTTTACCTTTGTCAGAGCATTATGGGGTGTGCTCTATTTTCATTTCCATTTTGCAATTAGTGAAATTGATGTTCATAAGAAGGTAGATTATCTTTCAGGGTCAGAGAACACATTAGTGTTATCTTTCACTGGAATCTTATCTTCAAAGCACTTCCCCACCTACTTCCTTATTCCCTCCAATATTTGCCCTAAAATAACTTTATTTAAAGAAAAAAGAAAGTGTAAAAGCACTTTTTAAATTCCCCAAATGAAATTCATTGTCTGTAAATTTAAAAACAAAAATGTCAACCAGGGATTCTTGGAATTTGAAGTGAAAAACCACTTGCTGGGTTAGCTGATGTTTTTTTTCTAGGACTCATTCTGGACCCTTGATGGAAAGGGCTTTCAGTCCTCAAATGAAAGTTCAAGTATGTGGGATGGTTGGTTTATTAGTGAATCTGACAGGAGGTTTCCACAGAAACAAGATGACAGGGTTGGCTTCATTAGGCATCTCTTTTTCTAAGAAGACTTATTTCTACTTTCTGTGTTGTAGTTGGTTGTTTTTGTTTGTTTGTTTTTACTCTTCAGGGACCTGCCACTCGGTTCCCAAATAAATACACAGACTTATTCTTACTTATAAATGCCCAGCCTTAGCTTGACTTGTTCCTTGCCGGCTTTTCTAACAAATTATCCTGTTTCTCTTCTTCTAAATTTTGCCTCTGGGCTTTTTACCTTTCTTTATTCTATAGATCTTTCTTTCCTTCTTACTCCATGGCTGGCTGGGTGGCTGGGTGCCTGGCCCCTGGCGTCCTCTTCTCCTTTTCTCACTTCTCCCTTCCTCATTCTTCTAGTTATCCTCTCTGCCCGCCGGCCCCGCCTGTCCCTCTCAAGCCTAGCTATTGGCCATTCAGCACCTTATTAGACCATCAGGTGTTTTAGGCAGACAAAGTAACACAGCTTCACAGAGTTAAACAAATGCAACATAAAGGAATGCACCATGTCCTTACATCATTAAATATCCCAGAGCATAAACAAATGTGATCTTACACTATATTCCAGAACACTCTGTGTGTGTGTGTGTGTGTGTGTGTGTGTGTGTGTGTGTGTGAGAGAGAGAGAGAGAGAGAGAGAGAGAGAGAGAGAGAGAGAGAGAGAGATGTGTACAGGTGCCTTCAGGGGTCAGATGCATACATCAGATCCTCTGGAGCTGGAGCTACAAGCAATTATAATCTGTGTGCTGTGTGACATGGGTGCTGGAACCACACTCAGTCCTCTACAGGAACAGCAAACTCTCTTTCTTACCTCCTCTAGATCACTCCAGCCCTCTTTAAAGCATTTTTCTCCCCAAATCCAACCTTTTTTTTTTCAAGACAGGGTAGTTTTGGTGCCTGTCCTGGATCTCGCTCTGTAGATCAGTCTAGCCTCAACTCAAAGAGATCCGCCTGGCTCTACCTCCCGAGTGCTGGGACTAAAGGCATGCACCACCACCACCTGGCACAATCCAACCATTCTTGTGAGCTCTTTATACTAACCCAAATTAAATTGCAAAAGGCAAAAACAAAAACAGGTGATCATTCTCTTGTACAAGCAGAAACTTGCCTGAGAATCTTCAGGCCACATCCGTAGAGTAGTCTATGGGCTGTAACCAAAGGACCATTGGTCCACTTTTGTTTTGTTTTAAGAGAAGAGAAATATTGAAGGCTTCAATTTTGCTTCTCTGTGCAGCTGAGATAACTTTTACCTATTTATTTTGGTGATAGTTTATTTATTTTTTATTTTATTTTATTTTTTTAAAGATTTATGTATTATGTACACAGTGTTCTGCCTGCATGTCAGAAGAGGGCACTGGATCTCATTATAGATGGTTGTGAGCCACCATGTGGTTGCTGGGAATTGAACTCAGGACCTCTGGAAGAGTAGTCAGTGCTCTTAACCTCTGAGCCATCTCTCCAGCCCTGATATTTCTTTTCTTTCTTTCTTTCCTTTTTTTTTGTTTTTTTGTTTTTTTGTTTTTTTGTTTTTGGTTTTTTGAGACAAGATTTCTCTGTGTAGCTTTGTGCCTTTCCTGGATCTCGCTCTGTAGACCAGGGTGACCTCGAACTCATAAAGATCCAACTGCCTCTGCCTCCCAAGTGCTGGGATTAAAGGCATACGCCACCATTGCCCGGCAATAGTTTATTTACAAGAAAACTAGACAGCATACATTGTGTGTTCTTTTAGACTAAAACAGAATAGCAACCATGTTATAAAATTTATTTCTTTTCTTATTTGAGAACACACTAGAAGTCAGGGAAAGCTCTAGCAGAAATACTTTATAGTATAGGCCAGGAAACAGTCCAGCAAAACCCAGTGCCATGAGGCAAGTTAACGTTCCTCTAACCCCGAGAGCCTGTTTCCTGATTTCAGTGTGAGAAGGAAGCATGTTCAAACAGGACAACAAGCCCTTGATGGCATCAGCTCAGAGCCTTGGAGCAGAGCTGGGGCACAGTGAATATGCACACTGTCACAGCTGCTGCATGTTCTTGTGCTCATTCTGAGAAGAAAGATGGGAACCTCACATTCCTGTTGGAGTCCTACTAAATGCCTTGGCTTCTCCCCATAGACTGCCCCTGGTGCTTTCCCTCACACTAGTATGCATACCCAACACAATTTCTCTCCAGCAGTATCCTAAGAAGAAGGTGTTTGTGGGAGACCTGGTTTTCTTCTGAAGATAATATTTGATGAGACAGTTTGCTATGATAATCCTTCCTTGAGAGGAGGAGGCTTAAACTATAGGATTTACTGACTTCAGTAGTGTGTGTGTGTGTGTGTGTGTGTGTGTGTGTGTGTGTGTGTGTGTTCATGCATGCTCTTACAGGTGCTCAGGTGTCATGGTATGGGTGTGGAGATCAGATTGGATGTGGGCCCTCTCTTTCTACCTTGTTTGAGACAGGGTCTCTTTGTTGTCTGCTGCTTCATGTTAACACCTGGTTAGCTGGCCTGTGAGTTCCTAGGAAGGCTCCTGTCTTTGTCTCCCATCTCACAGTTACAAATTGTGGAGTTAGAAACTTGTGCCACCACAGCCTGTTTTTTTTTATGGGCTCTGGGGATCCAAACTCACATCTTCAAACTTGCAGGATAAACACTCCTCTTACTAAGCCTCCTCTCTAACTCCTGGGTGCATCTTTAAATGTTGCTTATGGAAAGCAGATAAGGTGAAAGCACAATTCATATTTCAGAGCTAAATTGGGTCCTTGGGATGGTCCTGTGCTCTGTTTTATGGACACATTTCAAATGGTGTTCCATTGACACTGAATTAACATTGAAAGGGGAGCATGCTTTTATGTCTAAACCTTGCCACTAGTAGCCACTGACTTTGATTGATCTCTGTTTCTGTGAAGTGAAACGATTGAATGTAGATCTAGATTTTTTTTCTTTTCCAAGTTTTCATGGTTGCAGAGGAATAAATGAAATACCTTATTGCTTAAATTCAGTAGGAATGCTCTTTCCCAACTGATTTTCCTCCACTCTAGTGTAATGCATGTGTGCAGCTGGGTCCAATTTGGACTCACCATTAGGATGAAATGGTTACTTTACTCAGTGTCTGTCTACCTTTGGCAATACGCACTAAATCTTAACTGCATCCTTGTGCCTAGTGACAATAGGCAGAACCTAACTGTGTGAAGGCTGTGATTTCATCCAATAATTTCTTTTGTTTTTGTTATTGTTTTGAGACAGGGGCCTTTCTATATAGTCCTAGATGTCCTGGAACTTGCAGTGTAGCTCAGGCTAGCCTTGAACTCACATAGTGCTGGGATTAAAGGTGTGCATCACCCACTAATTTCTTTTTAACATTCTAAGGATAGAAACTGAGGCATTCCTCTGACAGGGTGAACAGTCAACCTGTGACTAGTCTAGTTGCCTTTCTTGTTAGGACCTGTATTAATTATATGGCTTATTTTTCTTATTTTGGCAATTCTTTTCCTTTGTTAGTTTTTTTAATTATTTTTTTATTTTGTGTGCATTGTATATATAATTATATATATATATATATATAGCATTGTTGTTTTCCTACATATATGTCCATGTGAGGCTGTCAGATCCCCGGAACTGTAATTACAGATTGTTGTGAGCTGCCATGTGTGAGCTGGGAATTGAACCCATGTCCTCTCAAAGAGCAGTCAGTGTTCTTTACCACTGAGCCATCTCTCCAGCCCCAGTTAGTTTGTTTTTTGAGATGAGGTCTCACTATGTATTTTTTGGATAATCTGAAACTCAGTATGTAGACCAGGCTGGCCTTGAACTCATAGAAATCCACCCACCTCTGCCCTTGAGGGCTGAGATTAAAGACATGCACCACCGTGTTCATCATTATTTTTTCTTAATCCTATTATTGTTTACATGATAATGCACTAAAGGCATTTTTTTTGTTTATCAAAATACATTTGTAACCATCCTGTCATCTGTGATGGTGATCACGTGACCCTTTGCTTTTACCTCCTCTGGAGAACATTATAAAAGGCTGCACAGGAGTCAGGCAAAGGGGAACAAAGACTGTACTAAAACAAGAAGTTAGATAACTCCCAAAGAACAAGTGTCTTTCAGCCTCCGACCCTGATTTCTGGGCCCTAGGAATTTCCTTGGCAGTGTCTACCTGCCTGTCCCTCAGCTTTGGCCATCAGGTCTAGTGTTCTTTCAGTGGACTGTCTCTGTGTCCAGTGTTTAGAGAGTGCTATAGCCAAGCCCCTCCCACTGCCCTCATTTGTTGGTAACAGCTTGTTGCAGCCCTCGTTTACGGAGGTCTCGTTTGAGGAGTTAATAACTGCTCTTTTGCATCTGCATCAACCTCATTAAGCCAGCCTGTTGTACAAACTGCAGTGTTGTGGATTTGAGGCTTACGGGGTGATGACTGAGATATTGGTAGGCCAGTATCTTCAAGGTCCTATTTATGCACCTCATAAGTCACTTCTTTCTGTGACCCTCAGTAGCTTTCATTATAAGGAATTAAAAAATGCTAGAATTTTCTAATGGGTTTGCCATCTTCCTGTCAGTCTCCTAGTGGGGTATGACCTGCCTATTGAAGGAAGGACACATGAAAGACAGCAGTAACCTCATGACCCTTGAGCAATTAGCATGGAGTTGTTCTGTTGGTCAGGATTAAGTGATTTTATGTCTGGTTCATGTGTCTGAGAACTAGGGCTAAGGAAATTAACTGGGTCAAATGGTAGAAGGTAAACTCTCTCTTGGTGGTGCTGATCACACAGTACTGTGTACACATTCTTGTGAAAAGCACTAATTTGCCACTTCTCAAAACTTTTGAATGCAGATTTGTCTGGGTTTAGATGTCACTTCATTGTGTCTGGCTGTCTTCCCACCAAAGAAATAACACACTACCCTTTTAAACTACTACATTCCTCTAATGATGAAGAGCAAATCAAGGGTGTGGGTTTTCCCCACTTCTATTCCCAAGTGTCCTGTTAGTTACTTTTCTCCTCACTGTGACCAAACATGTAAATGAGGAAGAATTTATTTTGGCTCACAGTTCAGAGAAATACAGTCCCCAGTGGCTAGGAAGACATGGTGGCACAAACAGCGTGGTCTGTGGTTGAATAGGAAGCTCACTCTATCCTTCCCCACCTTTTCTTCAATTGGGGAAACAAGCTTCTCTCACTGGAAATGCCTCACAGGCACACCTGAAGGTGTGCTTCATTAACGTTCTATTGCCTCTTAATCCAATCAAGGTGTTAGCCAAAATTTACCTCTCAACTCCTGCAGTCTCCTAATTGCTTAGAACAAGTAATTAAGAAAATATACACATATATAATGTATATTCTTATATACATACATATTATGTACATTATTCTATGTATATGCATAGAATACACAGAAGTTATTAGACCTAATAAGTTAATTTTGTAAGTTTGCAAGATACAAGGTTAATATATAAGAACCTACTGTATTATATTTCTAAATATCAGTGATGGAAAATTTGAAAATGAAATTAACTCCATTTATAGTGGTTTTAAAAGATGAAAATCCAGAGATAAACTTATCCAAGCAAGTATAATATATGAACATAACAATTTGTGTGTGCTACTATTGAAAATTAAAATTATATAGAAACATGAAAAATGGCCCATATTTCTAGCTCTGAAGACAATATCAACAATACTTTCAAAACTGGTCTGCAGATTAAACACAATCATTATTATCCCAGTAACTTCTTTTGCATAAGTATAAAAGCTGATCCAAATTTCCATGGAATTGCAGGGAGTTCTGAGTAGACAAAATAATATTTTTAAAAGAATAGTATGAGCTCATAGCTTCTGATTTCAAAACTTCTAAAACAGTATTAATACTATAATAGTAATATAGTATTAGTAAGTGGTTAGACCTATACAGCAATAAAGTAGAATTAAGAGTATGGAAGGAAATACATGTGCCTATGGTTGATTAATTTTTTATGTAGGTGCAAAAATAATACAGTGAGGAAGAAATAATTTCTTCTCATGATGCTGGTACAATTGGACTCTTCATAGAAAGGGATAAAATGAGGTCCTTCATAGATGGCTCATGGGGTAAGAGTACTTACTATATAAGCATGAGGACCTGAGTTCAGATTCCAGCACCCATGTGAAAAGCTGGGCAGTGCCACACTTGACTATAACCCCAATGCTGTTGGAGGCAGAGACAAGAGGATCTTTGGGACTATCTTGCAATCAGTGTGAAAGGCCTTGTCTCAGAACAGTAAAATAGAGAGTGTAGAACAGGCCGCCTAATATCTCCTCTGGTCTCTCTATGCATGTATATGGCCATACATACATACATACATACATACACACACACACACACACACACACACACACACACACACACACACATACACACACACACATGATACACTGCAATACCCCCCCCCACACGATGAAATTAGTCTCCATCTCAACCTCACACCATATACAAAGTTTGACTCATAGTGAATCAATGGTCTAAATGATGTGTCAGAGCTAAAGCTATAATGTTTTTAGTGGAAAGTGAAACAGGAAATAGTGACTATCTTGGAACTGACACTAAAGGCTTGTCAATGACAAGCAACAAGAGAAAAGAGGAGAATATAAGTTGTCCTTTACCAAAATTAAAATCTACATGCATCAAAGGACATACCACACAAGTAAAAAGATGACTCACAAAATGGTTTAAAAATATATTTATAAATCACATGCCTGGTAAAGGTCACCTGCCAGAATGTAGGAGGAAGCACCGCAATTCAACTGCAAATCAGTGGCCCCAATATAAAAGAATGGAGGGTTTGAATAAACTAAGACTTCTCCAAAGAAGACATCAACATGGCCACAGACACAGGAAATTATGGTGAACAATCAGTCACAGAGAAATGTAAATCAAAACTACAAGGTACCACTTCACATTCACTAAGGTGGCTGTTAAGGTAATTTCCTTAAAAGGGAAAATAATTGTAACAAGAACGGAAGAATCCTTGAACTTTTCTGGTGAGAATATAAAGGGGAAGAGCTGCTGTGGGAAACAATCAGCCCCTCAGAACATAAGCACACAGTTCACAGAAGTGCCAGTTCCACTGTGAGCTAACTCCGAGAAGCCGGCCTCCGAGAGTCCACACATCTTTATAGCAGTACTGTTGACAAGCACCAAGGGAGAAGCAGTGCACATGCCCACCAACTAATAACATACTAAGCATGGCAGGTGTGGTGCGCACACTTGAAATCTAGCCCTCAGAAGACTGAGGCAGGAGGATTACTGGAACCTTGACTACATGAGACCCAGTCTCAAAAATAAAAGAGAAAATGAAGACTATCGACATAATAGAGTATTATTTATTTTTATAAAGTCATGCCAGACATGTTAGCCTATGCTTATAATCCCAGCAGTTCTGAGATACAGGCAGAGGAGTATCAGAAATTTAAGGCCAGCATCAGCACATAGTAAATTTGAGGTCAGCCTGGGCTACGTGGACACTATCTCAAAAACAAATGAAAAATAAAACAGGGTAAACCCTGAAAACATGTTAAGTGGCAGAAGCTAGGTAAAAATGCTACACACTCTAATATTCCATATTCTGAAATGCCCAGAGCTAGCAAATCCACAGACAGACGGCAGATTAGTGGTTGCCGGTACTTAGACAGAGGGAAGCAGGGAGTGGCTGCTAATGGACAATGGGTTTCATTTGGGAGTGATGAAAATGTTCTCAAGTTAGATGGTGGTGATGTTTGCTCAATTCTGGGACTACACTAGAAGCTATTTTATACACATTATAGGATGGATTTTATTACATATGAAGTATTTAATAAAGTTACAAATAGAAAAAAAGAAGCAGCATTTGAGACAGGGCTGGTGACTCTTCAACTCCACTATAAAATAAAATTATATACCGTGTTTCAAAGCTGCCAGTCTTGCTTTTCCAAGGCAGGAGAGCTTTCCTTGGCAGATGCAGGGTTAGTTGTAAAGCAGGTATAAACAAGTTTTGAGATGCCTCCTTTGGGCTTGCAGGCTGCCTTGTGCCCCCTGCCCAATCATTACGGTGCAACTGGCAGAGAAGCTCTCTGCCTTCAGAAGTGTCTTTCACACACCCCACTTCCCTTCTGCTGTGCATGCCACTGTCCTGGAAACTCTATGTCACAGCATTCCGCAGGGCACAGAGCTCAAGATGTGTTTGAGTCACAAGCCACTGAGCCCAGTTATTCTAGTCTGCCTGTTTTATCGGGCTTTAGTAACAGTATCAGAAGTCACATTTTGAAAATCTGCTGCTTTTCTCCAAATCAATTGCATCCCACTTGGCCATTTACACAGAAAACGTGTGGCATATACCACGCATCATTTGGCTCAGATCTAGAGAGTAATTTGCAGTTTCAAACTGGTGCCATGTCTGCCATGCTTTGTTGGGGTGTTGTGGGATGGGAGGTGCATAATGACCAAGGTTTTATTTTTGTCACCAGAGGTCAGATATGGTCTCTAAAACAATGTTCTTATACTCAAAGCTGAGGGAGCAGAAAGCCACTAGCAGAGAAGAGAGGGCCGGGTCTAGAATTCGAAGGCTCCTGATCTATTAGGATAGCTACATCCGGCCATAGCTGACATTTGCAAATGTGTCCTGAAGGTACTAAAGGGTTGTGATTGTGGCTGTTGTTAATTTAAATTATATCCACACTTAATGTGAAAAGTATTTCTGTGTTATTTCCAAGTGTGGAATGAGTCATGTCTTTTTAGTTACCCAGGTTTCTGGGATACACAAATCCCAAGAGTTTCCATGGTACCAAATAAAAGGTTCTTGTGGTCTACACTAGAAAAAAAGATAGGTGCCCTGTAAAGTAGCAATGAAATCATTTTACTGTGTAGCATTTCTTAAAGGGAAAAGTCAAATGAGGAGTTAAATGGTTTTGCACACACAGATTTTATTTCTTGATGACTGCTTAGCCTCACAGAGGGCCTAAGTGACTTTAGGTAGGATAACCAGATCTGTTTGCTCTGGAGAAGCGGTCACAAGTCCTCCAAAGAAAGGCTGGGAGACAGATGGCTGGCTATTGTGTTACAGCCATCATCTGCTAGGTCATGAGCAAATATTAAGTGAAAAATATACATGTGATTGGTGTGAAAGCACAGCCACAGCGTCGCCAATGCAAGAAGGATGGCAACTTCTGCACGTTTGTGTTTCAATGAGTGCTGTGCCGAGACATTAGACACACAGGGTTAACCCATTTTAAACTGTGCTCAAGTGAACATTTGCCCCCATTTTTGACACTACTGTGCAATATTTTGAATTGAAATGTCTAGTAATGGCCCTTTTTTATTTTCCATAACAACACGAGCACTAAATTATAGCTGTGCAATTATGTAAACAATGGAAATGCTTCCAGAAGGAATCCTTCCTTTTAAATTTTCATTTTGTGTAATTGTTGGAAGGTTTAGGGCTGTAATAAACAAAATTATTTTACACATTTGTCATTCTAAAGGTCAATTATAAGAACTAAAGAAGCAGCCCTGTGCAGAATGAGTAAGCCAATTTGTGCTGCCGTCACCATATGTTTTCCTTATCACTTATAGTTTTTCCAGTTACTGTGTACATAGCATTCAATTAAAGCGATTCATTTGAGGGGCTGGATGTAGTTTGTGTTTATAGAACTGTGCTTTGGAGGAGAGGAAACAACACGCCTCTGTTTGAATTACCTGATTTTTTTGCAAGATCAGTGATAAGAGACAGATGTTCTCACCAGTCGCTTTCTCATAAGCCTGAACCTTGTGATAAGCTGCAAAGCCACAATTATCGTCTTACAGTCTTGCTTTCGAAAGCGCTCAACATGGAGCTCACACGTGGACCTGTCTCTTAAACAGGAGAAAATGCCACTGTGTGTCCTGTTTACCATGTGGCCACAGTCACAGGGTGGTTTCTTTCCAGCAAAACAGAGTTTGTCTGCTCCATCCTAGTCAACTTAAGAAAAGCCTGAGTCCTGTTCCAGACTCCATTTACCACTAAGCCTGTTTAGTTTAACGTCTTGTTTAGTCTGTTTAGAATGTATAGAAGAAACCTATTTGTTTTAGGGAACCAATTGCTGGAGCTTTTTAATTTCTCGTGTAATGTATGATCAAAGAGACTTGTCCGTGTTATCTCTGAAATGTTTTAAGATACCCTTCCTCTATAAATCATTAAACATTCATTCAGCAAACTGTACAAACTAAACCTATGAAGTAAGTTCTATGAAGTAAAAATCCTTCCCTTTTGAAAAACACTGTTTGCTTACAACACTGTTTACTTCTGCATGGCCATTGAAAGCCTCCATAAAGCGTCTATTCATATCGGCATCCCACTGCCTACTGCTAATTAAGGAGGGATCGTCCCCTCTTAGGGAAGACAGAAACATGCTGTTTCGGGGACAGCCCACAGTCTCTAACTCAGGTCTTGTGGCCCCACTTCTAGGGTTCTTCATAGGGAGAGTTTGAACACAGGAAAATTTCCCAGCAGTGGTTACAGTGTACGTAGCCTTGAGAGAAGGAATCACACGGTGAGAATAACAGACCCTTTCCCCATCCATCACAGTCTGTCGTTATGACATTCTCAGGCTAGGTGGAGGTTGTGGGCCGTGGTGGACTGCTATGGGCCCCGTGGCATTGCAAACCACTGTTTTCAAAGAGTGGTACCTGTCACAAACTAAAAGCTTCTGGCAGCTAATGATGGTTTTAGCAAGAAATTTGGCATCATTTGCTTGTTAATATTATATTGGTTTTAAGGAGTATATTCTGTTTCTGACAGAAATTAATCATTTTTCAGTATAATTTTAAGTTCCACAAAAGTGAAGCACCTATTAGGCAAGGCATGCTTTAAAGGGAGGGTAGTACAAAGGGCATAAGAGCTGCTCCTCACGTGACGCTGTATGGTGACCGCCATCCTGTGTTGTTCGTATGTAAAGCCCTGTCGACTGAGAATAAACTAGCTGAGGCTGGAGGATTTTGTTTTATATTTCCAAAGACTGATCTTAATACCTCGAGGTGGGAGTGGGGTGAAAGAATGATTTTTCTATGAATTAGAAATGAATGGAGCTCATCGTGGATGGCCCTCTGTTGGGAACATGGATGGCAGATGCACTCCTGAGTACCATGTGGCTATTCCTAATTTTAAAGTGTTATCTCAAAGATAGACCCTTTGGACTGCTCCATTTCAGTGTAGATAAGCAAAGTAAGCCAGCATGTGGCAGTAATTTGGCTGACTGGTCCTGTGGCCCCCTCTTTAACCCCCACATTAACCTGCCCCAGTGCTGTCATTGGTGACTACAGCAGAGGCACACTGTCCCCACAGGCTCTGTCTTCCCTGGGTGGCAAGTAGGGTAGGCTTGCCATCTGTCACTGTCCCTCTCCTAACCCTCTCTTTGCCCACAGAAGCAGGTTCGGTTGAAGTCACTGGCCCAGGTCCAGGGACTGGGTGAGCCCTGTGACTTTATCTCAACAACATGTGTATCTGCCATCGTTAGCACCGGTGACAAGTTTGTAGTTTCTTCTGAATGTGGTTGTTTGTTTGTTTTCTGGGTCTTTATGTATATGTACCAATGAAGCAAGTTTTACAAATTACAGTTTCAGCTTGCTAAAGGATTCAGTTCCCAATTCCCAAAAACCTATTCCAGAAAACCATCTTTAAACCAAAATTCTAAATTCCAGTGGTGAAAATGGCTCGTTTGAGTTAGTTTAGTGTGTGCTAAAGATTTTAAAAACCCATAGGCTTCAGGGTTTTAGCTCCTCATCTCAACAGATGGAATTAACGCAAACATAACAAAGCTAACATCATGGCTGTTTGCATTATTAATCTTCAGATGCATGGCATTCTGCTACCTTGCTAGCCAGGTTTGTACGAATCCTTTCATTGCAGCATATGTCAACAGAAATGTGCTTCCATCTGCTGCTAGATAGCTTGATGCCTGATATTCTGAGACAAGGCCCCAACACAATGCATACCTCTGTGAGTAATTACAGGTGTGTGGTGAGGAGCCCCGGGCATTAATCAGAAGCTTAATTATGAAAAAGGTAGATCTTTTGTTCCACTCCTGGAGCCTAAGTCTACCATACACTTTCTAACCTGCAGCATCCATCTGCTCAGCTCAGAGAATGTTTGTCTTGGCTGATAGGAACCCTAAAGTGTATCGCAGGACATGATTAAAGCAGGCTTAAATATTAACTGGGGAAAAACCGTGGTTCTGGTTTTTCTTCCATTCCTTCCTTTTATATCTCTATCTATCATCTATCTATCCATCTATCTACCTCACTTTTATCTGTAAATCATGTTTATCTGTTCATTTTTGTGTAAGAAAAAGTCGACCAAAATGCCAAAACTTAAGTTTTAAGCTAAATGCTTATCATATGTGAACACTAAAATATTAAGTATCCTATGATCATTTGAAGCATAGAAATAGTATTATTTATATAAATAATGAATGAATTAAATGGTTCTACTCTAAGAAAAACGTCTTGGGAGAATGTTTTGTGACCACATGTAAGTTGTGTTTAAGAAGACAAATTGTGGAATGAGGTGAATCTTATGAAAGCCCTAAGATAACTTTGGAAATTAGCATGTGGCTATGTTTTGCTCTAATTTAATAGTTAAGTCAGGACTATTTTGAAGGGTTTATTCAGATACCCACATGGACAGCCAAGGTTCTTATGTTTTGCTATTTACTTGTATATTGACACTAACTATTGGTTCCATGATGGCAAGTCACATAACTGAAGTTCTTCCTTGTGGTGGATTGTTTGATTTGTGTGCCTGGCTAGAATCTGTGTAAAGAAGATTGTAGTTTCATTCTAACTCCACTTATACATGCACTCACTCACACAGATGGCTTTAGAGGGGGGCCTGGCCATGATGGTGTGAACACTGTCCTGTGGTTGATCTGATCCGGCACAGGCGGGAATGAGGGTTGAGGGCCAGCCAGCCCTCCACAGGAGTCCATTATAGACACAGGATGGAGAGCTGGCGGGGAGATGCTCCTGATGCCGAGCTCTGGCAAATGGCTGCTGTTAGCTTTGTGTTTGCACCTCCTGGGCACATCAGATCTGTGGCAACACCCTGACCTCAGTACCTCATGCATGTAAGAGCATTACCTTAGCACTGCCCATGCTCCTATTTCTTAGTGCCTGAAACCTCTATTTCTTTGCCTATAAGATTTACTAATAATATATTTTAGCCTCTGGGGATTGAAGCTGAAGACAGAGCCCAGTTTTTATTTTATGGGTGTTTGTGGGTTTTATTTATATGTCTATCTCAGCAGTCCTGTAGCTTGTCCGAGGAGCCCACTGTCAAGTGGGATACAGGACAGATGTTTAGCGAGCCTCAATGCCACAGGATGGGTTTTGGATAAGTCATCTTACAGTTTGTTGCAAGAGATGTATACAGGAACCATTGGAATTATGCACCCCCTGCACTCTTTTGTTTAAAAACCTATCACCATGCTCTGTTATATTATGGTGGTCATGCATGTACACAAAGAAACCTCTTTGGAATTTTGTTCTTAAAATTACAGTTGCGTTTTCTTATTTTCCTTTTCAGGATGTCTTAAACACTATTATAAGGAACTGTTCACCCCGCTTTTTCTCCCTGGGTTTGCCTGGTTTCTCAATGCTGGTGGGGGATTTTATCACTGCTGCTGCCAGGGTCCTCAGTACAGACATGTTGGCGGTGAGTATGACAATGTTCAGCATCCCAGCTCCTGGGAGACTTCACAATTGCTAACAAGGCTCAGATTTCTCCACTCTAACAGGTGTTGACTCATTAGTGCAATGTGAAACTGGGCTCTCAGAGTAGATACCCTGGCAGCTGATCTGTGAAATTGTAGGATAAGATGACATACTGGTACTGGAAAGGCGTTTCATCAAAAGGCCAAAGTGTGAGAAATCATATCCCCACTAATATGTCAGCACATTTATACGAAAGCAGGGCCTATCTTACAGACCCTTATAAGTATTTGCCTGTAAATGGCATTATGGACATAAATGCAGTAAAGAGAGAATTTGAATTGTATGTTCAAAGTAATGTGTTGTTGTTTTGTTAAATTTAGTGTGGTTACTGTGAGTTTTATAGAAAGAAATGGAAGTCTGTGGTCCTTGGGATCAAATCCAGGGCCTCTTGTATGTTAAACTGGCATTCTACCACTGAGATACACCCTATCCCCGAAAATATTTCCTTAGAATCTTAGAATACTAATTTTTTTAACCAGTAATGAGTATATAGTCATAATAATATGTGGGGAAACTCTGAAATTGTTGTACTACTAATTCTCCTACTAAATTAGAAGCAAATGGGCTTACTGAGCATCAGGGGCCACAAGAGGAAGTTATACCCATCCTCTTTACCTGCACTGTTCAGGCAGTGTCTCAGGACTGTGGGACAGCACTTCCACTTAGATTTAAAATGCTTTTTCCACTTGTGCTGTATGTACAAACTATTGATCTAGTGAGTCACCACCCTCAAACCCCGTAAAGACGATGAGTATTTTGTAGTTGCCAGGGATTTACATGAAGTCAGTATGAGTAGTCAGGATGCTTAATTTTGTCTGATACATGGTTCACCTTTCACTTTCCATTAAGGGGTGGTTAATACTTAATAATTTGTGATTGTGTCTTAATGCCCTAATGTTTTCTTCTAAGGCTAAATTAAAAAATAAAGAGAAAGAAAGAGATAAGAACAAAAGGGAAGAATAAGAAAAGGAAAAAATGAGGAAGAAAAATGTTGAATTTCTTTAAATATGTGACAACTTTTCTCATTTTATTTCTGGCTTAGGGAAAATCATCTCCAAAGAACCTTCTTGTTAAGGGTTAACCCTTCAAGTTGGCACTGAAAAAAAAAAATTACAAGACACAGGCAAGAGAATCATATGTTGTTAGAATTTTATTACCTGCTAGGAGTTTTTCTGTAGAACATGCTACAGCCATTTATAGAATAGCACCACACATGGTAAGCTCCCTGTCTACATGGATCTTTTGACTAGGTGAGCTATTTAAAGTAACCTTCCAGACATACATTGGTTGATGGGCATATAAAAACATACTCAACATCTTTAATCAGAAATGCAAAATAAAACCAGAAGATAATAATTTCCATTGTAAGAGTTGCTGTCGTCACAAAGGAAAATAAATGTTGTCAAAGATATGGAGGAAATGGAATCCTTGTATACTCTTGGTGGGAATGTAAATTGGTACAGCCATTGTTGAAAATAGAATGACCTTAAAAGATTAATGTAGGCAGAGTTTTTCATTGGGACTGCTGGTTCCCAAATAACCACCCAGAGACGCCTTATTAATTATGAAATCTCAGCTGATGCCTTAGGCTTTTTAAAAAGCTGTCTCTTATAACTTTATCCATTTCTATTAATCTATGTGCTGTCTCCAGGTTCATTTACCTCATTTATGTACTTTCCATGCTGCTTCTTTGCATCTGGCTCAAGACCCTCAGACTCCGCCCTTCTTCCCAGCATTCTCTCTGCCCTGAAAATCCTGTCTAGCTACTGGCCATTTAGCTCTTTTATTAAACCAATCACAGTGACATATATCCACACAGTGTAAAGGAATATTCCACAAATTAATAAAATCATTAAGCGATCTGATAATTCTACTGAGATGTATGGTCAAAGGAAGTAGAATCTGCATATGGAAAGGTGAGCTGCCTCTCATGTTCACTGCAGCGTTATTCTCAGTTAGCTAGTTAGAGTAACAAATTACAGTGTGTACATATGTGGGTGAACAGATGTGACACATATAGTAGAATATTCTTCAACCTTAAAAAAATCTTGTCTCTTTGACAACATGAGTGGTTCCAGAGGCCACTTTGCCTGGGAAATAAGCCAGACATGGTCCTGCATCATCTCTGTGACATGTGAACTCTTAAAAGTCAAATGAATACAAACAAAGAGTAGTCTGGTGTTTGCTTAAGGGCTGGGAAGTAAATGGAGTGATATTGGTCAGTGTAGAAAGTTTTGGTGAGTTTTTGAAACCTCTTGTACAAAATGACGATCATAGTTAGAAATACTATATTGTGAATTTATCAAGAGAGTGTTCCTCCATGAACAAGGAATGCTCTCTGAGATGATAGATAGGTTAATAAAGCTTAATTGTAGCTTTCATTTTACAATGTGTGTGCTTTTAACTATATACACAGACATACATATGTTATACCCCTTAAATCAGTGGTTCTCAACCTTCCTAATGCTGCAGCCCTTTGATACAGTTCCTCGTGTTGTGGTGATCCACTCCTCCTACCATAAAATTATTCCATTGATACTTCATAACTATAATTTTGCTATTGGTATGAATCTTAATGTAAATATCTGATATGCAACCCCCAAAGTGGCCGAGATCCACGGCTTGAGAACCATTGCCTTAAATATAATTTTATCTGTCATACCTCAGTGATGAAGAAACAATAGCTTTCCCAAATGGTGTGTTAAACAGAGAGAATATGAATATAACAGTTATATAAAGGAGAGAGTGATTCTTTGAATTGCTTTCCTGTGTAAATGGGAGGTTTAAAGCTGTGCACCTGGTGAGAGGTGCTTGGATGGAATACACCTGCTCAGCCAGAGTTTTTAGGTATCACAGTTAATCAGGAATGTGAGAGATCCCTTCTTGCCAGGGCAACTAAAGAGAGAAGTATGTGCATCCACACAACAGCCATATTTAATCCAAAACTAGAACCAATCCAAATAAGCATTAGCAACAGAGCAAAAATAATAATGTGCACTTACACGCCGTGGAATACTGTATAGCAGCTCACAGCAGGGAGCCCCGGGTCTATATTGCTCTTTTGTTGAGTATGGAGCTATGAGTGAAGAGGACAAAAACTACTGCCAACACCCCAAAGTTAGGTGGTAAAGAAATGGGCAGTTCCAGTGAGGGCAACTGTCAGTCTCTTTGGAAAGTGTCCCAGAAGCCCTGTGATAAAAGTGCTCCTACTGCAAGGGAGCTGTGAGCTGTAAGCTGTATCAGATGCCTCTGAGGTCAGAGAAGATTGAGACTGGAGGTGTCCACTGGGTGTGTACCATGGAGGTCATTAGCCAAAGTACTTACCATGCCTGACTTTAGCAAACCTTAACAGTTCCCAGCAGTCACTCCAAACCTTCATATGTAAAAACAAAACAAAGCGTGCTTCTGACTCTCTCCCTGATGCCTCTACTCCATTCCCAGCTGGCACCACTCTTCCCCCATCTCTCCAACTTGTCTCCTTATGAATGCCCTTGCTTTTTACTTGAAAAACAATGCTAGGTCATTCTCATTTACCCTGCTCTGTCTAGATCACAAACACTGAACTGATTTTAAACAGCCATGACAGAGCCGTTTGCCATTCTAACTCTGAATGGTCTGTAGACCGGTTTTCATAACGCTTGTTTACATCAAATGTAGAGATGTTTTCCATTCCCTGGAAATTTGCCTCTTCATTTAGTTAGACAAACTTCTCGTGCCTAAATATCCACCAGGAAAATAACCATAAATAGTTTAGTGCTTCATATCTAGAATGAAAAATAAAGATTCTCTCTCAAAACCAGAACAAAGTAAAACGTGTTCTTTAAGCTTCCAGCCTGTGTAAAGAAACTCCGTGTTTCCCTTCTCGTGTGCAGGTGCCCCGTTCAGAAGCTCTCACACTCCTTGGTTCCCTCGTCTGCTTCCCAAATACCTACCGGGAAATCCCTCTGCTGCAGTCAGTGCCAGAAGTGAGTGAGATCATCCCTGGAACTGAAGATGTCAAGGTACGTAGCTGAATCATGAGTTTAGTATCTACGGCTGGAGTTCCATCACCATCTCCCATACTATGCACTGATCTATTTCCCTGACATTTGCTGTTTCTTTTGAAAACTTCAGTAGTTATTTTCAGAAGTGAGTTGTGTGAACTGTGAATGTATCACATTCACAGCATATTGCACTTAGACCTGAGAGCCCTGTTCCTCTGGTGTTTTTTTTTTTTTAATTATTATTATTAGTTCTGTTTATTGTTCCTAGAGATCATAATTATGTAATGAATCATCATTTGTAGTAATTCTGTTGGCTTAGTTATGCTGCATTAGTGTAGCAAATGAATTTATAAGAAATAATTCCAGTAAGCTAAATATTCAATCCCATTGCTGGCCTGATTAAATGCTACTAATAACCTGAAATTTCAAATGATTTCTTGGGGAATAAAAGTAAGCATTTTTTTTCTGTCTTCAGCTGACATTTGAAGCAAAAAGAAAGCCCCAGCACCAGTCAATCAATCTGTAACCCTGATTATAATCTGTAATTCAATGTGCAGTGTGTAATCCAATCAAAATAAAATGGAGATTTTCCTATCTGGAAGTCTCAAATGCTTTGCTTGATTTCCACTGGATCCCTAGAAATGCTGTGCTGCAGGCTGGCTCAGTTACCCAGGGAGGCACTTGCTGAGGTGAGCCAAGTTCTCTCTGAAGGAAAGGTTGCCCGAAAGGTGGCCTTTCACTAGCTCCAGGGTGCCTGTGACATGGTCAGCACATTCGGGAAACCAACAATGACATCACATTTTCATTTACTGAATTTTGTGTTTTTAGCATTACCTCATAAATATTTTACTGAAGAATGCTACCGAGGAACCAAATGAATGTGCAAGGTAAATGATGAAGAAGAGGTAAACTATGTTAGAATTTTAAGATGCACATTTATGCCTAAACAGTTACTGTTTAAAAAAAAAAGACCCTTTCCATTTCTCTTACACACAGTGAAATGTATAGTAAGTATGATGTCAGAAAGATGTTGTGCTTAGCTGCTTATAATGTCATTATTACGAGAGAAAAGAGTAAGATGCAGAGTAAGATCGAGTATACTGTGTTTTACATAAAATGCAAGATTAGAAATAAGTGATGTTTTCAGAAAGAAGGAGGAGTAAAGCAACAGTTCATAAAGCTGTATGTTTTGGGCAGAGATTCTACACTGATTTGTACCTTGAGACATTTGGCAATGTGTAGAAACATTTGGGTGTTTCTACCAAGCATGTAAGACTGCTACAGTATGTGACCAAGATAGGGGGCTTTCTAGGCCTCCCTCTCCTCTCAAGGTGCAGCCAAAGCTGGGAATGCTGAGAGAGGAGAACATCCACCTCTCAATCAACTTCCAACCTTGTAAGGCCACTTCAGCCTCTGACTGCCTCATGGCAATTAGCACATGTCCTGGTCCATAACTTTACTGTCTTGTGAACTCTGCTGATTTTAAAGTTTAGTAACCTTTATATTTTTCTGAACTTCACTTACCTTCAGTAGATGGATTAGTCCAGTTTTCCTAGTCTGCCATTTTCAGAAACTATGTATGCATTACCAGTTTGCTAACATTGAACTAAACTTGGGTATGAGATACCCCCACCTTGATTTATAGATTCTGGTTCAGGTAATATTTTGTTCAGGAAGTTACATTATATCAAAAAATCTATAATTTTCTAATCCCATCAAGCCCTCACCCTGTTTGGGTGTCAGGCAAGGGAGTCACAAACAAGGAATGTATTCTTCTCCACACTCAGAATATCTTTTGCAGCAGTAGGATTACTGTTGTATCTATCCTGTGTATTAGTAGATCTCACTAGCATGAGTGTCCAAGAAGATGTCCATCTCATCTTTGCTGTGAAATATTTTGTGTATTCTCTGGCTGTAAGGCTAGTCTTGTTGGATTTATCACTGTTACTATTCTTGTCAAATGGTTCGTTTTTGTTTTTCCTCTCCCGAGTTGTTTTCATTTTCAGCTTTGGGCTCCTTCTTTATACTCTTCTGTTTGTGAGGTTATTCTTCTGTTGCTTTTTAAAGATGCATACTTGGTGTATTTTTAACTTTTCTCCTTTAGCATTAAAGACTACATGTTTGTTGTTAAGGGCTACCTTTTCCAAATCTTGTTAGGTTTTAATATGCAGTATTTTTTAATTCCACTTTTTCTACTTTTCATTATGATTCCTTCATGGGCTCATGAGGGTTTTTTTAAATTAATTTCCAAATATATAGTCATTTCTATCTTTTAAAAATTTTTAGACTTACCTATTTTTTAAATTTTATATGAATTAGTGTTTTGCCTAGAACTAGAGTTATACAAGGATGTGAGCTACCATGTGGGTGCTGGAAACTGAATCCCAGTCCCTTGCAAGAGTAACAAGTACTCTTAACCCCTGTCCCATCTCCACCCTCTATTTATATCTTTTTTTTTTTGTCTCAAGTAATTACAGTGTAGATCAAAATATGTGCTTGATGACTGTATTTAAAGTTGTTAATATTTGCTTTAGGACCCCATGTGTTTTAGCAGACGTCCCATATATTCTTGAAAAGAATGTACATAAGGGCTGGAGAGATAGTTCAGTAGTTAAGAGCACTTGCTGTTCTTCCAGAAGACTCGGGTTTGAATTCTAGCACCCACATAGCAGCTCATAATCATCTGTAACCCCAGTCCCCAATGACCCAGTACCCTTTCCTAGCCTCCTTCGGCACTACAAATATACATGCAGCCAAAATACCTATAAGCATAAAATAAAAATGAAAACCACTATATTTAAAAAGAGAAAGAAGAGAATGTGCACACTGTACTTTAGTCATGGGGTATACAGTTCCAGATGTAACCTTACAGTGGTTCACATGCTCTGCATTCCTTCTGGACTTTATTTTGTTTTTATTAATTTGATCATTTACTAAAAGGTATGTTAAAAGCTTTCCACTTGTTGTTGTACCTTAATCTGTTTCCTGGAATTCCTGTCAAAGGCTATGATGTTATTAATTGCATAGGCATTTGGAATCGTCCTGTCTCTGTAGTGAGTCAAATGTATTTATGTTTAGATGGCCCTCTTTGTTTCTATGGATTGTTTGTTTTATTTTAGAGATCACTTTACCTACTCCTGATTTCAATACTGTATACTTTTTATCTTTTCAAAATAGCTTTTTTGTATTCTCTTTATGATTCTTTGCAAAGCTGTATCTGGATTTTATGATTGTATAGATTTGTGTACTCCTCGTCTTTTAATGGAGACTTTATTTAGTTCATATGTATTGATCTTTTGGGTGTGTTTTTATCTTATTTAATATTTTATTTTTAATTGGAACTCCTAAGCATTTTTCTTGTTTATTACCTTTTTCCTGCCTCTTTTTTTCCTTTTTGGCTTTTAGTTTTTCTTTTCCATAGTCAATTTCATTGTCCTAGATTTCCATTTAGTTCTCATAAAGGTTTTTCTAGAGACTTTACTATGATTTTTAAGTCTTGTAGTTAGTCTGCCTTTACCCACTTCTAATGCCTGTTCCCTGCAACAGAATCTGCTTTTCTCTGGCCACTGCTCCTTTCCTGACCCCTGTGCTAACACCCCTTCTCTGCCTAATTTCTGCATATTAAAGTGACCCAGTGACTGGGTCTGGGCCTAGCCTTTCCCCATGACTTTCTGCATGTCTCACACATTCTAGTCAGTCTATACTGCTTGTCCATCATTTCCAGTTTATTTCCCTGGCCTTTTTAATGAATTTCTTGCATAGTCAGGCTTAGATATTGAATTCCTAACATCCAAATGTAACACAGCCATAACTGAATCTTCTAGTACCTTTTGACATCCCCTGCCCTATTAAGCCTGATGACCCTCAGATTTCATCTCAAAAAATGAAAATATTTACTCAGGTTTTCAACTTGAAGTCTTGTGGAATATATCTGATTTTTAAAAAATCTTCTCATGCCTATCATATAATCTTTGTAATTCCTTTCCCCTAATTTGTTTTATTTATGGAAAGTCACATTTCTTTGAAGAATAGCTCATACTAGCATGGTGTTTAGAAGAAATAATAGTAAAAATGTATTTATTTTGAATTTTACTTTAAAATAAAATATAGTGTTTGTCTTATATTTGACATGCATACTATACACTTTATAAAGGAATTTTCAGTAATCTAAGTTCCATGCCTTTTGTTCCTCCTCAAAATTATCTTAACAATAACAGTTTAGAGTCAACAAAAATGGGTGACATGGATTGTGGTAGTTAACAGAAATTCTGCCACTTGTTTTGTAAAATATTTAAGTGCTAACTAGCATTGGTGATTCTGTTTATCCTGAAAACTGGACCACTGGAATTTTTTTTTTCTTTTCTCTCAAGGGAAATATTCTGTTAGTATATCTATAATTGTTACTTCTTTGAGTAATAGATTTACTTTGGCATTTTAAAATATTTTGAACTTCATGAGTGTTTTCCTCCTTTTGCTTCTCTTTTGAAAGATGTATCGCCATTTGCTCCCTCGGGGTCTGGATCTGTGAAGAGCTTACTCAGTGTGCCAGCCATCCTCAGGTGAAGGATGCCATCAATGTGATAGGTGTGACTTTGAAGGTATTCCCATTTCTTAACGCCTTGTTGACATTAAGCTTTGTCCCAGGATTTTAACCACTTTTAGTTTTAATTAGTCCATTTTTGCAGCTCCCTATGTTAGATAGAGAGTTGCTTACAAGCCCCATTCTGAGTGCCGTGGTAAATATTCTGCGAGGCTGCCAGTGGCTGCCTCATTATTGACAGCTGTTCTTGTCCTTTTGTGGACCAAGCCTAGGCCAGTTGGGTCTCTTCTGGTGGCTGGACATCTTAGGATTTAAGAAAGTGAGGTTTCAAGCTGTGACCTCTTTGGCATGACTGAGATAGGAGCCTACAGCTTCCCCTTAGGAGCCTGGGTGTTCATCTGCTGTCTGAACATAAGGCATTTGTGGGTATTGTCCTTCTTTGCTTTGTTACTGATGCTTTGTTGAGCATCCCATGAAGCTAGAATATTGGTAATCTCTAGATGCTTTTTAGAGTTCGTGTAATAGCTCTGCAAGGTGAGCACCACAGTCCCTGTTTTACACCAGAAGAAATCAAGTCCCAGAGAAATCCACTCCCAAGTCCAAGGCAATACGAGCATGAGTGACAGAGTCAGTGGTGAAAGTAGATATGTGTGGCTTAAAAGACATAATTGAACTTCCACTTGTGCAGGTAGGCTGCTTCCTAAAGCAGAGCTTGCATCCCGCCCTTCTTGGTTCCTGTGCAGAAACAGTAGACGTAATTAGCAGCACTCTTCCTATCACATTTGCAGAGCCAATGAGTCTCTGCCAGACACTGTGCCGAGGGCTTTGCGGGAGTTCTCAGTGGCAAGGGAAGTGTACCATCTTACTAGTGAAGGAGGGAACTGATTGCAGGAGACAGAAGGAGCTTATTCAGACTGTAGGAGGATTCAGCTGAATCTGAATTGAAACTCTGCACCATCTGTCCTGGCCCTTTTTCCTCTTCTTGAAGCTTGATAGTAACAATGATTACGCAGATTCTGGGCAGTTGTTATTAGACCAGTGGCAACCCTGTTTGCCCTCTGTGTGTTGTCTTCTTTGGCCCACGAGTTGATCAACCCAGTGTTCTTCATCCTTGGAATAGAACACTGTGGTCTGGCCCCTGCCTGACCAAACTCAGTACCTCTTGTTCCTCAACTGTGTCATTTACTCCCTTGTCACCTCATCCCCAGTCCCTCCTGTCTAACACCTGGTTGTATCTTAGAAGTTGGGCAAGTACCTGATCCTGATCCCTTGATGGAGAATGTAAGAATTTGTAAACAATGATGCCACTGGCACAGTTTCCCCTGATGGCCTGGCCCTTGCCATCGTATCTAATACTGGGAACTATCTCAGGAGAAGTGACACTGTTTCCTGTACTTAACAGATGAGGGAAATGGACTGACTGAGATCCTTGCTAGGGCCAACCAGGATGCTCTGGCCTCATGCCTAGGGTTTTATATAACTTCAGTGTGCAGGATTCTGACTTCCAAACCACAGAGGAAAAAATACTGGATATAAGTTATTGATTTGTATGGTCTTAATTCATTTTTAAATACCCCATTTTCTCAATTCTAAGATTTTTTTCAATTTTATTTTCCTTGTCTGAAACCTAAACATACACATTTAAGTTTGTTTTCTAGCTCTAGGCTTTACTTGAGAACACTGTCAATAATCTGATGGTATCTTAGACATGTATAACTTCCTATATAGTATAGAACAGAGATAGAAATTGATAATAGCTTGGGTCTGGAAAGATGGCTCAGTGGTTAAGAGTACTGGCTGCTCTTCCAGAGGACCCAGATTCAGTTCCAAGCACCCACAGTTTGCAACTGTCTGTAACTGTGGTTTCTGGGGATTTGATACCTTATTCTGGCCTCCAAGGAAACCAGGCATGCACATGGTGACAGTTTACACGAAGGCAAAACACCCATAATTATTAAATAATTTATTTAATTTAGAAGGTTTGATAATATCAGAGGAATAGAATCACAGATGAACAGATTTGCTTCTTTGAATGTTTATGAATTCTCAAAATGTCTGCCACGTTTCTGTAATTATGAGGGAAAACACAAGGTACCAGGAAAACAATCCAGTGATACGTTTTGTGCCTTTGCCCTGTGAGTGCCATCATAGTGCCAGATCGTTTCACTGTCTGTGCGTAGGTCTGGCCCACTAGACAGACACAGCCTGCTCCATAGCAACCCCAGTTCCTAGAAAGTGTAGGCGATACTCACCTGCTGTACTCATGCCTCAGCTGTCTGCCTTTAATTCAGTGTTGGCACACTCAGTCCTTCCCAGTGGTGAGTGAGTGATTTCTTTTATCCCTACCATCTTTCACCTCTCTCACTGTGTATGCATACTGCTACTCCATTGGCAGCCACTGTCTCAGGATCCTTAGTTGCCTTAGAGCCTGTGCCTCCATAGCTCATCTAGAGGGAAACCCAGTTCTCTGTCTGTATTCTTCCAGAGCTGCAGTCCTCCATCCTACCACTTTCTCTCTGTCCCATCTCTTCCCCTGTTCTGCCCTAAGGCCCTTGGTCATGTCTCCCACAGCTCTTGTCTCTTTCCCCTTGTCTGTTTCCAGCTTCTTAAGAGCTTTATTAGCATCCATTCATTCTTCTACTTCCCCTTTAACATGACATGTACACCTCCCTGTTATCCCTGCCAACAATGGTAACAATGGAAGAAAACAGTAAAATACATTACCATCTCCTGTGGAGGAAATGAAACAGGATGGATGCTCTTCCAACTGAAGAGCAGGAAGGTGTGGACTGCTTTATGGAAATGACGAAATTTTGTGTGAGGATCTGAACAATTTAGTAGTGCCAGGTACACTAGACCTGGGAACTAGAAATCTGAAGCAAAGCAAAGAGCAAGTACAAAGGCCCTAGGACAGAAACACCCAAGGTGCTTGAGTGGGGTAGGAGGCCAGTGGTGGTCAGGTCCTCTGGAGTTTAGATGAGGGAGGAAGACTGTGAAGAGCCTCTGAATGCTCATGTGATTTAGATTAAGCAGCATGGGTCATCCACAAGCCATATGTTGTCATTAATAAGGTGTGGCTAGCAGTGTAGCCTCTAGGTTCTGGCTAAGGCTGGAAGCACAGGCATCCTCGTCCCATTCATATACACTCAGCATGATGACCAAAATTTTGCACATATTGTGTCTTTGGCACCCACCTCACAAAATAAATAAATACACAACTAAATAAATAAATAATCCAATGATGTCTTAGTTACTTTTCCATTTTCTATAAAGAGACACCATGCTGAAAGCACCATATAGAAGGAAGAGTTTATTAGGGCTTACAGGTCCAGAGGGTTAGAGTCCATGACCATCATGGCAGGTAGCATTACAGCAAGCAGGCATGGCACTGGAGCAGTAGCTGGGAGCTCACATCTTGAGACAGCAGCCATGAGATAGAGGGAGATCTAACTGGGAATGGCATGGGGTTTTGAAACCTTACCCCGAGTGACACACCTTTTCCAACAAGGACACACGTCCTAATCCTTCCTGAACAGTTCAAACTATTGGGGACCAAGCATTTAAACATACAATCCTGTGGAGACCATTCTCAAACTGTCACATTCCACTCCCTGACCCCCATACATGAGAGTGGCCATATCAGAATGCAATCTGCCTTCAGTCCAACTTGAAAAGTTCCCATAGTCTTTCATGGTCTCCATATAGTTTAAAAGGCCAAAGTTCAAAATCTCTTCTGAGACTCAAGGCAATCTCTTAATTGTAATCCCATGTAAGTTACAAAAGCAAATGTAATACTTCCAACATTCAATGGCACAGAATATACATTTACTATTCCAAAGTGGGGGGATCAGGGCATAGTGAGGAAATAATGGGATACTGAAGCCTGGCAGGGCAAACTCCAAATCCTGTAACTCTGTGTCTGATGTTAAGAAGTCAGATGGCTCTGTCCTTCCAGTTTTACTGACTGAAGCATGTATTAGCCATGAGGGCCATTCCCATTCAAGCCTCCACAGACAACTTTGGGAAACACACCCAGTCACTGAACATACCCTAGTCCATGGGTTATGTCCTTAAAGTCTGCTTTTACCCATTTCTTAGTGTGTTACATGTGTGTTCTTCTATTTCCTCAGGTAGGAAGCCATTTGATTAATTCCTGTTTCTCTCTGTGTGAAATGAAGATAGCGTCTTCCTAACAGAACTGTCAGTGACAATTTGTCAATGGCAGAATGAGCTACATTTGTGCAGAAGGTTCAACACACACAGGACACTCAGCCATAGACTCTAATTTCCTCAAGTTGTCAATAGTATGATTTATATTAGCTGAATACGGAATTTTAAACTTGGGCTTTTCATTTCTAGGCAAACAATGGCCACCTTTTTCTACAGATCTATAAATTAATGTAGGTGATTCCAAACAATCAGCAATGTAGAATGATGGAGTAGCCATGTGCAAATGATGTTAATTGGACATAGTTTTCATCAATTGCACATGAGTTATGTGTATAGAGCTGGGAAGAGCAAACAGCCCTGTTTTTCCTCCAGAACACACACCTGCTGAGCTGCTCTGTTTACTTGAGGGTTTTGATTCCTTTTGTAGTTTCCTAACAAGATTGTGGCTCAGGTAGCCTGTGATGTTCTTCAGCTGCTGGTTTCCTACTGGGAAAAGCTTCAGATGTATGAAACTGCTCTACCGCGAAAAATGGCCGAAGTAAGTCCTTTATCTGTAATGCTAAAGCATCCGCATTTCCTTCTTAATAATGTATTTGATATCTAATTAACTGTAGATCCTCAAATAATTGTTAGAGAAGCAACTATTAAACTGCCATGTGAGCCCCGTTTTCAGGCAGTGTTGGCTGGCTCTTCTCAGCTGCAATTCTAGGCACTGTGCAAAGAAGCTTGCAGTGTTCCAGGGCAGAGGCTGATGCTTGGAGAGTTTGAAAGGCAGACACAACCACAACAAAGAGACCTTTTGTAGGTTGGGCTTTATTCATTGAGAGTAATTTGGATGGTGCCAACAAGGAGTAGGCAGCTGGTGTAATGCCTTCCTTGCAGGGCGGGGCCTGGCTGTTGTGTAAAGCAGGAGTTGTTCCCAGACTAAAGCCTTGGGCCACACTTGCTGCTATGGCATGGCTACTCATCAGTAATGAGATCAGTTCAGTGTTGACCTCTGAGGGGGAGGTGGCTAGGAGAGGAGGCAGGAGTAACAGGAAGTACTCAACCACAGCTTCTTGGAGATTGGTACAGCCAAGGGGTCTTTGCTCAGAGCCTAGCAGAGACTAGCTCTCAGGTGCCTGTGACAAGGCACACCCATGCCTGGCAGTTTTTATAACTGTACTTCTTCAAGCAAGCCCTGTTCTTTACCCATCCAGTGGAGACTGAGGAAATTTGATTTGTCCCCATGACAGATGGCGGGGAGAGAGAAGAAGTGATGCAGATTCATTTCCTCCCTGCCCTAGACAGACTTCATTGGTTGAGATGGCTTTGTTCTCTCAGAATCACATCAAGAGTCACAAGTGGTTTTTGACCTGACGTGACCTGGAGTGAAATAGACCTTTTACTCTGCTGCAGAATGTAAAGTTGGGGTTAGTGTCACTGTGTAATTATCCAAACAGGATACCTGTGAGAATGAATGGCATGCTGTGATGTGGGAACAGGAGGTGGAGACCTGTGCTAATTTATAATAGCAAATGGGGACCTTTTCATAATTATTTTTGAAAACTTTTTTTTTTTTTTACTCCACTAGAAATGTAGGACTAAAAGTAGGTATTATGTGACTATAGAGGGAACTATTCCTTCCCTTGAGGTCTCGATCTCCCACCAAAGAAGTAGAAACCATTACATATTATTATTTTCAGATCTCCTACAACTGGCCCTATTATCGCCCAGTGAGTGTTTAGCTATGTTTAGTTGCAAGGATTCTTAACATACAGCTTCCAAACTATCATGGTCTGCTTGATTGGGTTTTATCTTTTGTGCAGATTCTCGTGGCCACAATTGCATTTCTTTTACCAAGTGCAGAATACTCCTCAGTGGAAACAGATAAAAAGGTAAGTGACATATTAGGTAGTTTTCACCACAGTTATTTTTAAATATAAGACTAATTTTACAAATGATGGCATCATTTATTACATCCTTGGCTTTACCATTCTTTCCTATGAAAGCCATTTTACTTTGCATTTGTGTGTCCATTGAATATTGAACAGGGACAATCCTGTTTATTTTTACATGCAGTGAGTCCTAAGGGACATAGAGTGAGATTCTGGATATATTTCTTCTTCTAGTTTATTGTGTCCTTGCTCCTCTGCCTCTTGGACTGGTGCATGGCTCTGCCTCTGAATGCCCTTCTCCACCCGGTGTCCACGGTGGTCCTGGAGGAGCTGCACCCACCCCGGGCTCCCTTGCTGGATTATATCTATAGGGTGAGTCTCCTTTAAGCCTTGAGCACAGATGGTGGACCTACGGATTAAAAATCACCAAAATGTTGTACATTTTGTACATTTATGTATTTGTGCCTTCTGAAAAAGACCAGTGGAAGGTTAAGTATTTGGAAAGAAATGAATAATTAATGAACAAGCAGAACAGATGCAATTGCAGAAAGCCAGTAGTTGCCAAGGTGAAGATGCATACATTTCACATGACTGTCATCGTTAAACAATTGCTGTTTGATCAGAATGCCCCCAGTCTCCATGGCACATGATCTCTGCCTACTTAACTTCAAAATGGTCTGTTTATATTATAGGAGGGTCTGCAGTATCCAGAGGTCTGTTTTTCAGAGTAAGAAAAGAAAACCATAATGCTTCTAGTAATCTCTTTGCCTTAAAGAAACCTCAAGGGGCAGGTGTGGTGGTGCATGCTTGTAATCCCAGCACTTGGGAGCATGAGAGCAAAAGGGTTGCCTTGAGTTCAACATAATGAAACCCCGTCTCACAACCAGAACCAAACCAAAACTAAAAGGACACAGAGGGAAAAAATCCTTTGGATAGGAGTTAAGAAATCTCACTTTGTGAGAGGTGAGAGACTTTAAAATCTGTATTCAATTTACTTTTCTTTAATTATGCTTTGAAACTGATATTAAATTATCCCTTATAATATATGGGTTCATATGTTGTACTGATTTAAACTCAGGTTGTGGTCACCCCGCCCTCTACCATGAGGGCTTTCCCACAGCCATCTTTCATCTCCTGGGCTGGCTCCTTCCATCTGTGTTGCCTTTGGAGGCTGACAGACTGAGGTGTGTGTAATCCCACATGAACAGAAACCTTCTCACTTATGCTTCCTGTGTGCCCTGAGAATGTAGGTATTACTACTGACTTGCTTGTAGCACAAAGATAGTTAAGAATGGAAAGAACCCCATATTTTGACATGTTCCTAAGTAGGAGTCCTGTCTCCTGGGCACTGTGGGGAGCTGGACAGTTTGTCAGAGGTCAGGAGGTGGTGGCATACTGAATGCCACCCCTGTCTATTCTCAGGTTCTGCACTGCTGCGTCTGTGGCTCAAGTACTTACACACAACAAAGTCACTACACCCTGACCTTGGCTGACTTGTCATCCACGGATTATGACCCCTTCCTACCTCTGGCAAATGTGAGGAACTCCGAGCCGGTCCAGTACCATTCATCAGCAGACCTGGGGAACCTGCTCACTGTGGAAGAGGGTGCGTATGTCTACAAACATACAATTTTATGGGCAGGAAGAGGTAAGACTGTAGTCTTGTCCATGCTTGTGTTTTGAGTTTGTTTTGAATCTACTTGTTAAAGTCCTGGTTTATAGGCTTTCTTGTGGCAAACTACCGTCCCTGTTTATTCCTCTTTTTGCCTGTTATTTTTGCTCCTCTTTTTTTTTTTTTTCATCTTAAATTATTCACATGGTTCTGTATTACTGAAAATCACTTGTTTCATACTCATGGAATACAAAAACAAACAAACAAACAAAAGGGTTATTTTTCTAACCCCAAGAAGTTGTATGTCTGGTGGGGGAGATAGGATGATACTGGGCTGGCAGCATCTTCAGGATTCCCATAGTGAAGAAGTAGCTAGACACAGCAGGGGGGAGGGCAGGCTTTGAAGGAGCTCATAGGGTACCCCAGAGTGGAAGCCCCCAAGAAAACTGGGAACTCACTTGCCCCCACTTGGGATGTGTTCCTGTGGCAGACAAGTCTGCAGAGAGTGTTAGGACTTGGCTGCTGAATTTCCTCCTCAGCCAGTGCTCCAAATGAGAAGCACTCAATCTAAGACTTGGAATATGAGTCTGAAAGTGAGCACAGGTCACTATAAGTGAGGCAAATTTTCATGAAACTAAACACATATAAATTTGTAAAATGGTAGATACCAGTTTATTAATGTGTTTTATTAATGCCCATTTCCTGGTTGTGGTATTGTGCTGTATAGGTAAGATGTTACCCCTGAGCTGAAGGGTTTTTAAGATCTCTTTTATTTCGTATTACTGTGTATGAATCTTCAACTTACTCAATTAAAGCTTGAACATGTGGCTACAGAGTAGTATATCATCACCCAAGGAAACTGCATAAAGCTTTTAAGTTTGAAAGCTAGGCCCAAGAATGGAACGTCATGGCAAAGCATCCTTAAGGGAAAAGCAGTGAGAGGCTAGCACCAAGTAAGTAAAGTCAGGGATGTGGAAAAGGACCAACATAGAGTCACTAGAGGTCATTCTTCAACATCAAGGTCAGAGAGTGAGTTGTCCAGAAGCAGTTAGTAGTGCTGGGTGCTTTAAGAAGCCCAGGGAAAAGGGAGAGAGCAGGAAAAGGGCTGTTTTGTAAGGAAGTGTTTAGATATGGACTTTATCAGAACACTCAGTCCAGGGTGGCTTATGTAACTAGATAGCATGAGTTGGTGACCACTCAAACTTGAGACAGACACCTCTTGGGGGCAGGCTGTGATCAGGTGAGAGTGCAGAGTGTATGGTGCGCCCTAAAATAGGTTCACTTCCCTGGATTGACTTAGGCCATTACCTATTCTTGATATAATGACTAGTTTTGAATAGAATTTTAATCAAGATACACAGTCAAGCCATCTGTGAGCATGTGTGCTCAGATTGATCACTGTTAATAACTACTTAAAATAGAAGGAGGGGAAGGGCTTCAGGAGGTAAGAGGTCAAGCTTTGTACTTCCTCTAGGAATTTAGAGACAAGAAGATACTTGGAATCATTTCCTTTTTCATAGTTTGTGGAAGCCCTGAGCTGGTTTTGTCACTGGTTGAATCCAGATCATCTCCAGTTCTCAGGGAATGTACAGGACGTAGACTTAGCTGAGATGTGGCAGGAGAAGAGGTCAGGGTTTCACACGTGCTCCTTTTCCTGACTTCAGTACTAGACCCATTTGGGGTTTATTAGATGTGTTGTCGTGTCAGAGTCTCTGATATGACTCCAAGTCATTCTCCATTGTAGAATTCAAGTATTCACAAAATACAAATCAAAAGCACAGCCTCTGTGAGCAGAGGAAGAGGGAAGGTGGATTTCCAGCTAGTGTTTTCTTCCTTGGCCCTTTGTCATCTTGTACCTTTACCGGTAGTTTTATGCCTGCCCTGCTGTCATGGCAACGGCGTGTTTCCCATTATGAACTGTGAACTCCCGGCTGGTTTCATGTGAGCCTCTGGGGCAACAACATTTCTTAGCTGGAGCATTCAATTTCTTAGTTGTGTAGAAATCTTATATATTTCTCTTAGGTTGTGGGAAAAAGTTTAGGAAGAGATGTAAATGGCCACTTGTGTGACATTTTATTGGGTATAGATTTCATGTACATTGAAAAATTTGATAAGAAACCCAAGAAAATTCAAGGTGATCTTATTCTCTTCACTCATTGCTCAGAACTTCTCAAATTTCAGAGATTTGTTTCTTTCTAGGGTTTTTATATAGCACAAAACAATATGTTATATGTAAGCTGGTTAGGTAATGTCTAAAGCTAAAAGTATTACATATTTATATATAGTTATATATTTATATATATTATAAAGTTATATATTTACAGTGATTTATGTGTTAATATTTGATTGTTCACATTGTGATTTTAAAAGCCAGGTACTTCCTAATACTCTTAGCTCAAATTATAAACCTTAATTTAAATACTTAGATCTTTTCCCATAAAATTTTAAAAGTTACATTTTCACTTGTTATCAAATTGATGCATCAAGTTTTATAAATTAGTAGATTGAAATTTCCTCAGTTACTCTCAGCCTGAAGTACTCATTTCAGTTTCTAGTTATAGCTTTAGTATGCCTGCCTTTTCATTTTACCTCATTCTGTAAAGCCCTGCTACTTAGGCTGTGGTCACAGACTTTGTATACATTGAAGTTAAAATTGTATAAGTCAGTTGCTCTGGATCCTAAATCATCAAGAACAAATTTAGTTAAGTTCTTCTAATTGCCTCCATGATTTATTAATATGTCAAATTCTCTTAAATATTTTAAGTGCCCTAATAGCAAAACATAAATTGTCTCAATGATTATTAAACAAATTGCTTCCAATCTTTAAACGTAACCCTGAGGTTTATTAATGTCCTTATTAGGTCTATATTCATCCAACAGAAGAGTGCCACAGTCACCTCCCTGGCCAACTTTCTGGCCCCAACTGTCCCTCCAACCTGGTTTTTGCCCTCCTTTGAGCCCCGAATCTTTATCTGTCTAGCATGGGATGCTTCTCTTTGGCTTATTCCTTTCTCTCTGCAGACTGTTTAAAGTCCCTTCAGAGTGATAGCTTAATCTTTTTTTTTTTTTTTTTTTTTTTTTTTTAAATTTTTCGAGACAGGGTTTCTCTGTGTAGCTTTGCACCTTTCCTGGATCTTGCTCTGTAGATCAGGCTGGCCTAGAACTCACAAAGATCCGCCTGGCTCTGCCTCCCAAGTGCTGGGATTAAAGGCGTGCGCCACCACTGCCCAGCCTGTTTCAACTATCTTTTAATTCAAATAGAATTAGTGTCAAAAGGAAAAGCAGTCTCACAGTTAAAAATCAAACATTCAGCTGGATGTAATGTTTAATCATCTTTAATCCCGGTATAGGCAAGTGGATCTCTATGAGTTCCAGACCAACCTGGCCTGACTAATGAGTTCTAGGCCAGGCAATGCTACATAGTGGCACCCTGTCTCCAAAAACAAAACAAAACAAAAATCAAATATTGAAACTATTGACAGAAATCTTGTGGTGGCCCCACTGTCTCCTCCCATTTCCTTCTGCTGTTCACAGAGAAGAAGAGGAGAAGTGTGGAGCTGATCCCCCTCACTGCACGCATGGTGATGGCCCACCTGGTGAACCACCTAGGCCACTACCCACTGAGTGGAGGCCCTGCCGTGCTGCACAGCCTGGTCAGCGAGAACCATGACAATGCCCACGTGGAAGGTGCTGAGCTGTCCTCGGAGGTGTTCAGGAGCCCAAACCTGCAGCTCTTCGTATTTAATGATAGCACCCTCATCTCCTACCTTCAGACACCTGCAGAAGGACCAGATGGAGGGACTTCAGGGGCTTCCCTCTCAGATGTGAGAGTCATTGTGAGGGATATCTCAGGGAAGTACTCTTGGGATGGCAAGGTTTTATATGGACCTCTGGAAGGCCACTTGGCACCCAGTGGAAGGAATCCCTCATTTCAGATTTCTGGCTGGCATCAACACACATGCGGACCTCAGAAAGATTTGTCTCACAGTGAGGAAGGAGATGATGCGCTTGACAAATTACTTGAAAACATTGGCCATTCAAGCCCCGAATGCCTTTTACCATCACAACTAAATCTAAATGAGCCTTCCCCACCCCCATGTGGGATGAACTGTGATCAAGAGAAGGAAATCATTGAGGTCATCCTGCGCCAGAACATACAGGAAGATGAGTATATTCAGAGGTGTAACTCTAATTCTGCAGTGAAGGTCACCAGCCAAGGGCAGCCCTCACCAGTGGAGCCCCGAGGACCCTTTTATTTCTGCAGGTTGTTGCTTGATGACCTGGGAATGAATTCCTGGGACAGAAGGTAACAGTGCTCTGAATGTTTTATCATTATTTCCATGTGAGGGTTCTTCTTTTATCAATTTGAGGTTAAAGAATAAGAAATGGAGGTTTTTCTGGATTTGAATATTTACAGATTATTTTTAGCTACTGGATTACAGCTAGAAATAAAATTGAATGTGCTATACTGGTATTCAGATTGAATTCCAAATACCTGTCAGTCATTTGAAAGCACATGAAGCATTGTCTTCCTTCTTGTGTCCCTGACCATTACTATTTCTGTTTTCATACAAGATGCAAATGGACTGCTAAGGTGAGGAAACCACTGTCTAGTCACAGGATTGTGAGGGATGTCAACTTGATTCACCTCAGACAAAGGACAGAGTGGCACAGGAGGCCAAGAGGAGTAATTTGATCCAGTGGGCAGTGTAGGCAGTGCTGGAAATCTCAGAGAAGAGGATGGGTTTCAGCTGGACCTGATAGTGGAGGGGAGCTTTGGAGACAGGGTGGGGAAGAGATTCCCAGAGCCAACATTAAGAACAGACATAAACACACACACACACACACACACACACACACACACACACACACACACACACACACACAAGGGGCATTCTGTTGACTGAAGAGCTTTCCAGTGTCACTAGAAGGCAATGGGATACAGTGGGATTGTTATGTCTGCATACTCCAGGGTATTGGAGCTCATTTTGAAGACTTCTGAATTAGTTATTTTTCTTTTGCTATGATAAAACCCTATGGGTAAGGCAATTTATGGAAGAAAGAGTTTATTTTGGACATATGGTTCCAGATGCTTAGGGGCCATAATGGCAGGAACAGCAGGTGGCAGACATGACAGCTGGACAACAGCTGAGAACTCACATCTGTTTGATAACAGGAAGCTGAGAGTGCACTGGAAATATCACATGGCTTTTGAAATCTCAAAGCCTGCCCCCAGTGACATACTCCCTCCAGCAAGGCCACATCTCCTAAACTTAACTAAACAAGACCACCAAACTAGGGAACAAGTATTCAAATGCCCAAGAATATGAGGGACATCTCGTTCACACAACTATGTTATCTATTTCAGTTTTTCAGTGAATGAGATAGTAGATGGATAGATGATGGCTGTCTTAGGGTCACTATTCTGTAAAGAGAGACCATGGCCATGGCAACTCTTATAAGGGAAAGCTTTTCACTGGGGCTGGCTTGCAGGTTCAGAGATTTTAGTTCATTGTCATGATGATGGGAAGCATGGTGGCACATGGGTAGACATGGTGCTGGAGAGGTGGCTTAGAGACATCTGGATCCTCAGGCAGCAGGAAGGGAGAGACACTGGGCCCGGCTTGAGCTTCTGAAACCCCAAAATCTACCCCCAGTGACACATTTGCTTTAACAAGGCCACACCTACCCCAGCAAGGACATAACTTTTCATAGCTCCATTTCCTGTGAGCCTATTCAAACTACCATAACAGCTATGTTTGGTAATGGGTCAGAAAGTAGCAAAGCTGGTCTGTGATTACATGGATTTCTTCTCCCATTCTTTTTTTTTTCTTTGTAGGAAGAATTTTCATTTGTTGAAGAAAAATTCAAAATTATTGAGAGAACTAAAGAATCTGGACTCACGGCAGTGGTATGTGAAAGTATACTAAACTATCTTTCCCTGTCTTTCTTTGTGAGCTCATGGTATCAAATACAGTTTCAGGAACGAAGGTACCTACAGAGACACCAGAGTATTTCTGTAGCCCAAAATCTGCTGATAATTGACCTTGACTGAACATTTGGTATTTTGTTTTGTTTGTTTTGTTTTTGAGATAGCAACTCTTTTAAGTGGCCAGGCTGGCCTACAACAAACATACTCTGTAGCCCAGTTAAGCCTTGAACAAGTAATCCTCCTGCCTCAGCTTCCAAGTAGTTGGGATCATAGACTTTCTTTAATTTAAAAACAAAAACAAAGCAAAACCTCCCATACCTTGTTCTCTTTTAACTTCATGGCCTCTTTTTCATTAATTGGTGTGTGTGTGTGTGTGTGTGTGTGTGTGTGTGTGTGTGTGTGTGTGTGTATGCACTTAGATCAAGTTCTCACTATATTTTATTCAGTACATTTTTCTTTCATGTATATGTGTGTGTATACATACATGCATGCATGCAGCCTACTGAGTCTATTTAGTGTTGTTTATATGTATTGTGTTTAAGGGTGACCACTTTGGAGTGATTTCTACAGTGGTTGAGCTGTATATTCCCATCAGCAATGAATAAAGCACCCTTAACCCTGACATCCTACCTTGTATTTCTTGATGATAGCCATTCTGACCGAGATGAGATAGAGTCTTAAAGCAGTTTTAATTGACATTTCTGTGGTGGCTAAAGATGTTGGGCACTTTTAAATTATTTAGAGGCCCCTTATATTTCTTCTTTTAAGAACTATCCTGTTCATTAAACTATTTGTTGATTTAGGGTTTGATGTTGAATTTAGTATTCTTTATATATCCTATATATTAGGCCCTATCTGACTTAGTTGTAAAAGGTTTTTGTTTTTTCTCATTCTGTAGCTCTCTCTTCAGGATGGTGATTTTCCCCCCTTGTTGTGCAAAAGCCTTTTGATTTTATATGATTCCATTAGATAGTTCTGGGATTATTTCCTCTGTTATTAGCAAATCCCTGTCTATTCTTTTGTCTTGAACTATTTTCTCTGGCAACTTCAGTCTAATATGTACTTTAGTCCATCATGAATTGATTTTTATGACATGAGTCATACACTTACAGACACACACACACACACACACACACAGACACACACACACACACACACACACACCCACACCTTTAAGAGGACTTAATGAAAAAATATCTTTGTCACAACACAGATGATGCAGTCATGGGGTCTTGATTTGGTTCATTTCCTTTGCCAGTTAAAGAATTAAAAAGCAGGAAAAATCTGAAGCACGACAGGCGGCCACAGAGAAATCTCAATCACCGCAGACAGACTGAGCAGTTGAAGAAAGTTGTGCATTGGGGGTGAGGAAACAGGACATGGCAGACACACAGAGAAAAAGACCCTCTGCAGAGCAGAGCGGGGATTAGGAAGCTGAAAATCCAGTATCTGCTTAAGGTCTTGGGGTTTTAAATGCTCTAAGAGTGTTCTTCCCTACCTTAGGGCTGGTCAATTTGAAGACAGATAGGATGCTTGATTGTTCCACACTGTTGTGTGGCATGTCCTGGTCCAGCCCTGAACTTATTGAGTCAGTCCAACAGTAGTGGGCCTGATGAGAGGCAGCTGCCAGGCCTTTGTCTCAAGTCAGGAGGCTGAGGAAGAAGCTGACCATCTTGGAAATTCACTACCTTTATTACCTTGCTTCTCTCTCTGCCTGCCAATAAGTCTGTCTCCCTCCTGGTCTCACCAAGGACTCAGCAGATAAAATCATATTAAGCTTACTTACAGCTATATGTCCTTTCACTTCTTCAGAAGCATTCAGAATTAAGATACATTAATTCATATGGACCATTATATAGGAATCAGAAGGCTATATTTTTTTTTCTTTTCTTCCTTCCCATGTATCTTTATCATCATTCATGGTTTCTTAGAGCCACACACATGTTGAAGCTTGTACTTGTTCTGTATGTTTTCTGAATGTTGGGAATGTGCCAGGGTGGCTGTACTGAGCCTCATTCTACCTGCAGAAGGTGATGTGAGGACCTCTCCTCCTGGCAACTCTACTGCTTTGCAGAGTGGTAAGCATCTTAGTTTCGAGAAATAAAATTAAAAGAAAAGAAAATATACAAGTTTAGATGATTCATTTGTGTTTGTAATTGAAAAAAGAACCCGTCCTTGGGGCGGATCCTGCAACTCCATTGGTATTTTAAATGGCTTCATTTCTTGATTCAAATAAAGCTTAATTTGAATTTCAAAAATGTTTAAAAGGTGCTTTGGACCCTACCATTTCTCTGTTGAGTCTTTCTCTCCTTGCTCTCTCCAGGACAGAGACTGGGCCCTCTGGAAAGTCCATGAGGGATTTCTGCAGGGCTCGGGCACTCACTCTTGCCCTTCAGTGCTAAACAAACAATCATTTGGACCCCAAACCCAGCTCTTCCAGCACACGCTGAATTATCCCTGCTTCTCCAGTGTTAAGTGAATGCACTGGTATCTTGTAATTGTAGCCAATTTGTTGAATGTTAATGCACTTTAGTTGCATGAGGTGCAATTGAATTAGCTCCCTGGGGTGCTGTTGCAGTAAAATATGGCTTTGGGTAGCTGATTGGCAATCTTCTGCCCTTTGATTAACCTTCACTTAAAGCCCCAACTCTTGGACTTATGTCGTGTTGGCCTGTAAATGCACATCTATTTATTTCATGGGAAAGGGTATTTTTTTAAGGTTGTCTTTTGAAAACCTGAGCTAAGTCTGATGGCTCTTTACCTGTAAAGAAATATATATAGCCTGTGCTATATAGATTGATCTGATACCAAGCAGAACACACCTTGTCCCCCAACTTTCAGGACATTTCCATTTATTCCCGATATCAGTTTATATCACTGTTGTTGGGGAACATTGCCTTCTTCACATGGTTTGAGAAAAAAAATAGTCTTGCAGCTAGGGTCTTTATACTGTATGTGATGGCTGGACATACAAATCACTGTGAGCTTTCTTGCCGCTGTGTGGTGAAGGAAATGGTAAAGTCATGTTTTTCTTTGTTTGGTTCTTAAAACCTGACAGCACAAGAAAATGGAACTATTCTGGTCTGTTCCTAATAAGAAAGAAAAAAGATGCATTCGAATGAGGAAAGCTGTGTTGTTGATTTTATGTATGTGTGTTCCTGAATTACCTGCTCCTTCATGCACTGCTTGTGCAGCTTGTAGATATGAAGTGCTGTTGATGTTGTAATTACCATTTCAAAAGCCTGGCGCTAATAAGGCCAGGCACAGTGTCTGCATCTTAGCAGGCTCTCTGCAGTGCTAATATTTTGGAGGATGTGAAATTTGATGAATGTTTACAACTAAAGGTCACCTTTCCTCACACCCACATCAGTCAGTCCTTCATTTGAGCTTAGCCCTCTGTGCTCCTCCACTGAGTAAATGAGGACTCAAGGACCCAGAATGGAAAAATCCTGGGCTTTAAGGATAAAACCCTGGTGTATTTCAGATAAACCTGTGGTTTTTTTTTTTTTTTTTTTTTTTTTTTTTATGTCAAGTCTATAGAACACAGAAAAATTGAATGCTAAGGACTTTTAAGTATGTAGAGAGAGTTTCGGAAAGAAATCAAGTAATGATGCTTGTTCTTTTTTTGAAGCAACCTTTTAGATAAAGGTTAGGATGTCTGCTACCGTCATCTAAGGTGCCAAATTATCACAGCTCCTGTGATAAGCCAATCATGTTTAGGGGGCCTTTCTTGTTGTCCCTTGCCTGTTTCTCAGGGCAGTTGTTGGTATGGCAATTCCTAGACTCCCTAAGGTCTTGACTACAGAATTGCCTACCTAGTCTCTGTAAGGTCCATCACTACCAAAAAAAAAAAAAAAAACAAAAAAAAAACACACCCTCTTTACAGCACCCCTTTGCATTTCCTAAAGTGGTGGCAGCTGTGCTGTTTGTTTACATGTTCAAATTGAGAGTTCTTTTTCTTCTCTTTCTGAACTTTTTGATTCTTCTTCACGTGTACGTATTTTATGAGAATGATGGCGGATGAATGATAGCTAATGAATAGGAGAAAATGCTCCTCCTGTGGTTTACGGACCTTTTTAGTTGAGCTTCAGTTAGCCTTGTTTAATAAGTAGAAAAATAACCATGAAGAAGGAAATATTTGAGAATTTGTTAAAATATGGAGTCCAGATCTACCAATTTGAATGTCTAATCGTATTACAGTGTTGAGATATTAAACAATTAGACAATAGAAACATTTCCGTATTGTTGAAGCACTTGATGCTTTTTCCTATGCAATTTTTCATGATGTAATGTGAATATGAGAAGGGTGGGGCTGCCCCGGAAGTGGGGATCTAATTCTTTTACCATTGAGGCTATGATAGAATAAAGCTCATGGACAATGGTGCTGTCGAATGAGGGGTTCTTGACTAAGCTGTATCTGAACAACAGTTAAGCTTTTATCTCCAAACTGTCACCACATTGCTTGATAGGGATCCAATCATTCTGTTACTTTACTCCACTGTATCATTTGTAAAAGTGTCGATTACACATTCACATATACTGTTATGTATCTGGTTAGTTTAACAGACCTAGCTAAGCTTGTACTATGCACCAAATACTATACTGGATATGGAAAAGAAAAGATGGACAGCTCTCCTTTCTTCAAAGTGAAAATTATGTTTATATGATTTAACAGGAGACTGCGACAAATCTATCACAGAGCAGGCAAATAGAGAGTTTATATATCCAAAAGACTCCTTCCAGAACAACTGTCCACTATATTTGGTGCCCTCAGAATAGTCAGAACATGTCCTTTCACAAAGAAAATACCTAACTGTTTCCATTTCTCATAAAGTCTTAGCATGTCTCATTGCCCCAGTCTTGAAACTACCTATATCCTTTCCTCAAAGTAGAGAAAATGAAATGTAGATACCTAGTTAGAATACATGTCAACTTGAAATGCTTTAAAGCAGTGGTTCTTAACCTTCCTAATGCTGTGACCCTTTAATACAGTTTTTCATGTTGTGGTGACCCCAGCCATAAAATTATTTTGTTGCTACTTCATAACTGTAATTTTGCTACGGTTATGAGTGGGGATGTAAATATGTGATATGCAGGATATCTTATATGGGACACCTGTGAAAGGGTTATTTGACCCCAAAGATAGGTTGAGAACCATTGCTTTAGAAGATAATGTTCTTCACCAAGCTTGGAAAGAACCTGATGGATGATGTGCTCTGATATCTGCTGTTTTAGTGTCTCCAGTGTCTGAGGTGTAGTCTCCTGTTTCATTAACCTTTGTTTCCTTTCAACCACTTCTGCCAAGCAGATGATACAGTAATAACACCGGTCTTACTAGGGGGCTTCCAGAATGCAAATAAGGTCATGCATTAACCACCTTAGAATAGTGACTGACCCCTAGTGAGCGCCATTAGGAGTCGTGGTGGCCATAACAGTAAAATAAAACTTTATATGTATATATCAACTCTAACTCCTTTAAATTTCAACATTTACAGCCGTGAGACACACAAGATAGCAGTGTTTTACATTGCTGAAGGTCAAGAAGACAAGTGTTCCATCTTAGCCAATGAACGAGGAAGCCAAGCATATGAAGACTTTGTTGCTGGTCTTGGATGGGAGGTAATTAACCTCATTCATTGTGTGGTTACCAACTGTCAGTATTTAAAGCAGACATGAATTGTGTGTGTTCTTAGGTATATTTTTACATTCAGATATAGCATGCATAGAGTTCTTGAAGAATGTATTGACCTTAAAAATCTGTTTGCTTCTTTTCAATATTCTATCTGGGGACTTTTGCTTCTCCTCAATATCTTTTCATTTGCTTTGCATCAGAACTGGATGGGCTCAGCTAGCCACGGGTGGCAGTTTGTGGCAAAAGAAGACACATGTGTCCACTGGGAACTTGAGAAAATAAAGGAGTGACTTGACAGATGAAAAAGGACTGAGGACTAGATAAAGTGAGAAAGTGGAGCTAGGATGTGGTTGATCGTCACTGTAGTCCCTCCTGCACAGCTCCAGGATGAGTGACGAAGACTGGGTTTCCTTGCTGAAAGATAAACTAGTGGATATACACACAGACACATACTTGCCTCTTATGTACGGAAATCTAGAGGAAAGTATATCCCTAGACTCTGAGAAGAAGCGAGAGTAGTCCACATAGAAATCAAAGTCTTCCTCTTACTTTTGGTTTCTCAGTTGGCTGAGTTCATCTGGGTTAGGAAAGCTCTGCTGCCTAAGAGCAACTTTTCTTCAAGAGTCCAGTCTTGGCCAGGGCCTCCTTGCAGATGACATCAGGATCAAGTCCGTGCTCGAGAGTTATTGCACTTGCAGTGAAACACTATTGTTAATAAAAGTTAGAGTCCATTTGTTACTTAACTTATGTATCATTTTTTGAACCAGCCAAGGTCAAAGGAACAACTAGAAGAGAGTTGGGAGTGTCCCTCCATAGTAGAGCACTTGCCTAACATGCTCAAGGCCCCAAGTTCCATCCCTAGAATCACAGAAAAAGAAAACAGAAGTGTGGCTAGAATATTAATTCAGATTGAATGTTGGTCATATTTAGAATAGAGAGATTTTCTTTTTCATGTTTGTTAAAATGGACATTTATTGAAAAGAATAATAGTTTATGGCAATTTAAAAACTTAGATCTAATCACTAAGAAGGAAACTCTGTAGACTGATTGGCAGTGGTGTGAACTCAAGCAACCTTTTGAAAGGCATATGCTGGGGATCAAAGCCAGGGCCTCGCATGTGCCACACGAGCACTGTACTGCTGGGGCAGACAGTCCTTAAATGTTGATAGTGATTTCCCTGTAGTAGGATTTCAAACCAGTTTCATGTTTGATGTTCTTCATTTCTTTTTTTGAATTTTAATTTTGTATAACATGTTTATTTGTAACCAGAAAGAAATATATTAAAATGAAAACAGTTTGTGTTTTCAACTCATATTCCTCCCTAATGAGTAGCACAGCTTCCTTTGACCCTCCCCTTTTTCTGTGCTCTGCATCAGGTGGACCTCTCAACCCACTGCGGGTTCATGGGCGGTCTTCAGCGCAATGGCAGCACAGGACAGACGGCCCCTTACTATGCTACCTCGACTGTGGAAGTCATCTTCCACGTTTCCACTCGGATGCCCTCGGATTCAGATGATTCACTCACCAAAAAGGTAAGGTGGCTCCTCGGGGACAGCACCTCGCTGCACTCGTGTGCAAGTGAGGCTCTCTGGGTCTGGATGTGACCAAGCCCTGACACCAACTGGGGCTGCTTTCCCCAGGCCTCAAAGTCAGTGTTGAATCTAAACTGCCAGCGTAGCACCATCTTAAGTCCTGTGGTTAAGGACCGGGAAGAAGAAGGGCCTGCCTTGTGGCTACTTTTGGATCTTCTTCCATGTTAGTTACCTGAGAGAAAATGTTTTTACCTCACAGATTGCTAAAGCCACAACACATAATGGCTGTTCTGACAAATAATACTGGTAAAGCTTTAGGAAAGCATCCTCCTCACACCCCAGGTTGCTAGGGCAAGCTGCCAGCTTTGGCAAAGTGACCTGCAGATGTGTTGCTGCACAGATGTCCCACCTCGGCTGCTTCCCCTGTGCTGTCCCTTACCTTCTACCCTATGGGTAGCTTCCTCTGAAGTTCAAAGGAAACCTTATGCTCCCAGAGGAACTCCACCAAGGAGACAGGACCTTGAACTCCCTCGCTTGCAGAATGTTTATTTGAGGGTCTGGACTCTGGTTTTGAATAAGGAACACATTAATGGGAGAAAAAGGTCATCTGGTAAGAAAACCACTCCTGTAAGTTTCTAGATGAGAGGAGCACCCTAGAACAGTGGTGACTTGTGCTGCCTCTGTGGGCTAGTAGGTGACAGAGCCTACATTCCCACTTCACATCCACTCCTCCAGCTGTGCAAATTTAAGGAACCAAGGGCAGGACCTCAAGTGCTGGCTAAGGCTGCACATTGGGAGTGTGGTGATATGGCTGGAGCTAGGGCCAGACAGCTCTGGGCTCAAGTATGTGTGCAACTGTTTTACTAGCTTGGACCTCAGTTTTCCATGTATTAAATAAAATTAAAGATGGAGGGTTGGGCATTTAGCTAGCAAGCGCAAGGCCCTGGGTTCGATTCTCAGCTCAAAGGGGGTGGGGGGCAGTCTGTGGCACAGTACTGGTGAGTCAAGTGAGACAGTGCCTGAAAAACTGCTTTGCGTGATACCTGGTAGGAACTCTCTGGCATTCGCCCTTGTCATTGTCCCCAGGTATAACTGACTCTTTCTCCCTGTCCCATTAGCCAGATGATGGCTGCTAGCTCATGGGCCCTCGTGTATCTGCTTCATTTTCGTTTGTCTCTGGTTCTGCCTTTTCACCACTGTAGACACAGACATCTGGACTGCATAGATGATGAACAACAGTGCATGTGGGACATCATCAGAACTCAGGTCACACACAATTCCCACGGTGATCAAGTGTCTCCGATGCACAAAGCACAGTTTGCATTCAGAAACTCAGCGGTCTCTCACCCGCATAGCCATGCGTACTGCTCTGGCCTCCTGGGCTGGGGGCCTCACAGCTAGTGGGCCTGCTAGCCATGTGCTGCTTCCCACAGGTGGGAAGGAGCTGCCTGTCCATCTTGGGTTCCCATGACTGCAGTGTTCATAGGAAGGAGGACCCTGCTATCTGGTAGCTCACTGATGTCACTTACCTGGGCTATACTCACAGGGTTTGTTTTTTTTTATTTAGGATACCTTGTAAAGTCTTTATACTCTGCATATTGTCACCAAATTCTATGATTTTTTTTGTGACTGATAATTACGTGTTAAAGATAAATTTGCGTATAAACTTTTGAAATATTTCTTAAGTATAAAGGCTTTTTAAATTTTGTTTTTATACTATTTTCTTGGCATAATGCTACTATAAATGTCCTGAAGCTTGGTCTGGATGGGAGATTCCCCACTGTAATAATCAAAAAGCAGCTGAAACCTTTTGCAGCTCTAAGATTTAGCATCATTAACAATAAACTCTCTTTACCAGGATGTCTCATAGTTAGGCAGAAAAATCAGTCACATAATGGCAGCCCCCGGTTCCTTGACTTCCTCTAACTAAATTGTCCCTAACAGCTTAAAAATGAGCTGCAAAATTCTAAAGTGATTCATGCTCTGTTCTGCCCTTGTTGTGGGGGGACTTTTTCAATTCTGCAATCCTATTGCAACCCCATACTGAACTCTTGATCCTTCACTGCAGAAATTTGTTAGCTCTAGCTAGATTAGATTTTTCACAGCTAATCTAACTGCTGTAGGGGTTTGCAGAGTGGGGACAGAGCTGTGCTATTGGATTTGTCCAATTCATTTGACTCCAGGACTATAATTGCACTTATGTCTTACAAGGCTTTTATAGCCTCAGGCTGGCCAGCCACATGAAAAACAAATTGGCAGTGATACAGTGCTAGTGAAAGGGGATGAAAGGCCCACATTATCAGTCTCTAAGCAGCTCTGTTCTGGCAGGAAGTTTCTTGGTTAATTTACAAATAAAACTTAGATTTTAGGATGGGCACACTGTCAGCTGAACAATGGGGATGTCAGGCCTGACTGTTACTTAGTGAAAGTAGCAGCCGGGCCCACTGAGGAGCCCAGATTCTTCAATCAAACAGACGACTCCTTCTGGAGCCAGCTGGCGATGTAATGCAATTAGTCGGGAAAGGAGGTCAGCCTATTAGGTGTGGACCATGACCGGTGTCACCAGTGGCGTGCAGGCGTGCAGCCTGGCAGCAGCAGGCAGAACAGCTCAGGCAGAGGAGCTTTAGAACTCTGTCAGGACCAAGGATGGCAGGATGTGGGATTGATTTCTTGAGGCTCAGGAGCCTGTTTGTTCTGGCATAGTAAGCCTTGAGGCCTTCTGGAATCGATTGCGTAGTGGAAGCAGAAGGCCACATGACTACAGCTCCCATTCTAGCTCCTGTCTCCTCTTGAAGACACCGCCTACTGTCAAGTTGACTTGTCCCTGTGCAAACTTGTGGGTGGATTTCTAACTTAAGGGCCTCTAATCAGAGTTCTGTGAAGGTCACCAAGTGACACTGAGATGGAAATCCCCTTTGGATTGAGTGCCACCTTAAGGTTCTAGAATACTCCGTTATGTTCCGATATGGAGAGCTATGTTTTGCTCTTATGTGCGTAGTTTGTCCAGAGCAGATTTATTTGTTTTACATACTTGGGTTCTTATCCTAGGCACGAGAGGGTGTGACTTTTGTACTTTGTTCCAGATGTGTCTGTCAATTGGTCCCGTGGCTTTAGCTCTTGGTTTTATGATTTAGTTAATTAAACTGTAACATGTCCAGAAGTCGGAGGTGCATGACACTGAAAGCAGCTCTGACATGGTGAATATTACAAAAATAGCTCTTCCTTAATTACAGAATTGCCACACTGGGAGGAAGGGTCAATTAGTGTGGCACTGCTCTCCTATGCTAGTTTTCTCAGAATACTGCTGCAAATAAAATTAAGAGGGCTTTACTTGGGTTATATAATTGAATAACACAGTTTAGAAAGGGGCAGAGTAACTGCAAAACTTCAGTATTCCCTGTATCACTAAGAGCGAGTGCTGTACTCTGCCCTTGTGGATGAAAAGCAGAGACTGTAGGTACTAGGTATGGCATTGGGTGGGAGCAGCAAGGTTGATATTTGGTAAGTGGGTTGTCTCCATTTATTTGCTTCTGCCAACATGGTAACAAGAGTACAGGGCCAGCTCTCTTTGTAGGGTAAGGGCTGTAAGCTGAACTCCAGAGTAACCCATTTCTTACTGCTAGCTCCTATTGCTCCAAATCCCCCCCCCCCCCGCAAGTTTCAAGTAGATCTAGTCCACATTTACCATAGAAACCTGTCCATCTTGTCTTGCTGGCAACCCTAGCTCTCCTGCTGTCACTACAAAAGGACTAAGTGGCAAAACAGTGTCACAAGGTCTTTGGAAGCTCTTTGTTGGAAATGGGAACCACGGATAGGCAGAAGTCTCAGATAGGAATGGCTGGGATGTAACTCAGAGAGTTGAAGTGTAGAGCACGGTGTACATAAGACTCTAGCTTCAATCCCCAGTACTGCAAAGAGAACAAAAAGAAAGAAAAAGTGGACTAGAGGAAGACCTTCAGCTATGAGAATTTGGTGCCTTAAAAAGAAAAGAAAGAACAACAAAACCTTTGTGTTAGAGCTGGGTTGGCTGTGCTATGGTTTTTTCTTTTCTGCCTGCTACCTGTGTACCTGTAATACTTACGTTGGGGTAATGATGGAGTGAAGAGAACAAGAAAAAAGATGCATTCTGTTGTGTTTGCATTTACAAAGTTGTTGACACCACTAAGTTGTTCTGGATTGTTGTGACTTGTGCTGGGCCTCTGAAGTTGCGCATTTCTGGAGCCACTGTTCAGACGCAGGTGAATCCCATCCCGTACTCCATATAGGCACAAAGGTGCAGGTGCGGGTCTCTTTGTCAATAATTACAATTTGTAAAAAAAGTCACTTCCAGAAGTACACAAGTGAAAAATAAGCAGGCATTGCAACAAGCAGCTGCCTTTGTGACTGAATGACTAGAAGAGAGGCCATTCTGGGGTTACCTTGGGTTTTTCCCTTTATCATCAAATGGTCTCTAAAGAAAACAGTATCTATGCTAATGTGTTTCAAATATGCACTATTGCAGAATTCACTTGTTTTCTAATTATTAAGATAAAAACTAGAATATAAGCTCTTCCATAACATCTCAGTTTTATTAAGGTGCTTTTAAGTAATGTTCATCTGTTACATGAGCTCTTGTTCCTGATGCTGGATGGTGTTCCCTGATCTGAGGCGGAAACCTCACTCTCCCAAGGCTTCTAAGCCCCTGGCTCTGCCAGTCTCTACAGCTTCAGAACTTCAGTTTGGGCTGATGTTTCCATCACTGTGGTCTGTTTTCCTTTTAGTTATGCTTCGAGGCTTTCTCAAATGATTTCTTTGCAGCTTTCTCCAGATGAGGTTGGTGGGATCACCGAACAAGCAGTTGATCAGTGATGTTCTTGCAACTCGCAAGGGTTTGCTCTGGAAGAGCTTGTAAGGGTCCCTGGAGACCTTCCTAAGGCCTTCTCAGAGACACCAAGAGTCTGTGGGGTTTTGGAGTTTATAGTCTTTTTATTTATAAAATGTCAAAATAAATGTGCTAAACTACCTGAGCTGTAACAGTAAAATAGCTTTCTGTGTAAGCTGAGATCAGGAATGGACAGCTTGCAGCCTCAGATAGCTGTGAGTGCAGTCTGACACAAAAATGTACTTACAACAGTATGAGATGTGTATGTGTGTGCGACTTTATTATACCTCGATTGTATGGGTCTCAGTGTGGACACACTGTGTCATATATGTGTGTGCGTGAATGTGTGTGTGTGTGTGTGTGTGTGTGTGTGTGTGTGTGTGTGTGTGTGTGTGTGTGTGTGTGTGTGTGTGTGTGTTCTCATAGCCTGTGGGCCACAGGTTGGATGTCTCTGGCTTAAATAATTGTAAATGGAGGCTACTGTCTCTGGCCCTTTTTTCCATGCTGTTCTCTGCACTTGGGAGACAGAGCATTCCTGAGCAGGCACTTCTTGTAAGATAAAGTACAGATGGAGTTACACAAAGTCAGTGGGAAGGGTAAATGGCTTTTTATGTGAACACTTTGGAAATCTTTAAATGTTAGGTACTACTATTCCCAGCAAATTCCAGTTTTAATTTAAATTAAATATATTTATCTCAAGACCAGTTTCTCACACATTTGTCAACAGTTGTGTTGGAGTAGCTTGTGTTTTCTTACATTATTATTTCTTAATAACCCACTGGGTTAAGAGGCTTAAAGTTTTAAAGTAATAAGGACTAAAAAAGTGAATGCCATTTAGTTGTTGAGAAACATTCTCAGCACTCTAGCAAAGAACTTATGTAGAAACAGAATTCTCTGTAAAAAGAGACCTTAAAGAGGTCCGCTCCATCCCACTGGAATGTGCCCCTGTGCTTCTGTGTGTTATCTTAGAACCAGATGTGCATCCTAGCAGATGGTCTGGAGTTTCATGAAATTATACGCTTTCCAATCCTCACATAAGGCATCAGTGTTGTAGCCTGATTTGGGACTAAAATACTTTTGGCCTTCGAGTTTTCTAATTCAATTTATAAGCCACAGCCCCTCATAAACTGTTGTTATCACCTCAGTTAATGAAGAGCCAATTTGCTTTTGCAGCTCCGTCACCTGGGGAATGATGAGGTCCACATCGTCTGGTCTGAACACTCCAGGGACTACCGCAGGGGTATTATTCCAACAGCCTTTGGAGACGTTTCGATCATTATTTACCCAATGAAGAATCATATGTTCTTTATCACGATAACAAAGAAACCTGAGGTATGTATGCTTCCTCCATTGTTGCCCTGACTCCTACATTTTCCATTGAATTCTCTGTCCTCAAACAACTAATGAATGTCCTACAAATATCAGAATTGTGTGTGCTAGATAAAAATTTAAGTGAACTGTGATTTTCAAAAGAACTCTAATCATGAGCACAAAATTCCATGTTGTATTATTTGAAAATTATGTTAGAGAAATGTTTTAAATAATTGTAATGCTTTGAAATGTTATAATTTTAAGAATATCATAATTTTAACTGGGGCACATTATTAATAATAAGAGTTGATGGAGTTCCATTATCTCATGGTTATTTGGGGAATAACCATGGGTCTAGAATCCAGCACTGCATGATGCATGGGTATTGGTCACTGAGCCCTGACTGGTGATAATTGAGGTCAGTCCTGAAGGGTTTCTGACATTTCCAGGAAGACACTGGGGCCCTGAAGCACAGCCCACAGGATGAGTATTAGCAATCAAAGCACCTTGCTACAGAATCAGTTCAGCCGTGTCAATTGGTATTGATCACAGGGCTGGCTGGAACAATCCAATGGGCTATGTCTGGTGTACTAATCGGCTGCAGTTTCGATCCTTGTCATGCCTTTGCTGGTATTTTAACACTACTTTGTGTCGTGACTTCTTTGACTTTTAATTCATTAAGAAGAGTATTCTTAGGTTTGAAATAAAACATATTAAGCATATAAGCCACTCTTTAAGGAAAAAAATGAATTGTTTTCAGCTTGATATTAAATATATTTATTCACATCTCAAAATCATTTTCCTGAAGAAGCTCATCATTATTCTAAAGATTTTTTTTAAACTTAAAAAAAAGTCATGAGATTCATTGTTTTAATTCAGATTTATAACCTAAAGTTTACATTGCAAGCATTATATGTGTAATAAGTGAAAAAGTGCTCCAGATAGTGCCTAGGACCAGGGTAAAGGCTGCTTCTGTATTATTATGGTTGTTATCAGGATTTTTTTAATATAGTTATTGTCACAGAAATAAGATCAGCAGTGTTCTAAGTTTAACATATTTGTTAATTCTCCAATGTAGGGCTTTATGGATCTAGGAAAGCCTCATAGAAAAGGGCATTCTCTGTCTGTTTATGTAGAATGTCCGAATTTGTATTAGTTATTTGTGTTTCTCTGATTCAGACCCCTGTATATGTCAGGTTTTCAATTTGGTGCTGTAAGAAAATGGCTCAGAGCTGACATTTGCATTTGTCCATGAAGAGAATTACTTATAGGAATTCAAATGGCAATTTTAATGTTAGAGAAGCAATGGATTTAGTCCCTTTTAGCTTTCAAAAATTTCTCTTTTACATGTAGTGTAGAACTAGTTTTATTAGTTCATTTTCAGGATGGTCCTCTAAAATGTCATAATGTCCCCTTTAATTTTAAAGTGAACGAAGAACTTGAAAAGCATTTCATTTCACTCTGCTGTGTCAAAAACGACATTTCCCAAAGTAGCATAAAATGCATAAAAAGTCATTAATATACTTTTTAAATTTTCCTACAAAATATGTGTAAGATAAACTTGGTCATCAGTTCTGACAAGATGAATTGAGAAAATTGGCTTCTTAATATTTTAACTCAAAAAGCCTAAAGAGAAGAAGAGACTAATAAAGCAACTGAAAACTTAGTGTTATCCCTACATTTAAAGTACAAACCATTACAATGTAATAAAATTAATCCAGACATTTCCAGGGCAAGTGTAGCTGACCTTTTGTTCACCAACCACTGACCCCAGGGTGAATGCAAGAGGCTTTCGGAGGGAAAGTCTGTTTGTTTGGCTTTGGTCCCTGGTATTTAAATTGCATTCCCTAATCAAATGAAAAGGCTGTCCTCTCTATCAGGTTACAGAATCCATGGCAACATTTGGCCTTTTATATCCATAATGTTAGCCTTTTTGTTTGCATCTAAGTAGAGACACCTGGAGCAATGCTAACATTAACCGATTTAGCATTAATAGCTTCATTATATAAGAATTTCTGATCAGATAGCTGTTACTTTTGTTATATTGCTTCAGCTTGTATTGTTGTCATTTTTTATCTCCTTGCTTGGCAACCAGGCAATGATTTGCAAATTTTTTTGTCTTGATTAATTAAGCAATATAATTATCAGTAACCGTGATGCAGTCTTTGCTCAACAAAGCTTCTGAGAGAAAACAATGGTAAGTCTGTTAGTATGAATGCATTCCACGCGTCCCAGATGCATGAGGATATTATGGACAATGAGGGGAAAGGCCGCCTGTGAGCGAGGACAAAGAGTGCCACGCAGACTCGACACACTGCACATACCGCCAGGGACATGCTGCGGGCTCCCTGGGACACAGACGCCTCGTTAGATTACAGCTAGTCAGCAGAGATTAATTCTCAGCCATTGGGCGCAATAATTTACCCATTCCTGAGTCTTTTAACTAGTGCTCCTGACTATGGAACTGAAGGCTTTGTACTCAAAAGGTTTACTTAACCTTGGCTACTTTTAGGCATCTCCACCAAAATCATTATTTTTGCTTAGAGATTGTACTGACACAGCTGCTTGAGTTGAAGAATATTCTTGTAGGAAGACAGAATGTGCACATGTTTCAGAAATTGTAGATGAAGTCAGTGGCAATCTTTCAGCACCTGTATATTTCATATGAATACAGTGTGACTTTGGCCTAAATACATTTATTTTATTCATTTCTGGGCAGCCACACTTCTCTAAGAATAATTTTAATCCTTTTTAGGAGGGGGAAAAAACTCATCAGTACACAAAAGTCCTGCTCATTGGATAGAGTCATGCATATTCAAATTGTACTTTCATTCACTTGGCCTCATTAATAGCCTATGTAATAATGTGGGGCTATTTGTAATACAAGCTCACAGGCAGCATTACTTCCAAGTCCTTTGAAATTTAACATATTTCGCTTTTTCATTCCATACACCCCCTTTAAATATACAAATTATGTGCCTGGCAGAATCCGCCCCTCTTAATAATGCCCCGCATTTGTAAAATGGTACATTGAAGAAGCATGGATGTGCTCCTGTGCGTGCACAAAATCCTCATGGCTGAGAGGATCTGCTCACTGTATGAACATTGCATTGAACCTCTGACTTTCTCTTTAAAAAAAAAAAAAAGGTGCTTTGCAGCATTATTTCATTGTTAAGTTGATTTCCAAATAAGTCCATCCCCATCTCTGTAAATATTGATACAATAAAATTTTGATCATAGAAAAGAAATATGTAATTATCACATTTTCGACTACTTTCATCAGTCAGCCATTCAGGAAAGACTTGAACAAGACAATGAGTGACTTAAAGGGTCACTTGCTTTACCTTTGCCGAAGTTCCCTGCCTGCCTGTGGGGCACTGTTGAAGTGCTATCTGGCTCTCTGGTAGCTTCAGGGATGTGTGCGGTGGAGATACATGTATGCATGCAGATGTATAGGAATGTATCCGTCTTCCAGATGATGCTTAGCTCAGGACCTTTGTCTGGAGCAAGCACCTACGACATGCCAGCAGAAGACTTATGTGCCGGAAGTCACAAGAGCATTTTAGCAAATAAGGCTAAGAGGAGTCCAGCTTGGGCATCTTTCTTTTTGCAAGGAAATGTTTTAAGCCTGCTGGAGTTGCCCCATTATATGGGGAGTATGTTTGCCTTTGCTTCATGGTTTTGTAAATTTCTCTTGATTTCATATTATAATTTCTTAAATATTTATCTTCATCCTTCGGAGATTTAGTCATTTACTTTAAAATGTTCTGGAGAATTCTCAAGGAAGTAAAATAACTTTGGAAAATACTAAGAATTATTTACTTAGAAAAGATCATTGAAACTACCAAGAGCCGGTTTTATTACACTAACTTAGTAACTGGCTTGCTGCGGTGTGTTCATTTAGGTCATGTGTTATTAACATGGATTTTAGTAAAGGAGTGTCGATAAGAACCGCATGAAAGGCAGCTTGCTTGTGGACGTTGTTTGAAAATCACCTTGTTTGCTCATACACTGACATTGCTAGTTAGAGGGATTCCCTATGCGATATGGATTTATATTAGCCCTTTTGTCCCATTTTTGGAAGATTGAGTCACCCACAAGCAGGTGCCAAAGAATAGAAAACATTTATTTTACAAAAGAGCCTTGATCCAAACAAGAAAACTCACAGCAGCACTATTCTCAACTGACCTCCTACCTCACAGGAATTTGCCTTCCGAGATCTCCTTTCCAACTGAGTTTCCTTAAAAGTTGCCACCATTCTCCTGTTTCTTACTTAGTCCTTGACATATTTGTCCTTCCCCTTTTGCTGAATGTACACCAGACAGCAAACTGCAGCCCAGGCTTTGTGCCAGGAAGCAGATCTCTACTCCTCAGCTGCCACAGTGGGAAAGGTCACTTTGACCCAGGAGACAGGACATCTCCAGGCCCCTCCTCATGCAGCTTCCTAAGGTCCTGCATGTGGGTGCACACCTGCTGACAGGGGAACGGGGTATTGGGAATGTGCTGGCCTCCACTGTGGAAAGAAAGAGCCCACTACCTGCGAAGTATATTTGCTAGACTAAACTTGAAATTTAGTACTTTGTTTGTCTTCTATGTTGTCCTTCTTTCGTACAGGTACATGAGGAAGAACACTTACCTTTCTTTTTTGAGTCAGGGTCTCAGAGAAATCTACCTGCCTCTGCCTCCCAAGTGCTGGGATGAAAGGCGTGTGCCACCACACCCGGCCAAGAACACTTACTTATTAAAAAATATAAATAAACTTGCCAACCGAATTGCTAAACATAGTAGGAAATTGTTCTTGTAATTCTTTTTCTGACTTTGCTTGGGGTTTATTGTTGTTTCTTTGTTTTTTGGTGTTTGTCCTTGATGCATGGGTCTAGCAGTGTGGAAAGAGCCAATAAATGTGTGAATCAGTTGTCGAAAGAGTTTTCTAGTAGGAGTGGGTGTCACGGAGCAAAGGAAACAGAAGGAAAGGATAGGTGGTGTGCAGGCTGCTTTAGTTCTACCAAAGTACACCAAGGCCTAAGCCAGAAAACCAACAGGAAGTCTCGATGAAGCCGTGGGGAAACAAACAACTGCAGAGACGCACACAGTCACACTGCATGGGACTTCTCCTAAGAAGCCATGTCAACAAGAAGAGATGGGAGCTGTACACAGGAGACCCATGCACTCGGGGTGATGGAAGAAAAGACTGCCCAGAATTCTGTGTCTGTGGAAATGATCCTTCAAAAGTTGAGACATCCTCAACCAGACAAGTTTTCAGGGAATTTATGCCCCATAGGATATCCTGCACTAAATGGTAAATTCTTCACACAGAAGGAAAAAAGAAAAGACTGTTTTTGTCAGGAGAGTGCTTGTCACATGAACATGAGGACCCAAGTTGAGGGAGACAGAGGCAGAGGATCTCCAGAGCTCCCTGGGTAGTCAAGTTGGTGAGCTCCAGGTTCCAAGAGAATGTGATAAGTAACTGATATTGACCTCTGGCCTTCATACATGTCCATGCACACATACTCAAACAACCCCACACACACATACACACAAAGAAGATACATACATCTACATAAAAAAGGATAGTTTTAGGGAAGAAATACATGAAGGTAAAATGAAATGCTTCACTGGGGGATGGGGGAGGGGTGGCGCACGCCTTTAATCCCAGCACTCAGGAGGCAGAGGCAGGTGGATCTCTGTGAGTTTGAGGCCAGCCTGGAATACAGAGAGAGTTCCAGGACAGCCAGTACTACAGTGTCTTTTTTATAATCAGTGTCCTAAATATATGAGCTAAAAGAGAAGACAGAGGCTGGAGGTGTAGCTTGGTCATAAAGTACAAACTTAATGGCATGAATGAACAAGCCTCAAATTCAATATTAACACTAGGAAAAAAAACACAGGCACTGTCAAGGGGGAAAGAGAGAGAGAGAGAGAGAGAGAGAGAGAGAGAGAGAGAGAGAGGAGAAGGAGGAGGAGGAGGAGGAGGAGGAGGAGGAGGAGGAGGAGGCCCAACAATAAGTCACCAAGTAAAGACCTTTAAATAAATGCTAATGAAGGATATGCCATGCTAGCACTAATAAGAAGAAAGATGGGCTAACAATGTCAGTCAACTTCAGGCAATGAAAGTGATCAGAGATAAAGGACTATTGCACAGTGATTCGTGTGGACAGAGGCTCCCTGGGTTGTGATAATTGAGCTGGGACCCAGTGGAGCAGGTGTTCCAGCCCTCATCAAGTGTGAAGCAGGGAGGACAGACAGAGAGGACAAAGTCCTGAGGTAAGCCTGAGCTTCAGGAGTGAAGAAAGAAAAACATCCTATGTGGCCAGCATCAGAGAAGCAAAAAAGAGGGGCCCGGCAGGCTGTGCAAAGGCTCTTGAGTCACAGTAGAGTCTGGACCACTATTTTGACTTAGATGACCTTGAGAAAAGGAGCAAGCCACTCCATTCTTTATCATTTCTCTGTAAAAATGGGGATATAGAAGAGTTGGAAGAACTACATGCTCTGTGTTAAAGCACTAAGCTCAGAACTTCATTTTATTCATCAACTCAGATGTTCCTAAGCTTTTAAAACCCCTTGTCTGTGCTTAATACAATCTCTTAGCTAAATAAAACATAGATTAATTATGTAGATTAATTATGTATGTAGGGCAAATGAAGTGATCAGCCTACTTATAAGACATTCATTGAGGTGCCATGTTGTTTCCCAACAGGACTTGCTCATTACTTGGAAATTATTTACTGTGTCTACCCCAGGCACTGCAAAATAGTTTAAATCTGTGTTCTCTCATCTTTCAGGAAATTAGCACAAATTCAACTAGCCATATCCTGAGCAGCGCAATCCTTAGAGAGTTTCCCTTAAACAGAGCTGTATTCTCTTGAAGACATCTGTGTCCCCTTGCCACATCCTACACTGAACCACAGAGCATATGAAAAGTGCTGCACATATAACATGTTGTACTTTCCACAATTTTTATTATTTTTTCCCAAACAGAAGAATTGTCTTCTAATACTAGCTTTTTAATTGACTTATCTGTCTTCCACTAGAGTATCTCAGGTATAGACATGGAAGTGCAAATACTCCCTTTCAGTTCATAATTCCTGTGGGATTGTGGACTTCCCCAAGGGGAAAGCTTCGACGAGATATCGAGTTGTAGCTCTCAGAGGTAGAGAGGTACTTACAGGTGGTGTGTTCTGGTCGTACAGGAAGCCCTGGACAGTGTCCTACTGTTGCTCTTCCCTAGAGCAGGACCAGCCTTTGTTCTGCATGGTCTCTGCTTACCTAGAAGCTACTTCTCCCTTTTGGCCTCTCATATTGATACTTCTTTATTCCACAAATGGTATATGATCCTTTCATGACTGTTCATTAGTACTTTTAGGTTTGCTTAGAAGATTGGTGGGAAATGTCGGAAAACACATTATCTGTAGTCTAATCAACCCTCTGAATGTTCTGTTTAAGTCTAGATGAAGCATTCTCCTTTAGAGCAGCTGGGACCTCTTTTGCGGGGAGTAGGGAGTTATCCTTGACCAAGCATTTATGGGGAAAGCTGTTTTGGTCTGTCAAGCCGCTGACAGCTCTCCATGTGCCCCTTTCCCCACACATGCAGACACTCTTAATAGCCTCACTACTTAGCCTCTGAATCTAAAGTTATTTCCAAATTCACAGTTGCAGTGACGCTTACTACTTCATAATAGTTGTGCTCGTTATGGTAGTTGTTCTTAACCTCTCAGGTCCTTTCTTTATACCCATCATTCTGTGCTGTAAGCAGGTATGCTCCTAGTATAAAAGCTTGTAGTCTCCCTCTACCTGACTTTGCCATTTTAGTCTCTGGCCACCTAACTTTCAAGGACCACCTAAAAATTACGTCTGCAGCCTCTGTATGTAGATGTGTAATAATGAAGGTTTTCTCATTTTTTGTGTGCTTCAGAGTATCCATTCTGTATCCACATGAAAGACAAATATGTTCAGCAGAAACATTCAAAACCTTTGCATTCCATTACTGTCTTCTTGCATGATAAAGTCAGTGCCAAAGAGCCAGACACAAAAATCATGGCCATGTCTTTGTTAGGAGTGCAATGCCTGAAGCATTGGGATGTATAACTGGCCAACTAGGAAAGAAGGAAGTTTTCATCATGGACTAGATCTCAGTAAGCCCATACTGGCAATAGTCTGGTTCTAAAAGCTCAAAGTTGTCTGTGAAGCATTTGCCCTGCTCTGGTTGGAAGCATCAAAATGTTCCAACTGAGTCCTCGGGGATTAGTTCTTATAGATCCAATGGGGATTTTTCCCAAATATTGTCCTCGCCCTAGCTAGCTGGATACACCCTTAGGCCAATGTGCTTCACAGTGTTAACAGGTGCCATGAACTTTGGAATCACTACTTCTCAGCAAAAAGCTGCCTTTGTGTTCACGGGTGGCCAATAAGAGAACTTGGATGTGAAAATGTCCTGCTCTGCACCTAGTCTGATAGGTATAAATTAGTTTGGGCTGTACTTTCTAGATGCATGCTTTTTTCCTCAGCCAGAGCTGTGAATCATTTAGTCATGGAAGACATGGCAGGCACACCATAGCTATCTTCATCTTGCAGCTAGATGGTAAGGAAAGCCAGTTTATTAACATTCATGGAAAATCTTAATACCTAGGCTTTGGTCACCATACTAGGATAAGACACCCAGGAGTTGTTCAGAAGGTTTAGATGGATGAACCATTTGAATCCAGGTCTGATCAGGACTCCAGATGTTACCTTTCATTAACTTCACCGTTGAGTATGAGACCAGGAGGGGGCGCCTCAGGAGCTTTCTGTTTCCTGTCCCCACTGTGCAACAGCAGCACTGTTTCCCTTGGGTAGGGCCACTCACCCGTAACCCTCTTTACTGTTTGTCTCAGTGTACAGGGATCCCAGAGCCCAAAGTAGCCAGTAGCCATTGGAGAGAGCGCCATGTCTTCTAGTAGGAGTGTTACTGCATTGAGTTGTCCAAAGAAATCAGACAACCATCAGAGGAATGGGAGAACTAGAGTAAAGTGGAAGGCCCTGCCCCGCTGTCTCCTTAGACCTAGACTTCAGTTTCTAATTACAAAAGAATTACCACCCTCTTGGGAGTCACTGGTTCCTGGGATCTGCCACATCTCACAAGTCAGCATCACTACCTCACGGGGTTATGTGTCCCAAGTAGCTCCATAAATGAGTTTTCAGTGATCATCATACAGTAAAAGAGAGTGTGACTCCTCCTTTGGTTCCATGGGTCCTGTATGAACTGTCCTAGTATCTTGTCTTATGCTACAGTTTAGAGCATGCTTTCCTACAACTGAAGCAAGCCCCTACCCCATTCTTCCTAAGGAATGTCTTTACTTCCCTTAACCTCTGTCATCTCTGTACCATGCACTGCATTGAGTCCTTGAGTGAATCTGTAAGAGGAAGTGATAGTGTTGGTGAGTCTTCTTGTCAGATAGAGCAGATATATGCAAGAGAGCGTGATCATCTCATTTACTTAGACTAGTTCTAGGAAGGTTTTGTGATTTTTCTTTTCTCTGTATGACCTATAAGATCTCTGAAGTCCATATTTTATGATGTTATAATAATCATGATAATATATGCAATCATTTTATTTTCTGAACAGTTGTTGCTGAGGATAGAAAAGTAGTTTTGTGAGTCCATTCTTTATCTGTTGATATCTGTCTAGTTTTGACCATTTCCCATAGGCCTTTTATTATAATTATACTACATAATCATGTAATAATCTAACAACTAAAATAATAACAGTTTTGATTATTTCCTTCCAACTCATCATATCCACACATACTCCTTTCTTTCTCTCCTATCCTGGCAAAACTCTCTAATGAAAAGTTCTTCTGTCATTCACTCTCACATAACAGCCTTTCAGTGGTTCACTATTGCCATAGTTTAGTAGATGGGTAGTGCACATTGTTTTTGGTTTTTTGTTTTTGTCCTGCAAAGTAGCAAGGAAACTTTATTCAAAGCACAGCTATAAAATAGGACAGAATACACGAGCAGCAGGCCAAAAGAATGGCGATACTCAAATGCTTAACAAGTTGCTTTGTATTCGATAGCTAAGAAATTTTATAAATAGAATTTGAATTTAATGAAACTTATTTTAAAACCATCTTCTGAAATGATCATCCTACTTTTCTCATTTAATACATTAATGTGTTTAAGTATACACATTAATTTTTAATGGAAACTCACACATACCTTCTTGTGATATATCTAGCTTGGTCATGATGTTCTATTATTCTGGCACACTGTTTGTTTCCCTGGTAGTCTGTTGAAAGATTTGGAAACATATTCATGAGTGATGGGAATCTGTATCCCAATAAGATGGAGGTGAGAGGAAAACTTGTAGAAATCTAGGGTATGTTTTGGATGTCGACTCTGGTCATCAGACTTGGCAGCAGGGGCCTTTCCCCAGTGAACCATCTCAGCATCCCCTTTGTAAGATTAGTGTTAATTTTCTGTCTATAACCCAGCTCATTGTGTGTGTGTGTGTGTGTGTGTGTGTGTGTGTGTGTGTGTGTGTGTGTGATGAAATGGACGTCAGGGTTCAGTTATTCCACACGGCTACCCAGTTGTTACAGAGTCTTTATTGAAATAAATTTCCTTTTCCCAATAAAATTAATGTAGTGCCTTATTGTCAAATAGTTGCTGTAAATATGTGGCCCTATTCTCTGGCAATATATTTTGTTTTGTCAATTTATCTATCCTGATACCACTGTTCTGATATCTTAATTACTATAATTTTATATTATTCCTCGAAGTCAAAAATATAAATCATCTCATTACCATCATAGCTAATTTCTAACTTTCCACTTCTGCATGAATTTAGAAGCACCTAGTACATGTCTACCCAGAATTTTAGTTGAATTTGTGTTAGAATCTAAATCTTGATTCCAGAAGAATTGACATCTTAAACAGTATTGAAACTTCTAGCCCATGAAGATTGTACTTTGAATTTATTCAGGTTTTCATGAAAAAGTACCTCTCTTGGGTACTTTTAAGTATATATGTGTAGCTGAAATTTTTCTGTGTCCTACCTGGCCCGAGGTCAGGACAAATTTCTCACCCACAGTCCCGCAGCCTTTTATAAAATAATTACACAGACACTTATGTTAATTAAAACTGCTCAGCCATTAGCTCAAACTCACTACTGACTAGCTCTTACACTTAAACTGAGCCCATTTCTGTTAATCTGTATGTTGCCACATGTTCAATGGCTTTAGCTGTGTGCCATTACATGCTGCTCCCTGGACAGCAGGCTTGTGTCTCCTGACTCAGCCTTCCTTTTCCCAGAATTCTCCTTCTCTGCTTATCCTACCTATACTTCCTGCCTGGCTACTGGCCAATCAGTGTTTTATTTATCAACCAATCAGAGCAACACATATTCAAAGCATACAGAACATCCCACAGCATATATGTCTTGCACATCTTTTGTTAGAGTTGTTCTCTCTATACATGTGGATGTGTGGAATTTTTTTTAAATATATTGACAATATTGCCCAGATTAGCTTTTAGCTCATAGTCCTCCACCTCAGCCTCCCAAGTTGTTGGGACTACTGGCCTGAATCATTGTGACTCCACTTATACTTACTGTTATTGCTAAGTGAGCTTCAGGTTCAGTGAGAGACCCTGTCTCTACAAAATGAGATGGAGAGTGACTGAGGAACGCACCCAATGTCCATCTCTGGTCTCTACATGCATACACACTCATGTGCACATGTATGTATATGCACAAACATGTATACGTACCACATACACACAAATGTAAGTTAGATGGTGTTCTCCACTTCTCTAAAACCCTCTAGAAGGCTTCTGTCTTCCTTAGAGTAGAAATTGAGGATTCTTACAATTTCCTACAAAGCTCTTCTTGTTTCCTTCCTGACTTCTCTCCCTCCTGGTTTTCCCTCTAATAATGTGGCTGTGGCAACTGTGACTCCTGTCCTTTGCTTAAACACACCAGTTCCATTTCTATTGCAAGCTGGACACCTGTTGATCTTCATGGAATGCCCTTCCATCCATAGTCCTCATCTCTCCTGGTCCATTCCTCCATCTCCTGTAGAGTTGCCATGAACCATCTTCCATTAAAACCCTCCCTCTCATTTTGATATAATTGGAGATACACATCCTCTCAAAAGTCCTTTGCTTGTCTCTGCATTATCTTCTATTTTACACATCATATACTGTATGTATTTAACTGTTTTCTGAAATCTGTAATAAACTTGGAGTTAGGCTATAGCACAAATTTTGTGTGTGTGTTATTCCCATGCCCGTTTAGTGAATAGATTAGAATAAAAGGTCTATCATATAATAAATATTGTGCAAATTAATGAAAAATCAAGAGAAATTGTAGGTGTATATGAGTTACTAGCCAGATCCAGTTCCAAATCTCACAGAGCTGACAGCCTCCATGTTAGTGAGTAGAATTAATGAAATTCTAATAGAGGGGAAAGGAAGAGAAAAGAAAGAAACTCAAAAAAGACATCCATGAACACTATGGTTTGCCCACATGATGGAAATGGATCTAGCAAAAGAAAACCAAGTCTCTCTTAAAAGCAGAAATGAGTGAGGATGTTGCAGGATCTTGGAAGCAGAGGATGGAAAATTAAGAAAATGAAGACTGTAAATAGGAGAGTGGCAGGAAGTACATCTGTGTACCATGCACTGTACCATGGCATAGGCATGTAGAAAGAATAATGCCACTTCTGTGACTGATAGTGCATAATAGTAGGGGGAAACTTCATAATTTGCCATGTAAAGGGCCTTCTAGAAAGTCCTTGTGGAAAAGCCTGGTGGGACAATCCTGTGCTCGCTGACTTGAAGGCTCTCACCGTGCTCTGGGTGAGAGCCTGTGAGTTCACCTGCCTTTCACAGTGAGCATCAGTTCTCTAACCTCTGCCCGAACTGTTGCTGGCTCTGAACAGTGTTTCTGTTATGAATCCTAGGTTCCATTCTTTGGGCCCCTGTTCGATGGAGCCATCGTGAGTGGGAAGCTGCTGCCAAGCCTTATCTGTGCCACGTGCATCAATGCCAGCAGAGCGGTGAAGTGCCTCATCCCACTCTATCAGAGCTTGTATCTTTTTGCTGTACATAGGTAACTTATTAACCCTCCCCAGGGTAGGATTCCTGGCAAGCTTTCAGGAGAGGTAAGTGGGCTTCAGGCCCCGGCTGTGGTGCTGTTTGTTGATTTCTATGAAATACAGTGATATTGTGCTGCGTTGAATATAGAATTTGTTTTCCTAGTTTGTTCACGAGTCTGAGAGGCTGTGACTGTCATGATGGTCAAGCCCATGGCTTCTGGGGTTTTCCCCAGAGTCAGTCTCTCCTTCTATCTCGAGTCACATTCCACCGTGTAGAAAGGAATATGGAGCAAATCATTGCAAGTCTCTTTCAGAGCACCAGAGAGCAAAAGCAAATGAAATGACTGATAAACCAGAAACTGTACACCGCACCTGAGAAATGCAGAGTTCTGAATGATCCAGCTACAACAGAGGAAGGAGAAATCACACCTAGCAGAGAGGGGAGCGAAGGGAGTCCCTGAATCATTTGTGTCTGGATTCATCAGTAAGAGTAGAAAGAAAATTGTTTTTTGTAATTTTCTCCAATCATTAATATTTCTTCTTTTAATCCCTGACCTCATCTCTGAAAACAGAAGAAATTTCATGTTTCTAATTTTTCTTTCAAGCATTAATTGGCATGTGTATCCTTAAATTCACATGTGATCTCTAACTATAAGAAAAGACAAAGATTAACATGAGTGACTTTGTAAAACCACTACAAAAACCATCTGACTTCCTAGTAAAACTTAGAATTTCTTTGTTTCTAATTGGCATTGATAATGATTTAAAACACATTCTGTGTGACCTCTCTCCATAGACTTCTCCCAGCCTAATTATAAGTGAGGTATAATTAGTGGGTAGATGGAGAGTGAAAAATAACGTGTAAAGGGATACAGTTTGTGACATACCTTTCATTAAAATATTGGTCATTCGGTTGACTAATATCCTGCCTTTAGATTTTAAAAAATACATATGCCATGTGGCAACTTAAAATTATCATAGAAATTAGTAGTAGAAAAGAGCTCTGAGGTCCCATCTGGTCCCTCCCCTGGGGCCAGGCTGCATTATTCCCTCCAGCACATTCTCCCTCTTTGTCCAGGCTGGTGGGGAGTGTTTGGAAGTAGCACTCACTGCAGAGACTTCCAGAACACTCCAGACATAATCTATAGCTGCTGCCACTTTCTCTTCCAGCGTGGAGTTTTTATTTCACACAAACTGCAGCTTATAGGAACTAATTGACAAAAATGAAAAAGACCTGTCCAACAACTGATCTGTCAGTTGACATGTGAGCTGGGATGAGCTAGATACCTGTCTGTCAAGGATGCTGGACCAAGGCAACAAAAGTCCTTTGAAAACAAGAGCATCCTATTTTGTAGAAGTCTGCTGTGGTTTGTTTGTTCGTTTGTTTAATCCTGTCACCCTCCACTTATCAAGCACATCACAACATAAATGCTTTGCCATTTTGCTGAATGGTAACTAGGTGCCTTTGGAGCTGTCAGATTTAGGAAAAACAGTATTTTTAAAAGTTGGAAAGATAATGATCAGTATCTCCATAAAAACCTCAAGGAAATCATATCATGACTGTGGGTGCTAGTACCCAAAAATAGCCCACAAAATAGACAATTTGACATCCTAGAGGACAACTTAGTATTAAAAGGAGGAAAAAAATAATAACAAGACCTGTTATATTGATCATTATAAAGTTTGAAATATTTTTCTCTTCTGTATATTCTTTAATTAGTTATTCAAATAAATGATCTAAAACAGTAAATCAGATGATATAAGCCAATCTTTAGCCAGATGTAGTCATGTGAGAAAAACTTTCTGATCATACAATGACTGTTTCTGTCTGTAGAACTGTTAATTCTCTGTCAGAAATAAGGAATATAATCAAAATGAGGAAATGGGAGGGAGAAAAGGGAGATTCTTGTACTGTAACATCCTCACTAAGTTTTACAACTGTATCCTTATGCCTGTGTCAGCTGCCCCTGCAATGTTCACTAGAACATTGAGTCCTCCGAGTGCTCTGGGGAACATCTGGACTACTTCAGTATCAGAGTGATACCGGAATTCGCTGCTGCATATATTCATATATTTGAATTTTGAAAAACATTGAATATTGTAACCAGTCCTAATTCTGAGTGCTAATTGCATTTCTTCATTTACCAAACAAACAGTTCTTGGACTGTCTGCCAACTCCATGCTAGAAGCTAGGGCTACCACAGCACAGCAGGGATTCAGGAGCCAAGTCCTTATGCACACCTTTTAGAATTGAAACCTAAGGAGTGCTCTTTTCTGAGAACAAGTGAAACTGAGAGTTGGGGTGAACAAGAATCAGGATAAGGGGGCCCTCTCTAAGGCAGAGATTGAAGAATGAGAGGGAAACTGTCTTCAGAAGCATAGGTAACATTCTGGGCAGAGGACCCAAAATACAGTGCTGGGAGGGAGGGGTACATCTACATTGCATGAATCCTGTACATGTTCAGGTCTATCAGGTTGCCTGTGATGGACCAAAGAGTCAGCCATGGTAGGAATGGCATTCTAGGTGACCCCTAAATAAGCTTCTCAGACTTCTAGCTTGCATGCACCTCAGAGTTCTTATCTTAGAACAGCATGTTAGAGGGTCCAGCCAGGGATGCCCAGTAGACAGTGGGTAGGCAAGGGGTGTAGGTGCCACCACACCCTACAAACCTATGCAGACCCCTTGGATGTCTCTTGATCAGTGCCACTGACCAATGAGGACTGAGCATGTGGTGCTCCTCTTTCAAGAGAGGAGAAAGTGCCTTGAAAGGTCCTGAAGTATAAATCACTATCCATTTTTCTGCTGTCCTCCCATGTTTTCTATTTATCATCACCCAAAGTAAAAGAGTGTTAAATTTTAAATTTTTGGCAGCAGATTTTTGATTTTTTCATCATTCTAAATTATATAATACTAACTCAATAGCAAATCTATAAGCTGTATACTCATCATGTAGAATCAATGGAATTTTGCAGTTGATATGCCATAGCTCATGTGTGCATATGTTTTATTCTTAGTAAAAACACTGCACAAAACAATTTTACCTATACATGTTTTGTTCTTGTATGTCTATTCTAGCAGCCCTCTCCATTGTTAGTTTGCTGCTGAGCAAGAAAGCATTGATGGGCAGAGAAACCTGGGTCACCCTGTAATCTCTTTGCTTCTGTGGTAGTTTGCAGAGCAAATGATTGGCTACTACAAGGGAGTAATGCAGCTAAGGACGGGTTTGATGGGGTTCTTTGGTTGCTCATGGCTCTGTGGTCACTCATTGCTGCTTTCTTTCCACATTTAAAGCAAGTTCTGCTTTGGCAGAAGAATGTGACCTCTTAGCTTTTATGACATCTTAGTCATTGAGGAAACAGGTTCTCATGTCCAGCTGCTCAAGCCATGTGGCCCTGAAGCCCTGCCTGAAATCCCCAGTACAAGTTGAGGAACTTTGGTTCCAAATATCTGGCATTGGTAGGTGTGTGTGTGTGTGTGTGTGTGTGTGTGTGTGTGTGTGTGTGTGTGTGTGTGTGTGGTTGTTGTTTTTTCCCTAAAGTCAGGCAATATATCCCTTAGCACAGCTGTATTGGTGTGAACTCAGACTCATTAAGGAAGGAAGCAGCTTGTGTCTGCTGCCCTAGAAGAAAACTTCACTTAAAGACCAAATATCAGAGAAAGAATTACTGATACCTGTTCCCCTGAGATGCAAGGCACAGAACTGAGCAATAAGAACTTCCTTGTCACGCAGGCCTTTTGCTTTTAATATGTAGATTATAGTTGTGAAATCAAACATTGACAAGCTGCTCATTTCATCTCAATGTCACTCACTTTCTAGGTGTCCAAATGGCCATTTTGTGAACAAAGGCCATGGTGTTTAGTTCAGACCTTTGTAACTCCTTAGGTGGAAGCACTTGCTCTTTTGTGTAGTGACTGCCCGCTGACCCATGCGGAGCTGATGATAGCCGAAGCAGAGAGCCAGTGAAATCACTTCGTTATTTCTACCACCCAATCCTCTCCTCAGACGATTGATATTTAACTTCCTTAGAATAAACTTGATTGAGATCCACTTTCATGTACATTTTAATTAATAGCAGAAACGTGGACAGTTAAGTGTCAATTTGACTCTGTAATGTTAAAAAAAATACACTTCTAATTAATTGGGAATTGGAAGCACCGCCCAACCAAATTTGTCTTTGGGGCTTTTTTGTTTTGTTTTTTAGCAGTAAATCTAGCTTAGGGTCAATATCAAAGGAGTTCCTGTGTGAGATTCTCTTGTCTAATTGATCAAACAGTTGGAACTATGTGGTAGAGTCACATAGAGGACTGAAAAAATATCATTATCTCCTGTTAAAAAAATGTGAACACAGTAGGGCTATGTGTAGAAAGCACCCCCTAATGGTGCTCAGCCTTTTGTGTCTTGTAGGCTTTCCTGTAACCTCCTCAGTGGGCTGAATCAAATCTGCCAAGCATGCCTTCATCCTGTGGCCACTGTACCACTGAGAACCAGCTCACCTACCATCTGCCTTTTCTATTGCTCACAGGCAGGCAGGGCCTGTTCCTGTGCCTAGAGCACAGTAAGTGGGAAGCTTGCCACATGTTATGTTTATAGTTCCCAAGCCAACTAAAAATTCCAAAACAAAACTGTGGTCTGCTGATAGGAAGTTTCTATAACCATTTGAGCCAAGGGCTTTCATTCTGGTCAGAGAACTTGTTTCAGGGAAAAGGTTCCTTCACCATATGCAATATGCCCATTAGGAGGAGTTCACCACGAATCAAGCAGATGGTGGCTTTCTAGGATAAACGTCCACTTCAGTAGAACTCAGTGGCGTTTTTGCCCTCTCTACTCTCTGGAAGTATTAGTATTTAATGGACAGAACTGGTGTTGCCTATGATGACATAGTTGTATGCCTCCTTCTGTCACGAGTAAGATTTGCTTTCATTTTCAGCTAACAGGTACATAAACATTTGGTAATACTAGAGTTTCTCTCTTAGACATGTGACTTTAATAGCATCACTAGATTCTGCTCCCAGTTTACACAGCTTCAAAAATGACCCCCTCTCTAAAGCTCTGCCAATCCAGGTTCTTTCTTCTCCAGTGGGAGCCTGAGCTCTTCCTCCAGGACAGACCTTTGATGCTTCTGCCCATCTCCCCTGCACCACAGAAAGGAAACCAAGCCATACCATGTGTTTTATTTTGCCATGCACAACCAGTTATGCATTCACCAACATTTGCAGCTTTCCTTTCCTGTGCCAGGCACCATCCTAGTCACTAAGAATATAAATGTGAGTAAGATATTCCAAGGGAGAGGACACTGTTTGTTCATGGACCAGGCTATGAAGCCCATTACATATGAGAATGACAGATGCTTCTATATGGCAGAGCATAGGATATGCACATGCAGGTACAGGCACACAGAGAAGTCAGAGGCAGTGAGAGCATTCACAGAGCTGTGGAAAGAGTTCTGAGAGAGAATGGGGCCTGGTCTGTAGCAGAGGCAAGGGGATAGATTAGAATCTATGCAGGGGTGGGCACATTCAGTGTGTAACCATAGATAACCTTCTGTGGAGCAATTACAGAGTAGACTTTGAAAGAACAGGTAGGTCTAAAGACATAGGAAAGGGGAGCAAAGAGGAGGCAAAGGAAGCTTTGCTTTCAGCAAACTGGCCAAGCAAGAGAGCCTAGCAGTTGGCTTCATCCATCCCTGGAGTCAATAGTGTCAAGTATTTACATGGAAAGTTGTGTGTAAGAAGACCAAGAACTGAGTTACTACAAGGGAGGAGTCAAGACATACCAGGTAATTACAGCGCCAGAGAGAAGGAAAACACTTTAGGGTGGGATTGAACACTTACAGAGTGAAACCAATGTAGTAAGGGAGACGGGATTTAAGTAGACTGAATGGCAGGGGCAATTGCTGATGGAAGGATGGGTGGTGGTGCTTTAAGAACTGGAACCTCTAGGCTGAGCAGGGGTGGCGCACACCTTTAATCTCAGCACTCGGGAGGCAGAGGCAGGTGGATCTCTGTGAGTTTGAGCCAGAGTTGCACATAGAAACCCTGTCTTAAAAACAAAAACAAAAACAAAAAAAAAGAAAGAAAAAGCAAAAACAGAATTGGTACTTTTAAACAGACCTACAAGAAAAGGAGTTGTAATGGGTCTTTCTACTGCTTGGTGTTGACTCTAAAGCACATTCTACTGTAGGTGCTAACATTTGGGAGATAGTCTCATCTTTCAGAAAACTGGAAGGGAACCCCAAAAATGTACCACCTAGCATCCATGCTTTAACAGTTGGAAAGCATGTTGTGACTTTGAGTGTTGCAGAAAGTCGTGGCTTTGTCCTTGAGTTTGTATATGAATGGGAGAAAAGTGAAGTAGACTAGACTCTAGACGTTTGGGAAGCACAGTGCAGAAACTAAAGTTGAGAGGGGTGTAATTTTCCCATGAGGGAAAAGGAGGACAAAAAGAAAAGAAAGAAAGAAGGAATGGAGATTCCTAACAATGAGATTTTTAAGTTACACGGGGTATGGTAGCTCACACCTGTAGTTCAGCACCCGGAGGTGGAGGCAGGATGTCAGGAGTTCAAGTTTACCTTCAGCTTCATAGCAAATCCAAGGCTAGGACACTTGAGACCTGCCTCAAAACCAACAAATAAGTAAATAAAATTGAAATGATTTCCCTGAGAAAGAAAAAGGACAGGCATGAAAGAGCAACCAAAGTAGTTGTTCAGGAAGTTGGTTTCTGGTAAATTCGAGTTTGAAAATCTGTACATTAAGATTAAAGGAGGAGCCCCAAGCACTTAGAGGGTCAACACTCATAATAATGTCCCCAGAGTTCCCATCTTCTGGAGCTGTCATGGCACAGAGAATACACCAAAAAGAAAGGAGATTGGCTCCTCCGAGTAAAGTCCTTGTTCAGACGACCCCCCCCCCATCCACCATCACACAGAGCAGACATGTAGCAGAGCTCAGAGCCATAGAGATGTGTCTTTGCATGCACGCGCACACACACATGCATGCACACATACACACACACACACACACACACACACACACACACACACACACACACCATCCTGAATAAAAGATGCACTGAAAACTGGGAACAGGAAAATATTCCCCTCCTTTCTGAGTAAGGTTAAAGGCTGAATTTTGAAGCATTGCTTGGATCCCTTGTAAATATGTAAGACTAAAATCATTAAACAGCTCCTGAAACTTCAAAAAATAATGTGTTCTCAAAGAGTAGGGTGTCAAAAACACATTACATTTTTTTCAGCGCTTAGCTTACAAATACAAATCTTAACTTTGACAAAGTATCATGATCACCTGGTGGACACTGAATGAGAACTATGGGATGCTGAGAGATGGGTGACTTCACTGTGGCCAGAACTGCAGTGCCTTAATTCTGGAACTACGCCTACCCATCTTCCTATCCAACAGTTTTATTAAAGTTAGCAAAGTTTGAGGCCAGCCTAGTTCATAGAGTGAGTTCCACAGCAGCCAAGGCTACACAAAGAAACCCTGTTTTGAAAAACCAAAAAATAAAATAATACTAATAAATAATATCTGAACCTCCTGGATCTTCGTCCCATTCTGCTGGTAGCACCCAGCCTCTTTACTAGACACCTGTTCTTCCAGCCACTATAGTCCACACCTCGTGAGTCCTAGTCCCAGCACCACCATCATGGCTATCAGGTCCCAAGCAGCATCCAGTTCTTTCAGGAAGTCTAGGAAGTGCTGCCTTTAGGCGTTTTCACTGTGGTGCCAGCCCGGTTCCCATAAATAATGGGTTCCAAGGTCTGCTTTTTGGGGTCAAAGCTGCCCCGGACATGAACCCTATAGGAAGCTCCTGATGGCAGGGGAAGCTTTCATAAAAAGAGGAACTATTTACTCACTTTTTGGTATTCAGTGACACTTAAAAAGACCTCATCTCAAGAAAACTAACCCTTCTAACAGTCTGTAAGAAACCAGGCTGATGCTGTGCCTGAGAAAATGTCCACAAGAGCCTGGACTCTTCCTCTCTTGGCCACTGTCTCAACCGGGTCGCTCCCCTCTCTCTGCTAGGGCAGGGATGCTGCTTCCCATTCTGCTGACCCGAGGGTCATTTTGCTGCACCCCACCTCACTTGCTACTCGTGGGTCTCTCCTGTGACATGGATTCCCATCCTCCCACACCATCTCACCCACACAGTCTTTGTTCCTTTGAAGTCTGTGCCAAGATCCACTCACCTCTGCATTGAGTATTCAGCTCCCAGCCATACTGTGAGGTTCCCAGAATGCCTTGTTTTCTTTCTCTTTCTGTCACTCTCCCCTTTACCTCCGGGTACATTGTGCATATATGTGTACAGCTGAGAGATGGAGGGGGGCATGCAGGCAGTGAAGGAAATAAAACATTCATTTGGTAAACCCATTTGGAAAACAGTTATCAAAAGATAAAACCAAATACTTTATAACATTGCATTTTTTTTGTTGTTGTTGTTTTCAAGACAGGGTTTCTCTGTGTAGCTTTGTGCCTTTCCTGGTACTCACGCTGTAGCCCAGGCTAGCTTTGAACTCACAAAGATCCGCCTGCCTCTGCCTCCCGAGTGCTGGGATTAAAGGCATGCACCACCACTGCACGGCTGCTTTTTTTTCCCCAGTGTTGGAGCCTTCATTGTCTCGGGTGAAAAGTAGGTCTCCACACAGCCTATGCATGCATCTGTGTATGTCTGTACCTTGTGGGCCCTGCTTTTCCGTTTTAAAGGTGTATTTCTAGCTCTGTCCTGAACACTTGGGGTACCTGCTGTATTTGCTGTCTGGTAGGGAACAGATGCACATTGGAAAAAAACAGCATAAAGGGGTTTTTAGAAGAATTCTTGAAAATTAGGTACTATATGAAATAGTATTTTATTGGATGATAATGTTATACATGTTTCCTTTTATTGTGTTCAAAATAATTTTGTAGGTGGGAATTTAGCTCAGTGGTAGAGCACTTTCCTAACGTACAAGGTCCTACGCTCAGTCCTTGCACATTGATTGATTGATTGATTGATTGATTTCACTGATACCCCCTAACATTTATTGAAGGACTTTTTACTTTGAAATTAATGCACTGTTGAACAATGTGAAAGGAACATGAAGGCTATTTGGTAAACAGTTTTCATTGAGCCATTAGTACTTAGTAGATTTGGGGGAGAAAGACTGAACTCAAAGATGGTTAAAGTCAGAAAACTTACAAGGAGAGACTTACCTTCGGGAAGGAGTGACAGACCCAGTCCAGGCTCAGAGGGAAATTGCCAGAAAGCCCTGCTTCTTTGGTGTTCCATATCCTGGGGCCCTACTAGTCCATTGCTGGGATGGGGGCGGGCAGCTATTTTTTTTAACTATTAATGTGTGTAAATTTTACGCACATAAATAAAAAAACGCCTGTGATGCCCAAAGGAAGTTCTGAGACCAGCAGGCAGTGGGCTGGTCTAGGCCAAGCATGCAAATACTGACAGCTGAAGTCACTTGTTGGAAAGTCTACAAACTCTGGGTACAGCTGCATTCGTCAGTTGCTTTAAGGGAAGTGTAATCAGCCAGAGAGATGCATTTGCATCTCAATTAGAAAGGAGTTGGGAGGAAGCACTAGGGTCTGTTGCAGGAAGGTTGTGGAAGAAATCTCACCGAGCACAAAAGCCTCCAGCCTTATCCTCCAGCTGAGTGGAGGACAATGTCTGAGGTTTCGTTTCCATAGGGACCAGAAACCTGCTGGGCCCCAGAAGAATCTCGGGTTTGCACCGTAATCCTTTGGTCATGATGACACAAATTCCACCGTTGTCCCTAAATACATTTTGCTATTAGAAAGCTGTTAGTGAAGTGGAAATGGCTGTCATGTCAAAAGCATGTGAGGGTGTGTGCTGACCCTCTTACCTCTGTCATGGTGCTGAGAGCGTTTCTAGGCAGTCGACATTTATTGGTGTCAGAATATTCAAAGAGCCAAAGGTCATTCCGTCAACGACAATGTCTTAGCATTTACAGATACCTGGGAATGACATACATTCACTCTGATTTCTGATCCTTCCACACTCTTCAGTAGAGGGAAACAGCATGAATCTTAACAAAGTACAGATCCTGAAAACTTCTGGTCATTGTCTGGCTCTAGATAACTCCAGCAAATCTACAAGAGGTAGCCCTCACCTTGACATTTGGGAGCACAAAGTACTATAAATTAAAATTTCCTTTGGAATATTATCAAAGCAGTTACTTTCAAAGACCAAAATCTATGCCAGACCAGACAGACCCTTTGTTTCCAGAGTTCTTCACTTTGTGCTGGAGCCTACTGAAAGTAGAGGCTATTAAAACCTCTGTCTATGCCAAGTTACCCATCATAACCAGGAAGGACTCACCCTGAGCAATTCTTAGGAAAACTTGTATTTTTGTTTTATTTTGTGCTGTCTTAGTTAATTCATTGGCTCCAACTTCAGAGTAACAAAGAGAATTTCTAAAAGTGGGTAGAAAAAGAAAAATTCAGTCTGACTTGTACAGACTGAATTCTCTGTATTTAAAAGACAAGGTTTGAAGTTCATCTTCCCATTCTGGAAAGTAAGGGAAACAAGTTTCCTAAAGAGTCTCTTCCAGTGACCACAGACTGAAATAACACATTGCAGGGAAACATCAGAACCTCTTAATCCAACATTAATCAAATTTCAGTTTACTAATTATCCATCCCGTTTTGAAAGGACCAGCATCAACAGAAAACATCGTAGACTCTGGGATTATAAGCAGTATTTTGAAAGTGAGACTTTCTGTTATTCAAATCTCTAAAAAGGACAATACATGCCTTATTATAATAAGAGATTGTGAAAAGGCAAAGGAGGACAAAGCAGCGGGTCCCACTGGTGAGCCCTTCTGTGCGGCTGCAGTAGGCTCCCAGCAGGTTCCCTGCTGCAGTCATTTGCAACATGCTCAAGGAAATTTTTTAATCAAAGCCGAATACTTTTTTGGTAATCTGAGCAAGTACAATCCAAATGCCATCATGTGAGCCTAAAGGGGCCTCTTTTCCACTTTTCTGTAATACTGAGAAACTCTAAACTCCAAAGCAGATAGATTTTGCTTTTCAGGTGTCATCTGTGGCCCTATGCAGTGAGAGCTTTTGCTGGAGAAAGCTGGTCACTAGGAGGATCAGTGCTGACCCTGTATCCAGTGAGCCCACATGCACTTCCATCTGTATATGGTGTTTGCACATGCCTTAAGCACAGCCAGCTTAATGAATGGGCAGCTGCTCTAGTTTTGAGCAGAGTAGCATGTTCCCTAAATGCCCCAATATTTTAGCATGGACCACTCTCTAGGTATGCCTTGTAATTCCTGACAAGCCCACATCTGACAGTCTGTGTGTCCAGACAGTCTTTTTGTTTTTGTTTCAACCAAGTTACAGAAACAAATGGCACCATGTTCAGTGGCTTATAGTTTTTATCTTCAGCTTATTTCCTCCATGTTTCATGTCAGACTCCTATCTCCTGTTTGGTCCAAGGATATAAAAGAGTACAGAATGGGCATCCCTCTGCCATGTTCACGCCTTTAAACCTCCAGTACAAAGCTTTGGTCTTTCATCCACCCATGATCAATGAAGGGACTGCCTCCTAAAAAACTCAGTCTGCTTGTCAGGGAACAAGCCAGCCCTTAAGATGCCAAGTCCCTGCGGTTCCCCTTCATTTGCCTATGAAGTGGGACGTAAGTCTATCAGTGCATCCCGGCCTTGAGGCAGATGTATGCCTGGAAGTGCAAAGTCTCATACCTCCACAAAGGGTTGGGCAGGCTGGCTGGCTGAGGGGATTCTGAATTTATAAGCAGAGTTCCAGAATTCCCCCAGGGCCCACTTTTCAAAGGCAAATTAGTACGTTTGCAACTTGATCCCTGGGCAACTTTTGACAGTTGTTCTAAGAATAATAAAACAGATGGACAGAATAGATTTTGGGGTTTCCATCCAAACTGCCATCCTCTGTGGAATTTAAAGAAGGCGGAGAGCTGGAGAGCCGATGGGGGAGCTGCCGCTGCTCTCCATTGTGGTGTGCCTTTCACACCCAAGACTCAGAACTCTCTCCTCAAAGAAGATGGAAACTGTCATCACATTATAGTTTCCTGCTGAGCGTTCAGCCTGGCTATGAGAAAATAAATAGGATGTGTGGGAGTTTTTTTACACATTTAAAATTAAATGAAGTCAGTAAAAGCAAATTTGTACTCCAAGAAACTGATGTTACTATGACTATCAGAGGAAACGTAAAATTTGTCTAAGATTTAAGTAGCACGTTTACAAAATCTTAAGCCCTTTGTTTAAGCCTTCACATATTATGTGCATATTAATTTTGAAAATAGAATTCATTCCCAACAGGGTAAATACATATAGTGACATATACATACTTTAGACAGCTGAATCAGGAAAGACTGTTTCAATGATCTGATAAGGAGAGATTAGTCCTGCAGTTGTACACTGGACTGTGATCACGTATGCGGTCTATGTTTGAAGTTTGGGAAGCATTTCCTACTACCCACTCTGCCGTGGATGGAGCCGGGCTCTGTTCTCCTTTTTTTTTTCACTTACCTTGGATGTGAGTCTCTGTAGTTAGGCACCCCTCTCTGGATAATATGCCCTGTGATCACTTCTTAGACCAAAGAGGTTAAATAAGGTCAACTAGGCCTTAGGCCTTAGAGCTCCAGAGCTATCCTAGGCGTGTGTGTGTGTGTGTGTGTGTGTGTGTGTGTGTGTGTGTGTATGTGTGGTGTGTGTGGACAAACTTTCAAGCAGACGACTGTCACTGGAATGGCACACTGGAATGGCATGTTTTCATTTCTTTGAAAACAGACTTGTTGAAGGAATGTAAAGCCTTTGTCTGCATCTCGTGTTCTGCAGTGACGCTGACGTCCTAGCACTGGGTCCTTGTGCTTGGGCAGGTTTGGGGGTTAGTTTTACACTGCTAGGGATAATAAGACCCACATTCTACAGCATGCTACGCTCAGCCTATACCACTGAGCTCGACCCCCACCCCTCCTGTAGTCAAGTGCTCATTCTTCCTGCCCGCCTTTCCTTTCCGGCAATCGTCTTCCTACAAATGCTAGACCCATTTCAAAGTGTCTTTGTGATAGTACCCACATTTTCAGGCATATATGAGAGCTGACCTCAAACAGAAGTTGGGTTTCAACTTTAGACTGGTAACTAGTTATTTGGTTTTGAACAAGTATTTTACATCCATCTGCTTCCTTATCTTTAAAGTGAGGAAAATAATCCCTCAGACAGATTATTGCTAAGTATTTATGGAATTAAATCTATGTAAAAATTTATCCTTAAAACATAACTGAAATGCAGCTTCTGCCCACTTGTACCACATAGTCCCAGCCTAGCTCTGTCGTGGGCTAGCCTGGTACACAGCTTCCTCTTAGTTTCACTACTTCTCCTTCTCTTGCAGATTTGTGGAGAAAGCAGAATGTTTTCCTTCTGGCAGAAATCAAAACGTGTAGCTCAAACCCCTCCATACTACAGAAAAATCTGCAGTCTTTCTAATGGCCCCCAAACAGGCCAGCCTTGAGAACTACATGCTCTGCCCAGAATTCTGCCTGCCCCGTATCCCTCCTCCCAGCGCCTTCATAGCCCCTTCTCCCTTAGTCTCTGTCGAAAAGTCATTTATATAGTGTCCTAAATACAAAGCTCTCTTCCTTGGGCAGTGTTACCTCATTTTTTAAATTCGTTCTCATTATTTAATCATTGTGTCTTTCTCCCATGAATCCATCAACCACTACTGAGGACAAACCCATTATCCTTTGTGGCTGTATCCCCACTGTAGGAAAGGAGAAGCCTTGATAAAGCGTGCATGCCATATAAACAGGTAAAGAAGTGAGCAAGGGAGCAGATACGTGCTGTGCTGCCCAGGAAAGTCTAGCTCTTGGCTCACTCTGACCAGAAGTGGTTGTACCATTCCACCCTCTTTCAGAACATTGTGCTTCCCAGGCTTTGCCATGCATGCCACCGGAACTTGGCAGTGGTGCTTCTGTGTTCCTTCAACTCCTATCTCTGTGGCGATGGCTGTGCTGTAGGATGCAAAGATGGGTAGCCTTGCTCCTGAGGAGCTTCTTCACCAGCAGGCCTTATTCTGGGATTTAGGAAAGGCCTGGAGTCGCCATACAATGGTTCTGCTGGTCATTCAAAGGCAAACTACAGAAGAGAATGAGAAGATGGAGGGAGCTAGCTGCCTGAGGGAAAAGGACGTCCACCTGCAGCTTCAGGCTGTCTACATAAGTGGTGTCTCTCATTAGCATCTTCATTGTTGGTCTTCAAAGTCTCAATAGGCTAGAAGTTTCATGAGACTTTGTTGTTTGTTTTCCAAAAATATATCCAGATAATAACCACAATTGCTTATTTAAATGCCTCTAGACTGGAGGAATTTTGGTGAGCTTGCTTTGGGGGAACAATGTGTCATTTGTGGTCCTGAGGTCATAGCTCTTGGTTCTATTCAGAGGAAGGAATGGAAACTAGACTGTCACAGTCGTTCCATCAGTAAGCAAGGGCACCACCACCTTGAAGCCACTGCCTCGGAAGTCTGGATTCATATTACGAAGTGTGTTCAGTAATGTGGATTTTGAAAGGAGGTGATGAAGAGTAAAGAACTTATTTGAAGTATTTTATATAGCATAAAATTGTTTTGCTTTACTAAGATATAAATAGTATCTTGACTGCAATGGGACTAAATAGGCATACTAGTTTTAAAACTTTGGTTTAAAGTTATTCAGGAGGTCCCTCCAGGCTTGACTGATGTTGATTCTATTTGTTTGTTGGTTGGTAGTCAAAAACAAAACTTTGCAAAGAGACACTCATGGGCTGGGACATATTACAGCCTTAATCTATAAACCCCAATAGCTCATGCTCAGTGGTCATTCTTGCCATCAGTTCCACAAAAATTCCTCTGAACCTTTGGCTGGAAGTTATCATCTTCCTTAATGCTGTATCAATTGTACTGGGAGTGGTGGTGGTGGTGGTGGTGGTGGTGGTGTGTTTGTGTTTCTGAGGTTTGAACCTGGGGCAGGCAAGCAGTCTACCACTGACCTATACTCCCAAACCCACACTGATATTTTTTAACATATTCAAAATGTACTAAAATCTTTATTTAGGGAGGTTAGAAGCAGCCTACAGAATTCTGTTCACACTTTCATTGTTGTTGTTTTGGGTGGTGCAGAAATGAGAGCTTTGCAAAAACACAGGCTGCCTTCAACAGTTCATTCCCGTGCTGAAGGCTGTGTTTTCCAACATTTCCATTCCGGGTCTTTTCACTGCAGCGTGTCGTGTTCATGTGGCAACTACTCTCGCAGTGTTCAAATGTCCTCTTTCCATTATGGTGCGATAGTAATTTTTTTCTTCTTCAGGTCAGCTAAAGGCTTATTGCTGGCCAGAGCCATTTCTTCTCCTACACTGTTAGCCTCTCCAGCATAGCACCCTGGACTAATCAGTAGACACTGCCCTGTTCATACTGCCAAGATCAAGGTCAGAGTCCCACAGGGAAGGCCTGTGCTCTTTGCCCTCTGCCTAGACAGCTGTTCCCAGATGTCCATAGGTGGTGTCCCCACTTCTCTGAGCTCTCCCCCTCCTTCCTGAATAAAGTTTGCACACACCTACGCACATCTGTGCTTGCACTCTCATCTCTAGTACCTCCTGTGGCCTTCCTGTGCTCTTTATTGTGTGAGCCCTTGTCGGCATCTAATTTACTATAGAATCTACTTACTCTTTATCTGTGTTGAGCCCACTGCATGAGGACAGAGATTTTTCTCTGACTTCTTCTTCTATTGCTAACTCTAAAAGTGACAGTAGAAATATTTAGCAAATTGGTAAAACAAGGGCAGCTGAGGATACCGACCATGCTTGTGTTTTCCAGGAGAGACCCAACCCTGGATGCAGCCTCGGCACCTGCCACAGGGTAAATATTTGTTCAGGAAATGCTTGTTAGATGAGTAAATGAAGTCAGCCCCTTGCCATCGTAGAAAAGGCCACCAACTCCAGAACATGTCCTGTTCTAAAGAAAGAAATGAAAAATTTGTAATTCAGCTTTCTGTTCAATAACTTTTACAAGAACTTTCCTATGAGATAAAGTGCAGATCTCATGATAGAAAAGACTACCATGGCCTGTCTTGCCTTTGGCCATTGGGTTGTAATGATTCTGTTTATGAGACGATAAAATTCAGAATTTCAGTAAGACTCATGGAAACTCCAGGAGTCCGTAATATATGGAGAGTGAATGAGGGGTCTGCTGTCAATGTCTAGGGATGACTGAACAAGAAGCATTCCAATGAGACCATGCACTAAGTATCAGTAAAGTTTTGTTTACTTTCTAATTTTAAATAAAAAGGTAAAAATGAGTAGAAGTCCAAGCATTGCCTCCTTTCACAAGAACCCCAAGGACTTTCTAGATAGTCTAAGGATTCTGGCAGAGGTGCTTCAAGAAAAATGGAGGAGGAATGACTGGATTTCCTAGGCTCAGGTTTGGGTCTTGCCCAGGTCTGTCGTGGCTGATACCTGTGCAGCAGGAACAGCTAGGAACTGGCCAAGTATCCCTTACCTGCAGCCCCTTCCGGTAGCCAGTTTGGGTCTTCTTGCCTCAGTCCAATTTCTGCCTGGCTATTGAGAGCTTCAAGAGATGAAGGTGGGAGGCACAAGGCTTTCCAGTCTCACATTGGACAACTCAGAAGTATAGCCCACTGCAGATCTGAGGAAGGAAAGAAAGCCTGTTGAGGTCAGCAACATCCCAGACCCCGAAACGGTATTGTGATCGCTCTAGGTCAAGGCCCGAAGATAGACGAGTTGAGTTCTATAGGCCTGTCTTATTCATACTTTAGTCCTACCATCCAGAATGACAGAAATCAGTATTTTTAGTTGGGTGGAAATAAAAAATGCAAACACACTAAGGAATCATGAGGACAAAGTATTCTGGTGCCATTTATTTAATTGTACCATAAGATATCTTTACTGCTTAGAAGGAAATAACTTGCCAAAAGGAGATAACTGCTTTTAAATAATGACCTTAATCCAACGACTACTCATAAAGGCAATACAGATCAGTTTGCTTCTATTTTCACAGAAACACATATAAAGAGGGCCTTCGAGTCCTATGTGGATTCCTTACTTTCTCACTGTAAGGTTTTATTACATTTTTATTGATTAATTGATGTGAGGGAGTGATATATGGGACATGCCGCATGTGTGGGGGTCAGAGGGCAGCTAACTTTCAGAAGTTGGTTCTCTCCTTGTCCCAGGTGATATTCAGGGATCAAATTCAGATCTTCAGGCTTGGTAGCAGGCACAGTTAATCACTGAGCCATCTCACTGGTCCCACTTTCCCACTTCAATCTGCTCTCATTAACCCTATATTTAATTTCACATAGCTTTTAAGAGTCATTGATATACTTCATAATTTCAGTTGTCTTTTTAAGTGAATTTATGTTTTTTGTTTGTTTTGGATTTTTTCAAGATAGGGTTTCTCTGTGTAGTTTTGGTGCCTATCCTGGATCTTGCTCTGTAGACCAGGCTGGCCTCAAACTCACAGAGATCCACCTGGCTCTGCCTCCCGATTGCTGGGATTAAAGGCGTGCGCCACCACCACTCAGCTGAATTTATGTTTTTATGCCTGTGGGAGTTTGCAAAAACCTTTCTGGAAGCCATATCATTTGTGACATTGCAGTTTCTTTAAGGAGAATGAATATTTTGGGGGCCAGTCTTTTAATGTTCACCTTTAAGCTGCATGAGTAGTCCTCCTCTATAGGAAAAAGGGCTTTGTTGTGTGTAATGAGAACCAGACTTCTGGCTTGGGGTGACTCTTGGGTACTAGAAGGATGTTCTTGAAATGCATCCACATTTGCTTTCCCCTCATTTATCTGGCAGTTCTCTGGCAACAGTCTTTCAGCCCTTCTGTGGATGAATATAGAGTACCCAAAGAATATAGAATGCTGCCAAGCATTTTTTAAAAGCTGGAGGCTTCACATGGCACCCTGGCTTCTCTGACAGGTCTGTGACCCACAGGCAGGAGAGGGGGCAGCGGTGTTTGGCCCCACACACCATCTCTGTCATGTCCCGATGCATATTACAGTAACCCTCATAGGTGCTGGGAAGGAGTGTTGCTCGTCATTTGGAAGTGCAGCCCCCCGCCAGAGCAGATCAATACTTGAGCTGTCTGTCTCCGCTGCTTACTTTTCTTTTGCTCAGCGAGACTCTTCTGCAGGGAGCGATCGATGGCTCTAATCTTCAGCAGCCTGCAGCAAGTCATGTGAGACAGAGCACTTAGGTGGCATTACACGGACTGTGGAGGTGGCAGCTCGTGGCAGAGATTCATAGCACCCTCACTAGGGACACATTCCATCCGTGACGGGTGGTTCCACTCAGCCCTGCTGTGGAACACCATTTCTCTGAAGCTTGATCCAGGGAAGAGGGACTCTGCCTGGGCTGTGTGCATGTTGGTTCAAGCATACACACGCGTGGATGCATGTGTGAACCACACACACAAACAGGCCAACATCCTCTGTTTGACTCTCCTAACTGTCACTGTGGCCTGGGCAGTTGAATCTACTCTAGAGCCCTGGGGTAGAATTAGTTACATTCTGGCTAAATTTTAAACACTAATGGTGGTTTGTTGGTTGGTTGGTTTGTTGGTTTTCCAGGGGGGGTGGTGTTTTGTTTTTGGTGGAATTTGTTTTGTTGTTATTTTAACAGGACATGATAGTCAATCTAGCCCTTATAAAGTGGAGGCAGGAAGATTACATGAAATCCTGTCTCAAAAAAAACAAAAAAAAAAACCCAAAAAGTCTTTTTTTTTCTTCTTCAATCTTTGAAATTCCAGTGCCCGAAGAGCTTATTGGATGTGCTGTGTCTCAGTGAATGAGAAGGCAGTGAAGGGTGTTGTCTCATCTGTTTCTGGGTGGCTTATGCCTATATAAGAGGCTGAGGGATGAAGATCTGCCTAATCCCAGACTATGGGGATGCCTTAGGAGCCTCCCACCCTGGGAATCCACTGTGGTTAACCCAGGCAAGCATCCTCTGACAGGACTTGGGCTTCTTTGTAGCCTTTCTGTTTTCTTCTAGTGGTCCTGGCATCCTCTGTGGGATTCAGGTCAATAAGAAAGTAAGGGAAGGGTATAAAGGAAGGCAAATCTGAAGGCAGTAGCAGACTGAAACGTGAGCAGCATCGGCTACTGTGGTATGCCTGTGCAACAGGGCAGGCAGCAGGGGCAGCCAGTGTCCCAGTCTAATACCTGCTGCATATAAGAGCCTTGCACAAAGGACTGTTGGTGGGTTTAGACTGGGTCTTGCTGATTGTCCAGGCTGGCCTCAGAACCACTACTATCTTAGCTTCCTATGAAGCTGTGGCTACAGGTGTGTGCAGCATTAAGCAGGATTCATTACACATTTCCAAACTCAAGTGTACTTCTTCTAGCATGCTATCTTGATTTCAATCTTGATGGTCATCTCACGATTAGGGACATTTTCACTCGTCTGTACTTGGCAGACATCTGCATCCTTTTGGCTTTCCAATGTGCAGATCTGTCACTTTCAAAGATGCCAATAATGAACTTTTCTCGAATAAAAACTTCACAGAGACAAGTTTTGTCCTCCAGAGCCAGGCACTTCTCTCTCATGTTCTCACACACCCATCCACAGGAAATGGAGAGATGACCATTTAACACAGCATCATTTCTTTAGGTGCTTCTGATACTGTATTGGCAAAAAAAGATGAGCAGCAGGTTATTTCTTCCCAGTCTCACTCCCAGATGAAAATGAGAAGTTAAAAGCAGGGTTGTGGTTTTTGTTTTTTCTTGGTTTCCTTGTTCATTCAACAAGATATCCATTGGCCTTTGCTGTCTGCCAGACTATTGCTATTGCTGAGGGTAAACATATGGAAGGCATGGCTCTTGTCCTCCAGGGGTGTTTCTGGAAGACAGCCTGATACAGCAAAGAGCAGTGCACAGTTTCCTGATGGCTACAATGGCAGGTTCAGCTCCGAACTCAAGGCCAAGTATCCCAAATAGGGGTCTTTGGCCTGGCTTGGAAGAATGAACAGGATTCTCAAAATCCTAAGTAAAGCAAGAGTGTTGAAACACTCAACACTTCAGCTCAGAGCCTTCCACACACTTAGAACCATCACAGATCTTAGCAGTCAAGGAGCCCCAGATGCTTCTAGGAGGCCAAACCATGGCCACTAGTAATCTTGCCTGGAATTCCCAGAGCCCCACAACTCCCTACACCCCTGCTCTGTGTGATCTCACTCTCTGCACTTAAACCCTTCCCTCATGAGATGCCTGGGGCCTTATGTTGTGGGACACAAAGGAGGCCAGGAGGTCAAGCCTCATAGTGCTGTGTGCTCTGGTCCCCTGGAAGAGACATCAGTTTACTTAGGTTCACCACCACCTGCTCAGTCCAGGCACTAAGAACTTCACCGTGTATTTAGGCCATGGGTCCTTGCAGCAAGCAATGAAGAAAAGCCATTTTCCAGGAGCATATTATGCAAACATTGGACTCTTATCTAGTAAGACACAGTCCAAGCAGGGCACAGAGAGGATAGATAACCTGCTGGAAGCCACACAGTTTTGTGAATGTGGTACCTGGGACCTGCACCCAACAGCAGCTGTTTGTTGTGCCTGTACTGTTAACCCACTGCCCATCACTGCCTGGTAAATTCTCCCTGCTACCTAAACAGACCCGTGGGCTTCTCCACACACTTCAGTGCACTTTTTAAAGCACGTTGAAACTGTTGGGGAGATTTATAACTTGTAAGTTTACAGCAGATTTTGATAAACTACTAACACCAGAGTGTGTTTTAATGAGACTGAAGGCATGAACGAGCAGATTCTCCTCTTGAGGCTCTTGTGGGAACATGTCGACATCGGGCTGGCCCCTCTGAAGGCCTGCATTGTCGCCAGGCTCATTAGCATCCGCACTCCTAGCTAGCCCTTGCTGCTTGCTAGCTTACCAGCTGTCCCTGCTGCTCTGTACAATGTCGGATGTGTTCAGCTCACTGGGTTCCTGTCCTCGCCGCCGGGAGGAGACAGCCCTTCCACTGGGGATATCCACGTGGCTGCCTGTCAGCAGTGGTACCGAATAAAGTAATAGGCCTTCGCATGGCATATGGTGTCTGGATTCGTACAAGATGCAAAACTCCTCGGCTGCTAATGCAGGGTGACTCATAGCATTGCTAATTTTTCAAACAAAAGCTGACTTCCACACCCACACTTTTAACCCCTCCGGCTAAAAACGTCTTAGGGGAGCTCCAGAAAGATGGCTTTTGAGGTTGTTGTTGTATGAAACATGGTCCGCTTACTTTAAGCATGCTTAGCATTTGGTGAAGTTGTTCCAAATTTCCATGAAAAAAATAGTTCCTCTCCAGTGGAGGGGGGAGTTGTAAGCATTAATTTTGAACTTTGAGTTCCTTCCTGATACTGGAAGAATGTAGCAGTCTGATAGGCTGAATCTTTTTTTAATTACAAAATTAGACTGGGATAGAGCTCGGTGGTAGAGAGCATGCTAGCGGATGCGAGGCCCTCGGTTCAGTCCCCAGTGGTACCGAAAGGGAAAGGCAGAAAGAAAGGAGTATCCGGAGCATGGCATGGCAGTGCTGGGTAGAGCAGCTGACACACTTTCCTACATGCTTCTCCTTGAACATTCCACAGAAGCCACTGCCTGGTGACACAGTGACCTATTAGTCGGGCTCCCCGTGTGATAGTCTTGTAAAGTTATAAGAGGATGTTCAGAATTTGTATGGTTTGGGGCCATTGTGCCAATGTATACATAAATTTAATGTAAGATTTTTATGTACTATGAGGACATTGTTCACATTCATGCAGTGATCAAAATATTGGCTGTTTTATAAGTGATCGATCTCTTACTGAATATTTTATTTTAGCATCAGTCATTACTGACACAATTTCTGATTATGTGTTTCTTAATCACCGCCTGGCCCGGGGATTGTTTGCCATTTTAATTTGGCAGATGGACTGACTCATAAAGGAACTTCAGCCTATGAAATAATACAGAATTATTAAGAAACAAATTATAATTTTATAAATTATAAAAAGTTTTCATTTTAATGTGGAAAAGAGGATAGGGACTGGGATTGTCAGTAATCATTTGTGTTCCACTTTTTAAAGTGATTTTACTTTCATCAACAGATCCAAATGGAACAGTGTGCTCAGCATCTTAGGGGTTGTCATCTAGTTCAGAAAAGAAAACAAAAACATCACACATTCATGAACATGCCTTACATCTTAGAGCGTGGCACTTTGTTTTTCCAATGACTTCCTAAGATCCTTGCCCTCTCCCATTAGAAATAAGCTGGCATGTGTTTGGTGAGCTAAAAATTTAACTAAGCACTTAGGATTTCCATTTTTAATGTGTGTGAGGATATCTAGTATTGCTAGAAACTTCTGTGAGTTGAGTTGAGAGCTGTAGCTATCACTACTTATATTTGACCCTATTTCTACTCACTTTTATGAATGGGACAAAATACAATGTAATAATCAAACAATTTGAGAAGAACAGAAGTGGAAACACTGGCTGGTACTTAGTGTTGACATGTGATGAAGAAGATGTTATCTAACCAGCTGTGGACCCAGAGGCAGGCTCAGCTCCAGAAGGCAGTTGGGGCATGGATAGATAATGTGCAAAAGCATAGCCTCCTCAAAGACAGAAGGGCCACTGGACCACTGTTCCCACACCAAGACAGCCCTACAGAGTGGGCTGCATCAGCCTCACTTCGCAGATGGAGAAAGTGAAGGTGTAGCAAGCAGAATTTGGCCTGGGCCTTCAGTGGGGGTGAGGCTAGGTTGAACACCCAGGCATCCTGACCCTTAATTGCTGCTCTTCCTCACTTGTCCCCTGTGTGGAGGGTCTTTCTTTGGACATCCAGCTCCTGAACAATGACACAGAGACTTTTTTTTTATTAATTCTGAAAGCTTGGTCTTAGCTTAGACTTGTTCCCAACTAGCTCTTAAAACTTAAATTAACCCATTTATATTAATCTACATTCGGCCATGTGGCTTATTACCTCTCCTCGATACTGTACGTCTGACTTCATCCACCTCAGAATTTTCCCCAGAGTTCTATCTCTTCCTGGAAGTCCCTCCTGTCCTCTCCTGACTAGCTATTGGCTGTTCAGCTCTTTATTAAACCAATCAGAAGATGCTGTAGGCAGGTGAGAAAGGACAGACACTTCATACAGTGTACAAAAAGATTATCCCAACACCCCAGGCAGGACGAAGGCCATTAAATTGATAAAGGTTTACAAAGTGAAACAATTTCTCTGAATTTTAGCATATTCCATCATGATTGTTGCTGAGAAGTCCCTAGCCTTTCAACAAATGGTTCTCAACCTATGGGCCATGACCCCTTTGGGGCTTGACCCACCCTTTCACAGGGCCACATATCAGATATCCTGCATATCTGATATTTACATTACAGTTCATAACAGTAGCAAAATTACAGTTATGAAGTAGCAACAAAAATAATTTCATGGTTAGGGGTCACTACAACATGAGGAACAACTATATAAAAGGCTTGCAGCATTAGGAAGGTTGGGAACCATTACTTTAGACCTTAATTGTTTGGAATAAAGATACAACGATGAAATAAAGGGAAAATAGAAAGAGAAGTGTTCCTGTTTTGAAATGATATATACATCTTTTATTCATGTAGCTTCCAAATTAAAATTCAGTAAAAACATTAAATGCAATATATTCTCTATGACCATTCTTGCCAGAGTCTAGCCCAAAATTAGCACATATAACTCACTGTGCATCTGTCTTGGTGAAGAGTCCAAAACATGCTTCCGTGGTGGTCATGTTGCTGAGTTTTTGCAGGCATTGATTTGTCCATGTTGTAGCTGCTTGTACCCTGCCTCTTTCTAAAATGGGTGTGAAAGCCTTGCAGCCTAGACTGGGGTAATGGGAGAGAGAAAACTGGAATGGAGGGAAAGTGTCACCAAAGAGCATCTTACAGCATAACAGAGGTACTGGGGCCACAAGGTGACAGAACAGTGTGGACTCCCAGAGCTGTGTGTCACTACCATTTGTCCCCTTTTGCTCAGAGTTTTCGGTTGTGCACTGGAATTGTATTCTGTCTTAGCTGGAAAACCTAGCAGGCCATTCTAAAGATTGTAAGTGGTGTGTTCCAGGCAGCAGCCAATGTCTTCAGGAAATTTTTAGTGTCTCAGTAATTTCCTGTTCCTCTTCCATTGAGTCCATAGGATACATTTGGAGTTAATGCACAAGTTCATGTGCAGCATAGTCTAATTAGGACAAAAAAGAGGGAGGGAGCATAGCAAAAAAAAGAGAAAAAAGTAGAGTATTAATTAGTGATAAAGAAAGAGTGTAACTCAAAAATAACCTGGATGCCCTCGTCTTCTGGAGAGCTTCCTTTGCTGGGTCTTTAAGCTGAAAGGCTCAAATACATGTTCTGTGAATATAAAAGGAAGTTTGATAGTCTCAGTTACACACTACACATGTGACAAAACCAGTTTCTGTTCCGTTCAGTTCCATGGCCAGACATTTTTATATTCTTGTCCCACTGATTGTCCTTTGTAGACTCCTCTTGCTTTTCTGGGCCAGCTCGATAAGGGATTGAATGACCTCAAAGGCATGCATATTAGATACTTCCCTCACTGGTTTCCTTGTTACCATGTTGCAGGACTTGTTGCCTGCAGTCCAGCTCTTCCCCAGGTTTGTTTACTTGTGATCACTATGTAATCATTCATTTTATGGAGCCTCATTAAGGACTGCAAACCTCTGTCCCAATTTAGCGTCATTGGAGCGTAGGTAGCATCCATCTGCTCCACCCGCACTGTTTAATTAATGAACCTGGTAATGTGCTCTTTCCCTGTGAGAAGCTCTCTGTCTTCTCAGGTTGTTGAATGAGACTCACATTCCAGGTCTCCATGTGGGAACTCTTGGAAGGCCTCTGTGGTAGGTGCTAATTGTGGATGCAGAGCTTCTGTTAGCTCCTCTCTGGAAGGCTGACTTACTTTTCCTTTCACTGTATGTTCATGAACCAGGGTTATAGCATTTAAATTGGTGAATTATTGACCAGTGTTCATAATCTTTGACTTAGCTAAGAGTAAAGATTCCCTTTTTTGAACCTGTATTTTCTTTCAGTCAAGAAAATTCATATTTGTTGTTTGGGGATTTCCCTTTCTGAAATTAAAGTTACAGAAACAGTGGAATGTCAGAAATGCTGCTGCTTGTTTTCAGTCCCTCTGCTGTAGAGAAAGATCCTAGATCCTATTCAAAGTGCCCACTGGATTTCCTGTACGGGAAACTATAGGACTCAAACAAAATGCTCTTTAAATTTCAATATGTGCATAATCCTTTGTGTGTTATAAAATCCACTCCATGTCCCGAGGTGCCTCGTTAGAATCTTTGATATGTGACAAATGGACTCAACTAATCATGTTCATTTAGTTAAACATCTGTTGCACACTAAGACTGGATACTTGATCTTGATTTTTTCCCCCAACAAAAGACAAGCACATAGGATTCAGAAGCATTTCCTTAAGAACTATCTGACATTGAGATTAAGCTCTGATCTTCCCTTATCAGTGCTATCACATCCTGAAATTTCTTTCTGCCATGAAATATGTTAGAGTCACACTGCTGTTGAATTTAGCTCACTTCATCACATTAGCTATGATTCCTATTATGCCAAAAAAATAATTCTAAATACTTATCTATCTATCTATCTATCTATCTATCTATCATCTATCTATCTATCTATCTATCTATCTATCTATCTACATACCTACCTACCTATCTATCCATCCATCCATCCATCCATCCATCTCCCTCCCTCCCTTCCCTTTCTCTCTTCGTTCTTTCTTTCTTCCTTTTTTCTTTCTCTCTTTCCTTCTTTCTTTCTTCCTCTCTTCATTTCTTTCTTCCTTTTTTCCTCTCTTTCTTTCTTTTTTGGGGGTTGGTTTTTCAAGATAGGTTTCTCTGTATATCCCTGGCTGTCCTGGAACTCCTTCTGTAGATCAGGGTAGACATGAACTCAAAGATCCACCTGCCTCTGCCTTCTAAGTGCTGGGATTAAAGGCATGCACCACTAAGCCTAGCTCTGGATACTCATTTTTCAAAGAGAATTTTTTCTTAGCTCCCTCAGCATGGGGTGGAACAACTGTAATTGTCACCCCATTTAGTAGTAGAGCTACAAAATTGGGAAGTCACTGTTGTCAGTGCTATTGTAAACATAAAAGCAGAAGCTTGGGATTTAGCATGGCTAGTAGCAAGAAACCCTGGATTCAATCTCCGTTGAAGGATAAACACTGTAGCATGGTGGCACACCTGTAATCATAGCAGTTGATGGGTAGAAGCATAAGGATCAGAAGTTCAAGGTTATTTTTGGTGTCATAGTGGCCCTAAGCATAGCTTGGGACACAGGAGACCCTGTCTCCATACAAAAACAAATGAAAAAAAAAAAAAAAGGAGAGCAGGTAAGAGTTGTAAGAGTAACTGGAGGCCGAGGCAGGAGGAAGCCCATCTGCTGGCATCCTGTGCTGAAATGTGTAGAACATACTACAGTCAAGGGTGAGACTCTCTCTCAGAGAAGTCACTGATACAAAGCATGAATTCCCAGGCTCTTTTGATGTAGCCCTCTGTGTAAGTAAAAGGTTGTCTCGCATATCCCCTCAAAGATGCTCACAGATATAATTTTATGATGACAAGGAATTGGAGGCCAGTTACAGGATGGGTTCCAGTACTTCCTTTCATATTGAAATACATGAAATTGCTAGATGAAGGTCATTTTGATATGATTCTCTGTAATTGTTTCCTGTTATAAGAATGGGTAATAACTATGAACACCCACTCTCTTTCCTCTCCAGAGGGCAGTGTTTGTGGGGAACTGTGAGTGAAGGGCATCGGCCAGAGCCCAGACTCTCTCTGGCTGTGGAGGTCACCGCCTCTTGAACACTTGTGTTCCTCTTTGAAGCTGTTAGCCATTACCCTGTGTTACTGGTTCTTCTGGGCATTGTGCCCTAGGAATGTTGTTTTTGTTCACAATATGCAATGTCCACAGTCCTGCTTCTGAAAGGAGGACTTTGAAATAATTAGCCAGTGAGATTCATCTTTACATGGGAGTCTTTAAATTGTCTGCCAGGTTAGCAAATCTTCAAGTCTGCCATTGGCCCAGACAGCTGCCATCTCTGGTGCTGGGCAATGGATAGCCTGCTCTAGTTACAGTTCATGAAGAAAAGGACTCAAATCACTTTGATTTTATTGTAAGAAAAATGTAACTGGAGAAAATTATCATTGCTTAAAGTGTTACTTTCATTAAAATATTAAAATGTATGAACAAGACAATCAAAATCTGTCTAGCCAGACTCCAGGAAGACTAGTATGAGTGGAATTCCGACTGTGATAAAATGGCTACCAACCCGAAACTTAGCTAATCCGTGGCAATGGGGAACGATAGAGTAGAATTTGGACTTAGAGCCATTTGTAAGTGTAAATTTGGGCAAGCCTCATCACTCCTAAGAAGTCATTGGATGTTCCCACTCCTTCATGTCTCCAGGCATTTGTGGAAGTGGCAGGAACTAGTTCAGCCCAATAAGTCTCTTTATTATCAAAGTAGAAACTAAGGTAGTCACTTTAGTCTGAGCGTCACCCCTGCAGCAACTCAAGTTAGTTGGTACTCCCTGGGGTGGGACCAAGAAATGCCAAGCCATCTCTTCATGGGGGTCGGTGCACTGGCTTTCCACAATGCTCCTGGGACACAGGGCACAGTCTTTTCCCATGGTGTTAGGGTCCAATGCTTCCTCCCAATTTCATCTGTTTTTATTTTATTTTAATTAACCATGATAACCGTGTGTGTGTGTGTGTGTGTGTGTGTGTGTGTGTGTGTGTGTATGCATGTGCACATAAACACATATGAGGTGCAGTGTGATGTTTCAATATATACATTTACATATGAATAATGTGTACTGATCAATCAGGATAATTAGCATTCATCTCCTTGTCATTTCTGTATATTTCCTTCCTCTCCTCCTTTGTCTTCCCTCTGCCTTCCACTATTCTTCCTTCTCCTTTCACTTTTTCCTCCTTCTCCTAGTCCCCTTTATCTGCCTTAATTTTAGAACCTTCTTTGAAAATTTACCTCTCAAAGAAAGAAAATTACCTCTCTTTACTGTAAGATGTGCTTTTCAAAAAATTATAATTGTCAACATATTCAACTGAATTGTAATTTGTCTAGAATTGTTTTTCAGTTCTCTAAATGGTTTTATTTATTTTTAAATTAGCCCTTCATGATGAGGAAGTGGAGAGGGAGAACATTCTTAATTTTTGGCTGCACAGTGTCGTTTTTTAACAGTACCTTCCTATAACTAGAAACATTGGCCTCTGTTTAACAGTCCAAGGTGCTAACTGTTGGGTTTCTGTGCAGAACATGAAGGCAAAGAATATAAAATGTTAATGGCCATCACTCCGTTTAAAGGGGGGAAGGTGTAGTGATTTGGGGCATTAAGAAAACAGAATCTATTAATCGAGTCATGTGAGAAAACCTTCAAAGCTGCTTGCTTTGAAGATCCAGGTGCCTTGTAGGGTGCCTTGGTCCTGGCCATTTTAAGAGTGCAACTTTTCATAAGATGCTCCCAAATTCAGATCTGTAGAGCTTCTTTCAAAGGAATTGTTTGCTTCTGCCAGGTTTCCTTTGAAGAATATTATACTGGTTATATAATACATACTGGTTAGTTTTTATTGTAAATCTGACATAAAATAGAGCCACCTGGGAAGAGGGAACCTCAGCTGAGAAACTGCCTCTATTGGACCGGCCTGTGGCATGTCTCTGTGGGCATTTTCTTGATTGCCAATTGATGGAGGAGGGCTCAGCCCCATGTGGGCAGTGTCATCCCCTGGGCAGGTGGGCCTAGGCTGTATGAGAAAGCTGGCTGAGCATGAGTGAGAGAGTAAGCCACTGAGCAGTGTTCCTCTATGGTCTCTGCTTTGGTTCCTACCTTGAGTTCCTGCACTGATGGAGTATGACCTGGAAATGTAGGCTGAAGTAGATCCTTTCCTCCCCAGTTTGCTTTTGGTCATGGTGTTTTTATCACAGCAACAGGAAGCAAACTAAGACAGCATTCTTTATATTCTACTTCAGAGATCTGCTAATTAAAAACCATTCTGAAATATGGACATATGGACTGTATAAGCATGTTTCTGGCATAAGTCCATCTTAAGTGTTCTACTGCTGAGTGGAGGAAGGCCCTGGCTTGTGGCCTCCATGTCAGATTTTTATTATCATCCCTGTAGTATCCCATAATATCCACAACAGTCTAGTTAGTCGCCTGTTGTTTTGGGTTTGTTTTAAAAACAAGTGGTTGGAGCTGCAGCCTTCCTCTGTGTGATAGGCTAGTAAAGGATACAAGCTGAGCAAACCAGGGCAATCTCCCAAACTTGTCATTCCAGGAGGTGAGCAGACATCAATCATCCTGTGGGCTCTCTACTGAGCACCAAAGACTAGCCAGTGCATTGGTCAGGTCATCCACCCTTCTGATGTCCTAACTGCAGCCCTTCCTTTCAATGTTCCAGGCTTCTCTGTCATCATGGATCTCCTATAAGAAAGCTATACCTGGGATAGTCAGCTCTCAAGATAGAGCTTCTCAAATGAGAGAATGGGTGCTGGACAGGGTGGAAGTAGGTCCCATGAGATTTTAAGCATTGGCATTTTTATATTAAAATAAGCCCCAGTCATGAAGTTGCATTTTCTCTAAAGAACTCTAACACATTTCTTGCTGCCTGGTCCTGGAGAGTGCCTTCCAATTGGGAGCCCCTATGCAGAAAGAGGGTATTGTTTTACCCAATAGCTGCACAATGGCACCATATGGAATCATCACATTGAATGACCCTTGCCCCAAGCAGGGATTGAAGGTGCCTACATCTAGAAAGAATTGCCTTGTGGGAAATGGATGCAAGGAGTCCTGGTTTCTTCCAGACCCAGAAATAGTTGTGTTAGCCCACTCTAGCATACCTAGGGCTCAGTTTGTGCTGTGCCCTCTACTAAGTGCTTCATGGAAATACCACATGTTACCATCTAGACTGGAAGAAACCAAGTCCTACAGAGGGATCTGACTTTCTGAGGAGTGCCCAGACAAGAGATAATGGTGGAATTGTAACTTGGTCTGTCCAACCACTGAGACTCATTTATGAGAAGAAACATGGTAAAACAGACAAGCAGCCTGGCCAGGAGGAGGAAGTTGAGGACTCTGGGTAAGGTTGAGGTAGATGAAATAATGAAAACCAAACAGCATCAAAAAGGCTCAAGAGGGACTTGGAGATGCAAGGAGAAGAGGGGACAGCTCAGGAGTCACTACAGACACCATTCCATAATCCTACCCCCCAAACCAAAACCTTTTCAGAAGAGTCACGACATCCATTCACTGGAAGTCATTTCCCTGTCCTACCCAAAAGGCGCTTGTTCTGCATCCTTATTCAAGGAATGAATATGGTCCCTTCAGATCACAGGCCCTGGGCCTCTGTGATTTTGCCAGTCTCCGAGGTAGGGCAATCTTCTCTGTTTAGACCTTGTTAATTGATCAAAGGGTTAAAAGTATAAAAAGTATGAAGCTTTAAGGAAAAATGTGGATATTAATGCCTTTCTTTAATCTATAATAATGACTGGTTTTAGTCAGAATGCTTTAAATGCAGCTATTGTAAAATCTCTGCCCTTGTAGCAGTGGTTAAGTATCTTGGTCCATTGATACAGCTTTCAAAAGTTCAAAGGCTATGCTAGCACATCTTTGTCTCCTCCTCTTTTAACTGCAAAGAAAAAGGTGTCCTTGTATCAAGCCTAGGCATTTATCTGAAAAATAAAATTGGGTTCAGTTTGTGCATAGGTTTTCAGAGAGATTAAAGTGGGCATCGCACAATTTTTCTCTGTGAAAGGCTGCCTTTGATGTGCCTTCTGTCTATTCATACAGAAGTGTCAGCCATTGTTTTTGAGGCATAGAAGAGTGTCTGCTTTGTCACTGGCACATTCTACTGCCTTTGTGTCGGAGCCTTGTTCAAGGTGGATCTTATCATTCAGAGACAGTGTTACTGGAAACGTGCATTGTGACCAGACACCAGCCTGCCTGGGCAGATAAATGACAAGGGAAAGCCCAAGCCTTTATCAGAGATGATCAGGAAGCAAAGCTAGGAACATGCCTTTCTGAGTGTCTGATTGTGGTCTGCACTCTTGGTATTTCATCCACCAGTAACAGTAATTCTGGGGTGTTGGCTTTGCTCTGGCGCTGGGTTCTCATTTGCTTTTGCTGTCTCTGGTCAGAAAAATTCAGTGAAGTGGTTATATGTTCAAGACCACAAATAGCAGGGTGTGCTCCCATCTTGAACCAAGCTAAGGTCGGGGAGAGCAATGTGAGGAGGCTCGTGAGACATATGAGAGCATGCTCAGGAATGATCTGTAGGCCAGCTTGAACATCTGAGCTCTCAGACAATGCAAGGTGCTAAATGTCAGCAGCTTGTCCCCCTGTCTTGCAGAAGAGGAAACAAAGACTGTAGAAAAAGTATGACTTGCTCAAGGCCTCCAAGACAGCAAACAGGAGAGGCACATCCCATAGGTTCACACCCACAGCCCTGCTCCCGCCTCCCAGCTGCTCTACTGTGCCTCAGCTAAGCCTAAAACCCCTCTTACAAACTCCTTTGCATTTGCATATCAACTGAGGTTTGCCTTTCTTGCTAGATTTATTCAATCTTTTTCATCACCAAAAAAGCAAGATCTTTTCTCTCTTAAATGAAAGGGAAACCCAATAGAAGTTCCCCTTGTCTTCTCCTCTTTGTGATAGCTAATATGTCCTTCAGGGTGATTTAACTTTGGGGGAGTGATGTTTTGATGGATATAGTTCTCAGGGATTTTTTTTTTTTTTCTGCATTCTGTTCTAAACTTATCTCCTAGTCTGGGAGTTTATCAGCATTGAATGCTTACCCAACGTATGTGAGTCTCTGTATATAGCACTGTGGGGAAAAAGTGAATTTAATTAACTTTAAAGATTACTTCCCAATCAACTAAGGCTCAATTCCTAGGACAACGGTATTTAAGTGGCTCTGTTATATCCTGTACCTGTTTTTCAACATGTCTGCTTACAACTTGGGGAGAAGGAGGGCGTGCTCCTCCTATATCCCCCCCCCCCCCATACTTTGGGGGAAGCCTTTCAGCTCACCACCTTTCCTGTCCTTGTAGTCTCTGCTGCCGAGGATCACAGATAACAGTGCTCCAGAAGGAGGGAGGCAGAGAGACACATTCTAGCTGCCCATCCAATTCAGTTACCACCGGGTCTCCACAGGGCCACTGTGTACCTAAGCACTGGTAATAGTTCCTGGCTTGGAGATTGACGACCAACCAGCACACTATCTTGCTTTTCTGTGTGAAAAAGCTTCTCAGATGAAACAGCCCCCAAAAGCATCTATGCAAATTTGAAAGTCCTGCAATAGAAAATTGGAAGGTGAGTTCTGAGTCAAAGTACAATTTCCTTTCCTCACCACTCCATTACAGCACGCTGTCATTTGTTTTCCATTTGCAAGCGAGGGTTAGCCTGTATATTAAAACGCAGGCAAAACCACGCCAATCCATTCCAAAGAAGCATTTGGCCACCAAATGAAAAAAAGAGCCAGGAACCATGTATAAATTATTCAGAAATTCGGTAAATAAACATGCAAACTTCTAGCTGGGGCTATCGCTATTGCATTATTCAGTCCAATAAGGAGAATTTAATTTAATGGATATTCAGCAACATTGTTCAGCGATCAACAAAAGGCATACTGTCTTTTATGAATAACTGATTTTCTCGGGGCATTCTGAGGAAAGTGGGTCCTCGTTAACCCTAGAATGGCTAGCTAATGTAATTGAAGCGCGACCACCTGGCAGCGAGGTTGCCCGTCAGCTGCCAAGGAAGGCCGGGGCCGGGAGTACCAGGTGCTCAGCTCTCGCTGGCTGATTGTTACAGTGGGATAAACAGCGTGATTGCACAGTATGGCCGGGGGCGAGGATCCAAGACTGCTGCCAACCAGAGAGCGCGCTTTCTTCCCTGGTCTTTGACAAGGGGGAGCAAAAGTGCTCCTATTCAGAGCAGGTAGGGCTGACAAAGCCGCAGTGCTGTCTGCTGCAATTAGGACACAAAAATGAGACTGGCCCAAGAATGAAGCCCGCCGCGGCGAGCCTTGAGTACCTGTTCTCTTATCCCACAAAGCCTAGGCCTTTTAGTCTAGGCTGGGAAGTTTAAGCATCAAAATTTAAAAGCAATTCAAGCAAAGGAACCTAACTGCCGAGTGACCTGTGTTTCTTAAGGCACATGGGCTTTATTATGCTGTTTCAAAGGACAATGCTAAGTCGGCACAGTGCGATAAACTTTATTTAGGCCTGACTTCCATGGCAACCCAAATTCCCTGGTTCCTTGATTATACTTAATAAAATCCCGAGCCAGGTCATTTCTCTTTCTCTATCTTGCTTTATAAAGACCTACAAGCATTTGTATTTAACAAACAAAAAGATTTCTTGCTCTGTGGCATCATTTATTCCTAGTAATTAAAAAAAAAAATACCACTACCCATGTAAATACATAAAAGGAAATTGGTGTTATTCAACTTTTTAAAAAATAATTAAGAAATGGGCATTATGACCTTTCCAAGGGGTATAGAATGTGAAATGGTTCGTTAAGCTCCTGTTAGTTAAGAGTAAAGAGCACTTCCCCCAAACAGCGAGGCGAAAAAGGCTCTCTCATAGCACATTGATTTATTTCATTTGCTAGCACAGGAACCATGAAATGCTTCATCCCCAGCAACACATTAAATATGTGCAGAAGTAAAATCGCAGCTGAAGAGTGCCCTGGACTTTGTCCTCGCGGTGTGTACATTTCAGTAGGCTGAGAGGAAGAAACGGCAGAAAGATCTCTTTATGAAATTAAATTACCTGTTTTGTGTTGCTTTGAAGCCGTGCATGTAGCCGCTGGTTCAGGGGGGCTCTGACTAATACTGCCTGTCGCTTCTCCTTTGGTTCCTCCCGTCAGCCTCCCCTTCCAGCCCCGGGTCAGAATCTGTCACTGAGAATAGAAATAGGAAAGTGTTTCCAGCTGGTTCTCCAGCCCCTCACATGGTACCTAGCTGTGAAAGATCCAGGATTGCTTCTTTTATGAGAACCTGTGGGTGCTCTCTCTCAGCCTGTTGTCAAATGGCAGTTGGGCCACTTAGTGACAGGTTGAGAGGGTGGCTGGACCAAGAGGACCAGTCCCCTGGCCTCAGTTTCCATGTCTGAAAAAGGGGCTTGCAAAGAAAGGCAATGGTGCATGCTTCTCCACTTTGACTCCCTTCCCTCCCACCCTGGTAAACCTGCTCAGGAGGAACAGAGCTGAGAAGGAAGTTTCCTGCTGAGTGTTTTCCTGAAGGAGTCCTGTCCCAAGTCCCATCATACATTGAGTATTCTGTAAACACCGAGTAAATGTGTATAAACTTAGCTGTTAAAATTTGTACAGATTTTATTCTCCTATCTTGAAATTTCATTTTTTCTCTTTTGTTACTGAGACTCAAGTCTTACAGGCAACTCTGCCTTAACCTTCATTTCAGAATCTAGAGCTGTAAACTGGTTCAAAAGCCTGCTCTCCACCGTGAACATCAGGCTGGGCCCAGCTCCCCAAGGCTGTTTCCTCATCAGTCAGATATGGCTGGAGTCAGTGCTGCAGCGTGGGGAAAATGAGGCAGGAGATTCCACAGTTAGGCTATGTGTCAGCCTGTGACTGGTGGCCACTCCCAACCCCAGTCTGTAGTGTTGGGGTCACTGGTGGCCCTGTCATTCCCTTTTCTGGTTTGTTAAGACAGAGTTTATCTGTGTAACAGCCTTGGCTATCCTGGAACCCCCTCTGTAGCCCAGGCTGGCCTCGAACTCACAGAGATCCATCTGCCTCTGCCTCCTGAGTGCTGGGATTAAAGGCGTGCGCCACCAGCCGCCACCAGCCCTGTCGTTCTTAACCACTAGCCTACTTTGTGCTATGGACCTTCTGCCCTTCTCCGAATGTTTGTAAGTGCAGAAAATAAAACACATAGTCTTACAAAGGAAGTTTGCTATAGTGGAATATTTTTTATTTTTATTTTGTTTTGTTTTGGTTTGGTTTGGTTTGGTTTTGATTTTTTTGAGACAGGGTTTCTCTGTGTAGCTTTGCACCTTTCCCTAGAACTCACTTGGTAGCCCAGGCTGGCCTTGAACTCACAGATATCCACCTGCCTCTGCCTCCCAAGCGCTGGGATTAAAGGCGTGCGACACCACCACCCAGCTGTTTTTTAATTTTTAAAATATATTTTAAATTAAAATAGAATTATATCACTTTACCACTTCCCTTTCCTCCCTCCAGCCCCTTCCATGCCACCTACTCTCAAACTGATAGCCTCTTTTACCTGGATTATTATTGTTTTATATATATGTATATGTGCATAACTATAGGCAACTAATGACCGCTAGTAAAAAAAGAATTAGCCTCTCCTAGAATGAGCTTCCTGATTGGTTGTTCAATAAAGAGTGTTCAGCCCTGAAACCATATACACATAAACAACAAAACAGACTCAGCAGCATGTATTTCTGTGTTTGTGAAATGCTTTTAAGAATCAGACCTACCTGTACATGGTTAACTATATATAACAACCACTAGAGTTGTGCACTGCTATAATTTTGAGGATTTAGTAAAAATTAGTGTTTTGAGATGTGGGCCACAACATCATATGCTGTGAAAAGGTCTGTGATTTCCACGGTAACAGCCACAGTACTGCCACTGTGGTTTGATGTCTGTATTTATAATGAAAAGGAATATGTCATTTCAGAGAGTATAGTGGAAGTAAAGCTGTACATTTTACCACCCAAGTTAGTAAGCCGCTCAAATTCTGATCATCGGCCATCTAAGAGACCCCTGAGCTCCACATTATGATCTGCCTTCTGAAGGATTCCCATAAACATCCAAGTCAGAGCAGAGGACTAGGGAGGCAATGAGTCAGTAAGAGGAACCGTCACTCAATGCCTTCTGCAAGGTTCAAAGGCCCACATACCAGGAAGGAGGGACAGGACAAAATGGCATGACCCAGGTGGTAGTATGCAGGACTGATCTGGCCAGGCTCTGCATTGATCTGTATTTGCTGCCAGAGTCCTGAGTGCCCACCTTACCAACTGATCTTCTGGAACCTCAGGGTAATCTGTTGTCCCTCATTTACTTATTTTCTCCATTAGCAGAAATCATATTTCTATTTAAATTAGTAATAGCATTTATTCAGTTAACGTTAAGAAGTGCATACAAAACCTAGATGAACCAATAGGTTAACGTACCCATTTTAGAGGCACCCACAGATTTTGAGAGAGTGGGGAACTAGCCAAGATCCTGCCAGCAGCTCTGAACCCTAGGAGCATGGCCTCTGATGCCAGGTTGCTCTGGGGCAGACTGGGGACGGGGAGGGGAGCAGCACCCTTGCCACAGGCTTGTGGTGGATCCGATCAGGTGTGGCCCTTAAGTGTGTTAAGCAGGTTGTGTTGGGCAGTTAACCGTGACAAGCACAGACCCATACCCACCTGAGTCTGACCCTTTCCCTCCCAAGAGCCCTGTTGCCCCACAAGGCCAGGGCTTCCTTCCTGCTTCTATTACAGTCCTGCCTTCAGTCTAACAAAAGTGGACATACACTGAAACCTCCAAGGTCACCCTGCGTTTGCCTCCCTGGGGCACCCAAGACTTCTGTATTCCTGCCCCAAACGGGAGTCCCTCAGCCATTCCGATGCCTTCATGTAAGCATGCCTGCTGGAGACAGGTGGCTGCGGGGCAGGGACACTACCTCTTCCTAGTTATTGCCATGGCACTTAGGTACTCTTATCAGCACCATTAATTTCCTTTACATGAGGATGACATGGAAAGAGGCTCAGATCAGTGTCACCATAGCTGGGACAGCTTTGCCCTCCTGCCTTGTCTTGCTACAGGGTTGAGATGTATTGCTGGGGTTGTTTCAGAAAACCCATGCAGAGCCCCTCTGTGCAGGGGGATGTTTAGGTGGGACATGGAGTGCCAAGGGGTTCAGTAGCTTTCTGCATCTGGAAGGGCTTTATTTGAAGGGTTAAAAAGAGGCTGTTTTGTTCTGTGGTGAGTATGTGGCCTGGGCTTGGGAGACAAAGGAGAAATGCCAGCCAGAGGAGCTGTGGCCCTAGACAGATGCTAAGGGAAAGATGCCTGGGGCCCACTAGGCTTTTCAAAGTAACCCATGAATCTCTGATATTAGGTTAAATTTTGAACATCAAAAACCAGCAGTTTTCTTCTCAACCTAATGAATCATTTCCCCATTTTAAGCCTTCACCAGATACCATATTTCTGGATTTCTGGGATTTGGGGATGAAGACAATTCCAAAAATGTCTACTAATGCTGCCCATAGACTTAACCTTTTCCTTGTCTGCACACACACACACACACACACACACACACACACACACACACACTCAAGCTCTTTTATCACTTGCCTGTTACACGGTGAGCAGAGAGAGCCTCAGGTCTAAGGTCTTGTGACTGTTGCCTTCATTCCCAAATAACACCCAGACATTCAGCTGGCGATTTCTCTTTACATCCTCCATGTGCGCATCGCTGAATAGACTTGGTAGAAAATATATTAATTTTGAAAGAAATTAGCAAGAGTTTGCCTTAAATATGCTGTATATGTTAACTTGTGAATATTTACAGTTAGGCTCATCTAAGAATATTTCAACTTCATAAGTCAGCCTATTGGTGCTATTTGCATAGAAAATCATTGTTAAAAATCATTTTTTTATGTGCAAATGTGCCATGCTGTGTTGTAGAAAGATAACCATTGTCACAAAGCTCACAGTTGTGGTGATTGCTAACTTTTGACCTTTTTACCAGTTACTTAATCCATGGTGATCACCTGGCTTGTGGCAGTAGCCAGATAATTATAATCATCAAAGGGAAGCCCTGGTAGTCGCTCGTCGCGAATCAACAGGTACAATGAGACAATCACGTTAGGAGACCCATCTCTGCAGAAAATTGACCAGGGTATTATGTTCTGTAGTGGTTCCATCATCACAGAGAGTAGCTTGTTCTGCTGAATTCTGACAGGAAGAAGCTCTGAACCCTCCTGTTCAAAGGTGTTTCTTTCCACAGCCCCTATGAGTTTTCTCACCACCTTTTAAAACAACAACAACAATAATAAAGGTATTTATTTCCCTAGCATACATAGGCCCTAGATTCAATTTTCAGCAGCACAGAAAGCAAGGGAGAGTAAAAAGGAATGATTTCAATGACTTTGTATTAATAATCACAAATTAAAAGGTGGGAAACTCATTTATTGCTCCTATTAAGTCTGTGCAAAAAAATTAGCAGACATAGTTCATTAACTACACAGCTTTTACTTGAATTTCAAAGAGAGGAAACACCCAAACACAAGCATGCTCTAGAAAGTTCTGTTGTGTCCAAAGCTTCGTGTTCTCTCTCTCTGCTCTACCTGACACGATAACAGACCCTTACTTCAGGAATGTCACACACAAAATAATGTGTATTTTATGAATTCATTTATTTATTTTTTAATATTGTTATATAGCCCAGGCTGGCCTAGGATTTGTAATCCCTCCTATTTTTAATTTTCTTTTTAACTGATAAATCATAACCTCATGTAGGGTTAATGTAAAGTTAATCAAAGTAGTTAACATATCCATCCCCATTCATGCTTGCTGGTTCCTTGTGAGAACATTTTTAAAAAATCTACTCTTTAGGCAGTTTTGAAACACATTTATTCTTACCTATAGTCACCACACTTAATTTTTTATCCTTCTATCTCAAGAATAACTTTACAGTAACTTCTATATAAAATTATTTAAATTATGGAGTGAGGCAATGATTAAGTTTTCATCACCTCTTCTCTACCTCTTTGCTGAAATTCTCCCTCCCGGCTGAGATCCTGTCCTCTTGGAGGCAGCTACCAGACTGTTTCTAGGGCTTTCTGTGCAGACCCTCCGCTATATTCTGTTCCCTTGCTCTCCAGCTCAGTGCCTAGCTGCCAGACCTTCCTTCCTGTTTCACCTGTGGTCTCCATTCTAACCCACAAGCTTTCTGAATATGTGCTGGCCCAGGGTCCTGGCTTCCCAAGGTAGCCAGCCTGTGGTCCCCCTTTCTTTGAGGATGGCTTCTTAGATTATCTCCCCACTTCTTCTCTCCAGCCTTCTCTATGACGTTTGCCCTGCATCTAGAGCATCCTTCCAGTCTCAGAACGCTGCACCACACATCCCCCACCCATACCAACTGCTGTAGCCTGCTCCCTTTTCTTGGTACTCGGCCTATCTGTCAACAGCAAGGCAACCTATATCAGCTACAGGCTGGGAGGAGGTAGATACCATGAGTGACTTCTCTTTTATGTTCTCCATGAACCCAAGTCTAATCATCCTTGAGTAAGGAATCATTCACATGGTCTCCTTGAGCCCTGGAGTCCACATAGTATGTGTTCTGGACTGAGCATCGCTAGTGGCCTACATAGGGGATGTTTAGGGAGAACAGTGAGAACCCTCTGTGCTGTCAGTGTGGCTGTGGGGAAGTCTGGAGGGCAGTGGAGAAATACTAGGGGGATTTCCACAGTAACATTTCTAAGTTTCGTCAGAGGTGGGTGAGGACAGTTAGAGACATTAGTCTAACAAGTAAGTCACCAGCATGCTTGATCAGTTTAGAGTCTGCTGCCAGAGGTGGGACTCGGGCTTCCATAGGTGAAAATGAGTCTTGCCCCTTGCTCTTGTCTTCTGCTGTTAGTTGACATTTGCCCTGCAGTCTTTCTCACCTGCTAAAGGAAGTGCAAGAGCAGATGCAGGTATTGATGTGACTCTTTCCATCAAGGGACCATCTTCCACCTCTTCCTTGTTAGGGCCAGTGATTCTGGGCCCAAGGCTTAGCTATCAAGCCAGACCATCAGGGATTGATGGGCACTTGGGCCCAAGCCTGGCCTCCTATCCTTTGCTGTGTTGTGCTGAGGCTCCCAGCACACTTTTTTTTTTCTCTTTCCAGTTGTTTTCCTGTTCAGTTGTGCCAAGTAACCTGGAATACCACAGAGTTCAACAACCACTCCTGCTTCAGAGCCCCCCTCTAGGTCCTGACTCTGCTATACCCAACTGTGTGATGATTGTTACAGTACTGGTGCGTGGGGGTGGGGGGAATGTCCTAAAGCATGACCTAGTGAGGTGGCAATACTCTGTTGACACGGTACTGTACTTAGAAGCAGGTGTAGTCCTGTGTCTGGAATCTGGTTTTGACTTTGACCATGCTCTTTACAATGGCATGTGAACTGTTAGCCTGAGTTTTTAGTTCATTTGCTCAGAGGCATTGCACACATGATTGTACCTTCCTGTATTTTAATGACACCAAGTAGTGCCTGTTTAAAAATAATTGTTTGCCAGAAGTCCTGTTACCCCCAGAAGACAACAGCTGCAGGATGCCAGTCCATTCCTAATAGTGCTCAGCATTTCAGTGTGGCTCAGAAGCCAAGTGGATCTTGCAAGGGAAAGCTCTGCTGTTCCCTGGCGCTATAGGTGTTGAGACTTAATAACCCATATCTGATGGTCCTAAATCATTTTCACTGAAGATGTCCACCAAAATAATCAATTAATAAAACTGTAGAATTTTCTCCTAGTTTTCTTCAAAATGTGACCAGAAATAAGCAAGCTAACTTTATCTTTAATGAGCACATTAAATTTCCTAAACCTTGATGCATGAAGGAAAGCATTGAATTAATATAGTTTATTACTGTAAATGCCAGCTTCTCCTGACAATCATGCAGATAATAATTCAGCTAGGAAGTCACCATTTATGCCAGAATAGCTGTAAAAATTGCCAATTTACTTTGTGCTACTTTGGTTCTAGAGGAGAGAGGGGGACAGAGCTGCCTCTTCTCTCCTCTTGTCAGAAACAAATATCACAGTTGGAGAATTAATTTACCTTTGTACATTGCAAATTTCCCAACTAAAAGAAACTTGAAAGATGAAAGTGAGAAAGCACAATGGAAAGACTAGGTCAGCCTTGGAGAGTTCTTTGGAGCAAGCTGCTTGCCCAATGGCCATAGAGCCAACCATCCACCCAGCATCAGCCCACTGAATTTGCCTACGCTCAAGTTTGGGCTCTGATCATTATTCATGGGGGGAGCTCAGGATTGTTTGAGCTCTATTTTTTTCTTTCTGTAGTTTGAGGTTTTCAGAAGTATCCAATAGGTTCATGACTACAAAAGGGCTTCACAGATGGCAGAACATTGTGCCAACACTTCTTATTTTATAAATATTATGTCTTAATTATTCTATGTTAGCTATCACCCTGAATAGGACTTAGAATAATTATAAGGTAATCTCCCCATAGTGTGCTTTAGAATGCTCCAAAATACTACAATCCTTGTTGTTAAAGTAGGGGATTATAAGAGCCAGGACTGAGAGGAGGGCTGAGGAACGAGGAAATGCTTTCCTCACATCTCAGGGGAAAATACGGGATATACAGGAAGCACTCAATAAGTATCAGATAGGCGGATGTGTAGGCACACGAGCACAATGATTTGAAGACTGAACGAGTAAGGTTGAGGCTCTGTGCTTGGGATGAGCTGGGGGGTGGGGGGTGGCGTGTGTGGCTTCCTGGCCCAGGGACTTGGTGTACAGCCCTACTTCCCATGTGAACTGTGGGGAGTGAGTGCAGAACGGCTCCAAAGGGTATTCTGCTCATCTAGGCCATGTCTCACGCCATTAATATAAAACTGCTGATTTAATGGAGCCGCTTTTGATCTGTCCAGAAAAGACACACCTAATTCAATTTGGCTATTTTTCTAAGAGTAAGTGTCTTAATCTGCAAGAGAATGATTTGATTATAATTTAAAGTAATAATATTGCAGCCACATTTTTAGTCATGAAGATGATATCGAATGACTCTCTGAGGCTTAGGTGGAAAGTCCCAGGGACTTTAGCAGGGGCCAGGGCTGTTCCTATTATATTTTAAGAGTATAGTTTTGTCAAGATGGATGGGACTTTGGACAGAGAATCTGACATACAAAAATGTAAAAACAGACCATTTCTATCAAAGCACAAAGTAGACTAAACCCAGAATCTAATGACATAGAAACCCAAGATGTAATCACCTATCTTTTTTTTTTTTTTAATCTAACTCATCCCTCTTAAAGTAAATGGCATCAGGAGAGAATTCCTTTTCAACTTTTGTTTCTGTTAGACAACCTCATTTCTGCATTGCCCTCTGAGTTACTCAGGAAAAGTTAAAATGTTTAGGCACTCAAAAACCACAGCTGAAATGAGGGTGGTCCAAGGATCTCCTCCACACTTGATGACACTGTCTTCCAGTTACAGAACACAAGAGCAATTGAACCCTGCCTCCTTCTACAGCCCATCATAAACCAGGTCTACTTAGAGTTCACTCAGAAAATTGCTTTCTTGTACCTGACAACCTGTGGGGTGGTTGGCATGCAGGGTGAGGGATGCCAGGCCTAGGGTCCAGCAAGATGACTAAACATGGACAAGCCAGGCAGGAGGCCTCTAAGGAAGAAAAGAGTGAGTGAGAGGAAGTCTGCATGGTTCTGTGCCATGGAAGGCCTGGTGCACTGTCCTGCTGCAGAAGTCCCCCACCCTGCAAAGAGAGCCACATGCAGCTGTGCAGTGTCTGCTCTAGCACTGGAACACAGTGAGCTGCTTTACTTTGCATTTATCTCTCCTCTGAATGGGAGAGGTAAGAAAAGGACATCTATCTCCTCCGTATCTCCATTTTGTAAATGGCTGTGTGGCCCAGGTCTCTGACAGCACCTGATGTCACTGGTCTTTTCATATCGAGGGGCACTCTGGGCTCAAAAGGCAGGCCATGACTGAGAACTGAGCCAGGAAGGCAAGCTGTTGGTCGCTTCTGAGAGATCTGGAAAAAACACCCCAATTTAGGCCTTCAGTCTCCTCCATGCAAAGATCCTGAGAATATGGCTACAAGAAGGGTTGGTGTGGTCAGGAATAAACGAGCTAGAGCCTGTCAGACACACTCAGGCAGGAAAAGCACTAGACTGTTCCAGCCGGTGCTAGTGCAACACAGCTGAGGTGCCCGACCTCCCAGGACCTCACTGGTGCTCAGACTGTAGCATGACTCATGCCAGAGACAGACACTTAAACTGAAGGACTGGGAAAGCAAGACCTTTTCCCATTGGAGTGCATTACCACAGAGCACCCTGAAAATAAATGTGTTTCCTTTCAGAGAAAGGAATGACTCGTAGGAGAGTACTTGCCTCCTATACGGGGCCCTTGGTCCCATCCTTTGCACAGAAGTAGGAGAATGGAGAAGAAAATAAAGAGGAGGAAGAGTCTTGTTCACTGCCCATTTGTCTCCAGAATACTCCATCAGCTGCACTTGAGCTTTGTGCTGGACTCTGCCTTGTAATTTCTTTCCAGAATTCCTTTAGAATCGAGGCAGAGACCTTCCCTTCCTCAGCACCAAGCAGAAGTGTCACAGGAATGCACGGCCACCTTACAAAGTCTTCAGGGCAGGGAACTTCACCTGGGAATTAGGAAACACTTGGTGTCTCCTCCAGAGACACCAGGAGAACATCCACTCCACTCAGAATATTCATTCTTCAGGTCACACTCTGTTTAAATGAACTCCCTGCATAGCCTCCAGCCAAGGTCAGCAGATGGTGTGGTCACCATTGAGTCTATTGGGAAACCAACGCCATTCCGGCAGCCCCTGGGAATCTTTGTGACCAAGCTCAAGAGCAAAATATCCCATTTTCTACCACAGAGGCTGTGGTGTGGGTTAGTGGTAGTGCCTTTGTCTGGATTGTGCAAGACTAAGTTCATCCCCAGTGTCCCCTCTACTTCAAAATGTCTATCAAAATATTAGAGTAGCTCATTTATACTTGCTGGTCAGCCTCCCTGACCCCCCCCCCACACACACACACACACACGCACCTTGAATCCAATGTCAAAGTTGTAAAAGAAGGGCTCTCCCCCCTAGCTTCCCCACACCACTCTCCACACAGTGAGATGCCGTCCCACCCTCCTCTGGCAGTTTGGCCTTGCACAGAGCAGATCTTTGTTGTCAAGCCAGCCATGCCCACAGCAGAGTAGCTGGTCCTAGGGCAGCAGGTAAAGAAGTATTCTGTGTTCTACTCTTTGCCCAGCGTGGCTCCTACCATAGTGGACATTTTCCACATGTTCTGTTTTGGAGAGCATCAGTTCCTTTAATAGCATGTGGCAGCTGTTTTGCTGCTTTGAAACACTGAGGACCTCTGTGATGTGAGAATTTCCCCAGATTTCCAGCTTCGTTTCAACAACTACAGTGTTACTGTCTTGCTCTGGTGACTCTGTAGTGTGTTTTGGTTTGGGGTTCATCTGTCAGGTGTTGCGACACCCCTGCACTGTCTGAGTAGGCTAGGAAGGTCACTTGGCAGCCTTCACAGGGGTACCACCTCCTTTGTTAGGTTACTATTATTTGGTAAACCCCTAACTTTTCTTGGAATTTATTCTTATCATCTGATAATTCAGTAGTAACATGAATATTATCCCAGGAAAGTCATCCATTAGAATTAGCTTATAAGAATATAGAAAAATTATTTTGTCTGTCCAGATATACCCAGCTTTATTATTGTGGTTATTATTTATGTGTATGGGGGTTTTGTCTGCATACACATATGTCTGTGTACCACATGTATACCTGGTACCTACAGAGGGGAGAAGAGGATATTGGATCCCCTGGAACTGGAGCTACAGGTAGCTGTGAGCCGCCATGTAGGTGCTGGGTAACCACTGACAGCTCTCCAGCCCCCACCTACATTATTTTTAAGTGCATAGAAGGAGGAAAATACTTTAACTAAATCTCAAATTTTGTAAACATCCTCCAAAAATAGCCATTTCCCTGAAGTTGCTTTCAGAAGTGAAAGTCAATAAAGTCTGTGGAGAACTTGGGATCATGAAAATGATATCTGTAGTTTCTAAGGGCCATTCATAGCCTGCAGCTCAAATTCACTCTATGGCCCAGGCTGGTCTTGAACTTTTGTCCTCCTGCCTCAGCCTCCTGTGTGTCCAAACAAGTTCCACTTCACCTAGTGTCCATATTATTCTTAGACTCCACCTTTATATAAACTAACTTGCAGGCTAAATGGAAATGGCTTTTAGTCCTCAAGATCAGAGTCCTTGTTGAATAATTGTGAAATAATTTGGTTAAATTACCTTGTAGCAGATAATACTTAGAGTATATTTTATTTCATAATTTTTCACTTAACAGGCTGATGGTGGAGCTAAAAGTTCACATGTATTCCCATTTAATCACCCTCTTTTAGGCTTTGCCACAAACGGGACTCAAGGCATTTTCAGATGGTTGTACATTTCTAATTGTTTTCCACCTAGTCAACTCCTCATGAATATGAAATACCAACAAAAGGTCCCAGGGGTCTTTTGTGATTAAAGTCCAAAGTACACTTTTAGCTTCTACTGTAGAAGATCTTTGGGATTAGTGAAACCCATGAAAGAGAAACCATCCAAGTGATACTGACTCCTCCTTCCTAGAAATCAGCCATTGAACCCTCAGATGTCAATCATTACAACTGACCCCTTACTTCTTCAGGGGGTTTCATCAGTCAAGTAGACTGTTGAGTCATTTCTCACCCAATTTGACAGCACTTTCTCAAGACCTGAAATTCTCTGAATGACTAATTTTCTTGTCAGTTGTATTTTTACTGCTGTGAGACTCTGATTGATGGTATTGCGAGGCATTTTCTCACTTGTTGAAGAAAAGGTACTCCTGGAGAAGTAGAGAAGACAGATATGGTTAAAAGGCTGTGATTAAAGATGTGTTTCTCTCCAGCCAGTCCCCAGGGAAGAGTAGACCTGACCACTTCTAATGAAAATATGGACCAAATCCACGGCCCCCTTGGAGTGTCTCAGATCCTGAGAGGAAGCTTTTAGTTCCTTTGCTGATGGCCTTGGGATATGAGAGCAGACCGCCTCCAAAAGTCTAATTTAATAGCCCAAGGAAAATTTGTTTTTTCCCCCATTTCCATTTGTTCTTATCATTTCCTCAGAATTACTCTTAAACTTAGTTATATCTGTGTTTTCTTCTTTTTGAGCAGTAGTGGACTACCCGCCTCCAAGAGTGTATCATTAGGGCTGGAGACCTAATCTAATATCTTATACCTCCATGTGTTTCATTTCCTCTTCCAGAGTATCCACTTCATGCGATTGCATTATTCAATCAAGTCTCCTTTTCATGTCACCAGGCTGTGACATTTACATTGAATGATTCATGTATTTGCAGTCTTAAATAGTCTAGTATTGAAATTTGCATTCTACCGAAAGACAAACAGACTCTCCATGGAAAGGATGCATGGCTTTAGAATATAACTGCATCTGCTCCCATTCTGGTCATTGTGGAATTTCATCCATTTATTTAGAGTGAGGCAGGGCCACCTGAACCCACCTAGCAGATACCCAGAAGTGCATCAGGTCAGGGCCTCTGATCCTAACTGTGATCCCCTTGATCTCTGTCAGGCCCTTCTGTCCCCAACTTCTCCCACCTTTCCTGCCTTTTCCTCTTCATTCAAATGTATGTATGACACATGCCTCCAAAATATATCACCTGCTTCCTGAAGTGTGTAAAGAAAAGATGAAATTTTAAGTCTTTTCTACAGCCCATAGGTGGAACATAAGGATGCGCCTCTCCCAAGGGCCACTAAACACTGAAATGAGACCACTTTGCTGTCTTCCCTCAAACCATTCAGACCAGAGTCATCCCATCCTCACCTATGCTTTCTGCTGTGCCCTCCCCACTCTTGATTCCCATCACCCGACCTGCACTCTGGTAGCTGTTTCCTACCACCTCTTCAGAGCCATCCCAGACCTGTTATGACCTCTTTCCTCCCTGACACTATAGTAAGGACATTTGCCTTGCTGTACAAATGTGTCTTTCTAACAGTGTTCTGTCTGGTGAGGGTGGGTTAGCTGGGTCTCATGTCCTGGTTACAGAAGCACACAGATTGGATGCTCAGTAAAAATTCTGAATTTATCAGAGCCTCTTTTGTACTAAGCAAGCACTCCACCACTGGGCTGCCCCCGCCCCCCTGCCCCAGTACACATTACTTGAATAAATACTTGAATGAGGGTACATTTGGGTTTTGAAATGGCAGTTGTTTTAGATAAGGCTTTCTAAGCAGATTATAATTTCACATACAGACCATGTGCACATGTAATATTTTACCGTCTCCAGATTCAGCCCCCCCCCCCCGCCATTCGTAGTGCATAATAAGACAAATAGACATAGCTTTGTAGAAGAGGGTATATTCCTGGAGCAGGACCCTCACTTCATGGGTGGCATTCTTGTCCATCCTTGACCTGAGCTCTTTGATTCCCATCTCCCAGCATCACCCATGACTTTCTGAGTGTTGAGCTCTGAACAGAACCAAAGCCCTAAACACAGCACTTCTCTTTTCTGCTTTCCTTAAGTCATTGTCCCCACTAACACCCAGATGTGTGCCTTTCACAGCAACTCCCCTCGGGAGTAAGAGAGGAAATCTGTAAACCCCCACTTAGTTGTTTTTTTCAGCAACCCCAGAAAGCTAACCTGGGAGCTAGCTCTGTGATGAGATGGTAATCACCCCGATAGACTAAGGGGTATTAGTGTCAGCACTGGGACAGAATTCTTCAGAGGAGCATGTGACAACTATCTGACATTCTGAAACGTGACTTCCTCTCCCTTTATAGATGGCCACTGGAGTGTAGAGTTTGGCGGCCTCAAAGATGGCTAGCTTTGGGCTTGTTTGTGTCACTAATAAGTTGCTGCAAGTGTTAGGAAACTTCAGGACAGGGACATGATCAGGACAAGAACATGAAGTGACTGGCACACACCCCAATATCAGGAGGCAGCCTTCCCCTGAAGCTGGTCTGAATATCATGTCCACACTTGGAAAATGTAGAGAAAGGCTGAGCAACACAGGTTCCAAAGGATTAAAAAAAAATGCAGCCTGCAGAATGCCCTTTCCAAACTCCAGTTGAAATGCTCAATAGTCAACCATCATAGAACCTGAGTAAGGAGAGGAAAGGGGGGGGGGATAGAAGGAGAGGAGAGAGAAAAAGAGCGAAGAGGAAGATTAAAATGGGGGAATTGTTGGTTTTCTGTATTCCTTGTAGTCAGCATGGCCTGTGTGTAGAGTCAGCTTAAACATGTGTACCCAGGTTTACATTGCAGATTAGTTTTTGTAGCCCACACATATTTAAGTCTGGTGGTTTGTCCTCATTGGGAGTGTAGCTCCCAACCTTGCACGATATCCGGAACTTGACCCATGTATTCTGGAATTCAGGATCTTCACAGAGAACAGTGAAAGTTAGAAACTCTGGACTCTCATCCCAGTTCTAGCACAGGGGGTAAGAAAGCACTTGACATTTTCCTATCAGTAATGTAGTTTGCTTGCTGCAAAGCCTAGCCAGGGGTTCTCCTAGCTCATTCACTGCAATGTTCCTTGAACACAACCTATGAACCCACACTGAGGGAGCAAGAACAGGCCCTACATATTTACCATGGGAATCCTGGGCAGCGGGTTCCTAGGTAGGCGCCCATGAATCCACTCACATCCTTATTTTACCTCTAAGACAACTGAAGCTGCAAGTTGGAGCCCCTCATCTTTGTCACTTGTCTTTGGAGGAAAGGCCAGAACTAAAACCTAGGCCTTTCACCAGAAGCAAACACCTTTCTTCCTTCACATTGCTGCTATTCTAAAATATCAAATAATAATCTGACTAAAGTTGGAAGCAACAGGTTGGATTCCCAGCAGCGTCTGCAAGGTGTATTGATTGTAAGTGCTGGAGACCTCCCAGTGGAGTATTAATAACTCATGAAATTTGTATGTAAAATAGTAGGAGTAGTTTGTGAAGGATGCTCAAATACAACCAGACCTAGCAGCTGTAGTCCCAGCAGTTGGCAAATAGAGGCAGGAGGATGGCAAATTCCAGGCCAAGCTAGGCTACACAGTGAGACCTCACTGGCAGAGAGGGGCAGTATACAAATACAAGATAGACTTCTGCTTATTAATTTGAAAGTTCCCTGAGTTAAGTGACCAAAGAGAAAACTGCTCCTTTGGAAGTATTGGTATTATATTAGTGAGGTAGTTATTTAGAACAGAATTAAAATTTTTGTGTTTATTGAAGTACTTTTAGGAGAGCAAAGAGCAGTGCCTAGTATTAAAATGGGTGTCAGATTTATGGCTCAGTACCTCATCAGCCACATGCATATGCCTGAGAAGGCTCTTGCAGTCAATTTGATGTCTACTGTTTTTCCCCCCTGAGGTTCTGAGGATAGTAAGTGTCAGACAATATTGCTTTAGTTTGCCCTTGCTCATAATTCTAATACATTCAGTATTGGATCTGATCCTCGGGGTAAAGTGTTTATTGTGTAAACATGAGGACGTGAGTTCAGATCCCTAGTACCCATCTAAAAGCAGGACACAGCAGCATGGTTCTGTAATCCCAGTGTGTGATGGGGACACAGAGACAAACAGATCTGAGGGCTCACTGGCCTACCGATGCAGCCACAGTAGCACGTTTTAGGTCTCAAAAATTATTAAGAGCAATCAAGACTTTTGACAAGATCTCTACTCTCCACACATAGGTTCATGTACTCTTATGTACCATCACTCACTCATGTACACATCTACATGCATACATATACCACACACAAATAAATCAACAAACCAGGGCTGTATTTTTGCTAAGGCTACCGAACAAGTGATTGGGGGCCTTCATGAATTCTTGGCTGTTCGAAGCACTGCCTGAGCTGGGGTGGTATTTGCCTTCTTTTTGTTATAGTGTTTAACATGCTCTGGCTTGGACCCAAGTTAGCTGCATTTGATGTCTCTTAGTCTTACCTAAGCCCTGATAGATGTTTGTCTAAATGACAACACCCAGTCTAATGCCAGTCCACACTGCTGAGAGGGTGTGGAGAGTGTGACAGTCTAGGGCCTGAATGGCAAGACTGGGAACCTTCTGTGAAGGATCATTTCCTCCTTCAGTATCCAATTCTGGAAGCACTTTGGTTCTCTCTGTTGTCTGTAGCTCTGTGATACAAGAGCAGACCATAAATACTCACAGAGTGGGAGAATCCCCAAACTTGATGACTGCCCCCTGTGAGTGCAGTTCTGGACCTCCTCCTAAGAGCCCAGGTCTCTGTCATGACAGGGACCAGCCTCTTGACAGTTGGATGGTGTCACTCAGGATGTGGGTGATGGACAGCCACCTGGGATCCGTGTGCAGTAGTTCTTCTGTAGGTTTGATTGTGAGTTTGATTAACAAGGTTACTTTCCAGATAAGTCTTCTATGGAGAATCTAGCAAAGGGAACACACATTTCTGTGTTGTTCACCGTTGTTTCCAGCTCTGTATGTGGATGTGTTGGACACAGTGGGGCCTTTCAGGAAACAGCAGGAAGACACTAGGCAGAGTGTGACCGGTCTTTAGAAGGATGTGTCTGCTCTAACCCAGGCCCACAAGCAGACTGTACTGAAAGGGGGGAGCATGAATTGAACGTTGACAGTGGGCCACAGCAGTCTGAAGGCTCAGGTGGTTGTCAGCCATAAGTTTAGCTCAGCTCTTTGAGTAATTTGTCACGCCTGGCTCAGCCCCTGCTGGGCCAGCACGTGCCAGCTTAGTGTGAGAGGGCCTGTTCGCCAGACGGCCACTCAGGCCTAACGTCCTGCTGTTCCCCCGACCTGCGGCTCGCTGGGGCCATACACGGAGGGCCGCTCTGTGGTGACAGCCAAGTGCTGTGCAGAATGAGCATGCTCATAATGAGACGTGAATGGCATTAGTGGGTCCCTCTAGAATTGGGCCTGAGCAGGCGCCTCTCGCTGAGGAAGTTTGGCAGCCTGTTCATTAAGGCAAGTCACCAGGAGTTCAGCCCACAGCCCAGGAGCCAGCTCTGGAGCATGCTGCCCAGGCCTAGGGCTGTTGTGACCATCCATAGAAAAAAATCATAAATCTTCAGAGGGGCCACTTTTGAAAGCCTCCAATACATTTTCTTCAACAAGGAATTGTGTAGAGCAAACTTCAAGGAAAATTCTAGCACGAGGCAGATCCCGATTCTACTGTCTTCAGTGTACACAGGTCAGGGGGCTGCAGCTCTTGTGACTATTGAACACTTGGAATACATGGAGTGGAGCACAGAAGTGTAGTTGTTCCTTTTGCATTTCAGTTCATGCACATTTCAATTTTGATAGTCACATGTGGCGACCAGGTGACTCAGCACTGCTCCAGAATGGCTCTGGTCCCCTCACGGTGTGACACCATCCCCTGAAGACAGATACAGGAGGAGAGAGCCTGCATCCAGAAATCAGTGTCAGGACCTTGCCAAAAGAAAAGAAGAGTGTCTCCAGTTTTAAAACAAAATACAGAGAAGCTACTTGGAAGGGTGTAATTGTTCCCAACTTATAATTTCCAAGTGGACATCTTGAAAAGATTGTTTTAAGATATACAGAATCGTGTTTCTTCTTTGCATCCCTAGATAACTAACCAAGGGGGATCTACATTCCCTGGGTTTTGTGTTCATGAAGAAATAGCACAATTTTCAAAATAATCAAAACACATCCTTTAACTTTTGCATCGATAATGAGGAAGGGGAAATGAGACATCATGCCAGCTTCCCCCAGCGTTAATTCCTAAAGTTCTATGTACAGCCCTCCATTCATTGCCAGATCATTCTGACGTTTCCTGTTGTTGGGAGTGCATGATTCTTCACCTTCAGAGGAAACAGAAGCTCACACAAAAGGGAAGATTTGCTTTCTGCCCTGTGAAAGGCTGCCACAGGCGGGGGTCCTATTAAGGCAGCTGGAAAGTTGCTTCGGCCTGTTCCGCTTGTAAGTTTTATTGGTGACTGGTTTTTGATTACACATTTTAATGTTGTGTGTTCCAGGCTGCAGCTTTCATTAGAAGGCAATGGTTTTTCTCATTCTTTTTCTGCTATTGCACTGTACACCATTTGCTACATCCTCCATATCCATTCTTATTTTCTAATGCTCATCACTTACCCCAGCCCGATGCTCTGATGCTCTTGCAGAATATAACTCCTGGCCTTCTCTTTTCAATAACTTGCCTTTTCTTACTTTTGTTGAAAGTATTCGCCGCCATAGAACCAGCTCTTACTTGAAGTATCAGTTCCCTATGTTGTTACACTAAGAGTTCTCATTGACCCAGATCGGGAGTGGAGATGAAGGCTGTCATCACTTTATGCCATTACTGTGCTGTCACAATCACTCACCTCTCTTGTCCTTGTGTAAGGCAGCCTTAGATGTAATATAGTGCTTTGATAGAATCCTGTAACTTTCGGTGCACGTATTTCTTAATGATATTACTGTTGGATATAGTTGAAGCCCGACAGAAATCTAGGCCTTAAAACTAGCGTCTCACCATTATGTGTGACAAATATCTAACTTTCTGGCAAAAAAGCTAATGAGTTTCCAAGATGCATTTTCACACGGGACGAGGAAAGCCTAGTAACTAACTGCATTTAGAACAAATTGCCAGTCGCTCCACGTGCCATTTGCACGTGCGTTTGTCTCCTTAACCAATTACTGCAGCTATGAAGAGCGAGCTCTGTATCTGGAAGCAATAATTCAGAACCACCGGGAAGTCATGACATTCGAGGATTTCGCGGCTCAAGTCTTTTCTCCCTCTCCCAGCTACTCTCTCAGTGGAACGGGTGAGTGTCTACATTATTCTCCTCCCTCCCGCTTACGATGCGTTTGAGTAGCAGATGTACACCTGTTTTTCACAGATAAATGCTTGCAAATTTAAGAAGAACATTCACCCTCTGAATCAACTAATGAATTTCAAAAGGAATGATGACATTCATTTTAATTTGTTTTGTATCCGAGCTGTTCGCTGTGTTTCTTTCTTCAGCTATCCTGTTAACCCTCGAATCTAGCAAGGTTAATGAACTTTTTCTCAATAATGTGCTCCGGTTCATTCAGGAGTGTGGGTTTCTTGCTGAGCTGGGAATATGTTGTTTAAAAGCGATGCCCAAATCACTGCGTACTTATCAAAAAAAGAGTTCTCACAGTTGAAGCCGTTGCTACTAATGCTAAATGGGGATTATGCCGCTGAGATACGAGGGTCAGGGATTAATGCCGGAGACATGGAAGGACAGTGTCCCCAGGCCCATCATTACAGAGTGCCGCGTGCACGCTGCTCTCTGGAGTGGTTGGTGTCATGCGGACAAGCCACCGACCAGAGCAGCACCTGGTGTGGAGCCTTTAGAAAGTAGCTTATAATGGCTTTCATTTTGTAAGCCAGTGGAAGTGCAGAATTTTCCATTTTTTTTTTAACTATCTTTATATAATATTATCAATTTGAAAAAATATGTGCTGCCACTTAAATTGTTGATATGATTATTATGGCTTTTTCGTCAAAGAATATAATTATTACTTGTAAATTTCTGCATGTTGTTACAGATTAATTGCCTGTCAGAGAGTAAGTGGGATATTTAGTCTCCACATGTTGAAATTCTCAATGAGGGGCTTCCTTCACCTTTCCTGGTTCAGCATAGCTATAAGTATGCTTAATAGATTTCTAGCTTGTGCTAATTGCCTCTGAACACAGCTTTGCTTCTCCTGTGCTGACTTGTTAACAAATATCTTACACACAAAGTGAAAAAAAATCAAATTCAGTGAAATAAATCACTTACAAATAAAATCAGCCATGCGGCATTGTTTAACATCGCTGGCTTCAGTCTGTGCCTCTTGGAGCTTTGTTGGGAGATAAGAGAGAGAGGCAGGCACTTGCATGGGGAGCCAGGAGCAGCAGGCAGAAGGCTTGGGAGATAAGCAAGCTGGCCGAGGTGCGGAGCTCCATTTACATAATCACGACTCTGCTTCCTGGTGAGGCGAGAGAAACACAGGGATGGCCTCTATTGATCTTTGTTGAACTGGGATACTGAGCAACATGAGAAAAGCTTATAACTTAAAGCTTTGATTAATGTTTCTTACATTAAAAAAGTAGAACAGCTGTGAATTGAATTCTTTTATACACTCTGCCAGCGTTCTATCTGAGACAAAAACAAATCTGTTTTAAGGGAAATGAAGATTTCATACCCAGTCTGGCTAGCGCTTTAAAATTGTGTCTAATTTTTCAGTGAACAAACACGAGGACTCCACAGCAGCACAGCAAGCTAGTGCTTCAGAGCTGTCTTCAGCCTCTTCTCACCCTTTGCAGGCACTGAGACTTGGTTTTCAGTGCAGGCTCTTGTTTTTGTTTTTAACTTTTAAGAAAACATTTCATTGCTTTAAAAAAAGGAAAAATATGAAATAAATAAATATTAAAATTTCTTAACTTTTATTTTTAAGGCTGGCGATTATTGATGTTACTGAAACAATGATAGGTGTTATTTTCTATGTATATTTTACCCTCTGTATAAATAAAGTTCACAATTATTCAAACCAGTTCAGATTCAGTTCCTAGGTAACAGCTTAAGTGAGACTGTAGGAGCATTTGGGTTTGTGTGACCACTTGGGGGAGAGTGGTTAATAGGTTTTTTTGGAGAATGTCTTTTAAAAAAATTACTTAATAACATTTCTGACAGCTTGTCAGGACAGGTATTAGAACTTTTATGGAGCAAGAAACCTAATATAGACACCAAAACAAATGTGGTTCGTCCTTTTTTCAGATCAACATCAGCCTCATATTTCATGGAGTTTACAGCTTCTATTTGCCCTTCCTAGTGATTGGAAAAGAACTGAAAAGAAAGTCTATTTGAACTACAGTGGGGGGCAGTACAGTGGGGATGGGGTTCATCAGCCCAGTGCACAGGCACTGTCTCAGAGCTGTGTTCTTCCTGGCTTCTGCGCAGACTTGACTTCTACAGAATCCCTCCCCCTGCTTCTGCTTTCACAGAGGAGAACAATTTTCACTTATTCACAGTGCTTTTTATTTTCTTGGGACAAGCACAGTCAAACCCAGATGAGCCCAGCCCAGCCAACTTACACTCAGAGACTGAGGTGAAGCCTGCTCTTCCAAGCAACAAACCAACTGGAAAAATTGACCCTGAACTGCTTAAGCTCCCACAGTGCACACGGGCCCTAGTCAGACTCTCTGTGACCATCAATGTCATCAAAGCAGAGCCTTGGGCTCCTTATATACATATGCACAGATTTTCCTAGGCTTTGTTTGTGTCTTCCCAACAAGGGGCTTTTTCTTTCAGGAGGACACCTGAACTGTATAATATACCACAGCCCCCGCCTCTAGAGAGAAGGAAATGTGCCCTGTGAGCCTGGCCAGAGACACTACTAATGGGAAATGTCTGTGCCTCTCACACTCCCTAACCACGGAGCCCTGGGGGCCAGAGCACCCAAATATGTGCACTTCTGTGCATGATGCATCATGAGCTCCCAATAGGGAAACAGGTCTAATATATGAATTCAACTTCTGTCAAGAGCCTTTAAAAGAGGATTCATCTCCCAATCAGAAATGCTATTTTAAAGCAGCCTGCCCCTTGTATCTGTTGCATCTATTGCTTGAATTAATAATACTCTGTATGAAAGGTATTTGGACGGCTTTTTCCCCTAGCCCTGTCTGTGGTTTGCCTTGTGATCCCTCCCCTTATTGACAAGTAATAATAATCTAAAAGATTGCTGATATTAACAGCTATATGTTTTATGCATGCATATTTGTATTCACTTAACTAACCCACACAGCTATGGGAACAGAAAGAGGACTAAGTTTATGTTTTCATGTTATCAAGGAAGGGGGCCAGCAGAGACGCCTGTAAAGGGTTAACTGGAATGGGCACCCTCGAGTGCTGGGGAGGGACTGATGTAATCACTGCAGCTCACAGCCAAGTGCATCTGTTCTCCATGAGGTCATTCTTCTGCATGCTAATGACTTGGAGAATCCAGTCTGATGTTTGACATTATCCAAAGGGATGTAGTGTAAATCTTTACCTTTGGGAGCTGCTCTTAGTGAACAAAAAGGGGAAAGAAACTTGTTTGGAATTGCATGGGAGTTTCCTTGTTACTCTTCTTCTCTTTGTTTGTTTGCATTTCGATTGTTGTTTGGGGTTTTTTGTTGTTGTTTCGGTCTTTGTTTTATTTTTCCTGGAATTGCTCTAAAAATTATGTCTGGACCTTAAAATCTGTGTCTGTTGATAAATGAATCCCAAAGTAACTATTGTGGTCACAGCTAGCAATTTGTCAATTGACATATGGTAGATATGTCTCCTGTAATATATAACTTTCGGGATTGGTACTTTGGTCAGAAGTTGATGAGACTATGTTTTATGCTGAGGAATGTCTAAACCAAGCTCAAAATTTGTTCTCAGTATCTCTGGATTGGCTGGTGTTTTCTTGAGATGCCAACACTGTTTATGGCTCCTGCTCACTTCAATATTGCTATGGAGGGCCAGCAGAGGGAGCACAGGTCTTTGTTTATTTGTTAGCCTCAAAAACAGCCCTTCATTTCTCCAAGACAGGGTCAGCAGTACTTTCTCCTTGATGACAGGTGGGTTTGTAAAGGCTCCAGGATATAAAACATATGTGAGAAAATGTGTCACCCTGATTTTGATCCACGATCTGCTGCTTGAATGTAGGTCATATTTGGGGCTTAAACCAGATTAGTCTGGGTCAGTCTTAAGATTCTGCCACCATCCAAAGCTGCAAACTTTCTTCTTTCTCAGATGTGTGTCTGGATGGCCTCTTGGAAAGGAATACTGTGCTCATCTGTCTCCTATGATAGACTTTTGTCACCCTTTTATGCTGTTCAGTACAACTTTAGACATTGCACTTGAAGTCCCTGACCTGGTGCTATCAGGTCCACTTGATGGCAGCCAGTGAAATGAATTCACAAAGCTGCAGACAGCACATCCTGTCCCAGCTCGGCCCCCAGGGGAGCCTGACGTGTGGACGCTGCACTAGTTCTGTAGGCCCCTGGCCCATGCCCTGAGGGCTGAAGCCCCAGCAGCTTCCATGCGTCTGTGCTCACTGTCATTCTGCATTCAGGTCCCAGAAGGAATATTTTGCTGGGTAGTTAATGATCAAGTTAGCCTCCAGAAACAGACAGGTAAACCCCAACCCTGATCCAACAAGCTTTTCATGTTGACCGAAAGGGTCATCCTCCTGTGTAGTCATCCAGTCAGTGATCATTCTTTTTCTCCTTCCCCTCCCTCCATCCCTGTTAAAACAGTCGCAGGAAGGCTTAGATTGATAGCACAGCTTATGCTTCTTATGTATTTACATTTATCATAGCTTAGGGAAACCAACAAAGAACATCATAGAATGTGGAGGTAGAGGGGACTTCAGGGAATATCAGGTCTAGCCTCACCTTAATAGCTTTGACTACAATGAAGCATAAATCATGAATGAGCAACCAAAGAGTGCAGACAAGTTGGACAACAGAGCCCTCACCACCCATTCCACACATGGACATGTCATCCGAGTGCCTATCCTGTGCTGATGGTCCCATTAAGTCAAGCAGTGGTGGTTTGTTATTGATATTAAAGCCCCAAATTAAATGCGAGAATTACATGTAAAGAACTAGAACTTTTCCTGAAACATAAATTCTCTTATGTCATTGCCAACTCAAGAGCTGACTTACACTCTCAGCACTCTTGACTGCCCCTGGCCAAAATGTTGCCATTTGTCCTACAGATAGATAACTACCCTCACCCCAACAGTCCCATCTGGCACCAACCTAGACCCCTTCCACACAGCCAGCTCAATGCTGACCCTTTTGCTTTTGTTTTGTAATTTGTAGACATATTTTTGAAAAAGTAAGAAGATAATGATAAAAAGTTCCTAACCACTCTTAATATCATCACCCAGACCCAGCTTGGCTCTTCGGAGAAACCAGTGTATTTCCAGTGTGGTCAACTTACAATGAATTTATGTAACTCTTACAAGTACAGGAGCATCTGCATTTCTGTCAACTTTTTTTTTTTTTTTTTTTTTTTTTAGCATTCGTAACTCTGTAGTGTGTGTGTGTGTGTGTATGTGTGTGTGTATGCGTATTGCATGCAAGCATTTGTTCAAAGTGGGCTATGAATTATTTAAAGAATAATTCATGCCATCTCTGTCTTATAACACATGCGACAGGAGTAAAATAGTAAGCAGACAGAGAGAAGTCAGGCTGTTGCTTTAAGTGGTACAGGTGTGTCTCTAGACCACAGATGTGTTGGGTCTGATGCAAGATGCAGAACAAACACCTATAATTACATTTTATCTGCCTTCTCCCTTCTCAATCTCTTAGGAAAAGTGGGTCAGTAACGAGCAATATGGTCAAAGCCTGGTGTTGGGAGAGAGGGAGGCGAGGAGCCAGGTTAATACCCAGGCTGGACAGTGCAGTTCTGAATAACTGAAACTCAATTCTGGGTGCTTTTGTAAGTGGTGCTGAGGGTTTTAGAGAGAACTCTCTATGGCTCTGCTTGGCACCATACTTGGCTTTGTGCTTATTCATCCCTATATGCTTTTAACACTCTGTTACTCTCCTCCTGTTGCTCTGGGAGACAAGCAGAGGTGAGACATATTTTTCCATTTGGTCAGCTAGAAAGAGATGCTGCAGCCTGCCAAATGCGACATATCTGAGATGGCTCTGCCTTCCATAGGCTGCTCCACTGAGCAGACCTGTGAAGGGTACTTAAGGATACACACAAGGTTCTGGGAACCTTTAGAAGGCCTAGATCTCTTCCTTTGTGGAGAACAAAGTCTTAAGGGAGAAAAGGATATATGCATGAAGGCTCTGTGTCCAAAAGGTGGGGGAGGGTGGGAATCCTAGATGAGTTATAGCAAAATGTGACTACAAATGAAATCGACCCTGCTCACCAGTGACTTGGGCCACTTAAACTGAGACTCCACTGAGTTAGATCATCTGTCTTATGATCCTGGAGCTTGTGAACAGGGGCTTGCCTCCCGTGTCCTACACCATCCACTAATCATCTAGCATTCACCTTTGCAACACTGGTTAAGACCTAGGATGCCTGAGAACTAAAAGCCTTTCCACAAGACGTGAGTAGATTGAGGAGGAGCAGAGAGAATGCTGCCTCTCAGACACTCCTGGTCCCTCCAGAGCCTGGCCAGTGCTGAGACTTGATTGAGTTCATAGCTTCAGAGAATGGAAGGGAGCTGATGTATTGGACTTGTCTAGAATGTGCTTGTGGAAGCACCTTGGAGTGTCTGTTTCCTGTAAGATACTGTAGTTGGTCAGTCCCACTTTCCTGGCCTTCCAAGATTTTATGTGCAGGTGGCATCTCTTTCCTGCCTGACTGCTAATTATGACTCAGGGGAGACTGAAGCAGTTACCAAGGGATGCCAGCAGGTACCAGAATCTTTCTTAGGCAGAGTTTGGGGAGTGGGTCTTAATTAAAGCTTATTTAAAATAACCTTTAACGTTTGAGTGAGACAAGCCCAGGGTTTGGGACACCCGGGCTCACATTCTTTGTGAATGGCAGGCAGTTGTGGTGTCCGTGTCAGTCTGGCCTCGCAGGTGATCCATGTGAGGCCTTAGCAGCTGGGGCTTCCTGGAAGACTCAGCGATTTTGCTCAGATTTTCACTTAGCAAAGAGCAAACTCCAGCAAGGCCAAATGAAGCTCTTGGACTGGCATTGGAGTCTGCTGTTGGCTAGAAGGAATGTTTTATGCTGTCCTTTCCAGGTAACACTTGGGGGTGGGGGAGACTTATACATTTTCTTCTTAAAGCCTCACAAAAAACTGAATAGAAAAAAAAAAAAAAAAACTCTTGAAGATGGGAAACATGCCAGTCAATATTGCAAGAGGATGGATAGATAGGAAGAAGGGAGGGAAGGCAAAAGAACTGTCAGCATTAATATGGCCAACATTGAATTCTTGGTGTAGAAGAAGGTTCACAGCACTATTGTAGAGAAAGAATAACCAAAAGCCTATTTCTCACCACTTAAAGAATATAAAAATGATAAAGTCCCAGATGATTTTCACCTCCCTATGCCCCCACCCCCTAGACACCAGCTGGAGGCCACAATGAGGTACAGAAATTTTGGCCAGCTTAGAATCCTGGTGGTACCCACACCTCTCCTGCAGCTCCCCCAATCAGTAGGACAACAGTGTCGTTCCCCAGAGCATCTCACAAACCCCACAGGATGGGGCCTTCAGACAGTCACTCCACACCCATGAGTGTCCTAAGGACTTACTAGGAGAGGCCCCACCATCCTCGAGGCTGTCTCCCAGATAGGGGAGAACTAAATGCCATCAGGAGCTCCTTGGTGTTATGCAAAAAAGCCGGGGAGAGAGGGTGAGTGCTGAGAAGAAACTATCCCAGTATGGAAGTGCACATTAAAACAGGTCAGCAAAGGCCTCACTGGGAATGTGATACTGCCAAAAACTCTGGAAGGAGCTAGGGCAATGGGCCCCAAGTGGAAGCCAGGCAGGGAGTAGTGGGGGTGGGGAGTGAGGGGGACCCTCACTAGTAGGAGCTTTCTTGACACTTCAGGAAGCAGTGAGGGGCTGGGGCTGGGAAGAATAGAGGCAGGAGTAAATGCAGATTCCAAAAGTCAGAGCCACCCTGCAGATACAGGGGAAGCCATGGCCCATAATCTAGTGAGACAGACAAGCTAATAGAGAAGCAGGGTGACAAGGTATTATCATAGTTCCAAGGGCTCAGTCTGGCTTCTGTGGAGAGACTGTACATTGGAAGCAAGGATAAGTTAGATAAGACCTCATTCATTCTATCTTCACCTGGCACACAGCAGGCCTGTGATTCTGTGATGAACACTCAAATACTGTGGCAGTGCAGACATCCCTCAGGAAACTTTGCTGTGGGTACATTGTGTCCCACACCACAGTACCATGGAATAGAATCCTGCACCTTGGGTACCCAGGTGCAAAGAATATGGTGGCACCCGTCCCTGTACGGGAAGGTGTTGCAGGTAGAGGAAGGTGAGCATGAAGCAGGCAGGACTCTGATCTGAAGCCATTCATCCCACTGCGGCCTTGAGGAGCTATGCACATAGCTATGGCCAGTGCCTAGAAAATCAATGACTGAGTGACCCAGAAGGACAAGGATGTAAGGCCAAAATTCCTGCAGTCCTGTCTCACCCCATGTGGTGGTGCAGGCTACTTGAAAGGCCAGAACAAGAGGATCCCTTGAGCCCAGGCAGTCAAGGCCAGCCTGGGGAATGCCCCAAGACCTTTTCTCAAAACAATAGGTAAAGGTCTCTAGGACACTCGGCAGACTTACTGTTGACAACAGGCCATTTCTGTGCACTTTCCCCACATCTACCCTGTGAGGAAGGCTTGTCTCCTTAGCAGGTGAAGGACTGAGGAGGGCGATGTTTTCCTATCAGGTGGCTGGCTGGTCATGTCTAGGCTTAGCACTTAGGTCTTTCTAGTCAGGGTCCCTTCCTTTTGGTGCCCATTGTGTTAGAACAAATCCATGGGAGTGGACAGCCAGGTAACCAAGATGAATTCTTTTATTGTGCCAAAAGCAAAACATTCTCCTCAAAGGCAGAAAGGACTAATTTGTTGGATTTATGGCCTGGGCAAGTTATGGTTTGAGTAGCAAATGCTCTTCTACTTTGACCCAGACAACTGAGGAATGTAAGCAGTGTGAACTGTGTTATTGTCTGCTCCGAACTTCAGTGAAGTACATGGCAAGAGCTCTTGTGGAGAAAGCCTTGATCTCATGTCCACACTGCCTCCTGATGGTCTAAAGACAACAGGAGAGTTGTTTGGGTGCTCCAAGGTGAGTCCAAGGACTCCAATACTTGGAATAAATGATCTATCATAGGGCCATAGTAGTCTCAGGCTCATTCCCAGCCCCAAGGAGACTTTCTATCAATAAAACTACCCAGGAGTCTCAGTCGCTTCCCTGATATTTCCCTGGACACTGAGAACACACTAGAACTCACAGTCTCCTCGGAAGAGTCTGCAGACCTAACTGCTACTTTGGTTTAAAGCTGCTGCTCATCAAAGGATTCAAAAATACAGTTGTGGGTGACAGGCACACCAAAACAGGAAGTGCAGAGGTGGAACACCACTAGCCCCTCCCTAGACCGTCCACTCTTGAGTTGTCCTAAGAGAGAGAGCTGAACTCAAGTTATAGGACACCTTGGAGTCAGCCTTGGTCACTAGGAGCACTGTGTACCTGCAGGAAGTGTGCTTGTTTTGACGGTGGTGAAGATAGAGAGCTCAGCTAAATAGGTGTTGGTGACATCCACATGGCCTCATCACTACCCTGTCCCCTCCTTTCTGGGCCCACAGGAGATTTTTCTCCCTAAATCTTGAAGTCATTCTTGTGTTGCTTTTGGAATGAGGAGTATAGTGTTTTTCACACCACTTTCTGTCCTGTTTGCCTTGGGAGGAACTATAACTCAATAGTAAACACTTGACCACCGTGCACAAGACCCCAGCTTTCGTCTCCAGTACTGCAAAGGAAAAAGAAAAAAACTTAACAACAACAACAACAAAAAGGTTGTATTGAGATATAATTCGCATATCATGCCAATCATCCAAAAAAAGTATCCATTTAATACTTTCAGCATTTTCACAGATTGTACAACTATCTCCATGGTCTAATTCTAGAATGTTTCATTTCCCCTAGAAACAAAATAAAACCTCCTCATGGTCAATCTTCATTCCTTCCTCAAAGTCCACTGTCCTGTGAAACCACTGATCCACTTCCATTTCTCTGCATCTTCCTATCCTGGACATTTCATATGAATAGAACCAGAAAATAGGGTGACTTGGCTTCCTTCTCCTAACATGTTTTCAAAGCTCATTCATGCTACAGCATTCATTGTGTTCTTAAAAATTATCTGATCAGCATGTTTATACTTCGATAATTTCATTCATGTGTACATTGAAATATCATATCTACCCTGACTCCCCCTTTCCAACTTCATGTCTTCTTTTTATAACCCACTAAACTCAATTAGTGATGCCCATGTGTACATGGGTATAGGACCATTCACTGAAGCATGGGAAACCTACCATTGTCTATGCTCTAAAAGAAGAATGATCCTTCCTCCTTATTGGAGGCTTTTAAAATTACCAAACAGTTCATTCATCAGTTGATGGACATTTGGGCTGTTGAGAACAGCAGTACTCTATTAGCCATGCACTGTGGAACCAGGTGGAGAAGGCCGTCAGCCTCCCTTATGGTTACAGTGCAGCTGAAACTTTGCCATCCACATGCTTTGAGATATTGAGGAGGCCTGGACACCTTTCTAAACTGTGGCTAACTAGTCAGTTGGCACTGAACTATTAATTTTAAATGTGTAACTTAGTCATAGCTCCTAAGTTCACATAATAGTTGGGCGAAAGGAGAAATTCCAGCAAAGGTTTTTCTTAATGTCCCCACTGCCCGCTAAGGCCCTACACAAGTGTGCCTGCCCACAGTGCACCGTGCGGGTGCTTTCTTCTTTCCCCTATGCCTGTTGGTCCAGCTGTCCTGGCTTTCTGCTTCAGAACCAAAGTTGATGGGCAAGACCAACAACCAAACACTGGAAGCCAAGCCCAGTGCCAGGGCTGGAGCCAGAACATAGCCATTGCTGCTGGACTGGAAATACTGGAAGCTACTCTTGGCCATTTGGAGATGTTAATTAGGCTGGCAAATCCCCACTGGTCTTGGGCTGCCAGTGTTGAGTTGCGTGTGCAGGCTTTCCCATCCACTGCCTGCACCTGTTCCCCTCCTCAGAGCCATTCCAAGGGGTCTGAATACTCCTCCCCACACACACCCCATCAGTTCTCGGATCCCCCTCTGCCTGCCTTCCTGCTGGGAGAATAGTTAGCACTTGCCTGGAGCTGGAACCCCAGTCCGGGTCTTTCTCCCTCACCCATGCCAACTCTCAAAATCATTCTCTTTCTTAATTATCTTGAACCAGTTAATCATTTTCATACTAACTGTCCAGTAACAAGGATGTAGGGAGAGGCAGCCACGTTTCTTGTCTCCCTGGCCCAAATTTACCCCAGGTGGCAGTGCTGGACAGCCAGCTTTCTTCCAAAATAAGAAGCTTTGCTTCAGACTCCACTCCTTTGCAGCTGGAGGAAACATACCCTATAAAAGACCCACAGATTCTCAAATAGTATCTCTAGGCAGAGCTGCAGAGAATGCAAATCTCCAGCCATATTTGTTATTTCCTCAATTAAAAAGGAAAGTCCTTGTTGATACCCAGAATATTAAAGAAGTTATACAACACCAAAAAATAAAACACTTCTCTAAAAATGGCCTCTGGATTTTGCAGGCTTAAACTTTTGTATATGAGCTGCCAGTTGGCCAAAACTATGCTATTTGGTATCTGAGTTGGACTGTGAAAGGGTCTCCCCCAGGAGTCTCTCCAGCTGCTCCTACAAGAAAAGGAGGTGACTGCTAATTTTCTAACACCACTAATGTCCAAACATGCCTTCTTATTCAAGACACACTGTAACCCTGCAGTACAATGTCCTAAGTCACCCTGGAACCTCTCAGGACCCTTCTTTCCTAACTGGGCCTCTCCCTTCGGATACCACAGAAATGTGTGTGTCTGTGTATTTGTGTGCTCTACCTCCCCCACCCATCCACTAAGGCCCCAAAACCAAGGGTGGGTTTTATCTGCTGTATCCATTGATACAGCCTGTAACAGTACTTAAAACACGCCGTGTCTAGTAGATGAAGAGAAAGATGGTGGGGGGGGTGGCGGGGCGGCTTACACTTTGTACCTCTTTTCCTCCCAGGCGTCTTGTGTCTCCAAGTCTCTTCTCATCCCTCATCTCCAAGCTCAGTGTCCTCTCTTCCAGGCTCTTCGAATAGTGTGCTCTTTGCTGACCCCTAGGGTTGTACTAAGAGGCCCCCTGCTTCCTGGCCCCAGTAACTAGGACCTCACCCTTCAAGAGTACTGCCTGGATGTCAAGAGCAGGTGACATCTGAGCCCCATGGAATAATCAAGGCAGCCTCCAACTGCCTCTGCTTCTGCATCTCCTTAACTCAACCATGGATTGGCAGTTACTGAGATGCTCTTTGTGGGCCGGCACACCACACCAGGCTGTGTCTGGGGACCCTCAGGAGAGGAGCAAACCAGTCCTCATCAGCAATTACAAACAAGTCCTCCATTGTTAGTACGCCATCTGCTTTCTGGGTTTCTCCCAATCAAGGGCCTGTATGCATAGCGTAACTAGGGCCAAGGGGGCTGCAGGAGAGTGAGACCAAGGAGCCCCTTCCTAAAGAGCCTTTTCACACATAGGAGCACATCAGGAGCATGTCACTCTGAAGCCTTGGGTTCTTCCAACTCAAGGTAGACCCAAGCGCACAGAGGTGTGTGGCTCCTCCATTGGGTGAAATGGAGCCCTGCAGTATGGCACATTGGGAGAAATACAAAAATCTAGATAATTACATTATCATCTCAGGATAATTACATTATCATCTGTTATCCACAGTCAGCCTGGACAGAGCCTCTCATGCCCCCACATTGAGAGGCACTCAAGTTCATAGCAGGACAAGGAAGTGCCCCTTGGTCTTCCAGGGCTTGTCATGGATCCTGGCTTCCACCCCAAGTACTCTGTCGGTGGCCGAGTTTGTATCAATAGGAGACTGTAACTTCATAGAAGTGCACACACTTCCATCAGAGAGTCTGTTGAAATGGTGTTAGAAAGGCTGTGGCAGATGGGGTCCACAGAAAGTCTGAGCTTGTAATTGTGGCAGTGTGCACAGCGGTTCATGTCACTACTAAATGTCCAGCTTCACTAGGCATCTAGCTGTATGGAATTCAGGAGAATTGTGGGAGCACAAGGGTGGGGTAGAAGCAAAAACAGGGCATGTGCTGTGGAAAACATGGGGTGTACAATGGTGTGGAAGGAGTGAGGGGACCTGTCATAAGGAATAGGAAGCTGAGATCTTCCCTCAGGTGTGCTTCTGAGGACTCATCTGTAAAGACAGCACCAACTGGCATTGGGTCCCATCAAGTGGGTATTCAAGTGAACTTTGAGGAATGATACACAAGGCCTTAGGAATAGGGGTAGCTGGGGATACATGTGTTATCAGCACTGTGTTCGTTATCACGCTGCGACTGTGGAGGTGCAATCCTTCCACTCACTGGATTCTTATCTTCTCTCTCTTCAGATTAAAATACATAACGGTCTCATTATGACAGTTGAGCAAGGTAAGACACTTTGGTGTCCTCCTCCCCCTCCCCCCCCCCCACTGCAAGCCTCCCCCACCCATGCACAAGCCAAACCCTGCTTTGGAGGAGGGGTATTGGTTGACTAACACTTTAATGCCCACTCACCACCTTCTTAGGCCTCAGCGTTGCCTGCCTCCTGTCTTCTCCCAAGGGGCCCTGCCCACTCTCCTGTTCCTCCATGTCTGTGCTGCCTGTGGAGCCCCAGCTTTGCCTGCCTTTCTTCTGCCCGTACACCTGCCATCGTGGAAAATGTCTTTGTCGCTTCCCCTTTGTGTGGGGGGCTGCAGGGAGCCATGGGCACAGCCCCCCCCCCCCTTTTGTGTGTCGGGCAAGCCTGGAGAAGCAGGACGTTGAGATGAGCCGATAAGATGAAGCACAGGCTGGGCTGCCCTTTGACTGCTTGCCTTAGCAGAGGCCTCCAAAGGCCTCCACACGGGGAGGGCAGGCCATCAAGGAGGGCTGCTGAATAGAGCAGCTGGGAGAAGAGACGTAGACCAAAGATGGCCAAGTGCAGAGGGCAGCGAACCCCAGGCTAGGACTCAGAGAACAAGCTGAGATGGCAGGTGTGACCTCCCTGCCTGACCCTTCTGTCCTGGGTCTGGGATCCTGACCCAGCACAGATAGCTTAGACGGATGGCAGCCACCACTGCAGGACTGGGTAAGGACTCTCCAGTGTGGCCTGGCTGTACTGGTTCACAGGTCGTAGAGACTTGGCTAGTGACTATGGTAATGCCACTCAAAAGAGAAAGCACTGTCATTTATTAGCTACATTCCTATGGTGCTCCCAACACAAATAGAAGTAACTCACCCAGGACACCTCTGTAACCCAGCAGGTTGCCACACCTGCTGCCTAGATGAGCAACTGGCCACCACAGTGAGTCCATCCTCTAGCTCAGTTCCCCTCCCTCCTCTTCTCAGCCATGGCTTTGGACTGCTCCCAGCAGTGCCCCAAAGGTGACAGCATCTACAAAACACAAGTGCTGCCTGTAATCAGGAGGCGACAACAGGCTGAACAGGATTGGGAAGTCCCTTCCCAGTAGGGGTCTAGGGGCAAAGATTTTTGTTTTCAGCCCCCTGTCCCATGTACTCCTGCACCTGCCCTAGCAGAGGTAAAAGAGAGCCCTTTGAATAAGGCCCAGCTTCCATCCCCAGCAGAATCTGAGCTGGGGCAGCAGCACTGCCAGCAGCTTGCAAGTGTAGTCACTGTATCAAGAAGGCAGCCCTTATCCTTTGTGCCCATCTGTGCATTCTGCAGCTGCTGCCTCCCCGTCCATCATGGGCTGCAGTGGGCATAGGGAAGCAATTGCAGGATGAAGGTGCACCAGCAGAAAGCTGAGGACTAAAGGAATGCATAGTCATGGCTCCGCTGGATCCTGGTGTGGCTTTGCTCTCTGCCCTTGGCTATGGGGTCTATGCCTTTAGGAGTATAAACCCCTTGCTTACAGAGCTTTGAAATGATGGCTCAGGCTTATTCAGTGAGACAGCTGGCACTGTCCTGTCCATCTGCAGGAGTTCAAGCTGTGACCCTCTGTCCTCCTTGTCCTCCCTAGTAGAAGGGGTTCAGGGTATAGCTAAAACACTTGCTTCTGATCAAACATTAGCCATGCCTTTACCTAATATCTTCAAGCATTTATTGACTTGCTTTTTTTCTGTTTTGGCTTCTTAATCCTAACTGATCTGATCAGAGTGGGTGGTATTTCAAACCAGAATACTCTGTGAGGTTCAGTCAGGTTTGTTTTCCCTACTGCCCTTTACTCCTGATCTAATGTTCCTCCCCACTCTTAACATCTAGGGCATGGAGATATGTCCATAAAAACCTGGTCCTTGAGGGGCTAGAAAGATGGCTCAGCAGTTAAGTACTCTGACTTCTCTTCCAGAGGACCCAGGTTCAAATCTCAGCACCCACATGGCAGTTCACAACTGTCTGTAACTCCAGTCCCAGGGGACCTCACACCCTCTTCTGGCTTCTGCGGCCACCAAGTGGCACACATACATATCTATAAGCAAAACAAATGCATGTTTAAAAACCACACTGACCTTTGGAAGGCCAGGCCTAGCTGTGTTCCCTCTGGTGTTTTGGGGTTTGTTTGTTTGTTTTTAAGATTTATCTCTTTATTAGGTGTACAGTACTCTGCCTGCATGTATGCCTGCAGGCCAGAAGAGGGCGCCAGATCTCATTACAGATGGTTGTGAGCCACCATGTGGTTGCTGGGAATTGAACTCAGGACCTCTGGAAGAGCAGCTAATGCTCTTAACCTCTGAGCCATCTCTCCAGCCCTGCTCTCTTTGTTTTGTGTTTTTGCTGGGCTGGTACTTAGGGCTTCATGCATGCTAAGCAAGGGTACACCCACTGAGCTACCTCACCCTTATTAGCCTGTTTCTGAAAAGGAAAACAACAGGAGAGGAGCCCAGGGCTCTCTGTCTGCTAACCTCACTGACCCTAGAAGGGAGGGAGGGTGAAGGCTTGTCCTTGGAATCTGAAAATGAAAAACCGTGGAGTGCGTAGGACAGTGTCTGCACAGGCCAAGGGGACTTGTAAGTACCATACCAATTTCAGAAGCTCCTCCCCAGAGGATCAGGCAAGGTCAGAAGACATGTTAAAAAATAAACAACCGTAAATAAAACACTGTAGACAAAATAACCCAAATAAATTCATTTCAAACACCAGTAATGACTGTTCCAAAGGCCATAGTTCCAGAGGAGAAGCCTATAGGGAAGAGGCTGGAGGAGTGCTGCTTTTGAGGTTTGTTGTAGGCAGAGGCCACTCAGGGAAGCGTAGAGCATTTAAAAATATACTACAAGGGGAAGGGTGATGAAATGATCCTCTCATTTGAAGAGCGGCCCTCCGAGACCAACCAACGCCGCAACAGTGGCCGAGTGTTGCAGCAGGCATTCTTGTATTCCTCTGAGTCCCAGACAGCCACCCTGGGGAAGGGAGGAGTGCAGATCTGTGAGTTTTAATTCTATCCCTCGTTCCCTCTAGTGCTAAATAGCTGCATGCTCATCTGGACTCATTCAGACAAGCAATTGAGGCCTGACCTCTCGTCTCAGGCCCTTTAGGGAATAACCGAGTAGTAACTCATGTGAAATATCAGTATGTAAACATGCAGGGATCCCAGTAACAGCACTGGCACAGACTCTGCCCAGGGTTCCTTTATGGCTTTCACTCCATTATGCTGCAATCTGATGCCTTTCTTTTCATTCTTTACCTCTGTACTAGCCAGAAAGGCTGGTTTTATTTCAGAGATTCACAGATTTGTCATTTCTTTTATGTTGTAGAAAAACCCAGGGCAAAGACTAAGAGGGATGACATATCTTTGATGATGCATTCAACAAACATCCTTGCAAAATATACTGTGGGGCAGGAAGTACATCAAACCCTCTTCCCAATGACCAAGTTCTCTTGGTCTTCTGAACACCATATATACTTCCGTCAGTATGTGGTCAGAGATTCTCTTTGATCTCCATGGCTTGGCCTGCTTCCTTTGCAGGGGTCTTGACCTCCAGCCTGAAAATGGATCCCAAGAAAAGCCTCCATGTGGAAGAGACAGGCAGGACTCTCCTGCTTTCCCCAACCCTCACATCTAGACTCCAGGAAACAGCCACTGTGCCAGCAAGCCTTCCATTGCTTGGCCCCCAAGGTCAGAAGTGATGTAGTTTGTGTGGAACTTTCAAACAAGACTGTGTTCCTCTTGTCCTGGAATCTCATAAACCTTGGGCTTCAGAAGAAGAAAAGAAGTTGCTATCAACCAGGAACAAGCCTATGATCATGTGGCAATGGAGTTGTCTGGAGCCTCTAGGAAGAACAACACAGTAGTAAAAGGTTCGGGGCCCACAGGGAAGGGGCAGAGGGCACTTGTCTGGATCCCGAGTTGTTTTCTTGTCATTATATACCCAAGCTTGATTCCCAAAGGGCTGACAAAACAATTGTGTAATTGCTGGAAGAATTTCCTACATTATGATTTTGCTAATCTTTATGTTAGGGTTTAAGGTTTAATTCAAACTTTTCATCATCAAAATTTCATCATCATGGAAACTGGCTGTCCCCAGGGTCTTTTCCCACAGGAAGTTTCACCTCCATCATCAAGCCTTTCTCCACCTGGTACCTGAGGCCCACTGACTAAGATTCTCCTGACAACACAATTCTGTCAGGTCTTGACAGTGATGTTTCTTTCACATAGAGTGATCAGAAATGTCTAGATACAGGCCTGTTCACAAGAGAGCAGTAAGCAGATGACTAGCAATCCTGTGCAGGCCAACTTTGCCCAGCTCAGCCCAGTTCAGCCCAGCCCAGCACCATCCACATCAACATACAAGATTAGTGCCTGCTCCAGCTCCAGGGCTGACCAGCACCCACATCGTGTCCAGTGCTCTCAAAAGTTCACCTGTGGTCTTCTTCCTTCCTGTTGCTCAGAGACCAAGACAGGCCTTGAAAATAGCTCTTGTCACTTAAGTTTTAGGGTAACTGATTCCAAACAATAGATTTGGATCAAGTGTGTGTGTGTGTGTGTGTGTGTGTGTGTGTGTGTGTGTGTGTTACATACATATGTATATGTATGAGCTATATACATATACACATACATACATGAGTTTGTGTGTGTATATGTATGTATGTATGTGTGCATGTGTGTGTGTGTGTGAGAGAGAGAGAGAGAAAGAGACAGACAGAGACAGAGAGAGAAAGAGACAGAGAAAGACAGAGATTTGAGCTTTCTGGTCTGGTTGCCCAGTATTGTTCGGACTTCTATTATTGATCTGCTGTTTCACTGTTTACAAAATTCCCAGTCCTGACTCCTATAGAAAGCACACCCCACTCCGAGTCCTGGGCACTAGAGTCCTGTAGCACTCTTTCAGCAAGTAGCTTCTGCAAGAGCGCTTATCTTAAGGCTCCATAAACCCTTTTTGTGGAATTCTTGTCATTTTGGAAGTCTTCTATTTTTGTTTTTTCAGTGGTAACAGAACCCAGGGCTACAACCCAGGCCCTAGAGGTCCTTTTTAACTCCCCCAGCCTTCTGATCATTTGTTTCCACAAGCCAGCACTTCCAGATTGGGAGTGAGAAATTCAATTGGAGGTACCAAATAACTTGACCTTGTTGTAACCTAATGATTTTACCAGCCCCATGCCCTGGGTGACAGCGGCAGTTTATGTCTGTTTATGTTTTACCTTTTCAGCCCATGGGCCTTAGGTTGTAATAGCTCTGTTAGAGACTTAGACTTGGGGAGTGGGGACTCTGGCAACCATGTTTGGTTGGAGTTAGCACTTCTTGTTATTTGGGGTAGAAAATTGAAATTATCAAGTTTGCCATTTCTTTTTTTCTGTTGGAAAAGCAAATATTGTGTTTTCATAATAAATGTCTTTTAGCAAAATTGCTAAGGGTCACTCATCCGGTAGAGACCCTCCAGAGAGCCACTCATCACATTAGTATTAGTAGGTCAGACATCTGTAATAAAAGTGGCCCTAATTACACTGAAGTGTGATAAGACTCTCTGGGCTCCTGCAGGGCCTGGCCGCTGCCCTTCTTGGCATGCTGATTTTCAGATTTCCATACAGAGGGAAACTGATATTTATAGTCTTGTTGATTAGACTTTTATGCTTTTAAAAATAGTAATCCTACAAAATTATGACTTTTTAAAAATATCCAGACCTTCAGCAGATAGGAGAAAAGAAATTTAGCCTGGTGAAAGACTTTACAAGTTTGTAACTCTTGAGAGCCCCAGGATCTGGACTCAGATTTTGTGATGTTGCTGATTAGTAGGACCTTTAGCCTTATCCAGAAGGTCACACAGCTCCAGTGAGCCATGCAAATCCTGTCTTCCTGACTGTCCTCAGGTGCCACGTCCTTATTGCCACTAACCTGTGGTGGAGGTTTGACGGACCCTCTAGGCCTTTGGGTGTGTCTTATGAGTAGCTGTGTGACTCCATACCTACTGAAGGGGGGTGTCACATCTAAAGGAAACTTGTCCTTTATTTGCACCAAATTTCTATGTATATGGTGTACACAGGAAGCAAACATTTTCTTAGTTTCAGGGCTACAATGTGTAGTATGTGTAAATAGAGGGGAAATTGATAGAAATGATAAATTAAGTTATAGCATGTCATTTGATTGTTTTGAGGTCTCTTGTTATTTAACTCTCCAATGCTGTACATGTAGGTTGTTCTGAGGTGGGGGAGACCTCCCAGTCTGCTCCATCTTGGCAGGAGTGTACGTATGCACTAGGACACACTCCACAAAGGCAGCCATGCTGGCAAAACACTTCACTCCTTAATGAAGCCCCTCGAATCCAGTTCGCTCTTTTTCGTTCTGATTTCCTGAGATGATTTGATGAGTTAGAAGCACAGCACCTAGGTGCTGCATGTTTCTGACATTCTTATAGTGTGTAGGAAAATAAAAGTTTATCCCAACATCTAATAAAAAGTTGATTTGCATTTTTTATTGAACAAAGTTATTCAAAAGCATTTTGTAAACCAAAGCCAACAGGTGTTCAGCATCATAGCTGGTACCACTCAGAAAGCTTACACATACTCATGTAGAATCAACCTCATGGTTCATAGTATGGAATGCTAATATTTAGCCACCAGGGTACCTGCAGCCTATGATGATCACAGGGTAAACTTCTGCATATGTGATTCCTCAAGACTCTGGTCTCCAGCCGGGAGCATCATCCATGTCCTCTATCCATTGTCTCACCTAATTAAAACCATCCCTTTCTGTTTTTACAGCGGGTATTGAGCCTCATAGTGACTTTTGCCCCCTGCTTTGTCATTGCTAGGCAGCCCCTTGTTCTAAGCTAGAGTCCCTGCCCCTAAGGAGCAAGGTATATTTGAGAACTTTGTTATTAGTTGACAGACAACATGTAGTTTGGCCTCCTTCTAGTGTGGCTGAAGCCAGGTACTGATATTTCCTGCCTCGGGACTCCAGTAATCACATTGCAACCTAGCCTGTGGTCTCTGAGAGCATAGTGGGCTACTCCATGTTCCAGACAACAGTGAATTCTCAGAATTCTGAACAACCAAGTTTGTAAAAGTCATTCACTTGTTCCTTTAGCAAATGCTTGCTGAGTACCAGTACTTGCAGAACGTGTTGATGATCTGAGAAAGAGTCTAGGGAGTCCAGTGCAAAGAGGAGCCTGAATTGACCTGTCTTCGTCTTAGCTTTGAACTGATAATCAAGAGCTTATATATGAAGTTCCTTCTAGAAACAACTCTAGTGCTGTGAGCCAGAAGCAGTACTTCACAACCTTCTGCTTCATTTGGGCATTTCTAAGGAGGATTCACAATCCTGCCTCATTTCATCCTAGGGTCAAACTAAAGCATCTGCCTCACTTATAGCTACCCAGAAGGTGACGGATGCCCAGAAATCGATTGGGGAGCTGGAGGAGTTCTGCTGATGGTATTCTAGGCAGCCCCGGTGTCTGGGGCGCTGGGTGGCCCACTGCTCTACAGCTGCTCCTTGGAGATGAGTCCCTCCCTCTTGCTAACTGTTCAGCTCAGCAGATGGCCTTCCAGGATCCACAGGGAGCTTTCCTCGGGGGTCATATTGGGATACTTGGCAGATATGGAAATGAGCACTTGAAACGCAAAGGCTGTTGTCACTATTGTCTCACAAAGAAGGTTACTTTCATATTTATAGCAAAAAGGTGAGGAGGGGTTGATTCTAGGCACGATGATGTTCCCCGTGAGAGATTGGGTTGTCTTCAGAAATCCTCATCAGTACCCTCAGACCAGCTTCCAATGAGAATTGGACCACTAAGAAGAATGCAATTGTAGGGTTTGGTTTGGGGTTTTCCGTTTGTTTGTTTGTTTGTTTGTTTGTTTAGTATTCCAGGGGAAATGCCTGTTTCCTCCAATGGAGTATCTACTAGTGAGAAGATACTGCCTTTACAGTGTTCACTCTGTACACACACCTCTGGTGTAGCTTTGCGTGTGTCATCTGAGCCAAGGCCACTTCATGTTTGTATCAAGGAGCACTATTCTTGTTTGTTCTTCTGTGAATGGATGCGGTTTTAATTGCATTTCATTTTCAAAACAAAAAACAAACAATGGAGGTTGTGGGAAAAGATCACAAAGTAAACTCCTCTACATATGTGGTTCTTTAACATCCTGGTCTGCAGCTGGGAACACCAACCCTGTCCTCCATCTACTTCTGCTATGACAGCTGAGGCCTGAAGGTGTTACCTTCTGGCTCTCATTCAACTAGACTGGGGATTCAGCCAGGAGCTGAGTCCCCAGGTTTCCGTGTGTAGTGACACCTCCATTTCGCACCAACAACTGTTCTTAACTGGTACATGGACTGTTAAACAATGTAGTTTTCACATGCTCATTGTACTTTAGCTACTGTGAAGATGCTTCTAAGTCCACATCTGAGGCCATCTTGAGTCTGTTGTCATAGGAGCCAGACTGAGCACAGCAAGGTTTTGGCACTGTGAGGATCTGGTTTGCCAGAAAGCTGACCTCTCCTTATCATCCACAAAAAGGGCACTTGGAACAGACCCCTCCTAGGAATTCAAAAACAATCAGATAGCAGATTCCTGGAAAGGCAGATTGCACAGGTCTTAACTGAAAAAAAGAAGAAGAGAAAAAGAAAAGAAAAAAAAGACTTTGAAAAGAAAGATCTGCTACCAAGGCAGGCTTGGTGCAATACCCAGGCTGATTGGCCACACCCTAGAAGTTCATTCCCACCTTCTGGAGTCAAAGAGCCATGTGGTGTTTAGCACTCGCTACCATTTGATTAGAGTTGTGATTGCCTCCTAAGAGCATTTACAGATAAGGACTCCAGGAAGAGATGTAAAGACACACCAACTCGCTTGAGCACCACAGGGACTGCCAGCAAATAGCTTGCTTCCAAAGTCAAGGGTTGGGTTTTCCACACGCTGTCTGCTGTAGCATCTCTCCAGCATAGCTAATGGCTCAACCAGGGAAGGCAAGGACATCTCTATGGCTTGCTCCCCTGCCAAAAGGTACTTTCACTTGTGCTCCAAAGTTGGTGACCTGCAGCACCACAGCAGGGGACCCTGGGAAATGACATCCCTGCTAACGGGTCACTGAATAGAACTTGCTGAAACTGCATTGTGCTTTTTTGGTTGTTAGAATTTTACAAGAAAAATATTTTTTTAATACCTAAGTCCCTACTAGCCTACATTAAGTTGGATTATATGAGAGAGGGTATGGATTTAAGCTGCCATGTTATATGTGTGGATAAACACTTGTCAAGCATGCATGAGGTTCTGGGTTTGATCCCTAGCACTAGAGAAAGAAAAGGTGTGTGTGTGTGTGTGTGTGTGTGTGTGTGTGTGTGTGTGTGTGTAGGTAGGTAGGTAGGTAGGTAGGTAGGTAGGTAGGTAAGTAAGTAAGTTTAAAAATAATGTGGAAGATTCTGCTCATTATAAAACCAAAGTCAGAGAAACCAGGAAGTCCTCGTCGTCATCTTCCATACTATACCATCTTCCAGACATGAAAAACAGGCTTAATATTACACTGATATGCTACCTTCCATATCAGACTGCATTATATGTGATTGAAAATTCCATTTAAGACACTGAAGAAAGGAAGAACAGATGCATTAATGATCTCTGGAATAAGGGTGCCTTTTCCTGTGTGTCCAGGTGGAATTTTTAATCTAACATTTATGTAGCCCTCCCGCTCCCTCTGGCAAAATGCTCATTGAGTTTGACAGACTATTTTACATGAATAGGTCCTGCTCGTCAGCCTCCTCCTTGGCATGGGGTCCTAGGGTCTGAAAATTGGAGTGTGCTTTTCACTAAGGGTGTGAAGTGTGGAGGGACGGCTATTACAGATCCTGAAAGGATCTTTTTGACTTCAGAAAATAGCCGGCCAAGAAAAGCTTTTTCCATGAATACTCACAGACTGCATTATGCTCCTCGGATGATAGAGGTGAGCACTTTTGATCAATATTCCCCAAGAAACGCTGCCAGGCTAAGTGGGACCTGAGGGCCTCTGAGAGACCCCCTCCCTTGGAGCTGCTACACCTCTGCAGCACACTTACCAGTGCTTTGAGATACAGCACCAGCCCCCTCCTAAATACTGACAGCCCGTGCTGTCCTCTGTGAACCTCACCAGAAATGGCTCCCCCCGCCCCAGCTTTCCTTTGGGAGCATTTTGTCACCTCCATTTCAGGAAAGCCAAAGGTAGAGGAAAGACTTGAGCAGGAGCTTCTGAATCAAGGAAGGTGTTGTTCATTTAGCATTGCTGAGATGGCAATGACCTGACAGTGTGGATATATGGATATGTGTACATTTTCTCTCCCATTTTCCCCCTTCCCAACTCCCCTCTCCATGAAAATGATAAGCAGGTTATTAAAAAACAAATTCTCTCTTAAGGCCTCTCCAGATCCATGCAAACACACACACACACACACACACACACACACACACACACACACACACAAAGATGTCGGCTTTTATTTTGTACAGACATAGCATTATATATTATCTGTTACTCTGATGTTCTTTTAAGATTTACTATGTTGTAGGTGCACATGTCTCTAATTCATCATGCTTAGTGGCTGCATATTATTCCTCAATATGGAATTTAATTTTCTTGGCCTGTGGGTAAGCATTAAGGTGGTCTCTAGTGTTCCTTATAACAATAGTCCTGCAATAAACACCATCACACTTCTACCCTGACATATGGATGCCTTAATTTCTATGGATAAATTTCCAAAACTGAAATAAGTGAGTATTACAGGTTGGATCTGGAATGTTCTGAAAAGGTTTCTGGGTCAAAGGCTTGATTGATCTGTGGGACAAACAGAACCCAAGGAAAGTGCTGTGCCTTTCAAGATCAGGTGACAGGTGTTATAGTTTCCTTCCTGGCCTTTTGAGCACTGTGGGAACCATATGAGAGAGCCAGATCAGAAGCTACCCCTTGACACCATCAGCCTTTCACCTGAATGCAGAACTGTAACTTCTTTCTCCCCTTAATTAAAAGAAATTTATTTCATTTTGCCTTTATGTTTATCTGTGTTTCACATGCCTGGTGCCCATGGAGTTCAGAAGACAGCATGGGATCCCCTGGAACTGGAGTTACAGATGGTTGTGAGGTACTGTGTGGGTTCTGGGAACTGAACTCAGGTCCTCTGGAAGTGCAACCAGCGCTCTTAACCACTGAGCCATCTCTCCAGCCTCAATAACTAATATTCCAATATACAGCCCTTCAGTGACGCATTCAACTGAATTTCTTTGTACTTGTGATGGTCTTAGTAGCTCAGGTTGACTTGACTGTGAACTCAAAATCCTTCTGCCTCAGCAATTCTGGGCACTGGGATTGAAGATATGCACCACTCATGCCCAGCTGCTTCTGAATTGCATGAATAAGTGCTGTTGCTCTTAACATTGAGTTTGCGGATAATTTGTTCTTACATGGTCAAAGTGATTTAAGCACACTAATCCCATGGGTAGAAACTAGGACACTGGTTGTTTGGCTGAACCCAAGATAATGTAGAGGAAGCATTTACATACAGCAGTACATTCTAACAATGGTTCAAATTCCATGGTGAGATATAGTATAGCCTTATCCTCTGCACCTAGACCACAGTATTTCTAGAAAAGGGTGGCATACTAGGGACCCAGAGACCTGAGTTCTGGTTTATGTCTAGAAGAAAAGTCATGTGGTCTAGGGTGAAATGATCAACATCATGTCATCACACACAAAGTGATGATAAATCATGCTGCTTCCCACACAGGGTTGAGGTGAAGACCAAATAGAAAAGCTCACATCAAGTGTTCTGAAAAGCCAGAGAGAATGCTAAAAAATGCCAGGCTATTTATTCAATGATGAATCACCTCTAAAACTCGGTGTTATAAAACAACAGCCATTGTGTTACTTTTCTTATTCAAGGCTCCGGGGAGTGAGTGAGCCCATTTAGACCATTTTTACCTGTCAAGGAGGCAAAAGGAGCTGGAGTCCTGTTCCTTCTCATGTCTGGGGTTGATTCTCAATCTTAAATGAGACCTCAGCTTAGTCTGACTTGGGCTTTCTCGTGGTGTGAAGACTGAGGCCAAGACAGACACGGGCAGAGATGCATGGTCATTCCTACCCTCACATAGAAGTCACACTTAGTGGTTTCTTGGTGTTACTTCTACTGTATTTTAAAGAAGCATTCACAGAGACCCATTCAGTCTTATAGGGAAAAGGATGGATACAGACTTCATTTCACAATGAGACATATGTAAAGGAATTTGAAGAAATATTTTAAAACCTATACCAAGTGCATTAGTATTATGTGAAACTTGTAATTTAAAAAAAAACTCAAAAGAGCAAAAGTATTGAGTTTTTGCTAGCACTTGACCTGAATAACTCATTTAATCTTTCAGAAAAGTACTATCCAAGCCCAACCTCACTAGCCTCTGAGATCAGACAAGATTGGACACATTCAGGGGATGGTCATAGACAACTCATTTAATTTTAACAAGAGCCCTGGGAAGTACTTAGTCACAGACATCTCAATATATCAGATGAAGTAGATGCATCATTAGAGACTCCTAGTTACCTCACTTTGTGCCTAGGAGGGTCATATCTAAGATGTTGGGGCTAAAATATTCAAATATACTCAAATGGTCTTACCAGACAGGTCATTTCATGATACTGCACATTATGATGTCCAATTCTGAGACACAAATCCTTTTCTATCTCTTCCCAACATGATACCCAAACTTGATACCACCTCCTTGGCATCCCTTTTATGGATCCCTTCTATGTCTCATGGTTTGTCTGATTAGAAATCAGGCATCCTTAATCCAAGGGTAACCTGATTCCTCATAGTTTAACACTGGTGTTCATGTCCAATCCATTTTCTGTAACCGTCTAGCAAAGCTTAGCTGCAAAGGAGGCTGGGAAGGAAAATTTGGAAGTTTTGACTTGGGAAGGCTGGGCTCATTAAGTGGGAGATTATCCAAGCACAAAAAGGGTATTCAAAATGTATGGTACAAGTAAAAAAAATATAATCAATGTCCAATACATGTGAATGCTATCTTTTCTTCATTTTATCAATAATAAAATGATCAGAGAGAAGACTGATAACTTGTGTAAAGCCCACAGCTCTTAATGGCAGAGACAAGATGATAAGGCCTTTGTACTCTCATCCCATGGAACTTCAGTAGGTACAACATGCCAGAGAAGGAATGATGTTCCTTTATATATGAGCTTGTAAAAATCCCTCCACATTGAAAGACAAAGGAAAATTCCAGAAGCTATAGTTATGGCATGCTCATTGAAGCATGAAGTTTAATTCTTGTTTGGGGTGGGGAGCAGTTATGCTGGAAATCAAATACAGAACCTCATGCTTGCTAGGCAAGCACTCCACCACTGATTTGAATATGCCATGTCTTCTATAGGCTCATGTGTTGAAGGCTTGATTCCTCAAGTAATTACTGTATTTGGGGAGGTGGAAGAACCTTTTGGAAGTAGGGCATAGTTAGAGGATGTAGGTCACTGAAGGGAATCACGTCTTTGAAGAATGTTTTACCCACACCTCTCTCCCTGTCTCTGCTTCCTGGCTACCATAAGGTAAGCAGGTTGTTCAACCATTCCCATCATCCATGATTATCTGCCTCATGGACTAAAACCTCTGAAATCAGGAGCCAAAAAACCCCCCAAAACTACTCACTCCTGTCAAATGGTTGTTCTCAGGTATGTGTCACAGTAACAACAAACTGACTGATACAATGTAATATTTTCTTTAAAGTTTCTAGCCAGGTGTGGTGGCACAAGACTGTAACTCCAGTACTTCAGAGGCTGAGGCAAGAGGATTCCTGTAAGTTCAGGGCCAGCCTAGGATACATGCAAAACCCTGTATCAAGCAAACAAATAATGTTCTAGATCATAAGTGTCAGAGTCTGGAGTGGTTTCATGTATTGGGCAGAAATGTGTCTGCATCCCTCTGCTGCCCTTCAGACTAAATTGTTCAGGGATATTTTTTCCTTCCCTCATTCACATCGGTTGTCATGGTTCTGGGATGGCCTGTTAACTTGCCTGCAGGCGTATAACAATGAGTGATTTCCACACCAAGAGTTCTTAGAACCGAAATGGAAAGTAAAGAATCAGCTAGAAGGGAGCATAGAAAGCCAGCTCAGAGTGATTTTCCCACCATGCTGTGGTTTAAAATGGCACCATCTATTTCTCTCATACTTTGCAGCTGCAGCCTATTAAAGCAGAATCTACAGATTTGGTATTATTCAAGTGGGAGAGCCTTTGTTGTGGTTGGAGTATTAAATGTATCTGATTTTTTCATGAATATCAGATACTTTCATTTGCAAGATTTTTGGAAAAAAGTGTCTCCTGTGTTTGATACAGTAGACAGTGTTTCTCTTAGCAGGTGGGAGAGAAGTCATCTGACGCCTGATTGAGGACTGAAACTGTGCATGTCCTAGTCCCCTGGTAAGAGGACAGAATGCATTTCACCATCCACATGAATTCTCCCATACCAGAATCTTTGCCACCTTGGGTTGTTCTCTTTGCACCAGTATGGTCAACTATAAGCTTATCTCTTTGTAGGGCTTCCTATGTCCCCATCTGTTCCACAGATAGGGATTAATGAAACCTTGTAGAGTACCTGCAAGAACTCAGTTAGTCACTCAGGCAGGCCTCAGACTAGGCCAAACTGAAGTTAAGCTGTTAATACAGTTATAGATGCATCATTAGTTGGAGCTAATGATCTCTGGTTAAGATTTCCAAACACTAGCTCTTCTTAGTTTAAACCTACTGTTTGCCAAAACTAGGATGACTCAGTTTGGGCAACAGTTCACTCTAAACCCATTAATATCAACGTCCACACAGACTTCCTTACATTTTGTTAACATTTGGATTCTAATGCAGTGGTAGGTCCAAGATGAGGTCTGCATTTCTGTCTGCTCTTCAAACTGGCTCCCACATGATGCTGATGCAGTGAGTCTATGGTCAGCAAAGCCCTGAAAAATGCAAATAATGAGCCTACACCTGTTTATTGTGGTTTCCATCTTCATCTGTTTTGTGTGGCTGTGACAAAATACCACAGGTTGGTTGGTTTATGTAGTTAGAGTTTTCCTGCCTGGCCCACAGTCAGGACAAATCTCTCTCACCTGCCAGGCCCACAGTCGCTCAGACCCAACCAAGTAAACACACAGAAACTTAATATTGCTTACAAACTGTATTGACGTGGCAGGCTTCTTGTTATCTACTTCTTTTATCTTAAATTAACCCATTTCTATTAATCTATACTTTGCCACGTGGCTCGTGGCTTACCAGTACCTTACATCTTCCTTGTCATGGTGGCGGCTGGCAGTATCTCCTCTTCCCTCAGCCTTCACTTTCCAGAATTCTCCTCCTCCTTGTCCAGCCTACCCTATCCTTCCTGCCTGGCTACTGGCCAATCAGCATTGTATTTATTTTAACCAATCAGATCAACACATTTGACATACAGAACATCCCACAGCAGGTTTACAATGAAGAGGTGTTTATTATTGCCTTACAGATTATGGATCATACAAAGTCTCTGTTCTCTTGAGAATTCTAAGAACCTTCCTACTATATCATTCCACTGAAGGTAGAGAACACGTGAGAAAGAGCTTGATGGGCCCAAGGCACACTTATCACTACCTTACCTTCTGCATTAACAACACTAATCCATCCATGAGGTCAGAGCCATCATGACCTTGATGCCTCCCATTAGGCTTCACCTCCAAACACTTGCATTGGATATTATATTTCCAGCATAGGATTACATTTCTATCATATGAACTTTGAAGGCACATTCAAACAAACCATAACATCATCATCATTGATATGCTTGTGACACTGGGTCAGAGAACTTGTATAAAAAAGTAGTGATTGGCAGCCTTTCTTCAGTTTTGACCTTTGGACACTAACCTAACTGTCCATATCCTCATATACTTGCACAATTAAAAGAGATCAGAAACTGCCAAGAAGATGTTGGTTGCTATTGAATTAACACAATTTTGAAGCAAGTGAATGCTAACTCAAAGTTATCTTCTGTCTTTGAACCAACTTCTAAGCTAATAAGTGAGTAGTTACCCAAATTCCTTGAAATGTTAAGTTGAACTCCATATGAAGTTTTTATTTTTGACTTAGAAAAAGAGCCAAACTTGTTATTTCACCGGCTAATGTCAGGTCATTTGTGTAAGTAAGAAACCCTTTCAAGTAATGGACAACCTTGCTATCTTAGTTAGGATTCTATTGCTGTGAAGAGATACCATCCATGACCATTGCAACACTTTTCAGAAAAACATTTCATTCAGGTGGCTCACTTGCAGTTTCAGAGGTTCCGTCCTTTATCATCATGGTGAGAAGCGTGGCAGCGTGCAGGCAGACGTGGTGCTGGAGCTGAGAGTCCTACATTTTGCAGGCAAGTGACTGTCACACTGAGTGAAGCTTGAGAGAGGAGACCTCAAAGCCCGCCCCCAGAGTGACACACTTCCTCCAACAAGGCCACGCCTCTAATAGTGCCCCTCCCTTTGGAGGCCATTGTCTTTCAAACTATCACACTTGCTCTTCTGTTTAGATGTCTGCAATGATTGATAGGAGGAGTCAGAGTAGGGTTTATATTGCCTAAAGCAACCATGATGGAGGGGTGAACATGAGCAATACTAATAAAATCAACTGGAAGGCAGTTTTCTGTTTTGTGGGAAACTGCCTCTTTGCATCTATATTCTAGGATGGCAATGGTTTGTTTCACGTAGACAGCAAAAAAAAAAGAGCCACAGATAAGTTGATGGGACAAGCTTTTAAATGGCAACCCTGAACCCCTTTCTGTTTTTTGTACTCCGGAGATTGTAGCCTAATTTTTCTTTCTCCAGGAGAAAAGGCCCTTCTCTGAACTCTGCTCCTCCATGCACTGACACCTCCCTGTGCCCTATCAGATTTGACACACAATAGCATCTTGGCTTACTCTGTTCATTCTGCCAGCCTCAGGTGTGACCGTCATCTGGCTGTGGTATTTGCGAAGAGGACAGTGCACTGGGGCTCTGGCTGTGTATAGCAGAGACGAAGCAGCTGTTGCACTCGATGAAAGGCCTTTGATGGGTGGAAGAGGAGAGTTATAGATTAAGGGTGAAGTTTCCGGTGTTATCTCCCTGCTGTATTATGCTCGGCCTACGGGCTCAGGCCAAATGGAAGGAACTGTGAGTGTCTGGTAGCAAGGCAGTACAGTGGCAAACTGAATGAGAACTGTGGAGGCATTCATTGCTGGTGTGGCAGGGTGTGACTATAACGTGCTTGCAACACAGGCTCTTCACAGCCCTTTGAGGGTGTTCCTACTGCCATGAACATTCTAGAAGTTTCACTGCAGTTCAGAATGGCTTGTCCTTCTAGTGTGGGCTTGTTGCAATGAGTTAATGGAGACAAAAGAAATCAAAAACTGAAAACGGAAACACTAATGCTTTGTGTGGAAATGCCACCAGGGAGACCACACAGCACAGAAATCTTCAAACAAGACAAGCATGAATGTGTTCACCCCACAACCCATCTGTTCACCATGCAGAAGGAAGTGTGTACAGCCTGGATAGCCCCATGTTCCACAGGCAGCGTGCCCACAATAAAAGTATCTGGTAGACAAAGGATGACAGACACTTGGGGCTTAAGAGATGAAAGGGTGAATGTTTGGGTTCATTAAAATGTGCTAACTGACTTTAAATCATGTGCTCAGTTTGTTCTCTGATTTGGAGAAACATACCAGGCTTGGGCCTTTATTAGGATAATAAAATCCAGATTGGGATGATAAAAAACCATCCAGAATAATTGTGAATGGTAACTCTGCAAGCCAGAACCTTTTTCTCTCACCCCTATGAGAAACCAATTTCCCTCACTCCAAAGGTCTATCCTGGGTCCCTTGCTGGGGACACCTTTCCATGGACCCTGTAGCTTTCAGTATTGTGTCTAATTCCAAGTAACTTTCCCTGTGGTTCCTCATAAAGAATATGTTAAAAACAAAAGCAAAGCACCAGAACTTGTTTCTCTTCAGAAAACCCTCTTGCTTGGCCAATTGCCTCAGTGAATCAAAACCTGTAGTCATTTGCACAGGGTGAGAATGTTGAAAATTACTGATCTACTATTTCCTTAGTAACCCTAGAAGAAGACAGGATTTCCCAAGATCACCCGGTAAAAAACAAAAGATTCCTCTACCCACCAGAATCACAGAGCAAGTAGGGCTTCTTTGATGCCTTGAGCCATAGCCTGGAGATGGAAATCTCTCTGGTCCTGCCTTACTTACCCAGCAGTCCGGATGAATCTCTCCCACCCTTGGTCCCACAGCCACTTACAGAATAATTACTCAGAGGCTTCAGCTCTGTGTGACCTATGGCTTCAGCTTCTTCCTAGGTAGCTCTTTCATCTTAACCCATTCCTATTAATCTATACGTTGCCATATGGCCGTGGCATTACCAGTCAGCTGGCATCTTGTTGCTCCTTTTGCAGTGGGCTGGCATCTCTCTGGACTCCACCCTTCTTCATCTCATCTTTAGTTTGGATGTACCACCTAACCTTATCCTGCCCTGCCATAGGCCAATGCAGCTTTATTTATTATCCAGTTGGAGCCACACATATTCACAGTGTACAGAAAGACACCCCCCAGCAATAGCCTCTGTATACTCTGCCTGGCTTGGAAATGTCAGGTGCCAGAGATAGTTGATCTCTGAGATGCAGAAACACAGGTCTCCCAGCAGAGGCTGGTCTTTCATTCTGAGAGCTCCTGGATTGTTCTACATTCTGAGGCCGCTGGGTGGGCATGCTCTTGTCTGCCCAGAGGGAGTCTCCTTGAGTTACAGGGTCAGCTGTCATTTCTGAGCTTCTGTGTCGCTGATGTACCTGTGCAGACTGGTTGCTCTACACCTCAAGAGTGACGGGCGTACCACATGGAATGCTGCAAATCCGTCATGAAGAGACAGTCACTTCTCAAATAAAAGAGGAAACTCGGAGATACATTTGGCTTCTCTCTCTCCCTCTTACTGTTCAGAGTGCTATTTTTTGAGTTATTTTATTAGAACACAGATTTAGAGTTAAAGTCTGAAGTCTATAAGCCACTATCACTCTATCTTGCTGATCAAATAGCATCAGAATCATTGTTAATTCTGCAAGTTTTTTCATCCCGTGGGTTTCTCTCTACAGCTCTGCTTCCTTACTGTTCTGAAAATCCCACCAAACATTACAGCTTCCTCTACCTCTGCCATGTCAAGAAGTTTATCTTAACCTGGCCCCACAACAAGCCAATGGTGACACATGGCAGAAAATTATTTGAAGTTAGCAACTTTTGTTCAAACTAAGCCTGCCACAGGCTGCAGATTTGTAGCAAATCTACATGTCCCAGGGGAACAGCAGTTGGGACAAAGAGGTTGCCTCTGGTGTGAAGAACACTGGATCCCTCTGGGGTCTGTGCTGTCTTTTATCTCTCAGACTTCGGAATGCCCCCTGAGATGCCCCATGGAGTTCATGTCCCCATCCCCACCCATGGTATCTATCACTGAGAATATCTGAGGTTGACAGGCAAAGATAAAGAGCCTAGAGGGATCCAAGTGACATGGACTAATGCTACAGAGTCTGATCAACCCTCACTAGAAACCCCCTTTGTCCTTTGGTGGACTAACGGTGCCAGAATTCCTCCAGAATTATCTATTTAGTTGGATTAAGAGGCTCTTCTGCTTTGTCTGGTTTGACTCTGTGGAAAACTATAGAATGAAGTAAAAAAAAAAAAAATGGGATGGGTAAACTGAGGGGAGGAAGGCAAGGCACTGGGCCAGGGTATTAGGTACCAGCAGCAGAGCAAACAGGGCCAGATGAGAAGTGTTGCACCCTCTCCAGCAGTGCCCCATCCCCAGACACACCAGGCAACATTCAACTGTAGCATTGCCCTGTGCAAATGTGTGCACCTAGGTCTTCGCAAGGCGCTTAGCACGCCCCCAAGTGTCACTGTGTGTGCAGGGTTGGAGTCCCGCCAGCCTCCTTCTAGATTGAAACAGACTAGCTTTCTGGGCTTCTGGTAGGTGTGATTTCCTCTGTCCATGGTGCTACCCAGAAGGAAGGAAAGACTTGTAACCTCGGTGCTTGGGAAAAACTCCCTACAGCAGACCTTCCCAGCACAGTCTGTGTTCCCGCTGAGCTCGCCACCCCTCTCCTCCTCCCCCTTAGAGCTCCCACTGTTCCAGTCTCAGAAAAGTGAAGCTGGTGAGTGATAGGTGGCCCAGGCCTCAGGGCAACTGAGGAAAGAGGTCAACTCAGTGCCTCTCCTCTGTTCCAGGCACCGGCTCATTTAGGGTCCAAAGCAGTTCAGAACACCCTCTTGCTCTTTTGTTTTGCCCCATCTAACATAGTTAAAGAGCTAGGCTAACATTTCCTTTATTTGACCCGCTTTTGGACCCTCTCTCAGAGCCAGGTTGCTCAACCTAACCCCTAATCCTTCTACCATCAAGCCTGCACTGTGGTATAAGGTAGGAAATCATGAACTGGCTTCCACCAATGACCTCCCGATGTTGGAGTAACCTCCGAACACACAGCCTGTCCACAACCTTTGTGTCAGTATCAAGAAGAGTGTATTTTCTGCTCTCCAAGGAAGCATGGAAGGGGAAGGCCGACTTCCTCATTGCTGAAAATTATACTAACTTGTATTGCTTGAAAATTTGTCAGCCAACACTCCTCCTCTGTACTTCAATCATCTCTGTTTACTATGCACCTTCACTTAGAATCGCATAAACATAAACAGAATCTCAGGTTTTATTCTGCAGAAGTAGTGTCTGTTCAGCTGAAATTCATTCCCCAGGAGACAGAGAGCCACTCATGAACAAGTCCATCACATCTGCATGTATATAGGTGAGTAGAGGTGAATTCCCACCCTGTGGTCAAAGGCAAAACCAGCGACTCCGACACAGATGCAGCCACTGTTCCTGAAGACAGGTCTGGACTTGTCGAGTGGGGCCAGATTTCATGTTTATTTAAAAAAAAAAAAAAAGTCCTCCTGCCACTGAATATGCATGCTCTGCCCTGTAGCTCGGATGGTGTATGGTTCAGAGGGAAATCTTTAAAGGTCCCATATTTAATTCTGAATTCCTCATTCCCTGCACTCCATCAAAGTTCTTTGAGGAAGATCCCCACAGTGTAGACCTCTTTGGCAGGCAAATGTGGTTGGAAAACCTGATGGGGACTAGGAAAAAAGGTAGGAGAGCTTCACAAAATGAAGAGCACACTCATATGTGAAATGTGGCTCCGCTCGCTCCTTGATCACACTTTTCAGAATACTGTGGGTGATCAGCAGAACCATTCTTCAAAGAGCTGAGTGACAAATAACGGAAAACATTGTAATTGCCTGTTATTAAATTTAATACCCCAAACAGATGGTGCCCCCCTCCCCCCGCTCATGCACTCAATAGATGGTTCACCTGACTGGAAACTTATTTTAGAGCCCTTTCTTCAAACTCAGTTGCTTAACTTGTGCTATGCCTGTGTGTAAATTTCTTTTTCCCACTTGGTTCTTAATAATAATAATGATAATAATAGTCTCTCCCACTTTGAGGAATGGCTATCACCTAAAACTCCAAATTATAAACAAGTGAAGAATATGTTAAGTAAAAGTGGTATCCCTTTATCTGCTGGTGAAAGGGGCAGAGTCTTTTGAAGGCTTAGTTATGCCCCATCTGACCGGCTGCTAGGCTTGCTCTACCTCTAGTACATTTCTGTTAGAAAGGGCAGAGTCTAATACAGCTGTGAAAAATCCCCGACTCTTATGAGAGGGGATATTTTCCCTAACCATAAAAATACAGGCATTTTTTAGAAATCATTAAAAACCACCGTTTAAAATCCATTTTAGATCCTCTTTGGAAGGAACTATGTGGTAGGAAAATAAGACCACAATATTTTGACTTTGAAAATATTTTATTTGAATAGTAAATATTTATACAGTTGAAACAGTTCTATTGAAGCTTTCTATAAATAGCTAACAATTAAGAAAATAATGTATGTAGAAAAGAGATTGCATTTAAAAGTAAGAGCTGTCGGTTGTACAAAGGGCCTTGCAGCCCCTCAAGCAGAATAAAATGGTACGTTGTCTGTAATTCCCTCGGATAGATAGAAAAGTTAAAACTCTCAGCAGACCCCTTTACTAAAAAGGTTCTTTTCTAAAATGCACAGTGAAATGTCAAAAGTGGCAGGGGGAAAGCTCACAAAACAAATCAAAAAAGAACCAGCAATCAAATAATATCGTAATCTTCATAATTAATATAAATAAATAAAGAATAAATAACAATTATGCATAAATCAACATATACATGTAAAGGGAACTCATATAGTCCTACCTCAACAAAGATGATCAAACCAGAACCTCTTCTGTGAGATATTGAGGCAGTTACTACAGCATCTCGTGAAAACTCTCCCTCCCCCTCAAAACAATCCCGAACAGACAACAGGTCAAGGCATTTGTGGCTATACTAAAGAAAACTCTTTTGTAAGCAATTTGATTTGTTCACATACAAAAAGGTAAAGCCAGACTCCAGCAGTTCACAAGCCATAATAAAGCTAATCGTGTGGGAAGTTCAATTTACAGCCTGTGAAATATAAAGGCATTTATTCCTCAAGATTCACCCAAAACAACCCGTACAATGCTACAGACATTGAGAGCAGAGATTGGTAGGCAGAGCAAACCGCATTTTCTAGACCATGAACACAGCGAATACTAGCAAGAAAAACAGCTTCGCCCCTCAAGGGGAGGCTTCCAACCACGAGACAAATGCATACAGCTTTTTTTTTTTTTTTTCCTCCCCTGTACAGAAAGAGACGGACTCCTGTTGCTCCTCGGGTGGGGGTACACAACGCAAAGGGGATAGGGTCCAAAAGGAGTCACAGCGAGCGGACCAGGGTTACCATCACGCCACACCGAAAGAAGCGAAGACGACACTTTTACCCCGGGGATGGGGGTGGGGGCACCCCAGCGCAGACATGGGGGCGCGCTCTCTTTGTGGGTCTCCAAGTGAAGGCACAGTTCTGGGGGCCGGGACCGAGGGCGCACTCTAGCAGGCTGGACGCACGGGCACCTGAAGAAGGATCACCTGTCTATTCTCAGACGGGTGGCACTTGTTGATGTGCCTCGTAAGACCCGGGGAGCTGTAGAAGGTAGCCGGGCAGTACTTGCAGGGGAACACCTGGGCAGCGTGCAGCAGGCGCAGGTGGCGCTCCTGGGCGCCCTTGCTGGGGAAGGTCTCCCCGCACACTGGGCACAGGTGGCACTCGGCGACCGCACTCAGGCCCAGTACGCCGGCCGCCTCGCCGTCGCCCGCGGCCTCCTGGGGCGTCTTTTCGTCGGGCCCCGCGTAGAAAGCCAGTATGTCCTCGGCGGGAGGCGGCGGCGGCGGCGGCGCGCCTTTGGCCTGCAGCGCCTGGTGATGTGCCAGCAGGTGCTTGCGCAGATAGGCCTGGCGACGGAACTTCTTGGCGCAGTGGTGGCACTCGTAGAGCCCGTCCTCGGAGCCTGACTCGGAAACGCCGCCGGGGCTTGGCGTGTCCCGATCGCTGCTGCCGCCCGCAGCCTCGCGCGCCTCGGCCCTGGTAGCGGCTTCCGGCTCGGGCGCACGGGTTGTGGCAGGCGCGGGCCGTGGTTTGTGCCAGCGACGGTGCGAGGCCAGGTTAGCCGGGCAGCTGAAGACCTTGGCGCACTCGGGGCAGCGGTACTCCACGCGCACGATGCGCGAGCACTTGTGCTGCGCCAGCGCGAACGGGTCGGCGTACTCCTCCTTGCACAGCTGGCAGATGAACTCGCCCAGCGGCCGGGTTGCGCCCCCTGCACGGCCCCGCGGAGCCTCCACCGGGCCCTCCTTGATCTTGAGCCCCAGCACCGGCGACGTGGTCACCTCATCCTCGAAGTGTAACTTGCGGATGGCCTTGGGCTTTTTGGCGCTCGGGGCCTTGGCTGCCTTCGCGGGTGGCTCCGCAGCGAGAGTGGCGGGGGGCGCGGGCCGCTTGCCCGGGGGCCGCAGGGCAGCGGCGGGGGACAGTGGGGGACCAGGCCCGGGACCCCGTGCCGCCTCGGCGCCCGCGGAGAACGCGGTGCCCATCTTGAGCTCGGCAGGCGCGAAGAGTAGCGCGTCTCCGCCGCAGGTGCCGCCGCCGCCGGCGCCGTTCGCGCCGCCGCCTCCCCCTGCGAGCAGCGCGGCGGGCGTAGGGAAAGACTCGGCTGACACCGGCGAGCCGAGGTTGAAGCTGCGCTCGAAGTACTTGTGCTTCTCATGCTCGCGGCTCACCGGCCGCGTGGGGCTGTAGAGAGGTGTCGGGTGAGCAGCCTCTGGGTTGCCGAAGTGCGCGGCCCGCGGGCCCGGAGGGGGTGGCGGCGGGCCTGGCGCGCAGGCGAGCGCGGCGACGAGCGCTGCATGGGCGCGTTCCGCGAGCGCCGGCGGCGGAGGTGGCGGCAGTGGCCCGGGGCTTGGCACCGGGGGCTCGGCGCGGGCGCCCCCGCAGCCGAGTGACAGCAGCAGCGCGCGGTCACCGTCCTCGCCGCCCCGAATCCGGTAGGACACGGGCGTGGACTTCTTGCTGCGCTTCACCAGGAACCCGCGGGGCATGTTGGCGCGGAGCAAGGGCAACGCACTGGCTGAGTCCCACCTCCGTGCTCGGCCCTGATGGCCCTCAGTGCCCCCAGCCCATCGCCTGCATCAGGCGGCTTCGAGACTCGCGTTGCGCTGACAGCGGCTGGCCCGGCTCTGCGCCCCGCACGCGCGTCCCTGTCCCCGGGCCGGGGCGCCGCTCCCTTTTAACGGGGGGAGGGGGCCATTGTTCTCGCCTCCCGCTTTCCCCGGAGCCAATCAGAGCGTCCGTAGCTCCTCCGCCCGGGAGGGTGGGAGGGCGACAGAGCGGCAAAAAGGGGGCCGGGACTCAAGGGTCGCCCGGTAGGTGCGGCAGATGTACCTGAGGGCGCGGGGCCCCAGCGCGCGCCCCTCGGCCGCCCCGCCCCGCCGCGCCCGGCGCCGCCGCCCCGCCTGGCCCAGGCACACGCCCGGCCCCGCCTCCCTTCACGGTCTGCTGCTCCTCTATGGGGAGGCGCACGTGCCTGGGCTTTGTGTATCTCCTCCGGGGGGCGCGGAGCCGCCAAATGGGCCCGTCCATCAGCACGACAATGTGCGCCCCCCTCCCGCGCGGGGATTACCCGCGGGTCGCGAGCTAAATAGCAACAAAGGAGAAGAATGGCCCCAAATATGTCAGGAGGGTTCAATCCGCGAGCCGGAGCCCAGGGGGAAATTGGGCGCGCGGATGGGGTGGGGGCAGGGGCGACCAGAGGGCTGCGGCTGCGGCGGGAGAAGGGCGCGGGAGCCCTGCATGCTGTTCCTGCAATCATCAGGAAGGAGAAAGCGCTGCGAAGTCCGGACAGCCAGTGGCTGGCCAGAGCCCTGGCCGTGGGACCCTGGGGTTCCGAGTGTAAACAAGTCCGGCCGGCGGGCTTCGGCTGAGCGCTGTGTGTGCTCGCAGGCTCGGCCTGCCGGGGAGCCTCGAAAAGCCTCTCTCGAGTTGGAGAAAACTGTTGGCACGTTTTCGATCGTCCGCGGGTGCGGGGCTGCAGTCCTGACTGGCTGTCTGACTTCTAAAAGGAACTTGAATGTCTGAACTTACTTTTTTCCCCCTAAGATCCCTGAGGCCCTGGGATTGGCGTCCTTGCCAAGGTCAGACCCAAGCTTCAGGAGCCTCCTCTCTGTCCAGGGCGTAGGCAACGCCTGTGGAGTTGACCCAAGCGGGCCACGCGCGGTGAAGTTGGTTTCCACCCTCTGCGCAGCCTCATGCATTTTCATTCTGAGCGGGCATTTTGTCTGCGGGTTGACATCAGATGCTAAATCAAGGGCTCCAATCAAGGCGCTGCGGAATAAAGCAACCGCCTGTCTGGGCGCCCCCCCCCCCCCTTCCCGGAGCCGTGGCCCCTTCACCTTTGTGAAGGAAATTAACCTCCCGCTATTGAGCGCGGGTCGCGGCCAATCTGGACGCAAAAGAGACGCGTGCTGCGGGGGGTGGGGTGGGGGGGGCAATCTGTCCTCAGAGGGAGGCTGCAGCCTGGGAGGACCAGCCGCTTCCCCCGTGCCACCGGGAAGAGACAACAGGGAAGGACACCCCCGGTCACACACACCACACCCGATACCCGATTTGGACCCAGACCGGACAACTTGTCTAGGATCCTCTTCCCGGCCCAGAGTCGAGGAAACACAAAAGACTGCATTTCTCGGGAAAGGAATAGGTTCACCAGGGAACAAATAGCCGAGACTCATCAAATGTCATAGCTGTGGGGAAAACGTCACTTTACTAAAAGTGAAGAAAACATTTTTTTCCACTTGCAATGCTCTGTGAGGCTAGATTTTGCTGAGTTTCAGTTATGCCTAATTCCACTGAAGGCATTTAATTGTTTTGGGGTTTCCCTCTGAAAATACCCTGGCTTGGAAATTAAATACAGTTTTTCAACAGACTCCACTCGAGTAATAAATTGTAATGGGGACAGTTATTATGGTGAGTTAACTAAGGGGGGGGGGCGGAAATCTTATGATTTTATGTCTGGTTTTTTAACCCATCAACTGAAAAGAGAAAAATACATAAAATGAATGCTGTGATGGTTGCTAGTCCTTAAAAAGTTAGAAATTCTAAAATGAATTTACAATCCCTGAATGTTTCGATCTGAAAATAACTGATGTTATTTCCTTGCTCTTTTGAGCGCTGATTAATACTGCTGATAAAATTAGGAGGTGGGGGGATTCCGGGACAACTTTGACCAATTTTATTTTCTAATCACGAATCCCATCTGGGTTGTGGAATAATAGAGCAGGGCTCAACGGTCTACCCCCAACTGGATATTTAGTCTTGCGGATGTAACACTCTTTTTATTCAAAAGACTACCGGAAGAGTTAGTTGCCTAGTGAATTCTTAAACAAACAAAAACCCCACTAATAATTGTAAAGAAAGTGTGCGTTGTGTGTGTGTGTGGGGGGGGGGTCGCATATGACCAACAATTGAAAAAAAAAATCCTTGCCTGGGGGAATTCAAACAGGGTTCTTGATTTAGTCAGGGAAATCTATGCAGCTATTCAACGGATGCTTTTCAAGTTGGTACAGTTAAAATAAATGGAAACTTGGAAAGTCCTGGAACACTCAGACTGCGCGCGCGAACACATGCACGCACCAGCCACCCTTCAGCAGTCCAGCATTGGTGGTGGGTCTCCATCGTGGTCAGCAGAATTTTCTCGGAGCTTGTCTGCCTGCAGGAACCAGGACACCGTCTCCTGCGATGTGTCTTCCTCCGAGTAAGAGCAAAGCTCGCCGGCGGCCTGCTTCTGCACACTGCGATCTGGAATAATGGACTCGGGGAGGAGTGCTGGGGAAACCTTGAGTGTTACTTTTCCTGCTTTGGGGGAGGGGAGGCTTAACGGAGTTGGTGGGAGGCAAAGCACTGAAATGTCCCTCTAGGACACCAAGGCGAGGATTCCTCTCCCGCCAGGAACCTCTTGGGAAAACCTCCCAGGCCTCTCCGGTGCTTGTCTTTGCAGAATGATGTGTGGGTACCAGCTCCCAAGGCTGCAGACCTGGAGGCTGGGCTGTGTACCATCCTCTCCTATTCCTATGCGTGCCTGCGGCTGCCGTCGGGGCAAGCGTCGGAGTTCACTGTGACCCCCCAGCTCTGCTCCCGAAAGAAAGTTGAGACCACTTTCCTAGTGGTCTTTTTTTTTTTTTTTTTTCTAGAAAGTGGGTGTCTAGGTTCTAAGTACAGTCTTCAGAAATTTAGCCACGGGTCTGGAGTTGTGCTAACAGCTTTAACGACTCTGAAGGAGACGCACGGGTCAGGGGTCTTAGCCCTCCACCGGCAGGGAGAGCTTCTGGAGACACTAGGTTGTGTGTGTGTGTCGGGGGAGTGTCTCTGGTTCTCTCTGCTCTTCTGCAGCAGCCGGCTCAGAACAGAAGCCCCCGGCCACGGTCCCCCAGTTCCCACAAGCCACGGCTGGAAGGCACTGAGTCCCACAGTCCCATGGCCACCGCCGGTCCCAGAGGGGCCAGACTCCAGAAGCTTTGTGTTTGCAGGAATGAAGGGTTGTCTTGTCAGTCCCAGGGGCACGCGAGAGACACGCGCAGGCGGGATGCCGCCGCCCCTCCCGGCCCAGTCCGGCCTCTGGGCACCTTCCGGGCCTCCCCGCCCCGTAGGCCTCTGCCTTTGTTCGGCACATTAGCATAAAGCTGCCACGGATCTCCCGTTTAAATAATTCCACACAAAAGGAGAGTGCATGAAAGAGATCGAACAAGGGTGAAGCCGCGAGGCCGCGCCGGGCGCTGGGCGCGGGAGGGACGCGCTCGAGTGTCCCCTCCCCTCCAGGGCCCAGGGCCCCCAGCAATCTGCAATCTGCTGCGCACCCATTATGAAGCCACCGCTTTCATACCACCACCACCACCACCACCACCACCACCACCACCACCACCACCCCCCACCCACCCACCCACCCACCCACACACCCACCCACTCCCACCCCTCCCGGTGGCGTCCGGCCACCTCACACTCATTGGAGTGCCCTCAGGGCTGTTTGTTTTTGCTTTGGATAGGGACAGTAAAGGAGGCTATGGGGTGGTTGGACCCAGGCCTGGCTGCTTAGAGGGGCGGCGTTGGTGAAGCCAGAAGACGTGGGAATGTCTCAGCCAGAACCTTGGGGCAAGTGCGCCGGATAGCGCTGACCTGACAGGTGGACAATGAACCTGGGTGCAGAGGCACTGTCGCCCCCACCCCCGTCCCCGCCCCCGTGTCTGAAAAAGAACGTACAGAAGCGGAGCCAAACCCACCAGAGAGGCCGGCGACCCCATTGCCAGCACCCCACATCCCACATCACCACCCTCTGGGAGCCTGAAGGGCACTTGTGGCCTGGGCCTGTTTCTGCCCTTGGGTTCAGGGTGTGTTTCTCTCACAACTTAACCTCGGAGCTTGCTTAGATCCCTCTCCTCTTTGGTACACCTTTCCACCCTTTCTCTCCCACCCCCTTTGACTGTTTTTCCCTCCCTCCCCGCTTCCTGTCATTCGTTCCCCTTCTCCCCAACCCCTGCGCCACCTCTCTTTGGGCCAGTCTTCCTGTCTTTTCCTCTCCACCTCTCTCCTGGTCTTCCTCCTCACTTCCAGTCGCCTCTTTACCTCAGACAGTCCCTCTCCCCATCTCTTCCAGCCCCCTTCCTCCTCCCCCCCCCACGCCCCGAGTGTTTCTTTGCAGATCTTGACAATCCCTTCCCCCTTCTCATCCCAGCCCCCCCCCCTCCATCTATGTCCTTCCTCGGTCCCCTCCTCCTCCTCTACCCTCTTCCGCTCTTACCTTCTCTTTTTCCCTCCCTCGATCTTTCCCCGACTCCTCTTACCCCCTCCCCCCCCCCCCAACAGGCCAACGTGTGTTATTTTATTTGTCTAGAGAGAGCCTATTTGTTCAGTGATGTGTGGCCTCCTGGTCGCCTGCTTTAATGGGGGACTCGGAGGCTGGGTTTCTGTGAGCATTAGCATACAGCTGCCGGGCTCCCGCCCCGGCCCCGAGCTTACTTTACCGGCCTTATCTACACTTCTCTCAGCCAGAAAACAATCAACCGCTCCTCACACACGCGACTTTCCAGTCCGACCCTGTTAAGACTAGCTCGCCCAACTGCATTCTGTCCTTGTGTTCCTGTGTTCAATCTCTCTCTCTTTCTCTCTGTAAATATTGATTGGCTGATTTTTTTTTTATCCTCCAGACAGGTTTTCTTTCTCTTTCACACCATTTCTTACTTTTCTTTTGAATTCCTGTGATATTTGAGTGCAGAAAAACCACAAGGAGGCATTTGTAGCAAGGAGGAGGCTCCATTTCGTTTTAAGGACCTGGCATCTGTGAGAACATTAGAAGCATCAGTGAAGCAGTGTTTGGAAATTTAACTTTGGTATTTTCTTGATGATAACCCTTGGTTAAAACAATACAATTCTAAGATCAGGTGGGGACCCTCTGAGATGTTCCGATGGTGGCCTCTTTAAATCTTTACGGTGGGCTCTATTCTCCTGAAGTCCCTAAGAGAGCTGGTTTGAAGCTGGTACCCAAGGCTATGAGGGCTTTCCTTCTTAGGAAACTTGTTCTCAATGGCTGCACATATATGCCAAAGGTCCCAATTCTGGAACTTGCTTTCAAAGAGCGGGACAAGGATTAAAATGTCACCAGACACCTTTTGTAGGCCACAGTATGCTTTAGATGCTCTCATGTGTCTTGTGATGTCCCTGGCCACTCTTTTAAAGGCAGTAAAGAAAACACGGCAGTTAGCAGAATTATACAAAACTTGCTGTTAAGGTTAACATAGTCATCTGGGGTCACTTTTGTGTAACGAGAGGCTTTATCATGGTAATAGTTGGTCACAAAAGTCATAAATGTTAAACTGGCTCACTGACTTTGTTCTGTTAATCTCTAGCCCAGTATCCCAGGGCCTGTCACCCAAACCTCTACATTTGCTGAGCAGTTTGACCCAGGTCCTCTCAGGAACTGGAAGAGGGAAGGAAGAGGGCCTGGTGCCTGAGCTGACAACCCTGTTGGGTGTGAATTCTGAAACGTGGACCATCAGCAATTGGTTCCCATTCAAGTGATAGTTTGTACCATATGGCCACTGCTGCCCTCCTCCTCGATGCCCGGTGCATTTGTGTGAAACCTATGTGTGAAGGAATTAGTGGCATTTGTTACTTGCTTTTGTCTGGCTTCAGAAAGATGGGAGTTCAGTGTTCGGGAACAAGTTTGTTGTGTGACAATGGACATGTCAAACAACTTGGTTGCTCCAAGTACCCAGAGTTGGATGGTGTGTGTAGAGTTTTGGATTTCTAGCTTCCATTTTGCCTTGTGGAAGCTGGGAGAATCTTACCACTGTGCCTGTGTGTGTGTGTGTGTGTGTGTGTGTGTGTGTGTGTGTGATAAAACCCAGAATATGTTCATAAAATCCAAGCTCTACTGTGGGTCAGTGCACTGTTCCTGTTTGTTCCTGAATTCAAGTGCTTTGGAGGTGGGCAATTAAAACTTGCTTTATGAGAGAAAGTTTCTTGCTTGCTCACTTCCTTCTTTCCTCCTCTCCCTCCCTCCCTTCCTCCTTTCTTCAAGATAGTTCCACTTTGCAGTCCAGGCTGGCCTCCAAATCACTACATAGCTCAGACTGGCCTTGAACTCATGGTGATCCTCCTGTCTCAGCTTCTGGTGGTGCTAGAAAGGAGAAAAAGAAAATTCTGATCCACATTGGACACACTAGGGGCCAGCCTTCCTCCTACCTCGCTCCACCGGAGATCAGAGTCGAATAAAATGAACTAGATTAATATCCCTCTACATTTTAGAATTTGAAATCTATGTGTGAATTTCCAAGTTATCCAATTTTTCTTAGTCTATATGTTCATAATCAGCAAAATGAATTTAAAAAAAAACAAACAATAAGGGCTGTGAAAGTAGTCTCCTTGGTTTCAAAAGGTCAGGAATGTTCCACCTAGTCCTCCTGAGGGTAGATGACAGATTTAATTTCTCCTTGTCTGCTTACCAATTTTCCATTCTGGGCACATTATTTTATTTTTGTATTACCCACTATTACTTGGTACGCATAGGAAGAGCTAATGAAACTGCCACCAGAACACTTCGGGAACTCAAACAGACTCACACAAAGGTAAAAACAAGTTTTGCTCAGTAGGAGTTCATTTTATTGCTAGAGTGGATTATTCTGCACAGAACATGCCTGTTTGTAAAGCTCCCTGGTTTAGCAGTGCCACACAGACAAGCGCCACCTACTGGAACACCAGGAAACCACAGGAGGAAGAGCGGGGATTGGGGGAGGGGCAAGGGGACTTGTCTGCTGAGCACTTGGCTGACCTGAGCTAGGAAGTGATGCCAGGGGGCCTCTGGCCACAGCTAAATGATGCCTGGCCACGCATACATGGGCAGGTGGTACTTGTTGTAATGAAGGTAATCCAGGATGCTCTTCTCCAGCAGGTTTTTGTAGATGGAATCCTCGAAAACCCTTTGGAGGTATTTCTGGGGCTTCTCATTCAGGTTTATTTCCTCATCCTCTATCTTGTAGGCTAGCTGCTCCATGGAAGGTATGTCTATCTCCTGTGAATGCAGTTAAGAGGACAAAGTCAGAGCATCCTGGGACTCAGCACCACCAGAACAGGGCAGTGTCAGCTCCCCAAGGATGGGGGCTTTTTCTAGCTTTGCAGAAACTATTCATAAAGATGACAAGACACAGGCAATGCACACTATTGTTCTTATCATTTTCAGTGGACAGTTCAGTTCACTCACACCACTGTACAACCACCATCATCTGTCTGTCTGTCTGCAGAGTCTGAATCCTGGATGACAGAATCCATCTCCGTTAGCAGGAACATGCAGTCCTGTCCCTACCCAACCCCAGTCCCTGGCTCCTTTCCAGGGCACCTCAGACAACTGCAGCCACACACTGCTTATGTTTTTACAGAAGGATTATTTTTATAATGTAGCATGATGTCATCAAGGATGATAATGGTAAGCCTTTAGTTTTTCAGATAAACGTTATCTACTTGCTTTAACATTTTGGACATGAAAACCCCTAGATTTTTGGTGGGTCTTGCTAAGGGGTAGAGTTTAAGACCTTCAGAATAAGTTATCAGTACATTTTTTTCTATAACATCCTTCAACATAGGAGTCAGAAAGAATAAAGTCCTTTTAGACTACGCACAGTCTACAAAGAGTAGAGGTTTTCCGACATCTTGTAAAAATTTCAAAATACATTTTGACAGGCTGCACTGCCGGGTGCCCACCACTCAGATCCCATAGGTGGCCCTTGTTGTGGGGCCCTGTCCATCGACAGCAGGGTTGTCGTTAAGGATTTTGAGCTGTGTGATCTTGCCAGCATGGTGACTACTGATCATCCCCTCAAACAAAAGTCACAGTGTATTTACATCAACTTCTAACATCCCCATGTATTTCAAATAGAAAAGAAGTTGGAGTTAATTGTGGGGTTCTATTGGACCATCAGATAGAAGACTCAGCTCTGTGGATGCACATTATCGTCTGGCTATTTCAACAAAATATGACCAGGTTTGAGAGATTATAAACATGGCATTTAGAACAGAATGACATGAAATGGGGTATGACAGAAATGGAGATTGAAAGCTGAATGGTGGGTTGGAGAAAGGCAACTGATGCCTGGAACCCAGAGCTGGAGCGCTGGAAACATCAAAGTGCAGGCACAATCCTTGGACACAGCCTGCTGTCTTCATGAAGCTGGTTCTTTCTTCAGTATTTCTGGAGGATTCTATCTGACCAGCATCAAACATTGAACTATTAGAAAGTGGGGCTTGTTACTGTACAAGGCTGTTCTACAGTGGGGAAGGGCAGGGGAAGGTCACAGAGTGGCACCTGTGACCTCTCCTCTCAATTGTGTTTACCTGCCCCCAGCAAACCTTAGAGTGCCCAATGTCTTATGTGATCTATTGTATTTGGTTTCTTTCACTTAGCATAATGTCTTTGCTTTTTAAAATTCCCTTATATTTAAATCTAATTTTTAGCTCATAATAATCATGTATATTTATGGGGTACCATGTAATGTTATGATGCATATATACATTGTGAGATGATTAAGGCCAATTAACATATCCATTGTTGTATATACTCACCATCTCTGTGGTAAGAACATTTAAAACCACCCGTACGACAATTCTGAAACAACTGTACATTATTATTAGCATCAGTTACCAGGCTGTACAATAGGTGACTAAAACTTGCTCTTGTCAAAACATCTCCCCTTCCCCCATTCTCCTAGTCTGGCCAGCTACCTGCAACCACCATTCTATGCTCTTCAGATTTTGTAAGTGAAATTATGAAGAGCCTGGCTTCTTTCACTTGGCAACAGGTTAATCTACATTGTTGCATAGAACAATTCACTTTAGGGCTGAATAGTATTCTACTATGTATACAGACCCTATTTTTGTTTTCCATTAACCCATGAGTGGGTAACTAGGCTATTTCTGTATCTTGGTTATTGATACTACAGTGAATACGGAGTGTAGACATGCCTTCCACACACCAATTTCATTATGAACTCCTCTGGAGATATACTCAGAAGTGGATCTGTTGATTACACGGTGACTCCACCTGTGACCTCTGTACTACTTTCCAAGATGGCCTTCACTTACATTCCCACCAACAGTGTTCAATAAGCTTCTTTTGTCTGTGTCTTCACAGTCCTTACCTCCAGCATTTTATAACAAAAATTCCTACAGGGTCTGGAGGTAACTTGCTGTGTTTTTACTTTTCAATCCTTGCTGGTGTTAACCATTGTTTTTATGTTTACCTCCTGACAATCTGTAGGCTTCCTTTTGACAAATGCCTGTTTAGATCATTTACTTATTTTAAAAAATCAGTTATTTGTTTTGTTATCAAACTGATTAAGTTGCTCATGTACTATCGATATTGGGCCCTTATCCAGTGTGTGATTGCAAATACTTTCTCACAACCTGTGGGTTGTATGGATTCTGGTCACCATCTCTTTGCTGTGGGGAAGCTGTTCAGTTTGACCTAGACCCACTTCCTTATTTCTGCTTTTCTTGCCTGTGCTTGGGTCATATCTAGAAAATTCTTGCCCAGATATCAAGGAGTCTTCCTCTTCCTCTTGTTTTCTTCTAGGAATTCTGTGGTTTCTATTTTATAAGTGTTCTGATAAGAACACCATTTGTTGTTGTTCTTTCATATGTGAGTGTCTAATTTTCTCATTGTCCTTAGCAGAATCTGTCCTGTCTCCATTGTATGGCATCTTTCTTAAAAAAAAAAAAAAAAAAAAAAAAAAAAGAAAGAAAGAAAGAAAGGAAGAAAGGAAGAAAGGAAGAAAGGAAGAAAGGAAGAAAAATCAATTGACTAGGAGGATGGAAAGATGGTTCAGTGGTTAAGATCAATGGCTACTTTCCCAAAGGACCAGAGTTTGATTCCCAGCACTCACATGGTGGCTAACATGTCTAAACTCCAGTTCTAGGTGATCTGATGCCCTCTTTTGGCCCCTTTGGGAACTAGGCATGCAAGTGGTGCACACAGATACTCATGCAGGCAAAACACTCAGATGGAAAATAAAAATTAAAAAACTAACAAAACACCTTAAAATCAGTGAATTAAATACATTGTATTCATGTATGAAGGTGCCAAAGGAAATATAAAAATTTTAAAAAGGAATCCTTCCAGCAGATTGAATGCCTGGGCTTATTTCTGGGCTCTGATTCCCGTCCTGTTGGCCAGTGTATTTGTTTGTATTCTAGCACCATGCTGTGTTGGTTACTGTAGCATTGACATGTATTTCAGAATTAGGTAGCATGGTGTTTCCAGCTTTACTTTTTCTTTTTTTCCCTCTCAAGATTATTTTGGTCTTCTGTGGTTCCATATAAATCTGAGAGTTTTTTCCTGTTCCTATGCAAACAGACACTGGAATTTTTCTAGGGATAACACTAAATCTTGTGTTGCTGTGGGTGATATCGACATGTGTTCTATTTGCTTGTGTCATCTTCTGCTTCTTTATTTCCTTTGGCTCAAGTCTTGGGTGTCTGAAAGGCTGTATGGTGCTAGAAGGATCTGTAGAGAGGCCACAGAGGAAACTGCATGTTGGGACTCTCACACCTGCTTGGGGATGGCCTTTTCTGGAGACACTTGCTGGCCAGGCCTGAGGCCACCAGCTGGCAGAGGCAGTATGGGTACCTCCATCCTCTCTTGAGGAGTATCACCTGCTCATCAAGGTGGTGGCTGTCCAGGGGGTTACAGAGATGGAGATCTGCTGGGTAGACCCAGAGCAGATGGTCCACAGCAGCCTGACTGACTGTTCCTTATAAGACCCTGGCAGCTTCCACAGAACCTTCCACTGCACCCAGGCTTTCTCCCATTATCTCCATTTGGTGTCTGCTGTTCTGGGAAGCACGTGGCCACCAGGGTGGTTGCCTAATGGATTGTGGATGATTCTGGAGGAAATGGCCCACACATTCTAGAGCCATGTTGAGTTGCTGAAACAGAGCCCAGGATGAGGTAGGTGTAGGAAGCCCTCAGACACAAGGACCCTAGGTAGTGGACAAGGGAATGACTAGAGGAGCTAACCTGACCAGTTAGGGTGGCCACTGTTTCCATTACAGGAAGACGTGTTGGCTGGGCCTGAAGTCAGGAGGTGGCAGGCATCTTATCCTGGAGCTACTGACTGAAAAGGACTAGAGGGTGGCTGGAGGCTGAGAAGAGAGAGCCCTGGGGCCTGCTGCAGTTGAATCAGGAGGCAGATCTGCCAGAGCTGAGGGCAGCTGCTCTCATCAATGTGGGACGTGCTCCTTGGTTGGGTGACCTTATTTGTTGTTGTTGTTGAAGGGGTGTGGGGTGGGGTGAAGGTCGGGGTGCTGAGGCTCAGGTACCAATGTTTATGCCTTTCTGTTTTTGGTTTATAGGCTCCATGTCCTTGGATATAGCCACTCTGATTTTTCTTAATGCTATTGTAAACAAGATTATTTTCTTAATTTCTTTTCTAGTAAGATCACTGTCAGTGCTTTGCTTTTCTGACCTGCCACTTACTGGCTTTGTTAATCAGGTGGCTTTTCTCGTCTCTGTCTCTGTCTCTCTCTCTCTCTCATGTGTGTGCTGCTGGGAACAGAACCTGGAGCCCGGCACATACCATGGAGTCACACTCCCAGTCTGTCTTCCACACTCCCAGTCTTCATTTATCTGTTCTAACTGGGTTGAGCACCCAGCTTCCTGCTCTGACCACCTGCTGCTGTTCTAAGTTCTTCTAGAACTTTATGGAGAAAAAAAAGAAAAAGAAAGAAAGGGAGGAAGGAAGGAGGGAATGAAGGAAAGAAAAAAGAACCCTTTTTCTTTCCTAAGTTCCTTCTGGTCATGGTATTTTCTCTCACACAGCAGCAGAAGAGTAACCAACACAGAAGTCACCCATTTCATTTTCTTGCCTAATTGCTCTGGCTGGGAACTCTGGCCGGAATATTTCATTATTATCTAATGGAATTGGCAAGAATGGGTGTTCTTTTCCTATCCCTGATCTCTGACTATGATGCTAACCGTGAGCTTGTACTGTGGGATAGGAGGTCATGTCTCTGCTGGGAAGCTCACACTGCTTTTGTCCTGGAAGATGATTTGGGGGCTAATTTTTTTTTTTTTTAATTTCATGGCTGAGTATTATCACATGTGTGAAGAGACCAATTTGTTTATCCATCAATATGCTGACGGACATGTGGGTGGCTCCCTCTGTCTAGCTGTTCTGAGTGCTTTGAATGTTGTGTACAAGCATTCATTTGAATACCTTTCAAGTCTTCAAAGAAACTGATACCTAAAAGTACAGTTGCTGGGCCAGAGGATAATTCTCTGTAACGCTTTTAGGAATCAAATAATTTTTCATAGTGGCTGCTTAACTTTACATTCTCACTAGCAGCTAGGTAAGGATGCTTTTCCCCCCACATTTAGTGTCTTTTTAGAAAAAGACTTATTTTCAAGAGTGTTTCACCCACATGTACACCATGTATGTGTCTGATCCAGGTAGAGTCCAGAAGAAGGCGTCAGATCCCTTGGACCTGGAGTTACTGACAATTAGGGGCTGACAGGTGGGTGCTGGGAATCAAACTAAGGTCTTCTGGAAGAACTCTTAACTTCTGGGTCATCTCTCTCTAGTCTTGTCCTTTTTTATTTTATTTTATTTTTTTATTATAGTCACCCCAGTGAATGTGTAGTGGTATGCCATTGTTCTGATTTTTATTGCCCTAATGCTTAATATCATTGAACATCTTCTCATGTAAATGAGCTTATGTGTGGACCCATACTTATTTGTTTGCTTGTTTATTTGTTTATTCCTGGGACTCACTGTATAACTGAGACTGGCCTTGATCCTCCTGCCTCAACATCTCAAATGCTGGGCAGAATTCCAGTATGCGCTCTAGTGCCTGGCTACCTCCAGAACTTTCGTTTTCTTCTGTCGATCTCTGAGGCTGTCCTTAGGAAGTGCCACACTGGTTTGTTACTGTTGCTTTGAAGTAAGGCTTGAAGTCAGAAAGTGTGAAGCCTTCCCCTTTATTCTGCTCTTCCCAGAAGACAGTTTTGGCCACTTGAAATCTCTTGTATTTCTATATGAACCTTTCTATGTCCATAAAAAATGCCTTTGGGATTTTGGTAGAATTTCACTGCATCTGTAGAATGTTTTGGGTGATGCTGTCATCTTAACAGAACTGTCTCTAAGCCTGTGAACACGATGTCCTTCTATTTATTTAGACCTCTGAATCTTCCAGGACATTGTGTAGCTTTCACAGTGTCCAGTGTTGTACTGCTTTAATTAAATAGATTCCCAAGTATTTTATTCTTTTTCACGTTACTACAAGTGGAACTATTTTCTTCATTTCCTTCCCATTCATTTCATTCTCTATTAATGTAGACAGCTGACTGTGTGCGTTGATCTTGTATCTTGCAATTTTGCCAAGTGCATTTATTAGCTTTATTATTTTCTGGATTCGTTAGAATTGTATCATCTGGGAAAAGCCATAGTTTCACTTACGCCTTCCCAAGGCAGGTGCCTCTTCTTTCCTCTTCCTTGTTTCGTCGCTCTGTCTGGACAGTCTCTAATTGTCTTGCAGGGCAGTGTTGAACATAAATGGTAGATGGAGACATCTTTGCCTAACTCCAGACCTCAAGGGTAAGCCTTCAGCTTTCAGTTACTCACCACCTAGTCTGATGTTAGCTGTAGATTTTTCATAATTTATCAGGAGGGGGACATTTCCTTTTACTGCTAGTTTTTAAAAAAAATGTCTGTATGTCTGTGCAAATGAATGCCACTTGTATGGGTATGCCCATGGAGGCCAGCTGAAGGCACAGGATCCACTGGAGCTGGAGTTACAGGGAGTTGTGAACAGCCTGACATGAGTGCTTGGATATGAACTTGGGTTCCCTCTTAGCCATGGAGCCATCTCTCTACAGATACTACTGCTAGTCGGTCAACTATGGAATTTATCTTCATTTTCCTTATTTCCTTCTCTCCCTTTCTTCCTCCCTCCCTTTATTTCTTTTATTTTCTGTTGTCGAAACAACAGCTCATATATCATGTAGAGGGTATCTTAAAACTTGCTATATAGCGGAGGATGACCTTGACTCCTGGATGCCTCAGCCCCTGGTCCCACCCTCCCCAGTACTGTGATTGCAGGTGTTGGACACCATACCTGGTGTTCTCAGATGAGATGACACTGCTCTCTTTCTCACCTCACTGCAGAATACTCTGCTCTCCTAGCACTGGGATTACAAGGACATGCCATGTCTCCTGGCTTTCTATGTGGGTTCTGGGGATTCACTCAGGCCCGTGGGCTTACATAGCCACCACTTACTGACCAGGCCACATCCCCTGCCCGGTGAGAGGTCTTCCTTATTGATTCAATGGCTTTGTTATAGATCTGTGGGGATTTTCTGGTTCTTCTTGGGTCAGTTTTCCAGGTTCTGGGTTTCTAGGAGTGTGTCTGTCGTTCTCATCCGGGTATCTTCTAGTTGATGGCACAGGATTGTTCAGTATAGTCTCTTAAAATCCTTTCTCATTTTCATAAGCCTATGGAAATGTCTTGACTTTGTTGATCTTTCAAACAACGGATTTTGTTCTCATTGGCTATTATTTTTCTAGTCTCCATTTCACTTTTCTCTGCTCTGTTTTGAAAAAACCCTTCCTTCCTTCCTTCCTTCCTTCCTTCCTTCCTTCCTTCCTCCCTCCCTCCCTCCCTTCCTCCCTCCCTCCTTTCCTCTCTTCAGATATTGAATTAATTTGTTGTCTTACTTTAGTTCCTTATGGAGGTATGACGCTGGATTATTATTTGAAATCTCTCAATTTTTTGTATTCATTTATGTGTATGAGTGTGTGTGTGTGTGTGTGTGTGTGTGTGTGTGTGTGTGTGTGTGCATGCATGCGTGTGCGTGCAGGCTCCTTCTGCAGAGGCCAAAACAAGAGTGTCAGATCCCCTGGAACTGGAGTTACAGATGGCTATGAGCTTCCTGACATGGCTGCTGGGAACAGAACTCGGCTCCTCTGGAAGAACTCCAGGCACTCTTAACCCCTTTGCTATCTCTCCAGCCCAACCCTTCCTGTTTAAAAAGTCAACATTTGTATCTACAAATTCTCTCTGAGAACTCTTTCTGCAAACACTGTTGTGAATGGTGTTTCCATGTGCACTCACCTCTAAGTATCTCTAATGTCCCTTCTGTAGTCTGCTTTGACCAACTCACTGGTTTCTTTTTTGTTTTGAGGCAGGGTTTCTCTGTGTAGTCTTGGTGCCTGTCCTGAATCTTGCTCTGTAGACGAGGCTGGCCTCGAACTCACAGAACTCTGCCTGCCTCTGCCTCCTGAGTGCTGGGATTAAAGGTGTGTACCACTACCACCTGGCTACTCACTGGTTTCTTAAAACTGCACTGCAAGCGGTTTGGATATCTTAACATTATCGACAGGAGTTCTGTGGCCCTGAATGTCCTATCCTGGAAAAGGTGTTCTCCAGTGCTGCCGAACAGCTGTCCTGTGCAGATGTGCTGGCTCCACATGGGTCATAGCACTGTGAAATCCTCCTCCTCCTTGCCGGAAGCCTGGTCTCAACATTGCTCAAAGTGATATACTGAAATATCCAAGCCTTACTTACACTTATTTTCCAGCCCATCAACTTTGCTTCAGATATTTGGGGGCTCTACTACGAAGGCTGCATATGTTACTTTTTTCTTAAAGGAATTAGAAGAGTGATTTTTGACTTTCAAAATTTGACTATGGCCAGTGACTCATAGGCTTCATCTATAGATAAAATGTGATGTTCTCAATTTATCATTAAAAACTGAAGTGCCAGGGACACTATACTTCATGTTTCAGATCCTGGTCTACTTTGGCGTTGAATCAAAAAGGGATATAAAAATGGGTTCAAACGTCTCGATATTTAGGAATAAGGATTACTGTTATTCTTCAATGTAGCCACCGTTTTTATTTTTCTGTTGTCAGACTCATAAATGAAACCCCTGTCTCTCCGTGTGGCCATCAGTTGCCCTGCCAGTTCCAGTGCTGTGGCGGTTATCCCCACCCTCAGTTGGTGGTGGCTGGCATGAGCAGAACCGTCCTTTGCTCCCTCCCACAGGCTTGCACATGTCCTTTTGCCCCTCTTTGATGTCTGTCTAGAAGGAACAGCTAGGCCTTGTTCTGTGGCTATCTGAGGTTTCTCCAAAGTGACCCTAAATTTGAATAGCGGTAGACACCATACTACACACCACCTCTCCGTGTGGCTTTCCCACTTGGCGAATGGAAAGGCTAAAAGCATAACAGTACCCAGTGAGGTTCTTCCCTTAGCCCCTCATGGAGGCAGCCACACTCTCTGGCTAGAAACCCTATGCTTGTTGGCATAGGTCAAAAGCTGCTCCTGTCCTGAGTCGGCACAGCAAACTGGCTCACGGCCGATGTCAGGTTGTGGATGAAAATCTGAGGGACCCTTGAGGAGTCCTGTCGAACGTGATGGGTGTCACTAAGTTTAACAGCTTCCATTTCTTTTTTCTCAACATTTGCTCCGATATTGATGCATTATTGTTAATGCTTAAGTGCATTCCTTGTGTCCAGTATTTTGTGAGTGTAGACCGTGGTGTAAATGGCATGGTATCATACAGAATAGTCTCGTTGTCCTAAGGGATCCTCTGTGTTCACCTGCTCACCCAGGCTTCTCTCATTCCTCTAAACCCAGGAAAATTGATGTTTTAGGAAATTGAATTTTATTGAAGAAGATATGGTCTGTTGGTAACAATTATGCTAAAATATTTTTAAGCTCTCTGCTTTCCAGTATTTACCTCAGAAACAGGCTACTAACAAGAAAACACTATGTATATCCTAAAACCCATGAGTGCTGTGCAAAGCATTAACCAAGGAGCTCAAGTGTGGGGTTAAAAAAGCTTCAGTGGGAGGCACCCAGGCAGTGGGACCCGGACCTGTCCTTAGTGCTTGAGCTGGCTGTTTGGAACCTTGGGCTTACACAGGGACACTTTGATCATCCTGGAAGGAGGGGACTGGACCTGCCTGTACTGAATCCACCAGGTTTAAATGAATCCCCAGGGGAGTCTTGGCCCTGGAGGACATGGGAATGGAGGGGAGGGGATGGGGAAAGGTAGGGGTGGGGCGGGAGGGGGGAGGACAGGGGAACCCATGGCTAATGTGTAAAATTAAAACACAAATATAATAAATTAAAAAAAGGAAAAAAATAAAATCCCATTAATAAATATTAAAAAACAAACAAACAAACACGTGTTTAATCACAGTACTAAGGAGACAGAGGCAGAGGCAGAGGCAGAAAGATCTCTGTAAATTTGAAGCCTGCCTGGTCTACATAGCGAGTTCCAGGAGCAGCCAAAACTACGTAGAGAGAACACTCAAAATAAATATATATTTTTTTAAATTAAAAAAAAAAAAAGCTTCAGTGGCATCACTCCGGGACAGATGAATCTTTGCTCCAGTGACAGGAGGGGAGGTGTCCAAGGCGCTGGACATCTAGAGACACTAGGTTTGCAATGGTGGTTCAGATCTCAACCTGAGCTGACCTTCTCCAGGCTCCAGGATGGAGCTCAGTGCCTGTGTGCCCTGTACCCATCCATCTTTAATATAGTTGGCTCTCCATAGCCACACCAGCAGCTCCACACCAGCAGATTCAATGAACAAGGGACCGAAATTACTTGGAAAAAATTACACCTATGTTGGCAGTGTCCATGTATTATTCTTTTCATTATTCTTTAAATTCTCCACACCGTTTTGGTAGGCAATTTAAGGAATCTAGAGACGATCTGATGTATGCAGAAGAGGTTCTATGCAGACACTGCTCTAGTCTATAGAAGGGACGCAGGCATCTGAACACATGCTTCAGAATCCTTAGGGTACCTGAGTTGGGTTCAGGGAGTGTCTATAAATCACTCCAGTTGGAATGACTTCAGCACTATCTGACTTTCACGTTTACTCACGTTGCTTCTCCCTCAAGGCCATGTGGGACTGAAGAGAAGCATCCATGCTTATGGAGGAGTCTTTGACTCTTTAATGTAAATATTTCCTACTGACATTGACCTGCCGGGCTTTAACCTGTGTGGACCCAAAAGCATGCCAATTTTGATTTAAACTCTAAATCTATGCTTCCGATTGGAATCTAGTTCAGATTAGTAAATCGCCTCCATTTCAGAACAGGCTCCCGAGGAGTTGCATTGGAAATGGAGGGTGAAGATGAGACAGTGATCTGACCCTGTACGGCCCTGGGCCTCCCAACCCAGCTGGAGAGTAAGAGCTTTGAGTTGGAAGCTTGTTTACCAGACTGCCATGTAGCTAACCTCTCATGGGTTATTTGATGTCAGTGTCTCCATTGGTGTAAGGTCTAGGAGGTTCCTCCCGCCCACCTTACAGGGTTTTGTTACATTAAGTGAGATGGTGTAAGCTGGGGGGCTAGAGTATGGTAAGGGCTACATAAACAACTTCATCTAGGCTGTCCAGCGTGGTGGCTCTACCACAGGACATGCAAGGCTGAAGACTCCATGACAGAAGAGGACATAGGAATTGTCTATTAAGCTATCAGAATGAGACAGACACCGATAAAGGCCCAGGCATGTTGTCTCTCTGCATCAAGGTGGAGTCTGGGATGGATATTCTGCCTCTTTGAGAAAAGATACTAACTTTCCTCAGACTTTTAACATGAAGTCTCACAAATACCTCCTTTTCTCCACAGAGGTATGTGCTGAGCATGGAGCCTCTGGGACATTGAGTCTAACTTACAGATAATTCTCTACTTATTATGTAGATGTGTTAGTTATAAAATTAGTGTATTCTGACATTGAGGTGATTCTCTTGGTTCTTTCTTTCTTTCTTTCTTTCTTTCTTTCTTTCTTTCTTTCTTTCTTTCTATTTTTTTGGTTGGGTGGGGGAGGCAGGGCTTTTGAGACAGTCTTGTGTAGCTTAGGCAAGTCTGGAACTTACTATGTAGCAGAGAATCATTGTGAATTCCCAAGCTTCCTGCTTCATTGCCAAAGAGCCGCATTAGAGACACAGGTCACCAGACCTGGCATTTTTATTTTTGTTAAGCACAGGCACGCACACACACACATGCACGCACATGTACCCTCAGCAATAACAGACAGAAAACTAAAGGAATGCAATTTTCATTTTGGGCAGCAGGTAAAAAAACATTTATATCTAGTTTTCAGTCAACATAGTTATCCAATCATGAAGATAAAGCTACTTACAAAAAATGCAAATGCAATGTACTGTCCAGAAAAGGATTTGAGGAAAGTCACTACCCCTGAACATTTATAGACTCCAGAGTTTATTTAAGGAAGTACAGGGGTGCTAAAAAAAAAATCCCACTGTGAGATGGGAATGTAGGGGAAAGTCCAAATGATCATCGGCTGTCAACTGCTTACAATTTGCAAGGAATAACACCCACATATCCATTAATCACTCTTACCTGCTTGGAGTTTAAGATTTGGCGCAACTCCTTCCTGAGATCAATAAAACGATCGTGGAAGATGGCCATGCACCACGGCTCCGTGAAGTAGCTGGTAAGGGAAGAAGAGATTCAGTTAGCTGGCAACCCTCTCATTACCACTAATAAAGTATTTACCTGCTTTTTTGCCTTGATAAATTACAGTTCTGGCCCCATTGCAATCGTTTGCTCATAAAGAGCCTCGCAGAGCAGCCTGGCCAATCAATGTTTTAAATGGATGTTCCTGATGGAAGGCCAGGTTCCGTAATTACATTTAAAGTGGTTTAATTCAGAGCTGGGGCAGGACCCAGTGAAGAATCCTGATTTTATCAGAATTTAAAAGCCTGAAGACTTGTAAAGAACGGCGTCTCCATTATCTGCCCTCATTTGAGAAAAACAGATTGCAGGATTGACTGAACTGCTGCATGAACAGATTAAATTTGGGTAGAAAATAACACAAATGTTGTTCGTCATTAAGGTTTCTGGATTAATAATGAGCAGAAAACAGGCCACCTCAGTGTCGCAGCCTGGCCTCTGCACAGCTCAGTTGATGCTTACCTGAACCGAGTGCAGGGCGGCTGTGCTTTTGTGTGCAGGCTACTAACTGGTCACTGGAGGCTGAACAGATGCCCACTTTATATGGAAAACAACACGGCCCTCCGTCCTTCACAGTGATCCCCGAAAATGTGATACATTCATGGAAAATCTGATACATTTTTTGTGACAACCAAGCACATTTACTGAATTTTAACCTTTCCTATATTGTAATGTGAAGCATCTTGGGACAGGAAACCAAACTCCCTCAGGGTTTGAGCCTGACTCCATGGATGTCACACTCCTCTCTGAAAATCAGTTTGCTGACTCTGTCATTGTTCACAGGTGCCTTGGGTATGCACACAGGAAGAAGAAACTGGTTTCCAGCCAGAGGAGCAACAGAGGTTTAAATCCCCAGGGTTATCAGGCACCAGAAGGTGAACATAACAGGAATCTGCACTTGGGTCTGCATGGCACTCAGTTGTGACCTGATTCCCTGCTTAATCACCACCTGTAGTTCATCCAGCCTCAGCTCCACCAACACCATCTACCCGTTGCCCACAGTGTTCCCACCATGCTTCCAGGTACTAGAAAAACTGTGGGGACTCAAAGGACAGATGTCCCTTCCAACATGGAGCTTACATTCTTGTGAATACTAAGGAATGGACGGTATGCTAGACAAAGAAGACTTTATTGGGAGAAAAACTAAATGATGCAGAGAAACTGTGGGGGTGGAAGATAATGAAAGGCTTAATTCTGAGGCCATGGCTTGGTGAGCCAAGACCCAAGGGAAGGGAGAGGAAGTCACATGGAAACCTGAGGGGAAAGCATGCCTGAGTAGGAAGCAAGAGTGTAAACTCCTGGAGGCAGGAAGGGGCCTGGATCACATAGGAAGGTGAGATAGTCACAACAGCAGGGTGACAGTCTGTAGGGGAAGGATGGACAGGTCGCCCACCCCTAATGGAGGTGTCTAGTCACATCCACCATGATCCCATGGGTACAAAGCTTGGCAATTGCACACAGTAGGCATCAAGTGAGAGGTCACCCACTGAGTGCACATTTTGCTCTGCCCGATTATGACTGCATGGCTTTAAGTTGTCTTTCATAAGCCTAGAATGCAATTCTGCTAAAGGAGGCTAAGCACAACAAAATGCCCCAAGATACACAGCATCAAGAAAGGGAGAATGAGTTGGATGTGTTGGTGAAAACCTGCAATCCCAGCTCTCAGGAGCCTGAATTAGGAGACCAGGGCATTCAGGGTCAACTTGGGCCATAGGACGAGTTTGTGGCCAGCCTGGCTGTCTCAAAAAGCCAAGACTCAACAGCCATTTATTCTTCACATTTTGAGCATCAACAGCTGCCCACTGCAAACACAAGCCTTCCTGTCATATCTCCATATTGCAGATAGAGCCAGTATCCCTCTTGCACACCATCTGAACAAGTAAACAGTACTTTGTTATTTTCACTGGTTTGTACGTGCAAAATTTTAAATGTTCTCTCCATGGAATCATTCCCTCATCCAAAGACATCTGTTGGTTTGGTTTGTATATTGTTTGAAATTTATGCAGAAAATAACCCAGCACAGGTGGGATCTTGAAAAGTCTCCCCAAGAAACTGTCCATTTTGGGGTTATCACCAAAATGCCAGAATGTCCTTATTTGCTCAAATCTATGGTGACTCATTGTATGCTGAAATATAGAGGTACATATCAAAGGATCTGTTGACTAACAGTCTTTCAAGATATCTTTTCTTGCTTCACCCATCATAATAATTAGGCCAAGGAATTTCTGAATGTCCTTCTGTGTAACCAGAGACCACTTTAGAGTTCTAGACGGTGTTTTGCAGTTCATTGGGTTTGGTCATGATAGTTGGACAGCTGCACAATATCTCAAACAATTAATTACCATAAAAGAGATTAGTCACAGAGGGTACAGAGTCCTACTGAGGTAGAAATGTACTGACCCCAGCATGACCTTCAACCTTTTTTTTTTTTGTTTTTCAAGACAGGGTTTCTCTGTGTAGCTTTGCATCTTTCCTGGATCTCGCTTTGTAGACCAGGCTGGCCTCCAACTCTCAAAGATCTGCCTGCCTCTGCCTCCCGAGTGCTGGGATTAAAGGCGGGTGCCACCACCGCTTGGCTGACCTTCAAACTTTTGTAAGCATGATGGTGTGTCAGTTTCAGACCAACAGTTATCTGTAGCTTCATCAGCACCATCAGAATCAGTTGTCCATAGCTTCATTGGGATCATCAGAATCAGTTGTCCGTAGCTTCATTGGGATCATCAGAATCAGTTGTCCATAGCTTCATTGGGATCATCAGTATCAGTTGTCCATAGCTTCATTGGGATCATCAGAATCAGTTGTCCATAGCTTCATTGGGATCATCAGTATCAGTTGTCCATAGCTTCATTGGGATCATCAGAATCAGTTGTCCGTAGCTTCATTGGGATCATCAGAATCAGTTGTCCATAGCTTCATCAGCACCATCAGAATCAGTTGTCCGTAGCTTCATCAGTATCAGAATCACTTACAGCACCACCATCTTGAGCTTCCTTACAGATCCAATAATTTTACTGTCAATAGAACCATCTCTGGAATTGTCAAGACAGTCATCCAAATCTTTGCTCTCACTAGGAATATGTGATGCATTATTGTTGAGTTACTTCTGGAAATGTATCAGTTTTGTCATTTCCCTCCTTTTTCTGAGAGAAGACATTTATAAACATGCCAAGAACTTGAAGACAAAGACTATTTGAATGATCAAAATACAATGTAACTGCAGTGCTTTATGGGTTCATGCAATTATATAGTATTTTGCAGATTAACCTGCACGGTTTCCACCAATGAGATCGCTTTATTCAATGTGGGCAAGACAATGTGTTGACATCTAAGGTCCATAACAGACTGCATGTGAAAAACAAGAAAACTCATGAGTGGTCCTTAACAGGTGGTGCATGGCACATGGGAAAACTCACGAGCTAATGAAATGTGTTAGTCTTTTAACCCCCAGTGATGCCCCCTTCTCTCATTTCACAGGCATTCTCTTATCCCTCCCTTCTGTTTTTGAGACAGGCAATCTTACTATGTAGCTCTGACTAGGTTGGACTGGCCAAGTAGACCAGGCTGGCCTTTAACTCACAGATCTCTACCCGTCACTACCTCCCAAGTGCTGGGATTAAAGGGATTATCTTAGTTAGGGATTTTATTGCTGCAATGACACACCATGACCAAAAAAGCAAGTCTAGGGAGAAAGGGTTTATTTGACTTACACTTTCACATCATAGCCCATCATTGAAGAAAGTCAGGACAGAAACTCAAAACAAGGCAAGAACCTGGAGGCAAGAACCAATGCAGAGGCCATGGAGGGGTGCTGCTTACTGGCTTGCTCTCATGGCTTGCTCAGCCTACTTTTTTGTTCGTTTTTTTGAGACAGGGTTTCTCTGTGTAGTTTTGGTGCCTTACCTGGATCTCACTCTGTAGACCAGGCTGGCCTGGAACTCATAGAGATCCGCCTGGCTCTGCCTCCTGAGTGTTGGGATTAAAGGCGAGTGCCACCACTGCCTGGCTGACAGCCTGCTTTCTTACAGAAGCCAGGACCACCAGCCCAGGGATGGCACCACCACAATAGGTTGGGCCTTTCCCCATCAATTTTTAATTAAGAAAATGCCCCACACATACATTACATATAAACACACACACACACCATCCACACATTACATATAAACACACACATTCACACCACACACCACACAAACACACACATACACACATCATATATCACAACAACCCCCCATCCCCCCATCCCCCCACACATATTCAGAGGGTGTGAGTTCTGGGCCCCTGCAGCAGCCAGCACAGGGGGGCCTCAGATTGAAGCTCCTGACAAGGTAGGGATCAGACTTATCTGTCCCCCTCCTCTACGGCAAGCTTTGGCTTCAGCCATCCACTTACAGGATGGGTGATAGGGGATCAGGGCTGCTGGGATGCTGAGCTCTTCGTGAAAATTAGACAAGTGTTGAATTTAACCAAACTCCTCTGCAAGGGTGATTAGTCAAATGGGGATTGTTTCCTCAGATACAAGGACATCAGAGAGAGGTTTTACTTCAAGGTACCAGTCATGGTGCCCCTCCCCCAAGGATCTCTGGGCTTCAGCTAACTAACTTCCTTCATTGGAAAGGGGGATCTTGATGGAGATCCTGCTAAGCCCATCATAGCATGAAAAGATACAACGGGAAATATGACCCACCTCATACACGCAGCATGGAGATCCAGTGCAAGGCACACTATGGGCAGGGCAAGCTGTCACCAGGGAAAGTCAAGCCCCCAGTCACTGATCTTGGAATGGATTGAAATGCAATGTATAAGTACAGTTTCTGCTCATTGCACCTTGCTCTGACCCCATATGAGAGTAAATAAAATCCTGAGCTGAACCACTGCGAGTCAGGGACTGGGCCTGCTTGCTGAGCTGAGGTCTGTTTCTGTTCTTGTCATGACCACACACCATAGCCCAGTCGTGTTAGTGAAGAGTTTGGGAGAAATTTACTTTTCCCAGAATATTGTCAGTTAAAAAGAAAAAGCACCAATTTGTTTCCCAATTCATACTCAAAAACAGGTGGTGAAAACCAGACAAGGTTGCTCACATCTGTAATCCCACCATTTGGGATTACATGTGGAGGCAGGAGGATTGCCACAAGTTTAAAGGCAGCCTGGGCTACATAATGAGACACTGTCTCAAAAAGCCAGAAAACCAAAACAAAGAAATAAAAAACAAAACAAAAAAGAAAGACTAGTCCCTGAACAACTTCCTACCTGAATCCCTCCTTAGAAACCACAGGCAGAGGGTCGGGACAAACAGTGAGCAGGGCTCAGATTCGCCACCTTCATAAGGACCTGTAGGGCGTGGAAGACAACCACAAAGTCTCTGGATCTAAAGAGGACAGGCGACTTCCACTTCTTGGCCCACCACTGTTTGTCCCTTTGCCTGCCACACACCCGCACCTAAGAAACCCTGGGAAATGTCAACTTGTGGAACCTAGTAACCATTTCTGGTCGATGTGGCCCGATCATTGAGACATTGATTAGCCTTATCCACAGCGCCCTGGGCTATTGACAGACACAAAGACACTGGATGGGACTCTGACAACCTGGAAAGCAGATCCACACCATCTCTGTAGGGAGTCCCACTCACTGGCCCCAGAGAGAAGTACAACACCTCTGTGGGGAAACTCCTGGGCTCCAGCAATCTTCCTCCGCCACCTGAATACCTGCCATGTCTGGTGTTAGCCACTACGGCTGACTAGAAATCATGCTTTCAGAGAATTAGCCAGTATCTCTGTCTGCTGTCCATCTGTTTCTCAGAGTCTTGGATACCCAGCTCAGGAAAACTTAGAAGATGGAACATGTGCTGTAGCCGGGGCTGTAGCTCAGTTGTAGAGTGCATGCCTAACATGGGTGAGCTGTGGGTTCAAATCCAGTACCGGGGAGGGAGGGAGGAATAAATGTGTCTAAGATCCTTGTGGATCACAAAGCCAATCAAAATGATGAGCCTCCTTTTCTACCCCCGCTGATGTGGATACAGGAAGCCACTGGGTGGCACAGGCTGGCACACCTCTGCTCAGGCTTCAGTCAGTTCCTCCTTACTGACGTCTCATTTCTTCCTATTAATGCATGGCCACTTGTTAGCATGTGTGACACACTAGTGTCACTCAAGTGAGGCTCTAGCATTGCTCAGTCTCAGCATTTTGAACTCTAAAATGGGTGCAGTGATGGTCCTTCCCTCAAAGCCTTTACTGTCAGAGTTAAAGGTGACACAGACGCCACTCAGCCTTGCCCACCCTCCTCACTGCTGTCCTTCCCAACGGCCTTACCTTACCCCTCAGTCAAAGGTGCTGCCAGTCCCTTCCCGAGTGAATATGAAACTAAAGACATTGTTCAAATACTTGTTGGCTGCTTAATTCAAAGAAAGCCTTCCTTTCCCAATGTGGTTTTCTTTCTTTCTTTCTTTTCTTTTCTCTCTCTCTCTCTCTTTTTTTTTTTTTTTTTTTTTTGGTTTTTTGAGACAGGGTTTCTCTGTGTAGCTTTGCGCCTTTCTTGGAACTTGCTTTGTAGACTAGGCTGGGCTCGAACTCACAGAGATCTGTCTGCCTCTGCCTCCTGAGTGCTGGGATTAAAGGCGTGCGCGTGCGTGCCACCGCCGCCACCGCTACCACCCAGCTGCCACTGTGGTTGTGGTTTTTTTCTCGGGGGCTGTTCTCCCTCCCTCCAGGGATATCAGCATGAATTAATTCACCAGTAATTTTATAGAGCAGTAAATGTAGGAGGGGTGTCATGAGGGGTCTTTGTGAGGGTTCTCTGCACTGACGCCTCAGCAGAAAGAAAACAAATTAAGTGGCGATTATAAAGCTGAAGCCTTGATTTGCTTTTTCTTCTTCCCTCTTCGTCCTCTCTGGTTTTGTTGTTGTTGCTTGTTTTGTTTGCTTTTGTTTTATTTTTGTTCTGAGGTGATGGACATTCCACACTCCTGCTTAAATGAGCCAAGGAAATCAAAATGGCTGACTGCGCTATGGTGACCATCAGGGAAAGGGGGCTGGGGTGAAGACTCAGGAATGCAGGCGCTCCATGGCCTGGATTTCATCCTGAGCGCTCTGGCTCCTTGTCTGCCTTGCAAGGTAAATGGCTTTGCTGCACAAATGCACACTGCCTTTAGAGCTAAAAATTTTGCTTCGGTTGGCATTTACCTGCGTATGGTATCACCTGTCCACCCATCAACAGTGAAGGGAGCTGGCTTTGGCAGGTACCACTGGTGGCATCTGCAGTCAGGGATGGGACTGGGCTTCAGTTCTAAGTACTTCCCCCCTTATTTTATCTCTGATGCTTCTTTGCACAGCTCCCATTTAGTAGGAGCATTCATCTAGTCGGTACTACAATCCAGCAGCCCATGGCTGTCCAGCTACTAATGTTGATGCTATGTAAGCTCAGGCCTAATGGTCTGAGGCACGGTTGGCATTTAGTTCAGCACGGCAGGAAAAGGGATGCTCTTAGGTCTCTGGCCTCCCTTCCTGGCCTTCCCCTCTTACTTTGCTCCTCTTTGTGGAAAGCCCAGTCGTTTTCTTTAATTAGGCCACCGGGAGCCTGGCTAATGTCAGGCCTCATGGCCACTCAGCCTTGCTCCAACCTCACCCATTTCCTATCTATTTTCTGTTAGGGAAGGGGAAAAGTGTCTGTGTGCACAGAGAATACCCCAGGAAACTAACAGGAGCCAGGAGGAATTGCCTTTTGAGAGACCAAGGCTGCAAGGACCCATAAACCCCAGAAAGAGATTTTGTTGTCATTTTTCCCCCTTTGGTTAAATTAATTGCTTTCCACATTTTTAATAGTGCTTAGTAGAAATACCATTAGCCAGTGAAGACAGGATACACTTCAGACACGTTTAAAAGAGTTAAGTAACGAATGCACGTTGGACAGAATTCCCTTCCACAATGGGCTTTTTAAAATAATGTGCTCCTGGCTTTCAGGGGAGTCTTGTAGGTACAATAAAAACCAGAAGCGGCTCTCCCCCATCTTTGACTCCAGGGAGTTAGGGTATGCAGATCTAACAGTGGAGCAGACATGTCTTCTCTTTGCTCCTTCTCTTTTTTGCAGTGCTGAGGATCAAACCTTGCACATACCAGGCAAGGACTAGACTCCACCCCTTGCTTGAAGGATGGAAGTATAATTAGAATATTTCTGCTTCTATAATCTGCCCCACAACAGTGTGGTTAACGAATTGTAACCTGTGCAAGAGTGAAAACCCCAAAGCCCACAGTACCATGAATGAACGAATGAATAAACACAGAGGAAAGGAGGGACATTTCTTCCTTGTGGCCGCCTGCAGCATGAGAAGATAGGATGATAAGGAATTAGGGGAAGGCCACTATTTGGCCAGCAGCACAGTAATACCTGAATCGGGTTAGAAGAGCCAATCGATACTCTAACATGGCGGCGGTGGGGGGGGGGCGGGTAACAACGACAACTGTGGTATTTTCACAGCCTCAAGGCGACGCTGACTAATTACCAAGGTAAGGGAGTACATTTCCAGGGAAGCAGGCCCAGCCCTGCTCTACTGTGACTCCATTAACAGGAGGAATGAAAGAGCGACAGCATCCTAGGGCTCCTAATACAATAGCCAAGGAGGGTACAGGCCTGGGGCTCCTTCCAAGGCATACAACCTGAAAAGCATGGGGACATGACAGACAAACCAGAGTGGCAAGAACCATAGACTTGCAGTTTGTTTTTTGGTTTTTGCCCCCCCCCCCCCTTACAATGTAACCCTGGCTGTCCTGGAATTCATGATCTAGACCAGGCTAGCACCTAACTCACAGAGATCCTCCTGCCTTTGGCTTCTGAGTGCTGGGATTAAAGGTGTGCACTAGCACGACCAGGTGGACTCACAGCTTTCAAAAGTGATAGTCATGGAAAGAAAAGGCTATAGGATTGTTCTTGGTTGGAGAAGTTTGAGAAAAATGGCATTTAAGGAGTTCCCAAATGGCATCCTGCGTAAGAAGAAGGGCCAGAGGAAGGCAGTGAGCAAGATTCAAAGGACTGAAGATTCAAATCTGTTTTGAAGTAATGTCATTTTTAAATTCTGATGGTTAGCCCAGAAGGGTGGCTTAGTGATTTACAACACTTGCCACCAATACTAACAATCTGAGTTGGACTTCCAGGATCCTTTGCTGGAAGGAGATTCCCACACGCTGTCCTCTGAACTCCATATATGTGCTGTGGCAATGCACACCTAAACACACATACCAACATACAATAAATAAGTGATTTCAATAAAAATTAAATACAATTCTGAGAACCATGTGGGAGTAATGTAAGAATGCTGTAATTCTTAGAAGACAGTGTAGTATTCAGAAGCAAGGGGGTTCACATGAGTGACTCCCCTTCACGTCGTATGAAATAGTTGTATCTTTTTCATGGAGAAGGTGAGTAAGAGTGTGTGTGTGTGTGTGTGTGTGTATATGTGTATGTATGTTTGTGTGTGTGTATGTATGTGTTTGTGTGTGTGTATATGTTTGTGTGTATGTGTGTGTGTGTTTGTGTTTATGTGTGTGTATATGTGTATGTGTTTGTGTGTGTTTGTGTGTATATGTGTGTGTATGTTGTGTGTGTGTGTATGTGTTTGTATATGTGTGTTTGTGTGTGTGTGTGTGTGTGTGTGTAAAGGGGTGCGTGGGAGAGAAAATGATGAAGCAAGTGTGATATGCCGTTTATATGGAGAGAACCTAAGTGAAGGCCTAAGTTATTCTTCATTATATTTCTGTCACCTTTTGGAAGTCTTGTGTTACTAGGGAACAAAAGGGAATGAAGGCAGTCACTAGGTATTTTGTTTCTTTATCGTGTTACATTTAATGATGAGATGACCACAGAGCCAGGTTTGGGAGGGTACAGCAGAGAGGACTTACGCTGTGTGCACAGGGGCAGGCGAACCTGAGGGAATGGCTAGGATGCAGCTGCCTGGCCACTGGAGGGACACTCTTCACTCTCAGTGAAAGGGCACTCTCCATTTCCATGAAATCTAGAGCTCTTTCTTTACAACTTGAAGGGATGTGAGATTACACTGGAGAACTCTGTATTTTAAGTAAAAGACTGGGGTGCAGAGCAAAAATTACCCAGACCCATATAGTTTGGCCTGGGGACCACAAGTCACTGCAGCCACCAGGCCTTTGTAAAGTGTACCCTCTGCAGGATGTACTGCAGGTGCAGAATGAACTCCCTCTATATTCAGAGACCCATGCAAAGGAAAGAAATAACATCTAATTAATATTTATTTTTAGTTTTAGGTAATATTAGGACAATCATTTTGGCTAGAATTGGATTAAATAAAAAATACTTTCTTCATTTCCTCTGCCCTTCTGGTCTCCAGTCTCCTCCCTGCCTTCCTGCACTCCTGGCAGATGGAACCCTGTGCCTCACTCCAGACAGTCAAGGTCTACCCCTGTGCCACACCCCATCCCTCATCTGTTTCTTTTAATACTTTTTAAAAAGTCAGTTTTCTGGGCCTTGCTTCATTTCTTCTGCACAGCACTGACATGGATTAAAGGGGTAAATAAAAAAGTCAGTATTTGTTGAAATCCCATTGAGAGAAACATTTCAGGTACAAGGATGAACCTGCTGTGGTCCATACAGAGTGGTTAGCCACAAGGAGAGCGGTGAAAAAGTATCATAATATTGTGTTCCTAGAGAACAAGTACCATGGATAAGCCACAGGGAGCTGACCCCAGGGGCATTTGGCAGGCTGTACAGAAGCCTGGGAGGACTCAATGTCCATCAAGGTATTCCAGTCAGAAGGAGTAGCTTGGGGATACCACAGTGGTGTGAGGGATACTGGGAAGGAGAGATGGTCTGAAGGCTTTAATGTCCAGCCCAATGCAAGGTGAGAGGCAGTGGTTCTGGATAGGTTCTAGGTGTCCATCTGTGGAAGATTATGGAAAGGTTTAATAAGCATGCTGTAGACAGTCTATGTATACTCTAGAGCAGGTTCACTGGAGGCAGTGAGGTGTTGCAGAATACTCCTTTACACTGTGTGAAGATGTGTAATTGTGTTTGGTTTAATAAAGAGCTGAATGGCTAATAGCTAGGAAGGAGATTATAGGCAGGATTCCAGACAGAGAGAGGGGGATGAGAGATGAATCTAGGCATGTAAGAGATATCAGGTAGACACTCAAGAAATAGGACATACATACAGTACAGAGGAGAGGTAATTGAGCCATGTGGCAGGATGTCAATGAATGAAAACAGATTAATTTAAATTGTAAGAACTAGTTGGGAATAAGTTAAGCTAAAGGCCAAGCTTTCATAATTAATGATAAGTCTCCATGTCATTATTGTCCAAGGAAAGTCCAACTACATTTAGTGCCCAAAGTATGTAAATCAACATAGGGCCTGAGAAAGCAAAAACAAACAAACAAAACAACAACAACAAAATCTGAACACAGTCAGATGTGGCTTCCAGGCAACCTCAGTCTCCCAACCAGGCCTGGTGCTTGAAGTGTACAGAGGCATAGCCCCTTTAGTACAGCCCAGCCCTTGAGCATCCTGCATGCTACTTAGGTGGGAGACTAGATAGAAATGCCTTCTGCAGCACAGACCCAGCAGCTTCCCAGAGCTGGGACAGTTAGCCTGAGGGAGCCAGAACCAGATGCCAGCACTGTGTGATAAGCTAGCTGTGCAGTAGAGGGCCTAGCTGCCACCTAACAATTTAAGGACTCATATGGTCATAAAACACTGTAGGCACTTAGTAAATAGGTCCAGACTGGGAAAAAAAAACAAAAACAAAAAACCTCTGTGTGCTTGAAAATGTGCTTAGATGCTGAATAAAAAAAGGAAATGGGTATAGACAGTTGTAGACAAAAATAATAAAGTAAAAGTCTTTAAAGAGTAAAGTAATATAAAAATAAGCCATGTAAGGATGGGAAACACACAGGGAATCTAGGTCCTGTAAGTTGCTTTGATGACTTTGAAATTTTTTTAAATGCTGATGAGTAAAGGGAAAATGATGCTGAGAGACATAGGATTGTAAAAAATAAAAATAAAAAATAAAACTGATAAATTAAAACAGCCTATATATTTTAAGGATGTCTTAAATTCAGAGTGGGAAATGTGTTATGTTGGAACTAAGGCCTTATCTTTGTTTCCACAGGAAACAAAAGTTTTGGATTCTTTCAAAATTAATAAAGACCAGATTTGATTGGGGGAGACCTCCAGAAAATCTTGGCTACAGATATAAAGGAAGAAACCAAGAAAAACTACAAGACAAGTGATGTATATACTGATGATCCCTCTACTATGGGAACAGTTCTGAGACTGGATGATAAATCTTGTTGGCTCCAGAGTCCTCATGACTTATTACATGCCATTCTTTCATATAATATGGATAGAGGTTTGGTTATACAGTCCAGATAAACTTATAGAGTTAACATATGCCTTTAACTTGCTCAAACATAAAACAAAAAATAATCTTTAACTAACTTGTGCACACCACACATTCCATACTTGTGTTAATGTAGATATGTATGTTACCTTTAAAAGTTTGTGTGTTTTCAGAAAAAAAAAAAAAGAACCAGATACCAATGAAGACAAGTAGCCTAGGTGATCCAGCCTCTCAGAATGTCTCTGTTACAGCTTCCTCAAAAGTCTACATCCAAAACAACTTCAAAGCAGCTAGCTAAGATGGTCCAACCTCAGACTACTCCAGCCAGGACTTCAGATAAGATCTATACCTTCCTATCACACATAGACTGGACAACAGCTAGCTCTCCCAGGACTTGACAATTATCCCAATTTTCTCAGGGCCCCTCTAAAGATGCCATCACCCCCAGACAACAGTGTTGTGGGATATTTGTATACTGTGTCAAAATGGATTGCTGTGATTGGTGTAATAAAAAGCGGAATGTCCAGTAGATAGGCAGGAAGTATAGGCAGGACTTCTAGGCAGAGAACACTGGAAAGAAGGTGGCAGAGTCATAGGCCAGACACCAAGGAAGCAGCATGGGCAGTATGGAAAGATGAGGTAATGAGCCATACCACAGAATGTAGTTTAAAATAAATGAGTTAATATTGTGGAATATTATTTTAAGGTGTGGTACTTTTGTTTATGTTGCATTTATTTAACTCTGTGAACCTGTGTTACTGTGCCTGTCTAAAACACCTGATGGTCTAATAAAGAGCTGAATGGCCAATATAGTGAGGCAGGAGAAAGGATAGGCAGAACTGGAAGGCAGAGAGAATATATAAAAGAAGAAATCTGGGAGGAGAAGAAGAAGGAGCAGGAGAAAAGGAGGAGGACATCAGGGGCCAGTCACCCAGCTACACAGCTATACAGCAAGCCATGGAGCAAGAAGCAATGAAAGGTATACAGAAATAGAGAAAGGCAAAAGCCTAGAGGCAATAGCTAAATGGGATAATTTAAGAAAAGCTGGCTAGAAACAAGCCAAGATAAGATTGGGCATTTATAATTAAGAATAAGCCTCCATGTGTGATTTATTTGGGAGCTGGGTGGTGGGCCCTCCAAAAGAGCAAAAACAACAACAGGTTAATTTAAGTTATAAGATTTAGTGGGACAAGCCTAAGCTAAGGCTGAGTTTTCATACTTAATAATAAGTCTCCATGTCGTTATTTGTGAGCTGGCATCCCAAAGAAAAATCTGACTACAAAACAGGAAGCAGTCTAGAGAATAGAACATCCACATTCCCAAGAGGTTGGGTGGGTGTTTTTTTGATGTTCAGTGGATTATGGATGTTTGTCATCATTTAGGGATTTGGTTGCAAATTGTTACTGGTCATGTTGGGGAGGAAACTAAGCAAGGGAGGCTGGATTTTAGGATCTCTTTCTGAAAAGAAAAAGGGGGAAATATATAAATGATAGGATAAAAGAGTAGATTACTGAATATAGTTTTAAATTAAAAAAGCAATTATTAATCTCAATCATTTTATGTTGGTATGGATTTTTGTATATTAATACAAATTTAAAGTTATTTTTGTTAGAAGATACTGTATATATTTCTCTACCATTGTTTAAGGTATTTTTGTATACTGATATAAATTTAAGATTATTTTTGTTATAACATACTGTATATATGTTTCTAGTCTTGTTTAAGGTATTGTACCTATGTAGCTCATTTAAAAATGCAATGTTAAGTTCTAGTCCTTGAAAACTGTTATTACAAACTGTTTAGGATAATTAAGAAATGCAGGTTAGTAGTTAATTATTTATAACAATCAAACTGTAGTCATGCTAGGTATGTTTTCAAGGTTAAACAGATATATGTTAGATAGATAGATGGTCTTCAAACACTTCAGAGATCCATAGACTATGGCATTTAAGATGGTTTAATAACATAAGGCTTTTCATGACAGTGAGGTAGGTCTGCTCCTGGCAACATCAATCTACTTTAAAAAATTATAGGCATTGAAGAACCTTCATATGGAGTTTGCTTTCAATGTCGCAAAGCTAGCCACTGGGTAAGAAACTGCCCTTGCCTCAACTGCTGACAGCATGTTGTCTAAATTGGACAAGCAGGACACAAAAGAAGGAGACTATTGAACTTTGCCAAGACAAGGAAGGATAGTCCTTCAAAATTCCTGTTTCATAGAAAAGTCTGTCAGATATTTTAGGCCTAAAGGCTGAAGATGGATGCCCCAACATTGCAGAGGAACCTTGGGTGACTGTCCAGATAGCCAGATGCCTCTGTCATTTCTATAGTTTGGGAACTTATTTGCTATGCACTTCCTGTTTACTCAGGTAACAGTATATCCTTCTTGAGTCTCTGATGGGATTGAAGACTAGATAGTTATCATTACAGTTTTCCTTGTTACCAAATTCAGAAAAAAGAAACTCACAAAAGAGGTGTAAAGTATATAAGGTTGAGAGACATAAAAGCTTAAGTTGCTTATCTAAGAAAATATTTTAAGGTCTAAAAGGATACTTTTAGGCAGGTAATACAAATTATGATAGAAAGTGGTTTAGGTATAAAACTTTGGACTCACTAAATAGGATAAATACAGTACTTTAATTCAAATTTGCCAAATACAAATGGCCATTGTGAATGTAATTCTTACCTGATAATTGTCCTTTTCATATGTAGTTTTACTATGTTAGAATTAAAAACTTTTCTTTTTAACTTAGACAATATCTGATCATTGTTCTTATTGTATATAGTTTTACTGTATTAAGAGTAAAAATTTTCCTTCTTATTTAGACAAAAGGGGGAAGTGTTGTGGAACATTTGTTTACACTGTGTGAAGTGTCACTGTGATTGGTTTAATAAACAGCTGAATTGCTGTGGGATGTTCTGTATGTTAAATGTGTTGCTCTGGTTGGCTAATAAATAAAACACTGATTGGCCAGTAACCAGGCAGGAAGTGTAGATGGGACAAGGAGAGAGAAGAATTCTGGGAAGTGGAAGGCTGAGGCAGAGAGACACTGCCAGCCGCTGCTATGACAAGGAAGATGTAAGGTACTGGTCAACCATGAGCCACGTGGCAAAGTATAAATTAATAGAAATGGGTTAATTGAAGATAGAAGAAGTAGATAACAAGAAGCCTGCCACAGTCATACAGTTTGTAAGCAATATAAGTCTCTGTGTGTTTACTTGGTTGGGTCTGAGTGGCAGTGGGACTGACGGGTGAGAGAGATTTATCTGACTGTGAGCCAGGCAGAACCAGAAAAACTCCAGCTACAGCTGAATGACAGAAGCTAGGCAGGAGAGAATAGGCAGGACTTCTGGGCAGAGAGAAAAATGGGAGATGAATCTAGGCATGCAGGAGATGCCAGGGAGAGAAGTCGGACATATGGTACAGAGAAGAGGTAATGGAGCCAAGTGCCAGAATGTACATTCATAAAAACAGATTAATTTAAGTTATAAGAGCTAGCTGGGAACAAGTCTAAGCTAAAGGCCAGGCTTTTATAATTAATAATAAGTCTCTGTGTCATTATTTGCAGTCTGGCAGCCCAAGGAAAGTCTAACTACAGTGTGGAGGATGAGAGGGAATGGAGTAAGGGCAGATGAAGGCATATGAGGACTGTGGCTGCACAGGATGGGAGGAAATCCTGGGACGTGGAGTGGAGCACCTCTGCTAACCTAACCCCTTAGAACAGTGGTTCTCAATCTGTGGGTTGTGACCCCCACAGGGGTCACGTATTTGATAGTCTGCATACCAGATTTTTATATTACAACTCAGGACAATAGCAAAATTACAGTTATGAAGTAGCAATGAAGTGATTTTTTGGTAGGGGGTCATCACAATGTGAGGAGGTCACAGCATTAGGAAGGTTGAGGACCATGGCCTTAGAAGGCGGATGGTTTGTGAGTTGCTGGACAAAGGGGATGACATGCCCAGCTTCCTAGCTTAGGGGACAGGAGTGCAGCAGGGATATGGAAAAGTGGATAGGGGAATAAGAGAGTTGATGAGCTCATTCCTTTTTAAAGGTGATATGGAGAGGTGCTTACAGAAGAACAGGGGGAGACTGTAGGGTCAGCAACATCATACCAGGTCTCAGATTTTAGGATTCAGAGAGACACTGAGGCAGACTGCCCTTTGGATAAGAGGTTTATTAAAAGAGTTATTATACCATAGGCAGACAATATGGTGGACTTTCTGAAGAGTTCAGGCCTGTGAGGTGAAGTGAGGTCCCCTCTTACAGGAGGTGTACCTGTGCCATATAGTTGATGAGTAGCCCATAATATGTACTTATAGTCATGTTGTCTCTGATTCCCAGAGGGCAAGAGAAGGAGAAAGTTCTGGTTCTTGGAACTGGGTCCTTTAGTTAATTCATCCCTTATCCCCATGTGTCACCTGAAGCCCCTGATAGTGCAGTTTAGTAACTTCCTTTGGGGAACTGAGGATGACAGTCACAGACGGCCACACTAGGGGGTCTGCCAGTTCCTGTTACAGCAGTTGTGGGGAAAAAAGGAGGAAGAGGCTTACATAGCCCCCAGTTCAAATCTACGAGAATGTCTGGCAAGGCAGACAGTAGCACCCAGTCAGAGCAAGATGATGACCCTGACAGAGGGTGTGACCTAATTAAAAGATGACAAGAAGGTTGAAAACAAAGTCCAGGAAACATGAACATTTTATAGAGGTTGGTAGAGGAGGGGCGATCAGAGAAGCTTGCCCTGAGCATCAGAAAGAAATGACAAAGGGAACAGAGGCAGAGAGCATGGAGCAAACCGTTGGTTCCCACTAGCATGAGAACACCAGGGGCCCATTGCAGTTTTAATACTCCTGTGTAAATGGCACTTTACATGCCGGTTGGTAGCTCACTGCCTGGCTTGTGAGCATACTTTGAACTTTTCTCTATCTGTTGATATATTACTGTAAGGGCATGATTTTTAAAGACTGACTAGAACCCTATCTATCAGTTTGGCTGTCTTAACTAATCCTATTTATGGCACCACCACACAAGCGGAGAGGTCAGGAGGCATGTCTATGAATCACTTCTCTCCTTCTAGCATGTGGGTTCTGGGTATCCGACTCAGGTCATCAGGCTTGGTGGCCTCTACCCACCTGAGCCAGCTCACCAGCCTGACCTCCTGCTGGTTAATGGCAGTTTTGCATTGCATAGAATGACAACATTCTAATGAATTTTCCTAATAGTGAATCTTGGAGGTAATTTCCAAATTTCCCATGATCCCAACTAACATTTCCATTGATTGGCTGTCTTTGTGGTCACTAGTGGAATTTCTGAATCAAGAGGTATGCATATTTCAAACTGCATGCAGGTCAGGGAACAACCTGTGACAGTCAGTTCTCACTTTCCATCAGGTGGGGCCCAGCGAATGAACTCAGGTTGTCAGGATTTGTGGCAAGTTTCTCTCCCTTCTCAGCCACCTCACAATAACAATTTAGCCATTGACACCTCCAGGGTCCTTTCTAACTGCTGACTTTACATTTTCATGTGTTAAAGACACTACAGGACCCCATTTGACCACCCCATTTGGTTTCATTTTGTTTGTTTTGAGAAAGGGTCTTTCTATGTACCCTGGCTGTCCTGGAACTCTATGCAGACCAGGCTGGAATATACCCCCTTTTGGATGTCATTTGGGTTTTGGACATTTGAATTCCACACTTGTTTTCAGGAACACATTGTGTTTAAAGTAGGACGCTGTCCAAATTTCTTAGGGTGCCTGATGCATTTAGGGCCATTTGCTATCCCATCTTTAGGAAGACGGGGAAAATGAATACGTGTGGCCATCCCTCTCATGCTTAGGATTTGAGAGCCTTCTTTATGCTAAACACCTCAGTCTTTGGTCCCAGAGCTCTGAAGGAAAATTGAGCTCATCTGGAGAGCAGACAGGCTCGAACGGGAAGCCTTTCCCCGCTGAGGCTTGTCTGTGTGAGAAGCTGAATAGCAGAGTAGCTGATGGGTGTCTGGGTGAGACTCCAGGGAGGGCACTTGGTCCAAGGATGGTGGTCACGGAGTGACAGCTGCATAATCACATCATTAAGGGCCATCTGATATTATTGGAAACAAAGTCATTATTCTGATACTTTAACAGTCTCAAGCCTGAAAACCACTCACTGTCTAATTCAATAAATAAGCTACTTAAGTATAGACAGTCACAAGGAAGAACAGATTTTGTGTCATATTAGCAAATTTGATTTTCATTAATGCGAGATGAATGTCTTCTATGAAACACTTTCATATCATATTAATGACATGATAGCAAACAGCATTCATGGGTTGCTAGGCAACACAAGGACCCTCTAATGATCTCCTCTGTACTCGAGAGGCCACAGAGGGAAGATGCCTGAGCTCTCCCTATACTTCCTTTTTCTTGGTAACCATTTCTGCTGGAAGACCACAAGGGGGCTGGGAGGGATGGGAGTTGGTCACACCATCACCGTGGCAAAGTTGAACCTGCTCCCTGCTGACCTCCCTCTCATTGCCTCACAGGAACAAGAGCAAGGACCCAGAGACGGGCAGTACTGAGGAGGTCAAGAGTTCTAACTGCGAGCATTTCCTTCCGCTAAGCTGCTGTGACTATGGGAGAGGAAAGGGGCCGGGCTTCCTGAGGGTCACTGCTGAGCCTTGGTTTGCTGTCTCTGCTTCACCCCTGCATCCCTGTCACCTTGGGGCAGAGGTTTTTAGCCTCTGCACTGTGCCTCAATGATTCCATAAAGCAGGGACAGCCGTTTGACTGAAGTATTCCAATCATAGATCAGTATGTCACAACTCCACTAGAGCGTAGTGACCCAGAGCAACAGCCACTGATCATGCTCGTGATCTCTTGGCTCTGTCCCACAATAATGGGGCTGCAGAAAGATGAATGTCTATAATACATATGCATGAAAACGTACACCTCGAGATGAACTATCTTCAAAAATGTTAAAAATAACTTCCTTTTGTTGCTGTTTTTCTGAGACAAGGTCTTGCCATGTAGCCTTGTCTGGTCTGGAATATTCTATGTAGACCAGCTGGCCTCAAACTCGCAGGTCTGCCTGACTGTGCCCCTGAGTGCTGGGATTAAAGACGTGCGCCACCAAGACCAGTGATAATAACTTATTGTAAACTTTCTTGTGTTGAAGCTTCAATACCCTCATAAATGGCACACAATTTTCACATATTATTTGAATTAATATCCAATGTGCCTTGTTTTAAAAGCATATTTTAGGGGTTGGAGAGTTGGCTCACTGGTTAAGAATACTTGTTGCGCCGGGTGGTGATGGCGCACACCTTTAATCCCAGCACTCGGGAGGCAGAGGCAGGAGGATCTCTGTGAGTTCCAGGCCAGCCTGGGCTACAGAGTGAGTTCCAGGAAAGGTACAAAGCTACACAGAGAGACCCTGTCTCAAAAAACAAAACAAAATATTAAAAAAAAAAAAAAAAGAACACCTGTTGCTCTTGTAGAGGACCCTGGTTCAATTCCCAGGACCCACATGGCAGCTCACAGCTACCTGTAATTCCAGTCTCTGGGGATCAGATGCCCTCTTCTGATCGCCACAGGCACTAGGCATGCATGTCCTTACACCGCTCTTCTCAGGCATTTTGTCATATCGATGGCGTGGCTAATGTCTGTCATATCATTCCTTCTCCACTTCAGGGCAATGATGTGCTTATTTCTCTGGTTCTCATTTGGATGGATATTCATAGAGTTTTGGTTGGGGATATTTTCCTCTACTATGTATAGTATTTCCCACCGTCTCCTAGGTTCTCAGGCTCTTTTGATTCTGGCTCCTTCCTGCGTGACCAGCTTTACTCACTGGGACCTTGATGTGACTCTTAGGGCTCCTGCTGTGAAGTTTCATAATGGAGTGTTGGGCTGCAGTCATTTACTGCATGGAACCCTGGTGGATTTTGCAATCTAGAAATCAATGCTTTTTAGTTCTGGAGTTTTCTTCTGTCTATTCTGTTTAACAGTCTATTGTCTTCATTTTCTTTCCAGAATTCCTATCAGCCCTTCTTCTTCTCCAGCTGCTGCTGTTCCGGGGGCAGGTCAGCAGGTGGATTTCCCTGAAGGTCATTGGCTCACATGTTTCCTCTGCTCCATCTGTTGTCCTCACATCTGAATTCCTTGCTCAAAAACTTGCAGGGAGCAAACTTCCAATCTTCTACAAGGAAGGAAGGGCAAGGAACACTTGTTGTTGCAGAAGGGGAGAGGAGATCACTCCTGATTCCTGTCCTCCATCCTAGCCCTCTGTCATCTCTGCTCCCAGGGTCCCTCCTACAGGCACTATGGTTTCCTGTTCAGTTGAGGTACATCCCTGAGCACACTGCCTTCTCTTGCCTACCACTGTCACCTATCTTTCCAGTTATCTGTCTCTTTATGGGAAGGCTTATATATTTTTTTCTTGTTTGTTTTTGTGTCATTTTGGAGACAGTGTCTCATGTCACCCAAGCTGGCCTCAAGCTCATCTTGTTGCCTAGGATGACCCTGAACTTCTGATTCTTTTGCCTCCACCTCCCAAGTGCTAGGATCACAGGTGTGCAAGTCACCATGCCCAGCTTTTGTGCAGTGCTGGGGACTGAACCCAAGAATTCATGCACACTGGGAAAGAACTCTTACCAGCTGAGCTATATCTCCAGGATCCCTAAGGTACCTTTCAATATGATCCTAAATAAGCCTTTCAATAAGTTTTTAATTTAAAATGAACTCTTAACTATGAGGCAGAAATTTATTAGAAAATTCCCTATGGTCAGCCTGTGATTTTTATTTCCAAAGGTGCAAGGATCTCTGATACCATTAAAACCTTAGGTTAGTGATTTTTCTCATCCTTATTACTGTAATGGGTTTCCTGCTCTTGCCACAAAACAGAGCCATGAGCAAGGATTACACGTTAACATTTTATTTGGGATGTGCAATTCCAGGGTGTCCAGAGTAAAAGGAAAGGAAAATGAGATGGACAATGGAGAAAGCCAGGATTACACTTTATGTGCCAGCTACTGTATCAAGCAGCAGGATGTCTCTAGACCAGGAACACACAGAGAAACTGGGTATCCGGACAGTCTAAGAAAGACAAAGGAAGTGAACTCATCTTCTCCTGCTCCTTCCTAACCACGGAGAAACAGGCCCCAGCATTTCTGCAGTGTGTCAGGAGCCTCTTTGGCAGCTCTTTGGGATGCACATTCTACGTGACATGGAGTCCATTTTGTCTAGAAGTGGAGGTGTTCCAAATAGAGTCAACAGGAGGCTAGGGGGCTTGAAGATGCATTCTGCCTTTGATGATGTGCAGGGAGATGTTTTTGTCTGCTCTGTAGCTCCCCTACCCTTCAAGCACCCTGGTCTCTGGCCTCAGTAGCGAGACATAGCCATTCTGACAGTCGAAGTGGGTATGGACATCACAGGCACCCTGGCCACCCTGAGTTCCTCCTCAGGAGGTTTTTCAAAGTGCTGTAGGAAAGAGAGGTCCCCTTGTCTCCTTATTCACAGGGTTCCAGAGGAAGAAGGTAGCATGTGGACAGAAAGTGCCAATGTTGTCTCAAATAAAGACAGGCTCCATCCAGGAGGCCCTGGCTTTGCTGCTGTTCTTGCTCATCCTGGGTTAATTTTGAGTGATGTGAAAATCTCCCCTCTGGGGTTTCTGTTCATTGGAGCTGGGCTGCTGTCATTCATGGAGATTCTGGACTAATACTGTGTATGACCAGGAAGACCTACTATTTCATTATAGTTATGAAATACATAACTATTAAAAACAAAAGCAACCCTTAAATTAAAAAGGCTTCCCTAAGACTTAGATTGCTCCCTCCATAGAATGCTGAGCTGTTACAATAAAGGCCCAGGCAGACACTTCAGTCTAGCACATAATTGGAAAAATCACATTAGTTCAGAGAGTAAATCCCTGCCAGGACCCCACAGCTCTGGACACCCTTGTATAAGATCCACTTGCAGATCTGTCTAGAAGGCAAAGCCTAACTGGATGATGTTCTTCAGGGTGCCCTGGAGAGGGACTGAGTCAGGGGCCTGCAACCCAGACAGATCACCACAGGCAGTGTGAGTCTGTATTAATATCTTGGATGAGTTTGAGCATTGTTCAATTATCACATGCAGAAAGCCTCCAGCTTGCAGGCACCGTTTGTCAGCTGGGCTTCTAGGGGCTGGGAACTAATCATTAAGGCTGCCAAGGGGTGGAGAAGCCTTCTCCCAGCAGCCTCCCAGCCTCCAGCATGGGGTGTATTTTCCTATTTCACTTGGATTTGCTCCTAATGATTGAACTATAGATTATTAATGCAGAACATCTCTGGGATGCTGGAGTGACTGTGCAGGGCTCTATTCTGCCCTTGGAGTCTTCAGCACGTCTCCTGGCCTGGCAGAAAGTGTTCTGGCAGCTGTCAGAGCTGCTGGGGCCAAGAGGGTACCGTGGGCTCCAAACAGTGACTCCTATTAGCAGCTACAGGGGCATCGTTGGTGGCATTTGGTGCTCTCATCTCCCCAAATTACCAGGTGGAGTGAATAATAAAGCCACAAGACACATCTCAGGGGTTTGCTGCAAAGGTGACAGGAAGTGTTTTTAAGAAGGACAGAAAAGTGGTTTGGGCCATGCTGGGGCTTTGCCATCTGCCACTTTACAAAGTTATCCTGGGTGTGTGTCAGGAAGATAGTTCGGCATCACACAGCCAGTCATGTTTGTGGATGAGAAGGACCTGTAGCGGTGTGATTTCTGGGCTGCTGGAGCAGCAGGGACCACAGGAGGATGGTTCCCTAAGAGTGACTGTGAGCTGAAAGTCTCCCGCCTGGCATCTGACTCAATCTTTGTGCCTACCCAGGCAGGGGTCCTAAGCCCCCTACTTGACAGGTAATTGAAGGTTAGAGATCAGACTGCACTACCAGGAGCCCTCTGAAGGAGCCCTTGTGTGCGCTCTCCTTCTCACACATCTTCACCATAGGGTGAATGAACCAGGTGACCTTCAAGACCGGCCAGGGCGTAAATACAGGGTGAGATGACATGGAGGTCATTTCCACCATTACTGAATGGGGTTCTCCAGGGTTCCCACGTGCCTTGAACAGCACTGCCTCCCATCCCACCCACACTGCTTGCCTGTATGGTAGCCAGTTGTTGAACTGTGAGGAGACAAGGACCAGACTCGGGCATGAACCTGTCCAAGTCAGCTTGAGTTTACAAAAGACTACCACAGAATGCAGCCTCAATGGGGTAAAGAACAGAAACTATTTTGAAGGCTCCAAATCAAGGCACTAGTAAGGTCATTTCCAGGCAGTTTTCTTTGTGGCTTGTAGAAGGCTGCCTTTCTGCTGTGTCCTGTGGCAAAGAGAAAGCGAGGTCTTCCTTATAACCTCACTTACCTCCTAAAGACCATAAACAATCACTTCAATTACAGAGTCAACAGATCAGTCTGGTGAGACACAGTTCAGTCTTATGGCATGGGGCTCTAAGTGCGGTTTCTAGTTAGAAGAAAGTAACCAACAGAGAATTAAACAGGCTAGTGGATAGAGAATGCCTCAAAAGATGCTGGCTGGGTATAGACAGGGTGGCGCATGTCTGATGGGAGGCTTATGCCACATACTAGTCTGGAGGTATTATGTAATAAGTAGTAAATCAGTTCTAAAATCTGCAAGAAGTCCCAGCTTTGAAGCTGTTTCTCCATGTCCTCTTGCTTACATTTTTTTTTCTTCTTTGATAATGTTTCTCTGGCCATTCTTGCATTTATTTCTTTGTAAATAATTTGCCTATTTTCTCTTTTTGCCTTTTTCGCTGGTTCTCAGCTCTTTGATAATGATGTGGCTTGGTGTCATTTTCTTCATTTTTCTTGAGATTCACTGAGTTTAGATTTGTGGGAGTAGATGCTGCAGACTGTCCAAGAAGCAACCTGCGTGCTGCATGCACCCCAGGATAGTTACGAATGTGGCCCAACTCAAGACCTTAAACTTAAAACGTGTGTGTGTGTGTGTGTGTGTGTGTGTGTGTGTGTGTGTGTGTGTGTGTGTGTGTGTGTGTGTGTGAGAGAGAGAGAGAGAGAGAGAGAGAGAGAGAGAGAGAGAGAGAGAGAGGGAGAGAGTTTCTGAGTTTGGTAGGTGACAATGTTATGCCACAATATCAAGAGGGTGGACACACCTGGTAGAGTTACATCAGATTTAGAAACATTTTGTCATTTTGTTATTTCTTCAGTCCACTTGAGGCTGTCTACAATCCATGTTTGATTTAGGTTCCTTTCTTCTCCATATTTCATTGGAGGCATTTTAAATAGCAATATCTTTAAATTCACCCACCAGCAGGGTCTAATCTGCCACAAACACCATATGGTATAGTTTTTTTTGTTTTTTTTTTTAATCTCGGATCTGCCGGTTTCCTCTCCAGAAGCTTGCGTCTGTTTATACACCCTCCATATCTGCACTTAGGATTTTGATCATACAGAACACAGTTATAGTAGCGGGTTTCCTAGGCTTGCCTGCTAACTTTAACTTCTGTGTCAATTCTGGGCTGGTTTTGATTGACAGATTTTTCTCCCAGCTGTAGGTTGTATTTTCATGTTTCACTGCATGTTTAGAAATTTTTTCAGTTGGATGCTGGAAACTGTAAGTCTGACTTTGTTAGATGTTATAGTTTCCAGTACCAGATAAACATTCTTGAGTTTGTTTTGGGACTGTAGTTAAGTCACTTGGAAACAATTTGACACATTTAAATTGGCTTTTGAGATGTGTTAGAAGGGACTGGAGTGGTGTTCTAGACTAACCCATTCTTGGCCTGTCAATCCCATGGTCTGAGGGTCTCAAGGCTTCCTGAGTGCACCTGGGTGGGCTAGGCACTATGACCTCTAAGCTTTTCCAGGGCTCTGAAGAGTTGGCTCTGGACCTCACAGACACTCAAGAGGGCTCTATTATACACCTCCCGAGTTCCCTCTCTCTCTCTCTCTGTGGCTTTTCCCTCTCGATACTTTGTCCTGAGAAACTGACCTGCCTTGTTGTCCCCAGACTCTCAGTGGCATCTCCTCTGCTTAAGAGGACCAGGTGACCAAACCAAGGCCATAACAGGCTCCCCTGGCAGCCCTGACATGGACCAGGCCTTAGTTTCTGTTCACTAGAAACGGCTGGAGCTGAGCAAGCAATTCTCAGGAAACCACAATTTAGGGGCAACCAATCAATAGGTGCCTGCCTCCCTCACCCAGCCTCCTGCCAGCTCAGCAAGCCCCAAGCCCCTTCTGCTGGCTCAGCAGATTCCCCCTGCAGACTTTTGCTAGCTTCCCGTACCCTCTTGCCAATAGGCCTCTAGACACCCTCACCACCAATGGGCCCCTAACCACTACAGCCTCCCACCAATCAGCTCCCAGACTAATCTTTCCTCCACCAACCAGCACCAGATTAATCCCTCCTCCCTGGAATTGCCCTAACTCTGCTTAAAAGGAGCTTGTGGCCCGCCTTTGGGGTTGCCATTTGCCACCGCATCATGCTGGAGATAAACGCTCTTGCTAAATTGCGTACGTGACTGTTGGGGACTTCTCTCGGACCCTAACACCGCTCAGAATCTTCTGGACTCTATCCACTTTTGCTGTGGCCTGAAAACCCTCCCAAGGCAACAAGCTTCAGCAATCACAGCATTTATCTTATCCAAACACTTCTCTACTTCACTGTCCTAGCCCTGTTGCATGTTCTATTAAAACAGGTCTGCTACGTCTGGTTAAGGCTTTCAGTTCTTTCGAATGAGAGAGTATATTTGGTCTTCTAAGGCCTGGAAAAAAAAAAGAACACTGAATCCCACAACAGCTGCTTCTAGAATTCTGACAAAAGGTTTGTGGACCTGAATATAACCAGGGCAAAATTTATCCTTATCAATAGCAGATATAAATCCAAATTCCAAGTGCTCTTTCTGATACTTTCCAGGGACCTGGCTGACTTCCGGTCAGGCTTGCTTACAGAAATGTGGCAGCAGTGCTGGAGACCCTTTTAGTATGATTTAGTCAAACCATGGGTAGGCCAGTGAAGGACTACATACACTTCCCAGCTCAGGCAGAGAGCTACATGAGACTGAGTCATCTCCAGAGAGTCAGGCCCATGTGAGACTTGGCAGCAGGGCATGAACACTACGAGGTGAGGACCCTGCTGCTTATTCTACTGGCAAGACCCATTGTGGTGGTGAGCTGTAGCTGACTCTCAGGGGCACCAGGAAGGACTTGGGGTGATTGTGCTGCTGAAATGGATCATGACCTCACAGTAGGGTTCTAGTTCCACAAATTCCTTACTCTGGCAGAGACTGGCCCCATTGGCAGAGCCATGTACTGAACAGTTCTTGGAAGCCAGACACTGAAGCTGCTCCTCCACCCACTGCTGTTTACCCTAGACACAGTAGATTCTGTTATCTGCAACTGGACCCTTGCTGACAGACTATGGTCCCTATAATGTGGCGGCTGATGAGGGGCTTATCTGAAGAGAGCAGGACAGGCTCACTCCATCATCCTCATCTTCCCTTGTCTTACCAGGATTTCCAATCTGTAGTCTCTTTGGAAGGGTCCTCTAGGTGCTCTGTCCATTCTGTAGAGGCTAGTTGGTAAGAACTAACTCCAAGTCCTAAGAACCAGATACATACAAACTGCATACAAACCACACACATAGAACTCTAATTTTACCTAGCAAAGTTGACTTCTCTGAGGTACGACAGCCTCTAGGCACTCTGGGTGTGGCAAATCCATAGAGATGCCTCAATCTGCCACCTGGCCAAGGCAATGCCAGAGCACAGGCTTCAAACTGACAATAAAACTCAACTCCTTTCTAATTTTATGTATACAGAAGAGGGCGCCAGATCTCATTACAGATGGTTGTGAGCCACCATGTGGTTGCTGGGAATTGAACTCAGGACCTCTGGAAGAGCAGTCAGTGCTCTTAACCTCTGAGCCATCTCTCCAGCCCATCCTTTCTAATTTTAATATAAAAATACAGATAGATGTCCTAGTATTTTCTTCATTAACACAAAAATCTAAGATACTCCTGAGATACCTTCATCAGGGAAACAAAATTATTTTCAGGAATAAATACCATTAGTCTTTTTGTAACAGGAAAATGAAAAATCACACAAAACAGCTCCAGCTTCTGATGGTCATTTGCACAATGTAAAATGTACTCCTCTGGTCCTGTGTACAGGGAACTTGACAGAGCTGGGGAACTCTGGTTCAGAACTCTCCAAGCCACTGTGTGGGCAGTGACCCATCACAAGCTTGGGCAGTCTCTCATCTCTAATTAGGATATGATAGGCTATAACCAGGATCCTTGGAGCAAGTTGGTTCTTAGAGAGGAAGCTATACCACCCAGGACATTGTTCTAGGATCTTGGGGACAAATAGGTACCTTTAGACTCTGCTCACTTCACAGTTCAATCATCTGAAATCTGGGTAGTGAGACCAGGCCCACTATATTCTATTATATCCTATATTCTATATGTTCTATATTCTATTACATATGGATCTATATTTTACTAGACATGGGTTCTATATTCTACTTGGCTTTCAGAAATACCTCCCTATTAAAAAAACATAGGTTGCTTTTGGAATGGACAATGTTAAAGATTAAATAAACACGTACAAAATAACCCCTCAACAGAAGCCTAAAGAGATCCAGGCCCAGGAAGAGAGGACTGGGATTATCACACGTGACAGCTCCCTGCTGCTGCTCAGTAGCCTCAAAGAAGCTCTCGTAATTGTTAGTTCGAAATAAAAAATTTAGGCACCCAGACCAGGTACTTTTTTTCATGGTTCAGTAGACTAAGAACAGAATTTCTGAAATGTATTTATCCGAGCAAGTGCAATTCAATAGGCTAATCAGTTGCTTCTTGGAGTTTGGAAAAGAGGTATTTATCTTAAGCAGTTTGGAGACCTTGTCGGGAACCGTTGTCTTTCCAGCTGTTATTTTAAGTTGATAAATAATAGCTGTCAGTCACATCCTGACAGGTGGGTATACACTGAGATGGAAGAAGGAAAATCAACAGAAGATCTTAACCCCCAGGGCATAAGTTCGAAATGAAAAGTGATATTAAAAGATGCTCACATGGACAGAAGTCAGTTTGGAGCAGAGGGCGGCTCTCCTAAACTCCACATCATGGCTTGGTATCTGACAATAGGTTGGGACACTTGGTCACTGAGAGCTCATCTGATGAGCAGATGGCAGCTGCTGAGGCTTGAGAGCCAGAAAAGGCTAATATGAGACAAGGTACTTATTGGACCACAAGGTCACGTGTCTTTTGTGTCACCTGTAGAACAACTAATTACCCAGAAAGCCCTCCTCCCACACTGTCGTCCCCCCCCCCTGTCCCCATCCCCCCCCCCCCCTGCCAATTGTCTTTCTTAGGCACATGATCTGGAGAGAATTAGTTTTTTGAATTTCCCCACAAAAGAAGGTACAGAGAGAAACAGTCCATTCATGCGTCTGTCACTGAGCAACCATCTCTTAGGGACAACAGTGGCATGTGAGGAGTCTGAGGCAGTTGGGGCTGGCAAGTGGCACCATGGGAAATCTTGTTCCTTATATGTTGTATCCAACACCACCCACTACAGAGTCTATGGATGCTGTTGGTGTATAATTGTTTTATCCTACAGAACTTTCTACAATGACATAATTCTGCTCTCCTGCACCTTTGATGTAGTGGCAGTCACTGGCATCATATGGCTGTGGGACCTATGAAATATAGCTAGTGTGCTCAAGGCGATGTTTTTTTTAATCTGTGTGGACATAGATGCACAAGAATGCAGGAACATGTGTAAGCCAGAAGAGGGCATAAGATCTCTGGAGCTGGAGTTAAATCAGTTGTGAAGAGCCTGATGTGGGTGCTGGAAACCACGCGTGAGTCCTCTGTGAGAGCAGTATGTGCTCTTAGCCACTGAGCCATCTCTCCTGCCCTGGAGCTGAGTTTCAGGATTTTAATACATGAATCCTAGGCCTTTTGAATGGTGGATAATCACTTATTACTTAGCTACACTCCAAGCCTTAACTATAATTAAGATTTAAGCAATGATTAGCTATTATATTAGACAATACAGTTCTAAAGTATTTGTAACTATTGACAATGTGCAAAACAATTTTCCAAAGCAAGTTTTATAGGTATATGATAGGTTAGATACTAAATATTGGGTTCTAGACATACTTTATAATTCAAATAGCTCACAAAGCCAAATTTTAATTGATATTCAGAACCAGAGAGAAACATTTGATCCATCTCTTTCCTATGAAGTGCCCTAGTCACCTCCATATATACTATCACTCTAAACTGAGCACCAGGCTTCTCACTTAATTCTCCTAAAAATGTTTAACGTAATCTGTGCACCACATGTGCTTGGTGCTCACATAGGCTAGTAGAGGGCATCAGATCCCCAGGAACTGGAGTGGCAGATGGTTGTGAGCCACCATGTGAGTGCTGGGAATTAAATCCAGATCCTCTGGAATAACAGTGCTCTCTGTCCCTGTCTCTGCCTCTCTGTCTCTGTCTCTTTCTGTCTCTCTGTCTCTGGGAGGAAAGTGTTTATTTCACTTTATAGCATACAGTCATGAGGAGAAGTCAGAGTAGGAACTCAAGGCAGGAGCCTGGAAGAAGGAACTGAAGCAGAGACCGTGGATCTATAATGAGGGCGATGGTGGTTGTCTAGGGGATTACCAATTTGTTCGCTGGCAAGAAGGACTGAACAACCACCAAAGACAAGTTCAAGCCCCAGGGAAGAGACAAGTAACAGCTTTATACATTGTAGGTAGGAGAAGCCTGAGCCTGGAAGCCTGTCAAGCAAGGATGGCTTGGGTATTTTATAGGGTCTCTGGGTTCTCCCCTTCCCCCTGTCTAGATATCCACCCCTGTGCCTTTCTGCTGCTTCTCCTTGTACAGTACTCTGGGACCAGGAAGCCTCCCTCTCAGGGAGCCTGCCTTAGCTTTCCTCACCTACCTATGGTCTTCTAACCATGCTTCAGCGGAAGTGCTGCTTATTGCTTACTTCTCCTGGCTTGCTCAGCCTGCTACCCAGGACTACCTGCTCAGGGGTAGTACTTCCCAAGTGGGCTGGGCCATGCCACACTAGGCATGAATCAAGAAAATGCCCCACAGAGTTGCCTACAGTGATGGAGGTGAGAAAGCAACCTTCTTGACCTCTGAACCATTTCTCTAGGCCGTCACTTAATTCTCGAGAAGTACATTTTTGTGCCTCTAGAAAGCTTTCCTATCACCATTTCCTTCTGTCTTGTGTGGTGGGGAAATTATTATAGATTAGATCTCCATTGCAGAGAGGAAATTTATCATACATCAGCTCTCTAGTGTAGAGATGAGGAAACTGATGTTCAGTGAGGGCTAACAGCTTGTCCAAGTTCACAAAGACAATTAGCAACAATGTAGAATCGAATCTCTGACTTAGCCTCTTGCCATTTCTACTTTGAGGGAAAGGAAATAATGATTTCCTTTTATATAAAAGTTTCAGGTCAAATTCCCTCAGCATGTATAGTTATTTCTTAATATCCATGGGGAATCTGGATACTAAAATTCAGTCCTGCTCAAGTAATGTACATCCTAAATTGAGATATATAATATCTCTTATGTAACTTCCTGCATTCTTCTCTGTGTGGAGTGTGTGTGTCATGTGTTCATGCTGGTGTGGGCATGTTTAAGTGGGCATGCATCTATATGCCCAGGTGTTTGAAGGCCAGAGTTTGAAATTGTGTGTCTTCCTCAGTTACTCTTGATTTTATTTTATTTTTGAGACACAGTCTCTCATTGAGCCCAGAGTTCATCTATTCCATTAGGTGGCTGGTCAACATGCTCCAGGAATTCATCTGTCTCTTACTTCCTTGGCCCTGGGATTACAGACACAGCTGCTTTGCCCACTTTTATATAGGTTCTGAGGATTTGAACTAAGATCCTCATTCTTACATGGCCATCTCTCCACCTAATCCTCTTGCATACTCCAGATTGTCTCTAAATTACTTACTCAACAGTATAGATGCTATGTAAATAGTTGTTATGCCATATTATTTATCGAATGCTTGCACATATTCAGCAAAGATCCAACATTCCCCCCCTAAATATCTTAGCTCTTCAGTAAGTCGAATCTGCAAATGCAGAACCCATAGCCAGGGAGGGATACCTGCACACAAGTGAGCAAGCAGCATGGTAGTGACAGGGGGCAGGTGGTAGCTGTGGGCAGGGAGCCATGGGCAACTTAAAAGGAGCAACAGTGGCCTTGCTCTAAGGAATTTGTTTTTATGAAGCTTGGTGAAAAGTTTGATTTTTTTTTTTTTAGAATGTGGCATATGTAATCTAACAGCCACACATGTCAGTTATGTCTCTCACTTTATGATTTACCCCATGTTTGGTTCACATGCCAGCATTGTCTTCTGGGATACAGAGCCATCCTGGGCTGTCTAAATCATCTCCACTAGGCATTAGCATGTGACTTAAATATACAGATTTCCTTTAAAATTATAAAAGCATGGGTTTTCTTTTATAGTAGAGAGGATGCAGGCAATTTATTTTGTTTAAGATGTAACACTGCTCACAAAGAACAACAGAAAATCTATAGACATTTATGTCAAACAAAGAGGGTAGGGAAATGATGGTGAAGAATACTTGAGTCCCCACCCTGGGATGTTCAGACTGATGCTGACTGTTCCTGAATCTGCTTGCTAATTCTCTGTGTTCTCACTGATAACATAAACGATCTTGGATGTTACATGGGATGTTCATTTCTTTCATCTATTCATGGTACTCTCCTGTGGCAAACGTGAACTTGGAATACTTGTTGAAGCTAGGAAACGAGAGAGGGGCCTCGGCAGAGAGGGGGTGAAAAGAGCTTACAGAATGGGGATGATGGAACACATGGGACAGGAAGGGCCCAAGAGGAGAATGGGAGGAAAGGTTAAGTAGGGAGAGGGGTAGGAGAGTGGGATGGGAGGGGGGACGGGGCAAAGGATAACAAACATGAAAGATGTTTGAAAAAGCCACGTGGAAACCTATTTATTATAAGTTATAAAATAGTAACACATATACATATAACACAAATATACATCATATAAAAGAGTTTAATGGAATTACCCTACACAGAAGCCTTCTCCTAGAAACCATAGGTTTCCAAATACAGTCCAGTGCTAGGTGTGGGGTACCTCCCGTCAAAGAGCAGAGAATGTATCGGTAAAGTTCTCAATGTAAGTGGGATATCTATACCATATCCCTCCCTCCAAGGCTAGGAAGCATCACAGAAGAGGTGGCAGAGGGCATTCTAAGAGCCAGAAGTCAAAGAGGACCAGAGAAAAACTGTCTTCTGGATGTTACAGGAAGGCCCTCTGGACTGAGGAATTCAGGGCAGCTGTGGTTGTCTGCACAAGATCAAGCCAGTCCACAGTCCAGCCTGGAGGGGGGGGGGGGGCTCGGGAGTTCTACCCCCAGCTGAGGAGCTATTGACAGTTGATGGCTTTTGGCAGGGGGAGAGAGTCAGTTTTCTTGAAAGGAGTGAATTCCAAGGTTGACTGCCCACGCTCCAGTGGGTGGCCTATACAGAGATTGAGTATAAGCAAAGCACGGACTTTATTCTGTAGATTCTTTTAAAAAAGAGGAGGAAGTTGGAGAGGGTGAAGGTGGGTCAGGCACGCTAGGGTCACATGCATTATACAATGCATTCATGTATAAAAATCGCAAGGAATTAACAGGAAAATTATAAATTAAAGAATATTCATACTAACATTCAACCAATTGAAATATGTGAAGTAAATTTTATGCCTGGGGCTGGAGAGATGGCTCATGGTCAAGAACACTTATTACTCTTTCATGGACCCAGGTTTGGTTTCCAGTACTGAGAGGGAGAAAAGGAGGAGGAGGAATAATTGTTTTTTATATATATATATAATCACCTCAGAAAAAACCTTTTATGCCGACCTTTCTGATGAATGCCAAAATGACAAGCATCTTTTAATGCCTACTGACCAGACAAAAAGTGCCAGCACTGCAGTGTGGATGGTTGGCACTCTGCACTGGCTCTTTGCTCTTCTTTCACACTATAATATTTGGTGTGACTATCTGACAGAACATGTGTTGCATATAATTCCAGCATAGCTCCAAACAACCTCACCTCTTACTCCAGGACAGGCTAATTCCTCACAAATGTCACAGTGTGAAGATGGGGAGAAGTGACATTACTCAAAAACCAAAATAATAACCAAATAAAGTTTCAATTGGAAAAACACTGTAAATTAAAAAACTGGCATGAATCAGCTGGACTTTGGCCCCTACCTTGGACTCTATCTCTATTTCAAAGGTTGAGCATCTTGGGAATATGAAATATTAAAAAATGTAGGTTTCACTAGTGGGTAAGGTCCTACCTGTTGCATCAAGGAGAAGGTCAGAGATGAAAGTCCCAGGCAGAGGTTGTGAGCAAACCCAATCCTAAATTGACTTCCATGGGGCAGAGACACAGACATTAATTAGATGACTGGGAATGAATCTCAAGAGGCCAGAGTTTGGATTGTAGCAAATCATGTGAGGGAGGTCTCCAAGGCTGTCCAACAGAAAGGGCGTCATCTGAGAGATGCAGACAAGCAGGGGCCCTTCCAGTTCACGGAAAAGTGTCCCACAGGGAAGCTTGTGAGGGGTGTCAGCTCTCCACCATTCAGCAAAATACCTGAGATGATCAAGTTTTAGGAGAAATGGTTTATCCTGGCTCACACTTTAGAGAATTGTGTAACTTTTTCCTCTAGGTGTGATATGACCGTTAGCCATCAAGTGATTACGATGACCTGTGACGGAACACTCTGCATTCACACACAGTCATAGCAATCAAAGAGACTGAACAATGCAGTGATGGCCTTGTCCATGGTGATGATAATGAAGTCCTTGGCATTCCCTTGCAGAAGCAGAATTGGTTACGAGAGGCCTGGGTGAAATTCCACTCACTGCTTCCTCTTGCCCTGGAGCTGCTGCTTATGATCTTGGGGTTGCTAAGTATATAGGAGGTGAACGTTTACCTTGGGGTAGGGACTCTGGTGGTTCAGCTTTCATGGCACTTCACCGTGCTCTAGATGGGTGTCAGGGAGTGGCCCATGTTGAAGGAAGTTCACTCCAGTGAGCTCACTGGTTCACCAAGCTGGACTTGGATAGAACCCTTTCCTTAGTCTCTTGGTATCCTAGTGGATTGAGCTGGTACATCTCATGAAGTCACATAGTAGGATTCTGTGGCGGGGTGGTCCAACTACTGTTTAGGCCTCTGGTGGATGTGCTGAATGGCTCTGAAGGGGCATATGTGGTTAGCAAGACTGTTCACCTTGTGGCCAGAAAGCAAGAGAGGAAAAGGAGCCTTGGTCCTACCCTTTGAGATCCCGCCCTGCCATTACCCAAAGACTTCCCTTTAGACATTACCTCTTTTAAAATATTATTATTGTTGTTGTTGGTATTATTATTATTATTATTATTATTATTATTATTATTATTATTATTATAAGAGTGTGTATGTGTGTGTGTGAGAGAGAGAGAGACGGGGGGGGGCTAGAGAGATGGAGGGAGGGAGTTATGATGCTCATAACATGGAATGGGTGTGGAGGTCAGCGAACTTATTGACTTGGCACCTTCCCGACCTCTACAACCTCTACAGGGGTTCTGTGGCTTGAATGCCAGGCATCAGGCTTGCTTCATCAGGAGTAGGGCACCTTTACATGTGGAGTCATCTCACCAGCCACAGACCTCACCTCCTAAGGGTTCTGTCACCTCAATGTCACCACCTGGGGACAAACCATTAGCATCTGGGCCTTTCAGGGAACATTTCAGATACACACCAGGGCAGAAGAACAGGAATATACCACAGTCCAGGGGAATGCTCCTGTAACTTTTGTTTGTAGAAAGAAGCCAAGAAAGTAGGGTGGGTAGTTAGATTTTGAAAAGTCTGGAGGAGATGGGCACCTGGTATTTAATGTTCAAGTTACTACCGAACACAGCACAAGGCTACTGAGTATAGAAAAAAAAGGGGGTGGGGGGAGGGGAGACGGCTTCCAGTCATAAGAGCATGGCTCTGATTGCAGTCTAATAAATAATTAGGGGACTGAGGGCCCATTGCATCCTCCTTTGCAGTTGCAAAGAGAGAGACAGCACAAGGTGGCTTTCCTAAGGGGACAACTTCTGGAGCCTGACAGTTCAGCAAGGTAATGGCAGCCTTTTAAAGGGCCTGCTCAGGCTCCATTTAGAATACTGTGCACAGCAGCACTTACCCACTAAAAGTAGGCTGTGGAGTGTTCGGGAAGTGTGCAGGAGGATGGCGGTGCTCACTGGAGGAGAGGCCTTCGGGGCAGCTTTGAGAGCTGAGACGTTAAGATGTGAAAGGAGGTGATTTAATCAAGGCTATGAGTATCTGATGGGCTCCTGCAACGAAGCTGGGGTAAGACCTATTCAGGCTGAGAGGACAAAGGAGTCCACAGACTGCTAATTAAGGCTAGGGGGCGGGGGAGTCAGCAGGCATGACCCTTCTTCTGCAGGGTCATCCATAAGTGAGGCTAAAAAGAAGATGAGGTAGAGTTAAGAAAGCAGAAAAAAAATGTGAATGCCTTGTTAAAGTCTCTGACAGGCCACATCTCAGCAAACTGCCTCAGCCAGTCCTCTCTCTACCCACTCCTCCCAGCTGGTGTCATCCTTGAGGTCCCTGTCACCTCCAGTGTCCTGGGAAGGAGGAGCAGACCCAGTAGCGAAGAAGGTCCTTTTTACTGTAAACCTGTCAAGGGACTTAGAAACTAGCAGGCTTGAGAGAATGGGTATATGCTTGTGTGTGTGTGTGTGTGTGTGTGTGTGTGTGTGTGTGTGTGTACACTTATGAGTGTGTGTGCATCTCTGTGTGCACACCTGAGATCTCAGCTATACCAATGCTTCAGGGAGAAGGCTGGGAAAGAGCAGATTTTAGTGACATATTTATTATGTGACTTTATAATGGTGGCTGATTTAGAAAGGAACAAATGCTTTTTTAAACAAGTCTCCATTATTTTTCCAAAGTGGTCAATCAATCAATCACACACCTGCCTCTCCGGGTGCAGAGTGGTGAATGAATGTTCTCCCCTGTCCCAGAGGTGAAGTAGTTCTCTGTCTGTGTCTCTCTCACTTCCTCACCCAATGGGTGAGCTAGCTCTCTCTTACACACCCTCCAGTGGTCAATTAGTTCTCCTTCTCCAGCACCAATGGTTTGTACTGGCACTGTGAGGTAGAAACAAAGACGAAAACTCAGCCGGACTCTGAGCCAACCTGGGCTGCAGAACCCCAGCGGTTGTACCCTGGTGGCAGCTGTCTGTTGAGCATCACTCTAGCTGACTGCTCAGTTGCCACCCCTGTTCCCGCAGGGCTCCACGGGAGTCACTGCTGGTGAGGCATGAGAGCCTCACAAAGATCCTGAGGGCTTCTCTGAAGTGGGAGAGGAGCTGTTCTTGGTACTCACTCGGTTTACAGAAAAGCAGAGCACTGGGTAGCGTCAGCCCTGCCAGCATGGAGGAAGGTGTCCTCAGTGTGGTGGATGGATAAGCACAGGGGAAATGCATCTGGCTTTGACTGAGACACATGGCTGATGCTGCCAAGGTCAGGAAAACAATTGGTAATCGTATCTTGGCCAAAATCAGCTGAGCCATTCACCCTGCGTGGAAAGGGCCAAGTCAGCCTGTCCCACAAGAGGCAGGGAGAACAGGGCTGGGCCAAGAATCGGCACCACGACCTGGCAGTACTTTGTGGCACTTGAGAAGACTGTGGCCGCAGCTGCATATGTCCATGCCTGCCAAGGCATGGTGGGATCCTCAGGGCCTCGCTTACAAATGCGTGGCCAGTGTCTTCCTGCCCCCTGCCTCTTTCTGACAGATGTCAGTCGGCATCGCCTGCTATCAAGTACTGTCCACTCTTATTTGGCCGTCCGGAACATTCACTCCTAACCAATCAAATTAACTTTTATAATTATTACCATCATCAGCTAACAGCTGTGCCCTGACTAGAGGCTTCATGCTCACCAGTGCTGGGCAAACCAAATCAGCTGGGGCTTTGAATTTGGCTAAATGTGAAAGCATTTCTTCTTCTTTTTTTTTTTTTTTTCCACATTAAATTCTTAGTATCTCATTTACCACTGAATAGGTTTGCTTTTAAACCAAAAAGATTCCCCTGGAACTCAGATGTTTTAATGAACTAAGAAGAAAATGAATTTCCTTTTTAAATACCTACATTTTCACTCCCAGTGACTGATTAAGTGAATTCCACAAAATGAGAAACACCTGCATTAAATGGTGTCATTGCTCTTGTGACCTAACAGATATCCACAGAACATTCCATCCAGACACTACTGGATACATACTTTTCTTAGTAGCCCATGGAACTCTCTCTACAATAACATGTTGTAGGACACAAAATAGATTTAAAAAATGTAAGGAAATTCAAATAATGTCTCATCTTTCACCTGAGCACAATGGGGTAAAAGTCAAAATCAATAGCCAGAGAAACTGGAGAGCAAACCTAACTCAGAGACTGGCCACTACAACACTGAATGCTGAATGAGGCCATCAAAGAAATCAAGAAAGAAATTAAACGATTCCTAGAATTGGATAAAAATGAAAATACAACATAACAAAACGCCACAGGATACAATGCAAACAATCCTAATGGGGAAGTTTACAGTCACAAGTGTTTATGTTCAAAAGTCAGAGCAATTACAGATAACTAAAAATGCATCTTAGGCTTGGAAAAACAAGAACAAGCCAAATCCCAAATCAGTAGCTGGAAATAAATATGATCAAGTCCGACATTAGTGAACTAGAAACAGCAAGAGTACAAAGACTCAGTGAAGGAAAGGGTTGGTGACTGGAAAAGATAAACAGATTGACAAACCTATAGCCAAAATTAACCAAAAGTGGGAAGACCCAAATGAACAAATTAGAGCTGAAAAAGGAGACTTCACCACCTTGTCCATCACATGGCTTCCAAGGACTTGGACCTGCCTGGGGACAGCGAAGAAATGAAGAAAAGACAGACACACAGAAAAGTCGGGGTTGGGTGGACTGGGCTTTCTGATGGAGAAACCTCAGCACCCCAGAGCTCAGTGTGTTTACTATATAGAACTGAACAGGAAGGCAGGGTTACTGCACACAGATAAACAAGGAGGCAGGGTTCATGGTGGATAGCTGAATCAAGGAGGCAGGTTTAGCTAATCTCAGTAGGATCAGGCTCCATAGGGGAACACTCTCCAAACTATAAATGTCCAGGGGGCAGTGGGGAGAAAACTATAGGTTTTTTTTTTTAAATTTTTTTTGTATACATTATCAACTGTCACACTTTGACTAGCAGAAAAAGCATTGCCATTTCCATCTTAGTCCCACCCCTGGGGAGAAGGCTTTGCTGTACCTTCGTGAGCCTAGTCAACACACTGACTCAGGGCTTCACTCAGGGCTTTCTCTTTCCCATACATTATAAAAACAATAAAAAACAAACAAACAAACAAACAAAAACAATGAAATTCAGAAAATTGTTAGGCTCTATCTTTAAACATATTCTATTAAATAGGAAAAACATTTTAAAAATAGATAAAGTTCTAAACACATATGACCTACTGTCTTAGGGTTTCTATTGCTGTGAAGAGACACCATGACCATAGCAACTCTAATAAAGGAAAACATTTCATTGGGGCTGGCTTACATTTTCAGATGTTTACTTCATTATCATCATGGCAGGACACAGTGGTGTGCAGGCAGGTATGGTGCTAGAGAGATAGCTGAAAGTTCTTCATCTTGCAGGCAATAGAAAGTAGACTGAGACACTGGGCAGTATCTTGAGCCTGTATGAAACCTCAAAGTCTGTCTCCACAGTGACACACTTCCTCCAACAAGACCACACCTCCAACAAGGCCATAACTCCTAATAGTGCCACTCCCTTTGGGGGCCATTTTCTTTCAAACCACCACACCTACCAAAATTTAATTAAGGTAAGTAAACAATTTTAACACATCTATAACAAGCAACAAGACTGAAGGAGCAATACAAAGTTTTAAATTAAAAATGCCGAGGCCTTTATGTATTCACTGCTAAGTTCTACTACACCATTAAGAAAGAAACAACAATAATGCTTCTCAGACCATTTCCTACAACAGAAATGGAGGAGGCACTACAAAATCTTACATGGGCCGTATTACTCTGACATCAAAACCCACTTAAGAGACCCAACAACAAAATAACATAGGCCAACTTCTCTGGTAAACATAGATGCAAACATTCTCAATAAAATCCTTGAAAATCAAATCCAACAATGTATCAAAAGATCATTCACCATGACCAAGTTGGCTTCATTCCAGAGATGCAGGGATGGCTCAACATTCATAAATAAAAAACAAACAAAATCATTTACAAATCAATAAATGTAATACATCATATAAATGGACTCAGGAAAGAATTCACATTACCATCTAAATAGATGGAAAAAAAGCTTTAGACAAATTTCAACATCCCATCATGATGAAAGCCCCAAAGAAACTAGAAATAGAAGAAATGTATCTCAACATAACCAGGCTTTATACAACAAATCTCGAATCAACACTATACTAAATGGGGAAAAACCCAAAGCATTTCCACTAAAATTGGGAACAAAACAAGAATATCCACTTCCTCCACTATTATTCCATATAGTGCTCAGAGTATTAATTAGAGAAAATAAGACAAGAGAAGGAAATAAAAAGGAAACAAGTGGGAAAGAAGGAAGCCAAAGCATCCTCATTTGTAAATACAATTCTACACATTAGAGATTCCAAAGACCCCCATCAGAAAGTTCTTGGAGCTGATAAACACTGTCAGCAAAGTGGCAGGATAAAAAAAATAACAAAGCACAGTCAGTAGCTTTTCCTCATACAAAGAACAGACATGCTGAGAACAAAACCAGGAAAATAATCCCACTCACAATTGCCTTACATTAAAAAACAACCAACAAAATTCTTAGAATAAACATATCCAAGTAAGTGAAAGCCCTCTACAATGAAAACTGTCAAACACCATAGAAAGAATTATAGAAGATACTAGAAGATGGAAAGACCTCCCAGTATCTTTGATTGTTAAGACCTAATATTGTGAAAATAGCCAAGAGCAATCTATAGGTTCAATGAAATCATCATCAACGTTTCAATGCCATTCTTCATATGAATATTTTAAAAGCCCTTAAAACTCATGTGGTAGTACAAAAGACCCTAGAGAGCAAAACAATCTTAAACAAAAAGAATGTCAGAGCTATTCCATATCTGATTTCAAGTTATAATAGAGAGATACAATAAGAAAAAATAGCATGGTACTCACACACAGTCAGTCTCTATCTCTCACCCCATATGAAAATCAGCTCCAAATGGACTAAAGGTCTTAATGTAATGAAGTAGGGAAGACATTTCAAGATATAGACATAGGCAAGGACTCTCTGAATAATATTCCTGTTGCTCAGGAGACAATGCCAACATCTGACAAGTAGGATTTTGTGAAATTAAAAGTCTGCACAGCACTTGAAACAATTAATGTTAGAAACATCACACTGGATGGAAGTAAAATCTTTGTTACCTACATATACCACTAAGGATTAATATCTAGAATATACAAAGAGCTAGAAAACCTAAATAACAAGAAATGAAGCTGGAACTCCCATATGGACCAGAGGTAAGTGCCTGGGTTATAGTCAGAGAGGCAACTGCACCTGGGTCCCACTGCTGGACACAGGCCACCCCGGGAGGACCTGACCAACTTGGCCCCAGTTTCCTGCCAATTAGTGGGCCCAGCGGGAAGGCTCCTGTTTTCCAAGACTGTAGGCAGACACTGCAGTCTCCACACCCTGCCCCCACACCCATCTGCTAGAGACTCCAGCCACTTCCTGAGAATCAGAGACCAGCCCCAAGCTTCCATCCTGCCCTGGAACTCCCATCTGGACCAGAGACCAGAGGAACTCCCATCTGGACAAGAGGAGCTCCCATCTGGACAAAATAAAGAGACCCCAGGGACTTCCCGAGACTCAGAGTCCAGCCCCCCAGCTCCTATCTGGCCAGCACTGTCATCTGGACCAGTGCTCCCATCTGGCCCAGAGCTTCCATCTGGACCAGAAAGAGGCTCCCTAAATCTGTCAACTCTCTCTGGACCAAGTACACTGATAAGACCAAGAACGATCACAAGAGGAGATGGGCAGACGTCAAGGCAGAAGTACATACAACAAAATAAAGAGCAATACAGCATCACCAGAACCTAGCCCTTCTGCAACAGCTAGACCTGAACATCACAGAATTGAAGAAGAAGAAAACAACCTTATAAGTAACATCATGAAGAGGCTAGAGCCTTATATAGAAGAAATCAAAAATAAAGCAGAGGAACAGACAAACAAAAAATGGGAAGAATGCTATAAAAAACTAGAGGAAAGGACAATTAAAGTAGAATAAAACAATAAATCCTTGAATGAAAATCATGAAAAAGCAAGGGAGACAATCCAAGACCTGAAGAGGGAAATAGAAAAAATGAAGAAGACACTAGCAGAAGGAATGTTGGAAATAGAAAATCTGAGTAAACAAACAGGAACTTCAGAGGCAAGTATAACCAACAGAATGCAAGAGATGGAAGAGAGGATCTCTGGTGTTGATGATAGGGTAGAAGAAATAGATTCATCAGTCAAAGAAAACACTAAAACCAACAAAGTCATGACCCAAAATATCCAAGAAATTTGGGACACCATGAAAAGACCAAACCTACGAATAATAGGGATAGAGGAAGGAGAAGAATACCAACTCAAAGGCACAGAAAATATATTTAACAAGATCATAGAAGAAAACTTTCCCAACTTAAAGAAGGAAATGCCTATGAAGATACAAGAAGCCTATAGAACACCAAACAGACTAGACCCCCAAAAAAAGTCCCCTCGCCACATAATAATTAAACAACTAAATGTACAGAATAAAGAAAGAATATTAAGGGCAGCAAAGGAAAAAGGCCAAGTGACTTATAAAGGCAAATCCATCAGAATAACACCCGATTTCTCAATGGAGACTTTGAAAGCCAGAAGGACCTGGGCAGATATAATGCAGACACTAAGAGACCATGGATGCCAGCCTAGACTAATATACCCAGCAAAACTTTCAAGCATCATAGATGGAGTGAACAAGACCTTCCAAGACAAAACCAGATTTAAACAATACTTATCCACAAACCCAGCCCTACAGAAAGCACTAGAAGGAAAATTCCAACCTAAGGAAGGCAGATACACCCACGAAAACACAGGCAATAGATAACACCACAGCAGTAAACCCCAAAGAAGAGAACTACACACACACTACCACCAAAAAATAAAGTAACAACAGACACGAACAATCACTGGTCATTAATATCCCTTAATATCAAAGGACTTAATTCACCTATAAAAAGACACAGACTAACAGAATGGATACAAAAACAGGACCTATCTTTCTGCTGAATACAAGAAACACACCTCAAATTCAAAGACAGACACCTCCTAAAAATAAAAGACTGGGAAAAGACTTTCCAATCAAATGGTCTTAAGAAGCAAGCTGGTGTTGCCATCCTAATATCCAGCAAAATAGACTTCAAACTAAAATCAATCAAAAGAGATGATGAAGGACATTATATACTCATCGCAGGAAAGATCCAGCAAGATGAAGTCTCAATTCTGAACATTTATGCCCCAAACAAAAGGGCACCCACATATGTAAAAGAAACATTACTACAGCTTAAATCACATAAAAAAACACCACACATTAATAGTGGGAGACTTCAACACCCCACTATCACCTCTGGACAGATCGGTCAAATTGAAACTTAACAGATACATAATGGACTTAAATGATGTTATGGCTCAAATGGACATAATTGATATCTACAGAACATTCCACCCAAACAAAAAAGAATATACTTTCTTCTCAGCACCCCATGGAACCTTCTCTAAAATTGACCACATACTTGGCCACAAAGCAAATCTCAACAGATACAAAACAATTGGAATAACCTCCTGTGTTCTATCAGACCACCATGGTTTAAAGTTAGATTTCAACAACAGAAAAAACTACAGAAATCCTACAATCTCATGGAAACTGAATAACGCTCAACCAAGTCACCAATGGGTTAAGGAAGAAATAAAGAAAGAAATTAAAGACTTCCTAGAGATCAATGAAAATGAATAAAACATACCCAAACTTATGGGAAACTATGAAAGCAGTGCTAAGAGGGAAATTCATAGCACTGAAGGCCCACATAAAGAAGCTGGAGAAATCTCACGCTAGTGACTTGACAGCACACCTGAAAGCCCTTGAACTGTAGAAGTTTCCTGGTGGAGTTTTTAAGAGTCATTTATGTATACAATTGTATCATCTGCCAATAAAGATACTTTTGACTTCTTCCTTTCCTATTTTTTTGTCTACTTGATCTTCAGTTGCCTTATTGCTGGATCTAAGATCTCAAGTACTATAATGGAATAGGTATAGAGAGAGTGAAAATCCTTGTCTTGTTACTGATTTTAGTGGAAATGCCTTGAGTTTCTCTCCATTTAGGTTGATGTTGGCTGTGAGCTTGCTGTAATTGCCTTTGTTATGTTGAGGTATGTTCCTTGTATCCTTAATCACTCCAGGACTTTTATCATGAAAAGTTGTCGGATTTTGTCAGAGGACTTTAAAATGCATCTAATGAAATGATCATGTGGTCTTTGTCTTTCAGTCTATTTATGTGGTGGATTACATTTATCAATTTACATATATCAAACCATCTCTGCATCTCTGGGATGAAGCCTATTTGATTATGATGGATGATCTTTTTGATGTATTCTTGGATTCAGTTTATAACCACTATTTTACTGAGAATTTTTGCATCTATGTTCAAAATGGCTATTGGTCTGTAATTCTCTTTCATTGTTGGGTTTTTGTGTAGTTTAGGTATCAATGGGAACTGTGTAAAAGAGCTGTGTAACCTTGTAAAAGAGCTGAAAAGGCCACCCAGAAATTTTTTTACCAATGAATTTGGTACAGTCATCCACATTCTAGAATGAAAAAGGCTAGGATGGTAAGCAGCCTGTCTAGTGGTTACAAAATTCCTAATGGGACCAGATTCTTCCACATCCTGACCTTCAACCTTTCTTTTAGGTTCAGACTGTTGCTCTTAGCAGCCCCATATGGAAATCACCTTACCTCATGCTTTCATATCAACACCATGTACAGTTGTATCTGAGGTCTAGTTCACATACTTCCTCATGTGAACCTTTGCTCTCCAGCCAATGCTAGTGGTCTGATATTCATTATTGTGTGACAAAGCCATCTCAGTCACTTCAGCCTCTCTCAGTGATTCCTATTTCACTCTCTGGTGCTTTGTGACACACATCCCTCCAGTGTGAAACATCCTATACAACCATATGTACCCACAATCAAAGTTAATGTCCAACTCACCTGTAGAGATCTGGAATCAACTTTTCATCAAAACGAGTGCACAGGTTGTTGAGGACTTGCTCATGCTGTCCATACAAGCGGATGTAGTTGGAGACTGGGAAGGGCTCCTTTGAAAAGCATGTGATGGCCTCCACCAACTTATACTTGTTAATGTACAGTCGGAAGTATGTGCCATCTTTCACATTACCTGTTATTATTTCTGAACCCTGGGTGAGAATGAGAAATGAATCAGGAAAACAGTATCCAAAACATTTCTGAACTTTGGGAATTTTATTTTACCATTTTTTAATGTTTTCACATATAATAGACAAGTTCTATCTTGTGCAATAACAGCTATTGACCATACACAAAGACAATGATACATCAGAAATGATATTTTTCATGACAAAATGTTTCTCAGCACATTTTAAGTTGTCATTACATTGTTCTTGCCTTTACTAATTAGTTGCTAAGTGACAACCTACTCTATAGCTCAATATCTCACCCAGTAAAGGAACTGGGTCCCTATACGATGATGCATTTGAAGTGTCACATTTCACAGAACCATTTTGAAAACAACATCTTGGTCAAAGTGATCATGAGGAATTCTAGTTGTTTTAAATAATACTTAAACAAATAAAAGATGAAAACCTGGCAAGTAGGCTTGGGAAGGAGGGTGGGCAATGACAGCCAGGCCTTTGATAATGCAGTTCCCAGGAGCACACACCCCACACAGTCTGTGAATGACCTTTCTCATGCCACAACATATACCGTATATAGTCTGTGGATGACCTTTCAGTTGGTAAGTTGTTCAAGGTGTGGATTTTGCCCCTTAGAAACTGATAAAACTGCGATATGAACCAGATAATGAGGAAGGTTCTGTTATAATCCCATGTCATGACTACTTTTTTTAATTTCAGCCATGATGGCTACTAAGTCCTCACTGGAGCTCTGTTCCCTGTTGACCTCAACAGACAAACACAGGCTGTGTTGAGGGAGGCTGAACTTTTATTTTGCCCCAAGACTCTGAATTTAGTTCACTATGACACCAATAACACTTTTCTGAGTGCATATAGAGTTAAGCCTGGATAATTTCTGGATAGGTATCACATACCTAAGTTAAATCAACACCAGATAAACCATTTAAATAGTCCAATAACCCCTAAGGAAATATAATCAGTCATTAAAAGTCTCCCAACCAAAAATAGCCCTGGACCTGATGGTTTCACTGCAGAATTCTACCAGATCTTCAAAGAAGACTTAATACCAATACTCTCTAAATTGTTCCACACAATAGAAGCAGAAGGTATATTACCAAACTCCTTCTATGAGGCTACAATTACCCTGATTCCTAAACCAAACAAAGATGCAACAAAGAAAGAGAACTACAGACTGATCTCCCTCATGAACATTGATGCAAAAATACTCAATAATATTCTGGCAAACAGACTCCAAGAACACATCAAAACAATTATCCACCATGATCAAGTAGGCTTCATCCCAGGGATACAAGGGTGGTTCAACATAGGAAAGTCCGTCAATATAATACACCATATGAACAAAGTCAAAGAAAAAAAACCACATGATCATCCCACTAGATGCGGAAAAAGCATTTGACAAAACCCAACACCCCTTCATGATAAAGGTCTTGGAACAATCAGGAATACAGGGAACATACCTAAACATAATAAAGGCAATCTACAACAAGCCAACAGCCAACATCATATTAAATGGAGAGAAACTCAAAGCAATACCACTAAAATCAGGAACAAGGCAAGGCTGTCCCCTCTCCCCCTACTTATTCAATATAGTACTTGAAGTTCTAGCCAGAGCTATAAGACAACATAAAGAGATTAAGGGGATACAAATTGGAAAGGAAGAAGTCAAGCTCTCCCTATTTGCAGATGACATGTTAGTATACATGAGTGACCCCAAAAATTCAACCAAGGAACTGATACAGCTAATAAAAACCTTCAGCAACATTGCAGGATACAAGATCAACTCAAAAAAAATCAGTAGACAAACAGGCCAAAAAGGAAATCAGAGATACATCACCATTTACAATAGCCACAAATGATAGAAAATACCTTGGGGTTCACTCTGAACTTAAATGTGGCATTTAGAAAGCTACAGCAAATTCAACTTGTCTTAATCCCAAACATTTACCTTAGTCCTGAATCCACATCAGGGCTTTATCTAAACAGGGACACACAGTGTGATTGTTAACTTACCAGGATCTGGAACCACCTAGGATACAAGCCTCCAGGCACACCTGTCTCCTAGGACTTGACAATTATCCCAATTGTTTTCAGGGGGCCCTAAAGATGCCGTCACCTCCAGATAGCAGGAAGCAATTTTAAGAAAATGATGCCCACATTCCCAAGAGGTAGGGTAGATGGTTTTTGGTCATTCAATGGGTTATGAATATTTGTCATTGTTTAGGGAGATTGGTTATAAGTTGTTATGGGTAATGGTCAGGAGAAAAGGTGAACAAAAGAGATAAGATTCAGAGTTCTTGTTTTGAAAAGAAAAAAGGGGGATATAGAAATGATAGGATAAAGGGAAGATTATTGAATCTACTCTGAAAAGAAAAAGAGGGATATAAAAATAGGATAAAAAGGTAGATTACTGAATCTACTTTTAAACCAAAAAAGCAACTACTAGTTTTAAATATTTTTACATTGATATGATTTTTTTGTATGTTGATACAAATTTAAGGTTACTTTTGTTAGAACATTCTGTACATACATTTTTACTCTTGTTCAAGGTATTGTATCTATACAGCTCGTTTAACAATGTAATGCAAATTTCTAGTACTTGAGAGTTATTACAAACTATTTAGGATAATAAAGGAATGCAGGTTAGTAGTTAGTCACCTATTACAATCAAATTTGTAGTCACGTTAGGTATGTTTTCAAGATCAAACAGATATATTTTAGGTAGACAGGTGGTCTTTAAATACTTCAGAGATCTATAGAATTTGGAATTTAATATGTTTTAATGACAATGAGGCATGCCAGCTCCTGGCAGCACCAATATACGTCAGAGAAGATGATGGGCATCAAAGAAACTCCATGTGGAGTTTACTTTCTTTATGGCAATAGTTAGCCAATGGGCAAGAAAGTGCCCTTGCCTCAACTGCTGACAGTATGCTGTCCAAATTGGACAAGCAGGACACAAAAGAAAAGACTGCTGAACTTTGCCAAGACAAGGTAGGACAGTCCTTCGAAATTCCTGTTTCACTGAAAAGTCTGTCAGCTATTCTAGGCCTGTAAGCCATATATGGATGGTGCAACATTGCAGAGGAACTATGGGTGACTGTCCAGACAGCCAGCTGTTTCCATCATTTCTCATGCTTTTTGGAAGTTGCTTGCATGCACTTAGGTAATATTTTCTTCTTAGGTCTCTGATGGAGTTGATAACTAGATAGCTATAGTTCATTTTCCTTGTTAGCAAATTCAGGAAAGAAACTTATAATAGAAATGTAAAGTGTATAAGGTTGAGAGACAGCAAAAGATAGTTCTGGGTTGGTAATGCAAATTGGAATAGAAGGTGAATTAGGTACAACCCTTTGGACTCACCAAGATAGGATCTATAATGGAGTATTTTCTCTGAATTTTTCAAATGTTAATGGACTAGACATTGTTGATATAATTATTGCTTATATATATTTGTTTATAGTTATTATATTTATTGTATATAGTTTTTCTATGTTAGTTATATATAACCTTCTTTTTATTTTAGACAAAAAGGGGGAAATGTTGTAATATTTTGTTTGTGTTCTGACAAATAAAGCTTGCCCAAAGATCAGAGGGTGGAGCTAGCCACCAGTTAGCCACAGTTGTCTGGAGATCTGTACAGATAGGAGACAGGAAGTGATATAGCTGGGCAGAGAGAGGAAGTAATAAGGCAAGGAGGAGACAGGAGCTCTGCCCTTTTTGGTCTGAGGAGTCAGAGAGGTAAGAGGTGGCCATGGCTTGCTTCTTTGCTTCTCTGATATTTCACCTTTTACCCTGATATCTGACTCCAGGTTTTATTATTAAGACCAATTAGGATCATGATACAGGATCATTTATATAAGGTTAGCCTCTGGGCATCCCTCTGAGGAATCATTTTGATTAGATTATTGAGGTGCTAAGACCCACCCTAAAAGTAGGCTACCCCTGTGCTTGGGTCCTGGAATACCCAGAAAGGAGAAAGTGAACTGAATAAGAGCATTGATTGTTCTCTACTTCCTGACTGGGGACACAACGTCTGCCTACGTTCCTGCCAGAATGACTCCTTTGCCATGATAGGTTATACCTTTGAACTTTGGACCAAAATAAGTTCTTTTTCCCTTAAGTTACTTTCATTTTATCACAGCATCAGGAAAAGAAACTAAACCACAAGGTTGAACTTCATAACAAAACTGAGGCAACTGGTGGGCATTGTGGGATCACATGGCACAGACCTGGGAAGGAGACTCTAGGCCAACTCCAATACAATGACAGACTGGATATTTAGGGGAGGGGCATGACAGCAGCTACAGCATTAGAAAGAAGCTGGCCAATGATGCTTCAAAGAGGAGGCTGGTGGTCTAGTACATTCATGGTAAGAAAATATGTCCATAGCACATTTTCTATTTTGAAAATGTATCACAAGGAGCAGCAGCATCTCACATTTTTGGTACCATCATTAAAATTAAAAGTGTGTGTGTGTGTGTGTGTGTGTGTGTGTGTGTGTGTGTGTGTGTGTTTAACATTGCTTTACACTGTGTGAATATATGTCATATATGTCACTGTGGTTGGTTTAATAAAGAAGATGACTGGCCAGTAGCTGGACAGGATAAGGTTAGGTGGGAAACCAGACTAAGGACACTGGGAAGAAGAAAGGCGTAGTCAGAAGAGTTGCTAGCCAGACATGGAGAAGAAATAGGAGGTGCAAGATGAAAGAGAGGTAATGCCATGTGGCAAAATGTAGGTTAAAATAAATGGGCCAACTTAAGTTCTAAGAGTTAGCTAGTAACAAGTTTGAGCTGTTGGCTGAGCACTTCAGGAGGAAGCTGGAAAACTACAAGCAAGTGAGTGCTGAGTGAGAAGTCATTCCTCAGTAGGAGCAGTGCCGGCCATATTCCTAGTAAAGCTGCTTGGGGGTTCCAGACGGCTCCCCTCCAGAGTTCTGGTGTAATGTTGGCTGCCAGCTTTTCTCTGGGCTCACTGGAGAGCAGGGGCAGCAATCCCACAAGGCCTGAGTTGCTGCTGCCTCCTCCTGAATGTTTCTTTATGCTGAGTGATGGAGAAAAGGGGACCCAGACACCAAAGAGACTAAACTTCATGAGCCACCCAGATTGGCAATGAGAAGGTGGCTTTGCAAGGAGCTTCACTCACTACCACACATCCAGTTATTGAGGTCTCCTTTGTGTTCTGGGATCTACATCCTAGGCTGGGCACTTCCAGGTTGGGGACATGGTGAGTTACTACAGCAGATGTGACTAACTGCTAAGAAACCTGGTGGCTTGCTGGCCAGGAGCCAGCCAGAGTCTGAGCAGGATACACTGTCCAATGACAAGCTATCGCATGAGGGTGGTAGCCTTAAGATTGCTTCCAGTGACATGTTTTGCTTTATTTTTTAACGACTGAATCTCCATGGTATCAGCCCAAAGTTAAGCACACCGTGCTATAGAGAGACAGGGCTTGAAAAGGCTGTTCAGTAAACAGCCACTCTAGAGAAAGGGACAGGGAGGAGGTCTTGCTGGTGATGGATCTTAGCTATGGAAGGCAAGTTGTGTCAATTTTAATGAGCTTTGGCACTGTCTCAGGATGGCTAGGGGTGGGGTGGAACAGTCTGGAAGCTTGGAGTGCATTGAAATATTGCACATCAATATTAAAAGGAATTCACATACAAACTGGCTTCTGAGTCACAAATTACCCTTGTCATGCTGGCCATTCCTACTGACACTCACTGCCCTGACTTTTTCCCCCTGATTACATAGGTTAGAACATCAATTCAGAATTCACAATAAATAGAAGTCATGGGATCAATCAGCCTCAGTGTTTGAGAAACCAAGTCCCTAGCTCCCATGGCAAACACATGATTTAAAATTTAATAGTATCCAAGGCAGGATTTGTTGTGACAAATTTCTTTACTTTGTGGCATACAAGCCAACCAAGCATGTGGGCCAGATCTGTAAATCAGCCCATTCTGGAGGCGTCTCTAGTCTTTTCATCTTTGCTTGGTGGTTATTGTGTGAAGAGCTCATGGATTGCTGAAGTGACTTCTAGCTTCACTATTCTACTCATTGAGAACTAGAAATGTCTAAGATTGGTCTGTCCCCCTTTTGTCTAAATAAGAAAGTTCTAACTTAATACAAGACTATATACAAAGAGATGGTTATCAAATATTGTCCAGGAGTAATGAGGGATAATGACCTAGATAAGTTGGAATTACAAGTGTAAACAATATCAAGCAAAAAACACACAGTAAAATCCAGGGAAGTCTAGGGCATGGGTAGGTGGCATGTTACAAAGATCCTTCCAAAAGGTGTCCTATCCTAAAGAACCTGAGTCTAATACTTAATATATTCTATCTAAGATATTATATATGTATATATACTAAGTTGTAACTATAACTGCTAATCTCCAACCTCACCAAAGACCTGAGAAGGAATATAATAATACCTGAGAAATGGGAGAAGGACGCAAGCAACTTTTGGGAGTCTTGCAAGAGTAGTCAGAGACAGCTAGCAGCCTGGACAGTCACCTAATGTTTCTCAGCATCGTTGGTGCATTCAAATTGGCTACAGGCCTAGAGTATCTGACAGGCCATTTTCAGAAGCAGGAATTCTGAAAGACCATCTTACCCTGTCTTGGCAAAGTATAGTGGTCGCTTTCCTTGTGTCCCGCTTGTCTAGAAAGGACAGCATTTGTACTGTCAGCAGTTGAGGCAAGGGCAGTTCTTTGCCCAGTAGGCCATTTTGTGCCAAGAAGACAAACTTCCAAATGGAAATGTCTTAGAAGCCCAACATTCTCTTGGGATCAAATTGGTGCTGCCAGGAGCAATTGTGTCTCACGTCAACAGAATTCTAAGTTATTTAAATGCCATGTTCTCTAGGTCCATGAAGTGTTTGAAGATTACCTGTCCATCTGACCTATGTATTTATAAATCTGGATAACCTAACTAACATAATTATAGAGATGACAAGCATAGGTGACAATAACTCTAAGTCTTATCTACCTAAACAACCTAAGGACTAAGCTTCCTATAAATAAGGCAAACAGTCTGTAAGCAAATGTACAGTAAAAGGACAATGACTTTAAATTGTGACAATACATAAAATATCTTTAACAGAGGTAGGAATGTATAGTGCAATATGCAATATGATAATAATCCTAAATATATTTCAGTATACAGAATATCTTAAAAAGAAGTAGAACATACATACAGTATGACAGATATAAATTTACATTTGTATCAATATACAAATATTTTAAATAAGAGTAAAAATATGTGTACAATATAACAAACATAGTTCTGTATTTGTATCAATATACAAATTATCTTAAATAGGAATGTAAAAAGTTTATATTTGTATCAACATATAAGAATTTATAACAGTGCAAAGGCTGCTAAATTACTAAATTTGTTTACTAATGTATATGATAGTCTACCATAATATCTTATACCTATCCATCCCATTTCTTCTTTTTCCTTTTTTTTTTTTTTGAGACATATTTTCTTTCCTTAAGGAGAGTACTGAGTTTAACAGTTTCTTCCACCCCCAACCCTAGAACTATTATCCATAACCCTGAGAAATATGAAACCTTAGGGATAAGGGGCCCAACATTTTCTAGCTCTTGTACGGATTAGGTGCATGTTGTTTAGCTCTGGTGACAAAAGAAGACAGCCTCTGAGCACCTTACACACCAGACCCCTGAGAGAAGGTGCAGTCTGCGCGATGGTCCTTGACTGCACTCTCCATCCTCAGGAGACTGAGGTGGGAGATTGCAAGTTGGAGGCCAACCCTTAAGCTAGACAGTAAGACACTGTCTAAAAACAACAAGCAGACCCCACCCCCAGTGGGAGAGGCCAAAGAAAGTTAAAAGAAAAAGAAGAAAATATATAATCTGTCTTATTCCCTAGAAGAAGCAAGTTTCATTATTATATAGAAGCAGGAATTAAAAGAATTTGCACCATTAACTGTCCACCTGTTTTGCTCCAAGCAGTATAAATGATCAGTAATAATTTGCTCTGGATGAATGATCAATAATAACTCCAGGAATGAAGACAAGTGGCTTATTCAAAGCCCATGAGAAGCAAATGGAGGAGCTGGGACTTGGGTTCCTAAATGCCAAGAGGCCAGGGGCCAATGACTAGTGACATTTTGAATGCTCCCTTTCCTAATAGCTTTGAAGGGTTTTTCTCGTATATTTTACTTATACCTGATTGACCAGAACCCACCACACGGCTAGCCCTCCCTTCAAGAAAATCTGAGAAATACCTTTACGTTAAGTTGGTCATGTCAGTAACCTTCAAAAATATTCAGAATATGGGAAAGAAGGCTCTACCCCAGTGAGGAAGAAGCACATGTGACACACAAGAAAAGGAGTCACCATTTGATGGGAACCCAGCCTGGGACCATCTGTCAGAGGAGCTTCCTTGAGGAAGTCTTCAATTGATCAGCTGATGAGAAGCCCCACCCACAGCTCCCACCTCTCCCTGGTGGCCTTTCTGTGTAATTCATGGAGGGAAGGAGAACAGTTGGGCCTGGTGACCATTCCTGGTCCAAAGAATCTGAGTGTTCCAGTGTCCCAAAGACAGATGACTATAGCCTGATGGTATGTCAAAACCTAGCAATGGTGGCTTACTGATCTTCAGTAGGTAAATGGATAAACTATGATCCACTTAGACAATGAGATATCATTCAGCACTTAAAGAAACATGGTGTACAGCCTGAAAAGACATTGAAGGAACTTAAATATATATTACCAGCTGAAATAAGACAATCTGCAAGGCCACAAGCTGTGGTCCCAATTATATGACGTGATGGTTAACCCTGAAAGTCAGTTTGATGGGATTTAGAATCCACACAGAAATAAAACTCTGAGCATGTCTGTGAGGGAGCTTCTAGATTAGGTTAGCCAAGATGGGAAGACACACCCTAAATATGGGTGGCAGCATTCCATGGGCTGGGGCCTTGTACAGTATACAAAGAAGAAAGCCAACCGAGTGTGAACATCTCTTCTCTGCTTTCTCACTGTGCAATGTGATTCCTGCCTTCCCTGTCCTGAGGACTGTATCCTCAAACTGTGGGTCCAAATAAAGCCTTCCTTCCATAAGCTATTTATTGGTGGATATTTGGTCACAGTAATAAGAGTAGCTGATACATGTGACAACTCTGGAGACAATAAAGAAAGGACACAGAGGGGGTTTTAGTAGGATTCTGTATGACACTGTGATGGTGGATGCACTGTCAAGAACCCTCTAGAATGTACAGCACCTAGAGTGGATCCTAATGAAAGCTATGGGATCTGCTGGTAACAATGTGTTGATGAAGGCCCACCAGTTCTGACAACCAGGTCACTTTGGTGTGGAATGTAGAGGGTTGGGGCAGGTGAATAAGTCATGAAGGATGGGGAACAAGAAGGAGTATCCAGGAAATCACTCTAACTTTTTCTTGAGTTTATTATAAAATTAAAACTACTTTTTAAAAGCCTGTTGAAGAAAACATCTTAAAGCACCACTAAACTTGATTATCTCATGATCTTTGGGTGTTAGAGATGGGGGGAAGCTCAGCTGGGAACCTGGGGTCTCCTAGGCATCCAGTCAAGATCTTGGCTGGGGCTACAGTCATCTGAAGGCTTGAATGGCACTGGAAGACCCACTTCTAAGCAGGTAACCCATACGACTGGTGCAGTCATCCTCAATTCTTTTCCTTACCAAAGGGCTGCCTGGGAAACCTTTCATGATGGCAGCTGATTATCTACAAAGGGACAAGGTAGACATTATAGAATCTTCGTTATGCTGATATACTTTTAGAAACCACACACTATCATCTCCACAATATCCGGCAGGCTACACCAGTCAGCTCAGCTCGTTTTGGGAATGGACCACATGATGGTATGAGGGCAAAGACTCTTTGGTGGTCTTTTTAAATGTTGACATGTACAGTGGGAGTATGATGTATGAACCAATGACTCTGAGTAAAAATTTTTATTTTCCCAAAAAATCAAATACTATGACCAGAAGTAAAGTAAAACTCAAGACCAATACTTACAAAATCAGGCTGTGACCTTTGAACATCCAAGGGACTTGGAATGGCAGGTTTGGCAATATGCAGATAATGATAAGACCCAGGAAGAATGCCTCCTAGAGGAAATGGCAGGTATCCACATCAGAAATGACCTGTTGGTTTATATTTCATCAAAGAAGGAAGAGAGATGCCTACAATGTGTCTGCTCATGAAACTCCAGCTAAAGTATGGCCAATTAGCAAGGAAGGCCCTGGGGTGGTTGAACTTTATTTAATCAATTCAATATGATGAACTAGTACACCCTATAATTTAGCCACCCATGCAAGGTGTGCAAAGATGCACCCCGTTGATTTCTTAGAATTCCCTGTACTTTAACCACTACTAACTAACCAGACCAAGAGCTCCAGAATGTTCCCATGGTGATCCTGTTTCCCATAGAGCTCCAGAATGTTCCCATGGCGATCCTGTTTCCCATACTCCCCCAAATAACCAAAACATTAAAAACCATATTTTATATGGAAAATTAACAAAGTTCATTGCTTAATGCTTTAGAAAATCATTTATAAAGTCCTTAACATTTTGGAGATAATACTGAGTCTGACCAAGCTCTAGTCTTTAAGGCTCCTCCATTTTCTTACCTGCCTGATGTCATTCCCTAAGCTCTGACCCAGAGAAGAGGAGCAGGACCTCCCTGAGGCAGCTCCTCAGAGAGAGAAAGGCAGTGACGGAATGCGGGCTTTGGTCTCCTTGGCCTGCTGTTCCATTTACTAGATCAGGTTTTATAAATACAGTCAGGGCTTATGTATGTCTACTTTGCAGGTTAGTCTGTGAACCTCTCAGAACTGAACAACAAATTCTGTAAGTATGTGAGGTTTTCTGGTGGAAAGGTCCACAAACATTTAAAAACACAGTTTTAAAATATCTCTTCTCTCTGTCTTTTTCTCTCAACATAAAAAACCAACAACCTGTCTTCCACTTCCACAGTGCAGCCTGAGGTGACCTGTGAAAATGATTCACTCCTCTCTTGACACTGAAAACCCTATAAGATCAGGCAGACCAAGAGGTTCATATCTTCACATTCACTTTAGAACACCCATGAAAGTACCCAGGCCACCAGAGGTATGCAAATCCTAAAAGCCACCAAGTATCTGAAGGATGTCATTGTGAAGGAGCAATGTACTCCAATCTGGCAGTACAATGGTGAGAGTGGGTAGATGTACTCAAACTGAATAGTAAGGCTGGACAAAGGGTTGATGGTCCCCAAAGAGAGATGAAATCCTGCTTTGCATGCTTAAAGCCACAGAGAGTAATGCTTAACTTAAAGGATTGGATGAGATTCTCTAGTCATTGACCATATCCAAGTCAACAAGAACATAACCAACCTAAGACATGCCTTTGAACTTGTAGAGCTCATGGTTGTATTAACCTACCCATAAGCTCCCCTGTCACATGGAGACGATCACCATTCAAAAGGAACAAATTGTTTCTAAGCAGGAAGAGGAGGTTGTAGTGGGTAGCCATTCCAGCCTTGGCCTGGAAGTTCCAACCCCCATTGAGGCTTCGGTAATGGTCATGCCTACAAGGTGGGGCTGAGAGAGGATGCTGAAGACCCAGGATCAAGAGGAGAGGCCTCTCTTGGTTCCAGGACCCTGGACACTGGAGGTGGACCGAGCAGAGTTCTCCAGAGAACACCGCCGGACTGCGCCACCCCTTTCCCAGACCCTGCAACCCATCCCTTTATTTGTAAGCTACCCCACAAAATAAACCTCCCTTTTAACTACGTGGAGTGGCCTTAATAATTTCACCAATAATGGCACCCAACAGGTTGGCAAGAGTTTCCACCTAAAACCTGAGAAAAAAGATTCTAAAATGGAGCTAAAAACAGCTTCCTAGTTGTCTCTCTCAAGTTAGTGGCTGCTTGCCTGTTTGAGCTACTATGACAGGTTCCTGGCTTGTGCGTCTGACCAGCAGTATGGTGGGTATAAGGCGTTTGCAAATGGCACATTATGCTGCATGGTGGATTTAGCCTTTGCTAGTTAAAAAAAAAAAGTTTCTGGGCTATGCTCTGCTTTGATAGAACTGCTTCTGATAGTTGATGGTACACATGGCTCCAGACCCAGAGCTGGCAGTAAACTGCACCACCTCCATGTTGGGAAGCTGAGGTGGGCAGAGCCAGCAGCCACAGTGACATTTCAGTCTTACAAAGATGGATATTACACAGAGAATCTGGTTTATGTTGTCTTTGGGATTTTTAACTGCAGAAAAATATTTGATCGTAAAAGCTGTTGAGTTAAACAAATATGTAAATATTAAAGGTACCTTGACTTCAAAATTTGGATATAAGGATATGTTGCTTTGGAAAAGAGTCTCTGCTTTTGTTTCCACAGAAAGCCAGAGGCTGTAGATTTGTTCCAGATTAAGATACATTAGGTTTGACCAGCCAAGACACCCTTAAAGGTCTCTGATGACACCATGGCCCAGATGATCCAACATCCAAAACAGTTTCAAGGCAACTGGCTCAAAAGATATACCCTCACGGACTAGTCCATAATCCTAAAATTTTCTTTGTGTCCCCATAAGATACAGCGCCCCCCTCCAGCAGGAAGTAGTAAGAGAAACTACACCCAAATTCCCATATATGTCAAGCTGGCTTTGGAGATGGAATTGGCTTACTCCTTATCTAAACCCAGGAATATTGCTAAAAGAAAAGGTTAAGAGATTCTTGTGTCCCAAGTCAGATGAGCCCTCTGGTGTGGGACAGAGAAAAACCAATATTTTTACTTAAATTGGGTTGATTATGAATGCGATCTCTTTCTAAAGAAGAAAAGGGGATATGATATAGATATAATAGGATGAAAGGGTAGATTAATGAACTTAGTTTTAAAGAACAACAACTTGTTTAAAATGTTTTACATTGGTATAGATTTTAGTCTATTGATAGAAACTTAGTTAATTTTGTTATACTGTGTGTATATTTCTACTCTTGTTTAAGGTATTATATTTGTACAGCTCATTTAAAATTGTAATGGATAATTAAAAATAGATGAATAATTAGTCATCTATGATAATCATACTCATAGCCATGTTAGTTAAGTCTTCTAGGTATACATAGATATATTTCAGATAAATAGCTAATATTCAAATACTTCAAATACCTACAGAATATGGCATTTAAAATACTTTTAAAATTTTAGACTTTCTGGACAATGAGACATATCTGCTCCTGGAAGCACCAATTTACTTCAGAGAGGAGGATGGGCATTGAAGACACTTCATATGGAGTTTATCTTCACCTTGGCAAAAATAGCCAAGAAACGTTCTTGCCTGGACTGTTTGATCAACTGGACACAGACCAATGACTAACACCCTACACAAATTCCTCAAGCAGTTAACTGTAGTATGAATCTTAAAGAGTCTTATTAATAAAATCAAACCCGAGGCCAGTTATTGGGGTGAATGCTGGAAGATCAGAGAAGCAGAACAAGCCACGGCTATCTCACCTTGCTAGTTCCTCAGGTGATCCTGTTTCCTCAGGCTGGAAGCTTCTGAGTCCTCATCCCAATGGTTCTCAGCTGAACTGTGTTGCTCCAAAGCCTGAATGCTTTACCAACCAAATGCTTAACTAACTACATGCTTTTCTTTTTTTAGTTCCTGATCCTCACGCCTTATATACCTTTTTCTTTCTGCCCCCACTCCCTGGGATTAAAGGCATGGGTCACCATGCTTAGCTGTTTCTAAAGTGGCCTTGAACTCAGAGATCTGGCTAGCTCTGCCTCCCAAGTGCTGGGATTAAAGGTGTGTACCACCACCACCCAACTTCTGCTACAGCTTGCTCTGACCCATTTTCTAGCCACCATTTCTGGCTCTGTTCTAGTGGCTGTCTGTTCTCTGACCCCAGATATATTTATTTCGGGGAACACACAATATTTCAGGGAACACAATACCCACCACAGTTAACTCTCTGAATGAACTTCTAATCTCAGATTTTCAATACAGCACTCAAGGGTCAGCTAGCTAACTTTATTGTTTAGGTCCCAAATAATAATTAATCAATTAACCAAGTCCAGAGAGAAATAGTTTTATGTCCAGCTACTGTGGGGAAAGGCTCACAATTAGCCAGGGCTACAGAGGATGGTCTGGCCTCACAGCCTTGAATAAGGAGTTACAAGTTCCCTTCCTTGTGATCTGGGGTTACAAGCAGGACAAAAAATAATTTTTAGGTTTGGTATGCTTTCAATGCCACTGCCTTAGAAAGTGCCACACACCATGTTCCCACCTGTGCATTGCCATGGTAAATGGTTCTGCTTCTTATCATTTGCTCAAGGAATGTGCTATGACCCTCAAATGTAGTTTTTTTGTTGCTTTTCATTGGGATGATATATAAGGGGAGGCAGAACAAAGAAAAGAGGTAGAAGACGAGAACTTGAGAGAAATAAAAAGCATGATCATCAGTTTTTATTTCTTCAGATAAATAAAAATTATTCCTAGTCCTGCTACTCTTAAGGCATTCCATTTGCAACCCTGGGTGCAATCCTGGTAGGTGATCTCTTAGGTTGCAATACCAAAGGGGAGAAAAAAACACTCTACCTCTAGGACAGTCCACTAAAGATCAAGGAGCTATATTTAAGAGAAACATGACTGGCTGCTCTGATCAGTAGCCTCATCAAATGAGAGAAAAGGGGTCTTCCACATACCTTGGATCTTAGCTCCCTTGTACATGGGGATGAGCCGGTCAAGGTCAGCTGGTGGTTCAGTCACAGGCTCCAGGGTTGGGTCAAAGAGACTGAGCATAGCTGCTGCCAGCTGAAAGCCTATTTCTTTTGAACTGAAGTTGCTATGAGTCCATTCATTTGAGTAATATCGGTTAGAGAATTTAGTGAGGGAGCCAGCAGCTCTGATGGCTATATCATTGGTGTGGAAGGTGGTGTCAATCACAAGTCGACCATCATAGACAAGGCATGCATCATTAAAGGCTTTAAATGTTTCATAATCCACATTTTTCTTGTAGAAGCTGAAGAATACCTACAAAGTGAAAAAAAAAATCACACCACTAATGTATATGGTGGTTTGAGTGAGGATGGCCCCCACAGGCTCATATGTCTGATGGAACTGTTAGGGAAGGATTAGGAGGTGTGACCTTGTTGGAGGAGGTATGTCTCTAGGGGTGGGATTTGAAAAGTCCTTAATATTCCTAATTATCTCTCCCTCTTTGCTCCCTGCTTGTAGATCAGATGTAAGCTCTCACCTACTGCTCCAGCACCATGCCTGCCTGCCTGCCTGCTGTTATAGACTCTTACTTTCTTAAACTGTGAACAAGCCCCAGTTAAATGTTGCCTTTTATAAGCTACCTTGGTCATGATGTATCTTCACAGTAATAGAAGAGTAATTAAGATAATCTGTTATTCCTTTTTGTGTTCCTTGCTGGGGATCGTGAAGATCGAATCTTCAGAGGGTTCCCCTCATGAGTTTTAAAATCTAACAATATTAACAAAATTTAATCACATTTTATTTATTTATTGTATGTGTAGGTATGCTTGAGTATGTGCATTCTATAGCTTGCATATGGAGGTCAGAGGTCAGCTTGTAGGAGTCAGTTTGCTCATCTACAATGTGAGTTCTGGGAATCAAACATGGGTCATTAGCCTTGGTGGCAGACACCTCTACTCTCTAAGCCATCTTGTCAGGCTGTAAGCTGAGTGATGTCATTGAAGGATGTCCTAGAGAGTAAGAGCCATGCATGCTATGTCTACCAGGATGGTTCTTGCCCTGTTGCTTCCTGCCCTGGGCCAGCAGGCAATGGCATGGCTAGGAACCACAGGGACGTTCATTTCTCTGAGTCGCTCTCTAACTTTGAGCCTTTGTCTTCCCACACACCTTTCGTTCTCTCCTTTTCTTTCTTCACTTAGGTAAACTAGACTTCTACCTAAATAAAAATATAGACCTGGCAGTGGTAGCATATACCTTTAACCCCAGCACTTGGGAGGCAGAGGGAGACAGATCTCTGTGACTTGGAGGCCAGCCTGGTCTACAGAGCTAGTTCTAGGACAGCCAAAGCTACACAAAGAAACCTTGTCTCAAAAACTAACAAGCAAAAAGTGGAGAAAGATATTTGACAAATTCAAATTATACCTAAAAATAGTGTCCTTGACTTCTTAAACCTTTGACATTTTTCAAAATTCTCCACAAAAGTTCTTCTACCTGTTAGTTTCTGTGGTGGTTTGAATGTCATTGGCCCCCACAAGCTCATAGGGAGTGGCACTATAGGAGATAGGCTTTGTTGTGATAGGTGTGGCCTTGTGACCATGGGGGCAGACTTGAGGTCTCTTTTGCTCAAGATAATGCCCAGTGTTTTAGTCAATTTCCTGTTGCCTTCTGATCAAGAAGTAGCCAGCACCATGTCTGCCTGCATGCTGCAATGCTCCTGGCCATGATGATAATGGACTGAGCCTCTGAAACTGTAAGCTGCCACCTCAATTAAATGTTTTCTTTATCAGAGTTGCTGTGGTCATGGTGTCTCTTTGCAGCAATAGAAACTCTTAACTAAGACAGTTTCTTTTTCTAAATGTTGTTAGTTTTTGTTAAGCAACTCATTGAACGAAGATTGCTATTTTATTTTATTTTTTTTCGTTTTTAGCTCTGAAGTGTATCTGTGGTACTGTCATCCACACTGCTCTAGAGCATTCATAACTTTCATTCACACTGCTCTAGAGCATTCATAACTGTCATTCACACTGCTCTAGAGCATTCATAACTGTTACCCATACTGCTCTAGAGCATTCATAACTGTTATCCACACTGCTCTAGAACATTCATAACTGTTATCCACACTGCTCTAGAGCATTCATAACTGTCATGCACACTGCTCTAGAGCATTCATAACTGTTGCCCACACTGCTCTAGAGCATTCATAACTGTTGCCCACACTGCTCTAGAGCATTCATAACTGTTGCCCACACTGCTCTAGAGCATTCATAACTGTCATCCACACTGCTCTAGAGCATTCATAACTGTTGCCCACACTGCTCTAGAGCATTCATAACTGTCATGCACACTGCTCTAGAGCATTCATAACTGTTGCCCACACTGCTCTAGAGCATTCATAACTGTCATCCACACTGCTCTAGAACATTCATAACTTTGTCTGCTGTTGTATTTTCATGGTAATGGTTCCACATTGAGAAGTGAATCAGCAAATCTAGCAGGGACTTGATAAACCTCATTCATCTGAGTTCTCAGAGAGATATTTACCTGCTAGATACTTGCCAAGGCCACAGGGGTCTTATGTTGAAACACATCAAATATGGAGGTTACCATGTAATTGAACAGATGGGTACCAATAAACAGGGAAGACTTTCTTGAGAGCTACTAGCTGGGGTTTAGATTGGCTGCAGGCCCCACACCTGCCAGGAACCCTAGAGGCATGGCTATAAGGGAGAAATAGAAAACCTTTGATGTAGGGTAAAACACCAATTTCTGTTTATTTGTTTTTTCAAATCTATATTTATTTATTTTTGTGTATATGTGTGTGAGCATGTGTGTGGAGGTCAGCCTCAGAAGTTATCTACTTGTAGACATCCACCATTTTGAGATGGGGCCTTTGACTGACCTAGAATTCACAGAGTAGGCGAGGCCCAGCTAGCCAGTGGTCCACCTAACTCTACCTTCCTTCCAGGTCTAGTGTTACCATATCCACTGTTGGTTTGTTCTTTTCTCCAGTTTCAAGGAAGTTCTGCTCCTGGGAGGGTAGCACAATGCCTTGAGACTGGCTCTTCCACCAGTGATAACTATAAACTCGAGTCAAAACAGAAGGACTGCCACAAAGGTCCTGACTACTGTTTAAAGTCAGGGAGATTGTGTACGACCATAAAACACTGAAGCAATGACCAGCAGCACGGGGCTAATTTTCCATATTTGGAAGCTTTTAAACGAGGGCTAAATGCAGTTTGTGTTCTAATAAAAGAAAGAATTGGTAAATTTTGAAGTAATATCAACAGATTTTTTTGGTTGTAAGAACAAAGAGAAAGTTCTATAAAAACAAATAAGCATAGTTTTAAAGCTTCAGGAAACATGGTACATAACTGGGGGCATAATTAAGGCCTAACGGAAGAATGGGGCCAGATAATGGCCAAGAATTTGCTAAAATTTAGTGAAAGCCATGGATTTATAGACTCAAGAAACTTGGTGAACCACAGGTAAGATAAAAATCTAAAACACAATAAGCACAAATCAACTGCATCAAACTTCAGGACATCAAGGACAAAGAGAAAATCCTGAAGCCATACAAAGGAAACAATGCATTAGATCCAAAGGGGAACAGTGTCTTCGATGTTGACTAACTTTTAAATCAAAATGCGACAATACAAAAACATCTAAGAGACAGATTCAAAGTTGGAGAGGGACCTGTGAGCCCCAAATTCTTTAAAATTTTTCCTTTCTTTTTACATACCAACCCGTTCCCCCTCCCTCCCCTTCTCCCACTCCCCCCACCAGCCACCCCCACCCCACTCCCATCCCATCCTCATAGAGGGTAAGGCCTCCCTTGGTTAGTCAACACAGGCTGGCATAGCAAATTGGGGCCAGACCTAGCCATGCCCCCCTGCATCAAGGTTGAGTAAGGCATGGCACCATAGGGAATGGGCTCTAAAAAGCCAGTTCACGAACCTGGGATAAGTCCTGGTTCCACTGCCAGGGAACCCACAAACACATCAAGCCACACATCTGTTACCCACATTAAGAGGGCCTAGTGTGGTCCCATGCAGGGTGAGCCCCAAATTCTATATCAAGTAAAAACATTCCTTAGGAATGAAGGCAAAATAAGCATGTTTTCCAATAGGGGAAAACTTAAAGTATCTTCTGCCATCAGATTGACCATGCACAAAGCACTACAGAAGTTGCTTAGGTGAGGAGAATGGTGCATTTTCAGAAACAAGGAGCCACAAACATGAGAAAAACATCTGGATATACATAAATACATACAAGAGGCTTGGGGAGGGGAGATAACTCAGTTGGTTGAGCGCTTGCCTAGAATATAAAGACCCCTGAGCTTTGTTCTAAGCACTGCAAAACCAAGAATGGAGGCTCAGGCCTTTAATCCTAGTACTTGAGAGGTGGAGGCGGAAAGGTCAGGAGTTCAAGGTCATTCTCAGCTACACAGAGAAATGGAGGCCAGACTGAGTTATATAAGGCTCTTTCTCAGCCAGGCATGGTGGCGCACGCCTTTAATCCCAGCACTCATGAGGCAGAGGCAGGTGGATCTCTGTGAGTTCAAGGCTAGCCTGGTGAGTTTCAGGACAGCCAGGGCTGTTAGACAGAGAAACCCTGTCTCAAAAACCCAAAAAGAAAAAGGAAAATGACTCTCTTTCCTTTCCCCCCTCTCTCTCCCTCTCTTATCCTCCCCTCCTACACACACACACACACACACACACACACACACACACACACACACACATGTATATGCATTGTGGTAGAGTGGCACTCTTAGGAAGTGTGGCCTTGTTAGAGTAAGTTTGTTCTTGTAGGAAAAAGTGTGTCACTGAGGAGGCAGGCTTTGAGGTCTCATATATGCTCAAGCCATGTCCAGTGAGACAGACCACTTCCTGTTGCCTGCACAGGGTGTAGAACTCTCAGCTCCTTCTCTAGTACCACGTCTGCCTGCATGCTGCCATGTCCCACCATGATGATAATGGACTGAACCTCTGAACTGTGAGCTACCCAATTAAATGTTACAAGAGTTGCTGTGGTCATAGTGTCTCTCCATGCAAGCATATAAATATTTGTTTAAAACAAAAATTCTAACATGGTCTTGTTTTATTTCCAGTGTGCATAGATGTAATATACAGACTGAATATAATAAAATAGATGTCTAGTATATAGTATACAGACTGAATATAATAAAATAGATGTCTAGTATATAGGAAGAAGGTTCTGTATTGTTGCAAGTTTTTTAAAATATATTTTATAAAATGGTGCAATACTAACTGAATTGAGGTGAAAGAGTGCTTATACATTCATAGATAAATCATTTAAAAAATGAATAAGATGTAGCTCAAAAGCCATTTGAATAGAATATTCAAAAATAATAACCCAAGAGGAAACAGACAAGGTAGAAAAGAAGTACAGGGAACATGGGGGTGATTAGCAGACAGAAAATAAAATGGCAGGCCTAATTACATTAAATATTAATGGCTAACTACTTTAATTAAAATGCAGAGACAGAAAGGGTAACAAAGCATGTGATAGCCAGAATTCAAAGATAGTTACTAAGGTCCCCCACCTATCCCTCTGAGTACTAGGATGAACTATGACTATGATGAAGTGATATTATTTGACTTTAAGAAAGAGAGATCACGCTCAGTAAGTCTGACTTAATCAAGTGATCTTCTAAAAGCAGCCAGGTTTTTCCTGTAGAAGATTCAAAGTGTAGTGATTTTGACTTTAAGGTTTTGAATATTGATTCTCTATTCCAAGTCTTATAAAGAAAGGGGTCATGTGATTAGGAATGAAGATGGCCTCTAGGTGCTGAGAATGAACTCTGAGAATGAACTCTGAGAATGTTGTTTTTGGCTGCTATATTTGTTAGGCAGTCATAAGATACTTATACAATATTTTTAGTGATACTTAGAAAAGATATGCTTTAGATACAAAGACAAAATTAAGCAAATTCGAAGACATACAATGCTAGTAATAAATCAAGAAGGATAAAATGGTCATATTAATATAAATAAGGTGGATCTGAAGATAAGGAATACAATCAAGAAATACAGCAGTATGTTTCATAATGATAAGGCCACAACTCACAAGGTAGATATCAAAATTATAACTGTTCATGGGCTTAACAGCAGAGTAAATAAAGGAAAAGAAAGTTTGATATAATTAAAGAGAAAAATAGAAAGTCATAAGATAATGAGAGATTTTAATATATTGCTCCCAGCAATTATTGTATTTATACCTGAAGCATTGGTGAAATATCAGTAAAGAAAATCCAGCAGCAATATCAACCACACAGAACTAATTATTATTTACAGAAACATTGTGTTCAATTGTTATGAATATTTATTCTTTGTATGTAGACAAAATTCTAGATTTACTTAGACATAAAACACATCCCAATAATTCTTAAAGGATTGGGTTATAGTAAACAACAGCATTGAATCGGAAATCAATAAAAATACGGTATGTAGGAAACCTTGAAATATGTGGAAACCAAATGATACACTGTCCTGGGTCAATGAAGAATAATAAGGTAGGCAGACAATATTTTGACCAAAGTGCTAGTAAAAAAAAAAAATCATATTAAAATTTTGAGAGGCAGCTAAAACACTGAGGAAAACTTAGGGCTTAAAAAAACACTGTCAATGACTTAAGACTGTTCCTTACAAAATCAGGAAAGAGAAGGACAAGTAGATCCAATACAAACAGAAGGGAGAGAATCATCCTTGAGATCAAAACCAGGGGAAGAGAAAAGAGCTGTCTTTACTGAGAAGTAAGCTTTGATTTTTATCTTTGAAAAAACATCAATAAAATCGACAGGTCTCCATTTTAGACTGAGAGAGACAGAGAGGTAGGATGAGACAGAGGCAGGGGACTGAACACAATTCATCAGTGTCAGAAATAAACGAGGGGGGAGACTTCCAGATAAGATGGCTGGTGAAGCAGAATCAGAATTTTTTTTTAAAGTCTCTATTCTGAGGAGAGGAACCAAGGGTGGGCCTTGGAAATCCACAAAGGAAGTGTAAGTGTACTTGGAAAAGGCAGAAAAACAGTAACAATAAAGTGGGGTACAGAGGGTAACCATAATGTAACCCGCTGCTATGGGGAGATGCAAGAGAGGCCCAGTGGAAGATAGCCTGGTCTCAGGAAAGGCTCACAGCCACTCCAACCTCAAACCAGCCACTGGTTTGGAAAAACAGCAATCTTTCTGGTACATGTGCCAGTTAGTAGGTCAAGTCTCGCTTTATAACATTGTATGAGTCGGTGTGGTGAACACTATCTTGAAAGATAAACTGTTGTAAACTGAGCTACCCAGGGGTCTGGTAGAGGACAACTGTGCATCAGGGAATCTTTATTTTGCTGCCACAGTCCCTGGGTGAGGGAGGCTCAGAGAGGCAGCTGTGGACAGCAGGACCTTGACTAGATGAAGGCAGGAGGTTCTTCTCAGACTGAGAAGTGCACAGGAGAGACACCTCACCCTCAGTGGCCAAGAATAGATTAAATTAACTGAGAATACCCTGCAGTTTGATAGCTCTGGGACTGAAACTCTATATCAAACTCTGCAGCCACCTATCTGGCATTCACTGTTCCAGAGACTGAGGACACTAAACCTCCCAAGGGTACTTGATTCTCACAGCTGTGTGCTTCCATCAGACTGATTAAAAACCAAAAGGTCTTGAAACTATAAAGATGGGTCCCATGTCTATACTGATCTCAGTGATATGGTTGGTTTTTATAGTCTCAGTACACTTGGATACATCTACCTGGATAAAAAATTAGTCACCCCATGGGTTACAATTTGGGGAGTGTGGAGATGGAAAGCAAAAGAACTCACCTAGCCCAAAGACTGAAAAGCTAAACGTGGCTAAGAATGTGTTGACAATCTGTATAGACAGCTCTCAAAGAAATAAAAATTACCAATAAATACTTGAAAATGTGTTCAACATCTTTAGGCAACAGGGAAATGCAAAGTAAAACTGCTTTTGAGATGCTATCTCACTCCAGTAAGAATGGCTTCCATCAAGAAAATCAATGACAACATTTTGTTTTCACTGAGTTCCAAGGATCTGCCCATCTCAATGTGCCCAGCATTGTGATTACAAGCATGCAACACTACACTCATTCATTTACACATGTGCTGGGGATCCAAACTCAGGCCTTTATGCTTACATGGCAAATATTTTACTAACCAAGCCATCTCCCCAGCCTAATGCCACAAATTTTGACCAACTTAAATGAAACAAATACATTATTTAAATAATATAATCTGCCAAAATTGACATAAAAGAAATGGAAAATCCAAGTAGCCTTATATCTGGTTGAGAAATTGAATTTGTTATCAAAACCTTTCCTATACTATATGTTCCATACCCAGATAGTTTCATTGGCTCATTTTATCAACATTTAAAGAAGTAACGCCAACCTCACACCAACCTTTTAAGACAATGCAGAAGGAATGAACATCACCTAAATCATTTCACAAGGTGAGCAGAGCTCAAATATCTAAACCTTACAGTGGTAACAAAATGATAGACCAACATCTTTCAAAATAATCCTAAAACATACCAACAAATAAAATCAAGCCAATCTCCTGAGGTTCCCTAGGAAGACTTTACAGTCTTCTAGGGTCATGGTTGGGGGTACAAATTTGAGGTTGAAACAGTTTCACTTTCCCCCATCTTAGATGAGCATACTGTGTAAGTGTAGACAATATAAATTTCAAAATAAGATTTTTTTCTTTCTTACCACTAGTTTCTTAAGCAACAAAACAAAGTCTGAGACCTATTTGGCATTCCATAAATACCTGTGGAGTGAATACATGAATGAATGCAATAAATAACAGATTGGACAATTTCTAAGGCTCCCAGGCTTCACTGTGCCCAAGACATACCCTCCACTGAAGGGGTGAGTGTTATCTGAACAGGGTTCTTGGGTTGATATGGTAGAAAGGAGACCAGGCCCAGAGAGCTATGCAAGGCTTTTGATCAGCACATCTGCTCCAATGAGAGGAGTGCAGCTGTGACCAAAAGCTGGCTGGGCAGTGTCAGTGGCTTTGGGGACAAAGGAAAAGGGCATCATGCATATGAAACCCCGCCACTTGCAGTTCCCACCAGGTTATCTCAGGTCATGAGGGATCCATGCTTGTGGAGTGCATGGACCCTGGACTGCTCAATGTCCGGCTCAGTTGCAGCAGCTCCCTGGTCAGAGGAATCTCTGTGTCAGGCCATTTTCAGGAGCCTCCTGGCCATACCCATGAGCAGGGATGCTGTGATCTGAAGTCTGGGGTTGTCCATAGGCCTGGGTTCCCATTGTATCCTTGCTAGGGTATGTTATGGGAAAGCAGAATAGGGACACTTTTCCAGCACCTGGCGCTTTAGCCCCTTCAGGGTGGCCTTCACTCAGTGAGGTTAATTCTCTCCCTTTGGATATGCAGCGGGCAGAACTGATTTGCCGGTAGGAAAATATTGTGGTAGCAGAAATGTTGACTGGCTCCTGAGGCCTGCTCTAAGGAACACCCCAGCTCCCATTCCATTTGCTCTTAGAACTATCACTGTGTTGCTCAGGCTCAAGAAAGGGCTAAAAATCTCAGCTGAAGTTGATCCAGTATCAATACCCAGAAAAGTAAATGTGCCTTCTAGATGATTCCATCTGTCCTCTGTCTTAATTCAGCTTCGCAAGAAATCTCCTGTGGGAACTGACTAGTTGGGCCAGGCAAACCCCCAAACAGGAGCAATAAATAGTGATAATAATAAATTGTTTTAAGTCTCCATGTTGGCAGAAACTTCTTGCTTCTGGGTGAAGGACAACCTGAACAGTTTGAAAACATGCCCCAAATCTACAGCTGTTAAGTTCTCTGCTAAAATCTTTCTGAGGCCCGAATGCCTGGGAAGTTAGCACTGTCGCTGAGTGGACAGTGAGTGTGGTTGACAGGGACGGACTTACTGAACACTCCAATCTGAAGGGCTTGGTGGAGGTAGTGAAGCAGGCACTGCAAATTGGGTCTGGGTCCTGGCCATCGTTCCACTGAGCCAACAGCGCATCCCGATAGACAGTCACGCCAGCTGCACTGAGCGCATCCTTCACGGCAGTCTCTATCACATAGTTGTTGATACAGGTTATGTTGGAATCAGTTGGGGGATACACAAAGGAGATGCAGTTCCCCTTCACGCCAATGTGCATGAGTGTCTCCACCGTTGTGTAAGCGTCAATTGTATTCCCATAGACAATGACCTTCCCTAGAAAGAGGGGGAAATGCTAAGACATACAATTAAAAAAAAAAAAAAACTTATTAGTCAAATGCTAATAATGCCGAATTGCTCCCTCTAACCCTTTCATTTTTCAGCTGCAGGAAGCCAGTGGTGTTACCTAGCAACAACGACCAAGATAATTTAGTAAAGAATTGGCACAAAACATCCCACAAAGTAGTCAAGTACTTCTAACACAGAAGTAGGACATTCATTTATGTTCCTATAATTTGAAAGTTGAAATTATGCTGGAGGAAATGGTCTAGAATAAAACCTTTTATCTTGTTTTTGTTCCCTATTTGCTACACTTATTAAAGAAACAAAATTGCTGAAGTCTGCCATGCATACAACTTCTCATGAGCCAGGAAAGGACACTGGCAAAAAGCAAGTTCCCATATGTGTGTGACAGAGAGTTTTAATATGTAAATGTTGACCTGGGTTGATTTCAAGGTATTTCCCCTTGTTTTTGAGAACTAATAGCTGTAACATTCTGCTTTCAATGTGTAATTTTATAAAGATTCAAATTGCTGGTTTTAGAATTTAATGTGTCAAGACCTAGCTAGAGGGATGGAAGGGTATTATTTTGCTCAGCAAATATAAAATCATAAAATAAGCTTAAAAGAATTTCCTGTATAAGAGAGCATTCTAAGAGAAGCAGTCAATCTCACTTATTCACATTTCTCAGAAATGCTACAGAAATCATTATGAATATTATTATTTTGCCAGTTTTAAGATCAGTGGCACTATACACTGAGTGTAGCTTCTACTGTTTTGACATTGAGTTAGTATTTTTTTTCTTTTGTAACCTTTTTTTTTTTTTTTTTTACAAAGAAATAAATGCCTGTAGACTTGTTTTGCTCAGATCTGCTGTAAGAATTTTACCATAAACTCTACACTCAATGAATCTCTCTTGTGTTTTTCTTCTGATTCATACAATGGTATGAAAAGAAATTTCATAAGGCAAACTAAACAAGTGTATTTATTCAATTGGGTTGAATAAATTATGCAAAACTTGTTTTCTTTTTTCTTCCCTTTTATTGAAAATAGATTTTTTTCATACAATATACTTTGATTATGGTTTCTCATCTCCCCAACTTCTCCAAGCTCCTCCTCATCTCTCCTTCCATCCAAATCCACAGCTTTCTGTCTCTTCTTAGACAACAACCAGGCAACTAAATAATAACAATAAAATAAAATAAAATTACAATAGCACAGAAAATAAACCAATGGAGGAAGAAGAGCCAAATAAAAAGCGTGAGAAACACATGTAGATACAGAGACACACGTTTGCACACACAGGAATCCCATAAAAACATAAAACTGGAAGCCATAATATATACTCAAAGAACCTGTAAGGATTAAAACAAAAAAAGGCCCTGGCTCAATATTATGAGACAGAGAGCCTCCAAAGATGCCACTGAGTTCATTTTGTATTGGCCATCGACTGCTGGGCATGGGACCCGCCCTTCAGAGCGCTTTGTTTCTTTAGTGAGACTCCCTTGGAGAAAACTAATTTTCATTTGCAAGTGGTTATCAACTGGAAATAGCTTTTGGGTTAGGGATGGGGGCACAAGTCCACTTCTCCTTTCAGCTCCAGGACCCCATCTGGTAGAGACCTGTGCAGGCCCTGTGCATGCTGCCTCAGTCTCTGTGAGTTCATATGTACATCAATTCTGTTGTGTTTAGATAGACTTGTTTCCTTGGTATCCTCCATCCCCTCTGGCTCTTGCATCTTTTCCACTTCCTTTTCTATGGAGTTCCCTGAGTCCTAAGTGGAGGGATTCTATTGGAGACATTTCTTTAGGGCTGACTATGCTAAGGATTCTCACTCTGCATATTTTCTGGCTGTAGTTCTCTATATTTGTTCCTATCTACTGTAGGAGGAAGCTTCTCTGATGATGGCTAAGCAAGGCACTGATCTATGGGTATAGAAGATTGTAATTAGTGCTGGAGAGATGGCTCAGAGGTTAATAGCACTGACTGTTCTTCCAGAGGTCCTGAGTTCAATTCTCGGCAACCACATGGTGGCTCACAACCACCTGTAATAAGATCTGGCACCCTCTTCTGTATACTAAGTAAATAAATCTTTTTTAAAAAAGGAAGATTGTAATTAGTAGTCATATTATAGCTATGGTCCTTTAGCAGAACAATAGTATTTCGTTTTTCCCCAAGTTCCTCGCCTATCTTAGTCTTAGGATCTTGGCCACTCAAGCAGTGTTGGGATAGGTTCCATCTCATGGAGTGGGCCTTAAATCAAATCAGATATTGGTTGGTTATTCCCACAAGCTGTGTGCCACTATTACTCATGCATATCTTGCAGGCAGGTTACCACTGTAGACTGAAAGGTTTGTAGCTGGGTTGGTGTTTACTTTTCTCCTTTGGTAGTATGCAGAGTACCTTCCAGTACCATGAACACTAGACCATAGGGATAAAGGCTCTAGGCAGACACCAGCTTGACTTCAATGGGTTACATAGGTGTGGTCTTCAGCAATAGGGCCTTACCATCAGTTTGAAGAGAGCAACCTCAACAATGGCCTAGGTTGTTTGGGGGTTCCCATGGTGCCCCTTTGTCAAACAACTTGAGTAGATGTAGCTTCCAGTTCTGGGGCCTTCATTTGGTAATTTTCCAGTTGGAGCTCTGACTCCCTCATTATTTGGCAATTTCATTTAGATTGCATTCATATATGTATAAATTTTAGGAGGTTTCCACTACATCAGGTTTCCAGATGACCCCTCAAATGGCCCTTAGTTTTAGATATCATATCCCTCTCTGTATTCCCTCCTTTGAACCCCCTCTACCCTCCCCCTCCCATTTGATCCTCTCTTTACAGCACTCACCCCTTGTCCATCCCTAACTATTCCATCTCCCCTTCCTAGGAAGATCCATCCCTCCTCCTGCTCTCTTATTCTTTAATCCTCTGTGGTTCTATGGATTGTAGCTTGTTCAACAATGACTCAACAGCTAACATCCACATATAAGCAAATACACACCATATTTGTCTTTCTGGGTCTGGGTTATCTTACTCAGGATGATTTTTTTCTAGTTCCATTCATTAACCTGTGAATTTCACGATTTCATTTTTTTAATGGCTGAATAATATTCCACTGTGGAAATGTACCACATTTTCTTCATCCATTCATGAATTGATGGCTTGTTTCCAATTTCTGGCTTTATGAATATAGGAACAATGAACATAGAGAAGTAGGTGTTTATATAGTAGAATGAGGTATCCTTTTGTTATATGTCCAATAGTGACATAGCTGGATCTTGAGGTAGATCAATTTACATCTTCCTGAGGAACTGCCACACTGATTTCCATAGTGGCTGTAGAAGTTTGCACTCCCACAGCAGTGGAGGAGTGTTCACTTACTCCACATCTTCCCCAGCATGAGCTGTCTTTTTTTTTTTTTTTTTTTTAATCGATCTTGGCCATTCTAACTGGTATAAGATGAAATCTCAAAGTCATTTTGATTTGCATTTCCCTGATGACTAATGATGTTGAACATTTCTTTAATTGCTTCTCAGCCATTTGAGTTTCCTCTTTTGAGAACTCTGTTTAGAGCTGTACCCCATTTTTAAATTGGTTTATTTGTTTTCTTGATGTCCAGTTTCTTTGAGTTTATATATTTTGGATATTAACCCTCTATCAGATGTGTAGTTGGTAAAAATCTTTTCCATTCTGTATTCTGCTGCTTTGGACACCTTATTTTTTCACAAAGAAACCAGAAATACACACTGGAAAAAAGACAACATCTTCAACAAACGGTGCTGGTCAAATTGAATGGCTGCCTGTCGAAGAATGCAAATAGATTTATACCTGTCACCTTGCACAAAACTCAGCTCCAAATGGCTCAGGGACCTCAACACACAACCAGGTGCACTGAATCTGAAAGTGGTATGTGGTGATATATTGTGTTCCCTAATAAACTTGCCTGAGGACCAGAGAAGCAGATCATCCAGCCACTAGTTCTTACCTCTATGAAATCTTCAGTCTAAAGAGAGTGAGTTTCCTCAGGTCTTACATACTTTTCTCTGCCCAGACATCACTTCCTGGGATTAAAAGAGTGTGTACTAGGATTAAAGGTGTGTGCCACCATTGTCTGGCTCTGTTTCCAATGCGGCCTTGAACTCACAGAGATCCAGACAGTTCTGCCTCCCAAATGATAGGATTAAGGGTATGTGCCATGACTGCCTGACCCCTATGTTTAATCTAGTGGCTGGCTCATTCCTCTGATTCTCAGGCAAGTGTATTAGGGTACACAATATATCAGTGTGATGGCACAGGAAAAGACTTTCTGAACAGAACACTGATAGCACACAGACACTAAGAACGTTAATAAATGGGACCTCATGAAACTGAAAAGCTTCTGTATGGCAAAGAACACCATCAAAACTTGCTTCCAGTCCAAAATTGAAAAAGAAATGGGATGGCTTATTTAGGAAAAAATAAGCTCCAAGGACTTCCAGATGGTATCTCTGGGGGAGCCTACATCTAGAAAATACTCCTATGTGCCTGTTCCTCTGCCTCGGGATGCTAAGCCAGCAGTGTGTGTGTGTGTGTGTGTGTGTGTGTGTGTGTGTGTGTGTGTGTGTGTGTGTGTGTCTGTGTGTGTGTGTGTCTGTGTGTCTGTGTGTCTGTGTGTCTTTGTGTGTGTGGCATCCTCACTCACCTTGGCCAGGGGGCTTCTTACTGGGGAGCAGCTTCTTCAAATGAGCAGTTCCTTGGCGGACAGAGCCAACATTTTGTCTAAAGTACTGAAGCTCCTGCCTGGGTCAATCTTGGCTGTCCCGAACAACCAAGACTGGGCCTGCCAGAGCCCAGCGGACAAGGTGTGAACCTACACTGTCAGGGGGTTGAGTCCTCTGACTCTTCACTCTAAAGCATGCTCATTTGCAGCTGAAGAAATGTAAGTATATATGCCCTACAGACCCCACAATTTGGTGTTTCCTATTCTCTGCCATGCTAGCTGAGAACAATTTCACTGTGAACTTTGGTACAGGCTCAGTGAAGAAGGGCAGCTCTGCTGGGTATGTGGTAAACTGGACTCCCTAACAAGTGCTCCCCATGGACTGTCAACAGCTGTGAGGATGTATTCCAAACCAAAAGTAATATGTTTTTAAGACCTATATTTTTTTAGATGAGTCTATGACCTGTTTGGGCTATTTTGACAGTTTTTAACTGTGACAAAATAGCTGAGAAATATTGACTTACAAGGAAGAAAGAGTTATTTTGCTATAATCAGAAGCTTTGGTCATGGAACTTGATTCTATTGTCTTTTGGACAGTGGTGGAGCACAACACCATGGTGTGTGTGTGTGTGTGTGTGTGTGTGTGTGTGTGTGTGTGTGTGTATGTGTGTATGTGTGTGTGTGTGGGGGGGGGTGTCTGCCTGAGGGAGCCTGCTCCCCTATGGTAGCTCTGAAACAGAAGAAATGGGAAAAGGAGGCATTCAATTTTCCTCTTGAAGGGCATTACTCTAATGATCTAACTTCCTTCCCCAAGGTGCTACTTCTAAAGGGTCACACCACCTCCCAACAGAGCTGGTGACCAAGCCTGTGGCATATGGGCCCTTTGGGGGATACAGGATGCAGATTGTAACAGCTTTCTTCAGTTTGAACCAACATTCCCTAAGAGAAACGAGACTTTAGTTTCCTAATAGGCAGCTATTGCAACAATGCTGTATAACAAGCCACCCCAAAGTCAGTGCCAGACAGCTTAAATGAGCATGTTGTGCATTAGCACACATCTGGAGCGAGCTGGAGTTTACTGATATGGTTCTGCATTGTGGTTGGGTATGAGTTTGCCCAACATGTGTTTTGTCATCTCTGAATGGACAACTCCCTGGGGCACATTCTATTTATGACAAAACGCAAGAACACAACTACGTAAATACACTTCAAGCTTCTGCTTACATAACACTCACAGCATCGCATGGCCCACAGCCTCACCTAAGGCCACAAGAGCAGGGAAGTACATTCTGATAGCGCTGGGAGGGAGAGGCATGAACCACAACAGTCACCGTGAATGGCTGCTTACACAGTTTCATCTAAAAGTATTCATTCAAATACTTTTCATCTGATTATATTTTCTCATAAAGCATATGCAAATCTCATTATAATTTGTTTGGAAATAAATCAGACTATAGTACAGACTGCAGCACAGCATTCCACAAAGAGGAATCATGCTAACAGCCTGACATAACGAAGTCAGTCTGTTGTCTTTGCCAGTCCAATCTGTTGCCTTTGATATGTCTATTCCATGGGAGATTTTTCTTTCCATTGTTTTCCTGAAACTGGGAGTTCTTTCTCCATCGTTTCCCACTTTTACTTTGCAAATAAGTTTCCGATTCAATTTCTTTATCTTGTGACTCCAACATGCCAGCTACAACACCAGCATTTTTACATACTTCCTCATTGGCTCCATGATACATGAAGCTGGGACTCGACCTGACAGAGGCAGTAAGGAAAGGTAGAAACACGCACACAGACATGTGTACACACACAGACGTGTGTACAGAGAAGCTGGGATCAGAATGAGTGGACTATGCCCACCTCGATCCAGCAGTACCAACTACACAACCACCTTGAACCTCACTCAGAGTATTGATTCTGTACAGCAGAGAAGGGAGCAAGCTGTCCTCAGGGGTCAGTGTAGGGGAGCAGTGTCAGGCTGCAGGCATCCTGGAGGAGGAGCTGGAGTGTCAAGTTTTGCATACCCCGGTCAATTGTTAGTAAACACTGGTTACTGGACTAGAGGAAGGCTTTGCCAGTTCCCATAGGTCTGAGGGGCTGGTGTCCTTGACATAGCCCCGTCCACTCAGGACTCCACGCCCTCCTTCCATAGTCTTTCAAGTCTCCCCCGACTCCCCTGTTATTCTTGTTGCTGTAAGAAATCACTCTGGAATATATCTTTGTATATTTAGAAAATTTAATTGACTGTAAGTCTATTATAGATAATTAATTATTAATCTGTATTTATTAATTACATATTATAATTTCAAATGAATTGCATAAACATAATATCCCAAACAAAAGGAGAAATATATACATTATATATATATATAAAAAATAACAAAATTGACTCTAAACCTGTATTAATAAACCAAAATCCATATCACTGTAAAGTATTTAGATACCAACAACTGTTTTTTGGATTAAAGCACACCCAATAATCTTTTAAAAATCATTTCTATATCATATTACCCTTTTTTCTTTACAAAGAGATTGATAAGACTATAAGCAACCCCTTTAAAATAAAAATATTTGTAAATAATATTTTGGGAATTTGGACATTGTTTTCTATATTATTTTTCTGCTGATTGGTGGATGCTGGTTATCTTGAGGAACCCTAAGAAAATTTAGAATTATGGTTAAATTTTGGCTATAGTAGTCTGTGAGGCTGTATCATTTCAGCCAGTTGCCTTGAAGTTGTTGTGGATGTTGGATCATCTGGGCCATTGATCTCACTGGAGACCTCTCAGGGGGTCTTCCTTGATGGAACCATATTAACCTCGAAGGAATCCATAGCTTTTGTGGGAACAAAGCAGAAACTCTTTTCCTTAGACCCACATTTTAAAGTCAAGACACCTATTAAATATATGTTGGTTTAGCTTAGCAGCTCCCATAATCAAATGTCTCTCTATAGTTAAAAATCCCAAAGACAACATAATAATATATAGTATCCAGACTCTCTGTGTAGGCGGCAGCTAGCTCTGCTCCTTTTTTTTTTTTTTTTTTTTTTTTTTTTTTTTTTTTTTTTGGTTTTTCGAGACAGGGTTTCTTTGTGTAGCTTTGTGTCTTTCCTGGAACTCGCTTTGGAGACCAGGTCGGCCTCAAACTCACAGAGATCTGCCTGCCTCTGCCTCCCGAGTGCTGGGATTAAAGGCGTGTACCACCACCGCCTGGCTTAGCTCTGCTCCATTTTTTCATTCCCAAGTGTCTAGTTCCATGGTGGAGGTATTGGTGGGAGCCACGTTTATTGTTTCAGCTCTGGGAAGTAGTAGTAAGTAGTGTGCAGCGGTGTTCTCAAGCCTGTAGGCAGCATCAGCGGCTGGGAGAAGACTCTCGGTACTGTGGCCTGTGGGAGCCCCCCATGCTGCTTAGTTCATGGCAGCTAGCGGCCAGCTTCATTTCGGAGGCAGCTGTCAGGAGCCGAGTCCCTGTGCTGTTGCTGGCATGAGACTGTGAGGCTAGGAAGCCCAGTGTGGTTCCTCCTCTGCATTTCCATCTTTCCCAAGCCCTCTTAGGTCTATGCTGAACAATGCCCCCCACTGGGCATCAAATGTAGCCACTTGGTCCCAAATAAACACATAGAGGCTTATAATAATAACAAACTGGTCCATGGCTCAAGCTTATTGTTAGCTAGCTATCACATCTTAAGCCAAACCATTTCTATAAATCTATATATCGTCACATGTCTTGAGGCTTTACCTGTGTCCTATTATATCATTTCCCCAGTGGCTCCCAGCGTCCCTCCTGACTCTACCTTTTTTCTCCCTGTCTCTTTGTTTGAATTTCCCACCTGGCTCTTATCCTGCCTTACCATAGGCCAAAACAGTTTTATTTATTAACCAACAGGAGCAACACATATTCACAGCATACAGAAAGACCATCCCACATCACTGCAGTCAGGTTTTGCTGTCAGCTTAAGAGGTGGCCTGACCCCTTGAAACCAAGGTTATGGTGGCCAAGTGCCTGTGTGACTGCACTATGGAACATCTTTCTCTAGGTGTTCATTTTCAATAGAAAATTGCTATCTGTTCTTGTATGCCCTTTCCTTTTTTTCTTTAAATGCAGATTGTTTTCAAATGCACTTTCAGTGTTACATCTTAGGGCCTTTGAGAGTTGAACATAGGTCCTCAAGGCACCATTCCTACTGTCCCAGTACAAACTTCACCAGTTGGCACTGTATGAAGACTTAGTCATTAGGGTAGGCTGTGAAATGCAATCACCTCAACAATGTTAGATCTGATTTTAGGTTTCCAGTTCAGTTCACAAAAATCCTACCTTATCTTCAATGTAACCAAAGATGTACGTAACTACAACCAAGAGTTAAGTGTCAAATGACACTCCTGCATATAGGTGCCATTGCATGAAATCGCTTGTTTGCTGTGCTGTTTAAAGAAAGGTGGATGTCAGGCAGACAAAACACAGATTTATAAAGCGCATGAGAGTTTATGGTGGCTCCTAAGGTCTTTAGAGTGTGGGGCTGACTTTGTTTTCAATTTCAGATCTTAGGGCTTCCTGACATTGGAGATGGAGCTCATCCATTGTATAATTCTCACACCTGAAGGGTTAATCAAGTCAGAGATAAAATGAAGAGAGACAGAGAGAGGTAAAGTATGATGAGAGTCGGAGACACAGACTGTCCCTAATCTGCAGGTAAGAAAGGAAAGGAAGGTTTCCAAAGCCATGGAAGAAAAGCAGTGGCTCAGTGTATTTCAGATGAACTGGTAGATGTGTAAGGAACAGGAAGGGGCAGAACATTCTAGGCTTTGGTAATAGCTGCCTACTTTTGCCAGGAGACAAAGGCAGGGATGGGGTCCTCCAGGCACAGAACACCTTGGCCCTGTATGGAGGAGGTGAGGAAGACTCTGGTTATGGAAGGTCCGTGTGCCATTACTATAACATCTTCTTGACAAGATGGAGGCTTTGGTCAAAGGTGAATTTCATCAGTGCAGTCCTAGGACTTGGCGCTTTACAATTCTGAGTCTTTGGAGGGAGAGTGTCCTAAAAGTAACAAAAGCACCAGGTACTGCTCTGCAATCTGTATGTGTGTGAGGCCACTATGAGGCAGGCAATTGGAGGAGCTCCTCTGAGGCCAGCTGTATGCTAGGGGAATCCTAGCCATGGTGTGCTTTCCAGCTCCTCCTGTTTAACAAACAAGAAGGGTCCAGCATTCATACTTGATCCAACATGAGGGTGAGCTGTGCCACCTTCAAATGGCAAATGACGGTGGCTAATTGGAATTCTGGGTAAATCTGTATTTTAAAAAAAGAGCGCAGAATACAACTGTAGCAGTTTATGAGGAATGCCAACATACCTCCCTCTCTAAGATTACAGACCCAGGTAGGAAGGGCAAGAAGGAACAGGAAGTCACTCTCCTGCTCAGTGGCAGCTGTCTTTGAAACAAGCTTCCCAGAGGATGGGGTGGGGGGTCTTTAGTGCTGACCACCAGGGTGGAGAGGAAGGGATGAGGTGATGAAAACCAAGACCTGGGAGAACTGTTTGTCCCTCACTCCAGACAGGGAAGGGAGGGAACCTGGCATTTACGATAAGAACTTCTGGAAACAGTGACTGCCTTGTCTCTGGTACTCTCTTTAAGGCAAGAGTGAAGAAAAGACTAGCAACCCTGACAGACCATATCCATCACACCTCAGAATGGCAGCAGCAGCAGGAGAGGGTGTCAGCTTTGTCATCCTGGCTCCTGATTACCGTGTCAAGATCTGAAAATCCCACATATTTAAGGGTAAGGTATCTTTGTAAGAAGGGACAGCTAAATTAATCTTTCTGTTAAGTTCATGGAATAAAATGCAGTGCTTTTTTTTTTTTTTCTTCCTAGTCAGACATTTACTACAAAAGTAACAGAACAACCTTCCTAAGAAGTCATTCCAGGAGAGGCCAGAGATATTTTATTCCTCTGGCTCAGATACTGGGAGAACCTGCTTTGCCCCAGCTCAGGGACTCACTGACCACCCCCCACCCTGGTAGGATTCTGGGACAGATGTGAAGTGAGGAGAAAAAGAAGGAAGGACACCATGGCCTAGAGGTCCAGCTGCAAATTTGGAGTTCAAGAACGAGAGAGAGAGAGAGAGAGAGAGAGAGAGAGAGAGAGAGAGATCTGTGTGTGGGTTGAACAAGGATTTTCTTCCAGGCTATGTAGCCAAGGGTGACCATGAACACCTTGAGCTCCTGCCTCTCCTTCCCAGATGCTGGGATTGAAAACTTATAGCATGAAGCAGCCGTTTCTTCCTTCCTTTCTTCCTTCCTTCCTTTCTTTTTTTTTCTTTTTTTTTTTTTGTTGTTTGTTTTACTTTTTGAGACAAGGTCTTGCTTTGTAGCTTAGGTTGAACTTGTGATCTGCCTGTCTCAGTCTCCTGAATACTGGGATAACAGGGACGCACCACCACACCTGATTCCCATTTAGTTTAGTGTTTAACTTTTTATTTATTATTATTATTGTACGCGTGTGCGCGCGCGCGCGCATGTGTGTGTGTGTGTGTGTGTGTGTGTGTGTGTGTGTGATGTGCGGATACACGGATGTCATGGTATGCATGTGGAGGTCAGAGGGCAGCTGTGAGGAGTCGGTTCTCTCCTTCGTTCTACTCAGGATCCGGGAAGCATGCTCACTTCACCAGTTAGCTCACCAAGCACTTCAACCTCTCCGATGTCTCTCTGGCCCGAGTCTGTTCTAGTTTAACAAAGACTTCAGTTTTCTTCATCCACTTCGAAAGAGACATATGGTCATCCTATATGACCTCTTCAGCCCCAGATAGGTCTGGAAGATAGGTTTTATTGTCATTTTTCCCCCCCAGAAAGCAGAGCAGAGAGGTCAAAGTCACACAGCGGCCAGTGGGTGGGCCCAGGGCATTCACAGTGGGTTTCCCATCCCACAGTCAGAGCCCTGTGCTGCACTTGTAAATGGATGCACAAGCCAGGACTTAAAGTACTCTAATTAGAATTCTATCTGGATGAAATCAAGAAATTGCTGGTTAATGAAAGAATTAAAAAAAAAAAAAACATAACAGAACATTATCGAAAAACCACTTCTTTACAAAGCATAGCATGCCTACAAATAGACAATACTCTATCTGCTTTGTATAAATCAGAGCATAAGGTTTCTCTGACCCCAGCCTGACCTGCCTCGTTTTTCCCTGCCAAACATAAAGGGGAGAATGTTTTCACTATAACAAAGGTTCTGTCATCGTCGGTGACTCAAGCGCTGGAATTTTAATGTTTGTTCTTCCTACAAACATGCTTTTAATAAGGCAGTAAACTGTATTTAGCTACAGATGAAAATAATTGATCCATTTCAAGCCATTAGGGTGGTTTTGTTTTTTTACTTTACTTTCACACTACTTTCCATTTTCAGGGAAAGTAGAGAGGTAAGAGCAGATGAATTTCAATTAGTTTCAATTAATGCCATAAACGGCTCTGGTGTATCAGTTGCTGGGCTCTATTAGAACTCCCCCCACAGCTGAACACTCCTGCTTTTGTTTGTACTTGAGAGCGCCATTTGAGTTGTGACGTCACTCACTATTCTCCACAACCCAGAGCAGTGCCCGTGGCTGGGGTAATTGATATCTGTATCTCCAGAGCACAGAAAATGGAGTCTCAGCTGCTCCCATCATGGCCACTGGGCTCTCCTTTGGGAGCAGAGGACTGTAGTGTCAATCAGCAGCTGGGAGAGGGCCACACTCTGAAGTGGCATCTGTGTGTGTGTAATAGAGGTCTGCTCCTCCCACGAACAGTCATTGTTCCTGCTACCCATCATCCACCATTTTTCCAGAACAATCACCCTGTGCTTTTCCTAGGACTTAGGAATTGGACCCAGGAGAGATGGAAAAGCCTCCCTGCCACAGCCGGGAGACACCAGAGGCTTTCTTCCTCTTTAAAACAATTTTACTGTTATTTAATATTGTGTCTGCTTGCGTGTGTGCATGTGTGAGATGAGAGGTATGGAACGCTGGTGCATGCATGCCATCGTGCATGTGTGGAAGTCAGGAGACAACTTTCGGTGTTCACTTCTCTTTTTCCACCATGGTTTCTGGGCACTAAACTTAGGCTGTCAGGCTTCCACGGTAAGAGCTTTTATCTGCTGGGCTATCTTGCTAGCCCATAAACAAAGAAAGTCTGACTCAGGCTCAGGCTGGCCTCGAAGTCACTATGTACCCCGGACTGGCCTAGAACTCCTGGTGATCCTCCTGCCTCTGCTTCTTGGGAGTAGAGTCCTATCTTTGGCTACCTTTCCCTACCCCATCACCAACCACCTGTATACAGTGGGACACTAGTTGAAATAGTAAAAGAAAGCCATTGCAAATAATATCCATGTTCCTCCTTGGCAACCCAAAGAGGTACTGGACTAACGGTCTAACTCAGCAACAGGCAGCTGGAGCCTAACTTTCAGGAGGCAGGAAGGACCACAGCAGCCTTACTCTTTGTATGACATGCCAGACTTCCTGGTTCTGCCTCAAACACCATGGGCCCACAACTAAACCTGAAGATAAACTAGAAGTTCCTGTGCTCACTGGACCACCAGTGTAAGGGGACCACTTTGCCCATCACTTGCACCTGTGGCTGCACCGCCTCATCTGACTGATGCCATCTTCCAGCCTGGCCTTTCAAATCAACTTCTCTCTGCTGACATGGGTCTACAGACTGCAAGATCAACTTCACCTTTCACTGAGTTCTCATTTCCCAAGAAATAACCAGTTAAACTTGGCCTTGGGGAGGCACTTGTGTCCACAGATTGCATCTTCTACTTGCTCCTCAGCCCTCACCTCCCACTTCTGATCTTCACAAGCTGGCTGCCTAGACCAAGTATTGGTCCACTGCCTTATTTTCCCCAACATTTTTATTAATTATTTGGGAATTTCATACAATGCACCCCATCATACTCGCTTCCCATTCCCCCAGCTTCACCGCCCCAACCTTGCGATCACCCAAAAAAAAAAAAAAAAAAAAAAAAAAAAACCCACCAAGTCCAATTTGTGTTGTCCATATACTCACTGGAGCAGAGTCAATCTCACTTAAAGAAAGCTGAGTCCTTCCCCACCACAGCCCCTGCCAGAAGCCATCAACTGTGAAGACATACACTTCAGCATCTTTCTCACAATTTTTAAGGACTCTTTACAATAGCTTCCTGTCTGGACTGTTTCTTTTGAGGGGGGCGGTTGTCACAGAAGCCTTCAATGTGTCTCTTTCTCAGTCACGAGTCTGCAGACATAAATCTCACTGCAAAAGAAGCTTCCCTGCTCATAGCAGCCTGTGGCAGCATGAATCACAAACTTCCACGTGACTTCTGCCAGCAGCTCGAGTCACAGAACCTGGTCTCTGGTGGCAACATGGGCAGCAATGATCTTGAACATGCACATGGTTTCCACTGGCAGCACAGATCACAGACATCAACACAGCCTCCAGCAGCAGCAGCAGCAGCAGCAGCAGCAGCAGCAGCAGCAGCAGCAGCAGCAGCACAGACCACAGGAGTCTTTTGAGGAGACTTAATTGAGAAAATGAACCATTCTTCATCTTGGATATCACGTTGTTGCTCCAAGTCAGGATGATAGTGTGATTGTACAACGTCAGTTCAAGCTCTCCACCCTTCCCCCAGAATAAACAAAAAACTTAATTATTCAGCCTTGTTAAGGAGTAACTCAACTCCTTTTTTGGGGGGAAGCCTTCTGCAAACGTAAAGACATCCAGGCTCTATGAAGGCCACAGTGCCTCTATATAACAGACTGTACTCAGAGTGTATTGATTTCCATCTTTCATGCCAAGACTGGTCATCAGCATAGCAGGAGCTGAAATTCACATGTTGGGGAAGCTTCTTCAGGTCCAAGTGTCTCCATCATGTGAACTAGAAACACTAAGGCAGAACCCCTGGAAGGGCTCTCTAACAGGCCCAAGCATGGCAAACGCGTCACTGGCTGGTTTTGCTCCTTCCCTTCCCGTTCTTTTGCTAAACTGTTAGATTGCATTCCTACAGCTAGCTCTAAGGTCTATTCCTTTATTTGGCCATTGACTCATTCCTGAGACTGAACACCAAGGTCCAGCTACCAAAACACCAAGGCCCAGCAATTCATTATTTGGCTACACTGGCTAACATGTCCAATCAGGACTTACCAACTCACTCTAGCACAGACTCTCCCTTTTTCTCCTTAAAAAACCTATGCCTACAGAAACACCTGCTATTTGTCTTTGCCTGATCTAGAGGCAGCTCCTGCCCCGCATTTGTCTCTCTGGGGTAATGAATCTCCTTTGTGTTGAGAATCTGGTGGGTTCTGTACTGACTCTGAGGCCCCTTATTCACAGGGGATACATTCTGAGACCAGCACTGGGTGCTGGAAATCGTACATAGTGGCACATACTATATTTCCCTTCAAACATACATACCTGCCACAAATGTTTACCTACTCACTTAAAGGAAGCACCCTGTGGCTTTTCTTTGGGCAAAACTGAACTGTCAGCATCACTATGCTTGTATTTTGAGGTCATTAAATAAAATACTTACACACGAGCATTGCCATATTGTAACAGTGGCTCTGATAACCAGGAAGGCAGCTGAGTGACTAGCAGGTGGGTAGGGTATCTAGAGTGGATACCCTGGACAAAAGGATGACTCATGTCCTGGGTGGGATTACATAGGAGTTCACTATGCTACTGAGAACAGTATCTAGTTCAAAACTTAGGGATTATCTCTAAAGTTTCCACAGAACGTTTTCATAGCCTTAAGGTTCCTGTTGACTGTTTTCAGTTGATTAGTGGTAACTGAAACTCTAAAAAGGGAAACTAGATACGGAGGGCTATCCTAACACTTAGAAAAGCTGGTGTCTATCGACCGCTTTTTGTAGCTGAGACACTGTACTGAGGATTGGAGGCAGCAACTCATTTGACCCATCAAATCCTCCCAACAGCCCATGTGAAGAAGATATCATCCAGAGTCTAACATGCAAAGGGGTTCGATAGCTTGCTTAAGAAAATGGTGGGCCCCAAAACTGAACTCATGCCATCAACCCCCAAACTTGGTGTTACTTAATGTGAGATTCTTCCCTCAGCCCGCTCAGCCAACGTGCATTCTTACAGGAAAAGCAAAGAGATTCATATGAATGTCGTATGAACGCCATCAATCTCAGGAAGGGGTCACTGGTCTTCATCACAACTGGCCACCAATTTCCAGGTGAGGCTAAGAGTAAAATGTTTTGATATGACTCCATATATGAGAGGTTTGCAGTATGATGCATGCTATAATCCCAGAACCCAGAAGCCTGAGGCACAAGGATCAACAGTTCAAGGCCAGCCTGTACTATATAGCAAGACCCTACTTCAAAAACAAAAACAAAAACATTGTGAGTCATCTTCACTTGTAGGCACTAAAACCTTATTGAACATTCACAGCACACCAGGCCTGGTGTGCACACAAGTGACACTGAGATAAGTTACAGCTATATACAGATCAAAGACATGGCTTGGAGTTTCAGCAAATTCTAGAAGTCTCTACAACATCGCTGCTAAAACAGCTACTTTCCTTCCAAAGTGAAGATCTAGGAAGACCACAGAGGTATTTGACAGTATTAGAGGGGACTTTAAAGACCAGTGATGAGGATGGGGTCCCAGCGTTTAGAGGGGAAGTGGACACAAGCCCCCATCCCTAACCTAGACCCTATCTCTGATTGTCAACCACACACAAAAGAAAAATCAGTTATCTCCCACAGAGTCTCAGTGGGTATACAAACCACACTCAAGGGTAGGCACCATGCCCAGGAGTAGATGGCACGCACAAAATGAACTCAGTGGTATGTTGGGAGATTTTTTTATTTTATAATGCTTTGTTCAGGCATTTTTTTTAAACCTTACTGGTTTTTTGCTTATATATTATGGTTTCTGATTTTGTGGTTCTATAGGTTGTGTTTGTGTGTATGTGTATGTTTGTACGTGTGTGTGTTTCCTGTGATTTTTCTTTGTTTTTTAATGCTTGTTTCTTTTGTTTTATTCCAGTATGTTTGTCTGTCTGTCAGTTTTCTAAGGAGAGAGAGAAAGAAGGCATCGGAGTTGGATGGATTGGAAGGTAGGAGGACCTGGGAAGAGATGAGGGAGGGAAAACTGTGATCTGAGTATACTGTATTAACAGTTATTTTTAATAAAAAGGTAACAAGAAAGTCTAGTGATGAGACTCACAACTGCTCAGTTAGGAGATAAGAGGCCATCAAAATGACCCACAGGAGGTGTGTAAGTGCTTTTCATGGAGGCCTCCCCTCCCTGATGGACGGGCTGTCAGCTGCTGCAAAGACCAGGCAGGGTGTGTTAGGGGGCTGTAAATGGAGTCTCCCTTCCCCCCTATGCTGCATTCCTAGAAGCTTTCACAGAGGTAGCCGTCTGTTATTGGCTCTTGGCTCCCACATGGAGATATGCTTTCTGGAGCCAGCTAGGCAACTGTCCTAGGCACACCTATCCTGGGATTTATATTGTGGTCCTGTGATTCTGAATTACTCAGTGGGGGGAGGGAGGGCTCGGGGGAGTGTTGGGTACTAGAGGAGGGGACAGGAAAATGAGTTCAAGACTAAGGTCTGAATGGGACTAATTAAAATCATGCCTGAATATGACTTGAATTATGGGGAAGCTACAAAGAGAGTTTCCTAAGGCAGGAGGTAATGCTTTCCTTCTTAAATTTTCACACACAAGAAGTCTCTTGAAAAGGTCTCTAGACAGCTAATGTAACAGGGCAGCTCCTCAGATACCATCCAAGCTTGGACTCTGAGTGCTAAGAACTCATACCTGGGTGACGGGGTTGGTATGGGGGGAGTAGCCTGCATTTAAGACAAGGGACTATTTTCCACACACTCCTTATCCTGGCCCTTGAGTGGAAAAGAACAGGCCCTCAGAATGGCTTCACAAAGGGAGCAGACAGCCCTAAAGCGTGCGCGCGCGCGCACACACACACACACACACACACACACACACACACACACACACACACACAAAGCACTCCTCTTAGCATGAGTTCTAGAGAACCACTGCCTCTGACAGCCAGTCACATTCACGGAAAGGCAGGTCCCTTCCTCACATTTGAACAAACAAGAAGACACTCAGGAGACCCAAGTGCTTCTTGCCTGCCAGCTATGGGGTTCAAGCTGAAGAGGTTGCGTGGCTGCTCTCAAAGGCCCCATTTCTTGGTCAAAAAACGCTCCATAGTCCCATCACCCCAAACACTCAAGGTTCAAGGTTAGAACACCGTCCACTGTCAGGACTGGTTGCACTCCTAGGGCAGAAACACTGTGTCCTTCAGCTTTTCTGCTTTCAGTGAGTGAGTTTATGTTCTGCGTCGAGTCTGATAATTTGATGTTATTTTCCCCGAGTCATCAGGATTAAGGGGGCTCTGCAAACACATTACCTGGCACTGTAGGTTTTCTGGCACACAGTCCTGCCCAGGCGTTTCTCTGGCGGCTCTGTTGCTGCGGCCTCAGAGATGACTATCTTTAGTAAAGACTGCATGCCCTGCAAAGTCTAAAGTATTTCCTTCCTAGCGCTTTATAATGTCCACACGCTAACACTCTGGGTAGGACAGTCCCCCTGAAATCTTGAAGCCCACACAAGTCAATATAGAGATTATTGTGATTATTATGGTGGTTATTTAAAAAAAAAAAAAAAAAGAGTAAGATGCTAAAACATTTTGAAACTTATGTAGACCCAAATCTGAAGATACGTTATGACATGTTTTACATCTGCTCACTGGATATATGTGTAGCTCCCACCTCTGCCAAAGGTTCTAGACCCATTTGGATTTATGATTCATGTCCAAACTTTAGGTTACTTTTATTTCAACTCCCCCCAAATATGGCAAGAGTCAGAATCACCTTGTGATACTAGTATTCTCCTGGGCCTAAAAACCTAATAAGGAGAGCATATCAAAGAAAATTACAGGCCAACCTCATTCATAAATTTAGAGACAAATAGTTCATACCATATTAGCAAATTGAATCTAGCAATGGGATGAATGCCATTTGATCCCCACAAACTGTTTCATATCCTGAATACACTAAATGCAGATGTTTTGAGAGACCTAAGTCATTAACTGAAAATCAGAAGGAAATGTATTTAATCTATTGTATTAACTACATTAACGAATGGAGTAATACTTAACAGATGAAGATATTTAACTTGGCAATTTGATGCCCACTGTCTGGGCACTTAGGGGTCTTTAAGTCCTTGACCTGAACTGCAGGTGAGGATGAGAACCTCAGCTCTCCCCATAGGTGGCCTTGGGGACTCCACCTGGCCTTAGGGAAGATGAAGGGCTGAGTGCACTATCACTTCCATTTCCTGGCTTCCAGGTTTCAACCAAGAACACGCAGGCAGCCGGGCTCTGTTCTAGCTGTTTTGAGAGTCAAACAATTTCAATGAAATCCAAACAATGGTGAAGAAGATGCTTGGGAAATGCTTTTGAGTGGCGCAGGCATTTGTACAAATGTTTTACTTTCACAGTTGGGTTCGAAGAGTGGTCTGCAGCTCGAATGTGTCTATTTGTGGGGAGGACCGTGCAGGCAACAGTAAAGGAGGGAACAATGACTCCGGCAAAGAAGAAAAGGGCCCTTCCAACGCTCGCCTTTCTTCCTCCTCCTGGGTCTTTTCAGCTTCACAAAGGGAGACATATTTTCCATATAATTGCTAAACATGTTTGCTTATTAAATTATTCTTTAATTAGTTAATGATTTTAGCCATGCTTTGCTCTTCGGATATTCATTTTGTGTAATAAAATAATTATAGATAATTAAACTATCTCAAGCCTTTTTCTTTCCCTCAGAAAACATTCTGGGTATCCAAAAATGACAACAAGTTGTAAATTAATCTGGAAAACAAAGCATGACAGATGAATGATTTGGTTGGAATTAATTAGACACTAATTATATACTGGAACTAGATGAAGAATGAGACTCATTATAAAAATAAAATGCTATTCTGAAAGGCTGCAGTTACAGTAACTTTACCTTCTGTGAGGATGGCGTTGCTCCTCATCCAAATGAGTGCCTTAACACAGTCTTCCTCGTTGTTGAGAATGAAAAGGTTGTGAGGGACTTTCCCAGTGTACCTCAGCTTGCTGCTCTCCAGAACCTCTCTGTTTGTCAGATGTTGGTCCATGCTAGCCCCCGTGGGGCACGGGACCTGAGGCGCATCACAGAGAGACATGGTTGGAAGAAAAATCAAGTCTATATCCACACTGTGGTGTGGCCTTTTCTGTCCCCAGATATAGTTAATTTAGTTTTTAATAGAGAGGGAGAGAAATACACAAATAAACAGGCAGAATGACCACTTTGAGGCAACTCTTGGAATGAATTGTTCAGGTTACCCAATGCTATGTTACCAGGTATTTTAAAACTCACTTGCAGAAACCAGCCACTTATTGCATTCTGAGCCATACTGTTCTTGTAGGTCAGTGATCCAGACAAGTCAAGGGCAGCTTCTTTCTGTGCTACAAGGGCCTTGGCTGGAAGCTCTGAGGGTGGACTCATCTGGACATAAGGGTCAGTCCTTTTTCTTTCCTCCAAGAAACATGCAGGGTATCCTAAGCTAGCAAGTTGCCATCAGCTTTCTGAAAGCTGCTGCTCCCTGTGGTCTGGAATACCCACTTATGACTTAGGCATCTCCTACTGTGGCAACTGCATTTCCGGGGAAAAGGTCTTGAGAAAGGAGCATCACACTCCTCTCTAGCTTAGTCCTGGGTCTCCAGAAGTGTCCCCACACAAGATTCTGCTCTTACTGGGTAGCTATAGGGGCCTGCCCAGGAGCAGGGGAAAAAATGCCTTACGAGGGCTGGGGCGCTCTGGATCTAGCAGATACAGCTATATATAGGTAAAGCTATCTGTAGGAGCCATTACTTCAGGTGCTAAAGTTCAAGTCTACAGAGGGGCCATAGAAAATATGGAAGATAGTGTTTATCAGGAGAGAGATTCTCTCCTCTCTCTCTCTCTCTCTCTCTCTCTCTCTCTCTCTCTCTCTCTCTCTCACACACACACACACACACACACACAGAGCTTCCCCTTATATGATTTCTGTTCTCTTGATGTTGACACAGCATAAATGGGAACAGAAATTGTCCTCTGCAATAAGAAAAATAACAATTAAATCACAATAAAGAATGATGGCCAACACTGGTCCTTCTTGTTGAGGATACTCTGGCAACCAGAAGCCTTGTGCCTTAGCTAAGGAGTTTCAGCCATTGCTCAGCCCCACCCAGCCACTGCAGCAACAGCACAGGCTCACGATGGCCAGATCTAATCTCTCAAGAAATGTCAAAGCCTTGGGTTTGCATGTAGACTCTTCACTTTTTATTTCTGATTCAAATTAAAACCAAACAAACACTGCTGTCAATGCCAAATAACGTGGCATGGTTGCTTGAGATTGCTCAGTAGACCACTATGCTGGCCCTTCACTCTGGCTGCCAGGTGGGAAGTGTGTGGACAAAGAGGCAGCCCAGGGTACTGAGATAGAAAACTGGGCCTTCCATGGAAGATCACTGTGGCCCATGTGGCAGATTCACAATGGAAGACCTAAACAATGAGTTGTGAAGCATTCTACAAAGACAGTGGCACAGAAGCTTGCCTGCAATACAAGACCTCGGACGAATCATGTACTTCACCCTCTCCTCCCCTAGTCCTGACGTAGTCGCTTTATAAAGCGGGGAAAGTGCGTGACAGTAACTGCGAGGGTCCCATCAGCTACCCTGGTTGTCTCATAGGGAACACTCATAGGTAATAGGATTGTTACCACCCTGATGAGGATGCCAGGGTCAGTCACACTCATCTTCCAGGCGTGAGCATTCCTTCTGGAAGCAAACTTTCAGACTATGAGAAAGCACAGTGTTTGTTCTTTCTGGGTAGACGTCTTAAATCTGGGCCATGAGGTATGAACCTAAGTTCTTTTCTCTACAGAAACCCTAAGAGGGTCTGAGAACTGGCTGGTCATCTTGTCAATCCCCATAGCTATGCATCTCAGTGGCTTCCAGTTCATCCCCACGGCTAAGCATCTCAGTGGCTTCCAGTTCATCCCCACAGCTAAGCATCTCAGTGACTTCCAGTTCATCCCCACAGCTAAGCATCTCAGTGGCTTCCAGTTCATCCCCACGGCTAAGCATCTCAGTGGCTTCCAGTTCATCCCCACGGCTAAGCATCTCAGTGACTTCCAGTTCATCCCCACGGCTAAGCATCTCAGTGGCTTCCAGTTCATCCCCACGGCTAAGCATCTCAGTGACTTCCAGTTCATCCCCACGGCTAAGCATCTCAGTGACTTCCAGTTCATCCCCACGGCTAAGCATCTCAGTGGCTTCCAGTTCATCCCCACGGCTAAGCATCTCAGTGACTTCCAGTTCATCCCCACGGCTAAGCATCTCAGTGACTTCCAGTTCATCCCCACGGCTAAGCATCTCAGTGACTTCCAGTTCATCCCCACGGCTAAGCATCTCAGTGGCTTCCAGTTCATCCCCACGGCTAAGCATCTCAGTGACTTCCAGTTCATCCCCACGGCTAAGCATCTCAGTGACTTCCAGTTCATCCCCACGGCTAAGCATCTCAGTGACTTCCAGTTCATCCCCACGGCTAAGCATCTCAGTGACTTCCAGTTCATCCCCACGGCTAAGCATCTCAGTGACTTCCAGTTCATCCCCACGGCTAAGCATCTCAGTGGCTTCCAGTTCATCCCCATGGCTAAGCATCTCAGTGACTTCCAGTTCATCCCCACGGCTAAGCATCTCAGTGGCTTCCAGTTCATCCCCATGGCTAAGCATCTCAGTGACTTCCAGCCTCTGCAGGACCTGTTTGTTCTTCTCTTCCTCAGTGTAATTCTCAGAAGTGAATAAAATCACCAGGACTTTCTGTTTTTGTGATGTACCCTTTCATGTAATCATGTTCAGCAGGGAAGAAGTTTGGGGCTGCTGTCTACACTGGCATCACGAATTTCACCCCCTGTTACTGTTAATACTTTTCTTTCTCCGAGTTCCCTTTACTGAATATTTCTAGTGCTTTTTGTGGATTTGCTTCAATAATCTCTGTGTTTTTTTCCATCAAAATATTTTAATGTTTTATATTTATCTTTTACATTTGTAGATGTGGGGGGGAGGGGGTATGTGCATGTGAGTGCTGGTGCCCATGGAAGCCAGAAACGTTGATCCCTTGGAGCTAGAGCTATAGGTAGTTGTGAGCTACTCAACATGGGTCCTGGGAATCCAACTCAGGTACCCTGGAAGTACTTTCAACCACTTAGCCAACTCTCTCAAGCTTTTAAAATTTCTTTTTTTTCCCACCATGCCTACCATGGTGGACTTGTAGAGATCAGACAACGGCTTTCAGGAGTCAGATTTCTCCTTCCATCATGTGGGTTCCAGGGGTCAATCAGGCTGTCAGTCTTGGTAGCAAGTGCCTGTATCCACTGAGTCATCTCACTGGCCCCCTCACTGGGCACTTTTAACTATCTTTTCAAAACTGATTTATTGTCACTTTCATTTATGTGTAAGTGTGTATGTCTGTGTGAGTGTATGCCACATGTGTGCTGATACCCTTGGAGGCCAGAGGACAGCACTGGGTCTCCTGGAGCTGGAGTTACAGGTGGTTGTGAGCCACCTGATATAAGTGCTGGGAACTGAACTCAGGTCTTCTGCAAGAGCAGCAAGTGCTCTTAACCACCAAGCTCTCTGTCCAGCCCCTTAGCTGTCTTTTTATTTAAAAAAAAAAAAAAAGTCATTTTGGTTGAACGCTTTTCTCCTATTTCAAGTTTAGTGTGAACCTGGTCTGGGTCTTAGGTCAGGGTAGAGTGAAACCATGACATCCTTGGCCAACACTTGCATTTTTCTGTGTCTTCCGCCATGACATCTTTGGCCATCACTGGTATTTCCCCGATGTCGTTCCGGTTCATACTTTCACCACTGTGTCCTTTCTTCTCTCTCCTTCTACCTCATCCAGGGTTTGGTGGGTGAATTCCTTTGTGCTGTTCCTCAGCAGACTTTGGCTCAGTTCCTCTCAACTGAGAGACTTCACCACCAAAATGCTCCCATTGGGCTTCGGGGCTTGCAGCCAACGTCTGCTCCTCCTTAACCACACCTCTTTTCCATCAATTCCCCGATCTTTATTACATCACTTTAAATTGAGGGTTATTAATTTTCTGTTTGGTAGATATGTTCAAAATTTAAATTATTTACACAGCTGTTTGAAATCATCCATGGAGCTGTCACCTGTGTCCCTTAACGATTGTAAAACTCTGAATTCCGTCGATTATGGAGTACAAGATAAAGCACAACAACAACAACAACCACCACCAAAACCCCCACAAGAGGTCCTTCCCCAATGTCTTGCATGGAAGAATGGCTCCTGGGACTTAGGTGGACGTGTAGTTCTCAAACCACCACACTCCTGCAGAATTCTGTGTCCTTAGCTCTGCTTCTGTCTGTCCTTTAGTGCCAGACAGGAGATGGTTTATGCCTCCATTCTTTTTATCCTTTTAGGGGGAGCATCTGACAATCTGCTATTTTTCTTCTGAAATTTGTTCATTGCTGCCCCCCACCGTTCCCACAAAACAATGAGAAATGCCTTCACTCACTGACATTTGCCAGAATGTAACTAAATGAAAAATAAAAAGACTGATTTTGCTTGGAATCAATCACGTGGGCAATCCTTTTCTGGGGAAAGGAGAGTTTTCTGCTAGCAATCTTAAATTCTTGCCATGAGCCTGTCCAGAGATGAGACACAGACTCCATGTCTCCCATGAGCATGTCCTCTTTCCCTTCCACCGTCCCTGGAGCTCGCTTCTGACACAGAGGTGACCCTCTCAGGTCTGTTCCGGGGAGGGACCTGGTGTGTACATTCCTCCCTCCTGATCTGTTTGGACCCAACTCTTTTTTTTTTCTTTATTTTTTCCCTTATTGCCCCCCCCCCCCCAGTTTACCCAGGAGATCTCATCTACTTCCTCTTCCCAGGGAAGTCCATATGTCCCTCTTTGAGCCTCTCTGGGGTGGTAGATTGTGGCCTGATTCTCCATTACTTTACAGGTACCATCCACTTATGAGTGGATACACACTGTGTGTGTCTTTCTGGGACTGGGTTACCTCACTCAGGATGATATTTTCTAGTTCCATCCATTTGCCCACAAATTTCATGTTATTCCCTCAGCCACACTTTGTTGCTCACCCAGTCTGGATGGCGTAGTCCTTCTGTAGACGCCATGTTTTAGAGCCACACCCGGCCTACCCCTGCAGCTTGGTTTCTTACTTGTCTCTCCACCTGCTGGCTTCTGGTGGTCACCACCTCTTCAGCAGCCCATGCTTTCGTTTCCTTTTGGTTTCTGCTTGTTTGTTTGTTTTCCTGGCCAGGGCCAGACTCATTTGACTTGGACAAGTTTTGTCCTTCCTCTTTCAATGAGGTTGCCCAAATCTGGGCAAGAGAAGGCATCCCCTGACTTCTCCATACTGTCCATGAAGCATAGGGCTCTGTGACTTCACTAGGAAGCAAGCTGGGAGTGGTGTTCAAAGCTGGCATGTGCTCACCAATAAAAATAGGCTAAAGAGATGGCTCAGCAGCTAAGAGTACTTGTTCCTCTTCTAGAGGATCCAAGTCTGGTTCTCAGCGCCAACATCATTCCTGAACTCATACTGGGTGGTCCACAGACACCTGTTACTCTAGCACCTGGTGATCTAATGCCCTCTTCTGGTCTCTGCAGACACCTGTGCGCGCGCGCGCACACACACACACACACACACACACACACACACATAACATAAAAATATTTTTAAATTGATTGAAGAGGTAGATAACAGAGGTAGAGGGAGTTAAAAAACAAGCTAGCTAAGTCTTCTTCCAGAAGGAGAGGTCACAGCAATGTAAGACCTTGATGGAACAGGGTCAAAGGTTTCATAAAGATGTTATTAGGAACTCTCAGAGTCATGGCTGAAAGAGAGGAGGAATGTTTCAAACTGGGGAGTTCAGAAAAGGGCCTTGTTAGTAAGTGTAGGCTAGGTGAGAACCCAGCCCTCCTCACCCTCTGTTCTGCAATACAGCTCAGGGTTTTTCTCTGTGGTCAGATTCTCTGAATAAAAAATTTAAATGGTGTACATTTAGATATTGAAAACACTGCAGAGTGCGTCAGACTGAGGTGTGCTGACTAGAGCTAAGGGCTGGAATTACATTGTATGAAATGTCTTCTTGCTTTGAGTTGAAGCTCTACTGTCATCGTTTTAATTTGGCTTACAAATCTGGGACAAATCCATGGCAGAGCTGGAGTGAAGGATGTAGGAAAAGACCTAAGAACTGGAGATTCCCCAATGAATTCGGCTGCCCTTTCTCTATCATTCTATGTACCTTTGATTTTTATGTCCTTCTGGAAAAATTAAATTGGAACTCCCCTTTATCACTTCTTCATTTCATTTTTCCTGTTGTAAAAAGGGCAAGAGCTTAATGTGCTGCGGACTAAAGCTGCAGAGGCAGCTGGGCACACATGGGCAGATGCCCGAGGCTCTGGACAGCTGGCTGAGTCCTCTGCTCCAGTTCCAAAGTGTGGGATGGCAGGCAGTGGCTGCAACCAGTGGGCAGGTGAGGGGCAGGCTAACAGGGCACACTGTATTTCATTCTCATTTAGTGAAAAGTAGGAATCCTTAAATAGCAGAAGGAGGTGTCTTCCCACTTACTTTTTTCTTTAACCAGAAAGACGTTTTTTTTTTTTTTTTTTTTTTTTTTTTACCCTTCAAGAATAGGCTTATTTTTTAAAACTTAAAAGCCTTTTTTTTTTTTTTTTTTAGGAGATCGATCCAAGCCACTCAAATTGCAGTCCATTCACAGCAGCATTGGCCTCCCTGGGGAGCTTGCTAGACACTCATATCTCAGGCTACACTACTCTGAAGCTCCCTGCACAGAGCTTGAATCTTAAACGGATGCTCAGGGCTAGTGTGTGACCAAGGAGTTCGGAAAGTATTGCTGTAAGGGTGCAGATAAGGGACTCAATGCCAAGAAAGCTGAAGTGGTTCTCCACCTTGGCTTTGAGTCATCTGGGGAGCACAGTAAAAACACTGATGACCAGCCCCACCTAGCAGCATAATTGAAGCAATTCCTGGGGACACAGGTGTGAATATGTTTTGAAAGCACCCCAGGAGGTCTCAAAGTACAGCCAAAGCTGAAGACATCCATCCATTCGGTGATGCCCAGGCTACTCAGCACATGCAAAACATAGGTAGACTGAGGACCTGTGGGACCCTCTGTGCCACCTCCTCCCTGCCTTTGAAATGCAAAGGAACCACACACATTCCCTGGCCAAACCCACAGCACAGGGGAGAGGGTTTCTGACCCCATCCTTAAGTTCTAAAGGAAACCCGTTTACTGGAAAGATGCCTTAGTTCTGTGCACCACACAAGAGAACACCGCAAGGCAGTGTGGGAGTCCCAAGGTCTGTGGTCCTCAGGCAGGGAGCAGCTTCAGTTCTAGCCAGCAAGGCTTTAGTCCAACGCGGCTGGAGCATTCACGCAGAAAGCATGGTCACTGGGAAACTAGTCAATCTGATTTCCTAGTTTTATAACTGAGAGACAAAATAAAATAAGGGTTGACAGAAGGTGCACATGTTTGAAATACTTTTGCGTGAGCACATCGCCCCAGCCAAATGCTAGCCTCTTGAGGCATAAATTAATTTAGCACAAATGCATGCCTGGTTGGGTCTGGAGTCTGCTATGATGATCCATAAGTGTTAGACATTGGGACAACAGCTTCAGGAATGACATTTCTCCAACTAGCTGTGATTTTTTTTTCCCCCCTCAACAGAATGTTTTTCTTGGAATGGCTTTCCTGGGAGGGTCTGCAGACACCGTTCTGGTCATGTGTGCAGGCCTTGAAGAGCACGTTTATGAATATAGAGTGGCAGCTGTGCAGGGAGAGAGGACGCTCTTTACTCAGAGCGTGTGCGCCCCAGTGAGCACATTGCCATCTTCGCATGCGCCAGCAGTGCCCCCAGTGCACAGCCTTACCTGGTACTGCTGCCCGGTACAGAGAATGAGGTGGTCGTAGAACACAGTCTCGCTCTTGGAAACCACAACGCGCTTGGCTGCTCGGTCTATGCCCGTCATTCTACCAACCACAACGTTGACCCAGGAGCACAGAGACATCAGTGCATAATCTTTATCATTAAAACAGTGGCTGCGAAGAGAGAAGCTCCATCAGTGACATTTGAGCAGCTGACAGCGGGCATTAATTAGACATCTGGCGAGCTGGTTCAAGTCCCCTAGTGAGCTGGGTCTGTGCTCTCGCTGTGAATTTACCGGGACCAAGACTTAGAGATTTTATTTTTTCCTTATGAAACACTTAGTCACAAATTGACATCCTCCTATTAAAGCTAAATTGTTCCACCTGGCTTAGGCTGGTCCGCAAGGGAAGGGTGTGTGACTGTGTACGTGAGATCACTTAGGTCCCTTCTGTCCCTATTTGAACTGTTAAATTGTCCTACTGGCCAGAGGCTTCAAGGAGCGGAGGAGGAGGAATATGGCACTATGGGGGACCCCTAAAGGCAGACATCAGATGCCAAAACATGTGGATTTGATGTAAAGGACTCACTCATTCCTTGTGCCCCAGTGACAAAACCCATTTACAGAAAATGTCAGGAAGTTCACAGCAGGCACAATGCCTGGAGATTTGGAGCCCAGTAAATAGGGCAGAGGTGATTTATGGGGCGCCAGTACTTTTACATATATCAGCCTAGGGTGGGTGAGTGTGCTGAAGTTATGGGGTAATGGGGGTCAAATAGGCTTCCATTCTCTCTCTCTCTCTCTCTCTCTCTCTCTCTCCCCCTCCTTCCCTCTCTCCCTCCCTCCCTTCCTCCCTTCCTTTCATCCTTCCCCTTTTCTGGTTCTGTTTCACTGAACACTGCTGTAAAGTGACTGAATAGGATGCTTGTGACTTGGGTTTATTTAGAGAGTTTTTCTCCCTTGCGGGGAGTTCTGCAGAATTTTCTCTAAGATGTCACTTCTATAGGTGACATTTGAATGGCCCCGACCTGCAGACAGGCTCTGCAGCGGTAGAACAGCGGGTAACTTGTTTATAGTTAGGGTAACTTGTCTTTTCTGGAAAGAACTGTGCCAAGGTCTGTATCTTTCTTCTTTTACCAATAAGCCTGGACCCCAGGGACCCTGTATTCCTGTTTTCCTGCTTCTCAGTATAGGATGATGAGCCCATCCTATGTGCCTCCACCTCTGTGAAAAATGGACACGAGAATGTAGGAGACGCTGTTTCGTCAAGCGCAATGCATATGTGAGGCCTCTTATTCTAAATAATATTAATGATACATAATCCTGTTTACTCCCTCTGAAGGCAAACAGGGTTCTGAAGTGGTAATGGGGGGACATTTTTTCTTTTTGATCCACACATGAGTCTTGTCTGAGTACACAAAGAGAATTCTCGTAATGGATGCACATTAGACCCCGTTAACGGGGCCTGTGAAAAGAGATGGGAGTGCTAGGCTTTGTGTTTCTCCATGAAACAACACTTAAAAACAAGAAAATTTCTTCTTAATAAAAAAGGAAAATAAGGGGCTGGCCTGTCACAGGAAAATAATGGATAGTGAGATGAAATTCTCTCTCTCTCTCTCTCTCTCTCTCTCTCTCTCTCTCTCTCTCTCTCTCTCCACCATTGATAGTTTCACAGGAATATATGAAACTTCCCTGTTTCCACACAGTCACAGGAAACACACAAAGGCTTGTTTGTATTTGCTATGTAGTCCCTACTGTAAGCCATCCAAGATGAGAAAAAATTAAATATAGTTAGTGTCTAGAGATTAGTCTTAGGAGGATTTGCCCAAAGATAAAAGCTCTCTGGGGAGATTTGTGGGCAGCTAAGACAATGCTGTTTCTAATGACAGTGGGGTAGTACTGTTGGCAATGTCAGAATGCACATTTCAGAGTTGGAATCTGAACCTCTGTCCGGTGGGAGCTGACGCTTGGGAACACTCAGTTTTAAAGATTTACTGAGACTCAGAAGGGAGTGGTGAAGACTCTGGCTGATGCCGCACTGTCTGTTAGCTTTCTCTATTTAAAATGCCATTGTGTAAGCTCGCTCCCACTCCCCATTTTGGATACTACTACCCCTCTGGACTGTCTGTAACGTCTCCATCAGATGAGTTAAACTATCTATTGCAAGAGTCTCCAATTGTTTTGTTAGCTAGCATGACAAGCCTAAAGACTTCAACACATCAGAGATAGTTCCATAGCGTCACGCCATCACCTGGGCCCTCTGGAGAAAGACAAGGGAGCAGAGAAATTACACAGGTGAGTTCATCCTTCATGAGCAAGCTTGGTACCGACTCGAACATCATGTGAGGGGGAACTGCGGGTGTAGTTTGGTGGTAGAGCGATTGCCTGGCATGCACAAAACGAAAAAGAAAAATGGAAAGTTGTCTTGATAGAAAAATCGGGATAAACAGCTGGGCGTGGTAGCACAGGCCTTCACCCCAGCACTCAGAAGGTGGAGGCAGAGAATGAACATTTGAGGTCAGCCTGGGATCCACAGTGAGACCCTGTCTCACTAAACAAACAAAACCATGATGGGGGAATTTGAAGACGGCATGGACATATAACGTATACAGCGTACAAGGTGTGGACTTCTTTGTCAACATCGTACAGGCCCAAAACCTGGTAGTAAGAAACAGCCCAAGTCCTTAGGTGCACAAACAGAAGCCACCCCATAGAAACAAACGTCAGGTCTGAGCAGGCTCTTGCCTCAAAGAGCCAGAATTCTTCAGAGGTGGGAAGAAACTTTGAGGTTTGCTGGGGACTAGCTGTGACACACTGGGAAGAAGGACCACTGCAATTAACTTTCAATTATTCAGGGTTGATTGCCCAATTAGTGGCTTTCTCCTGCTTCCTGTTTCTCTTCCCTCCCACACCTTCTTCCAGCTGCCTCTTAGGTACATCGTTAGCACCTCAACCAGAGGGTGGGGGGGCAGGGTGTGTGTGTGAGAAGGCAAAAATGGCTATTTATAAAAAATATCCACAACAATAATGAGGTAAAGCACTAAAGACAAGTTCACGGTTCATGTTGAGAAGAAGGAATTTGAATTATTAGATTTATGTATGTTATTTGCACTTATTATTATTGAACACCAGGATCCCAGACAAGTTCCTTACTGAGGACCATTTGAAAAACAGCATCCTGTTCCGGGTTCAGCCTCTGGTTCCTGAGCATCATGATGTGAGGGTTCCCACCCAGCTGGGTCTGGCTGTTGGGTCTCGTCCTTCATGGAGAGGGTATTTGCTGCTTCTTCTGAGGTGATTTTCATTTATTCTACATTATAAAATTCCTGCTCTAGTGGAGAGCAGGATTTGGGATGGAGACAATAGATGCCATCTTACAAAGAAAATTATGTAGTATTTAGGAGGATTTCATGAGCCAGAAAAAAAAAATAGAGCAAAGTTTAGTTGGGTGTGTTGGTTGGTTGGAAATGAATGGGATAGTCAGGGTAGACTGTGGGAAAGGGGACATTTAAGAAAAAGAACAGTAAAGGTTTTCCTGATGTGTTTGGGGCACACTAAGATTGCTAATCTGGAAAGAACTGAGCAGAAATAGTAAAAGATACTGTGGTAGTTTGAATGTAATGGCCCCCCCATAAGCTCATAGGAAGTGGTACTATTAGGAGGTGTGGCTTTGTTGCAATAGGTATGGCCTTGTTGGAGGAAGTGTGTTGCTGGGGGGTGGAGGGGCAGACTTTGAGGTCTCATATATGCTCAAGCCATGCCCAGTGTCCTGGACCACTTCCTGTTGCCCTCCGGTCAAGATGTAGAACTCATCTTCTCCAGCACCATGCATGCCTGCGTCACACCATGTCACACCATGATGATAATGGATTAACCTGAACTGTAAACCACCCAATTAAATGTTTTCCTTTACAAGAGTTGCTGTGGTTACAGTGTCTCTTCACAGCAATATAAACCTTAACTAAGATGGATACAGTCAGTGAAAAAGGACAGACCTTTCATGCATTCTAGAACATTCTGTGATGACAAGAGCATTCTGGAGCTAGCTATGCTAGCTGTTTGAGCCAATGGGGCAAATGTAAGTGGAGAGCTGAAATTTCCAACTCATCTAATTTGAATTATTTTAAATGGAAACAACCCTGGGTGGTTTGTAGTTACTCTACTGGACAAGTAGAGTTCCAGGTGGCAAGGAGCTGATAACATCTGTGTCACATTTGTGTGTGTGTGTGTGTGTGTGTGTGTGTGTGTGTGTTGTTCTGGGGACTGTGTTAAGAGGCAGAGAGACAAGGGTGGAGGTAAGGATAGCTGATTACTCCATGTATCCTCTCTTGCTGCCTATGTGTGTCACACCTGAAGAAAATCAGACACATGGTTCTCACTATGTCACACTCAACCTTCAGAACTTTCCACCAAGATGACTGACTTACATCCACATTTCTTGGGAATCATGTCATTTACAAAAGGGGAGAGCAAGACCAAAGGATTGGCTTAGCAGGTGAGAGTGCTGGTGCACTGGCCAAGGCCCTGGGTTAAGTTCCCGGCACCCATATGGGGGCTCACAACCCCTGGTAACTCCACTTTCAGGGGATCCAGTGCCTTCTTTCGACCTCAGTAGGAACACACATGGTGCACAGACATACATATAGGTAAAACATCATACACATAAAATAAATCTTTGAAAAATTACAAAAGAAAACGAGAAAGGGAAAGAGATGTCCAAGGGTCTACCCTCCCTTTCCGGCCAGGACTTGATGTTATGCTTATTTTAGTTAAAAATTCAGCATACTTTACTAAGCATATATTTTTCACAACCAAGAAAATCTAAGTCCTTGTCTAGACTATAGTGGTAGGAATGGTTCCTGATCAGCACACACACCAGCTCACCCCACATACTCTTGTGTGTGTGTGTGTGTGTGTGTGTGTGTGTGTGTGTGTGTGTGTGTGTCAAAGTGCATGATCTAATAAAGGTGGGGTTGATAGCTTACAGTGAGGTACTTGCCTAGTATACTCAAGTCTCCAGGTTGGAGACCTACCACTACCAACAACAGCAACAGAACTCTACAGAGTAGGAAGGGAGTTCACTGAAAATGGGCCTGGTTCTGCTGGTAAAGAAGGGAGGGTTCCCTAGCAAGGGTAAAACAAGTGTTTCTTCAGAAGGAAAGTGAGTCTCTTCATCAAAGATTCTGCAGTGCCTCTACAGCTCTGGAAAGGGGTGATTTCCCTTCCTTCCTCTTCACTTTGAACATGGGGAGACTGTTTCTCCAGCAGAGAGCCTGGGTTTTGCTACCAGAAACTGAAATCAGTGGAAGCTGTGTGATAAGGAAATGCTATTTCTAAGAACAGGTGTCAGACAGTGGTTCTGCTGGGACAAGAAGAGCAAAGCTTTCCTGGCCTGGTGAGGACCGTTCCAAGCTAGCTCCAGGTACCTATGGTTTGGTAGGGTGGGAGAGAGGTTCACACTCTAAGTTGATGCCTGTAGGGTAGACTGATGGCCACAGTTTCTATGTCCTGTTTCTCAGACTCCAATGTAGAGGCAGCTGGGCTCCAGGGACAGGGAAGCTTGAGGATGAAATGCTAGCCCTGTCCTGCCAGTCTTCTGTTAACTTGACCCAAGCTGGAGTCAGCTGAAAGGAGGGAGCCTCAGTTGAAAAGACGCCTCCACAAGATCTGGCTGTAGAGCATTTTCTCAATTAGTGACTGATGGAGGGCCCAGCCCATAATGGGTGGTGCCATTCCTAGGATGGTGGTTAGAGGAAAGCAGGCTGAGCAAGCCATGAGGAGCAAGCCAGTAAGCAGCACCCCTCCATGGCCTCTGCATCAGCTCCTGCCTCCAGGTTCCTAACCTGTTTGAGTTCCTGTCTTGACTTCTTTCAGTGGTGAACGTGATATGGAAGTGTGAGCCAAATAAACCCTTTCCTCCCCAAGTTGCTTTGGTCATGTTTTTTTTATCCCAGCCACAGGAACCCTAACTAAGACACTCTCTGACGGGTTTGAACTTGTGTTTCCCAATTAATGCCTACTCTAGGAGAAAGGCCCTGCACTTTCCCCTTTGAAATCTATTATTTAACATAAAAAAGACTGCACATGAATTAGGAAGGAAAATGAATCATACTCGCTTGCTAGGAACTTCCTTTGTTCGCTGCCCAAAAGTTTTTTTCCTGGGAGTCCATGAGTTGAAATCAGGGTGAGATTATTAAACTTCAGGTGAGAGCTGAAAAGAAATAAAGAGTTCAAATTTTTAAAAAAGTTAAATAGATTGAATGAAAATGTACTGTGATTCAGTTGAACTTTACTTCATGTATCATTCAACTCTTGGCCTTTTCTTTGGAGGTAGAAACTCTTTTCACACACCTCTTCCAAGAGAACCTTCACAACAAAACAGGAAGGTGGTGTAGAAATGGCTAACTGTAGAAAATTGTAGCGGCTATGCAAGTGTATGGCAGAGACTTTGACTTTTTAAAAATTGCTTCTCCCAAAGTAAAATAAAACCCCCAAGTTGGGAGATGGGAGATAATTATGCATAAACTAATAGCAAGTTTGAGTGTCATCCCGACCCATACACCCTTTGAATGTATTTTCCCCTGGAGTCCTCGGGGCAACATCATTATGTCAGGAATATTATTAGCTGTATTTTCCTCAGGTGGAACTGAGGCACAGTGGTTTTTCTAAGACCATGTAAGACCACTGTCTGCCTCTAATGTTCTCACCTAACCTTCGCCTATAGAGTGGCTTATGTCCCTGATTCTCGATGCTGTGACATCCACACATAAGGTACACACTACCACCTAAATACGTCATCTCAGAATTACTTACAACCTACACAAAATAAATAGTAGATGGTATACTGTGTTGTTTAGGGAATGAAGCCTGTGTGTGCTCAGTGCAGTGACACTTTTCTCCCAGGAGTTTTCTGCTGACACTGGCTGACTATAAGGATGTAAAGCTCAAGGAAAATCCCATCTCTATGCAGGCTGTGTTGTCCTGGAGATGAAAATTGCTCAGAGGCTTTCCAGGATCATCTAATTCCCACAGTTCAACACCAGCCTCACTTTCAGACTTATATAGTTACCCATATCGGAGTACCAGAGTGTCACCTTGCAGAATATTCTAGAGGGTTGTCACTCGACAGGGCAGCATATAACTATAATTCCAGATCTTGGGAGGCAGAGACAAGAAGAATCATAAATTCCAGACCAGTCTGGGCTACTACTTATAGTCTTTCTCAATAAACCGAACCAAACCTAAAAGCCAACTGCTCTATATTTGCATCATGCTTTTCAAGCCTGAAGGCATTATCACAGGGATTCATCTTCAAAACAATCTCCACCAGGGCTTTGGAGATAATCACGGGCTATGTGTATTTCATGTGAAGGAAACTAAATGGTGTCAAAGGTAAGTACTTCGGTTAAGGTCATGATGTTCCAAAGCAGCAGGGGTCAGTGAAGCAATTTCTGCTTTCCAACTCCGGGCAGCATTCCCTCTACTGGGCTGTTGCCCCTCCTTGCAGGTAGGCTTCAGGAGACTGCCCAGCACCCATAGAAGGTTCCATGAACTCACATGCTTAGGGCTCACTCTCTAGATGCCTTTCAGTATTTCAGATACTCCTGTTGCAATGTGCCCTCCCCGTAGTCAGCAAACTATTATGGGTGAGATCTTATCACAGGAGCCTCACTAATGAGAAGGATGTTTGTCCCCTAAAAATCTCTTCTTGGTTTACACGGCCCCTTTCCAGCACTCAAATGCCAAAAAGAAGGCCTTCACTGGGCCAGAGGAAAACACCTGCCTTCCTCTCTCAAGAGAAGGTTGGAGATTTTCCAACTGCAAATGCTACCAGTTTCCTGGCAGTCTGCTAAGTAGTTCTAAAGACAGGACTCTGGGTGATGACGCAGGGTTGAGGATGGGGTGGGGGAAGCACTTGTGGGTGCTGTGCAATAGGTTCAGCTGACATTTGAAAGCAGCTAAATGCAATGAAAGGTTTTGCTCTGAAGTCTCTAAGGATGGCTACCATGTAAGAAAGAATATTCCTACTTAATACAGAGAAAACCAAGCATGTCTTATCCTCTAACAATAGGAATAAAAAAATCTGACTATCTTCAAATAACATAAGGCCATGGTTAACCCTGCCTACTTAGGATGTCAGTCTGCAAAAACACACAGATGACAGGCCCTGGGTTTATAACTGTCCCATGGAAAACACAAATGATAATCATGTGTTTATACCCACAAACAGTTAAAGTTTACTCTGGTTCTGGATCTTCTGTGATCAAAATGTACTTTATAGTGTACTAGTAAGAGCTACATCCAGGTCCTTTTTACATCTCCATGAAGACAGAAGGCTTAATGATTATGCAGCTTTATCTTTTACTACAAAAACCATCCCTTTGGTATGAGTAATCTGAAATATCTAACTACAGGGATCAAATGACTTTTAAATTGCCAAATAATCACATTATGTTATCCTGAATTATCCTACAATTAAAATTTTTCTCAAAATATAAAAGAATATTCCAAAAAGGCAGGAGATGATTTCGTTGTTTTCTCCTCTTCTCCATTTGTTCTTCCTTCTTCCTCTTCTCCAACATCACCTACAATGACCTAGTACAGACTTTTGCAAACAGGTGAGATTTCTTGAATTGTGTTTCTTTAGAAGAAACAGCGTTTTTTTCTTTTCTTCTGTTACAGTGAAATTCCTCTTGCATTCTTCCTGTGGCTGCCCTGGCCTTTTAGCTAGTCTTCAAGTCCTGCCCTGCCCTTGCCCATTCTCCGGTCCTCAGTCTCCACTTAGCATGTCTCCTGCATCATAAGGAAAGCACACAGATGACATCGGCTTCCAATCTTTCCTTCCTGCATCTACAAGAACATCTTCCATTCCAAAGGCAGGGGTCTGTCTGCCAATGAGCCCTGGTCTCCTTGTCAAAGGCCCACACCAACTGATCTCTTATGATGACCCAGTATGCCAATCCAGTGCTGATGAAGATGGCTCCTGGGAGTTGATGGGAATACGGCCCCATTTCTCTGCTTCTTCATGAGTGGATCTAGTCTCAAAGTCAGCCTAGATCTATGGTAGCTGGGGCTCCCTCCACCCATCACATTAATATTATGGGCAGAAGGAGGGAAATGTGGTGTTAAAAGGCAGAATTCCTCAAGCCAATTATATCAAGTATAGTTCATGTATGCCAAGAAAAAAAAAATGATGTGCCAACTGGGCAGCACCCAGAAATTAGAGCAGTTCCTGAAAACAATGGTAATAGACAGAATTTGGAAGAAAAAAAAAAAAAACCAGAAGAGACATATAGAAAACAACTTAGAGGACTGCAGGTTAGACAACGCCCAGTCAGTTGGCTGGAGAGCCCGGAACCCTTTCTTTACTGTGACTGAACTCACATTGGTTTAGGCTGGCCCAGTGCAGGAGCCTGTTCCAAATCAATGGCTTCCTACCACTGTTATTTAACAGCAGGGAGGACATTGTGTTAAAGAGCCTATCAGGCAGTCCCATGTGACATTTCTGCTTATATTAGCAGAACCCACTGCCACTGCCACATGTCTTAGCAAAGGAAGTTGGAAACCACGGGTTTTCATGAAACATAGTGATTATTTCTCCCCGCTAGGAAACACATTGCCCTGAGTTCTATCCCTAAGCACAGCGTACAGAAAGAATCCTAGGGGGCAAATAGCAGTCTTGACTTGGACTCACATCAGCTCATGAAGGAAGCATGGGGTGAGGACAAAAGAGGAACCTTATGAACCAGGAATTTAGGCAAAAAAATACATGACATACTCCACAAAGTCTCCGGAAACAAAGGGAAGGCTTGCACAGGATTATGGGAGCTGGAAGGGATAGAGAGTCATGCTGAGACTAGCAAAACAGGGTGTGCCATCACAGTCTTAAGCCCAGAGGATCGAGGCAGAGGGGACACAGGGAGAGGCGGGACAGAAGAGGGAGCTGTGCAGGTGACACTCAGGAGCTGTGGCCACACCCCCGCCTGCCTCAAAGTTGTCTTTCATGACTTTTTTATTAGCTAGCTCTCCCCCATTTGTACACTTATTTCTCACCAAGCTTCTCAGGCTTCATGCCCACTTCCCCAGGTGATTTCATCCATCACCATCTTACCGATTTCCCATAATGCACTTGACTATGCTTTAATGTTTCTTCTGAACTACAAATCTAATTTCTAAACGCTCCAGGGCCATCCCAAATTCAGCATGTCCAAATTAGGATGCCCCAGGGCATTCCAGATCAAATATGCAGCCAAACAGAGCTCTTGGCAGTTTCCACATCCCTCCTTTCTCTGTCAAAGTCATGGCCAACTCACCATCAATCGTGCTAGGAATCTGGAAGTTCATCTTAGACTGTCCTCATTCCCACTTCCCATGCCAGTTACTGTGTCCAGTCATTTTCACCTGATCCGTATTCTCGAATGCCCCATCTGCCAGTCCCACAACACACTGTGACAACTGACCATCCACCTGAAGAAATGGGCTTAACATTGTGTCCTAGTACACATCTCGCTTCTGCCCCTCTTCCTCATAGCTACCAGAAACATCTTTTTACATTAAATCGTATTTCAGTGGTTTCTGGTTTTGAGAGTCCGGCCTTTGAACACTATCTTGGTAGCAATAGAGCTGAGAAGTAGAGAGCATGCATGGGCTTGAGAGTCACACTGTCTTAGCTGGACCTTTAGTGCTGACTTCTTGACCTCGGGCAAACATTGAACCTTTTTACCTGTAAATGGGAGTGACAGAACCTAACGGATCTTAGGGGAGCTGTGCAGATGAAAGGAGATGGTACCCAAGAATTTTCAGACAGAACATTTTCAATGGATATTAACCATCTCATTGCCAGGATAGTAAGTCCAGATTCACTAGCATAATAGGTAAATCTTTATGGTCAAGGGCTAATCTAACTTTCCATTGCCCTTTGTAATATCAACCTCCTCACTGCTCACTGACAGTTCCCCACCCTTTTATGCCTGCATATAGAAACACGCCAGCATTTTCATTTATTCTCTCCAACTTTGTATTTTGCTATGGTAGTTTTCTATGCAACTGGATACAGCAACATCTGAATACTCGATTTGATTTAGTTCGATTGTAAAGTTTATAATGCTGGGGATGAAATATTGAGATGAATGTTTCACCGTTCACATTTGCTTATGTCTAAATATTCAGAGAGTTCCTGCAGACAGAACAGCAGGTCACTGGGTACAGCTTGGCTTTGAGCAAGCCCCGCAGGAAATGGCACAAACAGCAGAGTCCTAGATAAAACCTTGGTCTCAAATTTAATGGTGTTGGCTTCATGTATATCAACAATATCTAACAGCACTGTGAGCCCTCTGCTCCCAAATCAAAGGTCACCATATTGTGTGTGTGTGTGTGTGGGGGGGGGAGTTCAAGTAAAGTGCTCAGGCCACTGAAACATTAAACAAGTGCACCTGCATTTTCGCAGCAAATAATTCCAGTGGGGATTTCACGTTGCTGTGGATACAAAGGGAGGAAACAGCTCAAAGATACTTGTAAAGCAGGGAGGGATTAGAGTATCCAGGGAAATAAGTAAAAGGTATTGTGTTTCATTCCAAGTTTCAGAAGGACAGCTACAAAATTAGGTCTAAACATCCTTATCCCGCAAATAAAGAGGAACACACCACCAATTTACTGTGAGCAGGAAAAGGACACATAAAACTTTTCACATTGCTTATAAATCTACTAGTAATTCACTCATTAATTTTTATATTTTTTGCTGATTTTGTGTGTGTGGCATGACATAGGCAGCCAGCCAAACTGAGTGATTTAATTAACTGGCTTTATTAATGCTTCTATTCGAACAAATAGATAATGTAGAGGAAAAAATAATTACCTCACATCCATCTAAATGTTTCAATTTAATTTACTAAAACCTCTGCTTTCAGAATTGTCCAAGACAGTGACAAAAATATTTTCCAGATGACAATAAATCCTAGCTCAACATAGATATGAAACCGGACTGACTATTTACCAGTCAAAGAACAACTCAGATCTAACTCAGTCTTAAAGATGTAAGATAATAGCAAGCAATTAATGGTTAAATGCTACAGATGGGAGGTAAAGGTTGGGGATAATTGTGAATTTCCACAATTAGAAGACAAATGCATTGAAAACAAGTCAAGCAAAGATTTATTATAAGCAAAGGGCAGATTAAGAAAATCTACCAGTTTTTCCCTGAAAAAAAAAAATTAACTCGTTTTAATGGTTCGTGTGTGTGTGTGTGTGTGTGTGTGTGTGTGTGTGTGTGTGTGTTATTTGTATGTTTAGACTGTGAGAGACTTTTTGATACATCTCAAGGTACTAGTTTCATTTTTGTTCAGCTAATAAAGATACCAAAGGCTGCATCCATAGCCACAGAGCGGTCAGTAATGGCAAATTCTGACTGTCGGGGGAGACCAAAGAAAGCCAGATAGGACCGAGGGGAGGACTTAGAAAACATACAGAAGAGGGTGAGGGTTTGTGGGGGTGGCACAGAGGTTAAAACTTTCCACTGACCCTACTCTCCAGTTTTGGGGACAACCCTCCCTCAGTCTATCTCGCACGGTGAGCCAGAACTTCCTGTTCTCACTAGTCCCTGCAGCAACTATGATGGAACCTGGAGAAGAGACAGCAGGCTGTTCCCACAAGCCTCCTCTGAACCCAGTATCGTCCAGGAGTGACCAGAGTGCCCTCTGGAGTCCTCATGGATCCGTCAGGGAAGGGACATGATGGCCAAAGTCATGGTCTGTGGGGAACATCTGGAGATTCAGGATGTTAGATGAAATGCTCATGTACCTGTGCTCAAAGATAACTCATGAATCCTAACTGAAAAAAAAAAAAAAAAACATTCATGTTTGGAAAATGACGAGAGTAAAATGGGGGTTCCAGCAAAACAGATTAAAATGCACTGAGCATGAGTTTTTCTTTTTCTTTTCTAAGGAATGCTTAATAATGGTTTCTTACATATATGCTTTAAATACATTAAATAGGTACTAGCTATGAATACCAAGATGACAACTATAAGACAGATGGGAAAAGCTCTGTACCCAAGAAATGCAAAACATAAGGCACAAAACAATCAGGTTCACATGACCAGAAGCAAAGCATGATGGGACTAGAAGAACCAATGATATCACTTCTGATGATGAAGAAAAGTTCATATTTTGGGCAGTAGTAGCCATTAGCAAGGTTTTATTAACACCATATGGGCTGGCTTCCTCATGCTTGGCAGTTACTTCTTGGGCTCCATTCTTAACTGGTGATCGGTTCAGCATGTGGCTTTGCAAAATGCTTTCTACTAGGTCCAATTTATATGTAAATACTGGGACCTGGATAATGACTTCAGCTACATAATGTCAATGACGGCATGATAATTAGGCTTGGTAGGCACTAAAGTAATGATGTAAGTTAGAAGTTATATTATTTCCTGAGAATTAGAAAATGCAGTTTAGAAAACAAGCCCATAAACTAGTTTACCTACAATGAACAATTATAGTGGGGAAATCGTTCCCTTCTAGATATATCTGTCAACTTTGAGGGAATGTCTACACAAATGGTTCCTAAACCCAGCTGCACTGCAGAATTATCTGCAGTCTGTCAAACACATGTATTCCTGGAATCCACTCCAGCCTCATTGAATTATAACACCAGGAACTGGGGGCCCAGAAACTATATTTCTATAGCCCTTGGCGCCCCCACCCAAATGCCTCATGTATGCAGAAGTATAGTCTGGAGCTTCTACAGTCTGGTGCTTATAGAAAGATCACACAACACAAACCCCAGGTCTAGGAAGTGATTCGCAGCATTTTCTCCATCACATATTGTTAAAACAAAATAGGGAAATTCAAAGGTTTTGTGGTTTTGTTTTTTTTAAGTCCAAATGCCTCACTATATTGTTAATTCTGGATTATTTCTTTGAAAGGAATTATCTTCTAAGTACTATAGTTAGAGATAAATATGGTCTTCAGAACCATTTTCTCACTAGATGGTCTAGTCTGGTCGGGGTTTCACATGGTGGTGCACAGAAGTGCCACCATCCAGTGAGGACAGCCATCTGCCATCTGCCAGTTTTGATCGCAACCGTCTCCCAGGGGCCACATGCTGAAGTTGGCTCTCTAACCTGAGGTACTAAGAGGAAGGGGTGATACCTTAAGGAGGTGGCAGGTGGGAGGGAGTGAAGACAGGAAGAGGGGAGGGAGGAGGGATGAAGGAAGCAGAAGGAAGGAAGACTGGCTGGATCCTAAGGAATGAGCTTTTGGGAGTCAGACCACAGCCCTTTTCTCCTTTTCTTTGCTTCCTGGACACCTGTGCCACCACGTGCTCCCTGCCATGATTCTGTCCTTCACAAAGGCTCAAAGTGATAAAGCCGAGAGACCATGGACTCAAACCTCTGAAACTGTAAGCAAAAATAAACCTGTCCTCTTTTTCAAGGGATTTTTCTCATGCATTTTGTCACAGTGATGGGACTATGTGAGCATTCCACCTGTCACTTCTACTGAGGTGTTGCATGCCTGTGTTTGTAGGCCCGGATCTTTCTGTGCCTCCTCTTCAAAGTTTATCCAATGTCATGTGATAACAGGGCCCAGTCTGATAGCTCCTTATTTCCTCCAGAGCACCTGTATGTAGTTCTGCTTGTATCAGGATAAGGGAAACTCGACAGGCAGTGGCCAGTCCTTCCAGGCTGCATCAGCCACGGAGAGTGCTGGCTCTTTCACAGACATCCTGAGTAAGCTGTTTTCAAAACTGAGTGACCTTCAGATTCATCTGCAGGTTTATGACTCAGTCCGGACAGACTTGAGGATCTACACCTCACACAGACTCTAGGAAATATTGAAGATGCTGGGCAGGAGATCACAGTTTTGACTTCTGACATAAAGAAGAACTGAATGTACCAGGCTCTGCTGACTCCCCCTGGGAGACCTTGCCTTGGAGGAGGTGAGGATGGGGGGTGGGTTGCGGAGAGAAGGCTGGGGAGTGGGAGGAGGGAGGACAGGGGAATCTGTGGTTGATATATAAAATGAATAGAAAATCTCTTAATATAAATAAATACATAAATAAATTTAATTTAAAAAACATGTTTTTTAATCCTAGAAAAATTTGTGACCTTGTAAAGGGGACAGGTGGGAATCTCTTTCGACCACAAGGGTGGCACAAAATCCTCTTTGCTGAACCCTTGCTTTTCGGCTGTCTTTGTCTGTGCTCAGATGCTTTGAAAAGGGCAACTATCAAAATATTGATGAGACATAAATAATGAGGGAAATAAGGAACACAGGGGATACTTGAGTTCATGATTTGAGTCTGTCCACATCGTCTTGGCCCACCTGGTCACCAGCAAATGGTTCACCAGCTACCAGTATTCCCCCGGCTCTGTCTGCCAAAGAGCATCCTCTAAACATGGGAGCTGAAGAAAGATGATGGAAGAACAGAGTACCAATCATCAACTGGGACTAGAGTGGGTGGATAGTACTAGGGCATCCCCACCCCACAGAGGGGCCATTTTTAATTGTCTCTCTTCAACAGGCCTAACAGGATGGGGGCCTCAGTTACCCAGCTTGTCAGGAGCTGACTGACAACGATGCTTGGCAGGGGACGCTCTCTTCCCTCCCTTGTCCAAGCACCATGTGGTCAGACAGTTCCTGGGACTATTCCCACACCACACCCCAGAGTTCTTGGTTTTCAGCTCATTTTGAAGGCACATAAACCAAGACAGGGGGTGGTGTTATTATGTTTAAATTATCCAACAGCAGAAGATGAGAATTAAGCAAGCCAAGCTCAGGACTCAGTCCCTGGGCACCTGCTCTGCACTTTCATGGAGTCATGAAGAATAGATCTTATACATAGCACCCTTAACTCCAAAGAAACATCAAGTACCTATGAAAATGATAAGCCAACCCCTGCCCTCAAAAAGGAATAATATTGACAAAAAAGGATTGCATTGCGGGGAAGACAGTTCCAAGAATGTGTACACTTGGTATTAAGAGACAGGAAATGCTTCTGAAAGGAGCGGAAATAACAACTTTACAAATGAAGATACTTTTATTTAATAGTAATTACATTTAAATATCGGACTTTGATGAGGAAGCCTGGTCATGCTCTGTGGACCAGGTGTCCCAGATCATTCTTTACTGATAACTCAGTGTCTAGTCATTCTGCTGGAGGGTGTAGGGGAGTGTGGGAGGCAGAGCCCCTTTGCTTAGCATGATGTCCCCACTGTAGCTCCTCCCATGCCCAGCCAACCAACTGGCCTTGTATGGATCCCTGGTGATCCCTCTGTGGTTTCAACACTACAACAGGGCAAGATGTGACCTGCCCCACCATCTGTCTCAAGTGGCTCCTTGCTCCCCAGGCTCCAGGGAAGGTGACGAGCATGCCACCATCCTTGTCATCATGCTGCTTGGGCCCTGGTGTGAACAAAGCAACCAGGGAGCACACACCCTTCAGCTCCTGTGACAGCAACCCAGTTACAATCAGTTTGCTCATGGGGGTTGGCTCTGAGATCAGCAAGCAAGCACTGACTATTATTAGTCACCTAATTAGGGACAGGCCACACTGAAGGTTTCAGATGTCCCCAGACAAACATAAAGATAAAGAGTGTAATTAAGCCACTGGCCCTAGGCTGGCTGCTGCCAGTGCCCACAGCTGGGCCGGATACTGAGTGGAACTGTGTGACCTGATAACAGGGTTATGGTCACTTGGAGTCAGAGCTATAAAACTTCCTGGTTCTATTCTATCCCTTACCTCTGTTTGCTCAGCCAGATGAGGGATCCCTGTCTAGGGCAGGGAGTCTGAAGCTCTGACCATGGATGGGTATTTTTTGTTTTTGTTTCTGCTTTGTTGTTGTTGCTTGTTTGTTTTGGGAAAATCTCACTCTGTAACCTTGACTGGCCTGGAGCTCAGAGATTACCTACTTCTGCCTCCTAAGTGTTGGGATTAAAGATGTGCATCATCATGATTGGCCTGGTCATTTTTGAGCAAACTTGTCTCTGTATTAGTACCAGAAGGGGACAGTATGGGCTTTAAGGTGCCTACCAAAGCCTCTGGTGAATCACAGTATAGAAAGGGTCTGGGGTGTCTCTCAGGGCTGTTCCCAATCAATATTATCCCATGGGTCATTTCTACAGTTTTCTAGTCGCATCTTAGGCTCTTCAAAAGATTTGTTTTGCCTTGGAATTGACTTAGGATGGCTTCGAAATTAATAGAGAAACAGGAATTGTGCAATACAAGAAAATGTCCTAAGACACAGAAGCACAGAGACAGCCATAATGGAATAGAATAAAATAGTAATTACTCAGTGAATTTATGACTAAAAGATAGTGAAAAGGAAATTCTTCTGAATAATAGTGGGAGAAAATACATTGAATTGGGATTCTGTGGGGCAGAGTCTGAGGCTGCCACATCTAATGAGCTTACAGGTGACAGCTATGCCACTGGGCCACAGACCAGGCTGTGGACAAGAAGAACAGGAAAACAAAGCAAGTGCAAAAACCCAGTCCTAGTCTCTCCACCCTCCACTGGCAGATCATTTCCACAGTCCTTTGTAAAAACGATTTTCGAAAACCCAACATATTCAAAGTATTGCATGTAAGAAGTTCAGCTGGACTACAGTATGTGCACAGGATGAGCAATAAAGTCTATTTACCAAGCAAATAGAAAATGCAAATAAGCCAGTGTAATGCGACTATTTGGATGATTCATAAAGTAGACTTCCAATCACAGTTACTCAGAAGACATAATGAGGGTCACTAAATAATACGTTTGTGAAAAAGGAACTGTGTTTTCAGACCTGAATATTAAATCATTATAACTGGACTCACACGTCTTCATTAACTGAAATAGGAACCATTGTAATCAATACATTTTTGCCAATGAGAAATAAGATGGGGTTTTTTTGTTGCTGTTTTTAGTCTTATAGTGTTAAAATACGTGATTCAAGATTTGAGGAACTCCTCAAGCATTTTCTGTATTCCATTGGCTGTGAAAACATCTTCTCACCATGCAGAAAGCTTGAAGAAGTGGTGGTTGGTAGAAGGTCAGGTGAATATGGTGGATGAGGCAAGACTTGGTAGCCCAACTCATTCACCTTTTGTAGTGTTTGACAGGCCACGTGTGACTGGGAATTGTGGAGACAAACTGGGCCCCTTCTGTTGGCCAATGCTGGTTGCAGGAGATGCAGTTTTCAGTGCATCTCATTGATTTGCTGAGCACACTGCTCAGACGCAATGGTTTCAATGGTGTTGGAAGGCTGCAGAGGGTCAGGAGGGCATTATCATTTGCTTCACATTTGGCTTTGAGAAGAGCTTTGAAGCTTCCTCTTGGTTCAAATACTGAACTGAGCCAGTTGTCATATATAATCCAGTTTCTGTCCCAAGTTACAATCCAACCAAAAAACAATTCATTTTCGATCTACAGAATAAGACAAGATGACAGTTCAAAATGACAGTGTGAAAGAACTTGTAGTCAGCTCATGAGGCACACACTTACGATTTTACCACTCTTCCAATTTGCTTCAAATGCAGACAGACATTGCAAGACCTATACTGAGTTCACTGACAATTTCCCAGGTAGTGATTAAAGAATTAGCTTCAGTAACTGCACTCAACTGGCTGCAGTCAACTTCTGAAGGTGGCCACTGTGCTCCTCATCTTCCTTTGCAGCACGTCTGGAATCACTGTACCACCTGTTAGCAGTTCCTGGGCCAAATGCATTGTGGATGTGAGTTGTCTCTGTTGCTTTCAGACTCATTTTGAACTCAAGTAAGAAAATGGTTCAAATTTGCTTTTGGTTTAATATAATTTTCATAGTATAAAATAACTATGAAGTGAACAGAAAGTAATATGTTATTAGCAAAAAATAAAGTGAGAAAAGCTCATGAGAGTGACGTATCACATAACCACAATTACTTAAGAATGCATTCCGATATCAAATGACAGATTTCAATAATGCAAAACCTATAACCACCTTTGTCAGCCTAATATTAACAAAGGGGAATATCCAAGAAGACACAGTACAGACACAAAAATCCTCAATATTTGCCATCCAAATTCAAGAATATATTAAGAAGATATGTACCATGACCAAGTTTGTTTCAATCCAGAGATACAAATATAGTTCAGCACACACAAATCAATAAATATATGACAGCACATAAATACACTGAAAAGCACCATAAGTCACATGACCATCGTCAATAAATACATAAAGGACCTTTGACCAAGTTCAGCATTTGTCCTTGAGAAAAGCCATAGAGAAACTTGGAATAGAAGGAATATACCTCAGCATAATGAAGGCTGTATATAATAAACCTATAGCCAACACTGGTCTCAATGAAAAAAAAATGAAAGCCTTTAATCTAAAATCAGAAACATGACACACTTTTCTATCCTCATCCAATATAGTACTTGAAGTCTTAATTAGAGCAAGATGAGAAATAGAAATAACAAAGAAGCCAAATTATCTCAATTTGAAGACAATATAATTCTATACTTAAAAGATCATAAAGACTCCACTGGGAAACTCTAAGATGTAAGGAACACTTTTAGCAAATTAGCAGAACACAAAATCAACATATAAAAATCAGTAATTTTCCTATAGACCAGTAATGAACCTGCCAAGAAAGAAATGAGGGAGGAAAACAGCCATTCACAATATCTTTAAAAAAATACCTCAGGAAGTTAAGGACCTCTGCAATAAAGTATTTATTTATTTATTTTGTGTGTGTGTGTGTGTGTGTGTGTGTGTGTGTGTGTGTGTGTGTGTGGTGAATGTACATACATGTGTGTACTCAGAGGCCAGAAGAGATGTTCAGTGTCGTGTTCTATCATTCTCCGCAGTATTCCCTTGAGACTCCTGTCTCTTACTGAGCCTGGAGCTGGCCTGGTGGCACCCAAACACCAGAGGCCCTCCTGTCTTTGCCCCTCTCCCCATGCTGATGATACAGGCACATGAGACTACACCTGACTTTTTATATGGACTCTGCATCTTGCAGTCAGGTCCTCATGCTCATGTAACAAGCATTCTGACCCATTAAGCCATCTCTCCAGCCGTAGAGCAGAAAGTTTAAAACACAGAAGAAAAGAACTGAAGACTAGAAGATAGAGAGGCCATCCATGCTCATGAATTCATATATATATATGAAATTACTGAAAGTGGTCTACATGTTCAACACACTCCCCATCGAAATGCCAACATTCTTCACAGAACCACATAAATAATCCTAAAATTCCTAGGAAAATAGTCACAAAACCTTCAACCTACAGTTTGTGCTGCCTGCAGAGCATTCTGGGACCAGAGCCTAGCAGAATCCTCATCAAAGAGACTAGAGAAACTTCACTCAGCAACTGATGGGAGCAGATGCAGAGTCCCACAGACAAACATTAGGCAGAGCTCAGGGAGTCCTGTGGAGGAGGGGAGGAGGGTTGGAGGAACCAGAACCAGAGGGGTTCTACAGAACATGGTCCTACACAGAACCAACTGACCATGACTCATGGGGACTCCTGGAGATCAGAGAACCTATAGCGGTCTGACCTAGGTCCTCTGCATATGTGTTATGGCTGAGTATCCTGGTGCTCCTGTGGGACTCCTAACTGTGAGGACAGGGGCAGACGCTGACTCCTTTGCCTGCTTAGGGGACACCTTTCTTCCTACTGGGTTGCCTCATCCAGCCTTATGTGATGGTATGTGCCTGGTCTTACTGTAGCATGTTGTGCTATATTTGTTTGATGTCCCTGGGAGGCATGCTCTTTTTGGAGGGGAGACAGAGGCTGGGGTAGATCTGGGGGGGACAATGGAGGTGGGAAAGAGCTAGGGGAGGAAGAGAGGGGAAACTGTAGTCAGGATGTAATATATGAGAAAAGAATATAAAGAAAATCCTAGGGAGAATAAAAAGACCTGGAATAGACAAAGAATCCAAAGTAGAAAGATCAGTGCTGTGAGCCTCATGCCTAGCTCGGATTATACTCAGAGCCTTGGGGCCCCAAACAGCATGAGGCTGTACAGAAACAGACACACACAGCAATGAAATGGAGGACCCAGAGGAATGCTCCCATGCTGCTAGAGCCACCCAAGCTTTGACAAGGAGTCAAAATATACACTGGAGAAAAGATGGCTTCTATGACAAAGGGTTCTGGAAACACCAGACATCCACATAGAGAAGATTGAAACTAGGTCTATATCTCTCAACTTGCACTAAAATTTAATTTAAAGCAGATCAAATACCTTAATGTAACACTCAAATCTCTGAAACTGCCAGAAGAGAACATACGGGAATGTTTCAAGATGTCGGTGTAGGCAAAACCCTTTCGAAAGGGATTCCAGTAGCTAGGGAAATTGTTCCAAGAGTTGACAAATAGGATCCCATGACATTAAAAAATTCTACACAGCAAAGGAAACATCTTACAGAATGTGAGAAAAATCTTCACCAACTACACAAACATGAGATTAATACCTATAGTCCATGAAAAATTAGAAAACCCTTAAATATCCCCCAAATAATTCAATAAACAGATGGGCAAATGAAGAGAACACATAGTTTTCAAAAGAAAAACAATACCAATGTCCAATAAACATTTGAAAAGGTGTCCACTAGTCTTAGCCATTAGGGAAACACAAACTAAACCACATTGAGCATGCGTCTACACTGAGTTTACCATCATTGAGAACAGAAATGGCAACAGATGGTAGTGAGGTTATGAGAAAAGATGACCCTTATTCACTGTAGATGGAATGTAAATTGGTACAGCTACTGTGGAAGCTAGTATTTGGAGGTTTCTCAAATACCTAAAAGCACAACTACCATATGCTCTGGCTATACTGCACCTGGGGACATATATCCAAAGGAAAAGCACACCACAGAGATACCTGTACATGTTCATTGTTGCCTTATTCACACCAACCAAGATATGGAACCAGCCCCAATGCATATCCACAGATGAATGGATGAAGAAAATGTAGCATATAGACGCAATGGAGTTGTACTTAGTCTTATAGAGGAGTGAACGTGTGTCATTTACAGGATAAAAGGATGGAGCTGAGATGTTCATGGTCAGCAAAATACGAACCAAACTCAGAGAGACAATATCATGTTTTCTCTCATATATACAATATATACACACCAATTTATAAACACATACATGCACACATACATGAAATGAAGGCAGGAGAGCCATGAGGACTTCAGGGGTGGGGGGAGACAAAGAGAGGTAATGGAAGAGAAGAAAGATAAAATAGTGATTTTCTTCATGTGAGATTTAGGTTTAGCTACATATATGTGCTCACACATGTGAAATAAAAGCAGAAAAGAGACTATTTGGTGAGAAAGGGAAACCAGTCAGAGGGGAAGGATAGGGGAAAGGCAGTGTGGAACAACTACGAGGAAGGTAGACTGATACAAGTGTAGGAAAAAGTCATACTGGAAGCCATTGTTTGATATCCTAACGAAAACATTAGCAAAAATAAATAACAGATAAAATCTGGTGCCCCCACCCCCCACTGGAGACAGAGTCATGCAGTGTATTTCAGGTCTGAATTAACTATGCAGCCTTAGCTGGCCTGGAACTCCTGACAATCCTCCTGCCTCAGCCTGAGCGCTGTGATTACAGGCTGAGACACATGAATTAGCTTTTACCTCTTTGCAGTCTTACTTTCTTGGTGAGGCAACACCTCTTGCTTGTCTAGAAGGCTCCTGGGCTTCACTGTGATGCTCCTTTTCTGGAACTAGTGTTATCCTGATGACTGACATGTGCCTTTTAATGTGAGAATAAGTTCATTCTAGCCTTGCCTAGGGCAGCAGTACCTGAGGTTCCCATGCTGTGACCCTCCATCAGCACAGATAGGGCCAGGGCTCTCAGGGCCACATGTTTCAGCACTGATTGACAGACAGCACAGGCAGGCTAACTGACAATAATGTCCTTTATCCATTTCTCAATGGTTGAAGCTCTAAAGATGTCTTGCTAACAGCAGAGCTGACAAGCATGTAAATAAAACAACCAGATGTCCCCAAACCTAGAGCTTTCTATCCTAAAGAGCCAGGCAGTAACTGACCCTCTGTTCCATCAGAACTTCAGCTTTGGGATGAGACAAAACCATTCCCTAGACATTGTGAGCATTGTGAAAGAATTCATAATTCCCAGGAGTAGGCCTTCAGGCCTGTTTCCTCCCAATCTTTTATACCAAAAAGCCAGCATCTATTCCTCTATGGTCCCCACTCCAAGTAGAATGCACTTCCCTTTGCTGTTGACTCTCACAGAGGCCTGTGCCTTGGCAGAGCAGAGGACAGGAAAAGTTAAAACACCTGGGCAGACAGAGCCATCACTGACTGACCCTTCCTTGGCTCCCTTCCCAGCTCTTTCCCTTAGGACTCAGTGCCCTTAGGACTCAGATGCAGCAGACTCAGGAGAGGAAACAAATTACCTACCTGCTCCTGCCTTTACCCTGCATGACCTTGCACTCTCTCCCTCTTGGGGCTCCTGGCAACTGCAAAAAGAGCCAAGAGCAGGGCTGCCAGCTCCAACATCCAGTTCTGGAGGAGCCACAGGCTAGGCTCAGGAGGGAGTTGGGGACTCAGGGGCTGGGATGCTGTCCTGTGCCTCTAGAGAAGCACTTGCCACTGTCATCTGGTATTGGTGACTCTAGAGGCCATGTCATAGGAAAGATGCAGGGCTGATTTGAGGGCAAGCAACCAAAGACATGAGGATGTGTCCCCACAGATACATGGATGGACTGCAGCTAAGGTTAAGACAGAATATTAGAACAAAAAAACCAGAAACCCCAAACAGAGTGGTGGCATGTGCCTCCAATTCCAGCAACTCAGAAGTTGGATGAAAGAGAATCACAAGTCTGAGGCCATGCTGAGAAACACAGTGCGGGTACACCCATCAAATTAATTTTAAAACTTTAGCCTCCTAATCTCCTGAATGCTCCCATGGCCTGGAACGTACAGGGTGGTGACTCTGAGCAACCCATGTCAGCACCCAAGCACTGGCAAGGATGGCTATAGCAAGGGCAGAGAGAGTGGGCACCGACTGCTTTGAAAGGAAGAGATGTGCACTTTGCCATTTGCCATTTCTCTCTCTCTCTCTCTCTCTCTCTCTCTCTCTCTCTCTCTCTCTCTCTCTCTCTCTCTGTCTCTCTCTCCAGGGTCTCTCTGTGTAGCAGCCATGACTGTCCTGGAACTCGCTTTGTAGACCAACCTGGCCTCGAACTCAAAGAGACCTGCCTGCCTCTGCCTCCCAAGAGCTGAATGTAAAAGCAAAGAGTACCCATTATGTCACAAGACTACAGGGCTGCCAGGTCTGGAAGAAGAGATGCCTGTGCTGCACTTCATGTGGACTTTCCACATGTTAAGTCTAACAAAGTAGCCCAAGAGCCCAGGCAATGTTCACCGTGCCCCCACCTGGAAAAATCTTGCTTCCAAAATGTGGATTTAATCCCCATGGGCAGGTAGCATTTGGTGAAATGTCTTCAATTTCACTGCAGGCCAAATTGTGTATAAATTTAGTTCAAGTGGCAACTAAACCAGTAAAGTGAAATATGCAGTAAGTTACTATGGTGATTGCTAATTTAAAATAATTAGAGAAAATAATGAGAAGACTATTTCCTCTCTCAAGGATTAGAGATCTGTAAGCTGATACTAGCCTCCTTCCAGTGAACATAATCTCTGTAATGAAGACAGAGAATTGTGAGTGCTTTAGAAAGGTCGCTCTGATTGGGGAATTAAATCAATCCAGTACTTATACCAGAACCTATATTGGTTTTTATTCAATCTAAGTCAATTCCATAAAAGGAAAATTACATGTGTATATCTTAATGTAATCATTCTAAGCCGAACATTATAAGTATTACAGCCAAATTAAGATTTAAGACCTGTTGATAATCATTTGTTGATTTCCCCAACTTCAAAAATCTACCCCACTAATTCATAACTCATATATGGGCTGCATAAGGCTTGCTGTTCAGAGTCTTAGGAGCAGGGACCTGGCAGGAGAGTCAAACAGTCAAATACCCAAGTTACATACAGTGCAGCATCCACAGGGGAGTGAATGTTTTCCTTGTGACTTCATTTATGCCATGAAATACTGCTAAGTGACCAGAGGCTTGTGGCATTTGAACTCTGTTGTGAACTTCAGTAACAACACACAATGTATTTCTGGTTAACTGAGGTTAAGTTGTGGAACTTCGAACAAGTTGGCTAGAAAGTTAAACAATAGACTAGCTTTTTCGGGTTAATGTGTCATCAGATAAGCAAGTCACTCACTTATCTTCTTGATAGGCATGAGTACTTATTGCGGGGGGGAGAGGTGTCCTTAGCTAACTTCCCAGAAGCTCCACTCATCCTCTGGGGCTGCTAACTGTTGGCTTCAAGAGGAGTCATGATGAGCTGGATTTTCCTGTCTTCCTCTGGCCTTAGAGCTCCCACAGCTTTGAACAATAGCTGGAGTTTTCCATGTCACCCCAAATAAATGCTCTGCTTTCCACTCAGGTCTCTGTGCCCTCTTAAGACAGGTTCTTTACAAATATCTACTAGAGCAGGGTATGGTGGTGCACACTGCTAATCCTAGCATTTGGGAGGCAGATGCAAGAAGACCAGCTTGGTTTGCTTTGTAGAGTTCCAGGCCAGCCAGGAATACACAGTGAGACTTTGTCTAAAAACAAACAAACAAATAAAATAAAGATAGCACCTTGAAAGGTAAACAGTTGTTAACAATTGAGCTATCCATGCTAGTGAGGAAGTAGAGTAAGGGGAACACTCCTACATTGCTGGTGGGAGTGCAAACTTGTGCAGCCATTATGAAATCCCTGTGGCAGTTCCTCAGAAAGATGGAAAATAATCTACCTCTAGATCCAGCTATACCACACTTGAGCATATAGGCGAAGGGTGCTTCATCCTACTGCTGAGACACTCACTCTACCAAGTTCACTGCTGCTTCCTCCCACAGCAGATGGGAACAAATATCTCCACAGCCAGACAACATGCAGAAAGTGAGACAGCTTGGCATACTAAGCCCTGAAAGGGATGACCCCATCAAATCCCTCCCCTCGGGGCTCAGGAAACCCTGCAGAAGAGAAAGTGGAAAGAGTGTAAGAGCCAGAGGGGATGGGACACAACCAATGAACCAATGAACAGGCCCTTTGAGCATATATTATGGCTTCCAGTTTTGTGTTTTTAATGGGATTCCTCTGCGACAAATGTGTGTGTGTGTGCATGTGTGAGTGTACATGTATGTGTGTGTGCATCTGTATTGCATCTACATGTGTTTCTTGTGCTTTTTATTGGCTCGTTTGTTTGTTTGTTTGTTTGTTTTGTCCTATTAAGTTTTGCTTTTGTTTTTATTTTATTATTATTATTTAGATGCCTGGTTGTTGTCTAATGAGAGACAAAAAGGGTTTGACTTGGATGGGAGGGAAGAAGGAGAGGATCTCAGAGGAGTTGGGGGAGGAACCGTAATCAGAATATATTATATGAAAAAGTTCTGTTTTCAATTAAAGAAAAATAGAACAAAATAAAACAAAAACAACAAAAAACCTAATCAACCAAACAAACAAAATCCAAGATACCTTTCTAAGAGTAAATGAGGGAGAGTTAGTAGGCACAGGGGTGCTGTTGGTAGGAGATAGAGCTTAAAATGTTCTAGAGCACAGTTAGATAACTACTGTTGCAATAACTAATTGGATATTTCACATTAGCTGGTAGAAAGGGCTATGTTCCAAACACAAAAGTGGGAGATGTGCTAGTTACATTTTTATATAGCGTTTTGAAATATTACCCATATCTACTAAATGTACACATACTATGTGTCAATTTAAAATGGGAAAAAAAGAAAGTTTTTGTTTTGTTGTTGCTGTTTTTATTTCAAGAGTAGATGAAGAAATCCAGTCTGAGAGAAGTCAGGAAGCACAGGGCTCCCAAGTCAGTTGACAGTGCCCGGGCAGGAGCCCAAGTCCTTAGACTCCAACCTAGGGTTCCTCTGTTGTGGAGATTCAGTGAGCAGGTAGAGGCGGAGAGACTGGTAAAACCTGGAGTCCTTAGGAACTGTCCATCTAGAAATGGGCTCTAAAAGGTAGCTGTTGAGAGAACAGCATGGGAAGCCACACAAACCTGCCTTTCCCCCAAGGACTCTGTCCTAATGTCTGGCATGGGACTGGAAGAGAAATTTTGACTACTATGCCATTTCTAAATATCTATCTTTGATGCAGTCAAAACTAGCCCCCAGGGCTGGGGCTCTTGCTGCCAAGGTCTGATGATCTGAGTTAGATACCTGGGACCCACGTGGCAGAAGAGAGCTAACTACACAAAGTTCTTCTCTGACTTCCACACATGTGCTGTGGAATATCACTTCAACTACGAAAAGATGTGCTACATTTCTTTACACTGTGGAATATTACTTTAACTATGTAAAGGTGTGTTACATTTGCTTATGCTGCATTTCTTTAATGATGTAAAGATGTGTTGCTTTGCCTGCCTAAGGCACCTGATTGGTCTAATAAAAAGCTGAACATCCAATAGCTGGGCATGGGAGGGACTGTGGTGCCTGGTGGGCAGAGAGAAAGAATAAAGTAGGAGGAGGAATCTAGGCTGGAGAAAGGAGAGAATGAAAGAGAATAAGGGAGAAAAAAGGGAGATGCCTGGGGCCGGCTAGCCAGGCAGCTGCCAGCCAGCCAGCCACATCATAGGATATTATACATAATGAAAGGTAGATAAAAAGCCCCAGGGCAAAACACAGATGAAGAGAAACAGGTTAATTTGAGTTATAAGAGCTAGTGGGACAAGCATAAGTTAAGGCCCAGCATTCATAGCTAATATTAAATCTCTGTGTCATGATTTGGGAGCTGGTTGGTGGCCCAAAAGAAAGCCTGCTACACACATGTATCTTGGCATGCTCCAGCTTTTACACATACAATAAATAAATGTAATAAAAATTTGCTAGGCATGGTGGTGCATGTCTTTATTCTCAGCACTCAAGAGATAGGCAGGCAGAACGATGTGAGGCCAGCATGATCTAGCCAAGGCTAGATAAACTATGAGTATATGGCATACCAGTTACACTGTAGAACCTCAGGCTCACACCCCAACCCACTTTGGAGCTTCTGATGCTGCCTGCCTGGTATGGGCTTTGGGAATCTAAATCTTTACCAAGGACTTGATGTGATTCTTATGATTGTCTTGATAGAGTAAACACATGGAGAACAGGACCAGCAGAGACTTTTGTGAAGATCATATGGTACCAATTTTATACATTTTAGGTCTCATAATCTCTGCTGAGATACTCAACTTTGGAACTGAGGCACAAAAATAGTCACAAGTAACACATGAAATTGAATATAGCTGTGATCCAAATGAATTCTACTGATTTGTCCTACTCCATCCCACATCTAGAATGTTCCACCGATTCATGAATCCACACAGCTGTGCAATGGATTGGCAAACAATCTCAAAGTATGTTTTCTCAAGTAGGGAAAGAGTCCCCCATGTTTGAGCAATTACAAGGCATTACTAAGTCAACCCTATGCAGGAAATCACACCCAATAATGGCTGTGCAAGGGTCACAGAAAAGTGGATAGACAGGTGTTCTTAAGAGACGAATATGGTGCTGGAGGAATGGCCCAGTGGCACACAGCACTTGCTGCTCTTCCAGAGGACAGAGGTTCAGTTCTCAGCACCCACATCTGGTGGCTCCCAACCTCTAACTCCAGTTCTAAGGAGTCAGATGCTTTCTGTCCTCCATGGGAACCTGCATGCATGTGGTACACATAAACTCACACAGGCACACACATACACATAAATTAAAAATGAATATATAAAAGGTACAAGGAAATTTTTATTCCTCAAAAATAAACAGATAAATGACTAAACAGAATGAACGAACTCACCAAAATACCAGTGTCTCCAGGAATGAAATTCCAACACTGGATGCACCAACCACAACGATTCTGGCATTGACAGTGACTTTTGGTTCTAACGTTAGTTTCCTGTTTGTGTGGTTTAAGGCATAACTCAACTGCAAGAAAACAAAGAGAAAAAAAAAAAAACTTGAGGAAAATGTACCTGAATCAGTGCCCCAGATGAACAATTACAAGGCCTTACTAAACCAAACCTTTGCAGGAAATCAGACCCAATATAATGGCCATGTGAGGGCCCCAGAAAAGTGGATACAAAGGTGTTTTTAAGAAATGAATATAGTCCTAGAGGAATGGCCTAGTGGCACATAGCACTTGCTGTTCTTCCAGAGGACTGAGGTCCCATTCTCAGTAAGTACATCCGGTGAGTCTAACTCTAGTTCCAGGGAGTCAGATGCCTTCTGGTCTCCATGGGAACCTGCATGCATATGGTACACATAAACTCATACAGGCACACACATACACATAAATTTAAAATGAATAAATAAATATTTTAAAATGAAACAATATAGTGGCTGTGGAATAATCCTTTTGTACACTGTAAAGATTTGTCACTTGAATTAGTTTAATAAAAAGCTAACTGGCCAGTAGCCATGCAAGAAGTAATGGGTGAGATAAAACTAAGGATGCTGGGATGAAGAAGGGCAGACTCAGAGGAGATGCCAGCAATGCAGAAGAAGCAGGATGAGCAGAAAATGAGGTAACTGGCCATGAGCCATATGACAGACAGTAGATAAGAAATATGGGTTAATTTAAATGTAAGAGTAAGCTAGTAACAAGCCTAAACTAATGGGCAAGGATTTACAATTAATATTAAGTTTCTGAGTGGTTATTTGGGAGTGGCTGCTGGCACAGAAAAACTCTGCCTACATTCCAATGTGGGGTCAGAATTTCCATGTGGAACCTGATAAGGCTTGAGGGAAAGTTCTACAAAACGCAAAGGGACAGAGCCAAACACAGCTTCCTAGTTTTGTGTCTCTGATGCCGGCCGGCCACAGTACAGAGATGCCAGCAGCTGCCAGCACACCATGGGCTAAGTAAGCTGCATGGTGGGTTCCGGCAGTCTCTCACATGGGCTGCAGTAGAGAGAGGCATCTCCCAGCCACTGCCTGTGGGCTTGAGCTGCCAGCGTGGGCTCCACCAGCACACTGCATGGCATGTTTGGGTTTTGCTCATGCAGATAGAAAAGGTTAAAATATACAGTAAAGACAGATCCAGATGGAAAAAAAAAACCCTCTAAGTGGTTATAGTGTGTTTAAAAAATATATAAAGGCTTGGGAGAAAAGAGAAAGAGGAAATACAGTCTTAGATTTTAAAATATAGTTTTAAAATAAAGTCCTTAAAAAGGGAGTAAAGTAATATAAAATTAAAAAGCCACATAAAGATGGAAACTAGAGTCTGAAATGCTGTATGTTATGGTGTTTGAACCTTTTGACACCTGAGGAAGGAGTAATAGCTGCTAAGACACACTGGGCTATGAAAGCTGTTAAATTAAACCAACCTACATACTTAAAAAAATGTCTTAATTTCAAAATGTAAGTGAAAAAATTATTACTCTGAGAAAGAGGTTATGCTTTTGTTCCCACAGAAGATTAAAGGCTGCAGATTCACAGATTCATTTGAGGTTAAAGATGATCAGGTTTGATCGAAGAAACCCCCTGAAATCCTGACTACAGACATAAAGAAATAAACCTACAAAAAACTATAAAACATTTAATGTATATTTTACCTGTTCAAATATAAAACAAAAAAATTATCTTTGGCTAACCTGTGTACAACACAGTCTGTACTCATATTAATACAAAAAATGTATGTTACCTTTAAAAGTTTATGTATTTTCAGAACAAGGAGATCAGACACCAAAAAAAAAAAAAAAAGGTGGCCCAGGTGATCTAGCATCTCAAAAGCCTCTATTATAGTCTCCTCAAAATTCTGTATCCAAAACAGCTTCTAAGGCTGCTAGCTGAGTAGCTGAAACTACTCCAGATAAGACCTAACAATTATACCAATTTTATGAAGGTTCTCTCAAAGGTAACAGTGCCCACAAACAATGGAAAGTAATCTAGAGAATGACACCCACATTCCCAAAATATTGGTTATGGATGTCTGTTATCATTTAAGTGGGGGTGGTTACAAATAGTTATTCATCATAATAAAAAAAGGCTAAACAAAAGTCAAATTCAAAGATCTCTTTCTGAAAGAAAAGGGGGGATATAATATAGAAATGATGAGATAAAAAAGTAGATTATTGAATTCACTTAATAAAAAAAAACCCACCATTAATCTCAAAACACTTTACATTGTTATAGATTTTGGTGGGGTTTTTTATACAAATTTAAAGTTAATTTTGTTATACTGTATGTATGTTTTTACTCTTGTTCAGGGTACTGTGTTTATGCAGCTCATTTAAAATATAATGTATATGCTGTGGATATTGATCTGTATAAATAAAATGCTGATTGGATAGTAGCCAGGCAGGAAGTATAGGTGGGACAAGGAGGGAGGAGAATTCTGGGAAGTGGAAGGCAAAGGAGAGAGATACGGCCAGCCGCTGCCATGACAAGATGTAAGGTACTGGTAAGCCACGAGCCATGTGGCAACTTATAGATTAATAAAATTGGGTTAATTTAAGATATAAGAAGAAGGTAACAAGAAGCCTGCCACAGCCATGCAGTTTGCAAACAATGTAAGTTGCTGTGTGTTTACTTGGTTGGGTCTGAGCGTCTATAGGCCTGGCGAGTGAGAGAGATTTGTCCTGACTGTGGTCCAGGCAGGAAAACTCTAACTACATGTATAGTTAAAAACAGATTAATAGACATCTATAATAGTCAAATTTATAGTCATATTAAGTATGTTTTCAAGGTCATACACAAACATATTTAGATTGATGATTTACAAAGACTTCAAAGACCTACAGAATATGGCACTTAATAACCCAAGGCTTTTCAAGACAGTGAGACATATCTGCTCCTGACAGTACCAATTTACTTCAAAGAAAGTAATAGACATTGAAGAAACTCCATATGGAGTTTATTTTATGGCAAAAGCTAGCCATCTGGGCAAAGAAATTGCCTTTGCCTCAATTGCTGACAGTATACTGTACAAATTGGACCAGGAGGATTCAAAGAGAGCAACTGCCAAACTTTGCCAAGACAAGGTAGAACAGTCCTTCAAAATTCTTTGCTTCGCAAATAAGTCTGTCAGATATCCCAGGCCTGTGGGCCAAAGATGGACACCCCAACATTACAGAGGAACCTTGGCTGACTATCCAGACAGCCAACTGTCTCTGTCGTTTATATAGTTTTGAAAGTGGCTCACACTGCACTTTCTATTTACTCAGGTATTATATCCTTCTGGGGTCTTTGATGGAGTTGAAGACTAGATATTTATAGTTATAGTTTTCCTTAGTTATGATAAAATGTAAATTAGGTACAAAACTTTGGACTCACAAACATAAGACAGATAATAGAGTATTTTCTCTAATTTTGCCAAATATAAATGGACTGGATATTGTAACTGTAATTCTTACTTAACTGTTTTTGTTGTATATAATTTTACTATGTTAAAATTAAAACTTTCCATTTAAATTAGACAAAAGGGGGAAATGCTGTGGCATAATCTTTTTGTATACTATAAAGATTTGTCACTTGAATATTTTAAATAAAAAGCTAATTGGCTGGTAGCCAGGCAGGAAGTATAGGCTGGACACCCAAACTAAGGATGCTGGGAGGAATCAGGGTGGAGTCAGAGGAGATGTCAGCAGATGCAGAGGAAGCAAAATATGCAGAAAATGACATAAATAGCCATGAGCCACTTGGCCGAGGGTAGATAAGAAATATGGGCTAATTGAAAATATAAGAGTTAGCCAGTAACAAGCCTGAGCTTTTAGAAGCATTCACAATTGATATTAAGTTTCTGGCTGGGCGGTGGTGGTGCACGTCTTTAATCCCAGCACTTGGGAGGCAGAGGCAGGCAGATCTCTGTGAGTTCAAGGCCAGCCTGGGCTACAGAGTGAGTTTCAGGAGAGGCGCAAAGCTACATAGAGAAACCCTGTCTCAAAAAACCAAAAAAAAAAAAAAAAAAAAAGTTTCTAAGTGGTTATTTGGGAGTGGCTGCTGGCACAGAAAAACCACACTTACATATAGTAATTTGATTTATATCTAGTCTGTCACAAAAAATGCTTGATTTCAATGGTTTTTGTCTTATGGTAAATATTTCATAAAGACCCAAGCTCTATTACAGCCCATTCCTTGTGGTGGGATACCTTGCTCAGCCTTGATACAATGGGGAGGGGCTAGGCTCTCCTTCAACTTGGTATGCCAGACTTTGTTGACTACCATGGGAGGCCTTACCCACTCTGAGGAGTGGATGGGGGTAGAGCGAGAGGGAGGTGAGGAGGCGGGAGAAGGGTAGGGAGGGGGGAACTGGGGTTGGTATGTAAAATGAAAGAAATTTTAATAAATAAATATATTTTTTTAAAAAAGACCCAGAGCTCTTAGTGATTAGAAATGGCAAGGTAAATAATCTTACAAGACAGCCAAAGTATTCCCTGGAAATTGTAGTCCCCTGTCTTTCCTTATGTCCAAAATTTTGAGTGTAATTAAATTACTTTACTTGAAGCCAAGGATTTTCACTTATTCACCTCTATATCTTTCACATTATTTAACACAGCCAGCACTTTGTAGTCAGTAGATCCCTGACAATATTCATTGAATGACAAACATTTGCCAAATGATGAAAATGTGTTGAATGCTAAGGACTGTTCAGTTTTTTCAGGAGCCTCAGTACCAGCAAGGACTCTAAGAAGCACAGACCATAACTATGGTACCTTTAAAATTCATCTTTGCAAAAATGACCCCGATAAGTTGATAAGTTGCTTGGTTGATTTATCCTGATGAGGCTAGACAATAACAAACAAAGGCTTTACAGAGAGGGGGTGTGTGTCTGGAAGATGGAGGTGTAATTCTTGAAAGAAAATAATACAACACACTGAAAGTCACTGGTTCTAGTTTTAATTCAACATACATATACTTTTATTGGGTGACTTGGTGATACTTAATACTATGTGTCTAGAGAATTATAATTACCACTGGCTTCCCATAAACAATGGGGGCCAGGATCAGTGGAATGACTAGACCATCATTAAATCAGCTACAACTCATCCTCTGGATCAGAAGCACACATCCAAACAGATGAAATCCATTTTTCATTCTCAAAAACCCAAGCTTTCAGGAACTCCAGTAAGCTGATGAGAGAGTCCTACTTTAAACTGTGATCCTATTCACCCTTCAGTGCGTTGAGTGTCATGACCACAGGCTTTGCCATTCTCCAAGTAACATTCAAGAAGAGGATAAACCCTCTGTGTAGTTCTAGTCATTCTAGCAATATGGAGGCAGAAAAAAAAATATTTAAAAGGGCTGGATGGTGGTGGTGCACACCTTTAATCCCAGCACTCGGGAGGCAGAGCCAGACAAATCTCTGAGTTCGAGGCCAGCCTGGGCTACCAAGTGAGTTCCAGAAAAGGCACAAAGCTACACAGAGAAACCTTGTCTCGAAAAACAAAAACAAACAAACAAAAAAGCTAATGTCTCTTAGCATGTTTCACTACCCACCTTTAAACTGACACCATGGATTCTGGAAGAGACTGGACCCACATCCATCTTAAGAAGCAGACTAGCCGGGAGGTAGTGGCACATGCCTGTAATCCCAGCACTTGGGAGGCAGAGGCAGGTGGATCTCTGTGAGTTCAAGGCCAACCTGGTTCTACAGAGCTAGTCCAGGACAAGCTCCAAAGCTACAGAGAAACCCTGTCTTGAAAAACGGAAAAAAGAAGAAGAAGGAGGAGGAGGAGGAGGAAGAGGAGGAGGAGGAGGAGGAGGAGGAGGAGGAGGAGGAGAAGAAGAAGAAGAAGAAGAAGAAGAAGAAGAAGAAGAAGAAGAAGAAGAAGAAGAAGAAGAAGAAGAAAAAACAGCAACAGCAGCAGCAGCATCAGTCTAATGGACAAATCACATAACCTTAACCACCTGTTCTACAATTGGCCCAGTGTAAACATGTGACCTGCATTGACCCAATCAGAGTGAAGCCCAGATCTTCCTGCTTCCTACATATCCCAAGATGCAGATGGGAAACCTAAAATGTCAAAGTCATCATAAAGAACAGCATCCTGGGTTGGAACTCCAAGAGAATCACAGAGAACTACAACAGAAATTATTTTCAATCACTTCCCGAAGCCCATGTTACCTTTGGATTCTTCAGTGACAAAAGCAATGAGTATCAGTCACACATCACCACCACAGTACTTTGTAACAAACCATTCCAAAATATACTAACTTAAAACTGTCGCTTGTTCTCACTCATAAAATTCCAGGTTAGCAACAAGTGAATTGACCAAGGTCAGATTCAGCTGCAGCTGTCTCCAACATGTAGGTTCCTTATTAGCTTTGTCTGACTATCTGTCTGCCTGCCAGATAGATAGATAGATAGATACAGATATATTATATAGTTAGATATATATATATATATATATATATATATATATATATATATATATATATATATATATATATATATATGGTAAAATAGATAGATGGATGGATAGATAGACAGATGATAGATATGGACAGATAGACATATCTCCTCTCACTGATAAGTTACATAATCCAAACTCCTCCTTATTCAATGTTTAGCCTAGCACATTAAACATGTAACCTAGGTTGGCCTAATCAGAGTGAAGCCCAGAGTTGCATGACTTCACAAGAAGCAGATGTGAACCCCACATGGCTACCTTATTCTCTGCCTACCCCACACATACCACTTCTTACAAGAGACGATTGGGACGTATTCCTACAGTAGCAATGGTAGACATGTGAGAAGGGCAGGTGAAAATCAGCAATGCCTCCTATTTCTAGCCCAAACAAATCATATGCTGGAGCCCAACACTCCATGGGTACAGTTACTCACTTCTAATGGAAGACCTTAAGTCATGCAGCAAAGGGCATGGTCTAGGAGGAGAAGAAAGGTGGGACTGACAGAGCTCACTGCATCTCCTCAATCATTTAGGGCATTTTGTGTCTTTCATATGCAACTGAAAACTTCCTAGCTTGATACATTTTCTACATGAAATGTAAAGAATTCATGTTCTTCAAAATAAACATCAGTTATGTAAAACATGAAGTTCATGCAGGTTTGTGTGGGTGTTCCAGGGTTCCACATGCTCTGTCCTACTGTACTAGGCTTAATTTCCTAGACAAGCAGACTACAGGTCCACTTAGCCAGGTTTGGCTTTGGTGGTTCAGAGTAGAAATGGTAGGAAGTATGGAGGTTATTATGATGGCATCTCATTTCAGGACTAATTAACAGACTTAAAATGCAAGCATCTTAACAGATGCCAAAAGCCAAGCTTCCTCCCATTAGCAGGCAGGCTCAGATATTCTTTTCCACCGTGGGAAGTGTAAACTATTACTGAACCATGGGCAGTAATGAAATTCCCTGGTAAAGAATTAGACATCATTCATGAAACGGCTCCAGTATCACAGATACAAAGGCAGGCCGGATGAGCAGGATGGCTTTTGTTTCCTGCACAATAGCGGGTACACCAACAGCTACCAGGCCTCAGAAATCACCTTTATAACTGCTAAATACACAGAGCAGAGTGGCTTTGGGGTGTCAAGAGTTAGTGATCAGTACCAGGCAGGGGCAGTCAGTGTCTCAGAAGAATGGACATGTATCACAACAGTCTTCCTGTAAACCCAATTTTGTCTCCAGGTTTTGATTAAAAACATACCCACTGTCAGATAGGATGAACTCTCCTGAAGGAAGGGGGGGGGAGCTATCTTTTTAAAATTAGTAGATACTTATAAATGTCTCAAGATTTTTTTTCTGCCCAGCATACAAGCCTCCCTCAGTGACAAGTGCAAGAGAAGCCTGCTTCTGCCTTCAAAGGGCTTGGTTCTCCCATAAGCACAAAGCAGGCTGCTGTTTAGAATCTTTGTTTCTTCCAACTGTGAGGTTTGCGTGGGAAAGAAAACAGGTATGGCCAGATGAGGCAGGTCACAGCTGTCAGCCGGTCCACAGGAGGCTAAGGCAGGAAGACCATGAGTTCCAGGCCAGTCTGGGCTACACAGCAAGACCCTTTCTCAAAAGAACCAAACAAAACAGAAAGAGAAGCCCCTCTGTGCCGTGCCAGCTGGTGTTTAGTTTAGTTTAGTTTAGTTTTCACCCTGAGCATCTAAAAAATAAAAACCAAACAAAAAAAAACAAAAAAACCTCATGAGTGGGAGGTGCTATTGGGGCTGATCACCTTAACACTAAAATTCAAGTGAAAGTTATCTATTGATACTGGTTACAATTATTTTTAATGTAGTCTCATGTAGCCCAGACTGGCTTCAGATTCACAATGTAGACAGACAAGAATGATCTTGAACTTCTGATTCTCCTGTCTGCACTTCCCAAGTGCTGGGTTTACAGGTGAGTGCCGACACAGCCATTTTTATGTAGTACTCAAGGAGTCTATGTGTATGTGATGCAAGCACTCTACCAACTCAGCTACATCCCAACCCTCTGACTCATATTTCAACACAGAAGTTAAACATGCCTTATAATCAAAATATTTTAAGAATGAGCAAAGGGAGTATGAACTCACCATGTACATAACAGTGATGGCATGGATGGAAAAATCAGATTCTTTTCTCTGCATCAGCTCAGTGTCTCTGACTTTATTCTTCTAATAGTACTGAATTAGAATCTTAGACAAAAGGCTGGTTCCCACTGTTGGCATGACCATATACTCCAGCAGAAAAAACTAGCCATAGGCTGTGGTGCATACACCAATCTTTTAAAGTTAAATGGTCTTTAAAATTGACATTGACTTTGGTAATGACATTGAAACATAAACTTTAAATTCCATCCCTGAAGTAGGAAAATAAATGGTAATATGGTGTGGTGATATATTTTATCCCCCAAAATATTATGCACCTTATTAAAGCTTATCTGAGGATCAGAAGAAAAAGCTAGCTACTATATTAAACATAGAAGTCATTCAATGGTAGCACATGCCTTTAATCCTAGTATTTGGGAGACAGAGATCTATACGAACTCTGTGAGTTCAAGGCCATACTGGGAAAGAGAGCCAGGCATGGTGATACACACCTTTAATCCCAGCACTAACCATAGAGGTCTGGAGGTCTGTACAGACAGACAGGAAGTGATGTAGCTGGGCAGGGAGAGGAAGTGAGATGCAGAACAGAAAGGCATACAGCATGGGTATACAGAAAGTAGGTATCTTTTGGCTGAGGATTTCCAAGTGGTAAGAAGGTGGATGGCTTCTTTCTGCTTTTCTGATCTTTCAGCTTTCACCCAAATAGCTGGCTCCAGGTTTTTTATTAATAAGACCATTTAGCAATTCGTCTTACAATATGGGAGACCCAATTGAGATATTCCTGAGCTGAACTTAGAGGCTTGGGAGGGCAAGGACACACAAAGTCCAGGTAAGGTAAGAACTGAGAGGGGCTGATAAGAATTTGGAAAGAGAATTTTCATTTCCTATGAGTGTTTGTGTAGAAGACTAGCTGTGAGCATAAGTCATCATGTAGAATTTTTAGTTGATTGCTCCATCCACCTTGTGAGATTGTTTGCTTTGTTTTGTTTGAGATAAGTTCTCTCATTGGCCTGAAGCTCATCAGGTAGGTTAGACTGGGCAGTGAACCTCCGATCCACCAGTCTCTGCCTCTCAAGTGCTGGGATTGTAACCATGTAATAGCATAACAGCATGCTTGGCTGATTTTTTTAAATTTTCTTTTCCTAATATGTATTATGCTTGGCCTGCATGTATGTAGGTGCACCAGGTGTGTGCCTGGTGCTTGTGGAGGACAAAGGGGGCACCACATCCCCTAGAATAGGTGTTACAGTTTGCTGTGAACCACCATATGTGTGCTAGGAATCTCATGTGGGTCCTTTGCAAGAGTAAACCATGCTCTAAACTGCTGAGCCAGCTCTCCAGCCCAGTACTGGCTTTTAAAACACAGGTTCCAGGGATTACTCTTAGGGACTAGCTTATAAGGCAAGCACTCTACCAACTAAGTTATCTCTCTAGCCCTCAGGAGCCCCCCTTTAAAGGAGTGTTGACATAATTGTTCAGAATTGTTTTGGTTAGTTCTCTTTCTAGTTACCAAAAGGACTAAACAAATAACCTAGGCAGGTTTAGAAATATTTAGGCTTAATTATTTTTTCTGAGAGAAGGATGCTTGTGTGTATTCTCAGTTGAGTCTGTGCTGTGACTCACATACCAAGAGACATTAAATACACAATTTTGAGTTTTACACGTTTGTTACCTCTTCTAGGTATATAAAATATTGGTCAAATACAATTTTACCTGACTATACATACCTGAATTCTGCTGTTCTGTTTAAGTTAGTTTCCTTATTGCACTTAAATTGAGTCCTAACAATGACAAAACATCACTGAAAATCTATTTTAAAAATAGGTCCAGGACTCCATGAGTCAAAGGACTTGAAGCATACACCTAACCACCTGAGTTTGGTCCCCAGAACCCACATAAAGGTAGGAGTGGGGGACTGGCTTCACAGAGTTGTAGCATGCATGCACCCATCACACATTAATAACAAATTATTTTAAAAAATAGATCCAAAACCTGAAGTTACTAACCTTTAAATAAACCAGTAAACTAGAAAGCAGCAAAAATAACTGTAAATACCACCACATAATAAATATAAGGTGGTAATGGCTCAGACGCTGTTCTTCCTAAAGGTATTTCTTCTAGAAGTTATGATCAGCTTCTAGAGTAGACTGGGTACCATCAGTCTGGCATGGGTTTAGGCTTTTTACTTTCTTTTTCTTTTTAGTTCTGGCCCTGGTTGAGATTCTGAGCCTCTTCTCCTTAGTTTGTGTGGGTGTAAAATGGAAATAAATTACGCGCAGCTCTGCTTCCCCAGCAGGCAGACGTGTGGACTGTTCATTAAAGAAAGTCCTGAAGCACTTGGCACTTTCCAGACAAAGATGTTACACAAGGTAAAATTGCACATCTTCTCTCCACTCTGCCATATGAAAGGTAAATCTCCGAAAAACACGTTTTTAAAGGGCAAAACAATAAGCTCAATTTTCAGCTCAGGCCCATATGTATGCAGCTTTTTGTTACAGAAAGCTTCTGAGACTTCAAAGGGACCTCGGTCTATGCACAAAATGGAGGCTGCAGATAGTCTACCCCATCAGGAGGGAAGTTTCTAAAACCCTTAGTAAGATTGCTTTTGCTTTACACATGTAATTTTCCCCTCTGGTGCTTCCCAAATTGCGGTTTTGTCTTTGAGAAATTCTCTGTTTTCACAAACTGAATAAAACAAATGATGACAGATGGACAGTGCTGCAAATGTCAGTGTTTCAAAGTTCAAAGTTCACAAATGGGGCCTCTTTAGGGCAAAGTATCACAGTCTTTACCAAATAACCAAAAGCTGGTTTGTGTGGCCACTTAGAAGCCATCAACTGAAAAACCTTCCACAGACACAACAGGCAGTTTCACAAGGTCGCTCATGTAAAATTATTCTTAAAAATTCAAAGGCAGCTATGGATGCCAACACCTTTTTCTGGTACAGCATAAGAAAATCTGGGGAGACAATGCTGTGATTTTGAGTCTTATTTGATGAAGGATTCTCTTAATTTTTCTCTTGGTTGGGGGAGGTGGGTCTCCAAACAGTTCTGCAGCATGGAGATTTCATTAAAAAATGCAAACTATTCCATTAGTATCTTCTGAGGGCAGCGTTGACTCAGGGATACTGTCAATCAGGCTTCCTGACTGACAGCAGAGGAGCATATGTGAAACTACTATGTGGGCCAAGAATGGGCCTCAGTCAGTGCCGGGTTTGCTCACTGCCATTTCCCCACCCCCGTACCAGGCACAGCAAATGCCCACTGCATGCCTGACTGAAACCACATCAGGGAGGGAGAACTCAGGGTGCAGAGTGTATGGTCCATCACGGCGGCAAAGGCATGGCATTGGAAACAGCTCACTCTTGTGGCAGCAGGAGCTTGGGGCAGCTGGTTACACTGTAAAAAAAAAAGCTTGAGCTAGAACCTGGCCAAGCTAGAACCCATGAAGCTTATCCTGCATACACCCTCCAGCTCTATCCCACTTCCTAAATGGTCCCACAACAACTCTCCCAGTGGAGGGCCAAGTGTTCAAACCCAGAAGACTGTGCAAGAACATTTTACATTCAATCCACAACACTCATTAAATTTTCATGAAGGGGCCGGGCAGTGGTGGCGCACACCTTTGATCCCAGCACTCGGGAGGCAGAGGCAGGCGGATGTCTGTGAGTTCATGGCCAGCCTGGTCTACAGAGTGAGTTCCAGGACAGACTCCAAAGCAACACAGAGAAACCCTGTCTCGAAAAACAAAAAACAAACAAAAATATCATTGAGGGGAACCTAGCACTCGTTTTGCCTCTGCAAAATATTAGTAACATTACTCATGATGATTTCTCATTTAAGGAATTATCACACCTACATTTCCTTTACAGTCTTCATATTACTCCAGCAAGTTATGGGAGCTCAATGGGCTTCTGTGCTAGTCTTGCTGAAGAAAGATTTCTGCACCTGTTACAGTTACACTATCAATCACCTAATGCACAAACCTAACTACAAACAGCCTAGAGAGGATGGAAGATAATTGATCACTTATGCAGAGTGGAAAGGAGGCAGCCCAGGGCTCCATGGAGGCAGCACCAGGAACTGATCAGAGACACAGGCTTGTATCTGTACTGTATCTGTACAACTTGCTCTCTTATTGCATGACTTCTGTCTCTAAGTATGGTCCAGGTGGATGCTGGTGATCCGGACGTTGTGTTCTCATCCCAGGCAGCACCATTACCTTCTATACGATTGCCATGGTTTTATTGAGGGTGGGGGAGAGGGCAGGTATAGAGGATACGGTTTGGCTAGGCAACTGTGGTCTTTACTAAAGTTCCTTAAGCTTCTCTACTGAGTCACCTCCAGCTTGCATGAGCCCTTCTTATACCCATGTTTCCTACTTGCCCATTATCATTTTTTTTTGTGGACTTGACTTATAACCAGTATTTCTTTTAGGCTTCTCCATTATTCCATTTATTTTTAAATATTTTTCTAAGTGTACAAAATAAGATGGTGGTGACATTTTTAATACACGTGTATCATTGCTCAGATTTGCTCTCCCATCACCCTTTCGTGTTCCCCCTTCCTACTGATCCCCACACTCCTCTCCCACAAAAAGCCTCTCTCTGTTTCATTTATATATATATAGTGTCTAGGTTCCTTATATGAGAGAGAATGAGTTATTTATCTTTCTTTTCATCCCTCTGCCTTATCTTCACTTGGTCTGCCTTCTGTTTAGACCCCTTCCTCCCTACACAGTCTATCCTCTATGTTCGCATCTTATTTATGTATACATCACATACAGATCTAGATTCCACATGGAAAACGTGATAGTTGGGTCTGTGTTGTTTTGTTTAACATGGAGATCTCCAGCTCCATTCTTTTTCCTGCAAACGACATAATTTAATTCTCCTTTGCACCTGAGTTAAGCTCTGTGTGTTTATAAACCACGTTCTCTTTAACCATTCCATCTGTGGATGAGCGTCTAGGCTGGCTCCATATTTGGACTGCTGTGAACAGTGTACAGTAAACATGGATGTGTAAGTATCCCTATAGTATGCTGGCATAGATTTCTTTGGACATAAGCCCAGGATTGCCTAGCTGGATTATATGGCAGTTCTATTTTCAGATTTTTGGGGAACCTGCCTATTGATTTCCAGAGTGACCAAACCAGCTCACACTCCCACCAGCAGTGACTAGGGTCCTCCTTCCCAGCCCCATTAACATTTGTTGTCATTTGTTCTCCTGATGACACTCATTCTGACTGGGCTGGGCAGTTTTAAAGAAGTTTGATTTTACATTCCTGTTGCTGGTTCCTAACAGCTCCCTCTGGGGAGGGGGTGAGAAGGTTCGGTGTCAATGACACAGATACCGGGAGTCAGGTGAAGGCAAACAGCAGACTCATTTATTCAATAATGGGGAAGGCCTCCTCGCAGCATGCAGGCTGTGTCCCAATCTGGTGACATTGTGTAGTCATTCCTCCTTAGCCAGGCATGATCAGAATCTGATAGAGCCTGTTGCTAGGCCCTCAGGCAGACTCCAGGTTGGCTCATAAGGAAGTACATTATGTGCAGGCCTTGACAACTGGTTTGAGCCAATTTCCTCAACCCTGTGGGCCTGTCCTACTATGTATTCCACTGATGGCTAAGGCTGTTGAACATTTTTTTTTTCATATTTTTATTGGCCATTTCTGCTTTTTTAGGAACCGTTTGCTCTATTCATTTGCTCATTTATTGGTTGGATGATTTGTGGCCACTTTATGTCAGAAAACTGTTTTGTAAGTTGAATGGAGTGGTTTTAGGGGTTTCATCAGTTCTAGTTTACATGTTTGTCCAGGTCGGCATTCCTGAGATCAACAATGCAGCCATTCTCACCCTGACAGTCAGCAGAGCAGGCAGGCAGCCATGGTGACATGGTAGTCTTTATTTGTTCAAGGGTGACTTCACAGTTACCACTTCATAAGAGTTGTGGGCTAGGTTTACAGCATTTTGAGCTTGGCTGCTTCTGATAATGTTTTCTAAAGGATTATACCATGATTTGGCATTGAAATCAACAATTATTTTGTTTCCATAAAGGCCAGAGGCTGAGCAGCAGGATACAAATTTGCTATCAATGAAGCAAATATTGCTTTTTGGAGGAATGGTGGTCATCCACATTTTCTTGCAGAGCAACCACTGAGTGTGTTTTTAGGAGCAAAATAAAAGATGATTCTCAAAAGTAGATGAAGCCGCGTTAGACTTTGTTACTGAGACTCATGTAGAATATTCTCCCCATCATCCTAAAAACAATGCACTGAAAGATAACATAAACAGCCTCTCTTCTAGGAGGATATGAGAGGAATTTTAAGCAATGGCTTGCACGACTGATACACATGCTGTTCTGGACTTGTATTCAGACGTTGTGTCATAGTTTAATTGGCCACAGTTTTTTTCCTGCATGGTACATGAAATAAAGTTGTATTTTGCAAATGATGATGTCTTGGACTTGATATGATTAGGGGTTAATTCACTTTTTTAAATTAAATAGCACCCTGAACAAGTAACTCATATAGCTGTTAAAAACATGACAGGTTTTGGACAACATACAAACACTTGCAAAGGAGATTTACTGTTGACTTCTAGATACTGCTCAAAACCATTAACCCCCAATGTACAGCATATCAGTATCTGCATCAAGATAATCCTGAGCAACTCTGAGTTTCCCCTCTCTTGCCACAGTGTCAAGGATGCAGCAGTGTCCTTTGAGCCTCCACAACACTCCCATAGACGCCTGTCTGGGGAGTATTTGATACTGGGAACTATTGATCTTACCATTATTGTTGCCAACCATGAACTAGAGAAATTACTTCTCTGGAATGAACACATTTTGAAAGACAGCAATAAGGTAAATCCATGGCAGGGAAATGTCTTACAAAACCAAGTATTGGACTTGCATCATCCCAAAAGTATGACCTATGGCATTACTGCTATATTCCATATGTATCTCAATTTATTATTTTTATAAAACACTCTAACTTTTAAACTCACCCCTCTGTGCATTCAAATGTGTGTGTGTGTGTGTGTGTGTGTGTGTGTGTGTGTGTGTGTATGTGTGTGTCTACGTGTGTGTGGTGTGGCGTGTGTGTAAATGCACACATGCCAAAACACATATGTAGAGGTCAGAAGACAATTTGCAGTCAGTTCTACCATGTGGGTTCTGGGAATTGAAATCAGGCTGTCAGGATCATCCACGGGTGTCTTTACCTGCTGACCCATCTCACCTGCTTCCAAGAACATCTCTTATAAAACAAAAACTGCTGACTTAGCATGTGGCTACCTAAACATTCTCAAATCTATATGCCTATGACACAACTACTCATATTAGCATTTCAAATGAGAATGCAGCCTCAGAAGTTAGAAACAACTTCAAGTGATTGAAATCAAAATGATGACATTTGTATATGGGTATCTAAGAGTAAAAACTGTCTCTCCACTACTGTGAGATAATCCTCTTGTACACTGTAAAGATTTGTCGCTCAAATTGGTTTAATAAAATGTTGACTAGACAGCAGCCAGGCAGGAAGTATAGGTAGGGTAGTCAAACTAAGAATGCTGGGAAGAGAAATGGCAGAGTCAGGGTTGTAAGCCAGATGCAGAGGAAGCAAGATGAGAATGTCATATTCAGAAAGGGTACCAAGCTACGTGGCTAAACATAGATAAGAATTACGGGTTAATTTAAGTGTAAGAGCTACTTAACAATAATCTTGAGCTACTGACCAAGCATTTATAATTTATATAAGCCACTGCGTGGTAATTTGGGAAGTGGCTGCCAGGTATTTGGGAGTTGCTGGCAGGACAGAAACTTCTGTTTACACTTCACATTAAGTTTATTAAATTCAGGAAAAAACAATCAGTCTGCCTCAGCAAACCTCATTTCCATCCTCATTCTCTCACACAGAATGCTTGACTCCAAACACAGGCAATTTCAACCATATCAAGAAACTCATCAACTGAGTGACTTCAAGTTCAGTTCAATTCTGACACCCTCTTCTTGGGCCCAGCTCCCTGGCCTGCTCCCAGGTGCACTTTAGTTGCTAAATAATAAGTCTAGTTTGTCCTCTGGCTTCTGAGCAGCTGTCTGTAAGCTGGAGATTCCCTTCTACGGTGTCTCAGAGAACTTATGAGAAACAGTTTATTTACCAGGTCATGAGTTTACCATAAAAGGATAGAACTCAGACTTGGCCAGACACACTGAGCACAACAAGGGTCATGAAGTTTCCACATGTCCTTCAGATCTGCTACATTCCCCACAATCTCCAGAGGGAGGTGCTCCAAAACCTTTGGCTTTGGGTTTCTATGGATAGTTCATCAGGTAGGCATGGCTGATTAAACCACTGGCTGTTGGTTGCTGACATCACCCTCAGCCCTTCTTGTTTCCCAGGTGGTTGGGAATGGGCCTGAAATTAGTCTTTTCAAAGTTACTACCTTTATAGGGATGGAGGTAAAATCCTGTTATCTTAATGGGAGTTAGCTATCATCTCTCAACTGATTTTCAGTAAGTTGGAATTTATAAACAAGCAACCTAGGTCTTAGAGTTTGATAATTTGAAATTTCAACATGTGACTCCATTTGGGGACTGCTTTTGTCATAGCTAACAACATAGCCATTCTAACTTGTTGGAGAAATGGTAAGTACATGTGAAGCAACGTGGACTGATTATATGGCCATGTAAAAAACCTCTTCACAGACCTTGTCATCAAACTGTTAGCATGAAGCTAACTACAGCATCTGCAGAGAGTAAACACTGGCCTAAGAGCTGAGGTGTGAATGAGGCACAGTTTTTGCTGTAAGAGGTGAAGACATAGGCAAACAGGTAAGATGTAGTATATGTGGACAGGGCAATGTATTGGGAAGCTACTTCTGTGTAACAAGTGGACTGAAAATGCACAGGATTAAAGGAGCAAGTGTTCATTTAGCTCCTAGGACTGTGAGGTCTGCAGATTAGGCAGCCCGTGCTCTGGGTGTAGTCCTGGACTCAGCTGGGAAGCCCTGGAGTCAGCTGGCCCAGGATGGCAGGAAAAGTCAGGGAAGGATTCCTAGAGAAAATGACAGCTGAGCTGGATTTACAAAACACCAACAGAATATCTGCAGGCAGACAAAGGAGAGAACTCACCGGGTGGAAGGGAAAAGCCAGAGCAAGGGTGAACGCTGACATACAGGTCAGCTAGTCTCTATGCACAGATTTACAGACGAGGTCTTGGATGGCAGAATGTTTGGAAATACAGGAAGCAACCACAGAAGGAGACTCAGGAAGGGAGCAGGGGTCAAGGCGGAAGGAGGGAGAGGAGGCTGAGGGCCAACTGTGTGTCCTTTACCACCTCCCATTAGCCAGTATTTGGCGCATGTCTGAACCTGGAGTGGAATGAAAACTCTTATTCCTGCAGAGAATAAACTGTTCGGTGCAAGCTAGGCAGGTGGTCCTGCACTGCTGGGTCCACCCCTGGAATCTGCTAGGAAAATGACAGTCCTAGGAAAAAACTCCTTTTACTGAGAATTTCTGTCCAAGTCAGTGCTGTTCCAGGTATAGCTTGGTTTTGTTTTTAATCTTGCTTTTCTTCAGTGTTTCTTTAGTTCTGCTCCTGGATCTGTTCCAACACACACTCACATGTCCAGTGAACAGGCTAACACATGTGACCGATTTTAAGGTCTAATGTGTACACTTCAGTGCACAGTGATCATTTTTTTTTTCTTCAATCAGCCTCAGTGTTTCTGTTGACATCCAATTCTATCTCAAGAAATTAGGGTTTCTTCTTTCATCTCAGCATGAACAATGGTTTGGGTTCTCTTTCACATGACTTTAAAATTCTGCATACCAAAAGGCTCACTTGGGCTATTGTACAAGCAATGTACAATGGATGTTTTGAAAGAACAGGCTTTTCTGGAAATTCCTACAGAGTATGCTAAGGCTACAAATGAAGTTCAAAGGAATTTGGTCAGAATCAATGGAATTGCCTCTTGGTTCAAGTGAAGGACTTGGAGGGAGGAATCAAACAAATCCACCTTCCTTTTAAATTGAAATGAAGAGAGGTTGGCAGGCAGCTAGGCAGAACCCCCAACAGGAAGGACGGCAGAATACAATAAATGGGAGTGGTGCTTGGGAACAAAAGTGAGAGATGCATCTTAAGCAGAAGGTGCGGGGGGCCATTCAGCTGTTCAGATATTTCACATCAGATCAGGAAAGAGAAGGGTCTTAGTCCCACTGCTAATTCTTATGAAACGAGGAGTCCCCAATGTGGAAAGAAATTGCTGTAAAACATTCCCACCTGTTTCCTTCTCATTCTTCAAAGTAATTCCTGATGACTTTGACATTATTTAAGACCCACCAATCGTATGCTCTCAGTAGAAACTCCCCACCCCACAGTTAAGTGTTTGATATACCCAAAGTTTTGAAAACAAAGCCTAACAGTGATAACAATGTCCTATAATTAATTAGCACAAAGGTTTCACTGTGCCTGGATGTCCTGATGGGGGCTGGACTGCTGCTTTTGAGGGCTAATGCCTACATGATGGCAGGTGTGACTTGTGGAAGCCTCACATTGCAAACACAAAATCAAACATGAATCCTCGTCCTTTTGCTCAAACACATTTTTTTTTTCCTTTTTCAATCCTTTGGAGTGGATATCAGGAGGCAAATACGGTGTACCATAATTAACACCCACTCACCAATAACATCCCACTTGGGTTGGTGTAAAGATAGGTCACGTACTTTTAATTTCTCACACGCATGTCAGTGGTAAACAGTCCCAGCATTCGTGTTAATGACACCATCTGGCGCGTCCCCTAACTGTGTAGCCTTCAGCTTCCAAACAAGATGTAATGTCAGCAACACATGAAACCCACTGACATTTACAGTAAGGAAATTTATTATCAGCCATTGGTTTCATATAAATGTGTTTGCATGACTGCCGTGGCTTTCTAGTCATCACCTTTGGCAGGCGGGCAAAGGTGCAATAAATAATGGATTTTAAGCCATGCATGTACTACCAAATCATTAAACATTTATCGCACAGGCACAATAGCATCTTGAACAACAGTTACCACTTGAAAAATTAATGCCACTTTTGAGGGTTGAATGGAAGCCATTCAGTCTAAGCGTTAACAATTTTTAATATGTTTCAGTATAGAATATAAGGATTTTCAAAATTTCTATTTTTTAGGTGAAACATAACTATGTATATGTAAATAGCTCTTTAAAATAATTTTCTCTCAAAGAACAATGACTTTATGCTCTATTGTTAAATAGTAAATACATTGTAACTGAAATGTTTTGTGAAAAAAAGTAATTGTCTAAACCTTTTTTCAACACCATAAATGGTAGAAGAAAGGTTCTTTGGGGATTAAATGGTACACTTCCCTTTAAAAACCTTAATGAATTCATCAGTTATGGTTGCAATTAAATGACTTTAATTTTGGATTAAGGAAATGAATATAAAGTCAAAAGCAACAAAATCCCTTGAGTATCAAGCTGCATTTGCCCCCAATCCTATTCCTTTAGAAATATGTCCCCAAGCATGCCGGTAATTTTCTTCTATATGTTGTCTTATGGGCATCCATTGCTTTAAGTTAATGAAAAACCTGCCGCTGGAAGGAGAGCAGTTACTGTCTCTTTGGAGGAGTTAGCAAAGAATAATAGTGTTTGATTGAAAGGAACAAAGAGAGGCATTGGTGGGAACTTGACTTGCTTGCCAGACATGGAACAAGGAAGGTGAGGACGTCAGAGCTGCCCTGTGGAAGTTCTTCCTTTGTCTGGTAAAGGTCGGATGCAAATTGTGCCATCCAGGGGTCACACTGAAGATGGGGCTCTAGAATGAAATCTCAACCCAATCTCAACATGTACAATTACCATCTAGAAAGAAGACATGAGGTAAGCCCGACTGTGCGTGTGAAGCATTGCCTGGGGGACCAAAGACAAGACAGATGACAGATGGACAGACAGACAGTTCTGGGTTCAAATAAAGAAATGACTTAGGAGATCTCTCTCCTGCCTTGTAAAAGCCTAAGTTTTGGGTGAGAATTATTACTTTAAAAGCCTGTATAATTCGATGGGACTGCAACTCATGGATTTTCCTCTCATTTTGCCCATCACACATCAGACATGCACCAGAAAAAGGGAGCAGGTGGGAACACTCTGAAAGGTAGACTCCCACCCCCAGAGGAAGTCAGGGAATGATGTTCTGGAAGCCCAGTAGGAAATTGGGATCTGTGTCCTGTTTCTGAATGAATTTCAAATTAGTGGAGAAAAATTTGAGACTTCCTGCCTCCACCTGGAATGGTGACTGTCATTTAAATGAAGCCAGGGCCTAGTCCCCTCTTCTTTCTCTGTCTTGGGGTGGAAATCCAAGATCTGGCCAAGACTATGTATCTGTATCCCTGGCTTCTGGTGCTGTTAGACAGCCTCTATAAGGAGTGTCCATCTTTTATTGGGCTGGAGGCAGGGTAGGAGTCATAGGAATTGGGACATCAATATGATCTCTCATAACCATACCTACCTACCAGTCTGCTGCTGGTTCCAAGGCATGAAGAAGATATTTAGAGTTGGGTGGCTACCATCCCCCCACAGCTGTCTTTAGTACTAAGGGGGGAGGTCTTCTCTGTGTAGCCAAGTAGTCTGAGTTCCATGCATGTACCCACAAGTCTCCATGACACAAAGAAACTTCTTCAAGGGTGAACTTTAGAGGCATTATGTAGAAGTTAATTTAGTCCACTGGGGCTCTTTGGCCTATTTTAAAATGGCATATACTGCTTAAGCCTTGCATTAAAACAAAAGTATTAAGTATGAGAATTTTTTTCCAAAGCAATTTTCTAACAAATGTTCCATAAGAGGCCACACACTCACCCTACCCTCCCATCTGTCACTAATTAATTTACAACTTTCCTAGACCTCTAGCTGTTCATGCTATATTTTCTGGAAATGACTATCGGGTCTATCCCAGTGGGAAAGAATCACACACAACACCAAGAAAGCTTCTGATGTGTCCTTCACAGTGGTACTGGCTCCCTAAATACTTTTAAAATCTGCTTTCTGCATAAGTGTGTGTGTGTGTGTGTGTGTGTGTGTGTGTGTGTGTGTGTGTGAGAGAGAGAGAGAGAGAGAGAGAGAGAGAGAGAGAGAGAGACAGACAGAGAGACAGAGAGACAGAGACAGAGACAGAGACAGACAGACAAACTATGAATCACACACCATCACAAAAACAACCCTTCTGAAGGGTGTTGGCGGGGGAGAACAGTTAACAATGAGGAGCAAGAAACAAAAAGCCATTCAGCAGATGCATGCCACTTTTCCCCTTCAGTGTGGACCAGTTTTTCTTGTTAATTATATCACCTATTCTTTCCTTATATTGATAATTACATAATTACACGAAACAGATGGTAACAGAATGCACCCAGATGGTGAGAATGTAAACAGGCTTACAAATTGCTTAGTCTTAGGCATATTAAAAAGAATTATTCAATAATACATAGATTTCTATACTCTGCACATCTGTCAAGTAGAGCCTTCAAAACGGCAGTTACATTGTCAATTTTCTTTTCTCCAGCAGATACAATATCCGCTCTAGGAATTCCTGGTCAGCCAATTGACATGGAGATAAGTTATTTATGATTTTCCAAGTATCTGGACACCTGAAAATTTAAATTCTTATCTGAGCCTTCTGGCTTTAATCCACCCCTGCCTACTGTTTAAAAAAAAAAAAAAAAGTTGCCCTTTCAAGGGGTGTTATGATCATATCTATACATCTGTATTTATAGGGGACTAGCTATACTTTGAGCAAGCCGTGGAGGGCTGAAAAGAATGATGAGGTTTGCTTTAAGAATGGATTAGAGGGGCCTGGAAACAGCTCAGTGGGTAAAGTGCATGCTATACAAACACAGCGACCTGGGTTTGAATCCCTAGAACCCATATAAAAAGTCAGACAAGGCAGAAGGTCCCTGTAATCCCAGGCCTGAGAGCCAGAGACAGGAGGATCCAAGGGGCTTGTGGCCAGCCAATCTGGCTGAATTGGCAAGCTCCAGGTTCAGTGAGAGGCTCTGTCTCAATAATAAGGTAGAGGGGTTAGAGAGATGGCTCAGAGGTTAGGAGCACTGACTATTCTTCCAGAGTGCCAGGGTTCAATTCCCAGGATCCACATAAAGCTCACAACTGCATGTAAAACCTCCAGTCCCAGGGGATCTGATGCTTTCTTCTGGCCTCTGTGGACATCAGGCATACACATGGTATACAGAGATACATGCAGAAAAAAAATACTCATATACATGAAAATAAATTTAAAAAATAAGGTGGGGAGAAATTGAGGAAGACAATGTAGATCTCTCTGGCTTCCAAGGCATGCAAACACATGTGCAAATGCATTTCCCCATGTACACACACACACACACACACACACACACACACACACACACACACCTCACAGACATACAAAACACACAGAGAAGATGGTGCATTGGAATTATTGCATCTGATAGGTTTTGTGAATGAAATTCTTGTAAAATAATCATGAAATCAAAGTCTAAAACATTGACATTGCATTTATGGGGTGTGTGGAAATGTGCCTGTGTGAGGGGTCAGCAGGAAGGACTGCATCTGTTTCTTCAAGCTACCACCCCTTATGTCTGCTCCAAGGATGTAGTTTCTTTTTAAGTGATGATTAGCAGAGGTGTGTGTATGTGTGTGTGGGGGGGGGGGCGGTAAGGGGGCTGGGGAGGAAGGGAGTAGGGGGCAGGGGGTTAGGGTGGTGGTGGAGGGGGGGTTGGGGGTGGTAGGGGTGGTGATGAAGTTGTTTGTTTGGTGTTTTCGTTTTGTTCTTTGGGACAGAGCCTCCCTTTGTAGGCCAGGCTGGAATCGAAGTAGTAACCTCCTTGCCTTGGCTTCCTGAATGTTAGGATTTTGGTGTTGCTTTACCACACAGTGTACCACAGAGATATTTTACCTGCTCCCACTTCCCTTGGCTATCCTCTTGATATACTTGGTGCTCCTGACATGCTGTATGAACAAACATATGTTTGTCTGTTTCCTGCTCACTTCCCCTACATGCCCTGGGTGGCAGAGATTTGCAAGATTTTTTTAGGGTCACATCACCAGCGCACAGGACAGGGCCCACCATCCAGTCAGCACATAACCAATAGTGACGAAATGAATGACATCAATGAATTTCCCAATTCTAAGCCTCCTATCTGGGCCACTGTGTAGGCAAAAGAGTCTGTGCAGACAAGACGTGTGGGACTCCAGTCAAAGTGAGCTGTGGGTAGCAGGTTGATGCAGGTTTTCCTCAGACATGAAGGGCAGATACAAACAAACAAACAAACAAACAACAACAACAACAAAAAACAGGCCATGGAGGCTCAGGGAGGGACAAACCCAGATGGCTTCTGGTGGAGTAACCTGGCTCGGGGAGAACTTGGATGAGGTTGGCAGTAGCAGGTCACAGAACTCCGCCCACTACACTCTGGGCAGTGATGACACAGAGATAGATGTGCCTTACAGGAAGGACACAAACACTCCTCAAAGGCCAAGGCTGGATGGTGACTGCTGTTTGTGTGTTGAGAGAGACAGAGAAAAAAGACAAAGCTCACAGGGAGCATATGACGACTTAGGGGCCCGAGTCTCTTTCGGAATTTGGAATCCAATGGAGTGGGTTCTATGAGGCAGGCCACCAAGGAAAAGAGGAAACAGGGAGATTTGTCCACTGCTGCTCTATCTCTTCATGTTTGGGGGAACCAGGCTCTCTATAGGCTGCTTAGAGAGGGTCAAGCTTCTTGGGTATCAGGCAGCACACACTTGTCATAGAACAGAACCCACAGATCATGGGAGGTACCTCGTGTGCTGAGAAGACAGTTGCCTAGAATCGAAAAGGCAATGGGAAACAGCAGGGTCATGAGCAGAGCCCTGTCATAGAGTGGAGCTAGCCACATGTAGTCCTTCAGTCTCTGGTCCTTGCTCTTTCCTTTGGGATGAACTAGGTGAGCCTGGGGCATGTATCTGTGTCTGTCTGCCCATCTTCTTGAGGACATGATAGGAGTGATGAGCCACTGAAGTCACAGAAGGGGTAGGGTAGGCACATAACCTTAGTTTTACTAAGAAGGGTACCCAAACACTCGGTGTATGGGGATTGGTCCTGTCTGTGTAGGAAACAACTATCCATCTATAGAATATAGGTCTGTGGAGCTATCACTACATGTCTATGATCTGCTCATTGATGACTTGTGATAGAAGATGCCTGATTCCATTTTGAAAGCAACCATTCACTCTGGCTCCATGGAAGCACCAGCCTAAGGATCAGTAAATAGTGATGGAAATGAGGGTGGGGTTGGTGAGTGGAACTTTGCTGAGGCTACCAGAGGGTGCTGCCTGCTGTGAGCTCCTGGGAAGCAGCTCCTTCTGGCTAAACACGCAATGGCTACCATGGTGATAATGTTAATGCACTAGATGACATGAAAAGGGAGTGGGGATCAAGCAGCCCAGGAAGTAGGAGCAATGGCAGAGTGTGTGCTTTCAGTTTATTACCCCAAGTTTCACTTGCATGGGTGTGGCTCATGTCTGCTGTGCTATGGCCAAGCCACGTTCAATAGTCCAACAAGTAGCAATAAAAACCCTTTATGGCTCCCATGCTGTTTCCATACGGTGTTTATTCTGTTCCCCTACCCGTTTCACGTGATCCCTTTTGTTTTCTCCTTCCTTAGGGTGGTTATAGTAACAATCATGCCATCCGTGATCTTAAGGAAACTATGGTCTGAGGCATGATTAAGGTTGTGATGAGAACTTCAGTTCTGAGAACCGTGGCAGCCTGATACTTGAACACTGAGAGCTTCAGCTGTGTCTCTAGTGAGGAGATGAGGAGACATCTGGTGGAAGGTGAGCCATGTTTCCTTATCCAGGTCCCCATAGGCACCCCTGGGTTGCACTTCCAAGGGCCCATTTAGCCTTCTGTATATGATGCTCAAATACTATTTTCCCTCAAGATTTGGTGAGCACGTCAATAATGATAATGTATAAACTCGGACTGCTTTTGTGGGAACCACTAACCTGCAGAAGACTTCTACTCCACCTGACCTCCATCCACTGTTTCCAGCTTCCAAGGGGTTTTTCAAGTACAATTTATTAACAAGCTAGAATGTGCAAAATTTCCATGAAACCCTAAAAATGAGATGTATTATACTTTAAAATAGATGTGTCTATGGACATAAAATCATTTGATTCTGAGTGGGGCACCCTTCGGGGACTGTTGAGTTAGAGGAAGATGGAAGACTTCCCAAGATGTACATCTGCCCTGAAAAATCTCTGTCCATCAATGAAAGAGAGCATTTTATGTACAGTGATGGTTTGCTTCGAAGTCAGGAATTACAAGCTTTCATTTTCAATCACAAAATGACTTTTCCTTTAAAAGATGGTAGCTTTACCTTTGATCTATTAATATCATTTTCTGCAATTTCTTCAAAAGAAATCCTCTCAAATGTGTTCCAATGCAATGAAGATGGACATAGTAACACTCTCAATAAAAAGGTCAGAAATACTCCTAAATTCCTAAGGAGGAAGAAACTGACAGGCTTTAAAAAACAATAATAATAAAACTGCCAGTTAAATGTTAAAGTGGGAGGGGCCTGGTAAAACGGAGGAGCCTCCTGGTCTCTGGCTTTAGCAGCAGGGCAGGGAGGCTGGCTGACCTTTGTATGGAAATCGAGTTTCTGTCATTACAGAAGACAAAACTGGACGTTTTATAGAATTATGATCATGTGTTGTGAGTTGAAGTGGCCCACGGAGCTTTAATGAGCTAAAATTGACCAGAAAAGTCACGGACTTGCCCACTTTGTGTCTGGGTATAGAAGAAAACCCAGACACAGTGAGTGCACTCACAGTCAACAGGGAACAAGATCAAGTGGCCTTGTGGTGGTCCCGCAGTCCTGAGGGCCCCTCCTCACTTCATTCCCCAGTCCCCTCACCTCAGGTTTCCTGCTCAAACTCGGGTGAAGGTGAGACAAGGTTACCGAAGCTTGGGGTGAAGACTCCCATGGAGGAAGCTGAGTTCCTTCATCATGGGTAGGATCAGTTCCTGCCAAAGGAGGACTGCCTGGTTGAATCAGACTACCAGGTGGTACAGGAAGACAGCCACAACATATCGAGGAAAAGTGGGTTTCAAAACACTGGGTCACCACATTCAACCAGGATTTTTATTCATTGAAAATGACTGAACCACACACATGAGCACATGTGCGTGTGTGCAAAGTTTGCAAAGGATCGTGGTGGAGGAGCATGAGCACATGTGTGTGCATACACATGTATACACACACACAGTGATGGTGGGGTGCACATTTGCAAAGGCTCGTGGTGGGAGAGCATGAACATGTACACATGTGGAAGCCACGTGTCAGCCTCGGATGTCAGCCTCTGGTACTACTTCACCTTGTTTTCTGAAACAGACTTTTTCCCACTAGAACCTGGGACTCAACAATCAGGCCTAGACTCCTGGGCCAGAGAACCTCCAGAAATCTGCCTCCACCTCCCTACTGCTGGGATCACAAGCACACCCTACCACACCTGGCTTGGGGGGGCAGGGGGGGGACTCTGAGGAGTGAATGTAGGTCCTCATACTTGCTTGCAAGCTCTTTACTGACTGAGCCATCTCCTCGGTCCCTAACACCACAGTATTTACAAAGGTGGCCTGTCTACAGAGAGGGTGAACATGGTGCTGGTTTTCCCTAGTGTTTTCCTACCATAAACCTGTACTGATTTTGTCATGGTATCTTATTTTTAATCGAGGAAGAATATATAACTTCTCTAGTCAGCATCCGTAGCTCTAATCACCCCCTTTGCCATTTTACTATACCAAGTATTTAAAATAGCCAGAGCCATGCCACCTGTGGGCACCACTGATCTTTTCCTCCTCAAAGGCAAACTCTAAAGAAGCCACCAGCTCCCACCCGAGAGCAAGGGACCACTGAAGCCTCTCTCAGCTGCGGCCTTCCATTGCTCCTTGGCAAGCAGCTGACGTGTCCCCAGGGACTCCTGGGACCTGTGTTCCTCATGCTAGCTCTGTGGGAAATAGGACGGCCCCTCCCACACTGTAGGGGCTGTGATAAGAACCCAATCAATATCCAGGAGTGCCTCCAGGGTGGGTTGGGGGCTCCTGTTGGAAAACTTAGCAACTATTTTTAAGGATAACACCACTACTGGGGATGGACCGGAACAAAGGGCTCATAGGCAGCTTAGAAACAGAGGTTATTTCTGTCTCCCTTTTGTGTTCGGATGGACATTTGCAGCCCAGTCTCCAAAAAAGAAAAACCTTCCTAAGTTGTCTTTGTCACTGAATTTTATCATAGCAACTGGGAAAATAACCAAGGCATCTGTGTGTGTGTGTGTGGGGGGGGAGGTGGTGTATACAGATCTACTTTCTGTTTCTTGAATTTATATTTATATCACAGTAAAGTTTGATTGGAGGGAGATTGTCTTGCACCCTTTATTGTACAAAATGAGGATAAGATTTGGCATTGGGTGATGACGCTACTGAGATACTGAAATCAATTTCACAATTTATTCTCATCATTTTGCTATTCTCTCACAGCCCAACTCCTAAATATCACCTAGCATTTGTCTGTTGTGCCGCTAGCTCCCCAGTAAACCACCAGGCACTCCCAGGACGGGCTGAGAACACTGCTGAGCTCCATTCAATATAAAGCTGAATCTTGGGAAGTTTGTAATATAACCACCATATGGGGTCATATTTTTCTTCTTTTTATAGCAGCTGCCAATGTACAACCCAAAGAGACTCACAGACACCCTCAATCTACTGGTGTCTCAAAACAGGCCTAGCGCAGCAACCTGTACCCAGATGCCTGATTCTCCCAGCCTCACTCAGCCAAAGTCAGGCTGGTACAGGATTCACACAAGGAACGGATACTGTCTAGAGGGGGCTCCTGGCAAGTTTGTGGGAATGTTTTGGTGAAGTGGCTGGTGTCAAAGATGTGAGGGATTTAAAAAGTTCAGTGTCAAGCTGTCTTCCTTCTCTGTGTGCAGTTTCCTAGAATGGTCATGATAAAGGATTTAGACGTTAGTTAATAAAGTCTACAAGTTATGGCTAAGCGAGAGAGTTAGGGCAACCAAGCAAGTGACCCCCACTCTGAAACACACAAACTCCTCTATGAAGAAGATGGTCACGGCAGGAAGTGCTCATGTGACAATTATACAGGATGATCATGCACGGCCTTTAGCCAGATCTCAGCAAACAGTAGGCACAGGCGGATGGTGGTTATCACTTTCTAAGAGAAAAGACTGGAGACGCTCATGAGGACAAACCGCCAGTTCACAAGCCATTCTGACGTCTGCAAGCACACACATACTATATTTAACCAGACAGTGTTAGGGAATTGGGAGAAATGGCATAGAAGGTTTGCTATTTGAGGAAAGGAAGGAGTCCACGGGGAAATTTATACAGATTTCTCTCCGACTCACAGAGGAAAGGGTTTACCACCGTTTGAAGCATGAGCATGTAGGAAGTGGCTGGGAACTGGGCTGAGAAAGCAACCTAGCCCCCAGCAGTGACTGAAAGGGGGTTAATCAGTACATGGATGGTGCTGAAAAATATGCGCTCACAATTTTAGAATCATCTTCCAAGAAGAGACTAGAGAACTGTGGATTTGGGTTTGTTTTAAAAAACCTACTCCACACTTCAACCACAACTACAACCAAGGGAAGGCTGACTACTGTCAGTGAATGTTAGCAGGTTTAAGGAAGGGACTGGGAAACAATTACACTGGAGGAAACCTAGCAGGTGCTGGGAGAATAATGCAATTTCCCGAGGCAGCATATGCCCAAGTGCAACAGGATCCAGTAACCGTCCATCAGATGGTCATTATAGCTGGACTGGGGAAGAACAGCCCAGATGAAAAGGGGCAATTCAAAGGGTACTGAATGCCAGCCAGTGACATCTTCCTGAGATCACATACCAGGAAAGGGCGGGTCGGGGTGGGGATGGGCCTGTTAGATACACTGTCATTTTTCCTTGTCGAAAGACAAGGGGAGATGTGGAGAAAACAAACACAGAGAATCCAAATGGAGGCCTCCAGAGAAGTCAGTCCAGATTTCAGCAGACTCATTAATACCCAGAGGGGGGAAAAAAAACCATCTCAGAGCTGATCACTCCACAAGTAAGCTTTCTCAGGAGGGGAAGGAGGTCATACATTCATTTTATGACCACCATAAATCAAGATGAAAAATAAAATAATTAGGATAGACCATTAAGAACTTCTGTGATTAATTTAAAAAAAAAAAAGCCAGTAAATCTTAAGGTGAATTTCTGGACTTTATCCTTATAAATAATTGTTATTTAAACACCAGAAGAGAAATCAGTACCCGGGACACAAAGTACAGCTATCAAAGGGATTCTAAAGACGTAAGTCCAACCCTAAAGAGAGTCCCAGCTCTTCCTGTCCTTCTCCCTCCCACACCTACCTCCATTAATACCTTAACTAAGGAGCAGGAACAGAGGAGATGGCTCTTACAGAGGACCTGGGTGCAGTTCCCCAGCACCCACATGGAGGCTCACAACTATTTGTAATTTCAGCTCCAGAGGATCCAGCGCTCTCTTCTGGCTTCTTTGGGTACTGCATGCATATGGTGCACAGACATACACGCAGGCAAAACGCCCAAACACATAAAAGAACTAAATTAAATAGAAAATAAATATACTGTAATATATACTGTAAATATACTGTCAACTTCCCCAAGAGTAGTGACAGTCAACTCAAAATCCCTCTAGGGTTCAGGCACGAGAGAAAAAAAAATGCTTCTCCATAGACCTCCAAAGAGAGAGAAAGGTAGCTTGCTCAAATCTTCAGTCTGTCTGCACAAGGAATTCAAGCAAATTTCGAGTATTTCTCAGGTTCACGGTACTCATGATGGTAAGATATGATGGCCCATTTAATAAAGTTTCCATGACAATAATTCAGAACATAAATGCATAGGCCAAGATGGCTCATTCAAACTGAATGAGAATCTTCCAGGCCTATTGTGTGGATTATGATCTTGACCAGGAAGCACCTTCTCTCTTCTCCATGAATTCCTACTGGTCAGTTGTAGGGATGTTATGGCGAATCTTGGGGACCAATTTCTGGAAGGTATGATGAAGACGAATACATTTAGATGCTTCCCTATGACCTGCTCTGAAGAGAGCTGTTCATCCCCAAACCAGGCAGTAGTTCTGTGCCTCAGGGTGGGGAGGGGAGGGCACACTGCCCTGCCATGCAGTGATGATTCTCAATCACAGCTGCCTTGTGCCAGATTCAAATTGGCAACCCACTGAGATGAAACTCGGTCTATCCCATTACTCATGCCTGGAGTGATCCACCCCCTTGAAGATCGGCTTCCTAGGTGAAAGCAAAGGACAGCCACTAAAAGATGCGCCAAGCAGGGTAAAAGGCATGAAAAGCAAGTGGCTGGAGACAGATGACACCAGTAGGATGTAGAAGCTGATGCATGTGGCAGGGGGACCTGGGACTTATAGGGAAAAGGGAATTCCGTGAGATTACTCTGCTCTGCATGGTTCAACCATGGTGATTCTATCGCTCATCTCAGGCAAGGGAAGTCGTCAGCCTACATTGAAATGACTCCCCAAACAACCACATTAGGTCCATCTTATCTCAGACAATTGTTTAAATTGTTGAACTTGTCTAAAATGTTTTTAAAAAGAGAAAACCAACTTTAGATGATACAAATCAGCACCTCAAGTTTTGAATAGTTAGGCCCATTCTATGTGGGTCATAATGTGGCTGATCCTTTGACTAAGACCTTCACATTTTCAAAATTGTTCCTCAAGTTTAGTGCAGTGGCTGTGTTGTTTGTGTGCAAAGGCCATTCACACTCTAGATAAGTGCTCTTCCACTGAGCTGGGTCCCCAGTCCAGACACTATTCACTGCTCTTGAAACCCTCACACCTCTTCATTTTAGGCAAAGCTGATGCTCTATCACCAGACACTGTACAGGCTACATGCCACCAACCCCTCAGTAAATCTTAATCTTACTAAACCACATGTCAAGATTGGATGTGGTCAGTAATGGTAGACGTTCTTCTCAGACGGTCAGAACTCACCAGCACTGTAAACACCACAGCACCACGCAGCAAGCAAACATCTGAACCATCATTTTTCTCACTGGCCCATTGAGGGCTTTTCTTCCTAGACCCCAGGTTTAAACTATCGCCTTCCACTGTGTCTCAACATGTGCCAGGTCTCTAGAAGGACAAGGAGTCACACATCCTGACATGAGCAGGGAAAAGGTTATTAAATGTAAGCAATGATTTCAAATCATGCCAACCTCAGAAATAATACTAGGACCATTTTGAATTGAACAAAATGTTTTCTCTCCACCTGGAGCTCCACCTCATCTCAGCATGGCCCAGTTCCAGAGGTTCCTAGAGGACAGGCAGGAGTGTCTTGCCTGCTTGAAACAACATGCTCATGCCCCATGCAACAGCTCTATGTGCCTCCCGACAGCTTGAACACCCCCACTCATTCCATGAAAGTACTGGCTGAAGTTACGGGAGCCCCACTAATGTAATGCAAAAGACCTTCTCTTGGCCCAGCCCTGTCTATGTGAAGGCATGTTAGCAATGGTGCAATGGTATATCAACTTTACCGGATCTGGTATACATGCTGCAAAGCATCGTCTGCTGAGATCATCCCTTCCCCACCCCTACATCTAATGAGAATTATGGAAGATGTTTCAGAGATGGATACAGCATGTAGCCGCTTTCTCTAGCCCTAAAATGCCCTCTTTGCACCTAGCAGGATGGCTGGTTCCAGGATGCCCCAATGCAACAGGCCCCCTGGTCCTCCAGGTGGGCCCCTGTATGTCTCACTTTTAGAGTGCAGTGGGCCCTGATACTAAGAATATGCCAGAGATTAAATAACTACCTGGTGTTCGCTTCAAGACGGTACTGGAGGAGGGGAAAGCAGGAAAGAAGAAGGAAGATACCAAATGGCCGAGAATAGAAAATCATTGTCTCCAGGTACTGTGCACATGGAGACTCTTAAGTGCTCTCTAACAGGCCCAGCACGGCAAACACGGAGTGGACAGGTCTTCCGTTCCCCTTCCCTCTCCCTTGCTAAACCACAGATTCCATTCCTAAAGGTCCATTCCCTTATTTGGCCACTTATGCCTAACTCTTTCTAAGGCTGATCAGCAAGGTCCAGCTATCCAACCCCAAGGTCCAGGAATCAGAATTCATTGTTTGGCTACAGTGACTAACATGTCCCATCAGGGCTTAACAATGCATCCTAACACAGACTTGCCCCTTTTCTCCTCAAAATCCACTCCTGCAGAGAGAGACACCTGCTGCTGTCTTTGTCCCATCCAGAGGCAGCCCCCCTACACACACATACAACATGTCCCCTCAGGGGTAATAAAATCTCCCTTTGTGCTGAGAATTTGGTGTCTGGGTGTGTTCTCTGCTGACTCAGAGGCCCCTTCAGATCTCTGTGCTCCTCAAGGTTTGCAAATTGTCATGTGTGAACTGGTTTATGAAGATCTCAGCACATGGAAACTTCGATACTAATTCAGCAGAGTAACTCTATGTCTGCAAAATCTAAGGGTAACATAACTGAACTTGGATTTCGTCTGCCTTTGCTTTTTAAATCTCATTTTTCCAGGAATTAATTTTGTGAAAACTATGACAGATTGAAATTTGAAAAAAAAAAAAAAAAACAGTAAGGGGAAGTTCTCTCATCACAGGAGATGGGGGTATGGGAGGTAGGAAACTATGTTCTATACGACTGTATCTGCTTATCACCTTCCATTATAAAAGGTTAAAAAATAAACGAAACCAAATTGCTGCTCATTTTCAGTCTCTCCTCAAATGTAGATATATAATTGTTAAAAAAAATATAAATTTTGTTATTTTATCAATATATGGATCCCGTCAGACTTAAAACAAACTCACTTCTGGAGAACTGATGCCTCTGGGCTGGGGTGGGCAGTCCCCACCCTGTGGGAAGCTGGGCTGTTGTTCCCTACTGTTCCCCCAACTCTGAGGAACACTCCTGGACTTAATGTTTGGATGTTTAAATTTCCACTTTCTGTTTTTAGCTTTCAGGAAGGACAAATTTTAGCCACTAAGGTATTTTGCTTTTAAACTCAAAGTACTCAGAACACTGGGAGAATACATGTTGGTCAAGTTAACATGATAATGTTTAAATTTAAATTTAAATTACAACAATAACAAAAAAATGTTAACATATATAAACATTCAAACACAGGTACCAGGCCCTTTTCTTGTCTGGTCATAAAGGCATTCCAAGGTTAGTTTGTTTTTTTTTTTTTTTTTTTTACCTCAAGTCAGGTAAAATAAACAAGCCTGTTACTCATTTTGACTTCCCACAGGAGTTTTTATGTGAGCATGTTTTTAAAACAAAAACAAAAAACAAAAAACAAACAAACACGAACTTAAGACCGAACATCTCCAACATGACATTTCTCTGGCGGCTTTGTCCTAACAGCAAGAAGACCACTGACTGACTTAAAAGGAATCGATTGAAGGGGTAATTCTTCTGAGGACAGGGAAAGAAGATAAAAATATGATGGGGGGTGCGGATGGCTCCAGGCCACTCATTTGTCCAAGCACCAGGGACAACACACAGGGTATCTATCCCTGCTATATCCTCTGAAGGAGGATGTGGCTACTGTTTTAGGCTTACTGTGAAATAACCACTTGAGGGCAAGGCTGCAGGAGCCCTTGCAGGGAGCTGCCTGTAAGGGTATGAGCGCCAGGTTCCCTGTAATTAAGAAGCAGCCTGCTCAGTGAAGACAGGGCTGCCACCCCATCTGCCAAGCCCGCGGGAGCTGGCACTGTGCCTCTCTGCCTGCCGCCCTGCTACCCACCTGATCCTTGGAGACCTCCTTTGATGGAGCGTTTATGCCAAGCTTTTCCAGAGGATAGACAATCTGTCGTCGTGGTCGCACGGGAACCAAGTAATGAAGGGCAGATGTCAGGGAGTGGGCGGCCGAGTTCTGAAGCTGAAAGACAGCAATCTCTATTTTAGAGGAGAGAATGTCAGAGGCACACAGCGCAGATGTCTGCATGCTGCTTGACAAATACAAAACTCTTCACTCGGCCAAGTCAGAGAGGGGAGGGAAAAAAATCAGCAAATAAACAAACATACTCTCCGAGCAGAGGAATGAATTGTAGATAATGCCTGACACTAATGAAGATAATTACGGGAGTAATTACATTACTATCTCTGTGGGAACGATAGATAAACAAGTGGTGTGGTTTATGGGATTTTTCAGCACAAGTCTTTCCCCCAGGAGAATATTCTTCTCCACAGTGATCGTGAATCAGCTGGATTTGACCCCATTAAGCTGTGTTATTCGAGTCCTGTTAACCTTTGTGCGTTGGGCACAAGCTGCTTTAACACACGTAGATAAAAATGCTGCCCAGGGGGCAACATAGCCCAGATGTGGAAGCACTCAGGCAATGTCACGTGGGCTTTTCTTAAAAAGTGAAATAAGGGTCTCAGAATGAAAGAATAAAACTGGAAAAGGAGGTCAGAGAAGAGGATCAAATGATTTGGGTTTGTATTATGACTAAGTTATGAACTGGATTTATGCTTGTTAAAATAGAAAATAAATAATTTGACAGTAGTGCTTTAAATATTCATTTTAAAGCTTGACAGGGAATGGTGACTCTCACATTTATGAAATCTTGGAAATTAAAAAAAAAAAATAACTCAGGGCCAAGAAACCACTTCACCCTTTGTCTTAGTGAAGGTTTCTACGGCTGCCACACAACACCAGGACCAAGAGCAAGTTGGGGAGGAAAGGGTGTATTTGCCTTACACTTCAGCATTGCTGTTCGTCACCTAAGAAAGTCAGGACAGGAACTCATGCAGGGCAGGAACCTGGAGACAGAAGCTGATGCAGAGGACACGGAGGGGTGCTGCTTACTGGCCTGCTTCATGTGGCTTGCTCAGCCCACCTTCTTATAGAACCCAGGGCCAGAAGCCCAGGGAGGCACCACCCACCATGGGCTGGGCTCTACCCCACTGATCACTAACTGAGAAGATGCCTTGCAGCTGGATCTCATGGAGGCCTTTCCTCAACTCAGGCTGATGACTCTAGCTCGTGTCAAGCTGGCACACAAAGCCAGCCAGTGTAACCCTCAAGTGTAAAACTGAGAGAAGGCAAACTGGCAACGAGGTGTCTTCTTAGTGATTAAAGTCCCAGAGAAAAACAAGTAAAGCAGAACGTTAGATGTGTCTTAATAAATACAATGGTCTGGGTAAGACTCATGTACTGTTTTAAAGTAGCCATGGGCATTGCTATGAGCTTCCAGAAGAGCTTTCTAGACTCTTTCACCATTGCACCTCATGCTCTAACTTCACACATTACTGAAAATCAGAACCCAGGAAACCCTGGCCAGAGTGTTGTTTTCCTGTCTGTGAATGTCAGTGGTTCTCAACCTCCCTAATGCTGTGACCCTTTAATACAGTTCCTCATACTGTGGTGACCCCAACCATAACATTATTTTTGTTGCTACTTCATAACTGTAATTTTACTACTGTTACGAATCACAATGTAAATATCTGATATGCAGGATATCTGATATTTGATTCCCCCGGGGGTCGTGACCCATGGGTTGAGAACCACTTGTTTTATGTGCTTGGGCAAGGTAAAGAGAACCGCTGCCATAGTGAGATACTGGCATCTCAACTTCACTACTGGAGAACTTGGGGCAGAATTTGGGAATTCTCACTCAAATGACTTGGGACAGCTTCTTACTCCTGTTTCACTCGTACATGTGTAAATCAGCCAACAGTGTGACTGAGGGAACCTGTTTCCAAATGTGTTTTGATGGCTTACAGGATGCATGCCCCTAACTCCATATTGTTTGGTAAGCAGACACAGGTGCAATGAAATGCCCAAGATATCTTTAGTATGGGTGCAAATGGACTTTGCTCTGACCTGGCACATCCAGGCAGCATGGTAAATAGAAACTAAGAATTTAATATCACACCTGGAAGGTCACACAGTTGGTATTCAGTCAAGCGCAAAGTGACGGAAATTGTTTGGGGCCAGGGTTTTCCTGAACAACTGTTATCTTCCATGTCATGAATCATATTGCTGTCCTGCTACATGTTACAGGAGAAACAAACACCACTGAAAACAAAACCTCACTGAAGCATGGTCCACACCCCATGAAGACTCCTTTCCACGGTTCTCTCCCTCCTTTCCCATAGGCATCCCTCCAGCTGGCTTTTGTTTCAGATGAGACCCTGGCATAACTATTGTAAGTGTATGTGCTAATGCACTTAGAGACTGTCTAAGAAATACTTTGGTAAGTAAGGGCATTTGAAAATTCCACTTAGTTCCTCATGGACACTGAGAAAAAAAAATGTGACAGTGTGTGGAATGTGGAATTGGCAGAATGTGGAAAAGCTTGAGGTCATGACCCAAAACTGAAGGGACAACTTCTACTCAGCCTGGTAGTTGAAACCCATTACCTTGAGAGTATGCACCAAGTTGGGGATCAATGTTAGTGACCTAGAGACCAGTTTTCAGGAAACAACCCCATGGGAATCTGGCCTAGATAGCACTTACTGGGGAACAAGCAGGTTATGGTACACAAGGAGGTGAAGGTGTCTGTATGTGTGTATCAGCAGCTCCTAGGAACTGAGGATACAGTTTGAGAAAGAAAAGGCAAAGGTACAGCCTGCATGGGAAGACGCACGCTCGTGAGCACTGAAGGAAGAGAAGAAGAGGATGTGGAGGGAGATGAGCTGGTATCTGGGGTGGATGTATATGGCATATGCACATTAGGTCTCTATTGCTGTGATACTCTCTGGAAGTATAACAAGTATTAGATGGAATTACATAGGTATACCCTATGGCAGAGTTCCACCAGAACTGTACATCTCTGCCTATTTTTATGGAAATGGTTATAAATTTTATTCAGAATGCAGTGTACAGAATACCAATTGTAAAGGAAGAAACTACTTTCTTCTACAGAGTTCTTTGTTTCCAAGAACATGATAGGATCATTTTGGCGTCACACCATGAGAAGTAGTGTGCTGTTCATGTCTGGTACAGCTAGATTTTCAGGTGCCATTCTGTCAATATAGAAAAACCAATAGATCTGTCTAATTACATTGGTTCTGGTTGGTTCAGAAACTGGAAGCCACCTGGACTTTTGCCACAGTGAGGCAAACGGCCTAATCAAATATGGCCAGTGGAGACTCAGATGCATGCTACAGTCAAAGTCATCCCTAGAAGAACAGATAAGATGCAGCACACACAGGATGCCACCATGCATACCTATGAGCAGGAGGGGACAGCCCACGCCAGCCTCTTACCTTGCTGTCCCTGGATTGTGGGTATACAGGGTAGTAGAGACATGACTTATAGCCTAAGCGAAGGATCTCCTTCAGGAAAAACTTGGTGTAGTGTCGGAAAATAGGGTTCAGGGCAAAATGGTGCAAGCGCCCATGCTCTTCCTGCTGGTGGTGGCTAAAGTAGATGAAGTCCTCGATGTTGTAATGAGATCGTATGAACTCTATATCCTAGAGAAGAGGAAGAAAAAGGATGGTCCAAACAAACTGCACGCATGCGCATTGTGATACATAAATCACTTAAGGTGGGGCTGGGGGATTGCTTGCATGGTAAAGGTCTTCTCATTCAAGCATGAGGACCTGAATTGATTCCCCAGAACCCATGCAAAACAAGTCTGGTGTGGTGGCAGGTACTTTAATCCCAGTGCTGGGGAGATGGAGACAGGAGGATTCCTGGAGCTCGCTCGCCTGCCAGCCTAGTTTACTCAGCAAATGGCATGCCAATGGGAGAACCTATCTCGAAAAACAAGGTGGACAGCTCCTGAGAAATAACACCCTAGGCTGTCCTTTTGCTTCTTCTCCATGCATGCACACACATATGCACCCCCACATACACACACAATTTTTAAAAACTGCTTCAAGCCCAATAGTGAGAAGTGTGTTTGTTTCTTCCACTCTTCACTATCCTGTCTCTAATGCTGGTTTCAGTAATGGGGGTTGAGCTGAGAGTCTTGCACATGTCTGGCAAGTCCTCTACCCCTGAGCTACATCTACCGCCCTTGGTTATTGAGACCAGTTCTCTCTAGGGAGCTCAAGCTCACCTTGAACTTACTATGTAACTAAGGCTAGCCTAGAACTGATGACCCCCCTGCCTCAGCCTCCCGGGTGCTGGGATTACAGGTTTACACACACTGCCATGCTTGGCTTACTAATTCTTTGAAAACAGAAAGTATGTGCTTGTTCTGGTGATCTGTCTGTGGAATAAGGCTAAATAGATTTGTTTTCATGTCTTTGGCTGCTGTCAACATGGCAAGCCTTGAGTGCCTGGTTAGGTTTGGCAAAGCGGTCTTGTCACATTTCTGGGCACAAGGAGCACCAGTGGGCCGGCACAAGTGACTGGGCACAGGTTGAGAGTCAGTAGAGAGGCTGCTAGTGTGGAAATGTCCCATCTCAGAGTTACACTGTTAGCACATGGCTGGGTTGTGAAGAGCAAGCCCCGGCAGGGCGTTCCTTACTCTGCTCCTGTGGTAGGTAAGAGATTTATGCAGTGGGAGGCAATTGAAGGGACTCAAGAGTGTTCACACGGAGAGGAAATCCTGGTCACACTGCTCCTATCTTCATGGGCCTTTGTCTCCTCACAGTACAGTAGAATCAAGGCTCAGGCATACTAACTGTGGACTGCTGCAGTCTGGCCTCCTTTGCCTCTCTAATGCACACCACTGAGAGCCACAGAGTCCAAATCCAAACATAGTATAAATAACAAGCACACCAAAGTAAAAATCAAACCAAATGTAGATGGAAAAACACAGCTTCAAGAACAGAGACTGGAGAATATGAAAAACTTGACTTAATCTATGGCCAGCAAGCTTGTAACAGCTATCAATCTGTATCCAAGCCTCCCCTCCCTAGCCCACCAGTGCCCAGCTTCTGTTCCAAAGTACAGCAGAAACGGGTTTGCAACCACCCAGCAAGTGGTGGCACCCCAGAGCAACTCTGGCAGCCTTTCAATCTTCATTGACCCTATAATGGCTTTTATAGCACAATACGTTAATTACCAAGGCTACATTGCTCATTATAAAATAAAAAGAGTGATACAGGGGGCTGAGAAATCACTGAAAAGGAAAGGGCAGGGAGCTAATAGAGGTCATTACTTCAAAACAGCAGATGGGCCACGTGCATCTAATCTTACTCTCATCCCAAGTCCCTTAAAATAACTAGAGCAGTTTTTATTTAGATATTTTAATTTAAATTTTCTAAAAAGAATAACAGGGTGGAAGAGAGGTAAAAATGTAAGGAAGTGCTACCTTGCACGGGAACTTTGCATGGCTTGGTTAAATCTTTTTACCTAGGTCCACACCAGGGTCCCTGCCTGCCTGTTGCTACGACATTCAACAGTACAAGTGGAAATCAGAGAATGGCTGCCCATCTCCCAGTTGGCCAGGTGGGCAGCCCTGCCAGCAGCAGCAGAGAGGAAGTGGAGAGCCACACCCATGCCGGCCACCCACACTGGCAATTCAATCTTTCATTCATGACGCAGACAGACTTGTGGAGAGCGCTTATATACAACCAGAGGAGAGAAAGAAGACTTGCAACAGTGAGGAAATAGGTAATTCAGAGGACAGAGGAGAATTTTGAAAAATCAATATAAGGCCCTTGTAGGTTCCCAAAAGAAATCTTGCCTATAACATAGTTGGATATCAAGAAGAAACTGCAAGTGGACAAGGGAAAGACATGGAAGTTAAACATAGGAACCCTTGAGAGAGAGATTCCAGAAGACCTGTATGGTATTGAAATGATTGGAGACTGAATTTGAAATTCAGAAAACTAATGTCAAGGAAATAACAAGTGATGAGTAAGAAATACATCTATTAGGGACTCCAGGTAAGATACTGCCTACTGCTCACTAACACTCAAAGCCCATCCAGCAACACTAGACTGCACTCCCTCCCCTGAGCTCCACAATAGGGTCCACAACACTAGCAGACTTATGGGAGGCCAGGCTGGTCCTACAAATCCCAAGAAAGATGCTGCCCACTGTCCACAAAACCCCTTTAAGCCTGCCCAACACCACCAGACTACATTCCATATCCTGGTCTACAACTTCAGAAGAAGACTTCCACTTTATCAGAGGCTGGATCTAGGGACCCCTTAGCCCCCCAAATCCCAGAGGGGACAATCTACTGGACCTGAAGACATTCTAGTCACTAGAACCCTTGGTCACTTAGATCATAACACCAGAGCAGAAAGAGATACCAAGGGGGAAAACACCCATCCAACAAAGACAAATGCAAGAATCAACACCTAGAACTACAACCATCCCAAATCCAGGTGCCTAAATGCCAGTGTAAGCATACAATCAACAACAGAAAAGGCAACATGGAATCACCAGAGCCCAGCTATCCTACAACAGCAAGACCTGAACAATCCAATACAGGTGAAGCACAAGAAAATGACCTTAAAATGACTTTATGATGATGATAGAGGACCTTAAAAAGATATGACTAAATCCCTTTAAAAACTTGAGGAAAAGACAAACAAAAATTGGAAGGAATCAATAATTCCCTAAAAGAAAGCCAAAAACAAACAAACAAACAAACAGGTGAAGGAAACTGTTCAAGACCTGAAAATGGAAATAGAAACAATAAAGAAAACACAAATGGAGGGAATCGTTGAAATGGAAAATCTGGATAAGCAAACAAGAACTATAGATGCAAGCATCACCAACACAATACAAGAGATGGAAGAGAGAAACTCAGACATTGAAGACATGATAGAGGAAATAGATTCATCAGTCAAAGAAAATGTTAAATCTAAAAAATTCCTAACACAAAACATCTAGGAACTCTGGGACAATATGAAAATACTAAACACAAGAGTAATAGGAGAAGAAACCCAGTTCAAAAACCCAGAGAATATATTTAACAAAATCATAGAAGAAAATTTTCCAAACCTAAAGAAGCACATGCTTATAAAGGTATAAGCAGCTTTCAGAACACCAAATAGATTGGATCAGAAAAGAAAATCCCCTCAACACATAATAAGCAAAACACTAAACATACAGGGAAAAGGCCAAGTAAAGGCAAACATATTAGAATCACACTCAATTTCTCAACAGAGACCCTAAAGTCCAAAAGGGCCTGGACAGATGGCTTGCAAACTCTAAGAGACCACAGATGCAGCCCATTGTATTATACCCAGCAAAACTTCAATCATCCTAGACAGAGCAAAGAAGATATTTCATGACAAAGTCAAATTTAAACAATACCTATCGACAAACCCAGTCCTACAGAAGGTACTAGAAGGAAAACTCCAATCCCAGGAAGTTAACTACACCCACAAAAAAACAGGCAATAAATAATCTCACACCAGCAAAACTCAAAGACGGGAAACACACACACACACACACACACACACACACACACACACACACACACACTCTAACAGCAACAACAACAAAATAATAGGAATTAACAATCATTGGTAATTAATATCCCTCAATATCAATGGACTCAATTTGCCAACCAAAAGACATGGGCTAACAGAATGGATACAAAAACAGGATCCATCATTCTGCTACATACAAGGAACATACCTCAACATCAAGATGGATATATTACCTCAGAGTAAAGGGTTGGAAAAAGATTTCCCAATCAAATGGACCTAAGAAATAAGCTGGTATAGCTATCCTAATACCTAACAAAATAGAATTACAACCAAAATTAATCAAAAGAGATGGAAAAGGGCATTTCATATTCAAAGGAAAAATCCACCAAGATGATATCTCAATCCTGAATATTATGCCCCAAATGTAATGGCACCCATATTTGTAAAAGAAACATTACTAAAGCTTAAATCACACATAGAACCCCACACAATAACAGTGGAAGACTTTAACACCCCACTCTCACCAATGCACAGATTGTGCAGACAGAAACTAAACAGAGAAATAACAAATTTAACAGACATTATGACTCAAATGGACCTACACAGAACATTTCACCCAAACACAAAAGAATATACCTTCTTCTTAGCATCTCATGGAACCTTCTCCAAAACTGACCATATATATATTCAGCCACAAAGGAAGTCTCAACAGATACCAAAAAAAATTGAAATAGCCTCCCGAATCTCACCAAACCTCCATGGATTAAAGCTGGATTTCAACAACATAAACAACAGAAAGCCTACAAACTCATGGAAACTGAACAACTCTCTACTGAGTTACCACTGGGTCAGGGAAGAAATAAAGAAAGAAGTAAAAGACTTCCTAGAATTCAATGAAAATGAATGCACAAAATACACAAACTAATGGGACACAATGAAAGCTGTGCTACGAGGAAAGTTCATAGCACTAAGTGCTTTCATGAAGAGTTTGGAGAGATCTCATATTAGTGACTTAACAGCACACCTGAGCACTCTAGAACAAAAAGAAACAAACATGCCTAAGAAGAGTAGACAGCAGGAAATAATCAAACTGAAGGCTAAAAACAATAAAATAGAAACAAAGAGAATACAACAAAATCAATGAAACAAAGAGTTGGTTCTTCAAGAAAATCAACAAAATAGATAAACTCTTATACACCAACTAAAAAGCAGGGGTAGAACATTCAAATAAACAAAACCAGAAATGAAAAGAGAGACATAACAACAGACTCCAAGGAAATACCAAGAATCATTAGATCATACTTCAAAAACTTGTACTTCACAAAATTGGAAAATCTAAAAGAAAAAACAAGTTTCTTGACAGATACCACTTACCAAAGTTGAATCAATACCAGATAAACAATTTAAATAGACCTATAACCCCTAAGGAAATAGAAGCAGTCATCAAAATCTCCCAACCAAATAAATCCCAGGACCAGATGATTTTTAACACAGAATTCTACCAGTCTTCCAAAGAAGAGTTAATACCAATACTCTTCAAATTGTTCCACAAAATAAAAGCAGATGTAACACTGCCAAATTTTTTCTATGAGGCCACAGTCACCTTGATTTCCAAACCACCCAGAGACTCAACAAAGAAAGAATTACAGACCAATTTCACTCATGAACATTGATGCAAAAATACTCAGTAAAATACTAGCAAACTGAATCCAAGAACACATCAAAAAGCTATCCACCATGACTAAGTAGGGTTTACCCCAGTGAAGCAGGGATGGTACAACATATGAAAATCTGTTAGTGTAATCCATCATATAAACATTCTGAAGGGAAAAAACACACAATTATCTCATTAAATGCTGAAAAAGCTTTTGACAAAATCCAACACTCCTTCATGATAAAAAGTATTGGAGAGATCATGGACATACCTAAACATAATAAAAAGCAATATACAGCAAGCAAATGGCCAACATCAAATTAAATGGAGAGGAATTCAAAGCAATTCCAAAAACAGGAATAAGACAAAGCTGTCCACTCTCTCCATATCTATTCAATATTGTACTTGAAGTTCTAGCTAGAGCAATAAGACAACTAGAGGAAATCAAGGGAATACAAATTGGAAAGGAAGAAGTCAAAGTATCATTATTCACAAATGATATGATAGTATACATAAGTGGCCTCCAAAACTCTACCAGAAAATTCCTACAGCTGATAAATACCTTTATTCAAGTGACTGAATACAAAATTAATTCAAAAGAATCAGTTGACCTCCTATATACAAACAATAAATGGGTTGAGAAAGAAATGAGAGACTCAACACCTTTTACAATAGCCTCAAATAACATGAAATATTTTGGTGTAACTCTAACCAAGAAAGTGAAAAGACCTTTATGACAAGAACTTCAAGTCTTTGAAGAAAGTACCGAAGAAGATATCAGAAGATGGAAAGATCTCCTATGCTCATGGATCAGCAGGATTAACATAGTTAAAATGGCTGTCTTACCAAAAGTAATCTGCAGATTCAATGAATCTACAATTCAATTCAGACTCAATCAGTTAAAATCCCAACACAATTCTTTACAGACCTTAAAAGAACAATACTTAACTTCATATGGAAAAACAAAAAATCCAGGATAGCTAAAACAATCCTGTACAATAAAAGAACTTTCAGAGGTATTACCAGCCCTGATTTCAAGCTCTACTACAGAGCTATAGTAATAGAAACCACATGGTATTGGCATAAATACAGACAGGTGAGATCGAATCAAAGACCCATATGTAAATCTACATAGCTATGAATACCTGATTTTCAACAAAGAAGTCAAAATTATACAATGGAAAAAAAGCACCTTCAACAAATGTTGCTGGTATAACTGGATATCGGCATGTAGAAGAATGCACAAAACTCAAGACCAAGTGGATCAAAGACCTCAACATAAAACCAAACACATTAGAAGAGAAGGTGGGAAATAATCTGGAACATATTGGCACAGGAGACAACTCCAGAACAGAACAGCAATAACATAGGCACCAAGATCAACAACTAGTAATGGGACCTCATGAAACTGAAAATTTTCTGTACAGCAAAGGACACTGCCAATAGGACAAAATGGCAGCCTACAGAATGGGAAAAGATCTTCACCAACCCCACATCTGAGAGAAGGCTGATCTCCAAAACATTTAAAGAACTCAAGAAACTAGACATCAAAAAACCAAATAATCCAATAATTTAAAAATGGGGTACAGAGCTTAACAGTAACTCAAATGGCTGAGAAACACTTAAAGATGTTTAACATTCATAGCCATCAGGGAAATGCAAATCAAAAGGACTTTGAGATTCCTTATACCTGTCATAATGGCTAAGATCAAAAACACAAGCAACAGCTCATGCTGGAGAGGATGTGGAATAAGGAGAACACTCTTCCACTGTTGGTGGGAGTGCAAACTTGTACAGCCACTTTGGAAGTCACCATGATGGTTCTCAGAAAACTGGGACTCAACCTACCGCAAGATCCAGCTACACCACTCTTGGGCATATACCCAAAGGATGCTCAATCATACCACAAGGACACATGCTCAACTATGTTCATAGCAGCTTTATTTGTAATAGCCAGAATCTGGAAACAACCTAGATATCCCTCAACCAAGGAATAGATAAAGAAAATGTGGTTCATTTGCACAATGGAGTATTACTCTGCTGTTTAAAAACAAGGACACCAGGAAAGTTGAAGGCAAATGGATGGAACTAGAAAAAAAATCATCCTGAATGAGGTAACTCAGACTGAGAAAGACAAATATGGTGTGTACTCACTCATAAGTGGATATTAGCTATAAAGTAAAGGTTAACCATACTACAATCCACAGACCCAGAGAGGCTAGGTAACAAGGAAGATTCATCCAGATCTCCCTGGGAAGAGAAAATAGATATTTTGTGAATGGGCTGAGGGCAGGTGGGGATGGGAACATGACTGATCAGGTTGCAGGGCATGGAGTGGGAGAGTACTGAAAAAGGGGGCATATTCAGGGTCAGGTAGAAATCTGGTGCAAGGGAATCTCACAGGAATCTACAAGGAAGACCCTGGCTTAGACTCCTAGCAACAGTGGATCTGTTGCCTGAACTGAACTGCTCCTGTGACCAGATTGGTGCTTAGCCCAGTTGTCATTAGAGAGGTGCCATCCAGCAACTGATGGAAACAGATGCAGACCCACAGCCAAATATTACACAGAGTTTGGGGAATCCCGCAGAAGAGGAAGAGAAAAGATTGTAGGAGCTGGAGGAGTCAAGGACACCACAAGAAAACTCACAGATTCAACTAACCTGGGCACACAGGGGCTCACAGAGACTGAACCGACAAGCAAGGAGCCTGCATGGGACTGTTTTGTAGAATATTATTTTAAGGTGTGTTACTTTTGTTGCATTTGTTTAACTCTGTGAAGCTGTGTTACTGTGCCTGTGTAAAACATCTGATGGTCTAATAAAAAACTGAATAGCCAATAGCAAGGCAGGAGAAAGGCTATGCAGGGTTGGCAGGCAGAGAGAATATATAGAGGGAGAAATCTGGAGTGAAGAAAAGAGATGAAGGAGTGAGAAGCAGCAGCAGCCAGAGAAAGAGGTGGACTCCAGGGGCCAGCCACCCAACTACACAACAAGCCAAAGGGTAAGCGTAAGATTTATAGAAGTAAAAGAATGGGAAAAGCTCAGAGGCAAAAGGTAGATGGGATAAGTTAAGGAAAGCTGGCAAGAAATAAGCCAAGCTAAGGCTGGGCATTTATTTTTTATACATATTTTTATTTTATAATTAATTTAATTTTACATATCAGCCACAGATTCCCCTGTCCTTCCTCCTCCCATCCCCCCAGTCTTCCCCCCCAATCTACCCCCCACTCCCACCTCCACCAAGGTATGGTCTCCCCTGGGGAGTTAGCCCAGCCTGGTAGATTCAGTAGTCCCCTCCTCCCTACACCAAGGCTGAGCAAAGTGTCTCAGCATAGACCCTAGGCTCCAAAATGCTAGCTCATGCACCAAGGACAGGTCCCTGTTCCACTGCCTGGGGGCCTCCCAAACAGTTCAAGCTAATCAAGTGTCTTACTTATCTAGAGGGCCCAGTCCAGTTCCATGGGGGCTCCTCAGCTATTGGTTCAAAGTTCGTGTGTTTCTACTAGTTTGGCTATTTGTCCTTGTGATTTTTACAATCATGGTTTCAATATCTCTTGCTTATATAATCCCTCCTCTCTCTCTCTCTCTCTCTCTGTCTCTCTCTCTCTCTCTCTCTCTGTCTCTCTCTCTCTCTCTCATCTGTCTGTCTCTCTCTCTCTCTGTCTCTCTCTGTCTCTCTCTCTCTCTGTCTCTCTCTGTCTCTCTCTCTCTCTGTCTCTCTCTCTCTCACCAATTGTACTCCTGGAGCTCCACCTGGGGCTTGGCCATGGATCTCTGCATCTACTTCCATCAGTCACTGGATGAGAGTTCTATCATGACAGTTAGGGTGTTCGGCCATCCAATCACCAGGGTAGGTCAGCTCAGGCACTCTCTCAACCATTGCCAGTAGTCTAGAGTGGAGGTATCTTTGTGGATTACTGAGGACCTCTCTAGCACTCTGCTTCTTCCTATTCCCATGAGGTCTTCATTTATCATAGTATCTCTTTCCTTGTTCTCCCACTTTGTTCCTGATCCAGCCGGGACCTCCTGTTCCCCTAAGCTCTCTTTCCCCCAACCCTTGCCCTCCATTACCCCCCACCCCCAGTTTGCTCATGTAGATCTCATTCATTTCTCTGCTGTTGGGCAATCCCTGGGTCTTTCTTAGGGTCCTCTTTACTAGGTAGCCTCCCTGGAGTTGTGAATTGCAGTCTGGTTATCCTTTGCTTTACATCTAGTATTCACTTATGAGCAAGTACATACCATGTTTGTCTTTCTGAGTCTGGGTTACTTCACTCAGGATGATATTTTCTAGTTCCATCCATTTGTCTCCAAACCTCATGATGTCATTGTTTTTCTCTGCTGAATAATACTCCATTGTGTATATGTACCACATTTTCTTTATCCATTCTTCAGTTGAAGGGCATCTAGGTTGTTTCCAGGTTCTGGCTATTACAAATAATGCTGCTATGAACATAATTGAGCATGTGTCCTTGTGGTATGATTGAGAATTCCTTGGGTATATGTCCAAGAGTGGTATAGCTGGGTCTTGAGGGAGGTTGATTCCCAATTTTCTAAGAAAGCACCATATTGATTTCCAAAGTGGCTGTACAAGCTTGCATTCCCACTAGAGTTCCCGTTGTCCCACATCCTCTCCAGCATAAGCTGTCTTCAGTGTTTTCGATCTTAGCCATTCTGAAGGGTGTAAGGTGGTATCTCAGAATTGTTTTGATTTGCATTTCCCTGATGATTAAGGATGTTGAGCAATTCCTTAAATGTCGTTCAGCCATTTGAGCTTCTTCTGTTGAGAATTCTCTATTTAGCTCTATAAGGCTAGGCATTTATAGTTAAGTATAAGCCTCTATGTTTTATTTATTTGAGATCAGGGTGGTGAGCCCCACAAAAGAGAAAAAACAACCAACAATAGGAATGACCTAGGCACTCTGCATATATGTTACAGCTATGTAGCTTGGCCCTCTTTTGGGACTCCTAACAGTGGAAGCAGGGGCTTCATTGGCTTTTGGGGCCCTACTCCTTATACTGGGTTGCCTTGCCCATCCTTAATACATGGGGAGGGGCTTAGTTTTACTGCAACTTGATATGCCATGCTTTGTTGATATCCATAGAAGACCTGCCCCCTTCTGAACAGAAACAAATAGAAACAAAGTGGATTTCCAGGTGGGAAGAGAGGAGGGGTGAAGAGAAGGGGTTGAGAGGAGGAAGGGGAAACTGTGGCTGGGATGTAAAACAAGCAAACAAACAAACCAATAAGAAATACATCTATTAGTCTACCCACCTGTTATTCCTACTACCAAGAGACACTGAAGGATCAATTGAAAAGATCCTGAACCCACCTGAAACAGAACTTCATAGTAACTAAAGAACATGGAGACAAAAAATAGTTTATAGAAGAATCCTTCCCCCAGAGACATTAAGTATTCCTTAATAAAACCTAAGGATTTCTACATTAAGCAAACAAAAAGCAACTATCCAAAACCAAAATAAAACATTTCTCCAAAAGCAAAACATATGGACAAAAACTCTCCACAAGACTCAAGAAAGATTAAAAGAATCCACCTCTACTTACAAAGGTATCTTAGTTAGGGTTTCTGTTGCTGCAACAACACATAATGACCAAAAAGCAAGTTGGCGAAGAAAGGGTTTATTCCGCTTACACTTCTAGATCATAGTCATCATTGGAGGAAACCAGGACAGGAACTTAAGCAGGGCCGTATCCTGGAGGCAGGAGCTGATGCAGAGGCCATGAAAGAGTGCTGCTTACTGGCTTGCACCATTGGCTTGCTCAGCCTGCTTTCTTATAGAACCCAGGACCACCTGCCCAGGGATGGTACCACCCATCATGACCTGGACCCTCCCCACTGATCACTAATTGAGAAAATGCCTTACAGCTGGATCTCATGGAGTTATTTCCTCAACTGAGGCTCCTTTCTCTGATGACTCTAGCTTGTGTCAAGCTGACACACAAAACCAGCCAATACAAAAAGATTAAGGATGGGGCTGTCCTCCAGTTAGATTTTATCAGTGACTCTGAATATTGGAGACAATGCCAGTTCAAACAAACATTCTAAGGGAAAATACTTTGAGAATTTTATACACTATCAGATGAGTATCCAATGTAAGGGTAGACTCAGAGACCTTGCTATGTGCCATCATCTAAAAAAGAAACTCAGACACACTGAATCAAAAAGAGAAATAAATGCAAGTAAGTATAAAGGAATAATTCTATCCAAACATCTCAGTAAACTCCAAAAACCTAATACCTATCACCTTCAATAATCAAAAAGTAGAAAAATTCCTTAATTTTGTATTTCCTTAAAACTTACAAATAATATATTAATGAAGAAAAATATAAAATTACCCATTAAAGTCAAGACAACTACAAAAGTAGGCTTTATCAGCAGTACCATTTAACATCACTCTCTCCATGCAATAAAATCAGAAAAAAAAAAAATCAGACATGAAGCGAGGCATAGTGGTCACATCTGAAATCTCAGCACTTGGGTGCAGAGTTCAAGCTCATCCTTGGCTACACAGCAAGCACGAAGCTTTAAGAGATGGGAAGAGTGAAGGGATAAGGATAGCCACCATACATGTTTTACTACAAATTCTCTCTCTCTCTCTCTCTCTCTCTCTCTCTCTCTCTCTCTCTCACACACACACACACACACACACACACACACACACACACACACACACACGGATAGGTGTAGTACATGCCTCTGTCCCTTGAATCTGATCATGGCTTCTGAGTGCTCTCTGCAATGGAATGGCCTGAAAGCGATGCTGGGGGCGTGGGAGGGGAGGTCACTTTTTAAACTTTAGAAGGGTAATTGGGTACAAGATAAAAATACATAACGCCATGGTCTTCCTATATTCTAAAATAAACATTTAGAATGTACAATAGGGGTATCTATGTATAGTACCAAGAAAAAATACATAGAAAAAAGTCATAAATGTCTTAGAGTATACTGGGGAAGGGTCACAGCAGGAGACATATGGTACATTCAAATTGGGATAATTGGAGGGAGGCTCAACAAAGGGAGTATTTACAGAGATGGGGGTGTGAGGAAATTAGCAGGGACTGTGAGATAGCAACTGCAAGCTATTAGTGGCCTCAGTGGGTGGTGTAGGTGGAAGACTGGTCACAAGAATCCACAAAGAGAACACGCTAGATAAAAGACCACATTGAAAAGGCCAGTGGGTCCGGTGTGATCTCAGTCAGATGTAGACACCCAAGTTTCACTGTTCTCCCTCCTCCTGTCAAGGCTTCCCAAGGCCAAACCCAACAGAAGGCCAAAGAGCAAGGGCATGGACTGCTGTCAGTTCAGTCAGGCTCACAGAACAGGAAGGCGGAGAAAGGTGGCCAGTAGGCCTGCAGGGTGGGTCAGTGTCTGACTGCATTAGTTCACTTCCATTACTATTAAAAAGCAACAACAACAACAACAAACTATTCAAGGTTGAGCACATTGTAAAAAGAAGTTTATCTGGTGTTTTGGAGATTGGAAGTGCACCATGTTGGTCTGGGCTCTGGTAAAGGCCTCCAGGCAGAGTGCCTGATGACATGAACAGGTGTGGTAGACAGAGTCACATGGTAAGATGGGAGAGGAGAGAAGGGGCCGTCTCACTCTTTCTATAACAATTCACTCTGACTAACCAACTGGGATGCCCATGAACTGCTCAATCTCTTTCATAGGTAGTACCCGCAAGGATCCATCAACTTCCCAATGACCTCTTAAAGTTCCCACCACTTAACACTGTCACACTGGGAAAAGCTTCCAAGTGTGGATCTTCAGGGGACATATTTAAATTGTCTCCAAACTGTACTGCTGACCCAAAAACATGCATGAGAAAAATTCCCCAAGAGACTGGAATTGAACAATATAGAAAGCTGGATCATGAGGAGGAAAATAAACTGCTTTTATAATCCACTCAGACATAGATAAATCATGCTAAGTATTAGAAGATTTACCTGAAGGGAGACATGTCCAAAAACCTTTAGAGAAAAAAGGGCAGCGATAGCTGATTGTGGTGAGAGACCTGTAATCCCAGAACTTGGGAGTGGGAGGCAGGAGGATCAGGAGTTCAAGATCACATTCGATTTCACGGCAAGATAGCAAATACATGAACTGTCTGAGCTACACGAGCGATCTGAGACCATATCTCAACAAAATAAGCCCAAAGAAGAGCAATTAAAGAAGCCTCTGATACTAGATATCAAACATGAAGTAAGGGCTGGAGAGATGGCTCAGTGGTTAAGAGCACGGGCTGCTCTTCCAGAAGACCCAGGTTCAACTCCCACCACCCACATGGTAGTTTACAACTGCCTGCAACTACAGTCCCCAGGGATCTGACACCCTCTTCTGGCCTCAGGGCACCAGGCATGAACATGATGAAAAGACATACATGCAGGCAAAATACCTATACGCATGAAATTTAAAAAATTAAAAAGTTATTTTAAAAAATATGATAATATAATGGGTATCAATAAATAAACCCATAGCATGGAATAGAAGGTAAGATGGACACAAGAATATAGAAAATTAATAAATGTAAAAGCAGTATTTTAAGTCAGCAGAAGAATGGACTATTAAGTCAAAAGGGTGCCTGAACTGGTCTACTCCAATAATCAGATTAGTGAAAACCCTAATTGTCATCATAGAGCCTTCATCTAGTAACTGATGGAAGCAGATGCAGAGGTCCACAGCTGGGCGCCAGGCTGAGCTCCAGGAGTCCAATCAATGAGAGAGAGGAGGATTCTTTGAACAAGGGACATCGAGATCATGATGGCAAAATGTACAGAGACAGCCAGCCAAACTAGTGGAAACCCATGTACTGTAGACCAATAGCTGTGGAGCCCCCATGGGACTGGACTAGGCCCTTTGGATAGGCGAAGCAGTTGTTTAGCTTGAACTGTTTAGGGGGCCTGCAGGTAGTGGGATCGGGATCCATCCCTGGCATATGAGCAGGCTTTTTGGAGCCTAGTGCCTATGGTGAGACACCTTGGGCAGCTTTGGTGCAGAGGGGAGGGGCTTGAACCTGCCTCAACTGAATGTACCAGGCTCTGCTGACTCCCCATGGGAGACCTTGCCTTGGAGGAGGTGGAAATGGGAGGTGGGTTGGAAGGGAAGGCTGGGGGATGGGAGTAGGGAGGAGAGGGGGATCTGTGGTTGGTATATAAAATGAAATTGCAAGAAATGAATAAAAGAAAAAAAGAATGGACTATTAAGTAATAAAAATGTATTGGAATAACTGCATTGGGAAAAATGTAAAATGGCATATTCACTTGACAATAGACACACACATGTAACTGAATGTAAAAGAAGGATGCTAGCAAAGATGAATTGCTTACAATAGTAGCAATCCTTTGGTTATTATTATTATTATTATTATTATTATTATTACTTTGATGGTGGGAGATTATTAGAATTTTAAGAATGAGAGTCTTTGCATGTTCTTTGTAGTATTCTAAGTGCGTGTGTGTGTGTGTGTGTGTGTGTGTGTGTGTGTGTGTGTGTGTGTGTGAGATTGTGCATGTGTTCTGTTTTCTTTGTTTTTTCATGACAGGGTATTACTATGTAGCTCTGACTGTCCTGGAACTCCCTCTGTAGACCAGGTTGGCCTTAAACTCACAGAAATCCACCTGCCTCTGCCATCCTAGTGCTGGGATTAAAGGTGGGCAAAACTCCAACTGACAATTCCAAACATTTTTAACTTAAAAAAAGAGAGATTCAAAAGGCTGCCAAGTGGGAGACAAGTTCATGCCCAAATACTTTAGGGACAGGATTCATTCATGTTAAGTAAAAGTAAAAAAAAACTTCAAAGAGGCACTGTGTGCTGGCTGATTCATGATATAAAAGTCACAATCAAGCAAGCCACAGTCACAATGAATGGCCACCTTGTAACTTACCATTTCTTTTCTGATCACTGCAATGCCAACTATTTGATTTGCAACTTCAGCTACAAACACCTGCAGAGCTGTCCCATCCTGCAAAGGTAAGGTGCGTTTTGTTAAGACCCTAGAAAGCATCACCAATAAGGTCTCTGAAATTAGTTGCTAGTGCATCCATGATTGTGAATCCAGCAGCCACATCTTCAATAACAGAAGCAACACCAACACTTACTGCCAGGTGCCAGGCTCACTGCTCACTGCATCTTCACCCCCATGCTCTAATGTGACAATTATTATTCCATCTGTTTTATTCACAAGATAACAAGGCGTAGGAAGCTAGGTAAGTGAGCTCATGAAGCATGAATCCACGATTCAAACCCTAGTCCCTTTTACACAGAACCCACTTCTACCCCAGTGCTTCCCAACTTTTATGACTTCAGGACATCTACTCAGTGAGGGCAACAAAGATTTCTATTGGAAATTAAAACTGAAAAGATATGAATTCACTTTTAAAATTTATTAGTAAAATGAAAATTTAAACTAGCTGTTTCATTTTAAAACAATAATGTTTTTATTTTATTTTTACATAAAATATATATTTACATAAAACAATTTATTGACATAAATCATATTTTTAACAAAAGAAACTTTGTGTTTTTCTAAACACAAATATTTAGAGTGGCACTGTTTTCTGTTTTTGCAAATCTCTTTAATCTGGCTTAGTAGACAGCTGGATCCTCACATCTGCTTCTGTAGTCAGTCTGGGGAAATATGTTGTTTTTGTTTAAATACATGAAAAATGTGATCTGTCTTCACAACACATAGTTAGAAAAGACATGTATCTAAGCATCTTTTCAGATAACTGTGGATATCCTTTGAGACTCCATGACTGGTAGTGCCTGAGGTTAGCTGCAATGTGTCATCTGAAAACCCTATCGATGAACATTGTATACATTTCTGCACTAAAGTCTGTTTTAACTGACTCTTACATGCATACTCACTTATGCTTTCATAAAACTACACAATGTTTAACTGGAAAATATTTATTCATCAACCTACACAGATTTCCCAAATATTGACCCATTTCATAACGTCACATTTGTGTCATCAGAAACACTGCTGTAAGCATTATGCAACTGTCAAGCTCATGATGGCAGATACTGATTTTCTTAGTTTCTATTTTCTTTCCTGATTAGATCTTATCACAGGGGGGCAAGTGATTCTTGTTATATCAGGTCGACAGACTCATGTTGTTACTTTTAAGGAAATGCTGGCTAAATACCTAAGTCCAAAAAAAAAAATTTTTTTTTCTTCAAGTGAAAATGGTATTTTATAAAGATAGAAGCTGGTTCAAGTGCATTTCATGCATCTGTAGAAGCATTTTCTCCTCAAACACCCAACATGCTTCAGGACACAGCAGATGCATGCCACCCATCCTGTCACGAAGAATGCTAAAATCCAATCTCAAGTATTAAGATTCGATAGAGTTAAAATGTTACTGTTTCGCCAAGGCTATTCTTTAATAGCCTCTAACTTACCCTTTTAATTTAAGGGGTGAGGTAACTTAGACCCACAGATAATTGTAAGAAATAACATAAAAATCTTTTTATAGGTTGTTCAGTATCCCCTAGATAGCGTTCTACAAAGCTGGAGCATGGTGAGAGCATGGGAAACTGACCCTGATCTGAGTACATTTGTGTGATCCTGTTACTTTATATAGGTTTGTGTCCCAATCTCCACAATAACATCTAACAATTCCAATACCACAAAAGAAATCTCTAGCCCCAACCTTGGCCTCTAACAGCAAATAATCCAGTCTCCAATTACAAATTTTGTCACTTTAAAACATACAAATGTATAATTATGAACTTCTGTATAAGTATTACATATGTACAGGTATGAATGTACACTCAAGTATGAATCTAAACATATAATTGCATAACCCTTGGGGACTAGCTCTTTGTTTCTCCCAGGATAACAATATGGAGGTTCATATAGGTTGATAACAACAGTTCATTCCTTTCACTGCTGAGTAATGCTCCATCGTATGGATCTGCCATAGCTTGCTTTCTTTTACTTTCTTTTTTATCAGCAAGAGTTTGTGCAGATGAATACCACATGGCTATCAGGATGCTCACTGTTTCTGCCTTGACTCCTCCAAGGTCTCGGCTGCTTCCCTCAACATGGCTCTGTACCTTCAGTGTTAAGTACAAGGCATTGACCAATAAAAAGGCATGTACTTTCCACTATTCTAAGAAAAGATTCACTTCAGTCTCATGCAAAAGTTTTAGTATCCTTATATTGTGTAATTCATTTTATTTGTATGCACGTTTTGACTACATTTATGTTTGTGCCCCACATGCATGCCTGATGCCTGTGGAGGTCAGAAGAGGGTGTTGCATCTTCTCGAAATGAAGTTACAGGTGGTTTTGAGCCATCATGTGGGTGCTGGGAACTGAACCTGGTCTCTGGAAGGCAATGAGTGCTCTTAACTGCTGAACCATCTCTCCAGCCTGTCACTAACATTTCTGTCTCAGAGAACACTCCCTTCAGTGAAGGGAAACTTTATTTTGATTTTATACCTTTATAATAGTATGCCTTTATGGTGGCATCACATTTAGGTGATGTAAATATCAACTTTAAAACTTTAAAAGGTTTGTTTTACTTATTTTAAAAAAGAACATTATTTCCTGTTTTTCCAAATGACTGGGCAGCAAAATGAAGAAATTGTGTGTTATATTCATGTGATGAAATAATTTTGTCATAATACAAACAAATCTCACAAGCATATTGCTGAGGAAAGGCACTCCACACCAGGAAAGAAAACTGTATGATTTTCTTTCCATGAAGCTCAAAAAGAGGTATAACTAATTTCTGATTTTAGAAGCAAAAGTATTGACCTGAGACAAAGTTTCTGAATGGAGGTATGAGGTGACCAAGTGACAAGAGAGAGCAGTCTCTTTCTGGAAACAGGCCCTACTGACACAGTGTGTTTCAATTGTAATCTACTAAAATGTTGCTTGGTCATAGTTTGATACAATTTTTTCAAAATCAAGCATATTAGAGAGGTTACAGCATGCATCTCCAACCTTTTGGCTAATTAAATGTCTAGTGAAGTCCACTGGCAGTGTTCTTAAGGCCTTGGTGTTAGCATGTAAAGGTTAGCATGTAGACTGACACCAGCCTCACTCAGGGTTACTATGGAGACCAACACCAGCCTGTTGTTTTCTACAGCTCACGAATAGGTTATTATGCTAGAGAAGACCAAAGATTGACCACAGAGGATCATTCTTCTATCTACTCCTTGAAACCTCAAGCCAGTTCAACAAAAGGTCCTGGCTAGTTTTACCATCTAACATAATTAAATGGAGCTCCACTAACTGAAGTCTGGCACTCATTGCTACTGGGGTGAACATCGGATACCATGGGTTCCTGAACTGTCCTTACATGATGACAGCCAGATCTGCCAACTCCACACCCCATTTCTGCTGCTCCCCCAACAGGACTCTCCAAGTGATGCTCCTAGAAGCTTCAGGCCTGAATCTTCATGGGTCATCATGGTCCCGTAGGACCAGGAAAATGAGGCTCCAGCAGCCACCAGCAGTACTTACAGGGTCTCTGCAAGCCTCGTTGTACTGGGCAAAATCATCCAGTATCTTCCTACTCAGTACGAGGGTGCTGACAAGATTTTCAACACCAGCAGTATCCACAAAATTGGCTAATCTTATCTTAATGGACCTGGACAAGAACAGAAATAGGTTCTTGGTTACAGTACTAAAGTAATATCACACTTCTGTAAGGTAATATCTGGCAATGTATATCTATGTAACATTGAGGTGATTGATTATAAAAATAACTCTCTTCATTCTAGAGTACATAAACATATACAAAAAATACAAAGAATAAGATAAAAACATCACTGATATTATAAGCCAATGACAACACAGTTACATTTTAAGTATATATAATTTAAATGCATACAATTTAATGCATATAATTTAAAATGTTCAGCATACTTTATTCCCCATTTCATACAGAGAGCTAAAATCCCTCTCCTAAATTTTTAAAAAATTGTAAAATGTAAAATATGATTACATCATTTCCCCCTTTCTTTTCCTCCCTCCCACCTATTCCATGTACCTCCAGACACACTTGCCCACTCTCAAATTCACAGCCTCCTTTTTTGTTATTATTATGCATTATAAATGCATAGGTATGTAAATAGCCTGTAGAGTCCATTTAGTGTTGTTTGTATGTGTACGACTTTAGGGATGACTATTTGGAATTGTATAACCATTTATGGGGCTCATCCCTGGGAGAGGCCAATTCTCTCTTCTCATGGCCATTAGCCACCTGTAGCTCTTGTCTAAGGATGAGACCCTTTGAGATTTCCCCCTTCCACAATAGCCTGACTATCAGTGTCTTATTTAAGCAGCCATATTGTTGAGGTCCATGGATATAGCTTCCCTGTCATTTCTAGGAGACATATTCTCACAGCAGGCTTCCTGGCCCTTTGGCTCTTACAATCTCCCAAACTTTTAAAAAATGTTTTATAGTGGAGAAATTACAATGACTGGGGTTGGCTTCATGTGTATAGAGCAGCCCAAAGTTGCATGTAGTAAAGGGCCTCATCCTTGGAGTTTAATTCTCTGAGGTCAACATCTTAGAAAGCTCAAAATTTTCATCTGTAATTTTGTGTCTTTAAGAGAAGTTTAGTGAGACAAAAGAGCATGTCTAGGGGTTCGGAGCCATGGCTTATACTTGATTCTCAGTTCCTTCTGTCGGTTCATTGATGAGTCTCCTCCTACCTGTCCCTTGCATCACCACCCCTTCCTCACAGTGCCTCTCTCTGTAAATAGTGACAACGGGGACATTACCTTGGACATTAAATGGAGAATCATGTGAAGGGTGCCACAAAGATGGGGTTAAAACCACCTTCTACCTGAAGGGGAGTATGGGGCATAGACAAGGAAAAAGTTGAGGATTTGTGGAGTCTCTGTTCATAGCAATGGGGTGGCTGTTCCCTCCCTTGGTAAGTAGAGCCATGATGTATATAGCTGGTGATCTTACCCATGCTGCTCACACATTTTTAGTATATCCTGAAATAGAGGCTTCAAGCCCCTTTGGGATGAATGTACCAAGGATTCTAGCAGTCATCTCACAGAAAGAGATTTTCTTTTCCACGTCAAGCCAAAAGTACCATATTTCCATTTTGTAAATGGGTCCGTGTGGTATATAGATGACCTGACATCACTTTCTCTCTACACATCAGTTTTATTACTAACTAGAACAATGTTACTCCTCTTAATAAATGATTCTAACCTAGTTAACTCTTAATTATGGTGAATATCTGTGCTTAAATTGTAATGCATGATTACAATTATAAACAAAATTGTTTTATTTGCAAGGATGTATATGTATACAATTAACAGGCTAAAACCCGATCAATTAATTTTACCTGAATAATAATTATAAGCAATCTTTAAGACAAAGATGAAAACCTGGTTCTGATATGGACAGTTTGCACAAAAAAATCTAGTTCTGAAAGATTAAAGGTGTAAATGTTAAAAACAAGACCAAACATGTCAGGGAAATAGAAGAAATGAAAACAAATGTCTTAAAAATGTCCATAACACCCCAAAGGAAAACCTAATTGTCTATCAACTAATAGATACATAGAACATGGCTTATGTATACAATGGAACCATTCAGCCACAGAAGGAAATGAAGTGGTATGTTACATGTGACAAAAGTCACGTGTAAAATACCACAGTGCACTGTGCTATTCCATTTCTATGAAATGTCCAGAACAGACAAACTTACAGAGGGAGAAAGGAGACAGCTGGCTGTGGGGACAAGGTAACCAACTGACTCTTCAATGGGCATGGGTAGGCTTAGAGATGACAAAAAAAGGTTTTGAGACTAGATAGAGGTGATGAGTGCACATCATTATATATCTACTAGGAACCACTGAATTATACAATTAAGTGGGAATATTAGGTTATATTAATTATATCTCAATAAGCTATTATTATATTTCTATAGTCTGTGCATATATGCATAAACTAGCAAAGAAAGTTGAAAAGAGAATGGCAATGGTAACTAACAGTCAAACTAAACTCGTGTGGTTCCATAACTAGCAGATGAATTAGCACTTAAGGCTGAAGTCACAATGAGAAAAAAAAAAAAAAAAACAACTTTATTTGATAAAGTAAAATCTCAACAGAGGGAACAATATTAAATCACCAAGTTTCAGATTCCTAAAGGGAAAATTAATAGAAATTGATGTGAAATACTATACAAATTTGGGAAAGCTTAATCTGAAGGATGTTGCTGCCTCAACATGAACACACTTGGCGTCAATGGCCCCTTTCTCATCAGAGTGGGTGGCAGCTCCACATTCCATAGTTGAGGCTCAAACCACCAGCTACCACTGCTCCAAAGTTGGGATGTTACAACAGCAACATCGTATGTCTCCATGTGCTCACCTTAGCTTCCCCAGTCCAACCTCAACTAAACTGCCAGAGTGATGCCTAAAAATAATGAGTCACAGCATGTGACTCTGCAACATTAATCCCAGCAACAGAGGAGTTCACGAACTTTCATGCCCATGGCCCTTCCCAGAATACTGTTTATAAGTGTATAAAACCAGATACAGGGAATTACAATAGGTGAACTTAAGAAGGTGTATTAAGCGGTGGTCTACTGATCACTATGATTGTGTACCCTGGTGTGCATAAGTAATGGGTGACAACTGCAGATCTCTGGAGCTGCAGTGTTGGAGGAAAACGAGGAAGCAGCAGGGGCTGATGACATTGCTGTGGTTTGTTGCCTTCTTTCACAATGGAAGGAGATGCTAAATTTCAAGTACAGCTTTGTGAAAGTCAAGGACGTGGTTTTTTAACTAAATTCAGACCCTGGATAAGAACATCAGTCATCTCTCCCACCGCACTGCGTGACAAGCACAGTCACAGAGTGGCTTTAAGGACCCTGTGACCAGTCTCCTCTCCTGTGCCTTTTCTTCCCAATCTCTCCGGCTCTCTCACCTCTAATCCATCTCCAAATTGTGGGCTTCTTTCTTTCCCTGCCTCACCTTTCAGACCCCATGCTAGTCCCCAAAGTCAGTCAACGTGCGCCCTCATCATTTCTCACCTGAAACCCTCAGCTCTCAGCCCAGTGACTCTCCAGACCTACCTGGATATCAACCGTGTAACACACTTTACTGTATGCACTGTGCCTCCTGACTCTGGTCCCTCACACTTCCTGTCCTGGTTCTCTCTTTGCAATTCTTCCCGTCTGTTTGTTTTGTGTCCACCCCACTTCCCCAGCTATTAGAATAAGAGTTCAAAGACAGCCCAATGGCTAGAACAGCTCCTGATGGACAGCGGCTGTCAAGGGAGTGAATTATATAGCCTGTGTGGAAACAGAGCTTTTCGTGCTTACAGCATGTCTTTCTATGATAAGTGCTACAGTTGAGTTATAAAGCGTGTGGCAGAGACCAGGACAGTAAATGAATATGAACACTGTCTTAGTTAGGGTTTCTATTGCTGTGATGAAACACCATGACCAGAAGCAACGCCGAGAAGAAAAGGTTGATTTGTCATAGGCTTCCATGTCACTGCTCATCACTGAAAGAAGTTGAGCTCATGACAGGAGCTCAACCAGGGCAAGAACGTGGAGACAAGAGCTTGTTCAGAGGCCATGGAGGAATGCTGCTTGCTGGCTTGTTCCTTATGGCTTACACAGGATCACCAGCCTAGGAGTAGAACAACGCAAAGTGGCCTAGGCCCAACACAGGCTTGCTAGCATCCTGATCTTAGAGAGGCATTTTCTCAATTGACTCTCCCTCCTCTCTGATGAATCTAGCCTGAGTCCAGTCATCATAAACCTGGTCAGCACAAATGCCTTCCTCCAATCTGATAGCTCAGACCACACCATGGTTGACTTGGAAAACCAGGGTTTCTCCTAGCCCACACTGACACTGAGTAAGTGTTCAGTGGGACTTGAGTTGTTTTCCTAAGTGTCACAAAACACAAACATCATTTCTCTCCTCTGTCCACAGAAATCTGATCAGGTGACACAGCCCTGTTGTATTACACCAAGAAGCTCACAAGTCTGTTATTTATATTCAGCAAAGAGGCACACTTGAAAATTTTTATATGTTCCTAGAATTTCAGCAGGAGGAGGAATGGGCAATAGCAGCCACCACCTAAAGCTTCCCTGCCTGACACAAGACTCTCCAGTTACTTGAAATGTGGCTATTCACCTTTTACAGGTGCTGTAACTGCGTTTTTATGCACTAGCACAAACAAGACTACAAAACAGCTCAATGCTTTCACACAAATTAAAACAAAGTTTTGTCTATAACACGTTATATGACAAATACTGAGATTTAGTTTTACATAGCTTAAATGTATACATCAATGTGTCTATTAGAAAATTTAAATTATAGATATAATCACAGTACATTTTTCATGGATGGAGCTGTTCCATATGCCTATATTTATTTCTGAGAGCGTGTGTGTGTGTGTGTGTGTGTGTGTGTGTGTGTGTGTGTGTGTGTGTGTGTAAACACATGCACAAGTTCAAGTACATGCAGAGGCCAAATGACATTCTTGGGTATTATCCTCAGGAACGTGATTTACCTCCTTCGAGACTAGGTCTCTTACTGATAAAGAGTTCACCAATTAGGTTAATCGGGCTGGCCATTGAGTCTTAAATACTGCTGTCTCCGTCTTCCTGGTGCTGAGATCATTTGGCTTGGGTTCTGGGGAGTTAACCCAAGTTCTCATGTTTGTGTCATGTGGTGAGCACTTTAGTGACTGCTCTCTCTTTCCAGGGCCCCTGAGAGCTATTTTACAAAAGGTTTTAACTCAGGAAGAGGAGGAGGAGAAGGGGAGGGGGTGCAGAGTACTAGTACACATCTGTACTCAGAAGGCTGAGGTTGGAAGATTGAGAGTTCCAGACCAGTGTAAGCTAGTAATGAGACCCTATCTCAAAACAAAACAGTAAGCAAAGATAGACTTAATGCACAGGAGACTCTGCATTGCTTCTGCCTCTGGTTCTAGCAATAGCAGGTGGCTTGTGTGGTTTGGCTTTAACTGGAAGGAGATGAGAGGACCACAATTGGCAGACAGGAAATATAAATGTGGCAGAGGTGCATGTCCTAATTGCTTCTATATAAAAATTGATGGGAACATTTAGAAAACATAGAAAATGAAAAAACTCCCAATTAAAATGTATTTGCTTAAATTATTAAATTGACATTACTAAGAATGGTTCATTCATTCAACCAGTCACAAATGGCTCTCAAACATCTGAAGTGTTCCCATGGTGTCCAGGTGATGGGAACTCAATGTGGGAACAAGTTAGCCCGTAATTTCTGCTCTCATCAGACTGACCCTGTCTTGATTCCAGCACCACAATTTGAGAAATAACCCAAAAAGTCCTTGAAAACTTATCAGTGCATGGACCATGAATGTGGAGGTCTTTATGTCTTAGCTATAGAAAGACCCTAATGGATCACAGATTATGGAAGTCTTTATGCTTTAGCTATGGAAAGCCCCTGGGAAAATCAGGTTACTTCAAAACAACTCTTACACATGCTTAGGGAGAAAGGGGAGAAATGAAAAGGGGGGAGAGCAAAAGGAGGGAAAGGGAAGGGAGGATGCTTAACATTTTATATCAGTATGTACAATCATGATATATCTGATGTACCACATACATTCTCCAAAAGGAGATAGTATGTGTTGTCCAGTTACCTATCTTGATTCCTTGCCATCTTCTTAAATAAATCATAAAGAGGAAGAATATTCACTGTCTGTTAAGATGACATTAAAACTGTGTATAAAACAAGCTTTGAATCTATTGATTCATTCTATTCTAGTCTATCAATTTACTGATATTAAAAAAAAAACCTCAAAATCCACTCTGCTATCTACACATCCACCTTTAGGCATGGCAGGGCTTCAGAAGACAGCAGTTCATTGGATATAGCTAAGTGTCATTCTACTTTCATCTCTGCCAAGCTCCTAGAACCTTCTCTTTCTCATTATGACCACTGTCGGGGGCCTATTCTTTCAGTCCAGGCATGTATAAGTTGGAAGGAAACACTCCAGTTGTTCTATTCTATTTCTGCCTTACATGACCTTCCCAGAGACAACTGCACACTTGGTGACCATAATGACCCAACTATTCTTTTCTTCAGGGCTCAAGCATACTTCTTAGGCATCCTGAATCAAAGTGAGGGATTAGCGGTGCTTTTCCTTATCTATGCACAAGGCTCTCCGTGTCACCAAAAAAAGCAAGTTCTCTTGAGAAATCTTTTCCTAGCCCTTCCCTTCTCCAAGCCAGCTATCTTATGCACCTTTTCTCTCTGGTATACTTGAATGCCCAAACTTGTGAACTCTCAGAGTCCATGAAAAAAGGATGAAGCCCTTGCCAACTAGTCCCTCCTTGGGTATTACAAGTTTTTCAGTCTTGGTAACTGCTTCACCACAAGATGTTCTAGTCATCTCCTTAACAACAACAATAACAACAACAACAAAAGCAAAGTGATTCTGCCCTTAAAGGTCAGAATTTGAGGTATCCAGTCTGACTATACACATAGTAAAATAAAAAATGATGAATGAAAAGTAAAAAAGATTTACCATATATCCTTTTCAACTCTAAACTGAATGAATGCTTTTAGAAACTACAGATTTGTGTGTGTTTCCAGTTACCATCTCACAAAAAATTGGGAAATTTTGATACCAGGCAAGGGACACAAAAGATGTAAAGAAGAATATGTGATGTGAGCCTCTCTGAACATCATCACACAACTCTACAATCATCAACACTTCAATGTGAACCATACACAAACAAGAAAGCAACCATGCCCCAAACAAAAGGATGGCCCCAATAAACAAACTTTTTGTTGTATTCTACTCGAAGAAGCCCATTAAGGGCACAAGGAACAAAGGACAGGTTTGATATCACTATATACTGGCCATGATAACATGAGCCTAAAGGAGTAAAATGATGACATCATTGGAAAAAATGGCAACAAACCATGTATGAGCCACTCACAGAAAAACAAATACAACAAATACATTGAAGGGAAGAATCTCTCAGAGGCTGACCACTGAGGGCCATCTTTCTTTACTGAGTAATGTTGACAATGGCGTATGACCTAGCCAAGAAGCTAAGTGTTTCTAGCACAATAAATATTAGATGAGTAAGTCTGACATGTCTTCCTACAAAGGAAAAATGTCAGATTTCAGAGAAGTGCAGCATGGAAAAGTGGCAAGAGGGGATGGGCTAGTGGTTCAACCAAATGTGCCCTCCATTAATGATTGAACAAGAAGAAAGGCCAATGGGCAGGTTAAGAATGGGCAAGCCAGGAAATATAAGAAAGCATTCTGTTATATAACATAAAACCCAGTGCTACCTTTGGAAACAACTTAGTGATTAATATACAAATGAAATGTTCTCATTTAAAGACCCAGAAGTTACCACAAAAAATGAGAGCGAGCATGGAGTGTGGGGTCTGTTGACAGAAGAGGTAACCCTAACTAACAATCTGATGAATGATGTGTGTCTGTGCTCACCAGCATGGCCAGGGGGCAGATGACAGAAACAAATATAATTTCCCAAGGGAAGGAGGAGGAAATTAGGTAGGGGACCATAACATGGGGTCATGAAATTTAAAGCAACCCAATGTAAGAGCAAAAGCAATTCGTTTCAAATGTCAAGAGAAGTGAAGCAAAAACCGTGGCATAAAAAGAGAATGTGTCAGAGACTCGTGCCCTCGCCATGCCCACATGGCTCCCTCCTCGCTGCCATTATGCCCTTGCTCAAGGCCACCTCTCCTGTGCACCCTGTGAAGCTAGAAGTTCCTCCCTACCCAGCACTCACCCACCTGCGGTACTCTTTCCCTTCCCCTCATGTACCCACTATGTAGATCATCTCTTTTCTTTCTCCGTGTCTTCCTCCTCTGGCTAGGATGCAGACCCCATGAGGGCCAGGACTCCTGTGGGCTTGGGCTATTGCGTTTCCCCGGCACCTGGGTTAGAGCTGGCGGAAAGCACACAGTTGATGTTGCACATTCTGTTAGATGAATGAGGAGCTCCACTGTGGGCCTTTGGGAAAGGAAGCACCCAAGCCGTGCTGCTACCTGGATATCAGCCCAAAATGCTGCAGCCATGCCAATGTGGTAAGAGCCGATTGCAGATGGAGCAGATGCAGGAGAGGCCACAGTGGAAGACAGGAAAGAAACGAAGGTCCTTAAAACACAAACCTTGAAGTCCTGCCTATGGCCAGACCTCCTGCTTACAGAGCCAGTCAACAGCAGAAGCTCTTCCTGAATTGGCCTTTACTTTATTTCTAACAGAAAGTATTCTACCAGTTAGTGTAAACTTTGCACTTTAATTGATAGTTTAATACCAAATTAACATTTCCTATTACAGAAATAAGAGGTGTCTATGATGTGTTTTAAATCGAACTGAAATAAGCAACCTGTGTAAAAGAAAGCAAAAAAAACATACATAGAAATCTCACCGGAGAGGTCACATGGGTGAAGGGTGAGCATTTGAAATGCATTAGCACAAAATCATTCAGTGTCATCCATCACTAGGGAATGGCACATTCACAGCACCAATGATGTGATAGCAGAGAGCTGCTAGGAGGGCCAAATCATACCGAGCATAGCAAAAGTTGGCAGGGACACAGAGCAACCAGTTGCTGGTGTTGTTGCAAAAGGGTACAGTCACTCTCTGAGAAAGACTGACAGTTTTGTACAAAGGTATACTATACTGTGATCACAGCGACTAGCAATTCCATTCTCTTGGCCAAATAAGCTGAAAACTTATGTATGCACAAAACCCTGTACGTGAATGCTTTCACCTCTTTGTTCATAATGATCTAAACATAGAAATAGCCAAGAAGCTCCTTAGTGAGACAACAGGAAAATAAACTGTAGTGTATCTAGATTATGGTGTATAGTGCTAAAAATAAATGAGTCACCAAATTATGAAGTGACATGGAGGTTAAATGCATATGACCAAGTAAGAGAAGCCAAGTTGACAAGGTGACACATTGTAGGATTTGAGCTACTTTTCTGGAAATGTGCCAGTGTTAAGGGAAAGGAGGGAACAACAGGCAGGGTACAGAGGTTTAGGGCAGTGAAGCTAGTCTGTGACATTATGATGGTACCATTACACATTTCCCCAAATCCGCTGAATACACAAGACTATGCTAGTTACTTTCCTCATTGCTCTAACAAAATACTTGACAAAAGTGACTTAAGGTAGGAAGGAATTACATCAGTTTGTCATTAGAGAGGATATAGTCCTTCATGGAAAGAGGACAGAGCAGTGGGAGCCTGATGCAGCTGGTCACGTGATGTTCCCACTCAAAAACTGGAAGGTGATGAGTATGGTACTCACTGGCTTTCTCCTTTTTCTTCAATTCAGGATCCCAGACCATGAGATGGTGTTCCTTCATTTAACATGGGTCTTCCCTCAGAAAATTATCTCTGGAAATGCCCTCACAGACACACCCAGGGTTATGTCTCCTAGGTGACTCTAAGTTCCATTGAGTTGACTGACAATCAGACCATCCCAGAGGCTAAACTGGGACCCTACATAAACTATGGACTTTGGTTGATAACAAGGCAGCAGTTTGTTCAGCAGCTGTAACAAATGTAGCATTCTGGTACCAAATGAGAATAATGGGACCATGAAGGGGGAGATATGTGAAGGCTTTGTATGTCTCCTCCTTAATTTTTCAGTAAACCTAAACTATTCTAAACACAAAGTTTATTAATGAAAAAGCAAAAATAAGTTATTGGTACTGCCCCCTCCAGTCCTGCTTTTCAGAGGCACCGGGCTGAGCAGAATCATACGCCCCATTCTAGAACTTCTGAACAGACATAAGACAAACACTGCCTGTGATGTGCTTGTGATGTCCTTTCCCTCCTCCTCTTCCTTTCAATGGTGGGGAAGAGTGTTTTTTACTGAAATCACACCTAGCTGACTAGTGCCTTGTCTCCTAGCCTCCCCTGCAGCCAGATCAGACCAACAACCAACCTCCAAGAGATTAAGTTAACGGCTCCAGGAAATTGCAATGCTAGAGTGGGTACACTGTGTAAAACCTAACCCTCCACAATGGGAAGGCTCAGAAGACACGCCCTTCACTCATCTTCTAAGAAGGAAATGGTGAGAGGCGCATTGACAGTTACAGAGCTTTGTGGTCACCCTTCTCCTTGGGCAGGACCTCATGGTCGGAGACACTGATGCTCAGTTGGATGAATTGATGCAGTGGGTTAAATTGGGCCCCAGCACAGCAGGGGCCAGGTGGCAGCACTGAATGGCCAAAGGCAAGGAGATCATAGTTACTGCATTGGGCAGCATAAACAAAGCAATGTCCACAATGGCCTGACCTGTAATGGGCAGCACAGGCAAAGGGATTTTTATAGTGGAATGACTTGTCTGGACCTTTGGTACTGGCTAATCAATCATGGTGTTTCCAGGCATGAAATAGATAAGAAGCCTGAGGCATTTTTGTTTGATCTGTATAAGCTGAAAAATTATCAAACAAATGAAAGAAAGGCTATGTTGTATCATGGAAAAAGAGAATCTTGGCCCATGAACCAGTTTACAGACATAAAACCCCTTAGATGAATGGAAGGTCATGCTCCCCTGAGGAAAGATCTTGATAAAATGCCTAGGAGTTTTACAGTTAGCCTTTCTCTAGCCCTTCCCCCAGAGGGACCTATGGCATATAACAAGTGTACCTGAATGCTGGGGGAAAGGAAACAATCGGACTTCCCAGAGTCTGTTAGATACAGTTCTGAATTGACTCTGATTCTTGGAGACCCCCAAGAAACATAAGCCCCTACTTCAGTTAAAGTAGGGGCTTATGGAGGTTGGGCGATTTGTGGAGTTTTGGCTGAAGTCTGACTCACAGTAGGTCCAGTGGATCCCCAAACTCATCCTGTGGTTATTTCCCCAGTCCCAGAATGTATAATTGAGATAGATACATTTAGAATTTGGCAGGATTTCCATATTAGTTCCTCGATCTGTGGATGGAGGAAAGGCCAAATGGAAGCCTTTAGAGACACCTCTGCCAGGAAAAATAGTGAATCAAAAAACAGTATCGCATCCCTGGAGAAACAGCAGAAATTTGTGCCACCATGGAGGACTTGAAAGATGCAGAGGGTGGTGCTTTCCACAACATCTCCTTTTAACTCCTGTCTGGCCAGCACCAAAGAGTTGAAAACTCAGTCAAGTAGTAGTTCCAACTGCAGCTGCTACACCAGAGATGGTGTCCATCTTAGGCAGACTGGCACATCTCCTGGTACATAGTATGCAGCCATTGATCTAGCAAATGCCTTTCTCTTCAGACCTGTCCATAAGGACCACCAGAAGCAATTTGCTTTCAGCTGGCAGGGCCAGCAGTATACCTTTACAGTTTTACTTCCAAGATATATGAACTCTCCAGCACTGTGTCATGACTTAGTTTGAAGGGATCTTGATCATCTGTCTTTTTCACAAAATATCATATGAATTCAGTATACTGATGACATTATGCTGATTGGACCAAGTGAGCAGGAGGCAGCAACCACATTGGACCCATTGGTAACACATATGTGTATCATAGGATGGGAAATAAATCCAACTGAAATTCAAGGGCCTTCTATCTCAGTGAAATTCTTACAAGTCTAGTGGTATGGGGCATGCAGAGATATTCCTCCTAAGGTGGAGGACAAATGATGTACCTGTCCCCTCTCACCACCAAGAAAGAAGCATGTTTAGGGGCCTATTTGGATTTTGGAGACAACACATTCCTCACTTGGGTGTGTTACTCAAGCCCATAGAGCAAGTAGCTTGGAAAGCTACTGGCTTTGTGTAGTGTCTGGACCAGGAGAAGGTCCTTCAGCAGGTCCAGACTGCTGTGCAAGCTGCTCTACCACTTGGACCATTATAATCCGGCAGACCTGATAGCACCTGAGTAGTGACAAACAGGGAAGCTGTTAGGAGCATTAGGCAAACCCCTACAGGTAAATCACAGAAGTGACCTTAGGGATTTTAGAGCAAAGCTCTACCATTATCTGCAAACTATTCCCCCTTCAAAAAACAGCTTAGACTACCACTGGGAGCCTGCGTGGAAATGGAACCATTTGACAACAGGTCATCAAGTTACCATGTGACCTGAGCTGCCATCATGAGCTGTGTTTTATTTGACCTATAAAGTCATCAATTAGGACGCTGCACAGCAGCAATCCATTATCAAATGGAAGTGGTATATATGTGATCAGGCTTGATCATGTCTTCAAGGCACAATCAAATTACATGAAGAAGCTTCCCAAATGCCTGTGGTTTCTACTCCATTTACAATGCCATCTGCTGCCATGCACACACCTACTGCCTCATGGGGTATGCCTTGTGACCAGTTGACTAAGGAAAAGAAGACTAGGGCCTCGTTCACTGATGTGTCTGCACATTATTCAGCATCACCCAGAAGTGGACAACTGCAGCATTACAACAACTTTCTGGAACAACCCTGATAGACACTGGTGAAGGGAAATCTTCACAGTGGGCAGAACTTCGGGCAATACACATGGCCATACATTTTATCTGGAAGGGGCAATGGCTAGATGTGCAACTGTCCACTGATTTATGGGCTGTAGCCAATGGATGGTCAGGGATTTGAGGAGAGTATGACTGGAAAATTAGTGAGAAAGACATCTGGGGAAGAAGTATGTGGATAGGTATCTCCAAATGGGCATAGGATGTGAAGATACTTGTATCCCATGTCAATGCTGATCAAAAGATGACTTCAGCTGAGAAGGAGTTCAATAATCAAGTAGACAGGATGGCTCATTCTGTGGACAGTCAGACTCTTTCCCCAGCCATCCCTGTCATTGCCCAATGGACACATGAACAAAGTGGCCATGATGGCAGAGATACGAGTTATACATGGGATCCACAGCATGGACATTCACTCACCAAGGCTAACATGGCTACAGCTGCTGCTGAGTGCTAGATCTGCCAATAGCAGAGACCAACACTGAGCCTTAGATATGATACCATTCACTGGGTTGACCAGCCAGCAACCTAGTAGCAGGTTGACTACATTGGACTACTTCCTCCATGGTTTGTCCATACTGGAATAGATACTTATTCTGGTTATGGATTTGTATTTCCTGCATGTAATGCTTCTGCAAAAATCACCGTTCATGGACTTGCAGAATGTCTTATCCACCAACATGGTATTCCACACAGAAGCCATGGACATGGCTTCTGACCAAGGAACTCATTTCACAGACAGAGAAGTGCGGCAGTGGGCCCACAATCATGGAATCCACTGGTCTTACCTCCATCCTGAAGCAACTGATCTCATAGAAAAACAGAATGATCTTTTGAAGACACAATTACAGAGACAATTGGGTGACAGCCACCTGGAAGACTGGGGCAGGGTTCTCCAGAAGGCAGTATATGCTTTGAATCAGTGTCCAATACATAGTACAGTTTCTCCCATGGCCAAAGGTCCAGGAATCAAAGGATAGAAAAGGAAATAGTTCCATTATCACCCAGTAGGAAAATTTTTGCCTCCTGTGCCCATGACCTTAAGTTCTCTTGGCCTAGAAGTTTTGGTTTTGGAGTGGGAAGCACTCCTGCCAAGAGCCACAACAAACATTCCATTGAACTGGAATCTCTGACTTTTCCCTGGCTACTTTGCGCTTCTGATGCTCTTATGCCAACAGGGTAAGAAAGGAATAACAGTGTTAAGAGGAGTGATTGATCCAGATTACCAAGGGGAAATTGTATTGTTTCTCCACAATAAAGGTAAGAAAGATTGTCTTTCTTAAAGGTAAGAAAGAATGCAGGAGATCCTTTAGGGCACCTGTTGGTGCTGCCATGTCCTATGATTAAAGCCAATGAGAGACTGCAGCAACCTAATCCGGGCAGGATGACAAGGGGCACAGACCCTTCAGGAATGAAGATATGGGTCACTCCTCCAGGAAAAGAGTCAAGATCTACTGAGGGTGAAGCAAATATAGAATGAGAAGTAGAGGGTAGTTATAAATACCAGCTAAGTTCATTTGGCCAGTTACAGGATGAGAATTATAAGTGACATGAGTGCTTCTGTCATATTTTGTTAAAAATGTGATTGTACAGATATTTGTATTTTCTTTCCTTGATTTCTTTATCATGTAATATAACATGAATTAAGATAATATCAGTGGTTGTCATATTTAAGCTTTGAGATACCAAAAGAATGTCCCTCAAGGGACATCATCACCTACTCTAAAAATTATAATGCATTCATGGTTGTTTGAGGGATAGTTATATCATATCAGGCATATTATGACAAGGTTATTGTTTTCATTTGGAAATTAAGCATTACATAAGGAGATAAGATTGTATGTAAAGTTGACAAGGGGTAGACTGAGATGGCTATTCTTGGCTTTCAACTTGACTACATCTGGAATTAACTAAAACATAAGTATCTGGGTATACCTCTGAGAGATTTTTTTTTCTTAATTAAATCATTTGAAGTGGGAAGACTCACTTTTTAATCCCAATTTTCTGAGGTGGAATGATCCACCTTCTGTTGGCAGCCTATGGAAAAAGGAATCTCTCTCTCTCTCTCTCTCTCTCTCTCTCTCTCTCTCTCACACACACACACACACACACACACACACACACACACACACACACACACTTGTTTGCCCTCACTCTTTCTGGTAAGTCCGTTCCTTCTCTAGAGACTACTTCTCTGGGACTCTGGCATATACTACAGACCTGTTGACATCCAGTCTTGTGTATTGAACAACTACTAAATTCTTGGACTTTCTGTTGGTAGACAGCTATTGTTGGACTAGCAGGACCACAGCCTGTAAACCACTCTAATACATCCTTTTCCATCAGTTGTGTTCCTCTAGAGAACCCTGACTGATAGGGATGCTCCAGGCTGATGGGGGAAGAATTGTCATCAACATCCTGTTCAGTGTTGGACCCTGCATGTTATACTGTCTACATGCTGGACAGGAAAGGTCTGCCAGTGCCACAGTGACACCACTACTATGGGGACAAAGAACTGTTCTCTGATTGGCTTTAAGGCCCACTTTACAGGAGGCGACTAATGTCCGGCACTGGAAGCCAGGGAAACTCCATGGCTGTAGAGATAATAGGCCCCCATGGGAAATCAACTGCGACTTCATTAAACAGATGTGATGCGCCTGTCATTTCTACTTACACCCACAAAATACTGTTACTCTCATGAAGAGATACTTCTTTCTCGGTGGGTAATACTTATGGCCATGACTCTAACAGCTGAGAATAAGTGAGTACTACTAAAGTATAGTGGGTCACTGCTCAACCATAAATGGAAGAAAATAGTAAGACATCTCTATCACCCTTTCCAAGACACAGGGAACATTTTCAAATAAGGCAAAGAAAGAAAGATCCTGGGGAAGAAGTGGAGTGTTGTTATTCCCCATGAGAAAAGAAGGGAGCTCATAAGATTCAGCTATGGAAACATACTAGACTCATAAAGCTGGTACTCAGAAAGGGAGAAGATCCACAAGGCTCCTTCCCAAGGTTATATAAGCCATGAATAATAGCTGGGAGAGAAGAGAGTATTTTGGAAGAGCTGGCTACAGGCTGAGCAGAAACTCTAGGAACACAGCTTTTGAGTCATCACCACGCCAGTTGGGCTTTTCAGTGACGCAATGGGCTCTGAGTCACTCACGTCTCTGTGAGTAACTCCTAACCTATGTTCCTGGAAATAACCCATGTGGACGCATTGCCACAAGCTAGATTTTGGAGATCATTTCTTTGGTCTGCTGTTGATGTCATATCTGGGATGAACAGACACAGATTAGTACTTTTTGTTGCTATGATAAAATACTATGGTTAAAAATAAATCATGGAAGAAAAAGTTTATTTTGACTTACAGTTCCATACGGGAGGGTCCACAATGGCACATGAGGCATGGAAGCTGTGAGGTAACATCTTCAACCACGTGCAGACAGAGTACAGACTAGAAGTAGGGCAGGGCTACAGACTCCCAAACTTGCCCCTAGTGACATGCTTCCTCCAGCAAGTCTCTTCTAAAGGTTCCATGGCCTCCTCCAAACAGCACCCCCTCCCGAAGACTAAGTGATCTAATACCTGAGCCTATGGAGGACATCTGTCATTCAAACCAGCACATCACATAATCATTCTCCCAGGAAGTCACACAACATATGAGTTCATTTACCTGAGCAATCCGGCTCGATGGAACACATAGAGATCATGCTCCAGCGTGCAATTGTTGAATGGGACGACCTTCACAAAGTTCTGGATGAGGACAAACTCAGGTGTGAGATGGGGCACAGATATCAAACAGAAGTTCTTATGCTAAAAAAAAATCAACAGGACATATAATGATATTTTATTTGTATTGAAATGTGATTTTATTTGTATGTTAATAAAGTTGCCTTGGGGTCAGAGCAAGCCATAGCAGAAGCTGGGCAGTGGTGGTACACACCTTCCATCCCAGCACTTGGGAGGCAGAGCTAGGCAGGATCTCTGTGTGTTCAAGGACACAGCCAGCATGGAGACACACGCCTATAATCTCAATACCAACCATAGAAGACCTGGAGGTCTGTACAGACAGGCGGTGATGAGGAGGTCATGTGGCTGGGTTTACAACCAATGAGAAAGCAGAACAGAAAGTCTATAAAAAGAAAACACACACAGAAGTAGGTCTCTTGCAGAGAGGAAAGAAAGCAGAAGCAGTGAAGGGTAAGGTTTTCAGCTCTTGCTCTGACCTCGCGACTTTTAACTCTGCAATTGGCTGTGTTTCTTATTTAACAAGATGGTTACATCTACAAGGACATTTGGAGAGCATGAAGCTGTTTATTATTAAACAAATTCATGCTATAAAATACTATGGGAAATAGAAGTGAAACAAAGCACAAGTTGCAATTTTCTACCGTTTGGAGAGTCAGTGATAAAACTCATGGAGCCAAGCAACTAGGAGAAGATGGAGAAGACATCAGTAAAGCTGACTGCAAACAGAACAAATGACTGTAATGTAGAGTGGCCCATTCAGAGGCAATCTTTTACAGAAGCAGATTCTTATTGTTGCAGCTGCTTTGAGCTTCACTATGCAGCCAAACCTGGCCTCTAAGTCATAACTCATATCCTTCTGCCTCAGCTTCCCAAATTCTGGGATTACAGGTTTTGAGGTATGTGCTACCACATTCAACTCCTTAGCACTTGATCTCACTGATTTGTTTAATTTTACAGCTCTGGAGATTGTACCCAGAGCCTGGTATATGCTGGGCAAGAATTCTACCACTGAGCCTTCTCACCAAGAACTCTACCACTGAGGCACCTCACTAGCCTTTGTTTAGTACCTTTTTCTTTTTATTTTTAATTTTGATTAAAGTTTCACTAGTTGCCCTGGCTGGCCTTAAACTTCTATTTATAGTCCATGCATGTCTTGAACTCACACTCCTCTTTCTTCAGCCTTCTGGGTTTCTGGATTATAGGCCTGTGCTACAAAACCTGGCATAGATTTTTAAACTAAGAACATTCGAATTTAGGAATTCAGCTTTATCAGTGAGTAATTGAGACAGCATAATATCATAACAAGGGCCTTGAACTTAAGAAATGAGATTTATAGAAGCCTTGGCCTCTCCTCTGAAAAACATGGGTGGTACTCCAGGCCTTCTGCCTGTAAAGCCCTTTGGTTATACACGAATCCTTTGTCATGACATCATCTTTTTGAGGTGATCATCAAAAGACAATCATGAACCCCAGAAGACACAGGAGAATCGGCAAGTCCTGACAGATGCCATTTACCTTTCTAGACCTTGCTGTCCCAGACAGCAGCCAGTGGTCACATGTAACCAGTGAGAGTTTGCATTGTAGCTGGTGTAACTGAGAAACTGAAATCTTAATTTAATATTACTTAATTAAATCTCATTAATTTAAATTTTAGACTAGCACCAAATTTCATTGGTTGAACAGCTTTTCAATTGTGTGGGAGTCATGTCAATCTATCCACCCTAACTGGAATATACAAAGTTTCTTATCCAACTGCAAATCTCATGAGACCTAACAGAATTAAGTACTGCTGATAGAAATTCAGTTCTTATACTGAGGTATGCTGCAATCTAAAAACACCATACTTTAAGGCTTACTATGAGATGGAGAATATGAAACAGTTCATTAGCAGTGTTGACATTGACTGTGTGCTGCAATGGCTGCATCTGAGACACTGAAGTGGGTGAGATGTGTTATTAGCCGGGGCTGCATTTCTTCCTCTTTACTCTTTGTTTGAGCGGCAACTGGAACATTCACTCCAGTGTCTAGGACTGCACAGCTCGAGGCTGTCTGTGTTCCTCGAAGCCACTTGATCCTGCCCCAGGTCCCCACAGAAGCAGCCTGCTCTTCCCAGAGCTAATTTGTCCCTCTGGGACTTCGCCTCCTCTTGAACCCTGTGAAGGTATTACTTGGGCTAATCCAAGGCCCTTGGGACATTTTGCAGCCCCAAGGAGTGAGTCATTATTTGACCTTATCTTCCTGCTTTCTAGCAAAATAACACTGCTTCTTTCAGAGCGACTGTAGAATCACAATGCTGAGCTACTCAAGCTGAAAATAAGAACTGGGTGCCAAGTCTCGGTGGGTTTCCTCGGGGAGGAGGGTACTGATGATAATGAGTCGCTTCAGCTTGGATTTGAGGGATTAAGGGTGAAGTAATGAAAGTATTTTGTTCCTGTATCCTTATATCCCCAAGTCAAATAGAGTCAAAATGTAAACAGGTCTTCTGCCCATTAAAATCCAGTCTTACTTTTAGAATGTGGATGTTAAAATAGGAATGAAGCTCAGTGAAATGTCTTTAAGGCATCTTTGAGGGGACCAGCTTTGAAAATTCTTTGTTAGGGTTAATCCACATTGCTTTTTTATGAGCTTTGGAAATGCCTTAAAAATCAATTTAAAGAAACCACAGTGGAGAATACATTGCCCTATTCTAAGGCTTTTTGGTTCTGAAAAAAATGAGAAAGTAAAATCTAAGATCACATAATAATTAAACTGTATTTATTTTTTGCCTCAATACAACAAGTAGAAAGGACATATGAAGCAGCAGATACTCTGCTTGAAGTCTGCCCATTGCAAAGTACACCTGTACATGTAACAGTACAGCTAAGCATCAGAAAGGTCCTTCTGAAGACTTGCTGTATCCCTTATAGTTGTCCTCCACCTCCTTTCCTTCCAATGGTAAGCTGGTGGCTAGGAGCCCCACCCCAGACAACCATGGGACAATGGATAGGCTCTGAGTCCTAAAGATGGAGGAGTATGTGTGCACTTTGATCTCAGACTCGATGCCACATGGGCTGAGCCCCTTCTACATGCCAGCCACCATGTCAGGCCCCAGGAATGAGTAGGGAAGAGATGCCAACCTGGAGGTCGACCACAAGTTTCCTCTTTCCCACCTGCTACAAAGCAGTATATTGATGCCAGGACAGTTTGAGCCAACATAAACCAGAAGATAATCCAATAATCTAAGGTACTAAGGATTCCTAACTGCTGGCATTCTTATATGCGACTGTGAATTATTTAATCAGAACAAAACACGGGACTGCTGTCTCTAAAAGAAATGATCGCACAACAGACACATTACTGAAAAATGACCATAGTTTCTATTTTTAAGAGTTCATGACACACCAACTGACTGTCTTTTCAGAACAGGGAAGCAGTTCAAGACTCAATATTCACAGCATTTTAAATGCCTGGACAATATTCTTCTATAACTTAACTACAAAACCAATTACCTTACTCAAAATTCAACATGTACTCACAGGGAAAAGACTGAAAACAAAACTCATAAAATCCAGGGACCTGTAAACAAGACAGTGAACAGCATCACTGGATTGCACGTGAATGTAGCATCATGCATGAGACAGTTCATTATGTACCCGAGCCCCTTCCAGCAAGTCGCTAGCCCCTTGAGTCTAATCACTTGTATACGCCACACTCTGCATAGAGCAGCAACCTTGAAGTCTCTTTGGACACTTTCACAGTGACCAGTAATATCTGTGCAATTTAAAGCCAGCACTAATGAGGGTCATTCTGTAGGCACAATCTTCCCCTTTCTTCTTGTAAGGGTTAAGGAGAGACCTGGCTGTGTGATAGGCTATTTTCATCCTTTTTACTTTTATCTGCAAAGTTTTCTAAATAGCCACATTTGTACTTTCAGAGGCAAATTATAAATTGTCATCAAACTAAATAAAAAAACCACTGTCTAGGCAAAATTTTATCTAAAAACATAGAGAAAATAAGCATAAAACAAATATAAAAGGTCATTCCAGGCTCTCTTTAGTCTGCACTGTAATATAGAAAGATTTCCCTTTTCAACCTCCACGAGCTCCTTAAAAGTTGAACATTTAATATTAAAAACCATACTTCTAGATGTTAAAAGGTGTGGGGCTATTTTTAAATGCACCCACTAAAAAGGAAATGACCAGAACTGTCTGTGGTTACCTCAAAGGTGCTATACAATCTTCCGCTCTATCAAAATGTGCACATATTTTCCTCTTCAAAGTATTTAGTGGATAACGTTGTGGTATGTGATTGCTGAAGGAGATGCTGAATTCGGGCATCTGGCAGTGGTCCCTGTTCAGACTGAGAAAGCAGGGGCCACAAGCATGGCACACATAGGTGCTCTTGAGGGACAGGAAGTGGTAGGCAGGCTTTGTCTGCCAGATGCCATGCCTCCTTCTTCCAGTAGCTTTCCTGAATTGTAGGGTGTTCCTTTACCCCTTCTCATAGCTTACATTTTGGTGTGTCTCCTGTTCCAGATTAAGGGTGGAGAACAAGGCAACAGGCTGAAGGCTGGAGGACCTTCCCCGGCTCAGGGATGAGCACCGAGTCACCCAGTCCTCTTTAAATTTTGGCTGGAAATCTCAGCCAAGACCAGAAAGCCTGCTGTGGGACTCTAATGTAGACCTGGGACTGTCCCTATCTTCTGAGACTGGTGCCAACAGCAGGGAGCCCGGGTAAACTGAGTCCTGCCACTGGACTTACTCTCAGTTGTCTCAGCCTTATTTCAAATAGATTTTTTGTTACCTGCACCCAAACGCAGTACAGATTCAAAGACTTGGAGACCTGCACACTGTATCAAATGGAAACAGTATGTGGCTACACAACAGGGATTTTCAGATCTTCAACTGTGGTACAGGTGAAGCAGAACTGGCCACAGATTTTTGTCCCATTCTGTAGGTCTTACCCAATTTATGGACTAGAATCTCTGGATAGGGTCCAGGAATCTGTTGTTTTAAGGTTCCCAGGATATGGAGCCTGGTTTAAAGACCACATACTCTGAAAAACTATTGCCTAAGAAGTTCTTAGCACAACAGACAAATTGGAGATCAGTACTTGCCTTGCCTCATATTTCTCATCAATACAAAAGAGCTGAATACAAAACGCAGCAGATTCTCCCAGGTAGATGGGGCGGAAGTGGGAGGATTCCTCCGGGAACAGGAAGGATGGCAGGGAGCTCTCACTGCTCAAAGTGAGGTCCTCGTCAGCCATGGAAAGCACACTGAGCTTCTGGTCCACATCCTAGAGCGAGGAGAGAGGGGCAAGCGGGGGACCGCTGAGCTTCAACAGGCTAGTGGTTACACTGTCTCTGCATGTCCTATTCCTATGATGCCTGTGACTGTCTCCTCGGAAACAAACCATCCCAAGAGGGTCCATCTGAAGACCTTCCTAATGAGTTTCAAATGTTCTCACACAAAGGCCAGAAAATAAATACTTTAATTGTTCCACTGGGTAAAGATTAGCGTGGTGGTATGGTATTATACATATTAACACCGTCAGCAAGTGAGTTCAGTCTTGAAAACTGGTTTCTTTAGCATTTTGTGGTACTCAAATTTCTGGACCTTTAGAATGTTCAGGTGATTCTGGGAAGGAGGAGATGGAGCTCAGAAAGGTCCACTTGACCTCAGCCACCAGGTAAGTTAATACTGGGGACATCCACTCCCATTTGGGAGGTTAAACTTGATTCATTCTGAGCTTCTTCTGGAATTTTTATTAACCAAAGTAACACAAGCATATCGTCAAAATACTAGTAGTAAAGAAAAGCAGCTGCCCCTCCCCACACCTCCCTACCATCCCATCAGGTATCACCTTTAACCCTTTTGTTTCTTGGGGTATTTATCTCTATTTCTGAAAAACATGCTTATGCTATTTTTTCTTAATTCATCAATTTAATTTTTTTTCTTATTGAACACTGAAATAATGGATACATTTAGGCCACTTCCACCATTCCTTGCCTGCATTCTGTCCCCACAGTATAATTAAATTATATTTCTCATTGCATCAGTATTGACAATGTTACAATATATTGTAGATTGCAGAATATATTGTTATATTATTACATATGTTAGGATACATTGTTGCCACCATGAACAAAGTAGTATAACATAACTCCATTCTCATTTGTATACTTTATTTTTATTTCCTTGGTTTCTAAATTTTTTCATGTTTTGTAAAATTTGAGAAGTGTTGGTCAAATGTTTTCTAAGCAATCAGATCTAGGAAATAATCAGATCTATGAGTGTTCCTGTTTCTCTCACTTGCCTATTCAGGACTTGGGACTTGTAATGGTTTGAAAGGAAAATGTCCCTCCAGGATCAGGCATTTAAAACTCAGGACACACTTGGAGATACTGTTTGTAAAGGTTTAGGAGGTGTAGCTTGCTGGTGGAACTATATCACTGGGGGCGGGCTTTGAGAACATCCAGTCTTGCCCAACTTCCTGTTTATTCTCACTACTTCCTGCTTCCTGTTAAAGAAGTGATCTCTCAGCTGCCTGCTCCTGCCGCTGCGCCTGCTACTTCCTGTCATGTCTCCCCACCATGGTGGCCCTCTAGCCCTCTGGAACTGGATGCCCAAATAAACTCTTTTGGTCACAGTGTTTTATCAGAGTAACAGAAAAGTTACTAATACAAAGCTCTCCCAGCCTACAGTTCTAACCTGCAGGAGAGACTGGGGCTGGAAAACAGTGGCCCTCAAAAAGTGTGTCTGAATCCCCAGAACCTGAGGACAGGTACCTCACAGGGACAGGGGACCTTGCAAATGCCACTAAACTGAGGATTTTGAGAAGACCATCCTGATGTATTCAAATGGATATGATAAAATGACAACAGTATGCTCACATTGGGGTAGGGAGGTGCACACTTGTGGCCTGAAGATACAGGAAGAGGGCAAAGGGCAAGAAATGCATATGCCCTCCGGACACTGGCAGGGTAAGGGAACAGAGTCTCCCCTAGATCCCTCAGAAATAACCCTCCACCTACACTTAGAGGCTTAGTGCACTGAGACCTGTCAGGGAATTCTGATCTCTAGGCCTGGGAGCCGACAGGCACAATTGTTTTAAGCCACCAAGTTGTGGTAATTGATTAGAGCAGCGACAGAATACTCCAACAAACACCTGGCTTCTGGCTTGCAGGAGCAGCTGGGGCTCCTTCATCTGAAATGGAGAACTGCACTTTATCCACAGCCCTTCCCCATCAGACAGCCTAGCGGAACTTAAGAGTCATGTTTTCCTGGTTTCTCCAGGGAATACTTACCTGGTCATTTCGCTGGTGGCTGGTCAGCTATGTAGTGTGTGCAGGGAATTTGGGGTCAGGCTAGTCCGTACCAGGCTGCCAGACAGACCTCTGTGCACAGCTTCCTTCCTTACCTGCCCTCAGCAGATCCCCCAAGCCCTTGTGGAGAGTTCACACCACTTTTACTAGTCCCCTCTCTCAGGTCTGCTAAGCCAGTGCAAACTCCTTCATCGATTTTCTTGATTGTAAATATTTTTAAAGTGCTTCTCTTCCAATAACTCCCTTCCAGCCTGCTGTCTCTGTGGGTGTGTGCCCTTTTCACTTCTTCTTCACTGTCATTTCAGTGTCGTCCCCACCCCCCAAGGGCCAGGAGATAAACATGGGAAATCGATATTCCTTGCTTACCTAGATGTCCTTGGGGGGTCTGACGGGTTCTAGCCCTCCCTTCCTATTGCATCCGTGTTTGGGTCTATAAAGTAGTGGCCTCCCTCTTAGGAATAATATTAGAGAGAAAACTGTCACCTCCCACTGAATCTCTACTCTCCTGCCTGGGGCATCAGAGCATGTCTTAGTGTGGGCTCCTCAGAGGCAAGCCTAAGCTCTGGGGCTCAGCAGCTCCCAAGAACCTCCAGGTAGAGAGAAAGGAAGCGAGGCAAGGAAGAGAAGGTCACCAACACAGGCCTTTCAAGGGGGGGCTTTCCACCATGGACTCCATCCTGAGTCAGAGCTGGGCACCTTTAGCCCTCTTCTTGGGGTGCTGAGGGACACTAAGTGACAGAGGGCGGAGGGTGGAGGTCCAGCAGCAAATGCAAAGTGGACCTGCCCCCATACAGCGCCATCTCCGGCTGACCACATCCTGCTGCCCCGCCCCCACTCTTGCTTGCAGCTAGCACAGCACCCAGTCTCCCACCCTGCAGACAGCCTGGAGGACAGGCCTTGAGATCATTAGTGCTTTAGTCCCAGCCCATGCTCCGGTTCAGGGCTAGCCAGAAGAAAGTGGCACTCCTCTCCTAGCAAACTCCTGGGTTGGTCAGTACCAGGGGATTAGACAGCAGGGGGTCTGGCCTTCTGACAGAGTTCTGATGGGCAGACACAACATTCAGTGTCACCAGGAGGCCCTCTGGTATCTGGGAGAGATTTAGCCTTGTTCTTGTCACTGCAATGGAAAGGGCAGATCCTGTCACTCTCCTACTCAGAAAAACTACAATGCCTTCCTCTGCCCCTTAGAAGGTCAGAACCCTGAGTAGGACCACAGGGCATTGGGATCTCAAGACTCCCCAGTTTATGGGCAAGAAACAGATGACACAAAGCATAAGAAGAACCAGTTTGTCAGAGGAGCAGTGTTAGGGTGTAAGTGGGATAAAGGAAAGTAACAAAGATGCCCTAAGGATAGCCAAAGAGGAAGATGGTGCCAAGTAAACCTAGGTTAACCAAATGAAGCTTGGCTTGAACCTGCAAGGAGAGGGCACTATTACAGGACCCTAAGAAGCACGTAAGTGTAACTGTAATTCTTGCTTGATAACTGTTCTATTAGATGTAATTTTATATGTTAAAGTTAAAACTTTCCTTTTTGGTTAGACCAAAAAGGGGAAGTGCTGTGGAATGTCTTACCATATGCTGTAAATATGTGTTGCTCTGATTGGTTGATAAAGCTGTTTGGCCTATGACAAGGCAGCTTAGAGGCAGGCGGGAAATCCAGGAGAGAGACAGGAAGAAAGGCAGAGGCAGAGGAGATGCCATCCCACCATCCAGGGAGTAGCATGTGATGGCACAGAGGCAAAACCACAGAACACATGGCAACATATAGATTAATAATAGAAATAGCCTGAGTTTAGTTATAAGAGCTAGCTAGCAAGAAAAAGTCTCTGTGTATTTACTTGTGTCTGAGCATCTGTAAGACTGGGCGGGACATAGGAAAACTTCCAGCTACACATAAGTGCACATACTAATAGGGTATGTACCTGGGCAGGTGTGTGCATATGATATATAACTGCATATATCACATGGTATGTAGCTGTGTGTATGTAGGGGGATGAACAGAACAGAGAAAAAGATGATTACTAAAATTGTTACAAACAATTGAAACACAAATAAAATATAACTTGCAGTCTGAGCTATGCAGAGGGTGTGAGATTAGGGATTAATTACTGTGGGGTCACAGTTACCCAGGGCTAACCCAAGGGCAACAGTAGCTATGCATTGGAGAGAGCCAGTGGAGGGCTAGAGGAGGAAAGGGCACACCAAGGCTGAAGGGGAAGGAGGGAAGCTCACCAGCCAGCAGGCAGCAAAGGCCCTGTACATGCACAAACCTTACCTGCATTTCATCAGACAATCTACTGAAGGTTCCTGATAGCATATCCTCGGATGAAGATTCTTCGCTTTCTTTCTCCTGCAGAGGACAGTGAAAAAACCTAAGAATCAACCAACCCATGGTGGTGAAGAACTCAAGCTCTACAGTGAGTAGCCAGTGTTTAGACCTCAGTGTCCCTGCTAATGGCTAGGAAGCATTGAGAAAGTGATGGAGGCCTTGTTTCCTCATCTGTTAAAAGGATACAAACCAGCATCCACCTCTCCACCTCGTAAGATTTGTTTAAAGGAGAGGGAAGAGGTAGATGGTAGACTGACAGATGCTCAGGACAGTACAGGCACCTCCTAATTCTCTCTAGATGTTAGTTGTTGACTCTATTATTCTGTGTAACCAAGCCTTTTTAAAAACCAGTTGTACTAAAGTATAATTAACATACAATAAACTGCATTCATTTACAATATGCCTTCTGTTGGGTGGTGGTGGTGCACACCTTTAATCCCAGCACTCCTGAGGCAGAGGCAGGTGGATCTTTGTGAGTTCGAGGCCAGCATGGTCTACAGAGCGAGATCCAGAAAAGGCTCAAAGCTATGCAGAGAAACCCTGTCTCGAAAAACATAAATAAATAAATAAATAAATAAATAAATAAATAAATAAATCAAAATATGCTTTCTGAGTTTTAACTTGTGTATATATCTATAAAAAGATTACCCTAGTCAAAATAATGAACATAGGCCTCATTTCCCTAAACTTTTGCATCTCTCTGTGCCCACTGCTTGCAGTCCTGGAAACAGGGAAACACTCATCTGTTCTTTGTCACCAGATTGGTCTCTGTTTCTTGGAATTGTGGGTATGCTTTTATTGGGAGAGGGGTTGGCTTCTATGTCTTTCGACATTAAAAAATTAAATCATCCATATTCTCAAACATCCTGGCAGTTTATTCCCTCATGTTGTTAAGTATGGTCCATGTGTGAATGAGCCACAATTCCTGCACACCTTCATCAAAATTTAGAATGCTTAATTTTTAAATTTTTGATCATCCTAATAATGCATGGTTGTGCCTAATTATAGTTTTAGTGTGCATTTATAATGACTTGGGGAAGTTGAATATCATTTCATTTAGATATTTTCTTCTGGGAAGTGTTCACTCCAATTCCATATTCATTTCTATCATGATGTTTTGTTTTGTTTGGATTGACCTTGACATCAGGACCATGTTACCTAAATACAAGAATTTTTAAATCTTGAAGCCAATTTGTTTCCATCATACAATTTGTTTCCTGACTACTAAGGGTCCTTTCTCTTTCTATATGAATTTTCTGTTTTAATTTCCATAGTATTCCTGCTAAATTTGGACTAGGGTCTTGCTGAATCTATAGAGCAATTTGGGAAACTGACATCTTGACAAATATCAAGTCTTCAAATCTATGAGTGAAGGATATCTCATTGGTTTATTTCTTTTTTCAGAATGGTTTAGCAGTTGTCAGTGGATGAATCTTAAACATCTTTTGTTAGACTTCTCTCCAAATATTTCCTATATTTTTACTATTCTAAATGGTATGTGTTTCTATTTCTGTTTGTGTGCTGCTGTTATATAAAGATATTAATAAACACCTATAAAAAGCTAATTTGCAGTGTCAACTTGACTGGCCTTAGACCAAGCTAGGAGGCTGTGATGGATCTTGCATGTCTGTGAAGGCATTTTGAGAGAAAATGAAGAGGGGAAGAACCCTGAAAATGTGGGTGGCACAGTCCCATGGGTTGGGTGTCCATATGCAATCAAAGGAGAAAGCCAGCAGAGAGTGAACATTCTTCTTTTCACTGCTTCTTGTCTACCAGAGAATCTTCTCTGCCACACACTCTTGCACCATTGGGGTTCTGCCTCTTAACAGGCCCAGAAACACAGAGCCAAGTGGCTATGGAATGAGTCCTCTGATACTGTGAGTCAAAACAATTCCTTCCACTCGTCAGCTGTTTCCATCAGGTATTGGGTCACAACAGCAAGAATGTAACTCATGCAAGACAAAATGATGTTTATTCATCAACATGTACACATTTTTGAAATTTGCTAAATAAGTACCAATGCTATAGCTGCTCTGTGTGTTTCCTACATAAATGATCATAACAAAATACTGATTCTTTTTTTCTCTTTCATATTTTTGTACACTGGCATTAGCCTATCAGTACAACATTGAATTGAGGTGGTAAGAGAACAAACTCAGAGAAAGAGAGTTCATCTGTCACCATTAAGTAACAAGTTAAATGTCTTTTTAAATATACTTTATCAAGTTAAATTCCCTGTTATACCTACTTTTCTGAAAGTTTTTAAGGGGAATGGATGCTAAATTTTCAAATTCCTTTTTTGGATTTATGAGGAAAATGTTTGTTTTTATTTGTTAATATAATAAAATATATTTATTGTTTTCATGTTTAGGCAGTCTTGTATTTCCAAAATAGATCATCTTAAATCATGACTATCATCCTTTTAAAAATATTGGCTTGGTTTGTGAAATTTTGTTTGAGACAGAATTTCATGCATCCCAGGCTAGCCTATAACTCTGTATCTATCTCAAGCTTGTTTTGAACTTGTGCTTCTGACCCCACCTCCTAAGTACTAGGATTAGATCCATGTACTGCCATGCTTGACCACTTGACCCTATACCTCAAACAGTGAAATAACTTTATAACTTCACTTCTCCTATGTTTTGGCCTCTTTGTCTTCAAAGGGAAGACCAGTGGACACATCTAGTCAGCAATCTTGTGTTGTGTGGTATTTTGTTTGTGTTATATTTTGTTTGTGTTTATAACAAATAAAGCTTGCTTGGAGATCAAATAAGCAGAGCAGCCAGCCACCAGACTTCTTACCTCTACAAAATCTCAAAATCTAAGAATAGTTGTAAGAATACAGACATATTCACAATGTTTAGAACCCAGTAAAAATTACCATTTACTCAAAACACTGGTACCATATATAGCACCTCAAACAGAGATAAATCCATTAATCAACCCCAAACTAAAATGGATGATAGAAATAGTAAACAAAGCTGTAGCACAAATTGTTAGAAGGTTTTATTAATAAAAACAAACATGATGCCAGTTATTGGAGTGAATGCTGGAAGATAAAGAAACAGAATAAGCCACAGCTTCCTCATCTCACCAATTCCTCAGTTGATCCTATTTCCTCATACTGGAAGCCTCTGAGTCCTTGTTCAAATGGATCTCAGCTGAACTGCTTCTCAAAAACCTGAAAGCTTAACCAGCTCTAGTTCCTTGTCCTCACACCTTAAATACCTTTCTGCCCTCACTTCCTGGGATTAAAAGCTCTTGTTACCACACCTGGCTGTTTCCAGTGTGGCTTTGAACTCATAGAGATCCAGAAGAATCTCTGCCTCTGGAATACTAGGATTAAAGGCACGTGTGCCACCATTTTTCTGGCCTCTATATCTAGTGGCTGTTCTGTTCTCTGACCCCAGTTAAGTTTAATAGGGTGCACAATATCAGAAGCATTGATAACAGATTGCATTTTTCAACCTGTGCAATGCATATGCACTATAGTTTTATCTCTAGAAGTCTATGATAGATCTCTTATGTCTCTCTTTAATCTTTAGAGCAAACAAAATATAGTTAAAATAATTCCTTTAGAGAACACAAAGTTGGGAGAAGATGGGGAAGGAGGTAGATCTGGGAGTAACTGGGGCATGTGATTGTGATCAAAATATACTATACACATGTATAAAATTCTCAAAGAATATATTAATGAAATTATTTCAGTGGCTTTGTTTACTATTTCTATCATCCATTTTAGTTTGGGGTTGATTAATGGATTTATCTCTGTTTGAGGTGCTATATATGGTAGCAGAATTTTGAGTACAAGGTAATTTTTACTGGATTCTAAACATTGTGGATACATCTGTATTCTTACAACTATTCTTAGGTTTTGAGACTCAGTTAAGTTACTTAGAAATAATTTGACCATTTTGGTGCGTGGGTCATTAGAGAGACCTGGAATGGTGCTTTCTCTAAAACTAACTATTCTCATTACAAATGTGTACTTTCCCCGTGCCTGGACAAATTTGTTGAGTCCAGACACCATTCCCAGCCTGTTAGCCTTAAGTACTGCTGGCTCTGATTCCCTGGGAAGGTTCACTGCTCATGTCTGACCTCAGTAGTTTCCTTACATGCATGCTCTGACCAGGGCTCAGCTGAAGACTGAAAAGCATTCCTTCCCATATGGATGACAGTGCTCACTCTCTGGACAGCTCTCTCCTCTCCACTCCTCTGTCTTTCAAACTCTAGCCTCTGTGGCTATTTGCCTGATTCTCACGTGCTGTGAGGTGGCCTGGAAACTTTCTGAGGCCAGCAGGGTGGGACAATCACAGATTCACTCACCTTGTTTCCCATCTCAATGACATCAGGATCCTTTGCTATCATAGAAAGAGAATGCTTGCTTTGTGTATTTCAGACCCTTTTGGCGGGGGGTGTTTGGGGACAATAAATGTGGTGTCTACTGCAGCACAACATGAAGTGTTCCATTTTAGACACAAATAGAGGTCTCTTGCCTTTCTTTGAAATGCCAGTCATGAGTTTCACTTCCCCCCATTATCCAGGCCCTCCAATCTTCTTTGAAAATGTCCGCTCTTCTTTTGGTCCTCTCTTCTTGGTGTCTTCCATCTTCTCCATGCCTTTCACTAAGAGCCTCCTTCCATTACATACAACTTTTTGCAGGCTGGGGCAAAACTCTGATTTAGAGGTTCCCTCAGCACTTAGCAGGGCACCTGACCATTATGATCCCTGGATCCATGTGGATAAAACTGTACTTGAAATATGATGCCCAATTATTACACATTGAGACTTTTTGTGGCTTGGGGCAACCAGCAAGCATTCTTCCATAGAGAATTTCCACAACACAAAAATTGGGGAGGATAATCCAGGGGACCTAGGGTGAATCAGGTCCTCCTTCCTTCTTCTCCCAAACATTAGTGCGTGTGTGGTGATTGGTAAGGGGTACTTATTTTTCTGGTGTAAGGCTATAAAGGAGGGGGAAAGGAGGTGCTGGGGCTCAGGAAACCATAGTTCTTTAGCCCCCCCCCCCCAATCCTGAAGGAGTCAGTCAAGCACAAGTTGATGGAACTATACCATACTATACAGTCCCGCTCAGAGTCTACCCATGCTGAGTGCTGACATAGTGCCAGGATATTAACAGTAAACTAAAGGTGAACCCATTCATTTCATCCACACCTGCCTGACCCACTTCTTGAGGTCTTCTAAGGAGGGGACCTGAGTGGCCAAGCTCCTGAGGACAAAGGGACATGCACTGATTTCTATAAGTATATGAGGAGCTAAAACCTGCCCCTCAAATACAGGCATTTTTAGACACTGGTAATGCAAATGGAGCCATGGCTAGATTCCTGGGTCCACCCATTAGCCATATGTACCTCATCACATGACTAGTACAGAACTCCTTGGGAGTGGACTCATCCTCTGGTACGGGTCTGGGCAGCAACATATCACTTGGTTCGTTCTAGCCACACTGGCAGCAAGAAGGTAAAAGAAAGCTCATCCTGAAAGCACACAAGTGGAGTGAAGCCCGCCAGCTCTCGAGGAAGCAGTGACAGAGGTCTCTGTGATGTAGCGAGGCCCAACCAGGGCAGGAAGGAACATGCTGGTGCATTTGACTGTGTGGAGCCTAGATGTTTCTTCAGAGACTCTGGATTGCTTAATCAGCTTCCCATGAGCAGCTTCCTCTGCCTTAGCCTCCTCTAGTCAGGGAATGTGCAGGAAGGAAGGTGCAGAGGAGCTGGTGGCATCTCCAGCTGGGAACAGAACTTGACTATGGTTGTTCACATATCACTGGCTTTACAAATATATAAAATACAAGAATTATAGGATCATGGAGACTTGCACTAGGTTCCAGAAAGCCACAGAGGCCAGGCACTATGTGGCAGGTTCAGATGCCCTGGGGGGTGTTCCTCAAAGATCACTGTATGGAGCTGAGATAATGATGCTTCAGTTGCAAAGAGACATTAGGGTCTGGAGACACCAGGGCTGTGGAACACTCACTTAAGTTGCAAGCACAGACTGGAGCTGGCCTAGAAGAAATGTCATGCTGCTACAGGAGGCAGAGCTGGAAGAGTGGCACTACCCAAGGCTGCTGGAGTTCAGATGATACCACCAAGAGCCCAAGATGCTGGGCACACAACAACAGTGTTTGTTGTTTGCCCGGCTGGGTCTTTGTTTTGCTTTGGTTTTCCCTTACTATGTCCCTAGTCCTTTCTTTCAGAAGGGGGGTTTTACCTGTGCTGGCAAATTATTAGGAGTGTAGTGGGTAGCCATTCCAGCTTTGATCTGGAAGTTCCAACCCCCATTGAGGCTTCAGTAACTGTCACGCCTACAAGGCGGGCTGAGAGAGGACCCTGAAGACCCGAGATCCGGATGTGCAGTTCTCTTGGTTCCTGGACCCTGGACGCTGGAGGTAGACGGAGCAGAGTTCTCCAGAGAACACCACGAGACTGTGCCACATCTTTCCCAGACCCTGTTACCTATCCCTTCACTTGTAAGTTACCCCACAAAATAAACCTCCCTTTTAACTACGTGGAGTGGCCTTAACAATTTCACCAATATTAGGAATATTAATATTTTTTATTTTATAGGAGCTCACATGTAAAAGACGGCCTTGAATCTTCTTCCACAGGAACTGGACTTTTGAACAGTGTTTGGACTGTTACAGACTATGGGAGCTCTAGAAATACATTAAGTGCACTTTTTCATATGAGATGGCCATGAACCTTTGAGGACCATCAGTACAGTGTAATGGCTAAAGGTGACATATCTGGGTTTCTAGTTGACAAGGTGTAGACTTGTGATAGTTAATTAGCATTCACCTAGAAGATATTCCTTTGGGTATATCTTTGAGGGTATTTCCATAGAAGGGAAGTTCTACCCTAGATATGGATGGTACCATCCCATGGGCTGGGGTCCCAGACTGAATTCTGGAAGGGGACAAGGAGGAAGCCAGTATTCATCTTTCTTCCTCTGCTTCCTGACTTCAGATGCAGTGTGATCAGCCGCTTCACACTCCCATGGCTTCACACTCACATGGCTGTGCCATCACATAGGCCCGCCTTGATAGCCTATAGCCTCCTCACACTGTAAGCCCAAACTAAATCCCCCTTGCCAAGGCTGCTTTTGCCATGTAGTTGTCAGAGTAGTGAGAAAGGTAATAAATACAGGATGAAGTTCCCTCCCATGCCAAAGAGGCTTGCCCATTAACAATGGATGCAATCTCACCACCTTAGTGTTAAGTGGGGCCTTTCTGCAGTAGATGACAGAATTCAGGGATGAACCTAGCACCAAAGCCCCATTCAGTGTCACAAGTATCCCCAGGCCCATCCCCATCCCTCAGGCCTGGGCAAGGAGTGTCCCTTACCTGTGTCTCTACCACGGCCTCTGAAGAAGCAAGCATGCCCAGTTCCTCAGCTACCTTCTGAGAACCCTGGCTGTCACTCTTGATTTCAGTATCTTTGAAAGAAAAGGTAGAGTAAGGACAGAAAATAAGTGATAAGCAAACCATAACACCACAGGAAGCTGGGGAACATGCTCAAGTGCTTTTAAGTAATGGTGGATCTGCAGACGTCTATTCCAGAGAAACCGGAAAAGAGCACGGAGGTCTGCCGCCCACCCTGATCCTCACGCTGACACTCAGATTCTAAGCTACTTCTTCTTCAGCCCTTCTCTGCCTCATCCACATGATGAAGATGAAACCATGCTGCCCCAGGGAAGCCACACAGATGAAATGATGCACACAAAGGGCATGCTTCCGACACCCAGGAGTCCCCAGCCTCTGCTGAGCTCTGGGTAACAGGCTCCTTTGATGTCAGGCCCCTTTGAAGTTTATAAACAACTTCTTGGATGGCAGGCTTTGAAACAGCCCTAAATTAGAAGATGGAAATACCACAATTTACTATACAGTGTTCTCTGAATGCCAAAGATTAGGAAAGGGCTGTTCCTCTTTGGAAATATCCTCAACTTAAGGTCTGCCAGTGACAAGGGCATTAGCATTTCTTCCCTCTTTTCCTTTCCCTAGTTTCTGCTTCCTTTCCACCTTCTACCCTCAACTCCAAGGCCCTTTCTCACCCTCTCTAATCCTTTGTCAGGATCATGCTGACAAAGCCCAGGCTAGCTTTGAACTCACACTCCCCCTTCAGCCTCCAGAGCACTGGAATTATAGCTGTATGCAACCAGGTCAGCTCCCTTTTCTGTTTTCTAAATGAGAACTGGAGCTAAGCTGTTGTTATAATATGCTCTGCAAAGCAAGGAATTTGGATATTCTTTACAGGCTTCATCTACAAAAATTACAGTGGGAAAATTTGCCTATTTCCCATACAAAGACCTCCTCCCTGCCAGACTCTCCCTCTCTCTGCCTGCTCTCCCCCCCCCCTTTCTGTCTCCAAGTCATCCATGCCCTAGGTGGGCATGTGAGACCATCACAGTAGGGATGTTTGTCCTGCCTTCCGCCTCCCCTCAGCCTGCTCCATTAAAGGACCTCAGCAGTGACGCCTCTTCTCCTCCTCTGATGGGTCACAGCTCAGAGCAGCACAGAGGCTCTGCTTGTAGGCAATGAGGCACCCTGGGTCCTCTGAATGTCCCAGGGATGTAGTTAGTGTGAGAAAGCTGCTCTGCCTTCACAGTTTTAACTGTCCCATCAGATACTGCAGAGTCAGGGACAGCTGGTGATTCTCTCTGCTTCCTTCTCTGGCTAGCTTATCTTTCAACAACAACACCAGGATGACTCCTCCAGACACTGTTCAACCCAAACTACTGCACCATGAATGTCTTCTACCTACTTTTGACAAAGATGTGGGTAAATGAAACACAGTGAGAGTCTCAGAGAAAAAAGTGATGTTTGAAGAGGTTTTTCAGAAAGCAATAATGTTGAAAGTACTAATGGGAGAGACTCATATCCAGACATGAAATACAGCTCGTTGGCCATGAAGAAGTGTCCTGAGAAAAGAGAATCCTGAAGAAAGATGCTTCCAGGAAAGTTAAACCTATGGTGTCTCTAGCCCCTGAGTGTGTCCTGTGCTGGGCTTCCTAGCACTTTCATGATGATAAGTTTGGCATGCTTTCACAGGCTAATTCACTTTGTCATTAAAACACAGAAAGGTGGTGAAGTGAAGCAGCTTCTACAAAGCTCTCTTCTATGTGACACCTACTGAGGTGAACATGCAAAACATTTCCAAGATCTGGAAGTTTCCCTCATCCCCCTGGGGAGTCGACACACCTATTCCTGAATTCTACTATTATTGATTAGTTTTGCTCTCTGTTTTAAGCTACACACTGTATTTTAAAATGGTAGTTCTTTTTTTTTTTTTTTTGGAGCTGAGGATCGAACCTAGGGCCTTGTGCTTGCTAGGCAAGCACTCTACCACTGAGCTAAATCCCCAACCCAAAAATGGAAGTTCTTATTTTAACTTTCAGACTGAAAAACGGAACTAAAAGAAAACCTAAGAACACAACCTACTCTATATGTATATTTTTTACAATTACAATAAAATTTCTAAAAAATTTAAAGAATTGATTAGATTTACAATGAACTAATAATCCTGGTAACTTAACCACTTGATAGTCTAATGCTCACAAGACAATTACTAACTACAATGACTAATTGTCTTAGCTAAACTGTTGTGAGGTGTTGAAGCTTATTATTAAGCAGCTGCCACCACTGTCCCCAGAGATGGCTGCATTTCAGAACTGGGCAAGGTGATGCTACATCTCTCTTCCCAAAGTCTCTTGGGTTTTATGAGGTTTAATTAGTTAATGCTCACAATGTACCCCGAGGTCATCAAATGTGACGCGCTATCTCAGAAAAGCCAAGGCTGTGGTATCATGTGACACTCACTGAAAACCACAGCTACAACTTTGTTATTTTATCGCTGCCACCACTGAAGTATTTCCAAGTCACAAACAGCAGATTATTCTAGCAGAGGGGGAGAGGACACAATTGTCTATGGTGTTCTCTCTGTGTGATGTTACTTATCTGAAGTGGGTTTACCACAGGCTAGAGGTTCAAGTACCTCCCCGGTGCAAGCCACTCCCAAAGCACAGCATCCAATGATGCATTCACAACTATGACTATCTTTAGAGAGGACCCCAGGTTACATACGCTTCAGGCTCCACTGGACTTTGGATCTACCCTGCTGTTTCTAAGATGAATAATACACAGAGAGGGCAACATAATATACTTGGAAGGCTTCCGAAAGAAATCATATGTGTTTTTATGTTCATTTTAAATATTCATCAAAAATCCTGTAACTGTTTTTATGCAAGGAAATAAGGTGATCCTAAAAGAGTAAATATAGAGAAAAAGTTGGTAAACAATGTTTTACAAAGGAATAGAGTGGTTCAAATTTCCTATACTATAAAGCCAGTTTTTAAAACAGAGGATCATTGAGGTAGGAATGGAAAAGAATGGACTAAAACAAATATAGCCAGACAGGAAATACTGACTGATGTTAATGATGTGTCAAGTTGGTTAAAAAAAAAAAAAAAAAGTAATAAGCTATACAGTAGCATTGGCTGACCGTGTTAGAAAAAAGATTTCAGCCCCTATTTTCTAGTGGCTCTCCAAATGAACTGTAGATAAGATCATACCCCAGAGGTTTCAAAATCTATTTGAAATGACTAGATGAAACTTTAGAAGACTATTTCCATGGCCTTGTGGGTGGGAAAACCCTTCCTTAGGAATGCAGAGGACAAATGTCACAAGAGAAAAAGGTTGTCATACTGGCTACACTAAAAATGTCAAGTTCTGTCAAAAAGTATCCTTTCAAAGCTGTTTTAAAAGGAGGCACATGGGGCTGTTGAGATTGGCTCAGGCCCTTGACACCAAGCCTGATGACTTCACTTTGATCCCTAGGACTTCCATGGTAAAAGGGGAAGACGGACTCTTGCAGGTTGACCTTTGACCTCTACATATATGCCATGGTACACCTGTGCCCACATCCATTTACACACACACACACACACACACACACACACACACACACACATATACACACACACACATGTTCACAAAAGTGGATATATGAAGCAAATATTCACAAATCATATAATAAACCAGTAATTGAATTCTAGAAAACAAGAATAACACAATAGGTGAAATATATGAATAAATAGGAATTGTAATTAACCAGCAGACATATGATGTATGAAAAGCATTCAGCTTCAACAGTATGCAGAGAAATAAAATTAAAACAATGACAACTTCTTGCACCTAGCCCATGGCCAAGCTGAGAAACTCTCACATCATTAAGTACGGGCAAAGGAGGAAAGCTCAGAAGATGCCGCTGAAACTTCTGTTGACAATGTGGACATCTCCAAGCCTAGCTGAAAAGTTCTAGAAGAGCGCCTATAGAAGGTGTAAGAGTCAGGTACGAGGATGCTCATTTCCACCTTGTTTGCAACAACAAGGCAGGAACAACCTGAGTACGACTGGCTTCCCGGGACTAACCTCTCAAGTGGGTAAACCATTAGTAATGCTGTTGGAAAAGGGAGAGTCCACATGTACATCCATGCCAGGAATCCTGGGAAAGGAAACATCACCTCACAGCTTTGAACATCATGAGCAGAGTAAATAAAAATAAAAAATCACTTCAAATGTATCCTGACACATCTGCATAAGTAAATGAAGCATGCAAATTCACATATAAAAAGTAGAAACTATCAACTAAGTGATAGTTGAAAGAGTAGTTGTTGCATAACAATTTAAAACACAGAAAACACAACTAAAAACTCACATAATAATAGAATCAGTTTTGCAGTTTCATTGGCAAATTCCATAGAACATTTAAGGAATCGGTATTTCTCTTCCCTCCATTCAAAATAGTGTCTCTGGCTGGAGGAGTAGATCAGTGGTTAAGCATCTGCCTAGCATGCATGAGGCAATGCTGGGCAAATAGAGACAGGGGGATACCCAGGACTAGCTGCTGGTCAGCCAGGCTAAGTGAAATAAGTGAATGCCAGGTTCAGTAAGTAACATTAGCTGCCTCAAAGCATAAGGTGGAGGGCAACTGAGGAAGACTCCCAAGAGCTGGTGAAATGGCTCATTGGGGAAAGATTCGTGCCACCAATCCTGATGGCCTGAGTTCCCTTCTCTGGGACCCACGTGGTCAGAGAGAACTGAGTCCCACAAGTTCTCATTTGACCTCCACACATTTGCCATGGTACCTGCACACACACACACACACACACACACACACACACACACACACACACACACAGAGAGAGAGAGAGAGAGAGAGAGAGAGAGAGAGAGAGAGAGAGAAAGAAAGAGAGAGAGAGAGAAAGAGAGAGAGATGCATACATACTTGGTCAGTTATATACATATAATTTTAAATGATATTTGATTCCTATATTTTCCTAAAAATAAAAATCAAGTGCATGTGAATAATAAATGTAAACATGAAAGGCAAAACAAAGGCAGGGTACTTAAGTAAACTGTGTCAAGTCTACTCTACTTTGTCCTATCAAAAATGTCTATACAACTTGGAGCACATTACTTAGACTTCTTCACTGAAGAATTTCCACTTGGTGTTTAGTGTTGGCTAGAAATGGATATGTTAAATCAGATAAAATGTGATTCAAAACTAACACTGTGTTACAAAAATATTTTATACTAGTAAAGGACAGTCTCCACAATGACAATCTCACTATGCGAAACCATAAGCATTGTGGTGGTTAGTATTGTAAGCTTGACAAAATATAGAATCACTAGATGGGCCTCTGGGCATGTCTGTAGGGGTTACCTTGACTGTGTTACTTAAGCGGGAACACCATCCCACTGTTGGTGGTGCCATTCTCTGGCTGGGATCCTGGACTGCAGAAGTGGAGGAAGGGGCTAAGCAGGAGCACAATTTCATGGGTCTTCACTTTCTGACTGTGGACACTTGGTGACCAGCACCCTCGAGCTCCTGCTGACATGACCCCCTTGCCATAATGGGCTGTATTCTGGAACTGTGAGCCCAACAAAACCCATCTTTGTCAGAGATGACAAAGCAAAAGAACAGTAACTAAGATATAAGACATGCACCAGAGAACCCAGCATCTAGGTTAGGTAAGCCAAAAGCTTTATACACACATAGAGAAATAGACAAGATGACAGTGAAATGGGAAATTTTCCTGTCTCAGAATTAGGCCAGGTCACAATAATGAGGATATAGAATAGTTGAGTGTCATTAATAAGATGTTTTTCTCAGCATGACATGAAATCCACACCATTCAAAAGTCCACTGTACAAGAACTGACCCTATATCAGGCTAGAGTAGAAGATATTCATTCAAACTCAAGATAGAAAGTACACCGATTATTCTTCTAGACAATCAAAAAATTGGAAATTAAAGACAAGAGAGCAAACACACTATAATAATCATACCAACTGGCAACCAAACTGCTTCCCTAAATGAATTTTAGATAAAAGAAGGGACTATAATTACAAGCAAGAATTAATCATAAAATAGCAATGATGAGAATATTAATATCAACATTACTTGCTAATAGTTTATGAGACACAGGCAAGGCAATATCATATGGAAGATTCCCAGCTGTAAATGTGGAAAGATAAACACCCCTGATGATGTAGTAAACTAAACTGCAGACACCTGAATAATAAGGAGCAACAGGAAACGACATTATTTAAATGAGCAGAGTATAGATGGAAGTTTTCCTGTGTCGCGCACAGTCCTGCAGCCACTCTGTCCCAAATAAACACATAGAGGCTTATATTAATTACAAACTGTATGGCCTATGGCTCAGGCTTCTTGCTAGCTAGCTCTTATAACTTAACTCAACCAATTCCTATTAATCTGTGCAATGCCATGTGGCGATGGCGTTATTGGTCTGCTGGTATCTTGGTTCCTTGGTTGGCAGGCTGGCGTCTCCCCCGACTCCACCCTTCTCTCTGTATCTCTACTTGCATTTCCCACCTGACTTTAAGCTGCCTTGCCACAGGCCAAAGTAGCTTATTTATTAGCCAATGAGAGCAACATATATTCACAGCATACAGAAAGGCATCCCACAGCAGCAGAGTGTCCTGTAGACACAGCTTCTTCAACCCACACCTCTGAAGGAGTTTCCACTTTGGGAGAAGACTGACAATCCCCGCACCTGGCTGTATGAGTTCAACTGTCACAGAACCAGTAGTATCCCAGAGGGCCCCCCAGGAAAGGATTTTGTCTTTCACCTAATATTAATTAGAGAGGAGACGATGGTGGCTTAGAAGCAAGTAGCAGCCCCCTCCTTGTGTCTCTGTGGTGGGCATTTGAGGGGACACACTGATGGTTAATGTCAAACAGACACCCTTGGATAGATACAGAAAGTCTGGTTATCAGAAGACAGGGCTAGCTAAAGCCCATTCACACTGGGCAGGTAGCGCAACCCATCCACAGAGAGGAGGAGTGACAGAAAGGGAAGGAAGAAGAGACAGTGAACTAAATGGGCATAGAAACTGAAGCACTGAAGAGAGGCAGGCTGAATGTAGCTGAGTGTGGAACACTGGCACTGGAGAAGCACTGGCACTGGAGAAGCATGCCCCAGTATGAAAGCTCAGTGCTCTATGAGAAGGCAGCTTTGAGAAGGTTGCACCCAAGCTTGCTCCTCTGTCTTTTCTTTGCTTGTAACTCAAAGCAAGTGTTGCCACAGTGTCTAAGCCAATGTCTGCCATGTGGTCCACGGATGTGCCATCCAACCACCACAGAAGTTGTATCACTGAAAAATAGATGCAGTGGGATCTAGGTTGGAGATGCAGTACAGAATCCAGATCTCTTTCCCTTTAAAACCAGAGGGTATGATGGCCATTGAAGAGAGTGAGATCTAAGGTAAAACATGCAATTATGTCTGGGGACTGGCCTTGTTACCTGACTTAAGAAGCTAGATTCAGCCACTTCTCCTCAGTAGGCCAATTAAAGAGAAGTAATGGTGAAAAGTGGAGAAAGGTTTATCCAATGTGGCCACACCAGGTCCAGAGGCTACAATCCATCTTCGAGATGCTGACATGAGGTTTAGGTTTGAATAGAGGACAAACAGAAACTATAATGAAGCAGTCTTGCTCAAGATGTGGTTCACCGACCCACTGTTTTGATTCCAGTGGCACTTACAAGGTGAGCTGACACACCAGAACTGTGACAAATCTCTTCAACTCTATTTGGAGGGGTTCCTTTGCTTTACGTCACAGGTCATAAATGGGAGCCAAGGCAGGAACTAAACAGAAACCATGGAGGAATGCTGCTGATTGGCTTGCTCTCAACTGTTGTTGTTGCTGAGGACTTCATACATGAATTCTGTATTCACATTATTCCTACTCCTCCCTCTCCCCAACTGCAATTCCTCTTGTGCCCCCATTACCTCTCAAAGTCAGGACCTCTTCAAGTATTATTGTTACATAAATACATGTATGTGTATGTACACACACACATTTATACAACCTTCTGTGTCTGTTTAGTCTATGCTCATATTTGCATGTGTTCAGAGCCAACAACTTGGGGTCAGATAACCTATAGGGAGCTTGTCCCTGAAGAAGTAGTCTCTTAGCTGCCTGTAGAGGAGCCCTGTGAGAGCTTCCCTGTCCACACTGCCATACCAACTGTCACTGTGCGGTTCTTGTGTAGGTGACCATAGTGTTGCGGCTTCATGGGTACAGCTCTGTTGCTATACAATCTCTTAAGTTTTTTTTTTCTTTTGCATTTTATTGATTTGTTTATTATGTGTGTATGTCCATGTCCATATCTGTGTTCCAGTCTGTGTCCTTGTTGGTGTCCATGTGTCTATGTCCCTATATGGGCGTGTTGTGGGGGACAGTGAGGGGAAGAGGAACATGTATGAAATACCTTCCTGGGAGACAAATTCTTCTATCTGACACCAGGCTTCAGCCTTTTCTTTCTCCCAGCATAAGACTCCTGGGGAAATTCCAATTCATGGGTCTATTGTTTCCACAGTCTGATAGCCATAAAGTGGGGCATAGTGTCTCTGTTCGCAGGCTCTTCACTTTCCTGAGGTCCCGGCCTCAGGAAAACATAGTTGTGTGTGACAACTGACACACTGCACCTCCTGGACAGTAGTGCGTGCCCTACTCTGGGTGTGGGCTACAGGGAGCACCCGAAAAATCCACCAGGCCTGCAGCTTCCTGGAGTGAATCTGTCTGGAGTAGACTTCAGCCTAGGGAACTCCAGTTCCCTGCACTAGTGAGCAAGGGAACAAAGCTATTGTAACCAGACTCTGTGCCCACCCTATCCACACGCTCACTGCCTGAGGAGTAAGCAACACAGAAAACAACAACAACCCTGAACAAACCAGTAAACATCCCATAGCCCATGTTCTATCCAAGTGGTGCAGATCAGAAAAAGCAGAGGAATGTTATTAGGGACTTCTTACTTTTGCCTACACAACTACCCCCAGGGAGACAATGCTTTAATCTTTAAACATATTTATATTTATATTAAGGGGCTAGAGAGATGGCTCAGCAGTTAAGAGCACTTGTTGCTCTTGCAGAGGACCCAGGTTCAATTCCCAGTATCCACATGGCAGCTCACAACAGTCTGTAACCCCAGTTCCAGGGATTCTGACACCCTCTGAAGGTACCAAGGAAACATGTCATATACAGATACACATGCAGGCAAATTACAAACATATAAAATACAAATAAATAAATCTAAATATGTGTTTGTAACTATATTAATAACTTTCCTTTTTGGTATTTGGGTTGTATATATATCTATAGCTTTTAGTTCTTTATATATGTAATTCTTATTTTCTTTTCTTTTCAGTTTGTTAGTTCTCTTTTTCTCTTCTGCTTCTAATAACAGGAAAATTCATTATAGCCTCTGCTCCCATTCTCTCCCTTTCTCCTGCCTTTCCTCCTCTTTACATTTTGAATATTCTGTTTTCCAATTCTCGCTTTCTTCTCTCTCCTGTCTTTATTTTAAAAAATCATCTTTATAACTTTTCAGTTTATTTTAATTTTGCTTCTATCTTTCTTATAGTTATTGAACTGGTGGATGCTGGGCTAGTGAAATGGTGTGGGTAAATGTGCTTACTGCCAAACCTGACAACCTAGGTTCAATCCCAGGAACCCGTGTAGAAGAAGGAGAAAAACAGCTCCTCAAAATTGTTCTCAAACCTCAACACTCATCCTGTAGCATGCAAACACACATACACGCATGCTCGCACATGTGCTAACACACAATCAATCAATACATGTTTACACACATGTGGAGGTCAGAAGACAACCTGTAGGAGTTAATTCTCTCCTTTTATCATGTGGCCCCTGGGAACTGAATGCTGGGCTGCAAGAGCCTTTACTGAGCTATCTTACCAGACTCTTTGATTTAACGTCAACATTAATATCTATACACTTCTCTCTTATAATTACCTTTGCTCTGTCCCACAGATTCTGTTATAGTGTTTTCATTTTCCATTTATTGTAGGAAGTCTTTAAGGCTCCCTTTATTTTTTCAATGTCCCAATAACTGTTCTAAAGTATATTACTCAATCTCCATGTGTTTGCCTAATTTCTCTTGCTGCTGATTTCTAGTTGTTGTTTTTTTTTGTTGTTTTTTTTTTTCCATTATGATCTGACAGAATGTAAGCAATCATTTCCGTTGTTATTTGTATGTTGTGGTGGGTTGAATGAGATCGGCTCTTTGAGACTCATGGATTGGAATACTTGGTCCCCAGTTGGCATCCTGATTGCTGCCCTTTTGCTGTTTCTCTAGTGCTTCCTATATACTGTCTCCTGATCCACTTTTGCAGTGGGTTTTATTCTTTCTTGTCCTCTATGATTGTTTGGTTTTTTTTTTTTTAATCTTCCTGTTATGTGTGTAGATTCTTTTACGTGTCTTCTGAAATGCTGGTTAGTGGTCATAAATTCCCTTTTTTTACTCTGAATGTAAATGATCTTGCTTTTCAAATTAAAAGACATATGGCAGAGCTAAGACTGTAGCTCAACTGGTAGAGGGTTTGTCTAACATGACCCAAACCGAGTTTAATTCCCAGCACTGCATAAAACCATGGTGGCGCAATGCCTATAATCATTGCACCTGGGCCGTGAAGGTGGCTCAGAACTTTTAAGGTCACCCTTAGCTCACAGCACGTTCAAGGCCCACCTGGGCTACTAGTGATGGAGAGGAGCAGCAGCAGCAGCAGCACCCGCTCAGAAACAGAACCCAGGAAGTCTAAGGAGAGCATTTGCCTAAGTGGTCATGGAGCAGCAACCTGCAGAGGCAGAAGCCCGCACAGGCCAGAAGGGTGAACTCAGTAAGCACCCAAGGAGACCTCAAGGGCTGTAGGCACCAGTGGTGCCATCCTGGGCAGAGCTGAAATTCCACCCAAAAAGTGAGGGTGGAGCCAATATAGAAGGAATTAAGAATCAGCCTGGGAAACTTCTCAGTGGGAGAAGAAAATGCCCCTCTTTACAGGGAACATGGTGACTCAGCCTCATATTGCTAACATTTGAAAGAAAAGGACCCACAGCTAAACTAACATCCCCACCCCCCCCCCCCCCCCCACCCCCACCCCCATCAATTTAAGGTTGTTTCTTCTGTAATAAAGGAGAGCTGGAATTTTGCAGGTTTAGAGCCAAATTATCTGGAACTATTTTCAGTCTCCTCCCCCGCCACACACCAAAAAAATAAAATAAAATAATTGACATTCATTGCCCATCTCTGTGTTTGACCAAACATCCTGTGATTCTCAGGCAAAAACCATTTTAGAATGTACCATAAGATAGATCTCTTAGCTTTGACTAACTCAAAGGCTAAGAATGTTATCACAGAGCATCTGAGACCCATGACTTCCCTGCTTCACTGTAACCTATCCACCTGATGTTTCCACCAATGCCTTGGAAATGCTTTTATTTATAAATTTCTTCATTTTGTTACTAAAACAACTCCATAAAGTTGTTTCTCCATCAGGCCACAGTATTTGGGGGTAGTCTGAATCTGTGTGCCCAGGCCACGGACACTCATCTTCGACTCCAGAATAAACTCTATTTTATCATTTTGCTGCAAGACAGTGTTTGTGCATCGACAGGGCATTTCTGTCTGGGAGAAACTGAGTGCTTTTCCCATAACTCTTACAGAACACGTTTTGTAGAGCTAGTGCTGTGATTAGTTTGTTTTTTCTCTTGACTGCCAAATATTTTATGTAGACTTAAATCAGCACTCAACAAAAAAGATAGTCTCTTTCCTGTTGAGTTAGACACACACACACACACACACACACACACACACACACACACACCAAAAAAAAAACAAAAACAAAAACAAAAAAACTATACCCCAGTCATGCTAATAATTTTTTTCATCTTCAATATTAATGGTCATTTTCAAGAAAAAAAAAATCAAATTTTCTAACCCTGATTCCAAAAGGCAGGGTTTATTAAAACCTATGAGGAGATAAAGAGGCTTCCGGATGCCTCTCCCAGGTCTTTGGCTGGATGTCAGAAAATGCCAAAGATCAAGCAAACTACAGGAGGAGAAAGCTTGTGACCCAGGAGCAGAAGAGCGGGCTTCACGAGCAGCCCAGCACTGCATTTCCCTTTGTTTGCTGCCGTGTACTAAGACTGTGTTTTTAGTAAATTACTTCCTCTGTTTCTTAGCTCAGATTAAATTTGGTCCATGATAGGTTAAGAGTTGTCAAAATAAAAACACATTTGTAAGCAGAGCGAACTCGGGGCGACCCCCACGTAATGGGTGCAGCCCACTGACAGCCAATTTAATCAAGGGGGAATTCAGAGTATTCATAGAGAGCAATTGATTTTCAAGAGAAAAGTCAGCAGGATCAAACAGCCAGTTGGGATGAAAATCCCTTGAATCACCCCTATTGCTGTGTTTACCACCAACCAACTCCTGCCTCCATATAGTGTAATAGCCAAATTACTGTAATTATCCTACAGCCCAAGTGGCATATCAACATTATTTTAAACATGGATTTTTTGCATAATCTTTCATTATTATCATCCAGCCTCCCATTTGAAAATGGAAAACAACAACAAACTGTGATGTAGCCCCCAAAGATAAAAGGTCACCAGAGAGAACAAATCAAAGGGTTATTTACATGTGAATATACTGAGATGTGTTTTACAGTCAAATAACACTCTTGAAATTCATTAAATGCTTTCTCCCCTGCTTCATAAATATGGGCAAAAGAGACATCACCTACTGGGAAAATAATCCCAGCACATAATGATCATAAGGAATATAAATAATGCCACTTGCCTTTCAAAGACCTCCAGGCCCTGTATCAAAGCATTTGTGTCTCTGCCATTGTGAAATGAATCTGACCGCTGGAGAGCATGGCTGAGTCCTATCACAGGTTGCTCCCAGCGCTGAAAGGGGGAGTCGGAATGCGGACCCCCTTCATCTTGCTCTCTGCAAAAATAGCGCATTCTTCAGCAGCTGCCATTGTTTGTAGCCGCTGTTGTTTTTGAAATCCTGCAAAGGGCTTAGACGGCAGCACCCACCCCAGTGAAGACGGGAAATCAGGAACAGGTTTGGCTACATAACCCAAGGCCCACCCAGGGGGCTGGAGGCAGTACCCCTGGCTGTGAGCTCTGCCTCATATTCCTCCTGCTATGTTTACAAACCTAAAGATGTCCCCCTGAGATCCTCTTGCAAGAGCCTAAACTGTCTGTCTGGAGGACGACTTGGCCTGCACACAGGTCTGGTGTCATGTTCTTGTTGTCTAGACCTTTCTATGTGCCACTGGTGTGCACATAATTCTGGAAAATCGAAGTTGGAAGGAGTGGTTAAAGCCTTGGAGATAATAGAATTATTGGTTTTTGTTTTTGTTTTTTTTTTCCAGAGCTGAGGACCGAACCCAGAGCCTTGTGCTTGCTAGGCAAGCTTTCTACCACTGAGCTAAATCCCCGACCCCTATTGTTATTATTTTTACCTTCATGTGCTAAAGATATTCACTGGCAAAAAAAAATTTACAATAAATAAATAAGCTTTTTAAAAGGACAGAATTTAGGGCTGGAGGTACACAGAGCTCTGAGCTCAATCCAGAATACCACAAGTCATTTAAAATTAAAAAACAAAAAACAAACAAACAAACAAAAAAACAGTTTGAAGGGAAATCAATCTCAGCTGACATATTAAACTTTGTATGCACATTACATAGAGCAGCTAACTCTGTAGCCACGGCCAGGGTTACTATGGTCATAGCCTTGCAGCCTTGACCATGATGCATCAAAGAGCCACACCTCCAGACCCTAGGGAAAGAAAAGGGAGTGGGAGAGAGGGACCCAGATACTATGATAACAACTGGAGATGGAGACTGGTCAGGTAGACAGGGGTCCCACAGCAGCCCCTACAGTGTCCTTGTTACATGTTGCTATGCTGGGAGAGAGCTCTGGGTCCTCTTACTTTGTTATCTCCCATGAGTACCTCTGCCTAGAGGCTGTAATGTGATGGCATCTAAGAAGAGGCAGCTGAACACCTGGTTAGGCCAAATGGACTCACCATTTAGTAAGTTAAAGGAAGCCACTAAAGTGACCCCTAATCTAGTATGAATGCTGTTCTTGTAAGAAGAGGAACAAGATGGGATGGACACCATATGAAGACATAGGGGAAAGGTGGCCATTGGCAAGCCAAGGAGAGAGGCCTCAGAAGAAACCTGTTGAGGCACCTTGATCTCAGAGGACTTGAGGCCTTGGAACTGGGAGATAAATTTCTGTTGTTTAACTTGTTACCAGGGAAATTGGGGGGATCCCAAAGACAAAGATGCCTCTTGCTTTGTTTCTTTATTTGTTTTTGGTTTTTCAAGACAGGGATTTTCTGTGTAACAACCTTAGCTATGTTGGAACTCACTCTGTAGACCAGGCTGGCCTCAAACTCACAGATTCACTGCCTCTGCCTCCTGAGGGCTGGAATTAAAAGTGTGCACCACCACCACCAGATGCCTCTTGTTCTTAACACAAAATCCTGGGGAGACCCTGTTAGCATTGAGGCATCTGTACTGGCCTGCCCTTAAGCTCCTGACAGGATATATCCTCAGCTGCAGCCACTAAGAGCACCCCCTGTGCCCATTCGCTAAGTTTCCTTATAAAAAGCAGCCTTGCCCACCTCCCTGTCTCTTTCTCTTCCTGAGCTCTTATCCCCAGGGATCAGTCTCTGCCCCTTTTGCTTCTCCCCCCCTCAAAAAACCCCCCACGCAGGTCCTGTTGTATGCTGTGACTCCTTCCCCACATTTTAAAAATACAACAGACCCCAGTTAAAGATCTACAGGTAACTGAGGTCCAGGCTGCACACACATGGGCAAGAATGTTGCTGTGCTCTGTACACAAGAATCTCGTTCACACCTGAAGTCCAGGTGAAGAACCAAGTAAGAAAGAATGGAATTGGGAACAGAGAGTGGAGCCTTAGGAAGACAGGCTGAAAGACTCGAGGATATTTAATATACAATGAAGTGTTAATGCTGTCTCTCATTTCTGGTTTTTTGCTTTTTAGTTTCAGTTTTTGTTTTTTCTTTTAGCTCCAGGACATACAAAGTGAACTCAGTATTTCCTAGCCCCAAAGGGAAGAGAACCCGAGAAAAGCAGCAGAAGTAAATTCAAATGAAAAGAAATTAAGTATGACAAACATTTCCTGACAGCAAGAGTGATATGTTTGATAATTTTGAAGGCAATGTTGCTTTTTTTACATGGGGTATTTTTGAAAAAAAAATATTTTGAATGGCCTTTTAACATATAATAAGCGACACTTCTTCTGGATGGCTTGGTTACAAGGAGCTATGGTAATTATCTTTTTCAAAGGTCACAATTCTGCTATATAAAATGAAATCCCTCCCTGCCAAGGAGCACATCAAATTCTACAAGGATTTTTGTAAGGTGGGCCCCGGGTGTGTAATGAGATTTACAAGTCTGAACCTCGCAGGGAGCTTATAAAACAGAGATCTGTGCTGCCTGGAACACACCGGCCTACATGACGAACAAAAGTTGTTTTATTTGGGCTTATCTTTTTTTTAAGCCATTAAACTGGGTGATGCCAATACAGCTGTGGAAATGCAGGCTGTGCCCTATTTTGCCTTATGCATCATCAAGAAAATTGCCAGCTCAATTCTGATTCCAAAATCTTTATTGTAATGATGCAGCTAACAAAAGCCACAGCTTGATTTGCAAACACCACAAGGAGCCAGGGAAGGGGCCAACTGGAAGGGAACACAGCTTTGAGTTTCGAGCCTTTTTACTGTCACTAAAGGAGAATATTCATTAACTACTAGGCATCTGGAACACCTTGATGTGGTTCTGCACAACTTAAAAGGCTCTTAGACCTCACTTGGTACTATCTCCCACATGAACAGAAAGCTCTCTCGCTGTCTCTGTCTCTGACTCTCTCTCTCTGGTACATATTACTATTTCTTTACAAATCTTCCAATATTCTAGGAACTCACCACTTCTAACATAAGTTCTCTATTAAATAAAAACAATAAATAGACTTTTACCAGTTTTGTTTATAGTAGTTCAAAATCTACATCCTTAGAACTCACCCCAGTCAACCCTACTACAGACCAAGGCTGCTTAGCATAAAAAAAGCAAAATTTACAAATGTATCATGGGTTATAGATATGCAAACAGTCTACTTATGGGGATAGGCACATGCAATACATGTGAGAGGTAAACTGTGCACAGCTAAGCTTTTTAGACTCCCTGGACATTTATAAGGCTGACATGATGGACAGTGGGCTCATCATAGCGGTATAAAGAACTAGAGAAGAAAGGCTCCTATACTATCTGAAGAACATTAAGTTTTACTACTTTTCTGCTTGGAAGGGTTGAGGCTGCTGTCAAGTCCCAGTTTTCCCAAATGTGAGGGAAAGTAAGATCTTGAGTCAGAGATTTATGAACAGAGAACACAGGAAGAAAATTGAGGAGGAGGGACAAGGAAGGAACCAAGGAAATGTGTATTACTAATGACCATGGTAGACAGCTGGTACTCAGCCCTCCCCTCATGTCATCTCAGAGTCCTCCACCTAAAGGGTAAGGGACCTGGGAGGTCTGCACCTCAACCCAGTCTGGTGTGTGTGAGATAAAGGCTTTCACAGCTGGTGCAGAGACTGGGTCAACTGTGTGTTGGTTCCCTCAGAAGCAGATCTGGAGTCAAAGATTGAAAGACAGTCATATGTGGGAGTCCTTAGGGACAGCAGAGGTCAGAGGGCAGGGACTGGATTCAGGGAACAGTCAGCACATGCGGTAGTCATTCTCTAGCTCTTCCAGCTTACAACTTGACAGGGCAGCCATCTTCCTTTAGCTCTAGACAGGCCTGAAGACACAGGAGTGAAGATTCCAGCAGGAGCAAGTTGTCTTCAAACATGTGCAGAGGATATGGGTTGGTCCCTGGGAAATCACTAAGGAAATCTCTCATTAAACAGCTCACTGACATGAAAAACCCTGATTCTATATTTAGTGAAACATACCTGTCATGGAAATATTCAATCTATATCTACTCTAGTCCTCTTTTTGCCTGAGAAATGTTTATGCCCTGGGTGTATGGGTATATAAAATATATAAGTAAATTAAACATTTACCAATAATGAATCATAAAAAAATCATTTGAAACCAGTTTTTGAGTAAACATGTCATTTTACCATTTTGGAGCATGGGTGTATGCTCTTTGATATGTGTTCATGAATGTACACAAGCACTGCGGATGCTAGAGGAAGATGCTGGATGTCTTTCTCAATTCTTTTTTTTTTTTTTTTTTTTTTTCTTATTGAGACAGGGTCTCTCACTGTACCTGATTCAGCTGGACTGGTTGGCCAGCCACCCCTAGGGACTGTCCTGTCTCTGCCTCCTCAGCACTGGGATTACAGGAGCATGCTACCATGCCAGGCTTTTAAAGGTACTGGGATCAAATTCAGGTCATCATTCTTCTGTGGCAAGACTTTACCAACAGAGCCATTCTCTAGTCCATGTTAATATTTATTAAAGAGAAAAGTAAATTTGCATACTAATTAGATACATGTGATTTACTTTAATATTAAGAATTAGGTCTTGGCAAAACATTTAACTCCGAAGCAGTAGAACATGCCCAACATTTTTAGAGGCGACTCATGTTTTGGTTGCACTAACGTTTTGGCTGTATAATTAAATGCTGAGATTGCTGCTTCCCATAAGTGTGGAATACAAAATGGCAGCAGTATGCCTGAGACTACTGTATAAATTGTTGGAAATTCTATGTTAGTCTCAAGCCAAAATTCATTCTGTGATTTTGCATGTGGTGTATATACTTGATAGTGTGGGTGCTTGCACATGTGGTGGTAGGGGGTGCCAGAGGCTGACACTGCTACCTTCCTTGATCACTCTCCACCTTTACTCTTTTGAAACAAGGTCTCTCTATGAATGAACCTAAAGCTCATTGATTTGGCTAGATTTGCTGGCCAATGAGCTTCAGAGATCTATCTACCTCTACCCCATCCAACTCTGAAGTTATAGGAATCATTAAATGATTTTTTTTAATTAAATTCAAGCCAGCAACTCAAACAGCAATTTTTAAAACCAAATGTTTGAACATAATCCAACCCAAAGATATATTAATTTGATACTTACAGACTGAAGTATCTTGATAGAAAAATATTAAAAGCTTAAAAATATTAAAATCCCCGCTCTGTAGGAGTGGAGAATTTTATATGTAAAGTAAAAACACTGAAATTCATAACCCTCTCAGGAAACATTCCTTAGCATGAAACGATGTGACAGATGGAGCACTGTAAACAGATGTAAACATACTGTAAACGGTATATGTGTGTGTTCAGAACCAAGGCTACAGTGAAGTCACATGATATGACACAGGTGAACACCACCAGAAACATCTTGGATTCATTGCACAGTTGATTCTGAATTGATTTTTGGTCACTGAAAAATCTTTGATTGTTGCCAAATTTTTTGTAACCCCTACACTCAGACCCCACTGGGGTTGTGACCCACAGTTAAAGAAGCTGTAATTAAGGAAACAGGTGGAGTTGAGCTGAGAGTGTAGCTCGGTGGTAGACTACTTGCCTGGCATGTATAAGACTTGTGTATATATTTGTACAATATATAGGTATACTGGCAAACTTATACAAGTTTGACACCCAGTCCTCAAAATAAAAAGAAAGTCACCTCACCCAGATCATCACTTTGCACAGATGCAGAGAGGCTAGATAAGTGGCTGGACTGGGCTTTTGAGACAGTTCCTGATGAACTCTATAAACCTTGGACAAGCTGAGGCAGAGGTGAAATACAGAGAGTGTCACCTGCCCTAACTCTCTAGCATCGAGCTATGAGGATACAATGAGGTAATGCATACGAACATCCTTTAAAATGAAAAATCACTGTCCTTCATAGTCTTTACTGCCAACTTGACACAACCTAGAGTCACCTGGGAAGCAGGGACCTCAACTGAGGAATTGCCCAGATCATTCTGGACTGTGGCCATGTTTGTAAGAGACTGTCTTGATGGATGATTGATATGGGAAGGGCCAGCCCACTATGGGGGCACCATCCCTAGACAAGTGAGTCCTGGCTATATAAGAAACCTAGCTGAGCATCAGCTAGAGAGCAAGCTGGCAAGCAGCATTCCTCCATGGTTTCTGCTTCAGTTTCTTCCTGCCTTGAGCTCCTGCCCTGACTTCCCTCAGTACTGGATCATGACCTGGAAGTGTAAGCCAAATCAACCCTTTCCTTCCCAAGTTACTTTTGGTTAGAGTGCTTTATCACAGCATCAGAAGAGTGAGTAGGGAAATCAGCAAACAAAATACAAACTTAGATACAAACTACAATGATATGTGCTCATTTAAAACACAATTTTCAGTCTTACTTTCAAGAAATTCTATTTCCTTTAACTGGAGAGTAACAAAAAACAAACAGGTCACAGCTCATTTTCAGTCTTCTCTGGAGCTTCCTCTGTTGATGGGATGAAAAGGCAGCTGTGGAATTTGTTGATGACTCTGCTTGGCTATAATGAGCTGCTGAGGACCTATGACTCCATCCCCGAGTTATCTCAAGTCTACAATAGAAGCTCCCTGGTAACAATTTCATAAAGAATCATCTTTGTGTCACTGAACAGAAAACCAATTTTCAAAAATAAACACCCTGTGATGGGTGACGAGTCTCCCTGCTTCCTTTGCTTGCCACCCTGTCCTAGAGCAAACGATTTAAGAAACAGGTTGTGGGGTGGGAGGTAACGAGAAGCCAGCTGCCTGCCTTTCCCGTCTCTGTAGAATTTTGCTAGCTAGAGACATAATAAATAGTGTGTAGTTTCAGGCCCACTGTTCTGCTTAACATTGACTCTCCTCCTCCTCTCCAATAAAATTTCTGAGACAGGAATTTTTCATTCGTTCTATATGAGGAACACCAGTAGTGTCAGGAGGACTCAGCCCCAGGAGGAGTCTATAGCCTTCCAATCTGGTTTTTGGTTTTTGTTTGTTTGTTTGTTTGTTTGTTTCCATTTTTGTCTTTTTTAAAGAATGATAGCACAGAAAACAAAATAAAACAAAACAAAAAAACTTTAACATTTACATGCTTGCCACTGAGCGAAATGTATCACAATTTTAATACTTACTCTTCCTAACCATTCCCCAGGTTGGGTATTATTTTTATCTCTCCTGTATGAGCCACAGCAAGGCTCCTGTTTGGTGCCACCTTCAGAGAATAACTCAAGCATTGGAAAGCAACTGTGACAACTTCTAGTTCAGGATTATCTCATGGTATTTAAATGTTCCTCCAGAACATTCTTTCCCTGAGAGCCTGGGCAAGCCACCGTTCACCATGAAACAGCAATACTCTCAAGACTCACTTTCAGGAAGGGTGCTGTTATTGGTACAAAAGGGAAGAGCCTTTCCAGGAGGGCATCATGGTTCTGTGTGATGAGTATGCACAGTCAGGACTGGTCTGCGCACCCATGTGTCTAGTGTTTGGTTTTCCCACTGAAGGGACAAGGTTGGCTAAAATGACACCTGTAATTGACTGGAATACCAAGTCCTGTGCACCAACCATATGGCTCCTCTTCCCATTTTTGATCAGCCTTACTAAAACCATGTTAGAGAAATCATGTTAGAGAAAGCAGTGCAATTAAAAAAAAATCCTGATTTTCCTCTGAAGAGTGAGTGAACATCCAGTCATAAAGAAATACTACAAAACACTAACTACTTTCAACATTTACCAAATTCATTCAAGACATGGACACCAAGTAAATCATTTCACCTGTCATATCTCAGTGAATATTCACAACTCCTGCCTGATGGAGATGTTCCTCACCCTACACACGGGGAATCCAGATAAGAGAAGTGAATTGACATATCTAAGCTCACTTGCCTGTTTGTATCTATCTGCCATAAGAATCCACTTAACCATGAAGCATCCATGATGCTTAATAACCAAATTTTGAGATTACCTCATCTTACTTCATGAAATACTGACACAGACAATATTCAAAATTCATTTTATGGCTCAGGGTTAAAAGCTTGTACTGTTTCTGCAGAGGACCTGAATTCAGTTCCCAGCATTCATATGGCAGCTCACAACCTGTAATTCCAGCTCCAAGGTATCTGACACCCTCTTCAATCCTCCACAGGCATGCACACATTTGCATGTACACAAACACAAACACACACACTCAGGATATACCCATACAGACATATATATTGTTAATTGTTTTCTTACTCTTTGTCTCTTTGGGGGCCCACCACCCAGCTCCCAAATAAAATCACACATGGAGGCTTATTCTTAATTATGAATGCCCAGTCTTAGCTTGGCTTGTTTCTTGCCAGCTTTTCTTAACTTTAAATTAGCCTGTCTGTCTTTTCCCTCTGGGCTTTTACCTTTCTCTGTTTCTGTATACCTTTATTTCTTACTCTGTTGCTGGTTGTGTAGCTGGGTGGCTGGCCCCCAATGTCCTCCTCCTTCTCTCACTCCTAGATCTCTCCTCTCCAAGATTTCTCCTTCTATTAATTCTTTCTGCCTGCCAGCCCCACCCATCCTTTTCTCCTGCCTTGCTATTGGCCACTCAGCTCTTTATTAGACCATCAAGTGTTCTAGATAGGCAAAGTAACACAGCTTCACAGAATTAAACAAATGCAACACAAGCAAAGGTAACACACCTTAAAATACTATTTCCCAACACACACACACACACACACACACACACACACACACACATAAAAAATTGAAAATTGATGTTATTTCATATAGCTAGGAATCAACTGTAAAAGTTAAAAATGACCACTAGCAATAGACTCATGCTACAGAGGGTTTGCCAAAGACATAAATGCAGAAGTACTGATTATAAAGATCAAAGTTTAAAAGTATATGGAGCCTTCAAAATTGATAGCTTTCTAAATAGTTAAAATTTTTAAACACTGGGGATTGGATCAGTGCTTAACTAGGGAACCTAGTCCACACTAGACCAATGATCTGCCACTAAGATATTTCCCAGTCCATTGAATTCTTGAAGTTATTATATTCTGGTGTTCTCTCTCTGCCTCTGTCTCTCTGTCTCTGTCTCTCTCTGTCTCTCTGTCTCTCTGTCTCTCTGTCTGTCTGTCTGTCTCTCTCTGTGTGTGTGTGTGTGTGTGTGTGTGTGTGTGTGTGTGTGTGATTAAAGTGGCAATGGGGATGTAGCTCAGAGGTAGAGCTCTTACCCATCATGCATAAAGCTCTGATCCTGATCCTCAGTAATGAAAACAAAAACCTCACTATAACTTATATAACAATGACCATTCTGCAAGCAAACGTCCTGGATTTGGGAACCTTTAGCTTTAATTAAACCATGTCTGTTTATAGCTGTGCAGGTTTGTTTCTGGATCCACAAATTCCACAAACATGTCATTAACCATGTAAATTTACTCCATAAATGGGACTGGAAGAGACTTAAGATGCCCTTTCAGCAAATAACATGGCTGTGTGTAAGACATGGACTGAATTTGCTGGTATGTTCTGGGAGAGTCACTGTACCTTGACTTTCTTGAATACTTGATTCCTTTGATGGTTCCAAAAGATCATCGGGATGTGGGAAACAGAATCCATGGAAAGGGCCCAAGTCGAAGCATTTGTGCAGCAGGGGCAAGTTCACACTGGAGCACACACTCATGAACCCAACAGCCTTGCCTTCCACCTGGAACAGCAGAATGCAGTCACCTATCAGACTTAAGGTGATGATTGCTGTGGATCTGCCACGAGCTCTTGGCATGTGGCCCATGGGTAGCTTGGGGGACACTCTGAGTGATTTAAGGGTGGAAGGGTCTGCAGGAAGCTCTTGCATCCAGTACAATGCATAGAACATGCTCAAAGGCATAACCAACAAGGGCCCTCTGTGGACACTCATCCCAGTTGAGAAGGAACTTAGGTGAGTTGCCAGGGTGTTCTTGAGGAGACACTGGAATGCTATATCTGGCCTTTTCCTGGCCACTCCCTCACCTTGCCTATTCCACTCCTGCTGCCAGCTAGTGGGGTGAATTTTGGTCTTTTGGAAAGGTGGGGGGGAGATAGGGGTGTGTTTGCTTTTCTTTTTATTCATCCATAAGCTCCGACCTCCTACCACTTTTCTCCACCCTGTCCTTCCCCACACATCACGCACAGCTCTTCGTAAAGCGGGTTGCTCCTGACTCGTCTGATAAACCCCAACTTAGAGAACAGTCACAATTCAGGGCTCCTTAATAGGGAGAAACTCTTCTATATCTCTTGAATGCACTTATTTATTACTTGATTGGTTGTGGAGAAGTGAAGAAAGGTTGTTTGGAGGGAAACAGCTCAGTGAAGTCTGGACCACTTTACACACAAACAACCCTCCACACACTAAGACAATGGGTACTGAAGCTCTTGAAACGGTTGCCATGATTTTAATCTATGATTTTTTTTTCACTTTTTGATGAGGAACACGGACGCCCAGGAAGCTGAGTGGGTGACTGATTGACACAGTCATTCTATTCAGGAAGTGGACTCACTAGTACTGTGCAGCACCCTTCCCCAAGAAGGAGTATCTCCACACAAATGGACAATGCTTCAACATCCTACAAAAGAGAGGCCAGTGGCAAGGATGTTTGCTGATACAGGAAAAGACAGATAGCAAACCATTTCTCTGACAGCTTTGTGTGCTTGAAAAACAAATGGGAGATGCCCTTTATTTTTAAGGAGTCTTTTTTAAAATGAATTTTCCTTGCATATTCCTTTCTTCACAGGACCCCTCCCCAAATGATACTTGCTATAAAAGGCTGATTTACACAGCTGTTTTATAAAGCCATTGACACTTTAATGAAAGTCCAAAATAAACATTTTAATTTTTTTCCCAAATAACAAGTAATTGTTTGTCTTGTTTGCACTCCTGAACAAAGGCTGTGTAGCTGCAGTTGTCTGGCTTCTCTATAATTTCAGGCCCAAGACTCAGCAGACGCTGATTAACCAATCCATCTACCATATGTGCAGAAAGAGACGGCCAGCCTCACTCCCGGCAGGGAAAATTGGCATCCATCTTGGTTCACATGGAGATGTCCTTCTAATCTACAGCCGTGCTGGCGCAGCGAAACTTCCATGGCCTGAAATACCTTTTCCTGGCTTCATGGCGAGCTGCATGTGCATGATAAGAATGTATTATTTATAAGACCGCTGTTAGTAATGAGCTATTACACTAATGGCTCATTGTGTTTGGGATTTGATTTCAAATGGCATGGATCACACATTCTGATGAAAATGAGAAAAACATGTTTTGCCATTAGGAACAAAGATTTAGCATTCTCCAATTCCACAACCTGTTATATTCCCATCACTCGGCTAGGACTGTAACAACTTACAAAAGCCCACAATCAGAGACAGCAGCAGAGCAAGGACGGATGGTGGACATGTCTGCTCTGTTCTTTGGGCTTCTTTCAAATGACTGCCTTGAGATATGCTGTTCTGAAATATCAGTTTGTGGAACTAGCTGTGGGTATGTTGGTGTGCATGTCACTTGTACAGTGCAAAGGCATTGGCTGCTGTTATTGTTCAGTGGACAGAGATGTTTCCTGCCTTCAAGTCTTCTCACACTGGCAGACAAAACTGGAGGTTTTGCTCTTCGTGTCCATCCTGTGAAAGTCTGTCTACATGATGACACAGATAAGGTTTAGGTCACTGGAAAACCATCTGTAAGCATTCCTTGTCTTCCCAAATAGGTCTAACTCACAGACACACATGTGCTTTAACACTCATAACCCCACTCCCAAAGCCCCACAGTCAGGCATCCCTTTTGGGTGACAGTATTTCATAATGAGGGCTTTTGTCCTCGCTGTGACCGTTACTGGCTTTGATCCCCTTCTCTTGATGCCAAGTGCATGGCTAACCTGGCAGGCTCTCTCCCGCCTGCAGGTCAGTGGTGCTTTCTCGGACCACTGCTGCCCGTGTCCTGGATGATGCCAAAACAGACTCTCTGCCCATCTGTCTCTAGGAGCCACCTTGGCCTCCAACTGCCCTTCCTTGAAATCTCAGCTTGGAGTAAACACCAGATGTCAAGGTACAGTTATGACAAGGAACCTGCAGCAAAGTCACAGCTCAAAAAAACCCCTCCAAAGTAGCAAACAGGACAAAAGTCAACAATTCTTTAACAAGTCAATGGCTTTTCTCCTAACTCAAGCCAAGTTCTCAAGCGCTCTACATGCACAACCTGAAACCATCCTGCACTGGGCTGGGAAGAGGCACACTGGATGCACTTTGTCCTGTTGCCTCTGGTCACTGGTGGCTGCCCCATGCATGAGATGTTGGCAAATGCAGATTTAGTGTTAGGAAGAAATGCCCAGATGTTTAGTGCTTGCTGATGGTAAGATACTGTAGTATGGTAGATTCAAGTTGCCAACTGGCGTCATCCAATATGGAGTCAAGAAGTAGGGAAGAGATATGTGATGGCATGCTATTACATACTATGTCCACTGGATAAGACCACAGACAAAATCCCCAAGAGCTACTTAATACTAAAAGAACTCAATTATTTACTATACTTTCTTACACTGTAAGTGTATATAAGTGGCCTTTTTTGTTTTTTGAAGACAAGGTCATTATGTAGTCTAGACTGGCCTTGAACTGGCTACTTAGCTGTGGATGACCTTGAACTTTTGATTCTGCTGTCTTTCCCTTCCAAGTGCTAGGATTACAGGTATGTGCCACCTGGGTTTATATGGCAGGAACTCTACGCACTGAGCTATATCCTCAGCCTATACAAGTTTTAATGACAGCTATGTTCAGCAAAGAGCTTACAAATGACAGGTAGGAGGTGGTGGTGGGAGGGTAGGACCAGTATCTAGCTTGAAGCCAGAAAAGCTTCAGATACAAGATGTGGCACTGCTCACAGTGATCTCCCTGGTTCCTGTTCCCAGGCCCTGTCTTTGCCTTTGCCCTTGATTAAGATCTTCTGATTGCTGAGGTAGCACAGTCTTTGGAGGAGATTGGGCTAGACCATTTCACCTCTTGGGGACATCAACCTAACAGGATGGGCACTGCCATTTCCAACCTCTGGCTTTCTTTGCCTCAATGTTCACATGGAAAGTGAAAGAAATAGACCAAGAAAAAGAACAAGGCAGAGATCTCCACAGCTGCGGTAGATCATTTCCTCAAGGGGTTTGAGGTGGCACTACCACCCTAAATAAAACCAGAAAACTAAAAGACTCCTACAAACAAAGGCTGCATTAAATAGGACCGAGACTGGGCAGAAGATCAGAAGCCCTCACTCAGGCTCTGCACGACGTGTTGCCTGTCATTTTCAGGGGCTGTGGAAAAGCCCCATTTTTCAAAAACGGTGCTGGTTTGGCCCAAATGCTTCCCGAGCCTTCCATTTCTCATTAGTCTAGAGCTGAAGGCTGACTGAGAACATGTGAAAGCAAGTCTTTGAGGGACAGGTCAAAAATCGAAATCTAAACAAATAAATAAATTAGAATCTTTTCAGTGTAATTTCTCATGTTCTATTTTGTAGGGCCAGCTCCCATCTTCAGAAATGCATATCCATAACTGTCACAACTTGCCCCACCCTTAACCAGAGTATTCACTACTGAGCAGGTGAAGAGAGCCAACAACCAGACCACACACCAAAACCCCATGGGCAGCTTTAAACACTCCCTGGCTACTCCAGCAAAATGGCCAAGTTCAGGTAAAAGAAACGTTCCAATGCCCTTTCCACTCCTCCCCACTCAGAAACCCAAAAGAAGGGGTCCTCAAACTCTACCATGGACTGGAACTCCCCTTAGAGCCCCACCATGCTGCCTTTGGTCTCTGTCTATGACATTAATAATTCTTCTAATAAATCTTGTTACAAAGGAGAATCTACCTCAGTATGTCCTTGAATCCCAAACCAAAACTTTCATTAGTATTCTATTTATTATTATTATTATTATTATTATTATTATTATTATTATTACCAATATTGCTATGGCTACTACCATCCTATTAGAAGTAAAATGGTCTCACTGCAGCTTTTCTTGCTGTTTTGAAATAGAGTAGCCTAGATTGGTTTTGTACTTGGGATCCTCCTGCCTCAGTCTTCTGAGTACAGGATTCCAGATGTGCACCCACACAGCTGCCTTCCATTTCCCAAACGACTGATGAAGCTGACATCTTACAATACCAATGACTTCTTTTAGTGAGTCACTGACAACTTCTGTATCCTTTTTGGAGGGTGGGAGTGTCAATCAAATCCTGTGCCCACATCTATTTTGGAGCATTTGACTCTTTATTTATTATTATAAGAATTATGATGCTGACATGAAGTTGGCACAGAGTCTGAATGTCTTCCAGGAGAGTCTCATAGTCACCAAGTCTGTGAGGTCCAATGTGGAAGCAAGCCTCAAACTGTTCATCTTATTTACAGAGAATGTTTGCTTTCAAGTTTCAAGAAAATATTCTTTAAGAGGACTCACAGTTTCAGCAAATGAAAAATGAATGTATGAAGAATGAATCCCTAAAAGTATCACCCCTGAAAGAAAACTGCAGATTCCAATCTTTTAATGCTTTTCATTCAGCTGGCATAGAAATCTCTTTTTAAAATCAAAGTCAAATATCCATTTGCGAAGAAAAACGTAATTATGATTCTGTTAATGAACAGGATGGGTGGGGATCCAAGGGCTCTATTCAAACCATGTTTGTTAATTGTTATTTTTAAAGAGGTTTTAAATGTTTTATTTACTATAATGTGTGTATGTGCATGGGTGGGTGTGTACATGTGCGTGTGCATGTGTGCATGTGTTGGGACACATTTGCCAAGATGCACATGCAGAGGTCAAAGAACAGCTGTGTGGAGCTGTTCTCTCTTTCCGCCTTTTCATAGACACCCAGGATGAAACTCAGGTCACTAGGCTTACTGGGCAAGTACCCTTATCCTCCATGCCATCTCGCCAGGCCACGTTTGTTATATCATATATATAGAAGACACGCCCTAAACAGCCTCTTCCCCATCGTTTCTCCTCCCTGGCAGACCAGCTCTCATTATGGAAGTTGAGCTGTGCAGGTATAGTTTATACAAGACCTACTCTAGAGGTGGGTGACACCACACCAGGACCAACAGGAAGGTTTTCCAGTTTCTTAATGTAAAATGCAAGTCCCTTGAGCAACAACATCACCCTCTCCCCAGCCCCGACTCCCACCTCCCGCCCCCTGCCAGAACTACTAGGTCAGAAATGCCTGTGTAAGGCCCAATCACCTGGGCTTCCTCAGCCCAAGAAGGACTCCCAGCCCGCTCAAGTGTGAAGACCATCGCTTCCAGACACTTTCCCCAGATTGCCTTGCACGTGTATGAACTGACCCCACTCCTGTGGCCTGATCCTGTCATCATACACTCCCTACAGCATCCGTCCTTAGTTTATTTCTGGGATAAAACAGTGACCAAAAGCACCTTGGGGGGGAAAGGGAAGAAATGATTGACAGGTTACAGCCCATCATGGAGTGAAGCTGAGGCAGGAACTGAAGCAGAGATCTTGGAGAAATGATGCTTACTGGTATGTCCTCCTCACCTTGCTTTTTAGAGAACCCAGGACCACCTGTCCAGGTGTGGTATACCACCACAGTGGGCTGGGCCTTTTCACACCAGTCACCAATCAAGAAACTGCCCCGACTGACACATCCATGGGCCAATCAGATGGACACAACTCCTCAATTGGTTCCTTCTTCCCAAGTGGCTCCAGTTTATGTCCAGTTGACAAAAACCAAACCAACATGGTCTCTAACATACCAAAGTCCCAATTACAGCCAGTTTCTCCCTACCACCAAGCAGATCCTGTGAGTATCCTAATCCAGCAGTTTCAACTCTTAAGAACCCCAAAGCTTCATGTGCAGTGGCACAAGTCAGAAGGGGTTCTGCTATGTTTCAGCTTTCTGAAACATATCCCTCTATGCAGTTAGTCCCAGCCACCTGAATCCCACCAGGCAAATCAGGAAGGGCTTTCCCCTGGTAGGCAGGTAGCCAGGGATGCAGGTAAGGGAGGTGTGCCCTTGATGAATGTCTCCATCATGAGTAGAGAGTGAGGAAGGGGTCATGAGGGTGCTGACACCAGCTACCTAGGGCCTCCAGTTGGGCTGATCACATTAAAGCTAGCTGGTTTATCACCTCCCTCTTCTGTCTCTTGAGAAATGTAGTCCTTGAGGTTTCCCAGTGCCAAACCAAAAGACGTGGGCTCTCTCTTTTTGCCCCAAATACCAGGACTACTCTCACTTACTTAGAAAAGCTAGAAGCTCCAATTGTTATATACATGTTCCTAATTTGTACATGTCCCACTAATTCAACTAAATTTCATCATATATAACATGGACCAAGTCATGAGAGAACACTGAACAAGTACAAATTAGAGACGCTCTATAGAATAACTGGCCTGTATTGGTTGAAAACATTGCCTTTGAAAAAAAATAATGAAGGGCTAGGGAGCTATTTCTGATGGAAAGAGACAGAACACTAAATGTAACAAATGACCTGCACTTCCTTTTCCATAAAGGACGCTGTGTGACTATCAATAAAATCTAACTAAGGTCTACATATGGGAAAGTGACTGATCATCATACTGTAGTTACAAGTTATGTGGGGAAATATTCAGGTTTTTAGGAAATGAATGTAAGTGGGGCATTATACCTGCAACTTACTTTCACATGATTCCAGATAAATCTATAGACAGGTGGATGGATGGAGACAGAAAGAGAAGAGGAAGAGAGATAGATGATATAGATAGATAGATAGATAGATAGATAGATAGATAGATAGATGATAGAAACATACATACATAGAGATAGCAATCAAGAGAATGATAAAATAAATAAGGAAAAATTCTAATATCTAAGGAATTTGTACCTCTAAGTTTTCTGTAAGTGTAAAATTATATCAAAACAATTTCAAAAAAGTAAAATGAAATCACTTTCCAAGTCAAATGAAATATTCCTGGCAGCAGAACATCCTGGGGTATTCAGAAATCTCCTATATTCACCCCTGTGGGATCATCTTATCCTTTCTCCCACTCTCTGGTCCCTATTTCTAAAGACATCAGTCTGGTCACCTCACAAAGGGGTAAATCTGGGAAGGGTACAGAAGCTGGCCTGGCATCGCCTGGAAGGGCATGTAGGAGGGAAGGGCACGTTGGCTCCAGGGGTGCTCAGCAAGCTGGGAGCAGCATGGTCCCTGGGAGGATCAGTCACCAACCTCACACACCACAGCATGATTCTCTTCGTCTTGGGCCTCTATTAGTTCAGCCAGGAAGTATTCACCATAGATTTCTCTCAGAGTGTTGTCATAGTGCATAAATATTGGCATGAGATCGTCATGGTCTTCCACCCTGTGGAACAGACAGCCTTTAGTTTAGTGTTTGTTCCTTTCCTTCAATCTCATTCCCTCACGCCAGGGCATCAGAGGGATTCCCGGGTGTGAGGCTCAAACAGGGAGCCAAAAGCAAACACCAAACTGTGTGTTTAAAATATGACTACACTTCAGATGCTACCCTTGACACCTGCCCACGTATTTCCGTGTGTATACGATCACTTTAAGAATTATCAGTGAGCATCTGTGGCCAGGTGTGGTGAAGTTCCACCATAAATCCATCAAAAGCTTGTTAGGTGTTCTTTTGAAAAGACTAGAAGAAGAAAAAAATAGCATAGTGTCCAAAACCTAAGCTGAAAAGCCAGCCCGCCTTGGTCTGGACCCTGTATCTGCCACTTGTGACTGCCAAAGATGAAATATTCTATCTCTGAACTACATAGTAGATGTCATAGTAATGCCATGTCACGATACATGTATAATCATAAATCAGACTACAATTATTACCTAAGTGGGAAGAACCAGTAAGAACTGGAGAACATCCACAATCAGCAGGCAGAGCAGGGTTTTTTGTTTGTTTGTTTTTTGTTTTTTAATTCCAGAAGGCTGAATCACCACCCTGACATCGCATTAGCAGGTACAACCAATGCTGTTCCATCTACCATCAGTAATCTTACAGTTCTGCCTTCCTCAACTCAATCATTTACCTGAAAACATTTACAAGCTCCTTGCTGTTTCTGGATGGGTACAAGGGCCCTTGCCTCCTCATGTCCCGACCATGTGTGAGCTGATATATATATTAGAATACATCTTGCCTCTGTTTCTACTCAGCACTCCAATCCAATTGTCTATTCCAAATTCCAGCATCTTTCAAGGCTACCTCCACCATCTGCCCTCCATTAACACTTCCTTCCAGCCTCTCTTCCAAAAAACTCAACATCGGGATCATCACTGGATGTGCAGTGTCTAGTTATAGTATTGATTTATTCTGAGCAAGATGTGGCATCTTAGTAACCAAGTAATAGGTTTTAGGGGACACAGAAGTTCTGAAACAGCTCTGAATTATGGTGCAGCAGTGACAGCAATAAGGATCAGGTCCTTCCCAAGGGCCCCCACTGACAGCTCTGAGGGGAAGTGACTACTAATCCCAAGGGGTGCCTCTGGAAATCTGGGAATAGTACAACACTGGCCACTCCATAACTCTTCCACTTAGCCTTCTGCCACTCCCTACTGGGAAGCCTGCAAAGGTACTTCACCATCAAGACTTAGTGTTCTCATTTCCAAAAGGAGTGGGCGTGAATGCTGGGAACATGCAGTGAGGTGGCACAAACGTGCTTTAGCCTATTCCCTGCACACAGCAAGAGTCTGCTCTCTGTGTGAGGCCTCACACCCTCAGCAAAAAGAACCTAGAACTCTATTCAACTCCCACTTAACCTCCTGCCCACAAGAGGCTTTTTTTTTTCTGTAAAAAGAATCCTTGATAACACTGTTCAGAGAAATAACATTCTAAAAGAAAATAGCCTGCGATTCCATTTTTGAGCATTTATACCAAAAATTAAGGTTGTACCAATACGTATTAACAGATGTTATTTTACACAATTGGAAAAATAATTTAGTATTCTAATCATTTCTAAGTGGTATGGTGGTTTGAATAAGAATGGTTCCCACAGGCTCATTCATATATTTGCATGCTTAATCACTAGCGAGTGGCATTATCTGAGAGGGATTAGGAGATGTGGCCTTGTTGAAGTAGTGTGTAACTGGAGGCAAGGTTTGAAGTTTCAGAAAGCTCACAACATGCTCAGCATTGCTCTCTATATCTGCTTGTGGATCAGTATGTAGCTCTCAGCTACTCTCCAGCACCAGGCCAGCCATGCCTGCTACCATGCCCCTCACTATAATGATAATGGACGAAGCCTCTGAAACTGTAAGCCACCCCCAATTAAATGTTTTCCTTTATAAGAGTTGCCATGGTCACGATGTCTCTTCACAGCAATAGAACAATGCCTAAGAAAAATGGATTAAGACAGGATTCATATAAGAAAGTCTAAACTCAATTTTATTTATACAATGAATACAAAATATTACTCTAGGCCAGGAGTCCAAACTAGGACTTGAAATCAGTGCATAGCTCAACCCTCATCAGAGAAGCATCTCTTAGTAGATGGCAATTAACATAGAAATCCACAATTGGTCAATGGACAGAGAATGACTGACATCAGAATGCTCAGCCCCAAAGAGGATGTCTACATTATATCCCTCCCCCAGACCTCAGGTATCTATGTAAAAGAGGGAGCAAAAATATTGTAAAAGCCAAAGATGGTAGGTGACTTCAAGGAGACAGAGTTATGTCCATATCAGCTCATGCAGATCATGAGAGTATGCACAAGACCAGCACAAATGCAAGCCCAACTAAAATCCCAGCACGGAGGAGGGGAGGGGACATGAAGTCCCACCTCTAGCTTGGGAGCTGTTTACATTTAACTACAGCGGGAGAGGGACTGACAGGTTTCTTCACTAGCAACACTCTGGGAAGGCCCCCTACCCAGGGTAGTCAGCCAACACAAACTAGACTAAATGGGTTTTAAAAAAGAGAAAGAACATGAAGTTGAGGGACAAGAGGGGCAATTTGGGAAGAGCTGCAGGAAGGGGATAAATATGATCAAAACAGATCATATGAAATTCCCAAAGAATACATGAAAATATTTCTTACAAGTTCAAAGCTAGATATGGTGGAACATATCTTTAACCCAAGCATAGGGTGGGGGGTTGGGTGGGGAGCAAGCAGATCTCTATGAGTCTGAAGCCAGCCTGGTCTACATAGTGAGTTTCAGGCTAGCCAAGGCTATAAAGTAAGACCTTGTCTCAAAAACAAAACAAAATAGAAAAAAATAGAGATAGCAATGTTAACTACATTAATGTACATAGATTTGACCATTATATGCTGTATATTTATAAACACCTAATAAAATTGTGGCCCCCAATTTTCATGAGAGAGAGAGAGAGAGAGAGAGAGAGAGTGTGTGTGTGTGTGTGTGTGTGTGTGTGTGAGAGAGAGAGAGAGAGAGTGTGTGTGTGCGTGCGTGTGTGTGTGTGTGTGTGTGTGTGTGTGTGTGTGTGAGAGAGAGAGAGAGAGAGAGAGAGAGAGAGAGAGACTGTGTATGTATATGTGTGTAAATGTTTCGTACAACGAAGAAACACATAGTCATAATTTTAAACTAAAAAAAATAATACTCTGGATATTGAAATTAGGAATAAAGATCTGGAGAGACTCAGAGCCCTAAGCCTAGCCATGAACCTGCCACAGCCCATTAACAAAGTTGTCCAAAATCAGACTTTAATAACAATTCTCCCGAGAAAAAACAAGAAATAAACATTCAAGCCTTGGAGTTCTGAACATTGTCCCTTAAGCCCTTCTCCAAAATGGATAGAGAGGAACTTGTTCAACACACTAAATGCATTCCTTAGGGTAATCGATAATTTAAGATCTTGCATCACCCTAAGCGCTAATGCTAACAGATGACATCAGCCTCCAAGTCTCAAATGGCATATGACAAAGCCCAGCCTCACGGCAAGAACGCCTCTGGCTAAGGAGAACCAACCATGCAGTAAAATGTCTAAGAGCCCCCCCCCCCTTCCTCCCTCCCTCTCTGAAGCTGTGAGCATTGCCTATGGGGTCAGATGAGATGACAGTGTCATCTCAGTTCAAGGGTGACAGGCACACTTAGCAGACACATCCTGCCATTTGCAGACTATAGAGCATCCCCACAGTGGTGACTGCTCTGATGTTACAAAGTCCACCACACAAAGGACAATAGAAACACAATTCTCTGAGAAGTAGAGTTTCTTTATATCTCCATTCAGAATGTGGCTTGGGAGGAGAAGCCATGTGCTTGTCGATGCTATCAACTATAAAATACTTTAATTTCTTTGGAGAACAAAAGGTCCAACCCATAAAGATTTGTTGTTCTCCTCAGCACTCAAAATGTCCATCACACTCTGGAAACCATGCCAGACAAAAAAGGAGTTGAATTCAAGCCCTAAAACCAACAGGCTGTCAAAGAGACCTCACTTGGGGAATTGGGTATCTTCTAAACCTAGGGCATGAGAAAACTAAAGATGGCCTGTGTGGTGGCTATAGCTGACTTTCTGGAAGATGGAAAGATGTCATTTAGCCAGGAGGTACACAGTGGTGTCCCGGATCTCACAGAACTCTTCCCGGCAGCTTGGCCAACTCTCTAGGTGACACAGCTTTTCAGATTGCCTCACTGATGCAACATCCTGTCTACTCTATATGACCACCACCCTAGAGGAAAAGCACAGGCTGGCTTCCCTTGAGTCAGAGAGATGTGTGTATCACGTGCTGCTAGCAAAGTGACTGTACAAATCCTCAGGTGGGGAAAAGTCACCTCAGCACAGCGAGACAGCACAGAGGCAGCCTGCACATTCAGAAGACTGCCCAGACACCTCGCTAGCCTCAAAGCATATTCTTTATCTAGTGGTTCTGCATTTCTCCAATTAGACTTTAAAATACACTACTAAAAAAGTTGTCGCTTTAAATATCACAAACACATTTTATGTAGTGTATTTGGAAAAAAAACGACAAGAGAATTAAATTTAGTTCTAAAGAATACAGATTGCTTTGTCAAATCATGTTTTTATCAAGAACACTGTCTCAACAGAAGACAGGCCAACACAGAGTTGTTGGCAACTAGATTTTTCTTTTCATCCACTTGTCGAAAATGAAGTACCTTTTTCTTTCCAAGATCTCTTGTGCCCTCTAGTGGTCTTCCTTCCGAAATTAAATCCATCCTTTCTAAAGGCTCCATTCTAGAACTTTAAAACTAGCAGTTAGAGCCATTTAACTTATGATCGCTGGGAAATATAACTTTGAAAGTTAGGGGGATTCTTAAACCCAAGATTCCTATGCATTAGAAAGACTTTGAAGCACTCACCAGGTCATGTAAGTCCCTACCATCCATACTGCTGGGACTTGATCCATGTGCCCATCTTGGCAATGGTAATCCATTGCTCCCAGGGGATTGGCAAACAAAACACAAGTCTGGCAGGGACTTTTGGTGACAAATGTCACAAATTTGGTGACAAGAAAGTCCCCGACTAAATGCTGTAATTGTTCTATAGCTCCTGTTAAAATGCTTCAGGATCTTCATAACTTCATAATTCCTATGAACTACTTAGAAACCAAATTTTAAAAAGCAAGAAACTATCAGATGTCTCATAAAATTAACTTCTGGGGCAGAAGAGATGGATCAGTGGTTAAAAGCACTGGCTGTTTTTCCAGAGGACCTGGGTTCAATTCCAAACACTCACATTGCTGCTCACAACTGTCTATAACTTCAGCTCCAGGGGATCCAATGCCTTCTTCTAGTACTAGGTATGCATGTGGTACATAGACACACATGTAAACAAAACACCCATGCACATAAATAGGTAAAAATAAACTTCAAATTATGTATATTAAAATAACTGCCTCATAGAATGAAAGGCGGTTTTTTTTGTTATTATTTGTTTTTGTTTTGTTTTCGTTTGGCTTGTTTTTGTTTTTTGGGGTTTTTTTTTTGTTTTTTGTTTTGTTTTTGAGACAGGGTTTCTCTGGGTGACGGTCCTGTCTGTCATGGAACTCACTTTGTGAACCAGGCTGGTCTTGAGAAAGGTGTTTTTAAAAAGACCTTGTTTTAAATATTAGTTTTCTTTTTATTTTTTTAAAGGTTAAAGTTTTAAATCCTTTATTAATGTGTTGTTTATTGTAATATTCGTGGGGTATGCATGATGATTTGACACAAGTATGAAGCTATAACCACCAAGTTTGAGCAATTAGCATTTCCATGTCCTTAAACATTTGTGTAGTTCCTGATTTCCTCTAACAAAAGAAAATTTTCATCTATCTTGACAAACAATAATTGAGCCAACGTGATTAACTGTAGTCATCTGCAAATAGGCAGGATGCCATGGAGGGGAACTCGAGCTGTTTAACAACACTAGCACACAGTACATCACCCTTCCCTTGCCTTAGTCTTCCCTCCATCCATGAGAACTTGGAAAAGAGGCCCTCGCCCACCCCAGATCATGCCAATGGTTTCTAAGCCATGAACATCTCACATCCTCCACTGAAGATTAATTAAGCTCACTGTGGTTTTTTTAAAGGTGTGCCCAGTAACAGCTATGCTTTGTTTCGGACATAATGAAAGACAGGGAAGAGTAACTTCGTTAATTAGTGTCTGAGCAGAAGAGTAGATTACAGCATCATTTTCCACGTGGCTAAATGAAAGAAACGGGAGAAGGGATTATGGTGTTAATTCATTTGGTTCTGAATATGTTGCTAGTTAAATAGCCGAGGGATAATTACATCCCCAACCCTTCCCTGGTTTAGTGTCTTAAGAACTGTGTTCATCACCATTAATTATCAGTGCAAGTAACTACTGATGGAACAGATGTCAAATGGGGGAAATAAGTGTAAAGTGGCCGCCTAGGAGGCATGCAGCCACGCCTATTCCATGAGGCCACGCAATGTCTTTGCGTTTCTAGCACTCTTAAGGAAAGTCCACACAAGTTTCAAGATGCAGGCAATTTTAGACCCACAATGTATCATTTTTGGATAAAAGGCTTTAAAAATGTTACACTCCTGTATCTTCTTGGGGCAAAGACATTGTTTCATGTCACACTCTCCAAGTGAATTCCCTACTGTGCCCTCCTTATCTTAACATAAATGCTCCTTCCTCATCTGTTGGCATTGGGGCAACATCCCTCTTGTTCCTTGGATTTTTTGTGGTGTGAGAAAACAGAACAGTCAGCCATCAAAGACTGCATGATCAAGCGCTTGGGTTGAGTTGTCCAGAGGTTTATTTGTGGGCCCTGATCAGTGGAAGGCCATAGGCCACCCTACTAAATCTTAAGAGAGGAAAAAGAACAGGAAGGGGTGAGAAAGGAGAAACGGGGGGGGGGGGGGGAGAGAACGGGAAAAAGGGAGGCTGAATAAGAACTATCAAGTGCTCTACATGAGGGTGGGTGTTGCCAACCCGACAGGACCTAGAATCACCAGGGAGTAATCTGGGCACACCTGGGAGGGATGATCCGGGCCAGGGAGTCTCTGGACACAACTGTGGAGGGTTATCTTGTCTTTTGAGGTGGGAAGACCTGCCCACTGTGGGTGGCATCATTCCCTGCTTGGGGTCCTAGATTGTATAAACTTAGAGCCAAGCAGCAACAAGCATCCATGGCTCTCTTCTGAAGATGAAATGTGATGTGACCGCTGCTTCAAGCCCCTGCTGCCTTACTTCTCCATCATGATGGGGCGTAGTCTTGAACTAGGAGCCAGAATAAACTTTCTCCCCTACGCTGCTCCGTCAGGCATTTTACCACAACAACAGGAAAGCGGCTAACACAGTAAGCAAATGCTCCCTGGGATCCAGGCACTGGACTGAGCACATCTTCCGTCTTTTCTCCTGTTAGGGCACCAGTGAGCAAGTTAACAAAGGAATCATCTTACAAAAAGGCAAAGAAATAGATCATTTTGTGATGGGCTGTTTCTGTGTATGTCACTTTCAGTATTGCATTTATAAGTAATTTTTCTAATACAATAATGTCTTGCAAAATGTCTATGTTGACGGTATTTAAGTCATACTATTCCTCTGGAAAATGATCATTCATAAGATACAAGTGGGCGTATTAACTATACATTTAAAATAAAATTTTAAAAAAACCCACAACTTTGCAGGGAGAGGGGGGAGTAAGATGGCTTGGTGGTAACAATCCTTGCTGACAACCTGACAACCTGAGTTCAATCCCTGGGACCCACATGGTAGAAGAAAACTGACTCCCGCAAGCTGTCTTCTGATCTCCACACATCTGCTGTGCAGTATGTGAATTCATGCATGCGCGCGCGCATAACAAAATATTTTTTAAAAAATACTTTTGGAAATGTACCTCCTTCATTTATAGGTAATTTGTTTCCCCATATTCAACCTAACTAGAGAACTCTCCATACATTTAATCATCCATCAGGATAATCTCTATGCTGAAAATTCCTTTAAGTTTAAGCATTTCACTCATTTAAAATGGAACTTGTAAAATGGCACTCACACCACATACTGAGTGCAATTTAAAACAACTAAATATTATTTTGCTCTGGCAGATTAAAAACGTTTTAGTAACTGAAAATATCCAGGGTCTGGAGGTATAGTTCATCAATCATCTAGCTCTGAAAAAATGAAAAGGAGCTTATCTAAAAATCTTTAGAATCGCTGGGTCTAAGGAAACAGAGTTCTATTGGTTATAATATAAACTGACATATTTTGGCTGAACAATTTGATAACTATTCTTAAGTCTTAGTATTTATTATTCAAAAATTCCTTTTTAGGCACCTATCTTATTGAAAATAAAGTACCATGATTAATATTTTCCCAAGGTGTTTGTTTTATAGAAAAACTTGAAAACAACTAAATTTCTGTGTTAGTCAGTGTGTTCTGTACTTGTAAAAAATACCTGAGCAAAACAACTTCCGATGGGAAAATTATATTCTGGCTCACAGGTGCAAGGGCTTCCGTTTGTCTTGGTAGGGAGGTTGTGATGGGCTGATCAGAACATGCCCACCAGGAACACGCCCATCAGACACATGACCATCAGGAATGTGACCTTCAGGAGCATAATCACCAGGAGCATACCCATCAGGAACATGACCATCAGGAGCATACCCATCAGGAACATGACCACCAGGAGCATGCCCATCAGGAGCATGACCACTAGGAGCATGCCCATCAGGAACATGACCATCAGGAGCATGCCCATGAGGAACATAACCACCAGGAGCATGCCCATCAGGAACATGACCACCAGGAACATGCCCATCAGGAAGCAGAGATGATACAAGAGCTCTCTGGATTCCCCTTTTCCTTTTATTCCAACTGAGCCTTCAGACTACAGCATGGTGCTGTCCACATTCAGGATGTCTTCACCTTAGTTAATCCTCTCTGAAAACTCGCTCACAAACACAATCTCCCATGTACTTATCAACATGATCAAGGTGAGAATCAAGACCAACCACCATCACTATTCCCATAAATAACTAACAACTAAATGAATTATAGTCACACAACAGCCAGGCCATCTTGGAAGACACAGTCATCAGAAAGAACAAGATTCACTTTTAATGGTTTTATTATCATAAGTGATAGATGACAATGGGATTGGATGTGATATTTTCAAGTATGTATGTGATGAACGTGGGTCCTATTTGCCCCTTATTCTTATTACCTCCTCTCGTCCCCATCCTACTCCTCCTGCTCATTGTCTTCCTGTTCCCCACTAAGTCCACCTTCCACCTTTTCCTCTCTATTTTTAATTGAGGACCCGGTGACTTTCACTGGGGTTGCTTACAGGAGCATGAGTAAGAGAGCAGTCATAGGAGCATGGGCAATCTACTAGTGGATACACCTGAAGAAAATGTCTCTCCCTCCCTCGGTAACCATTACCTGCCTACAGATCCCTGGGGAAAGTGGGGCCTCAGGAGTCTCTTGCCTCCAGCTACTATAAAGATAGCAAGCTGCTATATTAAGTGCATAATTAACAAAGCGTATGAACACAATACTGTGCCCACATACATACAGTGCCCACAGAGGCCAGAGGGAGGAATCACATCCCCCGGAACTGGAGATACAATTATGAGCTGCCACGTAGGTGCTGGGAACTAAACCTGGGTCCTATGCAAGAACAGCAAGTGGTCTTAACTGCTGAGGCATTTCTCCAGTTCCCCTATCCCCACCCCACCCCAACCCCAGTATATATTTTTTTTTTGAGGCAGGGTCTCTCCATGTATCCCAGGATGGGTGTGACTTAGGGTCCTTCGGCTATTGCTTCCCAAGTGCCAGGAGTACAGGCGTGTAGCAACATGCCAGGCTCAGAGGTATAGTTTTTCCCAAAATATTTCAGTGCTTTTGTTGTTCTCTGCAGAACTAGAGCTTGAACCCAGGACCTTACACAGGAAGTAAGCACTCTTCCTGTCAGTGTGTTTTGTTGTTGTTTATATAGGAAGTATTCTGATTGAATCCTTGGATGCAGAACAGCTATGGGGAGTCAATAGTACTTGCATGTGTACCTATCTACAAATAAGTTTAATTCCTAATAGTTTTCTGATCTGAAAATATGATTCATTTACTAAGAGAACCTATCCTTCAAATAATAGGCAGTAAAAATGGCAGGGAAAAACCTGAGAGATTTTAAAATAAAATTAAGATTAAAGGTATAATAACTATTAGGTTTCCTAAAATATCCTCTGATTTTCATTTATGGAAATTTCCCATAAAAAACAAAACTGCCAACTTGTAACTACATTGTCAATAAAAATGTCCTTCAAGAATGTAACTTCCTGAATGGCTAAGGGTGCCCAGGGAGCTGCCTTCCCTTCCACACTGGGAACATCAGTCACATTTGCCTATCTGCCTGGTGATGGCCAGTCCAGGGACTTCCTGCCTCCGCACCTTTGCCCACTCTGCCTCTGTGGATGAATTATGACTCATCCCCCAAGACCAAACTCAAAAGGGCGCCTACTTTGGGAAGCTTTTATTTCTTCATGGAGGTGTGCTGATATATAAGAAAGTGCATGATCTTCAGCTATAGTTCGATGAGCTTAGACAACTGCACATGTCCCCATCATGCATTCAACACTGCCACCTGTCCCCTCAGAATCCTCTCTTGTGCTCCCAGCCTCGCTCTGCCTCTTAGCCTAGTACCACCAACCTGATTTCCACAGACTGGCTTTACCTGTTGTTTATATTGTAAAACTGGGGTAATCAGTAGATTTTTTTCTCCATCTGCCTTTTTCAATTCGGCATGACTCTTCTGAGATCGACTGCTACGGAAGCAGCTCATTCTGTTGAATGAGAACGCATCCACAGTGTGGATGTACCAGTGTGTATGAGTAAACACTCAGAGGGCTATTCTTAAGGGGGGTGGGTACATGAGGCTGCATTTATTTCTCTGTGTCCTTCCCTCTTATAAACTAATATCCTTAGTTTATTGCAGACAGGCCCCTCTCCTTCACTGAACTCTCAGCCCCTTTGTGATATACATGGTGCTGGGATTAACCACAGGAAATTGCACAAGGTAGGCAAGCCCCCAGCCCCTGCAATAAATAATATTTAGTACTTCTTGGATTGTTACATTCAATCAGAGGTACACTAAGTGTCAGACTTACACATAGACTGTCGCCAAGAGTTCTGTGCTATGATCCACACATTACACTGCTAACAATGAGACATGTGGCCCCCAAGCATCAATGCATTTTTGCAAATTAACTCATCTGGTGAGTCGTGGAACCAAGATCAGAATCTAGATCTAGAATGACATCATCACACACTCTTAAAAGCTTTGTTGTAATACTACATGCTCTTGCTTTCTAAAAAACGGCGAAATGTGACACCAAATATGGAAATGGGGCGAAGAGGGTTCAGTTTATTCTTCACAAAGGAGCCATCATCTGTGTGAAATAACTCCTCAACACACTCTTTTTTCAAAGCAGGCTATTTTGTCCTCATAACTTGAAGTTAGAACTCAAATGGGGGCAGATAAGTATCCTCACTTGGGGCCTCAGAAAGGGAAGGACGTATCAACTGTTTTTCCAGAAATCTGGGAACTGGACATGATTCATAGCCCAGTGATCTACATTTTCTGTTGGGTCGGGCCATATCAAGCTCCCACAACCAGGACAAGAGATGTCTAATAGTCTAAATGACCCTTACATTGTCTATATAACCAGGGGCTCCTCCATGATCCTACAACCAGGACCAGAGGTGGCTAATAGCCCTAATGACCTCTATACTATCTATATGACCAAGACTGGCCCAGATCCTTTCTGAGGCTCTTAAGCTAATGCAGGTAGCCTATCTCCAGAGCCCATCTTCTTGGAAGAAATGATATGTACCTTGAGTTGAGTTTCGACATAATTATGTTTCCTTGTGCACCAGGGATTGTATTGCACATGGAAACGCTCCCCAACATTATGCTGTGTTTAAATATACTAGCAACAAATGGCCTGACCTCAGATTCCCCTGTTTTCATTTTCACTTCTTTTTGGTTCATTTCCCTGCCTGCCTACACCTGAAGGGACCCCGCCCCTCTCACTGGCTATCCACAATGGCTCACACACATAGCTGTGTGGTGCTGACTATCACACTGAGCTGAGCTGGGGATGACACCCACGCCCACGTGAGGCCTCTTCATCACAGCCATCTCAGGGTGGAAGATCTGAGCGCAGGGCTGACTACCTTCAGGGCAAGCATCCAAGAGAGCCAGACAGAAGCTTCCAAGACTTAGTGTGCCCTCCCACCAAGCTGTGCCAGTGAGAGCATTCACAACTGCCCAGAGTCACACAGAGGACACGCACGGCTCGCCAGTTAACCAGAGGACTGGTGAAGTCACACGGTAGGGGAGGAAGCATGGAGAAAGATGGTATAGGGCTATCTCGGAAAACATACTTTGCCACAGCTATACCCTTAAACTGCTATACTTGGGGAATGTCATGAGGACACTGAAGGTAAAGACCAAAAAACTCCTCTTGGAGTCAACAGCATCCTTATTCATAAGTGTTAGAACATAGGTGGGTTTTACAAGGAAAACTAAATAGGCAGATTCATTTTCAAGTTGTTTTATTTGAAAGTTTTCTTACTCGAGGCTGGATTAAGGACTATTTTAGAACCCCCTAGTAGTAAATGCATAACCCCCTGGCCTCACGGAACCAAATGAGAACCACCAGATAGTCTTGTTAATTATGCCATCCGGGGGATGCTCAGAATCTCCAAACGAACATTATAAGTATCATAAAAGTTTAATCTAACTGACTGAGGATCCCTTTTATAGCCAGGTGGTGGCGGCGGTGGCGGCGGCGCACGCCTTTAATTCCAGCACTTGGGAGGCAGAGGCAGACAGATCTCTGTGAGTTTGAAGCCAGCCTGGTCTACAGAGTGAGTTCCAGGACAGCCAGGGCTACATAGAGAAACCCTGTCTCAAAAAAACCAAGAACATCCCATGGAGTTTACATCACACAGGATCGTGCCAACTGTACCTGGCTTTGCGAATGTGCAGCTGAGGGTAGTGGTCATGCCTGTGACATATGTGCACTGCAAAGTCTTCATCATAGGTTAAACATGGAATATTCCCCACTTGGTCAAATACAGTTATCAGAGTTGAACCTAAATCACAGAAAGAAATGTATCCTTTAATCAAGGGATAACCTTAGGATTTCAGAACAAAATGTGGTCCCCCATCCACTTGGAGACTTATTGGCTGTAATCAAGTTCAAACATGACATGCTTAAAGTCTGGTGGCCAATCTTCATTCCCATTCTCAAGAGTGCTACTTTAAGCTTAAGTTCCCTGTCAGCTTCTGGGGACCCTGGGCTGTTGAGCACCTTACCTAGGCTCACATATGTTGGCACTATAAGGAATATGAAGTACAGTTCTGGTACTGCCTTGAACACAGTCCTGGGGAGGAAAGACGGGGTGGGACAGTGTTAATAACAAAACAATCACGTTCTCTGCCCCTGAAAAATGAGGTACCTGGAAAGTCAGCTGCTCCCTGCCTGTCAGGCCAGAGCATCTCCTAGGCAATTTCCTTCCTCTCTACTTTTCCTTCGATTCCTAAGAGCTCCCTCCTGTCTGTCTGGTGGAAGCCGAGAGAATAAAGGGCATGATGTGCAAGCAGCACACCAGATTTCTGCCGACATTAACCTTTGACCTGGCATCTGGATGGTCTGGTGTGACATTACAAAGTGACTTGAAAGCTGAGCCCCCCCCCCCACCCCACAGTCTGTACAGGCTGTCAGAGATGCATCGCCACGACTCAATGGCCCTGCTCATCACCCTTCCGCACACCCTGTTACTCAGAATGCTTCTGCAGGCTGTCATGTCAATACAAACTTCCAAAGAGAAGACTGAGGCAATACTACATTGAAAACCGCTTAAGTCTGTGCGTCTTTACTCTTTCCTGACCACCCGGTTCCATTTCTTTAAATCAGTACACTACCTGTTGGCCTCAAATGATAGCAGTTAAAAAGAGGCTCAATGGAGAATGGATTTAAAGAATTAGATTATTTTCTTTCGGAAATACTGCAGCTATTAAAGAGGATTAATGTTACAATAAACTATAAGCAAATTAAAGGCTCCAAAGAACTTTATGTCATTTGAAAACTATTCCATAAGGCATCTTTTATGACCACCATCTGTAAGGCTCTGCCTACTCACCGAATGATCTCTTTGAGGCAGCCGGTGGAATACTCGTCCACGGCCACAAAGAAGTGCATAAACAGTGTATTCAGGGGCTGCGGGGGGGAAAAAAAGCAAACATGGGTAAAACACCAGACCAGACAGAGCAAGGCTCAAGGCAGTCCCTGGGCAGAGCTAGCCGGCACTTGTGGGACAGCTTAGGTCAAAGTGACAGGACACCCAGGTACGGCCTCATCCACTGTTGTCTATCTCACTAGCCAGGAATTATTTAAGGAAATGAGGAATGCGAGTCTAGAGTGCCCAGCCCTGGCTCCTGCCCTCATGGATGAATTGTGGGTAGGGAAGTGCCTACAGGGGAGTGAAATCGATTATGGACTCCATAGTCTTGCTTTTGGGGGTATCTACGCCAAGTGAAAAACAATCACCCTTTCCCTGGGGCTCCTGAGCCAGCAGCTGCTGCTCTATTCATGGGACACGAGGGAGAGATTCTCTTATGAAATTGAAGGATGGAAGGCAGATGCTGCATTAGGAATCCAAAGGCTTTTTTATTCAACATTCCCAGAGTCCAAATCAAATTATTACCCCTGCGATCTAGAAAACCTGGAAGTTAAGAATGCAGAGAAGCAAGATTCTCACATGGCTTTTGGCGTCCAAGTTTTTAAAGGACTTTGTCCTCTGACTTTTGGAGATTAACTGACCTAAATAATAACCATGTAGCCTCCCTTATAGCCATCTCTCAGTCCCTGTACTCATGAGCACTCTAGAAATAATGAAGATGTGGCTGACTGGTGAGTCCAGTACATGCATTTCCATTGGGGAAGTGGAACTTCCTATTTCTTGATTCCTCAATAAAGCTGCCCCTCCCCAGTGTCAGTCTGGGCTGTTGGTTCCAGGACCTCTGCGGACACCAAAACTGATGAATGCTCAACTCTGGTCCCTGTATCGAATGGAGTAGGATCTGTGTACAGCCGACACATGTCTCTGCTACACATTACTTATTTATCGGTTTAAGAGAGTGTGAGCATGCCTTGAGGGGTTGTTCTACTGGGCTGCTTGGGAATAACAGGGAGAAGCTCTGCATGTGTTCAATACACGTACAATTTTTAAAACGTTTTCCATTGTTCGTCAGTTGAATTTACGGTGTGGAACCTATATATGGAGAGAGCGGACTGTAGTTTTCTAGGTAACTTCAGGTTACTAACTACATAGCCATGTGCTATCTCCACTTCTGTTGGCTAGCCTGTGACTTGGAAGCACTCAGAAGGAACTGGCAAGAAAGGAATCATGAGTTTGACCTGTGACCTTGAAAATTCTCAAAAAGCGTACAGCACAAACTCCAGATAACAACAGACTACAGGGTTTCTATGTATGAGTGCTTTAATCCATAACCTTTCTCAGCATCTGCTTTACACAGAGCAGGGCTGGCCTTGTAGCACATGACTTACTACTTGCTTGATTTAGCTAGATAATTTAGGACTTACTCTCTAGACATCTTTAAGACAAAAACCATTACTTCAGTTCCAAATGCTAATGGGATAGAAAAGACACTGAGGACTAATTAAGAATTAATCAGTGTGGCTCAGCTGAAAAATAATGTAACTTACAAATGCAAACCAAAATGTAATTCTACACTTTCTGGCAACTATGTTTAAAAAGAACAGACTTGGAGCTGGGGATGGGCTCAGTGGGCAAAAGTGCTTGCTGTGTTAAGTGTGAGGCTCTGAGTTCAAATCCCCAAAGCCCACACAGAAAAGCCAGACATGTGGCACAGCTGTCTCTAATCCTGGCATTCCTACAGGAGCATGAGAGGTAGAGGAAAGGCAAATTCCTGGAACTTGAGGCCCAGGTGCTTGGCATATGCAGCGGAAAAATAACAACGTAAGACCCTGGCACAAATGAGGTGGGAGGCAAGGACTGACGTCTGGCATTGCCTGACCTCCACGGATATGCGACAGCATGTATGCACCCACATTCACACATATGAATGTGCATCCACACATACAGCAGAGCCATAAGCATACATACACACCAAATAAGGATGAGTATGTTAATTTTAAATGTTTTATTTAACCTAATAAGTTCATTATATAATTAACATATGAGAACTGTTGTAGTTGATTATTTATTCACTTTGAAACAAAGTCTTGTGACAATGACCTGGCTGGCCAGTTACTCACTATGTAACACTGACTAATTTGAACTCACAGCAATCCTACCGCTTTAGCCTTTCAACTACTACCTAGATTATTAATATAAAAAAAATCACTAATGGCATACTTCATACAGTTTTTCCTACTAAGTTCTTCAAATCCAGTGTATGTTTTTTGTTTACAGCACATCCCAATTCAGACTAGCTAACGTCAAATCCATAATGGCTACCTGATATCAAAGGCACCACACTCCATGAGGGCACTTTACACACTGTAAAACATGACTAAGTCTAAAGCTCTGTTGTCATTCTTAGGGCAACTGCTAGTTGATAGAGGCCTTCTGAGGTCATCACAGACCTCACTCAAGGACATACAGACATCCGTGGGGTCTCTAGATATACATATCTGACACACCAATTCTTTGCTTGCAGCTATTGTTAATTTAAGAACACAAGGTGTGTCAAACACACAGATTGCAAGCCCAGTGCCACTTAGAGATCTTTGGCAACAGTTAACTCTGCAGTTCTCACATGATTGAGCCTATATGATAATGAGTATTCAAAGACGGGTAATGTCTGGGGGGTGCTCACCAACCTAAGACAGACGTCTGTGTGGCCTGGACAAGTGTCTCCATGATGGGTAAGGTGACCTGCTGATGTCCCATGCAACCTAAGTCAGAAGCTCATTTTTTAGTAAAAGGGGGGACCTGTAGGGCCCTAGCCCCCATTTTGGGTAACTGTTGCCTTGCATGCTGACCTTGACCTTGATATCCTCCCTGTGCTAATTCCCTGTGAGAGCCCACCCTCCTGAATGCTTAAGGGATGTTCCTTGTCTGTGTATCCAGCATACTGGGCTTTAACAGTTTAGATGCAAGATTATAAAACATCAGAAGCGGGGTTGGGGATTTAGCTCAGTGGTAGAGCGCTTGCCTAGCAAGCACAAGGCCCAGGGTTTGATCCTCAACTCCAAAATCAAAAATAAACAAAAACATCAGAAGCGAACTTCTGCCCTCTGGGGTTCTCCCATTGTGCTGTAAGCCTGTATTTAAGACCTCCTCCCTCCTTCAATAAATGGTATTCAGCATTCAAAAAAAAAAAAAAGAAGAAGAAGAAGAAGAAGGGGTCAAGATCATGATGGGGAAACCCACAGAGACAGCTGACCAGTGCTAGTTGGAGCTCACTGACTCTGAACTGACAGCTCAGGAACCTGCATAGGACTGAACTAGGCTCCCTGAATGTGGGTGACAGTTGTGTGGCTTGATCTGTTTGTGGGGTCCCTGGCAGCAGGGCCAGGACTTATCCCAGGTGCATGAACTGACTTTTTGGAGCTCATTCCCTGTGGTGGGATACCTTGCTCAGCCTTGATACAATGGGGAGGGGCTAGGCTCTCCTTCAACTTGGTATGCCAGACTTTGTTGACTACCATGGGAGGCCTTACCCACTCTGAGGAGTGGATGGGGGTAGAGTGGGAGGGAGGTGAGGAGGTGGGAGAAGGGGAGGGAGGGGGAACTGGGGTTGGTATGTAAAATGGAAAAAATTTTAATAAAAAATTTTTTTTTTTTTTAAAAAGCACAAGGTGGAGGCCTTGGGGGCAGCTGGCTGATGGGGTCGCCATGTACCCATCCTATATACTCTGGCCCCCTTCCCTCCAGCATCTTATCACTTTGTTTTTAACTGGTGTGATGCTTTGTGTATGAGTGTTGGCTTTCTCAGAAACTGAAATAACACCAGTCTGACATCAGGCCCTCCCTTCCACAGTTGGGCTGTTCTAATAAACAGTATGTGTGCCTCTCTTACTGTGCATGGGATTTCATTGTCAAGTTCCTGGAACAATGACACCCAGTCGTCCTGCTTGGCAACATTCCAGTTGGGATAGTCCAAGAAGATGGCATGGGCCATGATCTCCTCCTTGTCATTGCAGAGGGTAACAGCAAGGTTTGCCTTTTCTCTGTGAAAATGATGAAAATACACACATGAATATAGACAAGCAAAGCGAGGTGAAAGGCAGGCCATCCTCTTATTCCTGGGGCTACTGGAGCTCTGGAGATGCTGCATGAGCTCTGATGATACCTGGAGTCATGAGAATGATGGCACTGAAAGTTTGGGTGCTTGTTCAGGGTACATGAAGTCATCAACCAAGCTGTTATTTAAATATGTTTCCACTAGGAGTGTTATGTTTGTCACAGTAAATATCTGACAGCCTTCCTTTGCACCCTGGGCAGAATACCATCCTATTGCACACTTCCTCCACTTTCTCAAAGGTAGTAATACCACTGTGTTACATCTACACTCACACAGTTACAGTGGCCAACTGTCCTTTGCTTGAGACTGAGGTGATACTCGGGACTTAAGACTTCATGCTAAAAGCCAGCAAGATCCTGGGCAAACTGGATGGGCTGGTCTCCTGTGCACAGCGGTAAAGCTGCAGTTAGTTCCAGCTTCACTGGCATTCTTAGGCAGTTTCTCCAAACACTGAGCCCAGGTCCCAACACTGAGTCACATGGAGTCTGAGCACCTGGAGTCACCAGTTTGCTTTCTATTGCTGTGATAAACACCAGGACCAAAAGCAACCAAGGGAGGGAAGAGTTTATTTCATCTTACACTTCCAGGTCAGAGACCATCACTAAGGGAAGTCAGAGCAGGAACTTAGAGGAGAAATCACTGAGGAGTGGTGCTTACTAGCATGCTCCCAGGCTCACATCCAGTACTCACCTAAACTCAGGTGCACCCTGAGTTTTCCCTCCTCTCTTTTCCCAGCCTCCCTCTCCCCTACTCCCTTTCTCTTGTTAGGGATTGAGCTTTTGAATCTGGAGCCTCACCAATGCTAGGCAAGTACTGTATCACCAAGCTATATTTCTAGCTCCCTCAGCTACCTTCCTTTTGTTTAAAGTTTATTTTTATTGTTTTGTTTTGTTTTGAATAATGTGTGTGTGTGTGGAAACCAGAGGTGTTGCATCCCCAGAAAATGGCTGTGAACCACCTCATATAGGTGCTAGAAACTTAATTGAGTCTCTGAAAGAGCAACAAGTGCTCTTAACTGATGAACTATCTCTCCATCCCCAAACAACCTTTCTCATTCTGGGCCCCACCGGTGTACGAATTGCACCACTCAGTGTTGTGTACTCTTCTTTATCAATTAGAAATCAAGAAAATGCCCACAGACATGCCCAAGGCCAAGGAAATGGAGGCAGTTCCTCAACTTCCAGATGTGTCAACTTGACAACAAAGATCAGCCATCACATGCAGCATCACCTGAAACAGCTGCAGACATAGAGACAGACCTGCAGATGAATTTCTAAAGGGTCTTATTAATAGAAAGCACGGAGCCAGACATAGGGGTGAAAACCTGAGAGAGATCAGAGGACTAGGAACAGCCACAGCTAACCTTACCTCACCAACTCCGCAGCTTCCAAAAGGTGAGCTCGATCCTTCCTGCCTACCCACGCCTGTATGCCTTGCTGTTCTGCCATCTGATTTGTTCTCTATGTCCAGCTACATCACTTCCTCTTCCTGCCCAGCTCTGTCACTTCCTGTCTGTCTGTACTGACCTCCAGGCCTCCATGGTTAACTAGTGTTGGAATTTAAGGCATGTGTCACCATGCTTGTCTCTGTTCCCAGTGTGGCCTTGAACTCGCATAGATCCAGACAGATCCCTGCCTCCCAAGCGATAGGATTAAAGGTGTGTGCTAACATTGCATGACTTTTGTGTTTACTTACAATGGCTGGCTTTTTCCTCTGATCTCCAGGCAAGCTTTATTTATTAGTGCACAAATAAAATATCACCATATTTCCCCTTTTTTGTGTAATAAAAATTTTAAAAAGTTATAACCAATATAAGAAAAACTATATACAATAAGTACAATAACTATATACAATATATGGAGTTTATCTTCTTCTAGGAACAAAATGGCCATTTGGGCAAGCAACTGCTCTTGTCTGAACTGCTTGACAGGATGTTATATAAACTGGATAAGCAGGACCCATAGAAAGGTGACCACTGAACTTTACAAGGCGAGATGGTCCTTTAGGTTCCTGCTTCGGAGAAGAAACTGCCAGACATTCTACAGGTCACAGAGAGAAGTGACTGAGAGACTCTAGGCCTACAGACTGAAGAAGGATGCCCCAACGTTACAGAGGAACTCTGGGTGACTGTCCAGACAGCCTGCTGTCTCTGTCATTCTAGACTTCTGGAAGTTGCTTATAATGCTCTTCCTGTTTACTTAAGTATTATTATATCCTTCTGGGTTCTTTGATGTAGTTGAAGACTAGATAGTTATAATTTTCCTTGGTTATGATAAAAGATAAATTAGATATGAAACTTTAGACACACAAATATAGGATAGATAGAATATTTTCTTTAATTTTGCCAAATACAAATAGACCAGATATTGTAACTGTAATTCTTGCTTGATAACTGTTCTATTACTATGTTATTTACTATGTTAAAGTTAAAACCTTCCTTTTTGATTAGACAGAAAAGGGGAAGTGCTGTGGGATGTCTTTCTGTGTGCTGTGAATATGTGTTGCTCTGATTGGATGATAAATAAAATGCTGATAGGCCAGTAGCCAGGCAGGAAGTATAAGCAGGCAAGCAGAGAAGGAGATGCTGGAAAAAGGAAGGACAGTCAGGAGTCGCCAGCCAAATACAGGGGAAGCAAGATGACAGGGCAGAACTGGGAAAAGGTACCAAACCATGTGACTAAACATAGGTAAGAATTATGGGTTAATTTAAGTGTAAGAGCCAGTCAGTAATAAGCCTGAGTTAATAGCCGAGCAGTTAAAAATAATATAAGCTTCTGTGTGTTTAGTTGGGGGACATGAGTGGGAGAGATTTGTCCTGACTGCCAGTGAGCTGGGTGGGACACAGGAAAACAAGATACCCAGAGGGGGGTCTTGTGGAAGCTGAAGTTTCCTGACACATTCACCAACCACAGGATGAGAAGCAGCAGTCTTCCAGCTCTTCCTGTGGTTGGTTGTCCCCAAGGGACTATCTCAACCATTCTACCTCCCTGCCAGCCTGCCTTGTGGAATGCCCAAGACAACAAAAGATAGACGTGGAGCCAGTATACAGTTAATCACACGAAGAACATTTGCATATAAACTGGAAGGCAATTTTCACTTGCTTAGCTGAATAGAATTAAGTATTATCTTAAAGACACTTTAAAAATCAGATGTCAGGAGTTACTGTATCCCACAGATAACTAGTGACTATCAACATTTTCCTTCCCAACCTTTCTTCCCTTTCTCTGATAAATTCTCATATTTGGCCCAGGCTGACCCCAAGCTCATCATCCTCTTGCCTTAGCTTCTCAGTGCTGGGATAACAAGTGTGCCTCAGTACCCCGGCACAGACTTCTCTTTTAAAATGTAAATGCAGGGGCTAGAGAGATGGCTCAGGAGTTAAGAGCACTTTTGCTTTTGCAGAGGACCCAGGATCGGTTTTCAGCCCACATGCTAGTTTACAACTAATCCTCATTCCAGTGCCAGGTGATCCAATGCCCTCTTCTGACATCTAAGAGGAAGAGGCATGCATGTGGTGCATATACATACATGCAGGGAAAACAGTCACACAAAATAAATAAATTTAAAAAAAGAAAAGAAAAAGAAATGGCAGTTCGGAGTGTAGCCCTACTTTTTCCACTTGATCTCAAATCATTTGACTGAAACAGTTCCTCAAACAGCAGTCTTTTACACACACACACACACACACACACACACACACACACACACACACTGTACTTTAGCTTCATAATTTTCTCTAAATCAATTCACATTGGACTTGAATATTTTAACAGGAAATTTACATCACAAATGAGAAACCAGTTTTCTCTCTTATCAGTGGGAAGTAACTATAAAAACAAAGACAAGACATTTCAAACTAAAATTACCTAAGTGTGTACCAGGTAAAATCTCTTTGGATTCTATTATGTACATGGAAATCTTTAGGAAACACGGTTGGTCCTTGGGATGTCCATCTTGGCATCCACAGTTTCCGTCCCTCCTCATGGGAAGTTACAGATAGTAACACAGATCTTCCCCCTCAGCCATTCGGAAATGAACCAGGATACACATGGTCCAAAAGCTCTACCCAAGTCAAGTCTAATGAAAGAAAGGCCCTGTAGATTTCTAGGATCTAGTACCCACACAAGGGATCCATTGACAAGAAAATGAAGGCCCACAGCTTCTCAATTCAGCAAAGACTTTGTGCCTCTGTCTCTGTCTTTCTGCCTCTGTCTCTGTCTGTCTGTCTGTCTGTCTGTCCTCTCCTGGTCTTCTGGACTTTTCTGCCCTAGGCCATAACCTGTGACTGAGAACCATCCCTCTAATACATATGAGAAAAGACCCCGTGCACATCAGCTATGACAATCACAGTAGTAGTGGGAAGAGGTGGACAAGAACTGGGGACAGAGAGCTGCCATCACCCCAGGGAACCAAGGGACAATGTGTTCCTGGAATCTCAATTTTAATTTGAAATGCATTTATCCATGGGAACCTTAGGGTGGTGGTTGGGCTCTATGGCACAATTAACACGGTACCATACTGCACAGACATTATGGATTAAATAAGCTTTTATGGGTTGGCCTGGGAAGCCAGCCAGGAACAACTTTGTTTCAATGAGGCAAATGGGCTACAATTTCCCAAAAGCTGCTATAATAAAAAGTGACTTCTGTAGCATTATCCTTTTGTGTATATAATTTCCATTTGTTATTGCCCCTTAGTCATTGTGCCCTTCTAGGGGCAGATAAAACCATTCTGGGACCCAAAGGGGGTAAGGAGGGCAGATAAAACCCATTCTGGGAAGGCGGAGTGGGGAGGAAAAGTGTAGAAGAAGGCATGCTTTTAAAAGGTGGATTTTAAGCTCTTCTTTGTAATAGTTCAAATGCAAGCTATAGGGCCCTTAGATACATGTACACAGCATGTCTGTGTGTATACGTGATAGATGCAAATACTGTATGTACTTCACACAAATTACATTAAAGCTCAAAGATATTTGCCCAGCAATGGAAACCAGAACTTCTTTCTTTGGAGTAACAAATGTCTCATTTGTTCCACTGGTTTAAGGAACTTTCCAAATGCAGGCAAAACCTCTTTTCAAATGCACTTGGTGGGAACCTTGGTGAGGCAGCATCCTTTGGGCTTTGTTTAAATGAGTGCATTAGAGACCTCAGTGTTCTTTTGAATTTACCACACACAGATGGAAAGCCAGGGCAGGGCTCTGTCCATCCAGGCTACTATGTGATACCTGCTCTCAGCATGGGAGCTTCAGTTCTGCCCTTATTTATCTTGCCTGGTTTGCTCATTTTTATCCCAGTTTTTAAATGAGACCAGTTTTACTCATTTCTGCATCTCTGTGAATGAGCAAGCTAGTAAATTAAAACAAAAAAAAAAAAAAAAAGAATCAGTCATTAAGCCTGTAGATCAGCCTAGCAAAGGGCCAGGAGTTGGCCTGGAAAACAAAAGAGGCCAGGTGGCACATGCCTTTAATCCCAGCACTCGGGAGGCAGAATCAGGCAGATCTCTGTGAGTTCGAGGCCAGCCTGGTATACAGAGCAAGATCCAGGAAAGGTGCAAAGCTACACAGAGAAACCCTTTCTCGAAAAACCAAAAAAAAGAAAAGAAAAAGAAAAAGAGAAAAAGAAAACAAAAGAGAGGTAGGTTTGGGAGCAGAGGTCCTTGACACTCCGGGAAATGAAAATGTAAGTTTCCCTTTACTCCTGAAAGTACACTCATTTCTAAGGCTGGTCACAATGGCTCCGTGTAGAAGGATCCCATTTTAACACTATTGTTGGTTCTGGCCTTGAACTCCACAGCACACTTGTCTTGGTCTCCCAAACACTGGGACCACAGGCATTGTGCCACCTTGCCTGACTTATAGAATTATCTTTTCACTACCTTTTCCAAATAGCATAGCTGTGCTTTCCTACCTACCAACTAAGGAAGTAAAAATTACCTTCAAAATTGCTCTAAGACCCAAGCTTGCCTTCAGAACTAATTGACCACTGAATGTCACGCCTTCAGGCAATTAGCACATGACTTAATTAGTACAGGATTTGAGATAATAGGTTTGTGGAAGCTTTCTGAAGAAGAAAAATCTGTAGGTGGGCCTCATTTATAAGACACATCCTCTTCAGTCCTTGTCTGAACACCCCTTGAGGACCAAGGAAGAGGCAGCTGCATTCTCTACGTAACCTACACCAGTCAGATGGAGCCGACTTTGCACTGTGAAGTGAGGTGGAGTGAAAATGGACATAGATTTGGGTAGGAGGATGGAGTGGCTGGAATGACTGAGGAGGGAGATGAAAGCAGGCAAATGTCACACTAAGTCCCGTTCCCCAGGAAGACAGACAAATGGACTTGGTTCCAGGTCTGTCACCAATGTTAGACACTAACCACATTGGAGCCACAAACTCATCCAAAACTAATTTGAGACTTTATAAGATGGGAAGTTGCCATGTACATCTATTGTCTTATCTGTACTGGTTTTAAGAGTGGTCACAGGACCACTTACAAAATGGCATTGTGGAATTTCCTTTACACTGTGTGAAATATGTGATTGGTTTAACAAAAAGCTAAATGGCCAATAGTTAGGCAGGATTTGGGGGGCAGACAGAACACAGGGAAGAAGAAAGGCAGAGTTGCCAGCCAGATGGAAAGGAAGCAGGATGGGCAGGACAGAGTAAAGTTAACCAAGCCACATAAAAGAATGTAGATTAAAAAATGTGGGTTAATTTAAGTTATAAGAACTAGTTGCCCGGTGGTGGTGGTAGTAGTAGTGGTGGTGGTGGTGGTGGTGGTGGCGGCACACACGCCTTTAGTCCCAACACTCGGGAGGCAGAGGCAGGTGGATCTCTGTGAGTTCGAGGCCAGCCTGGTCTACAGAGCGAGTTCCAGGAAAAGCACAAAGCTACACAGAAAAACCCCGTCTCAAAAACAAAACAAAACAAAACAAACAAACAAAAAGAAAAAGGAACAAGCCTAAGCTATAGGCCGAGCTTTCATAATTAATAATAAGTCTCTGTGTCATTTTTTATGATCTGGCAGCCCAAAAAGAAAAGTCCAACTACACAGCATAGTCTTTCTCTGAAGCCTTTTCTGGCCGTGTCTTCACCAAGCTTCTATACACACGAGTATTCCCTGCCCGACCTCTAAACAGAGTCTCTATATAGTCTTGGCTGTCCTGGAGCTCACTCTGTAGACCAACTGACTTTGAACTCACAGAGATCCTCCTGCCTCTGCCTCCCAAGTGCTGGAATTAAAGGCATGCGCCACTACCACCCGGCTTCTACTTCTTGATTTATGTAATTTTTCCTTAACACCTTTCAGACATTGACAATGTCCCCCATGAGCACTGGTGTGATTACGTCAGTTTTAGACTAGGCACTTTATGTTCTTTGACATAAGTGTGAATTCCTAACAATCTACAGGTAGTTCTGCTTTAATTTAATGACTTAGTAGTTGGCAACTATAAATTTTGATATTAAGTCTAATGATTCTTTTTACATATTCCCTCTTATTCTCTACATAATGAATAAATCACCCCAGACTCAAGGAGCACCAAGCAAGGAGGGGTGGAAAAATATGAGGGCTGGAAAGCTGGCTCAATAGTTAAGACCACTCACTGCTCTTACAGAGGACTCAAGTTAAATTCCCAGCACCCACATGGCAGCTCACAACCCTCTGTGATCTCAGCCCAGGCAAAATATTCACACACAGAAAACAAAAATTTAATGTACGCAGAATGGGGAGAGGTTCTTAGAAATATGGTCTTTTAGACAGAACACAGCCACTGTACTTGTGAACTTCCTGCAGCTATGATTAACTGTATGAGGTCAAGTCAACAAGATGAGTCAACATTCCAGCAGGCATGAGTAAGTGGACTCAGTGGGTTAAAACTGGAAAGGGTAATGGGGGACATGAAGGTGGGAAGGGATGTTCTAAGGGCAGTAGGAAGAGGGGGTTGGGATATACAGGACCAAGATATATTGTATACATGTACAAAACTGTCAAAGAATACGTATTGACACAAAACAAAGGACAAATCATTTGCTGGTAAGTAATCTATTTTGTTCTTTCAACCATCAGCAGGTACCATTTTACTTTTGATTTGTTGTTTTGAGAAAAGGTCTTATTATGTAGCCCAGGCTGGCCTTGAACTCACAATTCTCTTGTCTTAGTCTCCTAAGTTCTGGGATTACAGGTGTGTATAATCACACATGGCATATTTTATTTCTTACTATAATAGTTAAGGTGTCCAGCTCAATGTCAAATAGAAGCCATGGTGATAGGTAACTTCACCCTGTTTATTACAGTAAAAGGAATTAGTCTATTATCTTATCATTATTATGGCATTAAATAGTTTTACAACTTTAGAATGTGTCTTAGTTAGGGTTTTATTGCTGTGAGAAGACACCATGACCACAGCAACTCTCATGAAGGAAAACATTTAATGGAGTGCTGGCTTACAGTTCAGAGGTTAGTCCATTGTCATCAAGGCAGGGACCATGGTGGCATGCAGGCAGACATGGTGCTGGAGAAGGAGCTGAGAGTCCTCCATCTTGACCCATAGGCAGCAGGAAGAGAACTGCCACACTGAGTGTGGCTTCAAGCACTGGAGACCTGAAGGCCCACCTCCTAGCCATGTACTTTCTCCAACGAAGCCCCTCCTACTCCAAGAAGGCCACACCTCCTAACAGTGACACACCTGATGTGCCTATGGGAGCCATTTTTATTAAAACCACCACTTATATTATATTGCATTATAACTAAGAATAACCATTAAGCCGGGCAGTGGTGGCACACACCTTTAATCCCAGCACTCGGGAGGCAGAGGCAGGCAGATCTTTGTGAGATCGAGGCCAGTTTAGTTTACAGAGAGAGAGATCCAGGAAAGGCACAAAGCTACACAGAGAAACCCTGTCTCTGAAAAACAAAAACAAACAAACAAAAAAAGAATAACCGTTAAATTTTATCAGATGCTTTGGTTTCTTTAGAATAACTTTATACTTTTTCTTCCTTTAATCTGTCAATGTAGTAAATTAATGTGTGTGTGTGTGTATGTGCGTGTGTATATGTGTGGTGATATTGTGTCCCCCAATATATTGTGCAACCTAATAAACTTATCTGGGGTCAGAGAACAGAACAGTTGCTAGATATAGAGGCCAGAAAAAAACAGTAGCACACACACCTTTAATCCTAGCCTTCTGGAGGCAGAAATTCATCTGGATCTCTGAGTTCAAAGCCACACTGGAAACAACCAGGCATGGTAACACATGCCTTTAATCCCAGCACTTGAGATCTTATGTCTTGCTTACGAAAGCCACATGCCTTTAATGATGGCAGGAAGCAGAAAGGTATATAAGGTGTGAGGACTAGGAACTAGAGCCCTTTTAAGCTTTTAGCTTTTAGCAGCAGTTCAGCTGAGATCCATTCGGGTGAGGACTCAGGCTTTCAGTCTGAGGAAACAAGATCAGCTGAGGAATTGGCAAGGGGAGGTTGGATGTGGCTTGTTCTGCTTCTCTGACTTTTCAGCATTCACCCCAATACTTGGCTCCAGATTTGCTTTTATTAATAAGACCATTTAAGATTCGTGCTACTTGTGTGTGTGTGCCACAGGCTGATGTCAGATGTCTTCTTCAGTCATGCTCCATCTTACTTTTTGAAATATGGTCTCTCACCGAACCTGGAGCTTACCATCTTTGCAACTGCAGGGGTCCTCCTGTCTCTTCCCCAGTACTGATCTTACAGGCACAAACCACCACAGCCAGCTTTTCATGTGAGGGAGGACATAGGAACTCAGGTCTTCATGTTTGTATGGCAGCACTTTGGCCACTCAGCCATCTCTCCAGCCCCCAATAATCCATTTTCTAATAATAAACTAACCTTGGATTCTGGAGTCAGTTCACCTTGATCAAGATGTACTATGGGTGTGTTGGTAACATGTATGTGTGGTGTATGCATGTGCACATATGCAGAAACCAGAAGGCATTAGTGTCTATCATTCCTCACCCTGCTCCTTTGAGGCAGGGGTCCCTCGATAAAGCTGGAGCTCAGCAAGCCCCATGGACCTTCGTGTGTCTGACCTCAGTGCTAGGATTACAGGTATTCATAAGACCAGGTCCAGGTTTTATGTGGGTGCTGAGATCCAAACACCAATCTTGATGCCTGTGTTTCAAGTACTCTCAACTGCTGGGCCATCTGTCCAGCCCTTATCTGTTTTAGGCATCAGTGGGCTCATTTGCACCCAGGTCTGCTAGAACCTGAGGACTATTGTGCTTCCAGATCCACCTCCCTTCTCCCTGTGACAGAGCCTCTCTAAGTAGTTTCTTCAAGATGCTCCAGCAGAATAACTAGATTTCCTCTGGTTCTATGATTTTTGCTATAAAGAATCTGGGATGGCCCCCTGAAAACACAGAAAGCCAGGCATAGTGTGGTGCATACCTGAAATCACAGCACTCAGGAGGGAAGGGCAGGTAGTTATCTGTGAGTTCGAGGCCAGCCTGGTCTACATAGTAAGTTCCATGCCAGCCAGGGCTACATAATGAGAGGCTGTTTCAAAAATGAAAAACAAAGGACTCCATTAGAAACATGTAGATTTAGAGCTGTCACAGCACCTTCTAGAATGTAATCTTCTGTAACTATGCAGTGGCTTTTAATTTGTAGTGAACCTTTGTAGTGAAGAGTGCTGTTGACAAACATTTACTTCTGAGTTTTGACACAGGGGATAATTTCCTCTCATCTTATGTGGGTTTTTTTTTGTTGTTCTTTTTGATTTTTTTGTTTTTTTTGAGACAGGGTTTCTCTGTGTAGTTTTGGTGCATGTCCTGAATCTTGCTGTAGACCAGGCTGGCCTTGAACTTAGAGATCTGCCTCCTGAGTGCTGGGATTAAAGGTGTGTGCCACCGCTGCCTGGCTATATCTTATGTGATTTTAATAGTCCTCCGTTTTATTTCTTTTTCTTTTATGTGATTTTAATACATCCTCCATTTTACTTCTTTTTCTTTCCTTGATGTTGTGGTCTGAATGAATAAGATCCCCTGGGGCTCTTGTTCTGAACACTTGCTACCAGCTAGTAACATCATTCTGTGCTATAAAATAACCCTCTTGTGCACTGTAAAGATCTGTCCCTCGAACTGGTTTAATAAAACGCTGATTGGCCAGTAGCCAGGCAGGAGGTATGGGTGGTGTGACCAAACTAAGAATGCTGGGAAGAGGAAGCATGGAGTCAGAGTCACAAACCAGATGCAGAGGAAGCAAGATGAGAATGCCATACTAAGAAAAGGCACCAAGCCACGTGGCTAAACATACATAAGAATTATGGGTTAATTTAAGTACAAGAGTTAGTAATAATTCTGAGCTACCAGCCAAGCATTTGTAATTAATACAAGCCTCTGTGTGGTAATTTGGGAAGCAGTTGCTGGGTATTTGGGATTTGCTGTTTACAGTTCTGGGAGACTGTTGAGACATTTTGCTTAGCTAGGAGAAGTGGGTTGCTGGGCGTAGGCCTTGGAGGTTCTCTCTGCCATTGGGTCCAGCCTGAGTTGTCTGCTTCCTGATCTGCTGAGATGTGAACAAGTCATCCTTCAAGCTCCCACTCTATGCCCCTCCTGCCATGGTAGACATGCCTCTAGAACTGAGCCCAGATAAATCTCTCTTATGTCTCCTCTGCCTGGTATTTCGTCACATAGACAAGAAAAGTAATGACCACACTTGCCCTCTTTTAGACCTGGGGTTTAAATTCTATTCCACTTTCTCCTCTACAGATCTCTAGGCCTATTCTTCTCATGATGACCCTAACCAAAGGAATGAATTATGCATTTCAAACAAAACCTTCTGCACATGTAACAAACCATCTCAAAGAACTTACTGGCTTAAGATAAAGACTTAAGATGGTTCTGTGATTCTGTGAGGTCACTGGGTTCAGATGAACAGGTCTTGTGATACGAGTCAAATGTGGCTGTGGCTGGAAGCTGTGAAGACTCAGTGGCTGGAATGACTGACACTCGTGGCTGGCAGCAGATGGTGGCCGTGGGCCGAGAGCTCGGTTGAGGCTGTTTTGAACACTGGCCTGTAGCTAAGGGACGCAAACTTTGAATGGCATGGCAGCCGAGTTCTGAGAGGGAGTAATACCAGAGGCTCCAGAGAAGCTGCAAGCCTCTGTGCGCCATAGACTTGAAGTCACAAAGTATCACTTCAGCTGCTTTCTATGACTCCCACAAACCATCCCTGACTCCATGTGAAAAGAGACAACATGAGAGCATTAACAGCAGCAGGATGTATATCACAGGGGGTGGTACAACCTTAGGAAATATAACACAACAGGCTATGAAATTTTTCAATAAAAATAAGAAACTGAGCCGGGCATTGATGGCACACGCCTTTAATCCCAGCACTCAGGAGGCAGAGCCAGGCAGATCTCTGTGAGTTCAAGGCCAGCCTGGGCTACCGAGTGAGTTCCAGGAAAGGCGCAAAGCTACATAGAGAAACCCTGTCTCGAAAAAAAAAAAAAAGAAAAGAAAAAGAAAAAGAAACTGATTGAAATATTTTATTCTTGTGCCTACAGAGGGTTATGAGATATAGTGTGTGTGTGTGTGTGTGTGTGTGTGTGAATAGCAGAACAAGATCTTTGAAAAAACACATTTGCTCACATTTTCAAGATTAGAAGAACATCTTAGCAGTGGTGGTTGAAGCAAGCCGGGACTGGGCCACTTACATAAGCCTGACCTTCAGCAGGCAAAGGTCAGGCCTCTCACTCTCATCCATAAAATGGGAACAAGAGAAGGAACCTCACAGAAGTATAGGAATGATTCAATAACACAATGCTGACAGGCACAGAGCCCGATATGCGGTAAGTTCTCAAAATGTGATCATGTTAATACTGTACCCCAGGTGGTTATACTAGTGAGTGGGACACTTGAGGTTTCAATTCAAGTTTGCTTGACTCTAAAGCCCATGAGATGTCTTCAATTTACATACTGTTAGAGGACAGAGGTCGGTTGTCCCCTTGACCTCCTGCTACACATTTCTCAACTGTGCACTGAACTGCCCACTCTAAGTTCCAAGAGATGAATACACCCTTTTTGACAAAGTTTTAAAATGGTGGTGGTGGATGTTTTCTTGCTGGGCCCAGGGCCCTATGCAAGCTAGGCAAAAGCTCCATCTCTAAGCTACATTCCCCAGCCCAATAGTAAAATTGCCAAGCATTATTTTTTTTTAAAGGAACTCTTTTTTTTTTTAAAAGGTTTATTTATTGTGTATACAGTGTTCTGTCTGCCTATATGCCTGCACACCAGAAGAGGGGACCAGATACCATCACAGATGATTGTGAGCCATCATGTAGTTGCTAGGAATTGAACTCAGGACCCTTAACTGCTGAGCCATCTCTCCAGCCCTACCAAGCTGAACTTACTTAGCTATGTACTTACAGAAGATAGATGATATTGAGCCTCCCAAACAGCTTCTGAGTAAATTTTCTAATGAGGCTTTTGATACAAAAGATATCCTGGGATTCTGTTCTTCGGCAATGAACCACTTCAGCCTTCCCTCTGGGAGAAGTGAGGACAGACATTTTATCTCCTGTCCCCAAGAGAGAGAGAAAAGTCCATTATAAATCTGAGATGATGGGTTCAATTACACACAACACTGGGCAGTTCATTTCATATGGTCAGAGTAAACACATCTAGGGGTACTCAGGGGACACATTTTCCCAGGTGGTTGGCTTCAACAATTGTCATTGCAAACCTACTAAAATACCACTCTCCTAGAAAATGAACTGAGAACTGGCCTGTCTAGAACTTTCTACAACTATTTGAAAACTGCTTTAGATATTGAAAGGGCTCATTGACTGACCTAACCCATGATGGTGTCATACAGTCAAAATATAAAGAAAATATCGACAGCTGTGTGTTATGGAATATTTGTATACTGTGTGAAGATATGTTGCTGTGTTCGGTGTAAGAAAAAGCTGAACAGCCAATGGGTAGGCAGCAGAGGACAGGCCAGATTTCCAGGAAGAGGAAGGAAGAGAAGAAGGAATCTAGGTGCAGAGAGCTGCTAGTGAGATGTGGGACAAGTCGGACATACTGTACAGAGGAGAGGAAACTGAGCCATGGGGCAGAATGTAGACTAATAGAGACAGGTTAATTTGCGTTTTAAGAACTAGTTGGAGGAAAAGCCTAAGCTAAGGCCAAACTTTCATAATTAATAATAAGTCTCTGTGTCAGCTACAGCTGTGGCCACATTCCAAATAAGAGCTTACCTATATGGAAACTGGAACCCTGGAAGACAGCAATCTTGAAATGTTTTATGAAACAGAAACTTAAACTCATGTTACTAAATGAAAGGCGCCAATCTGAGAAGACATGACTCCAATCATCTACAAAGAGTAATGTAAATGAAATTCTAAACGGTCTTATTAAATAAGAAACACAGAGCCAAATAAAGAGTTAAAAGCCCAGAGATTAGAGCAGTAGCCAAGAGCTAAGACTACCTTCTTACCACTCGCTGCCATCCTTCCCGAGAGAGAGAGAGAGAGAGAGAGAGAGAGAGAGAGAGAGAGAGAGAGACCTTCTTCCTGTGCCTGTCTTTTTATTCCCTTTCTGTTCTGCCTTCTCGTGTGTTCTGCCAACCACATGACTTCCTCGTCACTGCCTGTCTATACAGACCTCCAGATCTCTATGGTTGGTACTGGGATTAAAAATTCAGGTCACCTTGTTTTGGATGTATCCTTGACCACAGAGTCTCTGCCTGTCATGTGATCAGATTAAGTGCATGTGCTACCTCTGCCAGACTCCCACTTATGGCTCGCTGTGTGTGACTTCTGATCTCCAGGCAACTTTATAAACATACAAATAAAATCACATTTCAGCACAAATAAAATATCACCATAGAGTAAAGCTACAGAGATATTTTTAAAAGTGAGTATTGCACCCATACCTGCTACCTGCTTAAATACCAGTGCCTTAGCCTCAACTCCCTACCCGCAACGCTCAGGGATCATCATTGAAGACGAGACAGAAAGAGTGTAAAAGCCAGAGGCAGTGGATGACTACAGAAAACATCTGGACACAGCAGGGCAGCTGCACATATGAACAACTGGGATAGCATGCACAAAACCTGTGCAAACTCAAGCCATACCAAATTCCCGAATGGAGAGTTAGGCATACAACCCCATTCCTGGACAGTGGAGAAATTAGCAATTAGCTGCTGGAAAGGATTAGTTTTCTCTAAGAGTATAATATAGCCCCTGGTAAGCTGACCATATTCCAGTGGAAGACCACATAGCCAAGAATATTTGGGCAACACAAATAGGTCTTAAAAGATTAAAAAAAAAATAGACACAAAGTTGGGTGGATGGGGAAGTGAGGTGGATCTGGGAAAAGTTGGCGGAAGTGAGTATAGTTAAAACACATTGTACAGCTGGGCGTTGGTGGCGCATGCCTTTAATCCCAGCACTCAGGAGGCAGAGCCAGGCGGATCTCTGTGAGTTCCAGGCCAGCCTGGGCTACCAAGTGAGTTCCAGGAAAGGCACAAAGCTACACAGAGAAACCCTGTCTGGAAAAACAAAACAAACAAACAAACAAACAAACAAACAAAAAAAAACACATGGTACAAAACTCTCAAAGGAGTAATAAAAACGCGATTTAAAAAAAAAAAAAGATGGGGTTGGGAATTTAGCTTAGTGTAGAGCACTTGCCTAGCAAGCCCTGGGTTTGATCCTCAGCTCAAAAAAAAAAAGAAGTCCAGATGGTGGTGGTACATATATCTTTAATCCCAGCACTGGGAGGTAGAAAATCTCTGTGAGTTCAAGGCCAGCTTGGTCTACAGAGTAAGTTCTACACAGTTGTTACACAGGGGAACTCTGTTTTTCAGAAAACAAACAAACAAAAAAAGATGAGTACTGACAGACAGATGCTTAAGAGAGAAGGATAAAAAAGTGGTACCCAGTGGATTTTGGAGGCTTGGAGCTCTTGTAGATTATTGAAACAGCAGACACAGACGGCTTTGCCTTTGTCCTAAACAGCAGACTGTACAAGGGTGAATTGTATGTTACATAAACAGTCACCTTGAACTGATAATGTGTCAATACCAACGCTGACAATGAAACAACTTGGTGGGGAATGGATAGTGGAGAGGCCTTTGGAGGTGAGGAAGCAGCAAGTACAGAAATCTCACCCTCCCCTAAATTTTACTGGCAACCCCAAACTTCTCTTAAAATTTTAATTTTTTAATTAAAAAAATCCTCATAACTATATGCTCACTCTGATTTTGAAGAAACGTCAGATATACTTACCAACATCTAGTGAGCACTTTATTTTTGTGGGTTTTTTGTTGTTGTTGTTGTTTTTTCGAGACAGGGTTTCCCTGTGTGGCTTTGCGCCTTTCCTGGAACTCACTCTGTAGACCAGGCTGGCCTCCAACTCACAGAGATCCATCTGCCTCTGCCTCCCGAGTGCTGGCATTAAAGGCGTGCGCCACCACCGCCAGGCATGAGCACTTTACATATACCTTTCAATCTTAAGGATTGATAGTTATTTCTATCTTTTTATAGTCAAGGACATTAAAGATAACAGAATTGAAATAATGAAAATAAATTCACAGACTACAAATTTACACATCAGTTTCTGACCATAGGGTTAGGTGTTTTGTTACTGACTTATTTCCATCTTTCCTTAACATCTTGTTTCAAAAATACCTCTTTTTATTTAAAAGTCCACGTTCCAAAGACCATTATCTTGGCCCAATCGCGGGGAAGCCCAAGACGAGGGGGCGTGAACTCAGGGACTACAAAGCCCAGCATGCACCGCTGCGCCAGCAGCTGCGAGCAGGGTTGTGGTTTCCTTCGCCGCTCTTCCCTCCTCCACCGACTTTCCACATCCGAGAGGAGCTCCTACGTCCCTCGCAGGTGCCACTGCTCACAGCTGCACGCATCCCGAAGACACACCTGACTGCGCCCTCGCCTCCCGGGTCCTGCGTCCCAACGGCGCCGCCCGCCATACCCACCTCACCCGCAGCTCCAGCTCGCCGCCCTGATACACAGAGGACGCGCAAACGGTTGCTAACGGAAACGACGCGACGTTTCGCCCGATTCGTGCGGCGGTCAAAGGTCGTCCTGGAGAGTTCCGCTTCCGGTTCCGGGATCTAGTTTGTTGTGGGCCGGCTCTCTGGTGTGAGCTGGTTTTCAAAGCCGGTTTCTGAGGTTCAGGTGTGTGTCGGGGTTGCTCCGGTCCAGCGGCTGCAGACATGGCGGCCTCTACAGCGGCAGGGAAACAGCGGATTCCCAAAGTGGCCAAGGTAGGCAACCGCGAAGGGCCCCAGCACAGCATCTGCGGTGTCGTGCACTGGAGACTTGGGACAGCGAGCTCTGCCCCTGGGTCCAAGAAGACAGGTAGTCGGTGGCGTGGCGCGGGGTCTTGTCACTCCGAGCTCGTCTCGCGGCTGCCAAGCCTTTCTTCCAGGGTGGTGTTTTTGTAATGCGAGTGATCAGTTCGGTTAAGCAAACTCTTAGCTTTGCTAGACTCTGGGGGTCCCCCGTATCCACACACACACGTTCACTAGGGGTAGCACTGCTGGAGTATAACAAGAAAGGCGAAATGGCAACTTTGATAGATGTACCCAGGCACCGTAGACCATGCCGTGGGCAAGAACCAGAGGGGTGTCAGTAAACTTGAAGGTAAACTTTGTGGAAGAAGCTAAAACTTGCAGGCTGAGCGAAAGTTAGACAGTGGAGGGAATGGAAGGAATGGGCTCTGTGAAATGCGTAATTTAAATTAAAAAGTAGATTGTTATATTTCCAACGGTGGCTAATATGTCACCAGTGCTTGACAACTGGCATGTCTTTACATACAGTCTTTCTCTGGTCCGATTCTTCTACGTGGCATTTTTGTTTTAAGACAAGTTCTCATTTCCACACGTAATTATTGTAGAAGTCTAATGTGGTAGCCTTTTTTTTTTTACCATACCGAGTCATAAAAGCCAGGTTATGTATGCTGGCTAGGTTTTATCCACTTGACATAAGCTAGTTATCTAGGAAGAGGAACATCAATTGATAACATTCCATCAGGTCGCTTGTAAGGCATTTTCTTGACTAATGATAGATGTGGAGGTCCCAGCCTTCTCAGGGAATGTCATACCTGGGCAGGTGGTCCTCAGTACGTAAGAAAGCAGGCTGAGCAGTCAGTCCAGTGGGCAGTGTTTCTACATGGCTTCTGTATCAGTTCCTGCCTCGGCTTCCCTTCATGATGGGCTGTGACCCAGTTGTGTAAGCCAAATAAAGTCTTTCTTCCCTGAGTTGCTTAGGTTAATGTTTTCTTTGTTTTGTTTTGTTGGTTGGTGGTTTTGTTTGTTTGGTTTTGGTTTTTGGTTTTTCAAGACAGGGTTTCTCTGTGTAGCTTTGGAGCCTGTCCTGGAACTCGCTCTGTAGACCAGGCTGGCCTCAAATTCACAGAGATCCTCCTGCCTCTGCCTCCTGAGTGCAGGGATTAATGGCGTGCCCCACTGCCACCCAGCTGTTAAGTGTTTTATGCACTTAGGGTCCATCTAAATCTGAACACGTTTGGCTTGGAGCGGCTGTGTTGAGCAACATAGCTGTGTGTGCTCAAGCCGATTCCAGGCTGATGATTAGAACTTAGCAAACTTCAGTTGACTTCAAATGTCATGGAAAACCAGCCTGTCCACTGGGTGGGTTAAAATAAGTAGAGGAATTCTGTAAACAAGTTATAATGCTAGGAAGTAGTGCTCAGTGTACTCTTCGAAAAGGGAAGAATTGATGTCATTTTTGTCACCTTTTTCTCCTGAGATTTTTACCATGGACTCCTGTATTATATAGAAAATGCAGGGTCGTCGTCCCCCTCCCCCCCCCCCATTCTGTCTCATGGAGCATTGAACATGTCATTCAAAGAGTTCATCTTGTCCTCATACTTACGAAGTTCACATCCTGGAAAATGTTCGTGGGTTTTAAAATCTTGTGTGGAGAACACTGCACTACCCGAAACAGAAATGTCTTTTTTTTCCTAAAGGTGAAAAACAAAGCTCCAGCTGAGGTACAGATAACTGCCGAGCAGCTCTTAAGGGAGGCTAAAGAAAGAGAGCTCGAGCTCCTTCCACCCCCGCCTCAGCAGAAGATCACAGACGAAGAAGAGCTAAATGATTACAAACTTCGGAAGAGGAAGGTGAGTCTGTTGGAATGCCCATGCACACCTGTCCACGTCCCCACCCACAGCAGGAGCTAGGGCCGGCAGAGAACTCACAGAGCCTAGGGGACTTGACCTCAGGCTAAGATTTGGGATCACTTAATCCACTAACATTGTGCAAGTTATATGTCAAATTCTGCGAATTACTGAGAACACATGAAGGTAATGGTAAAAATAGTTTTCTTATTAGGAATGAGAGTAGAGTATATTAAAGTACTGGTTAGCGTTATGGGCAACAGCAGAAACTATCAATAATTCTTCCAGTAGTTCATTACGTCTACAGTATTTTGTTGTCTACGTAAACTAGAGAAACATTTGTCATTGTAACCTTCTGTGGTGAGCTTCTTGTTTCTCAGCATCTAGAATATAATGTCTTTTAAAAAGAATGAAATGAGTAACTTTTATTACAAGGCAAAAGGCAAAGTCAGTTTCTCTTTAATATACCACCCCCACCTTGCCTTTCAGACTTTTGAAGATAACATAAGGAAAAACAGGACTGTGATTAGTAACTGGATAAAATACGCACAATGGGAAGAAAGTCTAAAGGAAATTCAAAGGTAAAATTGCCATAAGTGTAATATTTATATATAAAAATACTATAAACTCTCATATGAAAAACTAGGACAAGTAAAGCACAGGACTGTACTGTGTTAGTGCCTTCCAGCTTCTGCTCCATGGCATCTTAAGGTTCTTCTGAGGCTCCTCAGGGCACTCGGAAGGACAGTCATGGAATGTTGCAGGAGGGTCTGTATGGGTCTTGCCGCTAGTACTCTGTAACTAAAGAAGCAGTGTTTTCTCTGGGTTCATATTTCAAAAGCAAAAGTGTTCTGCTGAAATCTGTTGTCAGGATCCAAATGGTGGCCCTCACTTCTCCTGGCCAGCCTCTCTGCACTCCCCCTCATAGCCTGCTCTTCAGTGACCATGTCCTTGCTAGTTCCTGAGCACACCATTGCTCTTTACTGTGACATTTGTTTACTCTCTGCCTTGACCTGTTGGAGGCACCCTTCCCCACCAGCCTTGACTTTTGAACAAACTGCAACTATCTCTTACATTCTCAGTTCTGGAATTCCTCCTACTCAACCTGTTTCTCCAAACATGGCCATTTCTCTCTCTGTATCCTGCAGACCTTGACTATAATGTTTGTGACATTATGAAGTAATTGCATGCTTCTCTCGTAAGATTATACAGTAACTTAGTTTTTCTCTTTCTATGACCAGAACTTGACTCATGATAGATAGCCAGCAAAACAGTAGGGTGTTGCAGCTAGTTTGAAGTGACCACTGCATATCTTATAGGTCCTGCTTTTGATGCTCTCCATATCTTATTTCTTCAGGGCTCGATCCATATACGAGCGTGCCTTAGATGTAGACTATCGGAACATTACACTCTGGCTGAAATATGCAGAAATGGAAATGAAGAACCGCCAGGTCAACCATGCCCGAAATATCTGGGACCGAGCCATAACAACTCTGCCCCGAGTCAACCAGTTCTGGTAAGCCTCTGGCTGTACAAAGCAGCCTTTCGTGACTTAGGAAAGTACCACTTGCTGTGTATTGGTTTTATTTGCAGTTATAATAATTTTATATATTGAACTTTACATTCTACTTTAACTTAAAATACACTGTTTTTTAATGTCACATAATCTGTGAGTCATAATCCTAAATGGTCCATAGCTATGTAATTAAAGCTTAAATGTAACAAAGCATTGGAAATGTCGAAGATCACTTTTTTCCCTAAGTCATTTTGACCACAGCAGGCATCTTTGGATGATTCTGTATCAGGTACAAGTACACATACATGGAGGAGATGTTGGGCAATGTCGCTGGTGCCCGTCAGGTGTTTGAGCGCTGGATGGAATGGCAGCCTGAAGAGCAGGCCTGGCACTCCTACATCAACTTTGAGCTGAGATACAAAGAGGTGGAGCGGGCCCGTACCATTTATGAACGCTATATCCTTTGAATGAGGTATAAATGGTATGTTGTTGTCATGGGTGTCTACCTCCCAAAAAGATATCATGGTCGAGACATGTAGCTAGTAAGGTGACACTGAAGGTCAGGAAGGCAGATTCCATCACTTTCACATTTTTTATAGGGATAGAAATTGTTCAAATAAAAATTAGTGGTCTGGGTGATTTGAGTCTTTTCAATGATACGGGTTCATTTTTGTTTTTTACACTAAATCCTGGCTGCCAGAACCAGAGGTCTGTGTTAAACATTAGCACTAGCTGTGACTCCAGAGTCATTTAGTTCCTTGAGCCTTGTGTCCTTTCTATGCCAGAAAAATGAAAACTAAACATGGTGCAGCTAAGTGTGTGCTCACTGATAGGGCCCTTGCCTGGCATATTTCGAGTTTAGGCCTGTGCACTGTAGAAGATAGAGCAGCCAGCTGTGACAGGCTGATGTCACCAACTAGAATAGATGATGGGGTTTGGGAAAGCACTCTTAGAAGTGGCTCTGATCCTCATCACCTGGAGGCACCTTGTTTGCAAGTCAATACACTTGTCAAAATGTATGTGGAACCCCCAGATTGATAATTGCTATGCTTTAGCAGCCATTTGTAAACATGTATAAGACAGTGAACAGTTTGTGTCCCTCAGCATGCAGTTCCTAGCTGAAGTCCATTTCAGGTGGGGGTGGGGGGTGATGCCCGAGTATAAAGGTAGGAGGGGCCCATTCTGTGTCCATAAGGAGCTTCTCCCTCTCTGAAGCCAGTAGCATCAGGTTCTGACACTGGTAGTGGAATAGCCTGAGGCTAGTTGCTTGATGCTCATATGAGTCTTAGTTGATCAGTGCTTGGTGCACAAGCATGAAGACCTGTGTTCGGATCCCTAGCCCCCACATAAAAAGCTGGGCTCAGTAGCCCGTATCTGTAATCCCAGTACTGGGGAGGTGGAGGCAGGAGGATTGATGGGGCTGTTAGGCCAGTCGGTTTGGTTGAATAGGTAAGCTCCAGATTCAGTGAGAGGCCCTGTCTCAAAAAATAAGGTAGAGAGCAAGAGTCCTTGTTTGACAGTGGTTTCACAGGCCTTGAGGAGCACTTGGTTTGTAGCAGATGGTAGTTAGTTTAAGCACTTGATACTGCCAGTACTCGGGAAACCTGCAGTGCAGCCACTGTTCCATCGCCTAGGTGAGGAAACGGAGGCACGAATGACAAGTAACCTGACTAGGGTCTCAGGTGGTGATGTAGGTGTATCTGATCCAGGAAGTCAGCCTCCGAACTATCAGTTCTCCTAATATCTTTGGTACAGCTGACTGGAAAGTATCATCTTTCTCAAGGAAGGCTGATGTGCCTGCTAATTAAATGGCAAGTGAAAAGGTTCTCTTTAGCTTTGGCTAGCAGCTTTCTTTGTGGCAGACTACTCGACTCACTGTGGGTAGACCGCTGTTACTGAGCATTTAATGAACTAGGTGCTTTTTATTGGCCATGTTCTTTTGACCAGAAAGTGCTAAGTTTCATGAGCACTTCCTCTTATAAAGGCAGCAGTGATGGGTGAGGTTGGTACTGGTCCCCTTTCACACCCTGGCAAACAGAGTCAGATGACTTGTCGGAGATCCCGTGGCTGATAACCAGGTTGAGGATTATCTTTGGTTTCAGCCAGCTGTGTGAACCCACTGCTGAGTCAGCACTAGAGGCAGATCAGAGTGAGAAATGTGGCCCTGACCTCAGGCTGTAGGTTAGTGGTTAGGCTCCTCGGTATGTGCGTCGTCACCTCTCATTGTCTTGAATTGTTGGGGTTTGGGAGGTTAGTGTGGTACCGGCCTGTTGTTTGGGCACAGAGCCTGTCGGTGCTGTGCAGGCGCTCTCCGGTAAGGCACCCCCCCCCCCCCCCCCGACTCTGTTGTGGGTTTAGCTGGGCTCTCTTGCAGCTCTTTCCTTGACTAGCCTGCACTTGTGCTTGTGCACCCTGCTGTGAAGAACTGGATCAAGTATGCCCGATTCGAGGAGAAGCACGCTTGCTTTGCTCATGCACGGAAAGTCTACGAGAGAGCAGTGGAGTTCTTTGGAGATGAGCATATGGACGAACACCTGTATGTGGCCTTTGCTAAATTTGAGGAAAATCAGAAAGAAGTAAGTGCACGATGAGTTCATTTCTGTTTTATCCATAGAGAAAATGTTTTGTAGAAACAAAAACATAATTTCATACAGAACAGCATGCATGTATTGCTGAGCTATAGATTGGAGCTGAGTGGCTATGTATGCTAACTGTATATCAGTATACTGGTTCAAGGGCTTTATAGATAATAAGCTAGGGAGGCAAAGAATCAGTGCCCTAAACTGTGATGGTGCTGTGTTCCCCAATATATTGTGCACCCTAATAAATTTATCTGGGGTCAGAGAACAGACAGCCACTAGATACAGAGCCAAAAATGGTGGCTAGAAAATGGGTCAGAGCAAGTCATAGCAGAAGCTGGGTGGTGGTGGTGCATGCCTTTAATCCCAGCACTTGGGAGGCAGAGCTAGGTAGATCTCTGTGTGTTCAAGGATACAGCCAGCATGGAGACACATGCCTTTAATTCCAGAGAGTAACGGCAGAAAGAGAAAGAGATATAAGGCATGAAGATCAGAAACTAGAAGTATTTTGACTGGTTAAGCTTTTAGGCTTTGGAGCAACACAGTTCAGCTGAGATTCATGTGGATGAGGACTCAGAAGCTTCCAGCCTGAGGAAATAAGATCAGCTAAGGAACTGGAGAGGTGAGGTAGCTGTGGCTTGTTCTGTGTCTCTGATCTTCCAGCATTCACCCCAATAACTGGCCTCAGGTTTGATTTTATTAATAAGTACCTTTAAGATTCCTGCTACACTCAACCAGAGGAAACAGTATGGAATGGGAACACAGATTGCCTCACAGATAAGCCAGTTCCTTTCTTCCTCAGAATACACAGGAAATGATAGAATTGGAGGGTCAGATTCTCTCCAAGAGGCAAGAATTAGAGGGTTTTAAGTGGGACAGTGACTGGATTATAATTATTGAGCTTCTGGTTAGTTCATGGAGGTATTCTGGAGCAGGGTAGGGGCATAGCAAGAGTAGAACCAGGGGAGAGCTGAGGATAAAGCTCATCTGGAGAGTACTTGTGAGCATGGGTGAAGCTCTGGGTTTGATCACCAGTAAGAAGGAGGCAGGTGATAAAACCAGAGTGTACAATAAGGAGGTTTTGGAATGTTCTCAGTTAGAAATGGAGGTAGTCAGCAACAAGGTAGAGGAGAAAGGCAGTAGTGAAGAAATGAAAATAGCAGCACTTGATGGAAGAATCGGTGAAGGAAAGGAGAACTGGAGAGGAGGAACCAAGGCAGACTTGTGGGGCTTTGGGTGTGAGCAGGTGTGCCATGGTGGTGTTGCCTACCAGCCTGGGAAGGGACCAAGATGAGTGAGAAGAAAATAGCTCAGTTTTGAGACAGTATTAAATGTGTAACAGTTTAGCATTAGACCTTTCTGATAGAGGCCCCAAAATTTAATTTACAAGTAGTAGGTTGTAGATATTCTCAGGGTGTGGCTAAAATGAGATTATGTTTTAGATGATAATCTTCCTATCTGCTTTTAGTTTGAAAGGGTACGAGTTATCTACAAATATGCCCTGGATAGAATTTCAAAACAAGAGGCCCAAGAACTCTTTAAAAACTATACCATCTTTGAGAAGAAGTTTGGTGACCGGAGGGGTATTGAAGATATCATCGTGAGCAAACGGAGATTCCAGTATGAAGAAGAAGTGAAGGTGGGCTGCTGTACATGGCTAGTGTTGTCAGAGCTCTCGGATAACATTGGGTTGTGGCTAGTGATTGTGTCTGATAGACTAGGCAGCTATTTCAGGCAAAGGGGAATAAATGTGGCATAAAGAAAAGAGAGTAAGCCATACTTGGATTTGCTATGCCATTCCTTTGTGGGAAGTCCTTTAATTGACAGCAAGCTGAACTAATGTGGAACTGGGCAGGATGGATCATACCTTTAATCCCAGCACTTGGGAGATAGAGGCAGAAAAAATGTTAGTTCAAGGCCAGCCTAGGTTTCATATCAAGTCCATGGCTCAAAAGATATGTGACATCTTTTTTTTTTTTTTTTCCCCAGAGCTGAAGACCAAACCCCTCTCTCAGTGTTCTTTTATCTTTGCTTAGTCAGGTTGAGGTAGCTCCTAACAAAGAACCAAGTCTGGTGTTAAATGAAGTGGTAGGTTGGTAAGATGTGTTCATAATAAATTACTGTTTATTTGAGAAGGTGTTTCCTGAATTAGAGTCTGATATAAACCCATTGCAATTTCATTATCAACATAATGATATACAGTCACATGTAAAAAATACATTTATACAAGCTAGAAGCTGTGTATAGTGGCTCAAGCCTGTAGGCCCAGGACTGGCCAAGGCAAGATAATTATGAGTTCAAGGCCAGCTTATGCTATGGAATGAGACCTTGTCTCAGAAACAAAGAAAAAAATGGAATGTCATTACCAAGCTGTAGAGGAAAGAGGCTTTGCTTGGAGGTGCCAGCCAGTGCCCTTTACAGTCCTGTACAGTTTCAGGGATGGTGTTCCAAACATGACATAATGGGGAAAACTAAGGGAATAAAAGCTAAAAAAGAGCAAGTTTGGTGTCTCCTTATAGTTCTGATAGCCTGTCAAGTCTAGCTCTTGGTTCTGTTTTTATAGTTAAGCTGTTTTTTCTAGGCTAATCCACACAATTATGATGCGTGGTTTGATTACTTACGATTGGTGGAAAGTGACGCAGAAGCTGACACTGTGCGGGAAGTCTACGAGAGGGCCATTGCCAACGTGCCGCCCATCCAGGAGAAGAGGCACTGGAAGCGCTACATCTATCTCTGGATCAACTATGCACTCTATGAAGAGCTGGAAGCCAAGGTGAGAGGGTGGGCTGTGGGTCAGCCACGAATGCCTTCCTCACCCCCGTCTCATGGTGCTGGGTAGTAACTGATAGTTGCAGTCTTTGAGACAGACTTAGTTTAAATTCTCTTAGGACTCTGTCCACCATGTCCACCGTTGAAACTGTGTGCCTGTTGAAGCATGGTGTTTTGTTTTAAAGCTCCCGGGCACACTTAGATAGATCCCGTTTAAAACTGGAAACAATGGCCGATGAAGTACTTTAATCACACACAGTTGCCTAGTGATGGGTTTTGTCACCAAGAAGGGTCGTGGCCAGAGTGTGCACTTTTGCTTTTGATAAAAATCAAGTGGCATTTCTGGGTTATGTGTAAGTTAATAGGTAAAGACTACCCTCTGTTGATTTGAGATCATAAGGTCTTTCTTTCTGCTGTCAGGCCTTTCTACAAAGACAAATCCAGACTTTGATGGCCACATTTTTTTTTTCAAGATTTATTTATTTGTTATGTATACAGAAGAGGGCGCCAGATCTCATTACAGATGGTTGTGAGCCACCATGTGGTTGCTGGGAATTGAACTCAGGACCTCTGGAAGAACAGCCAGTGCTCTTAACCTCTGAGCCATCTCTCCAGCCCAATAGCCACATTTTTGTTCTTAAACCAGAGTTTGATAATCAAAGGTAATTGTGGACGGTGGTGGTGCACGCCTTTAATCCCAGCACTCAGAAGGCAGAGCCAAGCCAATCTCTGTGAGTTTTGGTGCTCCAGGACTGGCACCAAAAACTACACAGAGAAACCCAATCTTGAAAAAAACTTCAAAAAAAAAAGAGTAACTGCTATTTTTGATCATAAATGAAATCAATATTTAAAAATAGCTCTTGAGAAATGGGGGAGTGTCTGTTTCTACTAGTAGTCATGAAGTTAACTAGTAAAGTAAGTGTTAACATAATCTTTAAAAACTATTTTAATCTTAATGCAGGATCCTGAGAGGACAAGACAGGTATATCAAGCGTCTTTGGAACTAATTCCTCACAAAAAGGTACACTTGCTGGATCAAAATCCTGTTTTATTACTTGTAAAATCGTGTGTATCAATTGAACACTTAAGTGAGTGGCACCATGAGAATCAAAAAAGATAGTCTTTGCCTGAGGAAACACCCTACTGTCTAGTTCATAGAGCAGCCTGTATTGTGACAAGTAAGTAATGCAGTGTAGAAATTCAGAGGCAGACTGGAAGGAAAGAGACAGCACATGCGTGAGAGACTCCAAATGGGTCTTTGATAATGGAGCGTGCTTATGTGGTTGAACATGTGGCTTCTTTCTTTGGAGATGTTAAAATGTTGCTCTACCACATTTCCCACCAAGAGAAACAAAGCTCTGCTTTAGAAGTGGTGAGTTGTTCTTTGGATGTTCTACCAATTTACAAGGATCCCACAAAACATTCTAAGTAGAGGCTGCAATGCCATGAAGTATATAATACAGTTCAGTCTAGGTGGTCATGGGGGGGTGTGCGTATATAAATTTTATTACACTTTTATTTGTGGGGGGAGGGCTGTGCATGTGCCATAGTACACATGTGGAAGTCAGAAGACAGCTTGGGAAGTTGGTTCTGTCCACCATGTGGGTCCTGGAGATTAAACACAAGGGTCAAGCCTGACAGCTGGTGCCATCATTCACTGAGCCCTTTCACCGGCCTCTTGGTATATTTTTAACTGTTGATAAATGCCCTCTTTGCTTACAAACAAAATTCATCCCTCCTCACCCTGAAATCTTACCAGTGGCCTTTGGTTAATTTAAATGAGCCTCTTAAACCAGCTCTTTTTGTGCTTTTGTTTTGTAGTTCACATTTGCCAAAATGTGGTTATATTATGCACAGTTTGAAATACGACAGAAAAATCTGCCATTTGCCAGAAGAGCTTTGGTAAGTAAAGGAGCAGCACGTTCACTGTCTTAGGAGAAGGTGGTTAAGATCTTCATGCTTACAATTGGAATGGTTCCTGTTGAAGAAAAGCAACACACACCAGTAAGGCCAGCCTTGCTTGGGCTCCGTAGCAAGACCTTGTCTTTAAAAATAAATAAGGGGTGGGTGGCAACAGAAATGTATCTTTTATAGCCCGGGACAGGTTAGAAAGCTCATAGATAGTGCTTTGAGAGTAAGTGACTACTGCGTGCTATTCTAAGTGGGACATAAACCAAACCCTTCCCCCTCCCTGCAAGGCTTGAGGAAGAATAGGAACAGGGTGGTGGGAGGAGTGTAACGCGTGTCTTCTGGACATTGCGTGGCTGTTACACTCACACTCAACAGCAGCATCAGTGGCCTGCAGGTTTGCCCCCATGAAGCCATCCAGCATGAAGAGGGAGGGGCTCATGAGACTCCACCTCCAGCTGGAGAGTCATTGGCAGCTGGTGGCTGCTGAGGGGAAGCAGTCATTTGTCTTCAAGGGTGTAGCCACTGAAAGGTTGCCCACGCTTCATGCATCAAAACTAACGACTTAGTGTGAGAGGAAGGTGGGCAGAGCATGGAGGGGAGTGGGCAAGGGGAATTGGGGGTGGGTATGATCAAGATATATTGTATATGTGTATGAAACTGTCAAGAGAAACAAACAAAAATAGTAATGCTTTAATTGTAAACATTCTATTTCAACACTGGAAATATCTATAGCTACCAGTTACTAGACCTGTCCCCAGGTTAGTAGCCTGATCTTGTGCAAAATTTTTGAAATATACCTTCCTCATAATTTGTCATAAAATGTCTCAGGATAAAATACTGTGTATACACAATTTTCCGTCTGAACTATTTGCTTCCTGTGGGTAGTATGTCAGGTTTGATTACCTTTTTATTTAAAGGAAGTTTGTATGCTTAACACCATATTTTCTAGGGGATCCTGAAGGGTCTAAAATCCAATAGTTGTGTAATTCTGCAATATTGCCAGTGGCTGACCAGGCTCCATGTCATCTGCCATGCTCGACTCCAGCAGAAGAGAGCTTCTAGGACAGATTGACAGTGACTAAAATTGAGCCCTAAGTATAGCAATCCTCTTGGCCATTTTATTCCTCAGGGGACTTCCATAGGCAAATGTCCAAAGAACAAGTTATTCAAAGGTTATATCGAACTGGAACTACAGCTTCGAGAATTTGACAGATGCCGGAAGCTTTATGAAAAGTTCTTGGAATTTGGACCTGAAAATTGTACCTCATGGATTAAGTTTGCAGAATTAGAGACAATCCTTGGCGATATCGATAGAGCCCGGGCAATCTATGAATTAGCCATCAGCCAGCCACGCTTAGACATGCCAGAGGTGAGGATCCCAAGTTGGATATATTTTAAATACTTCTCAAGTATTCCTCCTATGACCCAACTAACCTATAGACTTTTCCACTGATAGGAGTCTTCTGGTTGTTGAATAGGAAAGTGGGCTGGGGGAATGTCTGCAGCAACTCCCACACAGCTAACAGGAAAGGTTAAAGGGATGAGAAGGAGAAGGTAAAGAAACAGCTGTGGTCTCCTCTCCCCGCCCCCGCCCCCAAATCTGGAACACAGGAAATGGGGGTGGAGTACTGGCCCGCCTTCAGTAGTTAAGCCACAAGGTGGCACTGAACCGTAGCTAGGACTGATTGGAGTCTCCCAGGAGCCACAGAAGTGTCCAAGCCTCTGGTCAGTCTTGTACTAACATGGCCCTGCGTCAGAGCAGAGCTTGCTGGACTACTGCAGCACCTGTGGCCTCCGTTCCTCCACTAGACTGTCAGCTCCAGTGCCCGGGCCTTATGTCTGTGGTGGGCAGGTTTTTTAACTCAAATGACAATAAATTGGCCCTGAGGATAGGAATCTGGCTTATTTTCTCCCTAAAAGGGAACTGCATGTAACAAGATCAGGAAAGTACCTGGAATTCTTGACAGATTTTGGTTGTGTTGAACATTTGAATAACTCCAAAAGAAATGTAAAACTAAATCCAAAGCCTTTTTTTTCTCTTCAGTTCTAATCACATTTTAGCAAGCTTGTAAATGCTGTATTATTTCATCCACATAGTTTCTTTGTTTTTTGTTTTTTCTCCATTTTTCGAGATAGAGTTTCTCTATGTAGCTTTGTGCCTTTCCTGGAACTCACTCTGTAGCCCAGGTTGGCCTCGAACTCACAGAAATCGGCCTGCCTCTGCCTCCCGAGTGCTGGGATTAAAGGTGTGTGCCACCACCACCTGGCTCCACATGCAGTCTTAACTATTGAGTGAAAGTCTTTGGTTCTTGGATGTAGGTCAGGATGGCTGAACTAGGGGGGCATGTGGCTTCTTAGTGCTAAGATTGACCTGTTATTTTTCTTAGGTACTTTGGAAATCATATATTGATTTTGAGATTGAGCAGGAAGAAACTGAAAGAACGCGAAACCTTTACCGACAGTTGCTTCAGCGAACACAGCATGTCAAGGTATCCTGACTTTGTCAATGATCTTTCATTTTATTTTGTGCAGCAGTTTGGTTTTTTTAGACAGTATTTTAAATGACTTTCTTCTTAGAATCACTTAAGTTCTCAGAAGACTTATTAAGTTTATACCAGGTCATTGTTTATGCTGCACATGAATCTCTTGGAAATCACGGGTTTTAAACCAAGATTTTAAACTCTGTCAGACACTTGAAAGCAGGAGAGTGCTTTGGAACTGACAGTGAAGTCCAGTGTATTGGTCTAGAATGCTATCAGTGATCCATCATCATATGTCATGAACTGGAGAAATTAGGTTTATAACCATTATGTTACTATCTTCAGGGTGACATGGTTAATTTGGTTCTGTTAATTTTTTAAAGGTATGGATCAGTTTTGCTCAGTTTGAGTTATCCTCGGGAAAAGAAGGAAGTGTGACTAAATGCAGACAGATTTATGAAGAGGCCAATAAAACCATGAGAAACTGTGAAGAAAAAGAAGAGAGACTTATGTTGCTGGAATCCTGGCGAGGTTTTGAAGATGAATTTGGAACAGTTTCAGACAAGGAAAGAGTAGACAAACTCATGCCAGAAAAGGTCAAGAAGAGAAGAAAGGTCCAGGCCGACGATGGGGTAAGGGCTGAGCACTAGAGCTCATTCATGTCATGTCAAAGGAGTAGAAATGCATGTGACTTTGAAATGTGTGCTTTGAAGTAGGATTTGAACCTTCTTAAAAGAAGTAGATGCCTGGATGAGGACCATTTGTAGTCTGGCTACTAGGAACACAGCCAGGAGTGGAAAATGGGGTGGGAGAGGGGTTGGTAAAAACACCTTAGTGAAGGTGGAGTCTAGGAGTTACATGAAGTGTGATATTTGTAGAATGGCAAGTGGAAAGTCAGTAAGCATGGGAAGTGGGGATGTCCCTTCACCTTTTAGAGAGGAACCAATCCTGAGAATGCTGTGTAGGGTAGAGCAAGTTTGGTGGGAACCATTGAAGACTTTTTTACATGACTAGCTAGATGGCTGGCATCTTGGACCTGTGGACTTGAGGGACTTGGGTTGAGGATGATCATTTACTGGATGGTTTTTATAAGTTCAGCAACTGGGGAGTACAAGGTGGGAGATGAGAGGAGAGCCTGAATTTCAGGACAATATTTACAAGTTAAATCTATGATCAATTGGAAATGAAAAGATGAGAGTTAGTAGTCCAAATAATACACAACTATGTGCTTGCTCTCTGCTACTGAAAATTGAGTAAACTCAAATTTTAAGATTATTTAAAGGCTGGGCAGTGGTGGCACACACCTTTAATCCCAGCACATATTTATTATGTATATGTATGCGGGCCAGAAGGTGGCACCAGATCTCATTACAGATGGTTGTGAGCCACCATGTGGTTGCTGGGAATTGAACTCAGGACCTCTGGAAGAACAGCCAGTGCTCTTAACCTCTGTGCCATCTCTCCAGCCCCCTAAATAAATCTTTAAAGGGAAAAAAAAAGATTATTTAAGAGTGGTTTGCCTGCCTGTATAAATGTACACCATGTGCATGCCTGGTGGCCTTGGAGGTCAGAAGGCAGCATTGGATCCCCTGGAACTGGAGTTACAGATGGTTGTGAGCTATCATGTGGGTGCTGGGAACCTAATCTCGGTCCTCTACAAGAGCAACAAGTGCTTTTAACAGCTGAGCCATGCCTCTAGCCCATAAAACTCAGAACCTTAAAGTCTTAAACATATGACTGCAAGTTGGAGTTGATGTACCTCCACTCCACCCTGCAGTCCTGATTGCCTGGGGACAAGCTGTGCCTAGAGGTTTAGCTCTCTTCCACCTGGTCTGTCATTTCAGTGAGCTACACCAGCCTTCTCCTTCTACAGCGGGATTTGATGTTGTTTTATACAGTGAACATAGTTGGATTTGAACTCTAGGTTTCCCGGATAAATTCTTCACTCTCCCTTCTGAATACAGCCTGTTCCATCTGTCTGCTCACCTTATAACTGATGTGTTTAATTTTACAGTCTGATGCCGGGTGGGAAGAATACTATGATTACATCTTTCCAGAGGATGCTGCCAACCAGCCTAACCTCAAGCTTCTGGCAATGGCCAAGCTTTGGAAGAAACAGCAACAAGAAAAAGAAGCTGCCGAACAGGATCCAGATAAGGACATTGATGAGAGTGAATCCTCATCTTTTTAAATCTTGTAATTTTTTTTATATAAATTAATAGTTTAGAGCTTTGACTTCTGAACGTTTTTGTATATTTACCCAGGAAAGAGTTGTTTGGCATCTTTGATAGCTACCTTTCGAGTTATTTTTTAAAACACGCTTGGGTTAAATGTGGATGAGAAATTGCAAGTAAAGGAATTTTTCTAATAATTTTGTTACCTGAGTCCTAACTTTCCTACTATTTGCCCATATTATCTGTTACATGGAATTAATGTGCTAAGCACCTATTTTAGGTGCAACTGCAGACTTTTTTTCAAAACAGGGTTTCTCGGTATAGTCTTGGCTGTCCTAGAACTCATCTGTAGACTAGGCTAGCCTTGAACTCAGAGATCCGCCTGCCTCCCAAGTGCAGGGGCCACCATGCCAGGTGCAGGTACCTTGACTCTTAAGTGTTCGCAATTCATTCTGCAGGTCTTTGAAGTCACAGGTCTGTCTTGATGGTGTGTGTTCCTTTGAAGCCTGTCACTGTCTTCTGTGTCTTTAAAACCACACACCGAGTTCAGTCTTAGCACCTCCATGTGGTGACTGTATAGCTTAGTCTCTTTGCAGTTTCCTCAAACACGGGGTAGTGCCATGGTACCTCATTTTGATGATTCCATTAAGAAAGTCAAGTGCTGATGTCAATCTTGTTCCCACCCCTCTTTTCCTTTTTTAGCATTGTGTCCACTCCTTACAGAATTAAATGGACTTGGGCTAGTTTAACCTCTAAATATCATGAAGTAATTTGGACCAAGTTATTTGCCAGGATCATTTTAGTTTGGCTTCGGCTGTGCTCTCATCACTTTCTAAAACTGGTTGTGTGGTAGCGTGTTTAGAAAACACTGGCCTGCAAATGCAGATGCTCTCAGGCACAGTGTCCTGTGTTCAGGTAAGTTTGGGGAATTCTGGGTTTCTGTTAGTCTGTGTTAATGGAGTCTCTACAGAATGCTTGGAGCCTTCCATGTGCTGCTCAGGGCATGACGCACTGCTGCCAGTGTCCCAGGCTTCATGAACTGCAGTTCCGTCTGCCTAGAGAAAATGTATCTTCCAGCATGCTGTAGAAACATGTGAGCTCCTAACTGATGCTTAACAGTTGTCATAAAATAGCAGGTGTCCAAAGGACCCATAGTGACTGTGTGCTCAGTGAAGACACTGAAAGAGCACAGGAACATACTTGGTGCTGCTCACATTGTGTACTTCACAGCCATATTTTCTTGTGTTGTTCACTACCCAATGCCCAGAACCTGGTTTTTACCTATAAGAACCATTAGTAAACAACTGATTATTAAATGTCAGTATATCCACCTAAGAGAATAAAAGCAGCATAGTAATATTACTAAATTTGGTCTTGAAAATAAGATAATTTTTAGAAGAAAATGGTACTACTGAGTAAACAATAGATCTTTCTAGCCACCAGACCAGCACTAGGTTCAGGTGTCAGTTGAAGTCTGCTAGTCAGGAAGGAAATCTGTCATTGACTATCCTTTGTGTTGGTTCAGATTCAAGATGGAGGTGAAAGTGGATCAGAATGCTAGTTCATAACTAAGTCTTCCTGGAGCTGATCTCCTTATGTTGCTTATACATTAAGATGAGAATTAGTGACTTTGCTCTTCAAGTTCACAGGTAACAAGTGTGTGCCAGTATGAAAGGCTTGAAGGCAATGTTATTTCTCTCAGGAGGACAGGACAAATTTATTCTCCCCAACGTTAATATTCCAAAATAAGACCTTTCTTAAAAAACAAAAAAAACCACGCTTTTAAATCAGGTGCTACCACTTGAGGGCAAGATGGAGGATTACTGGAGGCGAGTTCAAGGCCAGCCTGGGCAACAGTACCAAGACCTTATCTCAAAGAAAAAAAAAAGAATGCCAACACACATGCATTTTAATGGTCATTTCACATGGGTTTTTTTTCGTCGTTGTTCTTTACTGCCAGAATACTTCAATACATGCCTGTGATCTAATTACATGGTCTTTAGGAGTTAAGATTGTTTCCCCTTTATAGTCTCACATTCAAAGGCAGGATTGAACAGTGTTAGCAGAAAAGATCTGGGACCAGCAGTAGGAAAGGTGTTATTTGGGAAGACTTTCACACAGTATGCCAGACAGGGATGATTTCAGATGTGCATTTAAAAATGTTTTATATAAAAGTCAAAACAGAGAGGCACCATATCCTAAACAATAACCCTCCATAATCATGATTAGAAGACAACAAACTTCAGAAAACATTCATAGTCAACAGTGTATTTTACTATACATCTCAGATTTATACATTTCATATATGCTTTTAAAGCTTCAATTAACAGTTCAATACAAAATAAAATATATATATATTTATATATGTGCAGCAGTGGTTCTCAGGCACAGGAGTTAGGAGGATGGAAGGAGTCTTTCCTTGGCATGTACTGCATACTGTCAACCATGAGAGTGGAACGTGTCCTTCTGACTTAGCTGCCTTGATTGAATTTTACTATGGCAAACAGTTTGAACAAGTATGCTATTGCTCATTAGAACGATGAGATTTGAAGTTTACAGTCTGTATTTTCATGAAGTCTTTAAGACCTAAATGATTAGTTCTCTCCTAGTAGAGCTCCAAAGTCATCCTATGAAAATAGTTATGTCGGCAAACTTGTCTGGAACGCCTGCCTAAGAACCACTGCCTATGGTTATTCAATGTCCTCGGGCCTCACAGGATGAGGTAACGGTATGATGGATTTCTTCTCAGTGTCTCTGGAAAGTGCTTTCCTCATATCTGTTAGGAGGCAAAGATTAATGTAAGCAACCAATACCAAACTTTTTAGAATCAACTGGAGTGTATGGGTTAGGTTCCCATCAGGTTTTGTGCCCTCCTTGCAATCCTACCTAAGTGGTATGTACTTATGAGACTCCCAATCACAAGTACGCCAGGTACTAACCAAACCCCACCTCCGAGTCAACTAATAGAAATGTTCTTTACCATGAAATGATCATTTATAGAAATTAATTTAGACTAACCAACCAGTGGTTAACTATTACTAAGTTCATAAACTGATTCTTTTGGATTTATTAAAATGGGTATTTAGGCCTGTGAGGGAAATAACTATTCTGACTTTCTCTTGGAGTTACTGTCATGGCAAGGAGCTTACCATAGGCATCCTCGTCAGGCTCCCCGTTGCTGGCTGAGTAGTACTCTATGACTGTCCTATAGACGCTGTAACCCAGCTGCTTGTACATGTTGACTGCAACTTGATTGGACACTCTTACGAAGAGATCAACAAAAAATCCACCTTTTCTTTAAAAGAAAAAAGAAAAAAAAATGTTAAAATTGTTAAGAACTCTAGGCAGTAACTAGCATAAATCTTTAAAAATACTTGTGACAGACATTGTGGCTCATGCCTATAATCCTAGCATTTGGGACTGAGCTGAGAGAACTGTGGGCTCAAGGCCAGCTTAGGCTACAAAATGACATCAAGTTATTACCATTATTGACTAATGGTATAAGAAATGACCCAAGTATAGCTGCTCTAGGGTATTGGTGACTGCCTTGAAGTCCGTCCACTACCAGACTTTCTTTTGTCAATAATATCTCATTTCAAGGGTCTCCACATCTGAATTTTGTGTCCAGGCTATTATCTCCTTTGTTTGTCACCTTCTAAGGTTTAGTTTGGGTTGTGAGCTTTATATAAGCACAATGAGAGTTCAGGGATTGCTCTGTAGTGGCTCAGTCAGTACTGAGCCTCCTGAGTTGCTGGAGGCTATTTATAGTCACCTTATTTAGTATTTCATTATATGAAAATACATCTTGCCTATGGTCCTCTAGAAACATTTCCAGTTCTATTAGTTATGGATACTTTTGTTGAACATCTCATGACACAATGTCTGATGAGGGATATCATTGCTGTGTCACTGGTGTATGTACACTGCTTGGTTAGATTCTAACCTGTTTATACCAAGTACATGCCTAGTACATGTGACATGGTATCTTTTTTTCTTTTTCTTTTTCCCCCTTTTGGTTTTTTGAGACAGTTTCTCTGTGTAGCTTTGTACCTTTCCTAGAACTCACTCAGTAGCCCAGGCTGGCCTCAAACTCACAGAGATCCACCTGCCTCTGTCTCCCAAGTGCTAGGATTAAAGGTATGCACCACCACTGCCTGGTGAGACATGGTATCTTGTGGTGTGACATTAACTACTGAGATGATTATGCTAAATCTGGAATGTGTATGTAATAAAGAAGTAACCAGGGAGGTATTTTGCCCATCTACTTGTCCCATCATCTTTACCAAAAAAAGAAAAAAAAAAAAAAATCTACCTTTCCATTCTGATCTCCAGTGCAGCCTCAAGTATGCCAAGATTCACTTTCTTTACTCATAGCTGCTCCAGCACCAAGTCTATACTATACATTCGACCTGACCTGATAGGGCAAATCTACCCTCTGTTCAAGAGTATTGTCATATTTTTGTTGCTGTTTCTTTTCCCCTGTTTATATCTTAACATCCCTGTCCCAGTAGGATTCTGGCTATAATTACATTGGCCGTAAGGACGGTCTCAAAACTCACAGATAGTTTCTTTCCATCTAGGTCCACCACTATAAACGTTAAGAGTACTCTAGCATGGTTTTGCTTAGATTTTTTTCTCAACATATTAATGCTTTGATGGCAATTTTAATGACACCTCATCTATGTCTTACTGCTGGTATATTAAAATCTATTGGTTTTAATTAACTCTTAAGTACTTAAGCATTCTGTTGCCTCTCAGTCCTTTTCCATTTTTCTTAATTTCCTTTGCTGTGGATCTCCAGGAAATTTTGAAGAGGGGCTGACTGATCTTTATCCCTGGCTGCAGACTGTCATTAAATACTCTACAAGGTTTTGTACAAACTTTTTTCAGATCAAGATGCTCTCCTCACCTGTTTTCTAGTTTGCTATCTACACTATAGCTAATGAATATAATAAGTCAAACACCTTGGCTCCTGGTGTATTCTTTTGACTCACTGAAGCTATTTAACAGCAGTTTTTCTGCAACTTGTACACTCTGGTGACATTTCCTCAGACCTTCCTTCCTTACATTATCAAGGATATCTTAGCCTAAAGACTGGTTTTTTTGTAAAACTGACCTTAAGTGACTCCTTACACACACTTTGTCCAGTCTTTTTACTGTGGATAGCCCAGACTGGCCTTGGATTCACAGCAATCTTCCTGCGTGATAGGATTCCTGGCCTGGAAATCTGACATGGCTTTTGTTGTAGAAAAAGTCTAGCTACTCTTAAGATAGGGTTGACTTGCAAACTATTTCCTTTTGCACCATGCTCACGCTAAGAATGGCTTTTAAACTGTTTGCCTAGATAGAAAATCTACGTGACAGGTCCCATGTGGCTGCAGTCTGTCCTCTCTGCCCTGACCTATGTTCTGTACCCTCCTTGACTTCCACCTGACAGCTTTTACAGAGAGGCACGTTCAGCTCTCAGTAGTAATTTATCCATTTTTCTTGCAGTTTCCAGGATGTATAACATTGTTACATCTTGGTGGTTTAAAATCTTGAAAAAAAATCTTTGAGTGTGAGCATGCCATGGTGCACGTGTGGCAGTCAGAGAACAACCGTGGGTCTCCGTCTGCCTGCCTTGCTTGTTCTCCACTGTGTACATAAGCTAGCTAGCATGGGCTTCTGGGGATTCTTGTCTCTACCTTCCATCTTGCCTTATGAGCAACTGAGCCAAGAGGTATGTTACCATGTTGAGCTTTTTACATAGGTTCTGGGGATCTGAACCCTCATGCTTGCATCATGCCAGATTCCCAGCCAAGTCCTTTATCTGTATGCAGTGGCCCCTTACAATATGAGGAAATCAACTTCCTTTTGGCTATAATTTATAAGATAATTGTATATTTCCTATAAATAGAACATGCACTGTTTTTCTTTTTGATACTGCTGGGATATAGCCCAGGGTCTTGTACTTCACTACTGAGCTACATCCTCACCCCATGTCACTGTAGTCATTAGTCACTGCTACTTAACTTTCTCTTTTAAACTGATTTTTATTCCCTACTTCTATATGAATATTATATTCTACTTGATTTAATGTGCATCCAAAAAAGACATGAATATAATGCTTATGTGTGTATACTTCACACAAAATAATGAAGTCTCAGAAACTGGAAAGGAAGATAGGCAGATTAGTAATTTTCTACCTAAACAGACAGAATATAAGACCTATTAGTAAAATCCATAAATACATATGCCTAAGGTTACAGCTCATCAGAACCCATTTCTTCTTTGCCTGTCTATCATACAGTAATGTCATTAATAAATGTGTGTGTTCTATCTTCCTAATATTCAGTCCAGGGAGAACTTTCAAAACATCACAAAGATTTCTTTTTCAGCAAAATTATTCTGTTGCCAGGTGTGCTTAACCCTGGCCACACAGGTTATTTCAGATGTTCAGGGAAAACATCAAAATTCTACACACCCATTACTGCTACATTTCCTTTTGATGACAGAATTTTTATGAAATGGGCTTCTAACACTTGCTATGATTAAACCAGTACTTACATGAAAACCAGTGGAAATGGGTTATGTAACATGTGTTTCAGGGTTTAAGAAGTCATTCAGTGCTCAACAGTATACTTCTTCATTAGTAGATGGCCATAGTTGAAAATAAAGGACTTAACATTTTATTTCTTTTTCTATAAATGGCTACTAGCTGTTAGAACAGAAACAAACTTAAAACTGAACTACTTTAGGCTTAGAGACATCTCCCATAGTGCCAAGCTCACCAAAGACCTTTCTTGAAAAGTTGGTCATGTTTGATTCCAACCAGTCAGCTAACTCAGAGGTCTATGGCCAGTCACACTGTGTTAGTTTTCCTCAATAGCAAAGGAGCAGCGATACCACTACGAAACTGACAGAATTGTGGGAACTACTACAAGCTGAAAATGAAATTACTCTGAGTCAGTTCCACACACTCACAAGATGAAAACACCCTTCAGATATTCAACAGCAAAACAGGGTTCATAAATCACTAGGTGTATTTGAAAAATGGCTCTCACCTTTCTGAAATCTCCTCTAGTAACTCCATAAGCTTAGCAGCCAAACCAAGACGGCGGAATTCAGGGGCGACAGACAGAGCTGTGACATGTCCATGCCACTCTTCCCTAGCTACTGAGCCTTCTGCTTTGCCCATAACTGCCAACAGAAAAGTGCATCGGTAATTAATACACCAGTTTGCACATAAATGTAGAATTACTGTTTGTCGTTCATCTTTTATAATAAAAATGTACCAAAGTTTTAATTTTTAATACTTTGATTTGAAACTCCACTTACAAATATTCTATACTTACTTCTAAAGTCAGACTTCAAATATTTAAAAATGATAACTAAAAACCAAGGATACTTTTCGTCTGAATAAGCTACATTTGAAGTTACATTCATAATGTGTATATATAATCATAGCAATTCATAGCTCAAGTTTTTGTTAGAAATTAGTTAAGTGCATATGCTTTAATCACTGCATTATATACCAAGCAAACTATATAGGAATCTAACATATGGAATGAAAGATCCAAAAAGACTAAAATCATGTTTGTTAGGTTCACTGCTATAGCCGGGCGGTGGTGGCACATGCCTTTAATCCCAGCACTCTGGAGGCAGAGCCAGGCAGATCTCCGTGCGTTCGAGGCCAGCCTGGGCTACAGAGTAAGTTGCAGTTCAGGCTCCAATGCTACACAGAGAAACCCTGTCTCAGAAAACAAAAAACAAAGTTCAGAATATAAAATCCCATCCTTCATGGTTTGCTTCAAATTCTACAGAGTAAAGCAGACAACCTGTATTAAAATCTCTACTCATCCCAAAAAGTACTAGTGGTACTGTACTTACTATAACCCATTAGTTCTCCGCCAGGTGCCTCTGCAACGATGAAATACTCTGGCCAGTGGGCAAGGTACTGTAAGTAAAAAGGAATCCCATACTAGAGCTGTTAAGGAATATGAGGCGTAATAAGCAGCAAAAGGTTCCTCATTACAGGATATTTTGGGGTGTGTTTAGGAGGGGAGTTCATTTACAAATATATTATCAGATAACCAGGCACAGTGGTGTGTGCCTTTAATCCCAGCACTCAGGAGACAGAGAGAGGCATTGGGATCTCTGAGTTTGAGGCCAGCCTGGTCTACAGAGTGAGTTCCAGGACAGCCAAGGCTCTATGGAGTAACAACAAAAAATGAAGAAGTGACTTGGTAGATAAAGTGCTTGCTGCACGGTTGTGAGGACTGGAGCTCAGACACCTATCTCCCACATAAAAGCTGGAGGGGCATGGCTACCTGCTTGGAATCCCTGCACTTGGGGAGGGTGTGTAAATAAGGTAGAGAGTGATTAAGAAAGACAACTGACATCAACCTCTAGCCTCTATATACACTCTCCACACACACATGAAAAGGAGAACACTGTAATTTCTCTAATCATACTATGAAATAGAATATTTACATTAACACTAATCTTTAGCAAAACTGCCTGGAAATGCAGCATGGATATGGTAGCATCTAGTAAAAAGCAGAATCTCATTCAGTATGCCTCCATGCGATCAGATTGTTACCTAAGGCTCTGTATGCCATTCACTATCTGAGATCACTTCTTATTCATGTTCTGCCTACCCTGTGACTTCTCTCACATTTACTCAACTACTTGGCACATTTTCTATTTCCTGAATTGCACTGGAAAATCAATAGCTAGTTTCCACTTTGACTGGTGCTATGCAACTATTAAATGTATTAAGGAATCAGTTATGTTGAAAGGAAATGGCTGACTAGCCTGGCCTGTGCCTGTAACCCAGCACAACAGCAGAAGCATCTCTAGTTCAAGCCAGACCGGGACACAGAGCGAGACCCTATGGCTCGGAAAGGGTAAATGAACAGTTACTCTTCAACCTGGGGGGTCCTTACTGCTATGATTCACTACTGTGTTTGTTTCACCTTAGTGTCAGCTTTCTGGGGCAATCACATAAGGAGACCCTACTAATAACACACTTTTACTAAAAAGTTCCCAGAAAGACCTCCTCAGGGTTAGTCTTCAAATTCTCCTCTAAAGGGCAGTCATTTCTTCCAGAACTCAATAGGGCAAGCCAGCTGGTCTTCCTGCCATCCAGCAACTGACACTACAACCATCTCTCTTCTGCTTGATGGAGAAACCAAAAGATCTCCCATAAATACCCACCACTCACTACATAAACACTAAGGCTTATACGTTCAAAGTAAGTTGACTTGCAGTCTACTACTTTCCCATACAGTAGAAGTTTTCATGATACATGATTCTTCAAAATCCTAGATATACCATTCAATACTCCGAGCTTTCTGCTTTTTCTATACCATTCCTGATGTAGCTGGCCTCTTGGTGCTTGTACTTGCTAATTGTGCTCCAGTACAGCATTCCTTTGCATGGGAACACAACTTACATACCTCATCCCTCTGCCAGGGGACATCTGGGTCATTTCTAATTTGTAGAAAGAAAAAAAAACCAAAAACTTCAGATCCTTCATAGCCTTTATGAAGACAGTTTAATTTTTTTTTTTTTTTTTTTTTTACCATTTTTTAACTGGTGAATGTGAATGGCATTCCAAATTTTCAATATAATTCCCTTAAATTTTTGTGATGTCACTGTTTTTGTAAAAGGACAATAACATGTGAGGTGTTGAGGACTAACAGTCTGTGATATCTACCCAAACTCTGAGAACCACAGACAATATACAAATTAACCACCATGGAGGTATCCTGATAAAAAATTTCTTAAGAAATGAGTGGTGAGCCACATTTGATCCATGCATCTTATATTTGCCAAGCCCTGGAGTAAAGTGCCTGTTTACTCTTATTTTCAGCCTTCAGGAAATGGAATTACTGAGTATACTTCTAAAACCTTTTCAGAAAGAGTGCCAGATGACTTCAGCACTAGCAGTTTCTAAGAAGGTGCCTTACTTCACCACCAGCAGCACTGAGTTATATCCTTTTACGATTCTGTATGATCTGATACATTAAAGTGGGTGCTCACATGATTTTAGTTTGTATGTCTTTTGACTGGTGAGACTGAATTAAATCTTCATTAGCCTCCTCTGCCCTTGTAAGCTACCAGTTAATTACCCAACCTACTAGCAGTAGTCAGTGGAACACGGTCTACAAATGGTCTAGAAATCCTATTTGTGTTGTAAGCCACCAATCTGTTACTGCAGCGACCCTAATTTATTTACCACACTTTTTGCTCATTTTCTACTGAGATGAGAGAAACTGCTATTACCAAAATCCTTTATTCACTTCAGCAACACATTAGGAGACAGATCATAGGCAGTGACAGAGAAGCTGTGTAGTGCTTCCCAAAGAGATCACCTCCCCTCTGCTGACTTCACTGCCAGAAACACAGATACAAAGGTGTGCTCTGGAAGCTATCTAGACCCACAGACCCAGGTGCTCATGAGCACGGCTGCTGGAGACATCACAGAGTTGTCACAGCAGAGGGAGGCCCCCAATCACTGTTCTGTTGCTGCTGTGTACAGCCAGGTTTACTGAGGCTGGCCAAGGTGAGCAGCAGAGCTACAGTAGTACTTTCATAGAAAGTCATTATGGTAATGGTTCGTGGGCAAGCCTAAGACCACTCCGCTCATTTTTGTAATCACTTTCAATGTTGCTTATGTTATTAAAAACCTACGTGTTTCAACTTTTTTTCAGTACTCATCTGTTTTTTTTCCTTCTGTTTCTCCAATTTTCTTTTTCTTCGTAAATAATCCTTAGTTTTACTTTTTTCTCAAAAAAGGATACAGTTTCTGTAAGTGGATCCAAGTTACTGAAAGAAACAAGAAATGGCAAGAATAAGAATTCCCGAATTCAATTTAAGTAAACTTGTGAAAACTACAAAGATTGTGTTAACCAAAACAAAATATGAGCTGGGTATGGTGACACACACCTTTAACCCCAGCACTCATGGGAACAGAGACAAGCGACTCTCTGCCAGCCTGGTCTACAGAGAGAGTTCAAGGACAGCCAGGGTTACAGAGAAACCCTGTCTCAAAAACCAAACAAACAAAAACAAAATGTGTTTCTTCTCCAACTCTGAAACCAACCTGAGAACCAAAGAAAATGACTTAAATGACCCAGTAGCCACATGTGGTCCCAATAAAGGGATCTGTACTTTTTCATTTAACTGCTTCTTTACAAGCCGACTTCTAGCTAACTCTGACTCTTGCACTTCTGTAGACATGAGAACCAGTTAGGCACGTGTCTCATGTACAGCCAGTCAACTCACCTGCTCCCTACTGCGTCACCCCTGCCTACCTCTGGGCTTTCCTTACAGTTTACCCCTTCTCAATGAGTACTTCTCCGCCTTCACTTTTTCCCTACTGCTACAAATCCTCACTGACCCCATGTACTTTCAACCCAATTTCACTGTACTTCCATCCTGCTTCCTCCTGTTAACCAAGCCCTGCTGCTGGGGGCAACTACCCAACATGTCCCATCACACAATCCCAGACTGAGGGTTCTTGAAAACATCTCCAACCATCTCTCACCCTTCACTTTCCTATAGTCTTTTGCTAGGCTCAAAAGCAGCTATTTCAACTATTTCCCTTTCTTGTCAATCTTTGAAGGACATATCGGGTAAACATTCCTCTAGTCCAACGGTTCTCAACCTTTTGGGTTTCAAAACCTGTGCCAGTGGAGTATTATGAAAATCACTCTTACATCCTAAGAGAATGGAACTTTTGCTGGACCTCCAGGCCAGAGCTGTTAACACTTGAAATCACCTGACAGCCTACTGTATGTATACTCATCCTGATTGTTTAACCGGCCTTTAAAAGAACAATGTAACAATCAACCTTACTTGCTTTTGATCACCCATGTAATCAATTTTTAGAACCTAATACACAGCTGTAACTTTAAGTTATATACTCTTTCATGCCTGACCAAGAACAATGCATGTGCATCACTTGCAGGAAGCAGCAAACACAGAGGTTGAAAGCAGTCTCCTAAAATGAGTATCCTCCATAAAGGTCGAGTACAATGTTTGGATACTGGCTGATAAACAATGATGTATCCCATTCTTTCCCCACGTGATGCTTGCTGTGCTGTTCAATAAAGACGGAGTGAAAACCTTTGTGAGGGACAGAAACAGAACACAGGGACAGATTCACAAGACAGCATTCAGGCAGGCAGAGATGAAGACTCGTGCAACAGTCAGAGGATGGAGGGCACGGGGAGCATAGAGACTTCAATTCTGGACTTGCTCTTGCTTAAATGACACCAAGGGGAAGTGCTTTTATTTCTTTCCTTAATGCAACACCAATACATTATTCGTAACTGGGAGTTTTGTGTTTAATCCATGCAAAAACCCACTTTACACTTAAAACAACCCTAGTGTATTATACAGTGTACTGGTTGGTGTTTTGTCAATATAATCCTAGACATCTGGGAAAAGGCAATCTCAATTGAGAAAGTGCCTCCACAAAACTGGCCTGTAGACAAGTCTATGAGGCCTGTTCTTGACCAATGAATGGCTGATGTGGGAGGGCCCAGTCCACTGTGGGTGGTGCCATCCCTGGGCAGGTGGTTCTAGTGTGTATAAGGAAGCAAACTAAGCAAGCCAGGGGAAGAAGCCGGCAACCAGCACTCCTACATGGGTTCTGCTTCACTTCCTGCCTCCAGGTTCCTGCCTCGACTTCCCTCAGTTGACTCTGACCCAGGATATTTGTGGTGTGTGTTTATCGGAGCAACAGAAACCTTAAGCTATATGGGCTATATAAATATTCCCAATTTAAGTTCTTCATTTAAAAATAAGCACATTACATGTTGGACATTAATAATTTTACCAAGAAATATAGTGATGTAAACAAAACCAAGAGGCAATGGCACTGTAGTTTCAGTGTCTGATTTAAAAGACAATCAGTTGACTCCTCCAGTGCGTGTAATGCTTGCTATTGCAGAGACTGGATGCCTGCAAAACCGCCTTCTTAGCCCTGTGAGAACAGCTTTGACTTGACAGAAGTCAGGAACTAATCCTGAGGACCTCTGGGTGCTGTGGCCCTGCCCTGTAGAGGCCGCACCCTCCACTTCTCAACTGCACACCTTTGTCTCACCTCAACTCTCCAACAGGCTAGGTTGCCCTTCCTCTGTCTACTTACACACAAATCAGTCAATCATAAGGAAACTGCCAAAGGCCTAAGGCTGACTTCACCCACCTAAAAGCACCTGCACCCAGATGCTGCTGCTCTTCTGCTGGCCGACCGCACCCTCCTCACCATTCTGGACACCTCCCTCAACTCTTCCTCTCCTGTATGTGCAGGTCTGCCTCTCCCTGAAAGGAGTGTACAAATGTGGCACACTCAGCCACCACCACTCCTGCTTGGAGTCCTCTTGTTAGCTGGCTTCTGGAACCCCACCCCAGATTTCCTCCCACCTCGGTTTGGCCTGTCAGTTTCACTTACTCTAGCATTTGGCACTCTGAAGGGACAGTGTAGAGTTTAGTTTTCATTTTTTAAAAACATTCCTTCCATCATTGATGTCATCTAGCTTCCTGGCCACCTGTCACTATCCTCAGAGTGCTGATCCTTAAAGTCCAATGGTTAGACCCACTGGGCATCTCAGTACACTTGTCAGAGAAGCCTCCAAGACCCTTAAAGGCCTTGAAACTCTCACAACCATCTCAAGCTTTAGCACCTGACTAGACTGCTGCTGCCTAGGCTACCACCTCCTATCCAGATAAATAGACACCCCAGCCCAGGGATCCACGATCCATCTTATTCCCCCACATCTTTTTCAGTGACGTTTTCCTTCAATACCCTACCCGAAGCTGTACCCCTTCTCACTAAAGTTTGTGTGTGTGTGTGTGTGTGTGTGTATAAAACCTCTATTGTTATATATTATACACCTACCTGTTCTCTAACATTTAAATTCTATAGACACCAAGTGATTTCTGTTCTGCTCACTGCTGTATCTCCAGCAACAGCACATATGTAGTTGATCTGCACTGGTTGCTTCTTTCAATCCCTTCAACACCACCTAACCCGTGACTCACTGTTTCCTAACACGGCCTGTTATCAGAAATGAGAAAATAGGCTCCTTTCTTGGCATTAACAAGAAGAGGTGTTACCAAGCCTGGTGAGCTGAAATCTAATGTTTAAAAAGTGTTCATGTACATTTTCCTTCTACTTTATCCATTCCCATATTAAAACACAGTCTTCTCCTAAGTCTTCAAAACTGATTCTCCTGTCTATTACCAATGCTTCAGGCACTGTATCATCTACACAGCATCTCCCATCCTTCTAGGCCATTGCCAAGGCCTCCTCAATGGCTTACCTGCCTGCTCCACCTCCTCTAATCAATCACCGTGCACTCACTGGCTCAGAACTCAGATTTAAGTATTTTTAAACACCATGTGCCTCTACCTGTACAAACCCCCTCCCCCATCATATTCCCTAAACAACAGTATTGGAACTATTTATAAAACATGTACATTGCATTATATAAGTAACCTTTTGGTGATTTACAGTACACGGGAAGTGTTTGGGTTATTTGCATACCACACCATTATAATAAGGGGGTTGCACATCACTGGATTTTGGTATCTGGAGGGAACTAGAAGCAATCTCCCATGGATACCAAAGAACCTCAGACTTGTGACCCTCCAGCTTTAGCCTACTGAGTGCCAGGATCAACTTTTTTCATCATTTAATAGGTGTGGTGTTTTGCCTGCATATATGTCTGTGCACCATATGTGTGCGGGGTGCCCATGGAAGCCAGGAAAGGACATCAGAGCCTCTGGAACTGGTATTACAGTCAGGTGTGAGCCTCCATGTGCAGTGAACCTCTGTCCTCTGAAAAAGCAGCCAGTGTTTTAACTATGGAACCATCTCTCTCTAGCTCCATGGGACCTATTTAACAACCACCAGGGTGAATCTCCTAGGATAAGATTCCTTTCTCCACCTACTCCCATATAAGGGCTCTGTGTGTGTGCAATGCCTTCCTTCACCCATAAACTGAGGACATCAGCACACGCTGATTATTACATGAGCTCTTGCCAGAGGTGTTAGATGCCGTGGGGATTCAACAAGGCTGGGCCTAATAGAAATCGCACAGCATCGGGTCTGAACTTCTCAACATGGTACCTAAAACTAGCATCCTTCGCCTGTAAGCAAAGGCCTACCCTTCGGGTCTGAACTTCTCAACATGGTACCTAAAACTAGCATCCTTCGCCTGTAAGCAAAGGCCTACCCTTGCTTTACACTCCCGGTTTCTCACCTGCGCCCTTCCCGGGAACTTCCTCCTCACCATATTTTTTTCATCAAGCTTCATCCATAGTTACCTCATCCCAGAGTTCTTTCCCAACTGAAACCTTAACCACCTGGTCTGTAGATCGCACTACTCTGTCCTACATACAATAAGTGATGAAACTTACGTCAAGCGAATAATCCAGGTGATGTGTCCACAGGAGGTCACAGTGAAATGTTTAGCTTTTTAAATGAACATAAATTTCCAAACTAATACTTTTTTTCTTGTAAAAAGCGAGAGAGGGAGAACTGCAAATCACAGGTCTTTTAAACGTGGCTTGAATAGAAAACCACAGCACTGGAGTTTCCTGGGCACAGTGGACCTCCCCGCGCTCCCCCCCCCCCCACGCCCCCAACACAAAAAAAAATGTAGTCAAGTATAGTGGTTGCACACGCCTTTAATCCCAGCACTAGGAAGGCAGAGGCAGAAGGATCTGGGAGTTCGAGGCCAGCCTGGTTTAACAGTGAGTTCCAGGAAGCCAGGAATACAAAATGAGACACCTTTTTTTTTTTTCTTTTCTTTAAAGCGCTCAGCTTTGGGGCGCTCAGCTACAGTAACTACCAAGCACAAACCACAACTTGCTGCGAGGGCCCGGAGCACAGCAAGGTTACTTCACTGGGATACAATTTAACCAGCACCGCGCCGGTTCCCGGCCCACCCACCCTCCGCGGTGAGCGCAGGTCGGGGAGAGGGCGCACGGTGTCCAGCCCAGCTCCGCATCTCCCCAGCGCACCCCGAACGCCGAGCCTCGGCCAAGGTCACCGGCCAGCGCACCCGCGCAGCGCCCACCCGGCCCACGGCGCCCCAGAGGCTGACCCCGGGCGCGCTGCGGAGGGAGCGGCTGGCTTGTGCCTCACTCACATGTTGTTGAAGCGGAACAGGTCGTCGCAGGTGAAGGCCCGGAGCGTGGTCATCGCGCCGCAGCCAGCCTCCAAGCCCGCTCAGCGCGACCCCGCGCCCGCACTGCCGGAAGTGCTCGCGCGCGCGGCCGCCACGGGGCGGGACAAAGAAGTACTTCCGGACTAGAGGTTGCTGGGCAACAAGGATAGCGACGCAGCTCTCTCTGGCGGCGGAAATCAGCAATTACCTTGATGCTCCTAACCTGCAGAATGATCTAGCAAAGAGGAAGAACCTGGGGTTAGGAAGCCAAATCATAAAAAACGAGCTTCAAAACCACAAAGATGCTTTACAGTATTAGCCAGGAAGTGGTCCCAAAAAGGGGACCTGATTTTTCAACCACCAGCATGAACCGGGGATGTAATCTTAAATTTTCTGGTACCACATTAAAATTATAAAAAAGAAAGATGAAAATGGGGTATAATGAGTGGTGGTGGCTCACGTCTTTAATCCCAGCACTCGGGAGGCAGAAGCAGGTGGATCTCTTAAATTCAAGGCCAGTCTGGTCTACAGAGCAAGCTGCAAGACTAAACAGAAACTTCATCTTAAAAAAAAAAAATAATATAATAGTGGGGTGGTGGTGGAGCACACCTTTAATCCTAGCACTCGGGAGGGAGAGACCAGCCTGATCTACAAAGTCAGTTCCAGTACAGACAATGCTACATAAAGAAACCCTGTCTCAAAAAGTCAAAACAACAAAAGACAGAGAAAAATGGTGTATACCTATTGTATCTAAAATATCATTCCAACGTGTTGTCTGTAGCAAAAAAAGAAAAAAAATGAGCTTATCTTTTTTTGGTAATAAGACTTTGAAATCTGGTGTGTACATTTACATAATATTTTAACCTGAGAGGGAAAGGATTGGAAATTTGTTTCTGATAATGATTTTATTAAAATGTGTGATTAAAGAGCAGATAAGCAAAGAATGGTGCCTCGTGCCTTCAATTCCAGCAGTAGGGAGGCAGAAGCAAGCATATCTCTAATGAGCTGGAAACCAGTGAGTTCCAGGCCAGCCAAGAGTACCGAGTGTGACCCTGTCTTAAATAACAAAGATGATCAAGTCATCTGAGTAATCTAAACATGTTTCGAAATAACCAAATGAAACATTATTTTCATGTCTAACTTTAAATTAGTTAATATTAAACATTAGGAATTACATTCTTTGATTTGGTTGAATGCATTTTTAATCACAGAACATCCCAGTGGGTAGTGGCTACCATAGCAGACAGCATAGAACCAATGACTGAGGAGAGTATACACTGTCAGATTGAGGGGCTGCATTCCCCTCACCTCCTTACTAAACAGCCTTTGGGGTGGTCTTGAGAAACATGCTGCAAAGCTCAAACCAATTGCACTGATCAAGACATCTAAATTCCAGCAGACTCACATCCCTAACTCCTCTGAGCCCAAATTGCTCCACAGGTGTCTTGGAAATTCTTTGGCCAAGCCTGCAGACCAGGTGTGGCAGGGAAGAAAGAAAATGTTTGAAAAATCAGGTAACCCCTAAAAGTCGGCTTCAAGCTTTGTTTCTAAACCTGATAAATAATACAATAAACAAGTGTAAACCAGGCTGTGACAGGTCCCGGCACTCTCAAGTGTCTATCAACCACTAAAGTAGAAAGGTAGAATTTGATACCAGGAGTTAAACTTCTGTCCTTCATTCACTTACACAAGAAATCATTGAAACAATTTCTTATCAGCAAAATATGCCATGAAATGAATGATAAAAGGTATTTTTGAGGAAAGTTGATGTTACAATGCTTATACAAATGGAAAAACAGATGAAATCAAAGAGAGTCTGAACTAATCAGTAAGACAAATATGATAGTCTACGCAAGGAAAAATTTAAATGTATGTTTAATTGGGAGGGGAACATTCGGGCAGCTGTGGGAGAATTTGAAAGGAGGAGATGAATATATATATATAATATTTCACTGGATATGTATATAAAATTCTCAAGAATTAAAAAAGTTTTAAGTCTGTGAATGTAAGTAAAATTGCTTTTTTCACAAATAGATAAATTATTATACAAAGAAAAAATACAAGTAAAATGCACTGAGCCTCCAGGCATGTTGGAACGTGATCCTAGGACTTAGGGGGCTAAAAGAGTATCTTGACTCCTAGGCCAGCTTGAGACTCTGTCTCAAACAACAACAAATAAAAAAGGAGTAAACAAATGGCCTAGGTGCTCAAAACTAATGAAATATATGTGCAGGCAGGGATAAAGTGAGTCAGTGTCCACAGGGCAGTAATCCCTTCTCCACTGCGCAGGACATGGTGCATTCATATTTTTAAGGTCAAGAATCATTTTCATTACTATCAATTTTCTACATCTCACAGAATTGTAAAAAACCAGTGGGAGATAATAAAAATTAAAATCAGAAGAGTTTACTACTTAAGATGTCCAGTATTCTTTTTGTTTAAATTGGTCATTTCAGAATATTTTGTAACTTTTCTGACATAAACTGATATTGATTTGAATTTGATTGTAAAGTTTAGGTGGTATTCATAATTTTCTTCTAGTTCTGATTTATAAGCACTATAACCACCAGGTTTATAAGTATTTAAGTACAATAAAATTTTAGTTTAGTTTAGTTTAGTTTTTTAAAACATTGTGAGTTTAACACAGAGGCAGCATTTGACCCATGCAGGTAATAGTTACTATGGGCTACTTATTTGCAACCGATGAGAGAGGGCTCATGGTGGCTGATACATGTAACCCAGCTCTTGAAAGACTGAGGCAGGAGGATTGCAAGCTGGAGGGCAGCCTCATGGATATAGTGAGATTCTGTCTCAAAACAAAACAAAACACAGAGACATTTTGAGTCACAAATAAGCACTACCCAGTAGCTACACAGCAGTAGCAACAGATGACAGGGCACAGAGAAAAGCATAGAAAAGACACAGACTTCCCTTCTCTTCCCTTATCAATTTTGTGGCTAAGCACCTTCAATCAGTATCTGAAAGGGGGCCAGTACAGGCCTGGCCAGTGCCAGTTGAACAGCTGAGAGAAGGGTGGTCTACAGGTTATGGGGGAAGATGCTATCATCTCATCCAACAGGGTATTTACATTACAGACATTTATCTTCAAATAATCTCTGGGCCCATGGAAGGAACACGGTCATAATTATCCCCCTCCTGCGGGTTATTTGGAGGACTCAAGCCTGGCATGCAGAATGGTACCTGCCACCTTTTCAAGCCATAGAAGTGCTGGTTAAGGAAAACCAATGAAATGGAGTACTTTGCATTTAAGACTCTGAATGTAGATTGTAAGAGAGGAAAAGCCCTCAACCACAGACACCATAACAAACTCACTGCAGGGGCATCAGCATGTCTCTGTTCCCTTGTGAACAGCCTACAGCAGAAGGCAGTCTAAGCCTACACTCCCACATGCTTGTTTTTATTTTATTTTTTTGTTTTTTGTTTTCAGAGTTTGTTTTCGTTTTGTTTGGCATTTTCAAGCCAACATATCTAAGGTCTGTTTAAATTTTAAAGCCTGCATTATTTTAATAAAAGGATCATGTGCACATTAACACATTGTAGACTTGTGGAAATATACAAACAAGAAAGAAACAAAGACTTGAAATTCTACCACCCCAAAATAAGTCATGTTTAACCTTTGGATAACTAGATACCTCTCTGCCTCGTTTAGGGGCAGTGAGAAAAGGATTTATTTAGAAGACAATTCATTATTATTTTAGATTATATATGTTAGTATCAAGTAAATTGTATTATTTTAATTGTCCTTAAATTTAACGTAAGGAAAAAAGCAGCAAATTAAAACTGAAGAAAAGTTGGGTGTGGTAGTGAATACCTACAGTTCCAGCACTTGGGAGGTGGAAGCAGGAGGACCATTTCAAGGTCATCCCTCTACCACTTAAAGATCTTGAGGCCACCCTGGATTATGTGAGACCAAATCTCAAAAAACAAATTCAACAGGCATGGTGGCCTACACCTTTAATCCCAGCACTCAGGAGGCAGAGGCAGGTGGATTAAGGTGAGTTCTAGACCAGCTAGAGCTACATAGTCAGACCCCATCTCCAACAAATAAGCAAAATCAAACTGAAATAAAACAAAGCTGATGAGATTCCTAAGCTCAAAGAAATCTGAGGGCCTAAAAGTTGCCTCAAGTTTAAGACGTGCCGCCATGTGAGGAAATTTACTGAAACACATAAACTACATTTAACTCCGTGAGCACCCCAGAATCATTTGCAGTTCCAGGACATGCTTTATTGATTTCCAGTTCACTGCATTTGATTTTATTTTTAACACCCAGGAAAACACAGTTTCTGTCACAGCTGCACATTTTCCTTGCCTTAGGAATGAGTCAGAGGACTTTTGATTTATCATTTTACAGTGAGTAATTCCTTTTACTGCTTACTTGGGAAAAAAAAAAACCCACAAGCTTTTTTACCACATTTAATCACAAAACATTTTGCTGCTCATTGAAACAAAACACCATGTGCTCTCTGTAAACAGTGCTGACCTAGATTCCCATCCATCATTGCAATCATCCTCATTGAAAACAAGCCAATGTCTTGATGATCCATCTGTTCCTGCTCTTTCTTTTTCTCCTGGTTATGAGAAAGCAGAGTACACAAGTAAATAGACATATTGATGTGTCCTAGGCAACAGGCTTGACAAACAACCTGCCTGGGTAGGTGTCTTTGCTTAAAATAATTTTTTATCAAATAATAACTGGACAGGATGGAAGCATTGGCCCTGTCTGTTAATATAACTCTCTCTCTTCAGTTTTGTTAACTAGAATATATAAAGGCACTTGCCACTGATTTTAAACCTGACCGTGGCTTTCGGTTAATCAAAGAAGGCCAGATATATCTGTTCCCTACTGTATCTCACTAAAATAAAAATAAAAGAGTTGTTTTTTTTTTTTCAGATTTTTAAAGTGCTACTTTTAAAAGACTCAAGAACAAATTTGAGAAAAATTATGAAAATCACAGTGTGAAAAGTACAAGATATTGTTGAAAGATACTGAACAGGCTCTAAATAAATGGAAACCATGCCATGTTTGTGGACTAGACTTAGGAGTTAACAAGAATTATCATTAATAATTATCTTTTTTTTTTATTGAGTCTTTGGGAATTTCACATTAAGCATCCCAATCCCACCCATCTCCCAGACCCTCTGTACCCACTTTTCTCCCTTGTTTCCACAAGGAAAACGTAAAAAGAAATAAAATTAAATTTAAAAATACAAATGAGAGTATTAATTAAAGAAAACAAACAAACAAAACGCCCCAAAACAAGTTGGTCCTCTCCAACGTCTACGCCATCTATGGCCTGCTGTAGTGGTCTGAAGTAACACAGCAGCAGGACTTCCATGATCGGGACAACAGCAGTTGTCCAACAACAAGCCAGAGGCCTTGCACCTGACCAACACCGCACTACACTACCCTACACAACGAACATTTGCAAGTGAAGCTGTTCGGTCAGAAGAACATACTGCATGATACACTGCAGCTCTGGCAGCTCCCAATGCCACTAAGACGAAGGAAGAGGTGATGCAGAGGCAGGAAAGATGGAGGAGTGTTGTTGCTTGTTTGTTTTTTTACTTGTTTTTGTTTTAAACATTTTTTTAAAAGGGCCTAAAACCACTGGGCAATGTAACTTAGTGGTAGAGAGCCTGCATGCATGAATTCCTAGGTTTAATCCCTCAATGGAGCAAAAATAAGTAAATCCTAAGTGGTTTATCTAGTCAAGGTGATGCCTCCAAGCCTGACTGCCAGAGTTTGATCCCTGGGACCCACATGGTAGAGAGAACCAACTCCTGAAAGCCACACACTTTTTGTTTGTTTGTTTGAGATAGGATCTCTCTGTGATGTAGCTCTGGCTGTCCTGCAGCTTGCTCTGTAGAGCAGGCTGGTCTCTAGCTCAGAAAGATCCACCTGCCTCCTGAGGACTGGGATCAAAGGCATGTGTCATCATACCTGGCCTTATACACACACACACACACACACACACACACACACACACACAGAGAGAGAGAGAGAGACAGAGACAGAGACAGAGACAGAGACAGAGAGAGTAATGTAACAGATATGTAAAATAGAATTAAATTAGAATGAAAAAAAAAATGGATTTCGGAAAACTTATTTACCAGGCAGGAGAAAGCGATGGTTAAGTGCAGGAGAAAAATCCAACAAGAAAAGTGGCACATTTCCTGTTCAAATATGGAGGACCCAGGGAATAGACACAGCATATGTGACTCCCTGGGGAGACCAGGAGGCTGTGTCCAATTACTCAGGAGGAAGAATGGAAGGACGGGAAAATATGGAAAGGAGGCTGCCGTGGAAAGGAGCCTCCTTGCCTTGGAATTTGGTGGAAGTCTCTCTCTAGCTTGCAGTTAAGAAGTCCAACACTGTTAACAAAATGTGCTGGGAAGGTTGCCTAGGTGGATACTGTCTTTATACAGAGACACTTCAAATAAGAATGTTAAAATAGCAGTGAGTCATTCTTAAGACCTAAGCATGTATGACCAAGTACGGCTTTTCTCTTTCCAACTGTAAAGGAGCAATTTTCTAGTAATCTCACAAGCAAGATCATAAACTTCATTTACAGCGAAAGATGTCTTAACCCCTTTGTGTAACCTTTATGATTCATGGTTTTATTGTATCAGAGTATTTGTTAATATTCCAGCATGCATGTGGGGTCGTTCACTTGTACAAAATGGCGATGACCCCGAGAGGGGCCTGTAGGCTCCTTTTAAGGGGAGTTTCAGGGACAGTTAGATCATCTCAAATGATTGGTTGAACAAGCAGCAGTTATATTAGTATATTTTAAAATTGGCTGAGGTTTAGTCTTATCATTTTTGAACATAACTTGAACAAGCTTGGGCAAGTCCAGATGGGACTCAGAAGGGAGTGCTGGATTTGTCCTTGGGACACTGTGAAGCCGACTTAGACCTTATGTTTGTCCTCTCCCCCAACTCTGAAAGTAAGGGCATTGTGGAGAATCGGCCCTTGGTTGGGAGACACCTGTTTTGTCCTTCTCAGAGAAGTGAAACCTAAATTCAGTTGTGAGGGTGGGAGAGTTTAACCCCTTCAGAGAGGTGTTTTGGAAAGGGACACTGGAAATAAGTTTGAGTGGACAGCAAGGAACTGTCGCTCTCTGTTAAAGCCTTCCAATGTTTGAGTTATTAAATCATCAGTTATTTTTTTTCTTGAAATCCCTCCCTCCAAAGAGAGAGTAAACCTTACGAATGAACAATGTCATCGGCAAATAACGGCTCGGGGTTGTGCAGGCTGGTCCTCTGCAGAAGTGCAAGTCAAGATGGAGGACCTTTTGCATTTCCAAAGATGTTCCCTCTATTCACTCTTTGGCTAGCAAATAGATCTGATTTTAATATATCTTCTTCATTCTTCAAAACTGACGAGTAAGACTGTCCTGTAATTGCGTTTGTAAAAGAGAAAAAGCGCATAAACTTTTCACTTCAGATGCAGATGGTGTGACTAGTTAATTAGATGGACTACATGACCATACTACATAACACACACACACACACACACACACACACACACACACACACACACACACACACACACCCCAACAGCCCCAGACGCTGAACCTCCTGACACACAGCCTCCAGCCAAGTCATGTTTGTTCTCACTGTCCCCTCACTATTAGAATCTTTGACGCAGGTCCAGAGCACCCGTTAGCCTAAAAAAAGCAAGAATATCATGGCTAACCATGACAAACACTTGTTTTTGACGTATGCATTTTTTAGCCTTTTGTAGGAAATATAGATGATTTTAAGCAAGCCTTATTTCTAGTAGGCATCACAAGCTGTGTCTCCTCGATGAGGGATAGCACGGCATATTTGTTTATTTACATCAGCTGCCCTAATCCTGTCCCAAACACACTTAGCAGTGCTTTGCAATCAAGCTGTCGTGTAATGAACATAAAGCCATGTGAGGAGTTGGGTTAAACTGCAGAGATACATATTCTCAATGGCTTTGTTTAGGTTTTTCCTCTCCCCTTTTTATGCAGTACTGGGAATTGGATCTAGGATCCTGCACATGGAAGGCAAATGCTACACCACTATTTCCAAAAGTAGATTCTAATTCATTAAGTCTGAGAGCGGCTTGAAAGCCTAACAGACTTCCAGTGGGTAGGAGGTTTGACCCCTTATATTTCAGGGCTGTATTTCAGCTGCAAGGCCTTCTACTGTCTGTTAGGACAGAAAAGGCTTCTGTGTTGACGTGGTTAGCTTAATTACTTCGGGTTGGTGGGTTGGTTAAAGAGCTGTTAGCAGCTTAACTTCATGGCAGTTTTTTCTTTTTCCAGTTCATACTGATGTGTTCATTCTGCATGCAACCGCGTTATCAGTAAATGGCCAAGCAAGGAAGGTGAAAATAAAATTAACTGAAATGGCCATAGCAAATACAAAGTCCAGACAAAAGAAATAATAAAAATGAACCACATCACACACTGTATTTCTTTTCTTCAAAGTAAGTTAAGAGCAGCACTGCTGGGCTGGAGAGATGGCTTTGTGGTTAACAGTACTGACTGCTCTTCCAGAGGGTCTGGGTTCAATGCCCAGCACCCACATGGCAGCGCACAGCTGTCTGTAACTCCAGTTCCAGGGGACTTATCACCCTCACACAGACATACATGCAGGCAAAACACCAATGCACATAAAAAAAAAAAAAAAAGGAGCTCTGTTGGATGATTTTAAATGTATGTGTTAATATCTAAATAAATAAATGAATATAATAAATAAATGAAATTAAAAGGGAGGATGTTGTTGGGATAATCATTGATTATGGCTGCAATTTTAGCTCATCAGTAATTCCTTTCCTGGAGTTCTAGTAAGACCTCTGTGGGGGCGGAGATGGCTCATCTCAGCATTTCATTCTGGATGTGAAATCAGCAAGGCTTGTCTTTGCAGCCTCCTTTCTCCAGTTATTTTTCCTTTCCTGGAAAAAGCTCTAACTACAGCTCCTGATGGTGCTCTTAGCTTGGGAAATGCTGAGAACAAAGGGCTACTCCCAATCTCTCTGTCTGTCTCTGTCTATCTCTGTCTGTCTCTGTCTCTCTGTCTCTGTCTCTCTGTCTCTCTCTGTCTCTCTCTCTCTGTCTCTCTCTCTCTCTCTCTCTCTCTCTCTCTCTCTCTCTCACACACACACACACACACACACACACACACACACACACACACTCTCTCGCTCACCACCACCAGCAGCAAACATCCCACTTCAGGACATTCTCTTTGACCTTCAATACCCATCACTACAGTTCTGCTATTTGATGTGAAGTTCACTAGCTGGTCATAATGTGGATGGATAAAGAGAAAAAGATCATAGAGGGAAAATGCCAAAGCAGCAGACCACCTCATAATGGGAAGAGCCAACAAATAGCAGGCTAACAGTGGAGTGCTGGGTGCAGTCTAAACACTCGGCAAGGGTTCATGTTGGCCTTCTGCACCCTGGTGAGGTGTGTTAATCAGGTTGCTTTGTCTCACAGTTTTAGGGATTCCAGTGCTGTTGGGCCTCTGCTGGGAGTGCCACCGGCTAGCAATGGTAGGGAGAATATAACATAGCAAAACCACTCACAATTGGGAAGCAAAAGAGGGGATGGGGAAGGAGCCAGGTTCCACAGTTTTTAAAGACACCCTCACCCCACGCACCCCATGCACCCCATGCCCTAAAGATCTTGTGCCTATTTGGCTCTAACCTTAAAGATCCCAACATTTCCCTATAGCAGCTCCCTGGGGAGCAAGTCTTTGGAGGGATATTTAAGATCTAAACCATAGACAAGATGCTGGTCTTATCCTCAGCTGTTTAACTACATAAATATTCATTTTCCTTTGTAGATTTAATCTGTGGGTATAACTCTATTTGATATATACGAAGTTATTTATTTATCTACACTCTTTGAGACCATGTCTTGCTAAGTAGACCTGGCTGGCCTGGTACACATAGATCAGGCTGCTTTGAATTTTCAGCAACCCTGGTGAGGAGACGAGTTCAGGCAGTGGAAAGCGACTTGCAGTCAGTCCCCATTGGCCTTGAGGAGAACAGAGGAAGCTGGATCAGAAGCACGTGTACCTTGCTTTGTATTAGTTTGTTTCTCCATCACACACACACACACACACACACACTCACACACAAACACACATATATATATACCTCTGTGGGCTCTCGTATCACCCTGGGGCCTCAGCCTTCCAGGTACTAAGATTGTAGGAATGACCTACCACACCCAACTAAACTTAAACTCAGAGACATAGACACACATGCACGGACTTAAAACCATTTCTGCTAACGTATTAGAACTTCGTTATCCAGACTGGTGGGCACTAGGCACAGGGGCTTATAGATTGTTTGAGATGAAGTCCATGTGAAATTAGATGTGCTGGTTTTGTGTGTGTGTGTGTGTGTGTGTGTGTGTGTGTGTGTGTGTGTGTGTTTGTTTTGGTTTTTTGAGACAGGGTTTCTCTGTGTAGTTTTGTGCCTTTCCTGGAACTCCCTCTGTAGTCCAGGCTGGCATAGGAACTCACAAGAGATCCGCCTGCCTCTGCCTCCCAAGTGCTGGGATTAAAGGCATGTGCCTCTGTGAGTTCGAGGCCAGCTTGGGCTACCAAGTGAGTTCCAGGAAAGGTGCAAAGCTACACAGAGGAACCATGTCTCAAAAACCAAAAAAAAAAAAAAAAAGAGGCGTGTGCCACCACCACCACCACCACCCGGCTTTAGATGTGCTGTTAAGTGTGAAATATATCTAAGATTTTGAAGACTTAGCATTTAAAAAAGAATATAAAATGTCTCTTTAATGTTTCAGATTATTTATTGAAATATATTTGGAATCTCACGGGTTAAAAATATCTGTAACTAAAGTTAATTTGAACTGTCAGGGTTTTTTTTTTTAATTTTAAAAAGTGGCTTCTAGAAAATTTATAATCAGCTTTATGCTTATATTGGACAAAGCCATACAAGAGGTTAAAATTCTTTATGGTCTTCTGCCAGCCAAATACGGAATCTGCCCTATTCAGGTGTTAGCAGACAAGCAGGAGGCTACTCTCCCACGTGTACTGTCACTTTAAGAACTATGTCTTGCTGGGTGGTGCAAGGGAGGCAGAGGCAGGTGGATCTCTATGAGTTCAAGGTCAGCCTGGTCTACAAATGGAGTTCCAAGACAGCCAGGGTTACACAGAGGGACCCTGTCTAGAAAAACCAACACCCCCCCCAAAAAAAAAAAAACAACCAAAAACTAAACTAAACAAGCAAACAAACAAACAAAATCTATGTCTGTCAAGGCAGTGGTGGCACAGGCCTTTAATCCCAGGCAGAGGTATGCAAATCTCTGTGAGTTCGAGGCCAGCCTGGTCTACAAAATGAGTTTCAGGACAGCTAGGATGGTTAAATAGAGAAACCTTGTCTGGAAAAACAAAAAAATAAACAACAATAACAAAGAAGAACTGTGTCTGGTGTCTCTTGGTGGGAGGAAGGGAGTGGGGGGGGGAGGTGATAATCACCGAGACACTTGGGTCTTCCTTGCAGGCTTTCTGGTGGTCTAGGTGATTTCCAGGTGTAGCCTAATGCTAGGTGGTGTAGCTTAGTCATAGAGGAATTGCCTAGAGAACACAGGGACACATGCCCAACACTACCAGAAAAACAAGACAAAACAAAATTACACACACTTAAAACAGCAGCAGTGAAGCCTGGCAGTGGTAACACATGCCTTTAATCCCAACACATGGGAGGCAGAGCCAGGCGAATCTCTGTGAGTTCGAGGCCAGCCTGGTCTACAGAGCGAGTTCCAGGACAGGCTCTAAAGCTACAGAGACACACTGTCTCGAAAAACCAAAACAACAACAACAACAATAACCCAGCAGCAGTGGACATGAGTCTCAGTGACAACTGAAGGTGGGTGCGAGACGGGGTGTCCTGGAGTCCGTTCACATTCAAGTCTTCAGCTGGAGCAAAAGGAGGACAAGGCAAGTTAGAGCCTGTGTTTGGACTGTTTTAAGACTTTCTGTGTGTGAGTGAGAGACGCCCTACAGATCCTGTGGGGGCATGAGAAGAAATAGAAGGATGGTCATCATAAAGGAAAGAGGAAAGAGCTAGTGATGACACCTTCTAGTGTGTGAGCAACATGTGCCCTAGAAACCTAAGTGTTGCTTACAGAGGGTTAAGGGATGTGCTGAATGCCCTCACCAGCTATCTGTGAACATCATCCTCACATGGCGAGCTGTGAAAGTGCTTTTAATGTAAAGAATATGAATTTTAGAAAACTCTGCTTTTGTTTTGTTTTGTTTTGTTTTGTTTTGGATTTGTGTGTGTGTTTCGAGACAGGGTTTCTCTGTGTAGCTTTGGAGCCTGTCCTGGAACTCACTTTGTAGACCAGGCTGGCCTTAGAACTCACAAAGATTTGCCTGGCTCTGCCTCCCAAGTGCTGGGATTAAAGCCACCACTGCCTGGCTGGATTTTGGTTTTTGAAGACAAGGTTTCTCTGTGTAGCAGCCCTGGCTGTCCTGGAACTCACTCTGTAGACCAGGCTGGCCTGAAATTCATAGAGATCTACCTGCCTCTGCCTCCTGACTGCTGGAGTTAAAGGCATGTGTAGAGCGAATTCTCATTGGTCTTAATAATAAAAACCTGGAGTCAGATATAGCGGTAACAGCTGACAGATCAGAGAAGTAAAGGAGGCAGCCACTAGAGAGACTTCTTACCTCTACCAAATCCTCAGACAGAAAGGGGCTGAGCTTCTGTCTCCACCACCCAGCCTTATCACTTCCTCTCTCTGCCCAGTCATATCACTTCCTGTTTTGTCCTCCCAAGTGCTAGGATTAAAGGTGTATGCCACCGCCTGGCTGCTAGTGGTTAGCTCTGCACTCTGGAGGCAAGCTTTGTTAGAACACAAAATTCACCACAGGTGTGCACCACCACCACCACCTGGCAGCAAGTTCTTATTAGAATCAAGAAAAGAAGTTCTCCCAGCCCCTAACCACTTTACTCCATTTGGGGATTTTCCATGGAGAGGCCTTAGAACAGGCTTGGTGTCACAAGCATATAATACCAGCACTCAGGATCAGGAGTTCAAGGTCATACTTGGCTTTACAGGGAGCTTGAGACCAGCCTGGGCTACATAAGACTGTCTCACAGCAACAATAATGAAAGTGTTGCCCCAGGACTGGGGGTGTTTGTAGCTCAATAGTAAAGCACTTGTCTAGTCTGTGTTTTATCTCCTAATCTGAAAAAAATATCTTTGAGTATTGACCCATTGACCCAGCAGTCAGAGACAGGAGGATCATTGTAAGTTTAAGGCCAGTTTTCAGCTCCATAGTGAAACTTGTCTTAAAAATCAGACAACAGCAACAAAAAATGCAGAAGGAAGAGTATTGATGCCCTTGAGATCTCTGTGAGTGTATCTGTCTTTCTGGAGGGGTGGGTATGGGTGGGGGTAAGAGGTGGAGGGGTAAGTGTGCGTGTGCACTGCACGCTGGGTATCAAATACAGGAGCAAGAGTGTACTAGGAAAGTACTATATTACAGAGCTGTGCTCCTACCTCCAAATATGCCTCTATCTGTGTGTGTTTCTCTCTCTCCCTCTCTCTCTCTCTCTCTCTCTCTCTCTCTCTCTCTCTCTCTGCCTTTCATTTCTTTTTCTTTTTTTTAGACTTCCATAGTTCCTTTTCCACCAAAGTCAAATTCATGTGGCAAGTTTGGGTCAGCTGCCACTCATGCTTTGACACTAAAACATAGACTCTTTTAAAACAGAACCTGCTTTCTGAAACACACCAGCTCTTTCCTCTCCCTCCTTCCCATCATCTGCTTGTGATTCTGCCCTGTAATATAATTTGGGGAGGAGGTCCTTTTTCCAGCTTGACTAAGGATCACCAAATAGCAAACAACGTTTTGGGTCTCAAATTCACCCATATGAAAATGGTCTGGCAAAGATCAAGGAGAGTTGGCATTTTGTTCTCAGAGTCTGCAGGCAATTACAACACATGTCCCATGTACATAGAGCCCTTCCTGGGTCGGTTTTCATATTTGGGGGTATAACTAGGCTATTAAACACCACTGGCCTTGCTTACTTTATATTTCTTACAGAAGATGAAGGTCAGAGTTGTGGGGAGGAGAGACCACATTTGTGAATGGAAACAGTCAGGCCCAGCTTCCTGTCTTCTGCATTTGCTTGTAGATCTAAAGTAACTTCCACATGATACAAACAACTTAACCAATTTCCATTTTTTTCCTGTGTCCCTAAGGGGGGTCATATTTGGCAGTAGGTCCAACATCAAAAACAAAGTCCCTGCCTCTGGCTAGTGTTCAAGATATTTTTAGGTTTGGAAGTGCATTCTCCTCTCCCTCCACCCGGCATGTATATTTTTACTCTGCTCTCTGTCTGTCCAAACTCCACCAGGGTCTGTTTCCTGGCAAACTGAGAAGTGAGGAATGCCTGCGTGGGAGGAAAATGAAGACACATGTGTTGAAACTCTGCCAGGGAAGCATTGCCCAATGACAAACCAGGGAAAGTCTTGTGATGTTTTCCTCTGCACACTCTAGTTTTCCTGATTCTGCTCTCACGGGGCCTGTTTAAACTGCCTAATTCAGATGTTGTGACTTGCTTCCAATCTAAGAGGAGTACCAATCCCTCAGCACAAGGACAGCAGAATGGTCTAAATTTGCAGGGAGGGGGATAGGGGCAGCTGTATAGATACAGAGGGGCAACTCTTCACTCCAAACATCAAAAGCAAGTTCATCCAGCTCTCCTTCTGGTCTCTAAGCAGCTCTCCTATGGATGTCGCAGAAGCCCTCTTAACTCCTTCCCTTCTGTCAGCAGGAATGAGGTCCTCCCTTAGCACCCAGGCCTGGCTGCAATCCCCAGAACGCTCACCAGTCTGCAGAAGAGCAGGCCTGTACTGTTGATTTTGCAATAGTCCTGAACTCTCAGCCAGGACACAGCAGGGGTGGCCTAAGGACAGGGAGGAGTTGTCTGCAGGGCTCTGCCTGGCTCTGGGTTCAGATTAGCTGTGATTTGCCCTAGAGCCATCTGAGCCAAGTACTGTGCTGGCTAACCCTGCCAACACCTACAGGTCACAGGCCATCTGGTTTCTCTTCCTGCTTCTTCATTTTTGTTCTATCAGTCCATAAACTTCTGAGCTGTGTCTTTATGTTTGCTCTTTATAGCTACCAGCTCAGTGTGAAGTTTATTGTCATGTACGTGTGTGTGTGTGTGTGTGTGTGTGTGTGTGTGTGTGTGTTATCTGAAACAGGGTCTCATTATGTAGCCCAGGTGAACCTGGAACTCACAGTGATCCACCTGCCTCTGCTTCTGCCTCCCAAGTGTCCCAAGTGCTATAATGAAAGGCACCGAGCCCAGCCACTGTCATGTACATTTACCCAACATCTTTGGGTACGTGATTATATTGTGACTCTAAAACAAATCCCCCACAAAAAAAGACAACTGAAGAATATTGAAAAAACTATTTTACACAGGATTATTGTACAGTATTACAATGTATTATGTGCAAAATTCCATTGAAAATCATTTACAAAAAAATACAACACAGTATGTGCTGAGGGATCTAGTATAACAAAAGCCAAGGATACAGGTACAAGGCCTCCCAAAACCAGACGCCTGTGCATCCTTACACAGTACAGTAACATGTTTTTGTTTTCTGTTTTTGCAATGACCTGTATTACACCGATACATGACCCTTCTAGTATGTGTGCCCAGAAATTCATTTTATACAACATTTATCTAACTTCACCGTATATCCACGTTGTTTGTGTATTTTCTGTTTGTTTTATTTGTCATGCTGAGGATGGAACCCTGGATGCTAGTTTGTGCACGCCAGTTCTAACAGAGCCACATCCTAGCCATTGTCCATTATTACAATAAAGAGGAGTTTTTGGTTTGTTTTTGTCTTTTTGGTGCATTCTTTTCTCATCAGCATCTTAGTGAACTCAACAAAAGCCATATTATACATTACTTGGTTTCTGCCTCCAAATAATTGGATGCCATCAGTTTGGGCTTACAAAATGGGCACAGGGAGCGTTATCCTTGATTTACTTTCCCTTGTAGGGATTTTTAAAATGGTTTCCCAAAGAAGATAGCATATGGAACAGACTTTTGTCAAACCTCACTGCAGCATGTATTTACAGTACTGACTCCTTTTCCTATGTCCTCCAAAGCCTGAACCTGCAGACTACATTCCTCAGCCCCTCGTTAGAGTCTGTGTTTCTCTCTCTAGCTCTCTCTACATTCATTTCTCTCCTAATCCTCAGCATCAATTGCTTAAAAATATAAGCAAACAACAAATAGCACACCACCACTAAAAGTGAGCAAGGTAACAGTACATCAGATTCTTCAAAGGCGCTCTGTGGCCAGTGTCAAGGATTGCTTTATAACAACCAGCAGTCTCTCCCCACAAAATTGCCAAAACATCCAGTTACAGAAGAGAGACATCTAAAATGCAATACTCTCAAATCCAGCAAGAGATTTATCTTCAAATATTAAATGTTAAATCACATGCATACTTATAGAATATTTTAAAGTTACAAAAATATTTTAAAAACCAATCCTGACAGTTTACCTGCAACTGCTATAAATTTTTCTATGAAATATATATAAAAAAAACCCACAAAGGCTCTTTGTAAAAAAAACAAAAAAGTATAGAATGAAGGGAGGAGGAAAGAGGGAAGGATGAAGCCATCCACAGAGCTGAGAGGTACCTGATGCACTGCATCAGACAGTCTGGTCAACACCTGCTATGGAACCCAAGAGAAGAGCTTGTACCTTAAGTGTTTCCTCAGCACATATACAAACATGTAAGCCAACCCAGAAGCTGGCCAAGGCTAAGCAGCTAGTGATCTCTGGACACCTGAACCATCAAATGCAATTCTCCATTTCTGGAGGAGAATCTTACTACTTTGTCAACCCCAGGTACCTCATTTAGGCAATGTATCTAAAAGCTGCCCTTGGCTAAGTCAGCCTATGGATGGCTTAGTCACTGATCTGAAGGGTCCTTGAGGAGGTGGCTGTCTTTCAAGCTCAAACATGTGGCAGCCAGAAGGCTAGACTCCTAGCTCCCTTTTGGATGCATCAATGGGAAGTCCATGTGTCCTCTATGAGGGAGTGAGGTCTTCCCCATTCTGGAAAATCACACCGTAAGGATCATTCTTGATTCGCCTGTAGACAAAGTGGAATATATGGGGTTGAGGCCGGCTGTGCAGCTCAGCCTTGATCTTTTGAGGATAAGTGTCCTCTGCCAACTGCTGCCATGTTTCATCAACGAAGAGAAAGAGGCTATATTCCTCAGGGTCCTCCACCTTAAACTTCTCCGCACAGAGCTGACACACATCCTCTGTGGTGATGTACGGTCTCACAAGGAGGGTCTTCCCCGTGCATCCGCTGTTGACCTCTTGAAAGGCAACTCGGAGGTAATTCTGCAAGTAGAAACAGAGATGTCAGGAGCAAGGGCAGAGGAGAAAGCAAACACAGTTCAGAGGCAAGTACGAGCCACTTCAAGGCTTGGGTTTGTCCCAACGTCTAGCCAGACCATGCAGCTCAGATTGCCAGGGAAGACTCTGACTGGAACTCGGCATGGACTGAGCTACCATATTTTAGCTCATTGCAAAGAGAAGCAACAGGAAGTCCTGTGAGCCCTGGTTTTCATCTTTCTTGATCCATTATAAAACCAGCTGCTGAAGAAATCCTGAGTAAGAGTGTCAACCACATCCAAAGCTGGGATTTTTTTCCCAGCTTGAAAACTAACCCTAAACAGCAGAAGAGCTTGATCCAGGAGTTTAGCAGGAAGGTATTTAAAACATCAAGACACACCAGCACATATGATACTCACTTTGTGCTGTTCTAGGAAGCCTAAGAAAAGACATTAATGCTTGGGCAAACTGCTGATGTCTGACCATTCTACCCAGATGGTGATCTCATGTGATGCAACCTTACAAAAGGCTCCCAGCAACCCAGGGTGTGATGTGGAAAGAACCAGAGGGAGGAGGTGTTGATTCTGCAAGAAAACTTGGGAGACGGAGTTGACTAAGCACAACGTGGTGCTGCAGGAAGTAAAAGGAGATGGTTGTAGGCTTGACATAGGGAATCATGTAGGTGTTCACCACCCTGAGAGGCAGTAAGCCTGTCGATTCCTACCACACAAGCCTAGGTAGTTGCCAAGATTTGGTTATTCAGGGTCGCTTCATTATTTCCAGGTCCTTAAGAATGGTTACACACAGGCTGGAGAGATGGCTCAGCCATAAAAAGCCAGGCTCACCATCAAAACTATAAGAACAGTTACACACAAAGAGGACAAGTCCTAGTCAAATTCTAGCTGCATCTAGAGAGCATACACATTTTTGCTTCTTAGTTCTGGCAATCCTGGTTGAGAGGACCCAGCTCACTTCTCTTATGGCTGTGATAAAGCTTAGCCGCATAAAGGAGTTGGGGTGGGGGGCTCTTGGGAAGGGCTATGTACTCTGAATGTTTCATGTCATGTGTAGGGAGGACATTGGCCAACCTGATGACTTTGTAGAGGAGAGGTTAGGTCAAGTGGCACTCAGGTGGAGTGCCATGCTCTCAGACTTGAACATCTGTCTTCAGAGCGTGTGCCATCAGACCACGCCTCTCTTCTCCCATCCCTGCCGGCACTTTTTGCATTTATTCAAGGACTCCTGAAGAGAGTAGCCTACGCAGGAAACTGAGACACAGGCAACATTTCACTATGTTGGCTACTAAGGAGTCTTCTTCCAGTAAAAGGGAGCATTGGGGTGTTTGTGTTGACAACTTTCAGTACTGGAGTTCCATTTCTGTATTTTTGTTTTCATCCATGATCTGAGTGCTCAAAATCTCTCTCTTGGATGGTACTGTGGGAAGACATGCCTCTTTAAAGTAAGTGAGGTCAGGGGGTAGGGCATGTGCGAAAGGTGGTGTGTGGGGATTGGGCACCATGGGTGTCTAGGTTAGGAACTTCTGGTAGTCAGTGGTGATAACATAAGTAGGCAGAGATGCCTACTGATGGGAGAATTTACTTTTCTTATTTCCTCTGATCTCAGAGGGTGCAGGCCCTCAGGACCTTCTCCATGCATAGCCCATATGGCAGTAGTCCAGTGGTCTGCATGAGCTAAATAACTTACCACGTGGATGCTCTTGAACAACCAAGCAGGGATGTGTGTGTGTGGGGGGGTGGGGGTGTGGACACAGCATGTGTTCTTGCTTTGTAGTTTGTGCATCTGGATGGAATTTCTGAGAAAATTGCAATCTTGGAGAAAAACGTGCTGACCTTGCTTTTCAAGTATGGGCTGACTTTGAACCAAAGGTTATTTTCAAAGCAATAAGAAATGGGAGAGAAAAGGCAAGGGAGGTGAATCCGGACACAGAGGCAAATTCATCCTGCCTTTCCAGGCTCCTGCTAGGGAACTGCTCTGTGTCACTTAGAAATAATGCACAGCCAGGTTTCAGAGTTCCACAGAAGCCTTCAGATGACCACCCAAAGATGGCTGCAGACTGGTTCATTATCACTGCACGGGCAAAAGTAAATCAGGGGTTGCCAGGTCAGGAAAAGGCTTCTGTAGCCCTAGCTCACCTCCAGGGAATAAACTCAGCGGGAACTGCACATGCCCAGCAGCCCAGCCTGGAAACCTAAGTGGGTCCTGGTTTCAGTGTTCAGTCTCACACTCAGTCACTGCCCAAAGTACTGAGCTGAGATGCCAGGGGATTCTGTTGTCAAGTGAGGGAGAAAAGGGGGAGCAGAGATGGAAAGACACCGTGTTGTACCTCCCCCACTTCCCAAAGGGCAACCAGCTGGGCTGCAGGGTAAACTGTTTCCTGAGGAAGCTGGATATCCGATGCCTTTGCCTGGGCTTCTCCTTCGGACATCCTGTCAGGTTAGGTATTTAATAGCAGGCTGAATGTTCTAAGAGGAATCCTGCCTTAATTTGACTGGGTTGTCCTAACTGTATCCAACTGTGGGCCACACCTGTGTGCATATTTTATGCGGTGATACTTATTATATTTATACTTAGGTTGGTACTAAAGTGATTCACACTGAGTAGAAAGTGTGTGTACCTTGACTTTCGAAATTTCCTGTAAGTGCTAGGGATGGAACCCCAGGGCCTTGTACATTCAGTCTACCACTGAACTATACTAACAGCTGGGTTTTGAATCTGTACTTTTCCCCAGGGTAGCTATATTCGATACCATCCTCCTTGTGATGCTGGGCAGCAGTGATGAGCTGGCACAGCCAATCAGCCACAAGATCATAATGTGACACAAAAAGTCTTCCCCACCATCCTTCCCTGTTTTTCTAAGTCAAGGTATTTGATGGGTTAGACACAGTTGGTGCATTTTTTTTTTTTTTATTAGTATAGTGTAGTCAATGAGGACATGGCCTGGTGAAAGGTGCGGTGCATCTCTGTACATGTTGAAAGAAACAGAAGTTATACAGCAAGGCCAGAGAATGGCTTCATTATTCTATTCCACCAGACGATTCATCCGAGCTGGGACTCAGGCCCTGAGTCCATGCACTGCAGGAGCCAGCCCCGCCTTCCTGGAAGAGGGAAACATGGAGGGGACTGGGGGACGTACCTGAAAGTCATCTACAGAGGGGATGGTCCGGTTGGTGGTTCTCCGCTTGTGCCACTGCCTCAGGGTGTCTCTGGCCTCTGAGCTGAGCAGCCTCGCAGCTTGTTCTTCTTGGAAATTCTTTATCAGAGACAGGGCTCCATAGGCGCTTGTCAAGTAATAGCCTCCTGGAAGGGCAGAGAAAGTGGGTCCTCAAGAGTGTCACGCTGGTGATGACAGTGGAGGTGCACTAGTGTTAAGGGCATATTGTATATAGTTGTCCTTGTTGGGGTGGGGTCTAGGATCTGACCCCTGTGTACTAAAATCTATGGATGCTTAAATATTCATATAAAATGGCACAGTATTTGCATATAATTTATATAATACTCTCGTAAATTTTGTTTTGTTTTGTTTTGTTTTTCAAGACAGGGTTTCTCTGTAGCTTTGTGCCTTTCCTGGAACTCTCTTTGTAGACCAGGCTGGCCTCGAACTCACAGAGATCTGCCTGGCTCTGCCTCCTGAGTGCTGGGATTAAAGGCATGTGCTACCACCGCCTGGCTACTCCTGTAAATCTTAAATCATGGCTAGATGACTTATTATACCCCAAACAATAGAAACACTACATGAAGAAGGGGCTGAGGATTTAGCTCAGTGGTAGAGCGCTTGCCTAGCAAGTGCAAGGCCCTGGGTTTGGTCCTCAGCTCCGGAAAGGAAAAAAAAAAAAAAAAGAACTGAAGAAAAAGGACAATGAAAAAAGTTGTATATGTTCATTTCATTTTTTTCCTATTTACCGCCCATGGTTGGTTGAATCCATAGGCGCAGAACCTTCTTCACATGTGGAAGGAGATTGCGATTTCCCCATTGCTTCCACAGAGGCATACATCAAAGAGCATATCCCCCACATCTTCACCCCTCTATTCAAGCCCTCATCTCAACCAGATTTATGGAGTTATTCAAGCCTGTGCTGGGGCCAGGGGGCATTGAAAAGCTGACAACATTTCTGTTTCCACATTAAAAAAAATGAGTAACATGTTAAAGAGAGTGGTGTCCCTCCAGGGGCGCCCTTAAAATTATCTCTTGTGTTTGTGGGGAGTGCTAATAGGCATACTACATTGCAAGGCACCTATGTGTTTTTCTAGATCTGTCTGCCTTTTCCAAGTGCTGGGATTAAAGGCATGCACCCCCAGCACCCAGCGTGGAGAAACATATTAAAGAAAACAGGCAATGATGGTTCATTCATGCATAGACTGGACATTCATTGCAGTTAAGTGAGTTATTTTCAGAAGTGTCACTTTTGTGGCCAAAGCATTTAATTGCTCACACAGGACCTTGTGGAACCCTCTCTAATCAATGTGCAGGAATTAAATGGTTTACCTCTCAAGGAGCATGGGTAGTGGGCCTGTGAGCCTGCGTTGGGTTGAACTTGGCTTTGTTGTTTATAGTCACTAATGGAGATTTCTTTCTTTCTTTCTTTCTTTCTTTCTTTCTTTCTTTCTTTCTTTCTTTCTTTCTTTCTTTCTTTCTTTCTTTCTTAGCAGAGCTTTATGGTGCAGGGCCTTACATACACTAGGCGAGTGCTCTGTCATGTGAACACACCCCCAACCCAGGACAGCTCACATCAGGCTTTTTGTTTAGAGTTTTCCTGACCCCACCACCCATGATTTAAGAACTCTAGGGCAACCTCTGCTATGAATTATTGATCTTAGTATTTGCCCCATGAGCAAATCACACATGACTTGGTGTAAAATGCTAGATAAAGTGTAAATGACCACACAATGGAGTTCAGGGAATCTACAAGGAGTTCAGGAATCTCAACAGACTCTGTCCTGCGTGTCAGCATTTAACTGTGGTTCTGGGAGCTACAATCCCTGTGGGATGGTGAAGGGTTCCCTGGACTTTAAATTTGATACCATGGCCCTGATGTGCTCAGGCCACTGAGGAGAAAACCTCAAATGCTGGAAACACAGACTTGACCATATTCTGAAACATGTGGATACAATTAGAGGAAGGTTTTAAATTTCAGCAAAACTATATCCCACCATAAGCGAGAGCTCTGAGCTTGCCAGGGAATCTACAGTGCTGGGTCTGTAAATGAGAATACCTGCTTACACAGCAGAAAAGACATGTGACTGCTGTAAAGCCAACCCAAGAGAGCTTTGGACAGGCCACAGAAAGCAAGGATCTGTGACACATGACCACAGCTCCTCTAGATCTGGATTGGAGGAGCTGAAGTTCAATGCCCTGCCTGTTTAGAGCTACAGCCAGCTTGCCTGGGCCATGCCCTCCCCGGGAAGGAAGGTAAGTGTCCAACATAGTTCATGCAGAAGAGCACACTGGCTGTTCTTATGTCAGTGTGCAGTGTAACCTTGTTTTTGTTTTTGTTTTTTTCCCCTCAAGGGGATTCCTGCAGGGGAAGACAATCCTGCCCATCTATCACCCACAGTACTTAATGACGTTCTCCTTTAAGAAGACTAGCTTGAAACACGGGGCCTCACACTGAGGCACTGCCAGAAAAGGGGCAGGAAATGGTTGTCTCTGTCCTCAGACCACAAGACGTAAGCATCTGTCTGTCCTAAGTACATACTGTCAGTAAGAGAAGGGTGATTTTCTAAGGGAGACTGCCACACTCTTTTCCCCAAAGCCTCAAGGGGTCTCCTTGCTACCAGAAACCACCAAAATAAACCCCAAACTACAATCATCACATGGTGGGGAAAGGGAAGGCTTGCCACTGGACCTTACAAATGTCTTCTTCGGTGCCTGGACAAAGCCACATTCATTTTCTCTCCTACCCAGTCCCAGGAAAGTGAAAAGACACAGTGGGTATTATGGGCTCATAATAGAGTCTATGAGTCCCTGCCTGGCTGAGAATTTCACTGAGAGGGTATGAACCAGCAGGAGATAAAGACAGGAAGAGCTCATTCATATCTGCCTCTGGTTGGAGACAGGATGGAGGATACTTATCCCAAGTTGGCACTGACCAGAAAGGAACAGGGAGGACATGCCCTGGAGACAAGGGGCAGTAGGTCTTTGGGAGGAAAATCAAGCCTGGCAGATTCATGTTAGAGGACCGAGGACAGTCAAGTACATTCTGGGGATGATAATGCATTTGATTTCCTCCATGGGAGATGACTAGGTGATGAATGCCCTGGGGAATGCCAAGGGCAGGTGGACCTTTGTACTCAAGCCCAGACCGAAACTCAACAGGAACAGGGAAAACACAGCCGCACCCTCAGGGTCTGTCTAGGTGTCCTAGGAAGTTCTGAAAATAATTAACAGCTGGGCACACAGGCCCTGATTTGTCTCCTTGCAGAAGGACCAGCTCACAGGAGAGTCCCAGTTCTTGCTGCCTTTCAAGGTTGTGAGCTACATAGTCAAGCGTCCAAAAGATTTTCATGATTCAACCTCTAACTGATGCAGAAGGAGAAAGAATTTCCTCTGCAAAGACACACGCAGGACAAGACTGAACCTGAGCACCAAGCTCAACAGAAAGCAAAGCAATGCTGTTTGTATGTTTAAAACAATCCTTTTTCTTTTTTAAGGGGTATCTTTTCATTAATTTTAGTGATAACAATAGCAGGTTATTTTTCTAGCAGTATAAGTATTCTTTAATAGAAAGTCAGTAGCTTCCTAAAGAAGCTATATCAAAAAAAAAAAAAAAAAAAAAAAAGAAGCTACGTCTTTTTAAAAAATTGTACCATTCAAAGGGCAGGGGCTATAAATCAGTGGTCGGCTGCTTGCCTTGCATGTATGAGGCCCTAGGGTCAATTCCTAGTACTGAAAAAAACCAAACACATACCAAAAGAAAAAGATAGTCTATTAAATGTTTAATTCTACTAAATTAAATTTCTATTGTCAGGCTTGGTTGCACTTTCTCCTATTTTTCTATAATGAAATACTATTACTACTGTGATTTTAAAAAGTCAGTATAGTACATATTTTGTTTGTTTCAGTGGATTTCATGTTGTCTCAAACTCACTATTTAATCAAGGATAACCTTGAATTTCTGATCCCCTCCCTACAAATGCTAGGATTACAGGCATGCACTAAAATACCCAGACAAGTACATAGTTTTAAATTAAAAAAAAAAAAAATTAGTCCTATGGTGAACCAGTAAGATGTCAAGGACCAACCCCCTCCCCCACCTCCACCCCCAACTGGTGATTTCCAGCCACAGGATTGTATTTGGGGTTATAAAGATGCTTTAAAGCTAGATAGAGGTGGTGGTTGTTCAACAGCCTGTATGTTTGGGATTTTTGTTTTTGTTTTTTGAGACAGGGTTTCTCTGCATAATTTTGGTGCCTGTCCTGGATCTCACTCTGTAGATTAGGCTGGCCTCAAACTCACAGAGATCGACCTGGCTCAGCCTCCCCAGTGCTGGGATTAAAGGCGTGCACCACCACCTCCCGGCTTTCAACAGCCTATATGTACTATCTATTGCTAGACTGTTCTCTGTGCATGTGGTTGTGCATGCATGTGTGTGTGTGTGTGTGTGTGTGTGTGTGTGTGTGTGTGTGTTTGACACCAGAGGACAACCTTGGGTGTTATTTGAGAAAGGATCTCTCATCGGCCCAGAGCTCACTGATTTGTCAAGCTGCCTGGCTAGACAGCCCTAGCACTCCACCCATCTCCAGTGTTACATCTGGGCTTCCCCACTGTTGGGATTGCTGATTTATACCTCCATGTTGAGCTTTTTGACGTGCATGCTGGGAGCTTGAACTCGGGTCCACAAGCACTTCATTGGCTCAGCTATTTTCCCAGCTCTCATTGTGCTTTTTGAGACAGGCCTTTGCTCTGGAGCTCAGGCCTGTCTGGGTCTCATAACCTTGCTGCTTCTACCTCCTAAATGCTGATGACATGTGTGGACCACCATGCCCAGTTTCAAACTGGCTAATTTTACATTCCATGAATCTCATGTCAATTTTAAAATGTGTAAACCTCTGTTAACTGCCCCCCTCCTCAGAAAACCTAGCTGCCTAGTTCCTCTGACACACTAGGGTACATTACCTTCTCCATGCAGCAGTGATGGGTCTAAGAGCTCCATCATGTACTCGATTTCAGTGTCCAATTCAAGCATGTCACACTGAGCTATGACATAGGTCAGCACTGGCAAGAAGTCATCCGCACCATACATCCTCCCTAGGATCAGGAAGAGAGGACAAAGTAGGATATTTTTATCAATGTTTCTTTTTTTTCACATCCTATTTGCTACTATTATTAGCCACCAAGAAGTCATGCTGGGGAAATGTGCTACTTATAAACAGGTGTAGGAGTTTCTACCTACGTGGCCCTAGACTCTTCCTCTACTGTTTACTGAGACCAGCCTTTGCTCACAGTTTCAGAATGAATGCCTATGGGACAATCAACACAGTTCAGATTTTCTTCCCCTTTTAAAGATTTATACTCTAGAACAAAGTGCCTGTGTTTTAAACTTTTAGCAAGGCATGATATAAACCCTTAATAAAATCTTTCCTTGGGATAACTTTTCTAGCTCACTTACTGATCACAAATGTAATGACAGATCAAACTTATACCAGAAAAAATTTTGCTCTCTGCTCAATTTTCATTTAATTTGATTAATTTAAATGTGTGTTGATGTTGATGATAGCGCCTGATTAATAGCAATACATAGTAAACAAACAAACAAACAAAATGGTCCTTATTTCTCATGTTCTTTACAATGGTGGTTCTTTTGTTTATTTGTTTTCGAGACAGGGTTTCTCTGTGTAGTTTTGGTGCCTGTCCTGGATCTCACTCTATAGACCAGGCTGGCCTCAAACTCACAGAGATCCACCTGGCTCTGCCTCCTGAGTGCTGGAATTAAAGGCATATGCCACCACTGCCCAGCTGCAATGGTGGTTCTTAACTGTGGTTACTTTGCTGACCAAGAGAACATGTACAGTATCTGGAAACATTTTTCAGATCACAGCTGGAAGGTGAGAGTGTGAATGGTATCCAGGAGGTTGCTTGGCTTCCCCACAGGAACAGGACAGTCCCCACAATGAAGTTGATCATGACTGAAACGTCACTAGTGTGCCGGTGCTTCAGAACAATGTAATTCTGAGCGGGTATTATTTTGGAAAATTTTATAAATGATCTCATGAACTATAGAGATATGTGCTTCAAATTTCAGAGGCCATGCCTATCCACAGATTGGCAATAGTTTATGGGCTCCAGTGTGTGTATGTGTGTGTGTGTGTGTGTGTGTGTGTGTGTGTGTGTGTGTGTGTGTACATGCACAAGTGTTTGCGTGCATGTAGGAGCCAGAGGCTGACATTAGTTAGGTATCTTCCTCAGTTTCTCTTTTCTGTATTTACTACGGCAGAGTCTCTCCTGAACCTGGAGTTTACCTATTTGGTTATTCTAGCTTTTCACATTACCACGGGGGTCCTGTCTCTGTCTCCTGGTGTGAGACTGTGGCTAGGCCACCACACACATCCATCCAGCATTTCTGTGGATGCTGGGAATCTGAATTCTGGTCCTTGTGCTTTCCTGACAATGCTTTGCCTGTGGAACCATCTCCCTGGTCCCAAGAGCTCAGAGGTTAAGGTCCTCACTCAGCAGTCTGCAGTGCACACACATTCCTATCTAACCCAGCAATGGGTAACAGAGTCCGTGGCTTCTCTACTAAGGCAATTTCTGTCAGGAAAAAGTTGATAATTGTCTGCTGTATTACAGGGAGCTCTCCGAAGGCCAGAACAGGGCGGATTCGGTCATTACCCATGAATCATGGGGTACTTCTGAATCTTTAGGAAAGAGCCTAGAGAAATCTGAGGACTTACTTCCTACTTTGTAATTCTTTGATGAGTTCCAATCGCAATGCTTCAGCCCATATTAAAGAAGTGACTAACGCAGCCTCACTTCTACCAAACACTCCAGATTTCTCATACACATGCTGTAGATTATCAGAACAAACCCTCATGGGCCCACGTGTGGTAGAGGTTCTCACTAATATTCCCATTGCACTTGAGATTCAGATTGAGTTGTCTCACATAATTCTTAGATATGAAGGAGAGGGTCATATGTAAAAACAGATGTGGAAACTGCAGGGCAGAAGATTAAGGTGGCCAAAGTCCCCCAGTAAAGAAACACCTTCACAGAAGGAGGGAAACATAGTCATAAGCACTACATCGCACTAATGCTGTTATTTACGTCAGCGCTGTAGGCAACTCTTACTTTGTTCTTATCCGAGACCACTGGCTGAGATGAGTCTGTTGCATAAGACTCATTTGACAAATTCCACCAGCGGCACTTACATTTCTATAGGCTGGTAGATAAAATTGAGAGATGGAAGAGAGGGGGCACTGGGGCTCGATGGGAAGTCTGGACACAGAGTGACAGGCTGCCTCACCTGAGTTGTTCTCCATGACAGTGTAGATGAGCTTGCAGACCCGAAGCAGAAGCATGACTTTCTTTTCTGGTGAATACATCTTCTGCATGGTCATGAATTTCACTTTGATTTTCTCCAGGTCCACCAAGTCAGGGGTCGGGGCAAAGACCCCCAGCTCCTGTGGGTTCCTCTGCCTCACAAGTTGCAGATTTTCCTTGAGTTGTTTCCATGAGCCATCAGCCGTGTGGAAGTCCTTCAACATGGCCTCCACATGGCCCTTGAGGGGCTTCAAGATGCATTTGTGCATGGCCTTCTCCAACACCACATCTGCCAAAGAAAACGCAGGTTCTGTGACCATTGTCTGAAGAGAGAATTGCAACTGGCACTCTCTCGGGATGCACATCTGTGACTCTATACAGCCTTCAGAGAAGAAGGCAAACATGTATGTCACTAGGATATTTAACACGCAACAGACTACACACAGAACCACCAGGACTCACAGGCCAGGAAAAGTGACCGTTCCCTGATCATACCTTCCTTACACACAATCAATAAAACAAGCAGGTTTATTTTAATCTCCCTACATACAAGTACCTATTTCAGAAGACCTTCTTCTGACCCAGGTGTTCAACTCTCCTTTCCTGTTAATATAGGATTTTCTTCCTTTTTAAAAAATTTGTGTGTGTGTGTATTTGTGTGTGTGAGAGGGAGAGGGTGGATACAAGCTGTGGCAAGAACATGGTGGTCAGAGGACTACTGCAGGTATCCAGTCTCATCTCATACCTTATTTGAGGCAGGGTCTCTTCTTTGTTGTGGTTCACTGCTGTGTACATCAGGCTAGCTGGTTTACAAGCTAAAGGGGTTCTAATACTGAAGGTGTGATCTTGGATTGGATTTGGAACCAAACACCTCATTTCATTTGCAACAGGGGCCATCAGTGGGGCATTAGGTGAGATCTAAATACTGCCTGCAGCTTTGGGAACTGCGTAAACACAGCATCGATATTGTCTTTTCAAGTTTGATAACTATACCATAGTTTGCAACAGATAGCTTTGATTTTAGGAAACACAATGAAAATTGGAGCAAAGGGGCCATAATGGTTCAGAAACAAGGAAGGTGTGTGTGTGTGTGTGTGTGTGTGTGTGTGTGTGTACACAATGAGAAAGAAGAACAAAGGGACTGTGACAAAGGGCTAACACTGGGGAATCTGGGTGGAGGCGGGACGTTTCTTTGTATTATTTGTGCAATTTTCCTGTAAGTCTGATACTATTTCAAAATGAAAAGTTGAAACATTTAAATTTCTATGGAGTTAGGAAAACCTTTACATGTGGGTGTAGTTACTTTTTCCTTCTTTGAATGGTCACCCAGTGGAATAGTTTCCATTGCCAATACTAAAATGGACAGTAATATAAATCTGTGTTTCTAGGCTGAAGAGAATTTGCACAATGATAAATTCTCTGCTTTTTCAGTGCCAACTTTTTTTTATCTCATATGCTGCAGTTCTCATCAATCCCACCTGAGTCGTACTGTGGTGATTAACTGATATATGACACTATGTGGCTCCATTTTGCAAGTGCACGGATCCACTTATTTCTAAGACTGGAAAGAGTTGGGTTCTTTCTCTGGCCTCTGGAATTCTTGATATTGGGTTAGATCATATTGAATTCGGATTACTGTCTATTATTAGAAGTCTGGGGGTGGAGAATAATCTAAGTCAGATGTGCAAATCATGAACAACTTGACTGTCCTCAAAGTCAGAACTGAATCTAGAGGTTAATGCTGATCCCAGAGTGACCAGATTTCCTCAGCCTAGGTTTCCTTTGTTCCTCCACTTCCACACTCTATCTTTTTTTAAAGATCAAAATAGATGCACAAGGGGTTAATGGAAAGAAGAAGAGCAGAACAACACTCTCACTTCACATGAGACATTAAACAGGTCACTTGGTTTGCACTGGTTGTGTTAATAAGCTTTGTGTGACTTCATAGCTTCTTAGACTTCATCCTGCATGATAATTACCATAAAAAATCAATAACAGCAACTGAGTGCTTAGATGAGCTAAGCCCTATGCAAATACTTCACTTAATAATAATCTAATCCTCGCAACAGCTTCTCACTTTTGCATAACATTAATACTATGCATATTTTACAGATGATGAAGCAGAAGTCCATAAATGGCTTGCTTGAGGAGACTCAACTACTTGGAACAAGCACTTAGACAGATTTTCAAGGTAAATCATCTCTATTTTTTCTCTCTCTCGTCTTTTTGGTGTGCTAGGGATCAAACTCAGGGCCTTGAGCATATTAAGCAAGTGTTTTACCACTGAGTGGTACTCTCCTCCAGCCCCTAAGTAAGTGATTTTAAATTTCAAGTCACTTTGTAAGCACTAACCAATTTATTTATCTCATTCAAGAGTTCTGAAAGTGGCATTCACGAATATCACTCACCTGCACCGTGGTAGAACAGGTCTCCAAAGAAATGGATGGGTCATGCCAATCATTAATTAGGAATGCATATAAATGTTTAGAGCAGTGCTTTTCATTATTGCTCCAAATTGGAAAGAGTCCAAAACTTAGTTCAACATAATAGCTGCATGGGATATATTCACACTGTAGTGTACTACAATGGGTCTCAGACAATGGGACACATTCATTCAGTGAGGGAGCACACTGCTCCACATGCAGTATGGGTGAAACTCCAGATGCCACACTGGGTGTAAAAGAGGCATGATGAGCAAATCTCCCACAGCCTTTCATCTCTATAAAGTCTAATATATAGCCTGCCTATGGTGTCAGAACTCAGGGTGGCAGTTGCCCTTGGGAAGGAACCGAGGGTCACAGGGCCACTTTGGTGTATGTGAGAAGGATGAAGAAGTTCTGCTTCTAGATTTAGGTGGTCCTACTTGAGTGCCCATATATTAGACTTAATGCTTAAGACTAGTGCACTTTATGTATGCAAATACCCAAGTGCTGTGGAGTAATCCTTTTGTATACCGTGAAGATGTATTGCTCTCCTTGGTTTAATAAACAGACAGCTGGCCAATAGCTATGCAGGAAGAGGTTAGATGGGAGAGTCAGACTGAGAGAACTCTGGGAAGAAGAGAGGAGTTGCCAGCTAGACGCAGAGGGAACAGGATGTGTGGAAAACGAGGTAACAAGCCATGAGCCATGTAGCAACATGTAAGTTAGTAGAAATGGGTTAATTTTAGTTATAAGAGCTACTTTAAGCTATCAGCAGAGTATAGTTAATAATAAGTCTCTGTGTTGTTATTTGGGAGCTGGCTGGTTGTACAGAAACTCCCGCCAAAACACATGTAGACTGAAGACAATTGAAGAGCAGCATGGGGCTTTTATATGGGACTCTCAGAACAATGTGTAACTTCAGAATGAGCCCAGTCACTTCTGTACCCAAGAGCTACACAAACCATCTCCAAAATGTGCTAGGCTGTTCACAGAGGGTGAGGACAATGGAGGGTTTCATGCCCAGCAAGTTGAGTAGGTTCCCTCTTCCAATCATCTATCTACATGGCCAGGGACCAGTGCTGGCCTTGGTGTGGTGGGACTGTGGGAATCTGTTAGGAGTAACCCATTTTCTTCAAACACAAAAGTAAAAACAATTCCTGGTATTGAAATGGAGGGGAAACTTGAGTCAACCCTCTGATTTCACTTGATTCTAGCTAGTAGCCCAGGCTGTCCTGGGAGTTACTATTTAGAGCAAGCTTGCTCCCAGCTCACAGCAATCTTCCTCCCTCAGCTTCTATGGTTGGCTGACTCTTCATTCGTTTGAGAAGTCACTCAGGCCGAGTGGTGGTGGTGCACACCTTTAATCCCAGCACTCAGGAGGCAGAGCCAGGCAGACCTTTGTGAATTCAAGGGCAGCTTGGTCTACAGAGCGAGCTCCAGGTCAGGCACCAAAACAGAGAAACCCTGTCTCAAAAAAATCCAAAAAAACAAAAAAAAGTCACTCGGATAGAAAGCTTATAAGAGACCAGAGCATCTGCCTAGAGATAGTGTCTTCTTATAAATAAATAAATAAATAAATAAATAAATAAATAAATAAATAAATAAATGAATGAATGAATGAATAAATAAATAAAGAAAAAAAGAAAGAAAGAAAGAAAGAAAGAAAGAAAGAAAGAAAGAAAGAAAGACACAGAATAGAGGTCAGTATGATGGAGGAAATGGTGGCTCTTAGAGGACTTGGAGAAAATTCTCTAACAATTAATAAAACGATCATATTAAAAAAGAAGTCACTCAGCTATGTAGTAGAGAAACAGGCCTCTGCTAGCTTCATAGTGGATAACATGATGAAGTGCGGTCACTTGGGTGCAACGTTTGACCTTGTTTTCAGGAATCTGAAATTTGTCTAGGAATTTGTCCAAATTGTGTCTTGCTCAAATTGGTTGAAACCAGTGACTCATTACCTGGGCACGCCAGGTGTTTATGATGACCATTCGCTCTGAGCACAGCTGCTGTTTTCTGTGTAGGTGACCAATGACTTCCCTTTCCTTGTCTGTAAACACCTCTCCCAACAGCTCAGAGCACCCTGTTCATATGTACCCCCAAGCCCTTCCTATCCTCACAAAGGTGAGTTTGAGACTTGGGACTTTCCATCTCCTCATATTTGGCAACCCAGTGAGTAAGCTCTTGTGCCAAGCATAGTGGCATCAGGCACACATGTGGTGTGCAGAACAGGTGAAGTTCGGTGACAGTGCTAGGTAGTTTTTCCAAATTGGTTTTTGTTTGTTTGTTTGTTTGTTTATGCTTTTTTAAAGACCACACTTTAAAACTAGGACTGGTCTCTTCGGTTTGTTTTCTGGACTGTACTCTTACTGACCACCCCTATTAAATCCTCAAGGGCCGGGCGGTGGTGGCGCAGGCCTTTAATCCCAGCACTCAGGAGGCAGAGGCAGGAGGATCTCTGTGAGTTTGAGGCCAGCCTGGTCTACAGAGCGAGATCCGGAAAGGGGCAAAACTACACAGAGAAACCCTGTCTTGAGAAAACCCCCCAAAAAAATCCTCAATAAAGAATGGGGGGCAGGTTTAAAATAAAAAGAAGCACCAGTGACCCTACTGAGTGACCCCCATTGCTTCTTTCCAACAAAAATCTCAAGCTTCTGCTCTTAAGCAAGAGAGAAAAATTGAAGAACATAAGAAATGGGGCCTTTCAGAATGAGGGCTAGCTCAGATCAAAACCAAAACCAAATGGCAGCAGTGCACACACTTCTGGAAGATTCCCAATTTTGCTCCTTTCTGCTGCTTTCCATCATATCGGGTTGCTTTAACTCCAACACAAAAAACCCAAACCTTTTTTTTTTTTTTTTTTTTGCTTTTCAAGACAGGATTTCTCTGTGTAGCTTTATGCCTTTTCCTGGACCTCACTCTGTAGCCCAGGCTGGCCTCGAACTCACAGAGATCTGCCTGGCCCTGCCTCCCGAGTGCTGGGATAAAAGGTGTGCGCCACCACCACCCGGCAAGAAACCCAAATCTTTTCAACTAAGAATAGCAACACTATCCTAGACATCTTGGGTGTACCAACTCTTCAAATCCTTAAACAAACCCCATACAAGGAGGACTATGATACAATCAGTTCACACAGGCAGAAATCCGTGCCATGCAGCAAGCAGGAGGGGAGCCAGGATGCCAACCCTGAACACCTGCTTCAGGGCTTCTAGCTAGGAAGTCAGCTGCACTCTGTCAACAGAGAGCACATGCCATGGAAGAGTGCAAATACCCCTGCATGGACAGGTGGCTGCTCTTCCTGATGCTCATTACATTTCCCTTTTGTTTTTCCAGAAACAAGAAAATACTAGCCGGGCAGTGGTGGTGCATGCCTTTAATCCCAGCACTTGGGAGGCAGAGGCAGGCCTGGTCTACAGAGCGAGATCCAGGACAGGTGCAAAGCTACACAGGGAAACCCTGTCTCGAAAAACCAAAAAAAAAAAAAAAAAAAAAAAAGAAAGAAAGAAAATACTAGAATAGCCAGGCTTGGTGGTACATGCCTTTAATCCCAGCACTTGGGAGGCAAAGACTGGTGGATTTCTGTGACTCTGAGGCTAGTCTGGTCTACATAGAGAGTTTCAGGACAGTCAGGGGTAGAGAAATCCTGGGCCTTCCACTGTTCAAAATGTTGGCAATGAGTTTACACTTCTTTTTTTCATGCACTAACATACATGTGCATACATGTTATCAGCAGCCAAGCTGAGACCTCATATTCAGTGGTCCAGCCTCAGCCCTTCCTGTGACACATCACAGCAGAGATGTTTTTCTCAGCAGAGTGGGTAGCTGAGGGAAGCAGGATGCTGTTTAGAGAGGGTACCAGAGTCAGACATAAAGTATAAATGACCACTTTTTAAATGTGGGGTGGCCTTCCCCGGCCTCAGTTCCCTTATCTGTTAGAGCTGCCTCCAGCTTCACACTGGGACTGCCAAGAGGCCTTGGAGGTCTCTTGCTCTGAGTACCCAGTGGGCACCTGACACCTACTAAGAATGCTGAAGCTACTGCTTCCCTCCTCAAAACCAACGATGGTGCCTCTGAAAAGAGAGCCCAGGTTTAACGATTCAGGTCAGGGTTTTTGTTTTGCTTTTTAGTATTAATTGTGGGTAGATTAAGAGCCCTCTGGTTTCCAGAGTCACCTTTCCTGGCTTGGGTACTCACATCTGCTAGCTCCTTCCCTTTGGTTCAAAGATTGAGGATCCAAGGCTTTTTAGCCATGCGTCAGTTCCTCTAGAGTTTCAACACAGCCTCATTCTATTCCTGTCTAACAGCCCGGAAAGCACAGAGAGCTGGATATCTTGAGTGGTCCTGTAGCCATCACAGCAGGGGAACTACAAGAGGGAAAAAGCCCCAGCCCTACTTCAGATGAGAAAACATGGTGTAGGCAGAGGCTAGGAGAATACCCAATCCTCCTGTTGAGTGTCGCATGAAGGCGGGTTCAAGCCATCCTTAGTGGAGGTTTTGGTCTGGTGACTGGAGAAAACCAGATTACATCGCTGGGCCTACTTTATTCTGTCTACTCTAGGACCTGACAGGACCTCTCCCTATGCTTCTGTGCCTTCTCACAAGCTCCTCCTGGGTCTGCTCTACTTTTTCTAACATGATTCCAATGAAGCTTTCCATTGGCCCACCTCTCAATGCCTCCCCTGTATGAACCTCACACCCTTGTGTTCTTTGTTGCCACTGCCAAAACATTGGGCACATTAGATATTTTTCCTTGACAGGAAGTCTTCTGAAAAAAAATCTCACCTTGGGGAGGTCACTGGAACTAACCCAGACTCCAGCAGAGATCTTCCAGGTAGCACATATCCCAAGCATCAAACAGAAAATCCTTCCTTTGGGTACCAGCATGAAGATGATGTGTTTCCTTACTTGTGCAGATCACAGACACCTAACTAGTGATGACTTCATTGTCAGGTGTGGGATTGTCTCCCCTGAAGCTCCATTGGGATGGCTTGTAACATACATTTGCTGGGGACATGTCACTCACATATACTTCGGCTCATCAACAATAATGCTTTATCATTTTAAGAAAGGTATTACCAGTCCAATATACCAGTATCAATATACAGATGGCAAGCACTGGCATTGTGATTCACTTACATTTCTTATTTTTAATTATGTATATGCATATATATCTGAGTATGGGTATATGCACATGAATGTGGGTGCCCAAGGAGCCCAGAAGACAGCATCAGATCCCTTGGACTGGAGTTACAGGAGGTTGTGAACAATCCAAGATGGGTTCTGGGAACTGAACTTGGGTCCACTGAAGGAGCAATGCATGCTTTTAACCACTCTCTCTAGCCTCTCACTTTCGGTTTCGCTCATTTTGGTGAGTTTCAGGGAAGGCCATCATGAAAACATATGGGCTTTATTCATGCATTGTCTTACACAAGGAATCTCTACAGCTGATTCAGTGCCTTCCAGTAAAAGACCAGTTGGTTTTTGTTTGTTTGTTTTGTTTTGTTTTGTTTTGTTTTTTTTTAAAGACAGGGAAGAAGAGGAAGTGAGCCTGGCCTTTGTTCAGACATTGAGCTTGTGAACCTGGGCTGAAGGTCGGACCTACAGACCACTAAAGGCTCAGCCTGTATACTATCCACTTAGCCTAGACAGTCACTGGAATTCCTTCTGGGAATAGTGTAGTAGGAAAGCAAACTAATTCTTCTGTGGTGGCCCACAGAGGCTATCTAGTAAGCCTTTACTCAGGGTCAGAGAATCTGAGCTTGCTTTACCCAGCAGGGCTGTATAAGGAGATTACTTGGCCATGGGCATGTTTATCAGGTGTTTGGAAGCATCTACCCTTGGCTGTGTGGTGTGCTTTGGTCTTGCAAGGGGGAGGTCTTTTGCCTCTCCCCTTCGCATATTATAAAAAGCCCTTTTGAATTGACCTCTGGGTGGCTGGGTATTGACCCAGGGCCCTCCCAAAGCTATTCTGTGTCTCCGTCTTTCTGTTCATCATTCTGGTCTATCTTTCAACCTAATTTCCTCATTCCTCTCTCTTCCACCCAAGAACCCTTGGAGCTGGACTCCTGTAGACTCCCACATTCTTCTAGTCAATCATTGTGAACCTTGGGGCCCCAGGAGTCACTCTTCAGTTTAGGCGTAAACTCTCTTTCCCCTGGTATTTTCTGCCTAAGACATGGACTTGTCTAGCACAGCAAAGACATGCCTTGTTTGTAATGCCATCCTCACTTTCAACCTCTGAATAAGGGCTTTGGGAATGGTAGGACTGGCGGCTCCTTGGGTGGAATATCATGGAGTCAGTGACTCAGAGGTTCTCAGCTGCAGGGTGGTGAACCTTCTTGTGGCTGATATAACACAACTGACCCAATTTTGATATTCTGAAGTAAGAATGAAGCCAGACTTGGAGGTGGATGCCTGTAATCCCAGCTACTTGGGAGGTTGAGACAAGAGGGTCATAAGTCAAGGCCAACCTGGACAACTTACTAATGCCTTGTCTCGAAACAGAAAGAAAAATGAAGGCTAAGGGTATAGTTCATGCTTGCCTACTATGTGCCAGGCTCTAGGTTCAATCCTCAGTACCAAGAGGGGGAAATAAAAATTATTTAACATTTAAATTAATTTCCAACAATACTATAGGCATTATTTTCACATTCAAGAAGTGACCACTCTTTCTCTCATCATCTGCTCTTTAACTCTACTGGGAGACCTGACCTTTTGGGTGGCAGAGTCACATGACCTAGATTAGAAGTCAAAAGACGCAGGTTTCAATCTCAGATTGGCACCAGCATCTCTCTGGCCACATGCCTCAGAATGGCTTTTCAAAGAGCCATTAATTAAGGACTTAAATCACATTGTGGATTTAATATAAATGCTATCAGACACTGGAGCTTGAGCCCAACTTAGACACTCACTAAAAACAACCCTTAGTCTGCAGCACTTGAGAAGCAGAGGCCACAAGTTTGAGGCCAGCCTCCTCTACACAGTGAGCTCCAGCCTGGTCTACATACCAAGTTCCAGGCCAATGGAGATCAGTACCCACCCACACCCCTCCATGCCCAAAAAAAGCCCAAACAACAACAACAAAAAGAACCTCTATATAAAACAAAACAAACACCCATTAAAAACAAAAGAAAACTCAACAAGTTCACTCAAAAACAAAAATAAAACAACCCCCAGGCCCCAAAACCTTCATGGTAACCTGAACCAAAGTAGCAGTGATTGTTTAACTTGGATAAATTACATGTGGCCTTACCTTTTTTAAAGGTAGGGTTTCTCACTATGTTGCTTCAGACTCCTGGGCTCAAGTAATCCTCAACCTCTTGACTAGCTGGGACTGTAGTCACTCACTCCTGCACCAGGCTCCCAATGTCCTCTTTTTTTTTTTTTTTTATAAGTGCTTTATTCTGTGGTATTCAACCACATTTTAGTACCATTTTTTCCAGTAAAACAAACAAGAAACAACAAAGACTAAAAAAAACAAAACAAAACAAAACAAAACAAAAAACAAACAAACAAACAAACAAAACAAAAAAAACTTGAGTACATAAATTAATATGCTCTTTGACAAATGTGGGAATTGAATTTAAGGATGCTTCTTCAAAGAATTAAAATGCTCTTGGGAAGAAATCATGTTTTGGTTTATAGCAATTACAGAAAAAATAATAATATTGTCTTATTTTTCACTACTAATTGTTAGGAATGTGGAACTGGGTGCTTTGCCACTGTTAGTCATCCGTGGTGAACAGTTTATATGAATTAGAGACTCTAAGGGCTGCTACCATTTTCAGAGTGAGAGAATTTTTGCTTTTTTCAAAGCAAGACTTGAAGACAGGAGGATCTCCTAAGGCTGATATCAAATCAAAGAGGAAAAAGTGTTCTACTAAAATTAAAACATCCAATACTGAAACAAGTTTGGCAAAATGGAGATTTTTATTTTTTAAACAAGAAAATGGACTCTATCTCATTGGCTGTCAGAGACCAAAGCAAGGAGGCTAACAAGGAATGAATGTTGGGATTAAAGTATTGTCATGGGCTGGAGAGATGGCTCAGAGGTTAAGAGCACTGGCTGCTCTTCCAGAGGTCGTGAGTTCAATTCCCAGCTACCACATGGTGGCTCACAACCATCTGTAATGAGATCTGGTGCCCTCTTCTGGTGTGCAGGCATAATGGAGGAAGAATACATTAAAAAAAAAATCTTAAAAAAAAAAAAGAGAAAAACTGAAAAAAAAAAGATTTAAAAAGAAAATAAAGTATTGTCACATCCATCTGTCCTGGTACTTCATTATCATGGGATACAATTATGAGTCTAATTCACTCTACCACTGACTATAGAGCTTTGTGGAAAGCCTTCAAGTGTGTCCTGTTCTGTTCTAACACTGCCTTGTTCTTCACCTTGGAGAGGTGAAGGTGAGTGACAGTTGTCCAGCAAGGAAGCCCATTGGTGGGCCTGGAATGAAGGGGGAGAGGTTCACACGGAACTGGCCCATGTGGCACCCTCACTGACTTCATTGTTCAACAGACTGGCCAAGCTGATGCTAGGCAACTCCATGTATTCAAGAACCTCTAAATGGCAGGACTTTGGGATGGAAGTTCTCCAGAGGGACAGTCTTAATAGAATGAAAATGCCCCATGGCAGGACATGACCATCAACAGTGGCAGCTTTTTATTTTGAGACTGACTCACCACATACAATTTACACTTGACTTGAAAGCACTAGAAAGAAGAGCAGAGTCAGCACATGAACAAGAACTCTTCTCCCAAGCCAACTTCTTTGCTCTGTGTATCTTAAGATCCTTGGAAGACAATGGCAGCACCATCTGCATGTAGTGAAGATATCCTTGTGGGACTGTTCATGAGGTCACTTTTACCTGTGAATGACCTCTCTAATTCTACTGGGGTTAACTCATGAAATGTCTCCTCCCACTTCCATGGCTTCAGAATGGATGTTCTGTAAGTATGGGATTTAATTCAACTTCCTGTCTCCTAACTTCAGTCCTCCAGAGGGAAAGACTGGATGAAATTCTTTTCAAGCAGAGAAACCCAAATGGCATTCTTGAAAGGCCTTCCCAGCACTCACAGACACCTGTTCAGAACAAACTGGAGGCTTGGGATTCTGTAGATAGCACTGAAGTGTGAGTGCTTCAGAGCAGTGAAGATTCTAGTATTCCTTTCAGGAAGGTAGATGTGGGAATGAGCACACATACAATAGAGATCATTGGGCTGCATGCCACTCCCCTACAGGCTTGGGCTCACCCTCTGCCCATAGCTCTACACAACTTGGCTTCTCTCTGAACTGGCAAATGATGGATAATATATGCAGAAATATACTAGTTCTGGAGTTATGAGTCTCAAAAGTGTCACTGTACTATCAAGTCCTCAGTAAGCCACCCAGCCATTCATATAGTGAAATGTGAAACACTGACAACTGGGTTAAATCAATGTTCTCACCAGAGGCCTAATTTAGTCACTTCCACATCGAAGGGGACTGGCTTTCTAATAACTCGATCGCTTCTTCCCCTTGACGCAGTTTCGCAGGCTGACCTCTGCTACAGTAGCCTTCTCCTTACTTTCAAAAGTCTGGCGCTTTTCAATGTCCTTTCAAAACACTATGTTTTTCATTCATGAAGCAACAGGAAAAGCTGCCTGCCTTCAGGCAAATGCTAAAAACCAAACCAAACCAAACCAAAACAAAAAAAAAACCCCAAAAACCAACCAAACAACAAAAAACAACACCCCCAAACCAGGCTGGGCATGGCAGCATACTGCTGTAGTCCCAGATATTCCTGAAACTGAGTAGAAGGACTGCTGGAAGCCAGACTATACAAACAGGCTAAGCAGTCTAGCTAGATAGACTTCTGACTTAAATAAACAAAACCAAGCAACCAACCAGCCAACCTACCCACCAAACAGCAAAACCAACACAAAGCAAGATGGTATTTCTATGGGTCTTAACCATAGCAAATGGCCAGCAAAGTGTCACAGCTCCCCAATGACAAAACAGAAATATAAGCAGTAGCTGAGGGTTAGGCTGGCACAACAAGGGCTTGCCACACACAATGGCTCATGCCTAAACAATCCCAGCACTTGGAAGGCTGAGGCAGGAGAACTGAGAGGGTTCAAGGCTGCTCTGTGCCACACAGTACAGCTTCATATCAGTTCCAGTTCTGAACTTGCCAGCTACCAGGGGTGTGGGCTGACATATCACCTGCCTTCCTCCATCCCTCGAGGGATAGGATATATTTTGACTGGGGTGTATGTGGAGAGGGAGTGGGGAGCACCCACTGAAGGAGCTTGTTCAGGCTGCCCAGCTTGTCTGGGAGGTTCTAGAGATATGGGCTTCTCTTCTCATTAGGGACTTTACTTTTAAAATAAGAATTGCAATTTTCAGGATGCTTTTGGAGAGGATGAGCTTTGAGCTCTAAAGACACACACACACACACACACACACACACACACACACACACACACACACACACCTCTGACAGGTAAGACCTTCTTTCTTGTATTGGTGTTAAGACGTCAGCAGGGAAGCCTAGGCGGAGGCCCTGTTCCCCAAGGAGCTCCTGCCCTATGGGCTGGCTGGTGCTGTCTGCCAACGTGGCTGACCCCTGCCACCAGCCTCTGGGCTTCCCCTCGTTCTGGGAGGAAGTGTGTCTCATTCAGGTAGCGCTCTCTGTGACTATGAATTGGGAGCTGCTCTTTGGGAGAGGGAAGACTCGAGGGCTGCAGGGGGAAAAGGCAGCTTCTGTGGACATTTTGCAATCTGAGTAAGTCTCCTGAAGCGCTTTCAATTCTGAGACACACCACGAAGACACATTCCTTTCAACTAGCACCCCAGCTCCTCTAACCACGCCCAAACAACCCTGGGCTAGGTCAGAGCACCTCCAGAAAACAAACAGGGCTTTGAGTCTTTTGTGACCAAATAAAAGAGCTGCTCAAAGTAGACAGAGAGAGAGAGAGAGAGAGAGAGAGAGAGAGAGAGAGAGAGAGGCACATGCTCTACCACACACTGTTTACTACTTTCAACAAACACACCCAATCAGAAAGAAGAAATCTGAGTTTGGCTAAACCATGGAAATGTTTGCAAACGCTTGGTTGGCTGTTGCTACCCGCTGAGAAGCTTCTGAAATTAACCTTTTAGAGTCAACCTTCTGAAATTAACACAAAACAAAACAACAATAAAATAAAATAAAATAAACTTGGATACTCTCACCCTGGGGAAAAAAAAAACTGCTTGCCAAATTCAACTTTGCCTTGGCAAGCTGCTTACCAAAGTAACTATTAACAATTCAGCCCTTCTGTGAGGTCACAGAGAAAGCATTTCCCCTTGACTCTGGACAGAATGCCTTTCATGTGATCTCCAAAGTATGTCCCTTATTGTTAAGGAACACCTAATAAACTTGTCTTTCCCATTTCTTGTTTATTCCCACACTGTGCCCGATACGGACTCTGTAGGGTGAAAGCCAGCAGTGAGGTTACTCTTGAGGAAGGACAAGGTCCCAGGGTCCCAAGTATTGGTGTGTGCTCTGATTTCTGGTCTGGGGCTTGTACACAGGTGTGCTCTTCCCACCCAGTCTTCATGCCCCTAACACATGCTACAAAACAAAACACCCACAGCCTCTCAAAAGACAGCAAAAAATACTGTCTACGATCCTGCGGCTTACAGAGAGATGCACACTCAGAAAATGCTCAACAGATGTGTCACACACACAGAGGATGAGAGCAGGCAGCAGCTGGGACCCTGCAAAGTGGTACAAACACTTGCGGCTTGATGAGTAGCATCTGCCTTAAAAGGGAGATCTTTCCATTTACATCAGGTGGGAGGTTGTGTCATTTGTAACTCCAGAGTAAACTTTAAAACATCTAACAGGATGAACCATCTGACAAGGGTTACAGCAGATCTTACACTTGAGGGTGGGGAGAACGGCACTTACCAATTTGGTCTTCTGGGATCAGCGACTCAATAGGGGGGTCCAGTTCGGAGCTCTGAGACAAATAGTTCTTGACCTGGGTCATAAACTGTCGGATGGTCTGCAGCATGTCAGTGCTGGACACATGGCATTCCTTGTTCTCCTTCAGAAAGCTCACGTAGTCCTGCACCAGGCACCCGAAATAGGTGCATTTGTCCCGGGACAGCTCAGCGATCCTACGGACCATCCGCTTCTCAGGGGTCATAAAGGAGCTGAACACCCCGCTCATCTTTCGCAACTGGGACTTGACGAGCTTGGGCAGCACAAAAGAGCTGTTCCTCTTCTTTTTGGACTTGATGGGAGGTGCCATGGTCTCCTGGTCACTCTCCCCTTCGTAGTCCTCCAGACTGCTGGTGGTGTCAGCCTCGTAGCCATACAGGGGCATGCTCCGGTCGAACTCCAGCGAGTCGGAGGAAGAAGTGGAAAGGCTCATGTCGCTCAGCCTCTGCCTGCCTCCATGGCACGGTGGTGGCTGTGATTCAGAGCCGGGCGGCGGCGCCCTTGTGCAATCCCCGGGGGCGTCCCTAGGCGGGGCTCCACCTGCGTGCCCAGCTGTGCCCAGCTCCGGCTCCGGCTCTGGCTCCGGGCTCCGGCTGGGCCGGCAGCCGGTCAAGGTCTTAGTACTGCCTTCCGCTTCCAAAAAAGAAGCCTGCTTCTTCAACCGGGGTGGAGGGATGGGAGTTGGTTTTGTTCCAAGCAGAGCTACGTTCCCATGTTTGCTATGGTTGACTGTTTCTGGCATGCTTGTCTGGGGTTCAGTCCTGGATAGCCCAGGGCTTGTGTGCAGACTATTAATAGCGGGTGGCGGGGGCCTGGGTGGGGGGGACCGAGGCCTCTCCGTGCCATTCGCGTTGGGAGTCCTTGTGCTCGGCCGCTTTGGGCCTGTGCTAAGGTCCTGGCTGTGCACTTTCAAGAAAAGGGGATTAATAAAACACAAGGCTCCGTTGGTCTGGCTGCACTCCAGCTCCGAAGGCGTCCTGGTTTTTATAGAATGCACTCCATTTATAAGGCAGAGCTGACGCAAGGAGGCAGGACAGATGCCGGCTGAGGAGAGAGGCCTATGGGGAGGTGGGGAGTTTGGGGGTTTGTTGTCAGCTGAGGAGCTCCAAAAATCTGAAAGTCATTATCAGTGAAGACAAGAATGTAAATATAGTGTACTTGGGCCATTCCTTTACAAGTAACACACACACACACACACACACACACACACACACACACACACACGAGTCTGTAGGGCAACAGAGGCTTAACTTGGGGTTTGCTTTTTTCCCTTTGACACTCCCCCGCCCCCAAACACCCCCTTTCACTACGTTCCCTTACTGGAAAGGGCAGAAAGGCAGACAGGCCCAGATATAGGCTCACAGGAAAACTCCAGGGCCCTCTCACCTTCAAAGCCTTTGAGAAAGGTTGGCTGAGCCAACAGACAGCTCCAGCCCAGCCCTTCACACAGGTAAGGGCAAGGAGAATTGGAATGGACCCAGGTTAAGCTCGTAAAGGGCACAGGGCTACTGAGCTTGCTTTTCAAAATCTCACTCAGCCCAGAGAGCAACACCACCCTTTCCAATCAACTCCTCCCGGGTGCCCTCTAAGGGGGCGGCTGCCAGCCAAGGAATTCATCTGGCCTCCAAGTTCCCCTTTATGAGGTAGGACCAGCAGCTGGGCCTGGGGGATGTTACACAATCTACTTGAGGTTTTACACACTCAGCATTAAAACCTAACAGAGGAAAACTGCATTCAAGGGTCCCATCCCTACAGGGGTGGGATGGGGTAGGGGTGCACTGTGTGTGTGTGTGTGTGTGTGTGTGTGTGTGTGTGTGAGAGAGAGAGAGAGAGAGAGAGAGAGAGAGAGAGACAGAGACAGAGACAGAGACAGAGAGTGAGTTTGCTAGGTTCTAGACACCTAAGTATGAGGTTTAAAAAAATCTCAAATTTCCATTCAAAGAGTGTGGTCTGACTGTCAACCTATCCAAAGACCAAAGTCTTAAAATCTTAAAGAAATTCCCTTTTCCATCTAGGAGGAAAATATTTAACTGAAGTTGAACCCATACTGATTTTGCCTGAGCACTGGGATAAAGTCAAAGCAGGTGAATTGAGTATATTGGTTCATTGTCAGCCACACTCTGGCAGGATTGTGGGGCTTTGAGGGAAATCAGCAACTAGGCAGACTGTGGAAGTAAGTGCCAGCTGCCAGAGTGAGGATCTTTGGTGGGATGAGGGACATAGCCCACAGCAGCAGGGTGGGAGCTGAGTAAGAGGGAAGAGAGACAGATGTCAATGAGATGACATCATCACTCCTCCAGCACCAGAGTGTCACCAGTGTTTATGTGCCACTCAAGATAAATGCCATGTATGTGAATGCTGAGGTGCACCACACTGGACCCCTCTTTCTGTTAGTGCCGCCATTCCCCAGAAGATGGCACAGAAAGACAAGACCCTGGCAGGTCTCTGCTTGCCTGTCTACATCTGGAGAGCCTTAATAGTTTGAAGGGACAAGCTAGGAGATTTCTGGGTTACCCAGGCACACTTAGCCCCAGTACTTGAGAGTGGGATGAACATTTGATCCCAGAAAGTGTGATTCAGGGACCTCAGGGTTCTGAGAGCTACATTTTGCCATGGAAGTGGGATTCTTTTCAATTACAAGTGAGTTTGATGTAGCAATGGAGCCTTGGGCAGCGCCCCCAGGGATACTACTCTGGATTCCCTTTAGATGGACCCAGGCAGGGTACCCACTCACTTAGTCCCAGCTGGGCTAGTTCTTCAAGCTGAGACTCCGTCTTGGCTGTTGAAATAGCATAAGGCAACTTCAAGGTGAATGGTAGAACATCCCTAATATAAACAAAAAAGAAAGAGAACGTTTGTAATTTTATGGCTGGTGACTCTCTCATGCAATCATTTCCATTCTAGAGATGTTTCATGTTAAACTGTCTACAACATCACAAGTTGACACCGTACCACATCCAATCAGAGCTTCTCTCTTTTGGCAACTCTCAAGGGAATTTATAACATTGGGGACAAAGCCAAGACACAATGCTGCCCAACTGAATCTGTGCCAAGGGTCAAGGTTCCCTGCTGAGTAGCATTGAGTGTGTAAAGTTCATATCAGGATGTCTGACTATGCTGGAAGATCCATCACCCCTCTAAAGCAGCAGATCCCACTTAGCTAGATGCCCATCTTAATGTCGGGCTCTCACTCTCTAGACAGGAATGTTCAGTCCTTAACCCCCACTATTGTACAAACAGCAGTGCTCAGCAAATATCTGCTGGTCTCAAATACAGTTTCATTGTGCCATTTTCCAAGTGGAGATCACTCATGTGGCCCCTGTGTTTTGGGACTGGTATACCTAACATGGATGTACACAGAGATCCCTGGAGATCTCATATTACACACTGCATACTTAGATTCGGGAGGTCTAGATGGAACTCTTAGGCCATGAATGCCACTTGCCACTGGAACAATCTCTGAAGGCAAGTTTCAGGCGCCTCATGCCAGTAACTGCTAAACACCATGTGCTGATAAGCCATATGCAGAGGGGTCCCACAGAGCAACAAGCCTACTAGGAAAGCGCCAAGCTGACACCAGGATCCAGCATAAACAGGGCATAAAGTCTTCTGGGGCAAATGCATGGGCCATGGTGTGTTTCTTAGGAAGGGTAGAGGCAGTGGTTCATTTTCATATGCAAGGCTGAGAACCAAACTGTAAAAACTCGGAACATTAGCCCAGGGTTCAGCATAAACTACTGCCCAGGAGAAAGTCATATTCAATGACAATGGTGACCTGAACAAAAAGGTGTAGTCTTTTTTTTTTTTTTTTGGTATTGGTTTTGGCCTTAGGGGGAAAATAATTATCCACTCCTTCCCTCCACAAATGTTTACTATCATCTGCAATAAACAGACATTGTTCTGGGCCAGGAACAAAACCTGAGTTCCTGCAGAAAAGAGCACCATGCCAATGAACATCAACAGGATATAAACAAGTAAGCCATGGATAGAATTTATGGGAAGGGTCACAAGTCATGGAGAAACATGTGTGAGGAGGAAATAAAGACTCTTTGAAGTCCACAGGTGTGGCAGTCCACACCTATAATCTTGGCACTGTCCCTGATAGGGAGGCTTTAGAAGTTCCAGGCCAGCTGGGGCTACACAGCAAATACCAGAACAGCCAGCCTCAAAAATAAAATAATCAATAAAATATAAGAGGGCCAGCAGTGAGTCAGCTCAGTGAATAAAGGTGCTTGTCATGTGAACCTGGCCACTGGAGCTTGATCCCTGGAGCCCATGGAAAGGTGAAGAGGGACCTGACTCCAAAGGTTGTCCTCTGGCATGCACATGCACACTATGGCACCAGCACGCCCCGGTCACAGAACACACACACACACACACACACACACACACACACACACACACACATACACACATACACACACACATGCATGCACTCGAACTTGCATATACACACACTCATAAAAAAATTTTTTTAAGCCAAACAAAGAGTATCTGAAGGTGATTTTGGCCTAGGCCAGGATTCCTAGATAGTTATCCAGATATAACTATGGTCTTGGGGCTCAGGAAATGGCTCAGTAGTTAAAGCACCTGCCTCACAATCCTGAGGAACCTCAGAACCCATGTACATGCCAGGTGGATGAGGTGACCCCTGTAATACCAGCCTCATAAGGTAGAGGTAAGGGACTGCTAGAGCAAGCTGACTAGAGAGTAGTCATGTTGGTGAGCTCTGGGTTTGACTGAGAGACCCTGCCTCAGTGAATAGGTGGAAGTGCACCCCCCACCCCCACCCCCCACACACATGAAAATAGAAAAAGATATATCCAGCGAGTAAGCCACACAGGGAAGACAATTCCAAGGTGTGGGAGCGGTATGTGAAAAGGGCCTGGGATGGGGAGGGTCTGGCACATGTGAAGAACAGAAAGTGGGTCACTGTGGCTAGGGTGGAGTTGGTGAGAGGCAGATGTGGAAGCTTCTGCCTGTATTTTGTCATCAAAAAATGTCTTGAAAATCATATACCAAATTATCCTGTTGTTTATGGTAAGACTGGACAACATTCTGGAATGAACTAGATCAAATCTGGATGACTGGACTTGGAACCCTTAAAGCTGTTGACAGTCAATGACAGAGCCACAGAGTCAATGAAAATAACAAAGCATGGGTGTCCCAACACCTGATAGTGTCACCAACGCTCTACCATGCTCTCATGTGAAGTCAGGAGGCTGCTTCTCCTGAGGGTGTCCAGCCCTGGTCAACTCCTGCATCCACGAAGCCTTCAGACCTGACCTAAGACTGTGAACACCTTCTGAGTCCTGGCAGGGGCAGTGATCCTGACTCTAATCTGAAGTGGATACTGATGGGAATGGAATGCTGTAACATCAAAGTGTATCACAAATCCATGTTTGTAAAACAACACTCAGTCCATTCAAATCTACTTTCTTTATCCAATGTGGAGAAAAGTAACACATAACAAAACCAACCTATGCTTATTTTAAGCTTTTACCTAGCTCAGCATGCTACCCTGAGTTTAAACATCAGCTGACTGGCTTGGGTGTTCTTAATGACACAGGACAGGAAGCTATACCTGACATTCATTAATAGATGGTTGTAGGTTTTGACTTATTTAGACAATTAGATGTTGTATGTGAGCTGCCTCACATTATGCCAGCCAGGAGTACCCAGCATCTTCACACACACACACACACACACACACACACACACACACACACACACTTCCTTCTTATCTGTCTGTCTATCTATCTATCTATCTATCTATCTATCTATCTATCTATCTATCTATCTAATTTAAAAAAGGAGCCCTGGTGTTAAAGTTTGTACATAACAAATAAAATAGAGCCAACACCTTAATACAGAACTTTCTCCCAAGAGTTTCGATCTAGATTTACTTTATCTTTGCTCTGTATGTTCTATTTCTAAAGAGGGAGAGACTAACATTGTTCAACAGCTACTGCTGCAATGCAGCAAGCATGTGGACACATGTGGGGCCTACTGACCATGCTGGGCAGAAGCTCTCATGTCCCTCATTCATCGACATCAGGATCATGCAATCACACTGACTAGTGCAGTCCTTGATGCACCCTGTCGAACTCATGGCAGCAAAGCAGGGATTGGAACCAGCTGTGCTGAAACTCAGGTGTGTGTAGTTGGCAGAGTAGAGTGGGAAATGTGGACTTTATCATCAAGGTAAGAATGGATTCAAATTCTCTGTGTGTCTGTCTCTCTCCCTCCCCTCACCTTTGTGTGTGTGTGTGTAATTAGTTTCTCAAGATAGGGTTGTCTATGTGACCCAGAGTGGCCTGGAACTCTCAATCTTCCTTCTTTAGCTTCTTGAGTGCTGGGACTACAAGTGTGTTCTATACTTGCTAGTTTTATTTTTTAAGATTTATTTCTTTTTCTTATACGTATGAGTGTTTTGCCTGCATGTATGTCTCATACCACATGTATGCCTGGTGCCCCTCAGAGGCCAGAAGAGTATGTCGGATCACCTGGGACTAGAGTTACAGTTGTGAGCTGAGACTCAAACCCCAGTCCTCTAGAAGAACAGCCAGTGCTCTTCCCTACTGAGCAATTTCTCCAGCCCCCATAACTGCTGGTTCTTGATTATATGATGGTAAACAAGCCCCTCATTCCTGTATTTCCAATTCACAAGGCTGCCAGAAGGGCTAGGGATAATGTACCTGTCACAAATATGGAAGACTCCAGTTGTGGCATAGCCCGGATCCCCTGAGTTCAGTTCTGCCTCTCAACAGGGTTACAAGTGATTCTGGGGCACAATTAAGCTTGAAAGGTGGCTGGTTCTCTATACTGTGTTGACAACACCCAAGCTACAGGGAGTTCTGTGGTGCTGCTGACCAATGGAACTCATTACTTCTATTCCCAACTGTGCTTTTCATTGAGCTGATCCAACATGACAAATCGGGTGCCCGCTAACTATGGATTCTCTTGTCCATATATACTTGACACGTTCTGTGTGGGACCCACCATAGTCTCTGATGAATTCTCTACTGGCCACCAGGTAGAAGATTTCAGAAATATGTTAGTAAGACGGGATCCTGTCACCCACTGATGACCAAGAATGCTGATGAGGAGCATTAGAGAAGAAATCAAACCATCAAAGTGCCTTGGCATTTTGAGGGAAAAAATGACTCTCAGGCCCCTTTACTTAAAATACGATGATGCTGGGCATTTCCTGTAAGCACCTCAAGCGAGTGCTGTGCTTAGTAATTTGCCAACGGTCTTCATTTACTTTATGACCTTTAATCACTAGCCTAGCCTGCTTGGAGTGTGGAGGACAGAGATGGAATCTTCTCTGTGTAGTTGCCAAGTATTTGTGGGGGTAAGGCTCTTTCCCCAGTAGCACAATTACCAGGAGGCAAAGTGGGAAGGCGAGTGTCAGCCAACTTCACCTCCAGCTGACGTGTCAGCTGTGGCATCATCTCTAACCTGGTTGGCTTTAGACTAGACCAGGTGTGGTGTCCTGGATGGATGGGGGGGGGGGAAGGGGGCTGAGGAAAGGGTGGGTGCTTCTGGGGATGTGTCCTGGGGGCTACAAAGGTCTCTGGGCAACACATTTCTGTTAAACTTTTAAAGACGGGGATTGCAATTTGTCATATTTTCGGGGTGCTACTGGCATTTATTTTATCTGGTCACTACTGGAATTTAGTGTTGTGGTGTTGGGGAAGTTAGACAATCTCATTACCCGAGACAGTGCCTCATACAGAATGGAATCATCCTGGATCCCTAACGTCTTTCTTTAGAGGTATTTTGTGCACAATTTTAATATAATTCTTAATAGTCAGGATATAATTACATGGGGGGAAAAAAGAAGATTTGTACTTCGATCGAACCTTACCCCCAAAGCATCCTGTTTGCACAAGGCAGCTCCACTTAGCGGTTTGTATGACAGCCGCCACTGCAACTGCAGCACAGCTGCTGTCTGCGTTTGGGCCATTACATGTGTGCATTAAATTTGAATACAGTTAGCCAAATTTTAAAATGCCAAAGAAAGAGAAGTGACATCATAGTCAGCTTAGTAATGACTTCATTCTCTTAATCTAAAATGATGTGTTATGGCCAGGCAGTCAGGCGGATCTCTGTGAGTTCAAGGCCAGCCTGGTCTACAGAGCGAGATCCAGGACAGGCACCAAAACTACACAGAGAAACCCTGTCTCAAAAAAGAAAAAAAATGATGTGTTATAACTAGTTGTACTTCAGATGTTTAGAAGTGAAGCCCACAGGCTCCAAGGACTGTGACCCTAACCTGGCAAGCAGGTGGCATCTCCTTGTTGGGCAGGGGGAGTCGGGTCACCAGGCAGGCACTGTCCATCTTGGGAGTTGCCCTCACTTTTGTCCCCTAGGGTCTCCTCTGGAGATGCCTCCTCTTCCTCAGGCCATTTACTGCGTAGCTTCAGCTAGCTTGAGAGCTTAGTTGCCATGTCAGGCAGAGAAAGTCAACAGGTATGATGAATGTGAAGCAATCTAATCCTTACAATAAACTGAGCCAAACCCAAATGACTCCCCAGTCTCGGTGAGACAGCCGTGAGCTGTGATCACTGAAAAGATATTTCCTGTAGCTACTGCAGTGAGCAGAGAAGCCAAGGAAGCCAGGCTGGGTTCTGCCTAGTTAGAATAGGCAAGGCCCAAGCTGGAGAGCTGGCTCAACCATTGAGCACTTATTGCTCTTGCAGAGGACCTGGGTTCTATTCCTAGCATCCATACAGGTGGTTCATAATCATCTGTAACTCTGGTTTCAGAGGAATCTGACTTCCTCTTCTGTTTCTGTGGGCACCAGGTGTGCAGGCAGTATAGAGCCATGCGTTCAGGCAAATGCTCATATGCATAAAATAAAATGAAAAAAAAATCTAAAAACAGGAAAGAAAGGAGGGAAGAAAGAAGGAAGAAAGAAAGGGAGGGAGGAAGAAGAGAGGAAGGAAGAAAGGATGGGAGGGGGGAGGAAGGAAGAAAGGAAGAAAAGAGAGCAGGCAAACCAACTTCTACAGGCAGCAAGATTTCTCTGCTTAATTACTTCAAGAACACTGGCTTCATTTGGCTGTTTTTGTTTTGTTTGTTAGCAATGCTAGGGATCAAACCCAGTGTCTCGTGCTTTGTAAGCAAATGCTTTACCACTCAGCTACAACCCCATGCACAAGTACATTGACTTTGAAAAACTGTTATTGCTGTAAAGAAAAGAATAACAATAGAAACCTACAACTCACATCCTTTCCACACTGGTTCACATTCTGATCCAGGCTTAATTTCAACCATTAATTCAGTCCTAGAGAGGATGTGAGCCCCAGCTGGCCTGAAGAAGAAGAACTGTGCAGGATTTAAGGTTGGCTTAAGGGTTGAGAATGGACTCTGTCCCCTGGAGTTTTCAACAACATTGTCAGGGACCTTGAAAAGTTACAAGTTTAAGTATCGGTTTCTTCTGTCTGTCAGTCTGTCTGTCTGTCTCTGTATGTGTGTGCATGCTCATGCACGTGTTTATACTGGTGGGTATATTGCTTTGTGGGTATGTGTTTATGTATGTGTGTGAGTATGTTTTCTGTTCAATGGGTCTAGCCATCAAGAACCATGGGACCAGCTTGAAGAAATAACCATATTAATGAGAATTTGCATCTGGAGGGCCAGGCACTGTTTCCATCCTAAGCCTAACACTGGAATGGGGGTGAACATCTTATTTAAGTGGCAAACCCTTCCCTGATAGCTCATGGGTGACCAGCCTTCCAGATCCCTTCTCCTGATCATCTCACAGATCATCTCACACACCAAGCAAGTCCTTCAAGTCATGAGACGTTCAGAATCCTTACCTGCTGATGCAGTAGAAAGCAATGAGCCGGAATAAATCTGCAAAGCTGATTCCTGAGCCTTCCAGGGAAAAGGCTAGAAAAAAAAAGAGAGGGGAGGGGGGGTTCCAGAAGGTGGCTGAGTCTTCCTGAGTGTCTGGGAAGGAATGGTATCTAACACAGGATATGTGGCCCCATCTCCACTCTCTCAGACTACTGTGCAGCTTATCCAAACCAGCTGTGAGGGGGCTGTCTGACAGCCAGACACAGCTTTAACCAGCCAGGCAAGGGCGGCTTCCCTGACTCACTCTCAGCACACGCTCCACACTTAGTAAACAGACACATACTTGCACAACAACCTCTCTGTTTGTTTTGAAGTTCAGAGCACAGAGTAGGGCAGGGCTAAGAGGGCCCATCTGGCTGGAGAGAGAGGCCACTAGCCCTCAGCAGCAATGGGTCAAAGGTCCCATTGTCCCAGACCCTTCCTCCTAGATCATGGACCATCAGGGCTATACTCCCTTTTGAGGAGTCAGAGCCCTCTCATATAGGCACAGGGCAGAGGGACATGAACCTAGAGGTCAGTTTAAGGGCTCTAGAAATCAGCTCTGGGTTATATTCCATATAAAGATTCTAAAATCCTGTCTTCTTGCCTGGTCGCATCACACAAGCTTCCAAATGAAAGACGCATTCAGACAAGATGCTGTTGCCACATGTACAGCTCCCAAATGGTAGGGGTAGGCAGTGGCTTGGTTTCCAATCCTCATGGGCCAACCACCTTCATCTCACCTACAGAATGGACAATAACAGTTTCTTGTCTGCCAGCAGGATTGGAGTAGAATATCATTTGTTTTTAATGAACTATCTTATGTGAAAGAAGTGTACACAAATGTATGGTGGTGTCTACTGCGTCATCCAGAAATAATGCTAAAATATCTGCTATTGTAGCATGCCCTCTCCCACCCATATCTGTATAGAAGACCAGCCTGCTAGGTAGATATCATTATGGTAGTACTCGGGCCCATTAAGTCATTACAGATAGGATAAGGCTTTGCACAAACTAGCTCTTTCAATCACTTGGAGGTCCCTTAAGGTAGGACTAGGGGGAGTGGCTGAAATCCTAGAATCTTATAGAGAGAAAAAAAAATCTTCTGGCTTCAGGGAACTCAATAAACAGGTGTGTGTGGTAGTGGTGGTTGGGGGCGAGGGAGGTTCAAGGCTCACTGACAGTGACTGTGAAGGAAGAGGTTCCCTTGCCATGGTGAACTTTGGAAACTGGGAGGGATTTAAAAACCAGGAGAACTTGGTGCTGGTTGGGCCAGCAGCCTTTCCAAAGCCACCTCAGAATAATGGCATCTAATGAACATAAATTGATTATTGATTAACTTACTATACCTTCACTATCTTTAAAATGGTGGTGGGTCTGAAAACGTGACTTCAGGTTATCTCTCACTGTATTTACTTGTTCTCCAAGATCAGCCTGCTCAGGTGCATCTGCTTCCCAGGTACCCTTGATCATGTGAATTCCAGGTTTACACTTGAACTGGAAGCAGATCATGGATGCAGGCAAGGTTTTCCTGTGCCAGAAATATCACTTCCTTGTATTCTATGTAAGGTCATTGGCTCAAGGAGACTGGACGGCAGGGTGAGAGAATCTCATGCCTGTCCTTCAGTTAACCTCAGTACCTTCAGATGCAGGGACTGAGTCATGTTCCATCCTGCAGGCTTCCTAACTCAACTCACTGGCCTTCGCCCCTCAGCTTGCTAACCTAGAATTTTCAGATCTCCCCACTCTGTTGTGCAGATCCATTTCCTGATCTTTTCTTGGAGACTGGCAGTACCTCAGAACTGTGTGTTCCCTCTTTTATTTAAAAGTTGGCCTCCCGACTAGCACTCCACATTTTCAATGACCAGAAAGTAGACAACAGAAAGGAAACCAACATGGCTGAGCATCAACTCCCTGGAAATCTGTAGCTTGTCATCTGCCCATGGGGCTAGATTCATCTCGTATTAACTGCCTTTCATGGAAGACTGAACAGTGGCTACCTGGAGGGAACTCATGTGCTTGAGGCTTATTTATTCAGGAAGATGTGTAGACACATGCTTTGGCATGCGATCTGGTAAAAGGGCTGTGTTGCTACAGCTTCTCTGTGGCTTAGTCATCAGCAAACCAGGGCCCCAAACCTACACTGGACCTGACCAGGGACAGGGCAAGAAAAGACAATCTACACTCAGCCCCTCTCATGTGCCAAACCTCAGGATGCACACAGTATGCACAGGTTGTTGAACTGGCCTATGAATTACTCAGAGTCTAACACCACCTCACTGTACAGATGAGAAAGCTGAAGCCGAATGTCAGGACTAGATGTCTGTGGGCATCAAAGTCTGGGCTCCTTCCCACCAGGCCTGCCCTTGCCCTCTGACAAACACTTACTGTATGTGCTTTCCTTTATAGCAAACTCCTTGAGCGGTGCTCCAAATTCACAGGGCAGGCGAAGGGAGAGGACTTTCTTCTGCATTTTGGAGGATTTACGAACCAAAAAGATCTAGTAGGAGGAAGGAAAACTCAAGTTAAGGAGATTAAAACCTGGGTACATAATTTTCCTTACATATGATACCCCGTGCATAAAACAGCCTTCCCAACAGGACTATACAGCTTGGTGAAGAACACTCTGTAGCTGAAGTTTTCCTGTGTTCTGGCCTGTCGGCAGTCGGGACAAATCTCTCCCATTTGTGTCCCCCAAGTAAACACACAGAGGCTTGTATTAGTTATAACTGCACGGCCATGGCTCCAGCTTTTTGCTAGCTAGCTTTTATGTCTTAAATCAGCCCATAACTATTAATCTATGTATCGCCACATGTTCTGTGGCTTTACCTGTGTCCCATTACATGTTGCTCCTAGGGCAGCTGGCTGGCTTCTCTCTCAGCCTTCTTCCTGTTTCTCTCTTTGAATTTCCCACCTGCCTCTAAGCTGCCTTGCCATAGGCCAAATGGCTTTATTTATCAACCAATCAAAGAAACCCATATTCACAGAAAGACATCCCCCCATTAACACTCCACAGAGAAAGCTCAGAGCTTATTGAAGACATCTTGCTTTCAAAAGGGGCTTAGAAGAACCCTACACCCACCCTCTCCCCCGACCCAACTTCATCCATGAAGCTTAAAATGTCCCCTGTCTGCAGAGGCAATGGCAGGCTGGTGACTGTTTCACTGTGGTAGGTATATGCCTTAGGCCCCTGTCTCAAACAGATGTCTTGGTAGGTGAACTTAAATTACAAAGAAGTTCACATAATCAAACTGTAGATGGTAAACTGGGACTTCATTGGCTAAGTTGACTCACGGCATATTTATGAGAGGGACTTGAATTTGTTAAGAGTGAAAGAGCAGTTGTTTTGAAGTTTTAGTTTTTGCTTTTGAGTATGACTTTCTAGCTTCTTTTGAAAAAATGACTTAATGGGTCAGGTCAGACACATGGAAAAAAACCCTCAGGAGAAAAAAAAAATGGCTGCTGCATTTGGGAGGTGGGTAGGAGTACTCTGAGGTTCACCCCAGCCAACACTGAGCTGCTCCCTTCAGGTTTCACATACATTTTTTGCACCAAATACATACACTGTCTTCACATACATGTATTACACCAAACCAATCTCCAGCATGATGTCAAGGCCACTGGGCCTCTGTCAGTGAAGAGGCAGGCCTGCCATGTGCTGCTGTGTAGGTCAAGTCCTCACAGCTCTCTAGCATCATCCACCTGGCCTACAAATCAAATGGGGTGTGTAGTTTGTGGCCTTGGTTAAGTTCTGGGCCCCACTATAGTGAATGGTCCTTCTTTAAGGAGCTACACTGTCCTGTTCTTTCATTCTCTGTCCTCTGAATGGGAACACCTTACACTCTCTTCTTCTCTCTCTTGCTACAGTATTTCAGACCCCCACTCCAGCTGATCTTTGCTTTTCTCTTCCTACAGTACCCATGAAGCTTTTTGAGGAAGGAGTGGCTGGAAAGCCTTTTGAGCTTTACTTTTCCCATAGTCCCCACGGGGCATCCATGGAACTCATCTGATGTACACATCTGAGCACTTAGGCTCTGGGACAGATTAAAACTGAGGCAAATATTTCCCAAATAGCATACTGGGTGCATGTGTTTGGGATAAAGGACCCAAACTCTGAGAGGCAGCTTCCTTAAGAAGTGGGGGCCAATTAGGGATGAGTAGTGCACCCCCGGGCCTTGATTCCTAAAACATTGTGGTCTTATCAGAGAGGCTGACAAAGTCAAGCTTACAGAACACATCCATCCTGAGCATGCTTCTGTGAGTAACTCTGTGTTGATGCCCAGCTGCACATTCCTTTACATGCTGTCTGTGGCTGCCTTTGCCTGACAGAGCCTGTGCCAAGTAGATGTGGCAAATACTGTATGACCAGAAAACCCAACAACATCTACACTCTGGTTCCTTCCAGAGTAGTCCACAGACCTCTGTCTTTCACGGTTGTCTAATTAAGGATGCAATATCATCCTTAATACATTCATGCCACCAGGGCCAGGCTTCCAGCCACTTGCTTTTCCTTCATTCTCATCTCTGGTCCGCATGGTGCCAGTCCTCTGCCTGCCCCATCTTGTCAGGATAGGCCCTGTCAAGAGTTCAGGTAGGTGGATAGAGAGACTTCTTCTAGCTTATTCCTCATGCAGGTCTCAGCAGGAACGGCTTATGCTCCACCCCAGGAGGGAAGCAGGGCAGGGTGGGAACTGCTGCCTGGCAATGTCCGGCTTCGGAATTTTTGGCAGAAATGCACCGGCATGATATTCAACCGGTAGAAAGGAAAGCGTCATAGGAAGAAGTTTCTGACCATACAGACCAAGGCTAGAGGCAACAGTCAAGTATGCTAGCCAAGGAATTCTCTCCAAAGATGATCAAACATTGTGCCTCATAGCCCCGAGCTTATTCTAATGGAATTCTTAGTCCTGTCTTTTGGTTTTCAGGAAGGAAAAGAAGAAGCAAACACAGACAGATTCACAGGCAGACAGACAGACTCACTTGTATGGACAGAGAGTGGCACAGGTAGGCCCTGGCTGCTGCAGGACTCCGATGCTGCTATGGCATTCCTCAGTTAGCTATTGATAGAATTTTCTCCTTGCTATCCATGTACAGCTTAGTGACTTTGTATCTAGCATATGCTTTAAGCCTTATTTTATCTGTGATTTTCTGTGTTTGTCTTTTGGTTGGACATTGCACAAAGTGCTGTCCACTAGAACGGCCTACAATGATGTCGAGAGTTGCTATCCTGGGCCATCCGCTATGGCAGTACCATGTAGGTCCTAAGTACAAAAAATAGAGTTAGTGAAACTCAATAACCAAATTGCTAATTTCATTCACTCTAATGTGAAAGAATCTAAATAGCTATATGAGGATGAGACCCTACTATAATGACAGCACCAGATATGTCAGTTATGGAATAATGGTTTATTTTCTTTTGTTTTGTTTTTAAGGAACTTATAGAGCAGTAGAATGGCATTTATTTATTTATCTTTATTTATTTATTTATTTATATCCAAAGTTGACATCAAGTATCTTTGTCAATTACTCTATACTTTATTTATTGAGGTCTCTCAATTGAATCCAGAGCTCACAGATTGGTTGGGGGATTCAAAGTTTAGTCCTCATACTTTGTATGACCAGTGCATTATCTACTCAGCCATTCTCCATCTTTATTTTTTTAAAGAAAGTCTTTCTACATAGCCCAGGCTGGTCTTGAACCTAGATCCTCCTGCCTCAGCCATCCAGTGTTAGGATTGCAGACATGGGCTTCAGTGCCTATCTGTAGGGTAAGCATGCTGAATAAGAGGAACCAATGGTCCTGGATAGGTAGTAGCTGCTAAAATGGAATACAACTTAGATTCACATGGAAAGTAACTGAGAAAGGCAAACAAAACAAAACAAAACAAAAAACCCAAAAAACAAAACAAAACAAAAAAATCCCAACACTGGTAGCCTGAGAAGACAAGTCTGTGGGTCATACAACTTCTTAACCAGGCCCAGAAGGTCAGGCCCTGGACCTCTGGCCAGGGCTCTTCCATCCTTTGATTCCCTAGCATCCTGCTGAGCCATACAGTCCCATAGTTGAGCAGATGAAAACAGGAAGACAGAAAGGGTCTGCTCTCAGAAACTGCCTTGTAGACCCCAGAATTTCCCTGCATTGTATTTGATGTCTACACTGGAAGCCACCTAGAAGCTGGGAAGAACTTTCTGGAACTATTTCTAAGTGTTTCTCTGTCAGGCAGCAGCATGCCTGCCTCAACCTCTCCTGAGTCTTGGGTCTTACCCCTGGAGGCTGGTTCTGCAGAACCTCTTCTGCCTCCTCCTCACTCAGACTCAGCTGCAGCCATATGGGATGGGTGTGGAGAAGCCGGTCCAGAATGCTGAGCCTATTGGAGAGGCTGTCATAGCCAGAGTCTCGGGGACACATCTTCCCATCCTTGTCTTCAGAATAGCCATCATCCTTGTGTCTCACCATGCTAGAAGAAAGAACAGGACAGGGCTCAAAGGACTGGCACCATCTCTAGGAACTTACTGGACAGACCTGTCATAGGATGTGTACTACCCTAAGGTCATCACCCTTCTATCTAAAGATCTTGAGGACAGACATGTTTTATCCACTAGTATAAAAGGAAGCACTTTGTATGCAATGGCCCAGCCCTCTACCTCTACCTCTATTTTCAAAAGGTTCTAAATACTATAAAGACTCTTATTATTTGGTTTAGGTTTGTTTGTCTTTGGGCATAAAGTATTTCTTACTTGGAGGATAGACCTTTAAACTGATAAACTTCAGATACAGTAAGCCCGAGGTCTCAGTGCTTAAAGACATTTGTCACAAACACAAGTACTGTTGTACTTTATAGGCAAATCACACTTGGGGATATTTGTTCTGTATATAAATGACTGGTTTTCTTTTCTTCTTACAAACATAAACATTATTTATCCCCAACATTAGGAATAATAAAAATATCATAATTCAATGGTTCTGTGCTATTCATGAAAGCCAACAAATGTATGCCCTAAAAGCTTTTTATAGTTGGGTGTGGTGTGGTGGCACACACCTTTTATCTCAGCAGTCAGGGGGTAGAGGCAAGGCAGATATCTGTGAATTCAAGGCCAGTCAGGGCTACATAGTGAGACCCTGTCTCAACAACTACAACCAAACAACCCTAAACCCACAAATAAACAATAAGAAACAACAACAAACAACCACAAACCCACAAATAAACAATAAATGGGTCATTATATTACTCAGCTACAATATGGAATGCTACCACATGGTCAATCTGGAAAATACTGTGCTAAATGAGAAGAGCCAGGTATGTAAGTCCATCCCATTTTGTGGTAGGGGATAAAGGGGCATTGAGCTAAGGTCACGGTTTGGGTATTGTATGACTCTAACACACAAGTTCCAAGCGGGAAGAGACTGCGGGAGAGAAAGTAGGTTAGTGGTTGGCTGAGAATAAAGGGGAGGGAAATGGGCAGGGGCTACAAACAGGTACCAGGTAACTCTGGGAGTTGCAGGAAATGTGGTATATGGGAAAGGCAAGGATTGCCCAATATTATGAATACATTGAAAACCCCTGAATGACTCATGCCTTTAAAATGGGGAGGTTTTGTGGTCTATGGATCATAGCAACAAACAAGCTATATTGACCTCCTTTGGTGCCAACACCTAATTCTAGGTGAGAAATAAGAAAACAGAGGCTTGAGGATGCATGCAGCTGCTGGTCTCTTTGCAAGCACTTCTTGAAGCACTATACTGTAAGTACTATGGTGCTAGTCTAGGAATTAGCACTTGGAAATGGAGGTAGAAGGATCAAGATTTCAAGGTAGCCAGGTGTGGAGCCCAGGCCTTTCATCCCAGTGGAGACAGTTGGATCTCTTTGAGTTGGAGGTCTGCTTGATGTACATAGGGAGTTCCAGGCCAGCTAAGGCTATAGGTGAGATCCTGTTTCAAAAACAAAAGAAAACAAAAAGCAAAACAAGGCCTAAATAAAAGGATCAGGAGGTTATATCTTGATCGAGGGCATGTCCTTGCTCAGAGGGAGAGTACTGAAATTCTAGTCCAAGATTGCTTGATTCTGGAGACCCTCTTCCTCTCTCACACTCAGCACTGACACCTTCCTGGCTCTGAGGGACCAGGTCCCCACCATGGTCCCGGAGTAGCCAGCAGGAACATCACACTTGATCCTTGTGTCCAAAGGCGCTGGCTTAGTGTTGGGTACATCTTGTCATCAAACACATACCCAGTGTGTCCTGGATAAAGCCCTAAGACTGGGGAGGATGGAGAATGGAAGACTGCAGAAAGGAAGCATGAGATTGTCCATCTCTTGTCACTGTCATAGAGACAAAACGAGAACACTGGGACCACCAAGGAACCCCTCTCACCCCTTCCCCCCAGTGTCTTGGTTTTATACAGATCTAACCAGCCTCATGTTTCATTTATTGTCTAGATGCATACCTCAAGCACCAGCTACACAAGAAGCCAAGGCAGAAGGATCACCTGAACCCAGGAGACCAAGGCCAGCTAGGGCTAGCCAGTGAGGTCGTCCCAGCACACACACAATCAAAGAGAGGTCATGCTTTTTGTGTTGTTTTTGCTCAAATACGTGAAAGTTTTCTTTTAATTCGACTGTCAGTTTTCAGAAAGAGGAGTCGGTGTTAGAATAAGTGAAGGCGCTGCCCCTTCTGCAAAGGCCACCACAGTCCCCCTGGGTGTTCTAAAGTGACTACTCACGGGGTAAAAGAGAACACTCTTGATGCAGGTGTGAAGACTCCTGTCACACAGGCGAGCCAACTGAAGACCACTGCCTCTCCACCCCACCCATCTACAAATGTCATCAGAGAAACTCAGACAGGGTCAGAGATGAGACTGCACACCAGATAAAGTCAATGAGACTTTGAGGTGGGGTGTGGGAATGGGGATCGCAACGGGAGCCACACTTGCAGACTATAACTTGCCAAATTTGTGAGCCTGTGTAGGAATCCTCTGGGGACTGGTGAAGCTGCAGACTCCTGGTTTTGACCCCCAAGATTCTGATTTTTGTGGGTCCTGGTGGGTCAGAGCCACCCGGTCCTCCCAAGCTCTGGGGAGCACTGATCCTGTCCACTCGAGGACGTCACTGTAAGGAACGCTTGGCTGGCTGACTAAGTAGGGAATGTGAACTTTGGATTTGGATCAGTTAACTGTTTGGTTTTCTTAGAGGGCTGGAGGAGGGGAGTGCTAACACGCTACTTAAGGAATGCCAAAAGTTCAAACTAAATATTTCAGAGCCACACATATACGGTAGTATAGCACTTGCCTAGCATCTTTAAGGCCCTAGGTTGGATCTTCAACACTTCAAACCAAACCAAGCCAAAACAGAAAAACCGTAGCACCACATTTCCCCACCGTCTCCAATCTGCCATATATTATCAAGTCCAAATCTGACAGTGTCTGATGACGGTGTTCCTCCCAGGTGTTCTGAGCAAGTAAGAAAGTATTTCACTTCTTCTTAGAAGGTCACATCCCACAAATCACCCCTGGTTTGAAGTTGTTGTTTTTAAAAATGCTCTTTGTTCTGATGATTGGCCTCAGCCTAAGCAGCCAGAGCCCAGACAGGAAAATGGTGAGTAAGATTCATGGAGCCTCATAAAGAAGAAACCATAAATTAGACCTTGCAATTAGTCTTTGGCATGGACTTGGTCCAGCCAGCCACGTGAGGTTTATAGTCTATTATTAGAGGGCCAAGTGGCTTTTATCAGGAATAATCTTCAGGAAAGAGCTGACGGTGACATATGGACTGTCAGGTTGATGCTCTCATCCCCTCCAGAGCCCCCTTTCCAGGACAGGAGCCCACACCCTGGTTGTTAGGGGCACTGGCCACCAACAGCTTATAGCCTCTTCGTTCTCCTGGAAATGCCTGGGAAGTTATATCTGCTCTCCCCCTGAGAAACAACCACTGCCCACGACATACAGATGTGGCTGGAGAAGGGAGTGGCCTTCTCTCAAGGTGGGACATTTTGGAGTGGGATTTGGCAGAGCCCACATTTTTGTCTTGTTTCCCTTTCTGTCTATCCCCCTGCTCCCGAGTGCCTCCCTCTAGAAACTGTCTGCACAGGAATTCATGCATCAGGCTCTGCTTCTAGGGAGCTCCACCTAAGACAGAGCCACCGAGAGGAACAGAAGTCATTGATTTCTAAGACAGACAGCTATCTCTATGTAAATGAGTGCTGGCGAAGGCTGAGTGGCTTAGAAAGGTTATAAGGCATCCCATGATACAATCCAGGCATTTATAATAATGACATGGTCCCAGTGAGATATCCTAAGGGCCAGCCTCGAGGATGGAAGCATGGTATCCCTCTTCTAATTGGTCCAGGCATGTGAGACCTTGACCAGTCCTGAGTTTCATTTTTCTCATTTGTAAATGGTACCTCCAACACCAGGTGGTGATTATGCCTTAAGGATCCCTTGCCTGAGAGCAAGCAAGGATTGTGACCTTGTGCTAAGTCCAGTTGATAAAAGACCACCATAAGGAAAGACCAAAGGACCATGGTGGCAAAGAAGAGGCATAAACACAAGAGGGAATAAGAAAGGGGAACAGGGAAGAGTCAAAATATGCAGGCTCTACATTAATAGTAAACATACACACATATATGATATGAAAGCAAAGGGAATATTTGAGAGGAGGAGAGGTTCATCAAAGAAGGACAGAGGAGAGGATGGAGGGAAGAGAATAAACACCCACTGGGAAACTCATAGCCTGCATCTGTTGTCGTGGCAACAACAGCCCGGCATCATGGCTCTGAATTAGGGCTCTCTGGCACCGGATACCCCTGTGTCCCACGTGACTTAAGGCTCTTTGGAGCATAGGATGAGGGGCCTTTCCACTTTCTTCATTTCTAGGCACTAGGCATTAGTAGCAGGAGGAGGTGGAAGGTCAGTGAGGACAAGTGAACTCTCAGTGGAACAGCCAGGCCGACACTTGACTTTGTTTCATTAGAATCAGCAGGATTAAGTTCAGTCCTGAGAAACAGCAGATTCCAAAGGACAGATGTTCTTTCACTTTCTGATCAGACCCTGGGAGTCAGAAGAGACCATAGTGCAGCCCCTGATGGCCAGTGTCCACAGTACATCCAGAGGTTTTCTTGAACATTCCACTACACTGCTCTTTCTACCATGCACCATCCAAAACAACATATCTAAAGTGTTTATTCTGACTTTATAATTTTGTCTTTTTCAAACAATGAGATTTTACACAAGATAGTAAAGTAAAAATATATAAAAAAAATTAGAGATTGGGGTGTATAACCTAGAGGTATAGTTGAGGATGGGCATAGTCTTGGGTTTGATTCCCAGCATTGCCCAAAATAGATATATTAATTAATTAACGAATTAGTTAATTTAAATTGATGTGAGGTTGTTTCTGTGGGAAAAATATTAGCACAGTAAATTCAGTCCATAATTTTCCAGATGTAAGAATCCTAGTTCAGGTGTTAATAACAAGAAAAATAAATAAGAGCAAAATGCCAAGTTCTTACTGTCAATCAAGAACAGTCCGTGTCCACCTGGCTGTTATGTCTCAGCAGATGTGCAGTGCTCTGGATGGTTCATCCTTCAGCCTTGGAGTGTAGGTACTGCCAAATAAAAATTATAGGACTCCATTGTTATAGACTAATTCCTGCCCCAGGCCTCAATAGGGAGCCTGCAATAAAAATGGAGTCACTGTTGCTCATGGCCAAACCCAAGTCAACTTGTTATCTGTCCTCCAAAGAATTCTAAGAATAGACAATTCCCAACATGGAATCAAGAGAGAGAGAACTAAAAGCCAATTCCCAAACAAAAAGGTTTCAATTGACTTAACAACATTCCCTCTCCCTTAATTAAGTAAAAAGGTTATGGGAAGCAGCCCTATACTAACCAGTTACTTATGTGGTTTTGTTTGTTTGTTTGTTTTGTTTTTGAAACAGTGTCTTTCTATGTATCTCTGGCTGTCCTGGGACTTGATATACAGACCAGGCTGACCTCAAATTCGCAGAGATCTACCTGCCTCTGCCTCCCAAGTACTGGGATTAAAGTTGTGTGCCATCATCACACCGAAGCACTCTCTTTTTTGTTTTTATTTTTGTTTCTTCAATACAGGGTTTCTTTGTATTGCAGATCTGACTGTCCTGGAACTTGCTCTATAGACCAGTCTGGCCTCAAACTCAGAGAGCCGCCTGCCTCTGTCTCCCAAGAGCTGAGACTAAAGGCGTGTGCCATCAGCACTGTCTGGCCCTCTCTCCTTAAGACAAGGTTACATTACGTAGCCCAGGCTGGCTCAATTTGTAATCCCCCTACCTCCATTCCTCACCGGCCACCTCCTGGATGCCAAGGTTAGGCACGGTGGGGAGACCTTCCCTTAGATCTCCTTCTATCACTCTTCCTCTTCCCACCTTACAGAGAAAGCAACTTTGAAACAACCAAACCGGTTTTAGAAATCTTCCTGGTTTCTGGCTATACGACAACCTCTGTCCTTGGCTCCTTGCTACACTCATTCTGATTTACGGAATGATACATTGTTCCATCCTACAACTGATAAGATCTTTAAACTAAATTCTAATTTTGTCTCTCCTTTGTCCGAACAAAGCACAGTAAGCTTTTATAGACAAATAAAATAAAAAGATCCCTAGACTTTCTCTTTGTGTGTAAGAAACATCTCTATTGAGTTGAATAACTCAATTAATTGAATTAATTGGGCACCTTTTGTCATTTAAAATAGTATGTGTCTCATTTTTCTTTTAAGGATAAAAGGTTTGTTTGACACACACACACACACATACACACACACACACACACACACACACACACACTCACAAAATAAACTTTTTAAAAAATGGAATGACAAGTCTTTAATGGGATTAACTAAAAACAACCGGCCCCTTGCTTTCCCTGTGCTTATGTGTGACAGCCTGTGTCCACTCAGCACAGATGCTCACATATCTGCCTTGGAATCTGGTATGTTCAAGGTCTACCTTCATGGACAAAGACATCTTTATGTTTGATCAAGGTCTTTGTTTTGCTTCTACTTACAAATTTACTGACGAGTCATGGAAATCTAGTCACTTAGAGACATTGGAAAGGTCTCAGTAAATGCTCAATCAGGCTCCTCCAACCTGTGAAAACTGAGCTCAAATCCAACTCTCCTCCTTCAGCTACAAGGAACCCATGGCTTGGATCTCCTCATTGCTGTCTGCACATCTCCAAGGCATTAATTCCTTCACAGGCTGACCTCACATGTATCATACTCAGACTCAGTCCAGAGCAGGCATGACCAGGGGCCAGAGTACGAGGCAGAATTCAGATAGTCCTTGCTCCTGAGGAAGAAGGGACACTCATGAGCATTTGGTCTGAGCTTCATTCTGAGGCCCCTATGTTCAATCTTAGACTCAGGCTTTCCCTTGGCCAGGCTCAGAGGAGCCTACTCTGGCTGCTTAGTTCTAGCCTCAGGAGACAAAGGGTTCTTGTCTGTGTGTTTATTAGGAAATGGGTGGCCAAAGCCACCACAGCTACCAAGCTTTTGGCCATTTTGGAGCCTTGGGCAAGGATGTGGCTTCATCCCCTTGCAGACAGACTAACCAATCTGAGGTTTTAGCAGCTCTTTCTTCATTCTCATGGATTCCTCTCACAGATAGGCTTTCTAGTCTTAGGATATAAAACCGATGATGACCTTTAGCCTAGATTTACAAGGACAAAATAGGACACTGGTAACAAATACTCTAAGAATGTCAAACATAGAGTGCTTATTTCAGCACTTGGAGCAGATTAGTCCAACAGCAGGAGCTTGGAGCCCAAGGGAGAAACCAGAAAGGAGGCAGTATTGGTGGACCCACCCTTCAGTTAAGGTCGGTGCCTTGCAGGAGGCTTGTACAAACACCGAGGGGCTTTAGCATTCATCTGTAATCTAACTACCTGTCCCTGGCACATATGAATAGGCCTTACTGCAGGGTCCAGGCTTCTTGCTTCTGAGACAGTAGCTCTTGGGCTGTCTTCAGAAGTAAGGACCAGACAGAGGGTGGAGTCTTATGTATATCATGATTTTGCTGTTGGAGTAGCAAATCCTCAAACCAGCAGCAAAATGCCTGGCAGTGGTCAGCCAGTTACCATGGTTAGTGGGAAATGAGCCCAGGGCTTCTTAGAGTTGGGGGTGGTGGTGACAGGTGGTAGGGCTGAGGATCAACAGTTTTTCAGAAAATGTAGGCTCCTTATGAAGACAAATAAAGATCCTATACAGAAAAAAAAAATGCATCAAATAGAAATATTTCTGGCACAAATAACAATTCCTCAGACATATGCCAAATAAACAAAACTTCCCAGACACCTTCAATTTCAAAAACACCTAGTGGTTGGTTGCTATTTGATGATTGCTTAATACCTTCAGGCACTGCAACAGTCCCTGACTCTCAAGGCTAAATTAAACCCCTGTTGGTAACTGTAGGTCCAGATCCATTCTAGATGACATAAGGCCCTAGAACACAAATTCTGTTTCCAGCATAAAAGTCGGCAGACAACCTGAGGAACCTTCTACCCACTGGTCAAGACAGGAAGGGTGATGGCAGAGGACTGGGGAACCACGTTCTTCTAAGATTGCTGTGTATTTAGCAGAGGTGGAAAGGATAGTTAAGCCATCCAACTTAACTCCTTATTTGAGGTGAAAATGATTTAACAAAACAAAACCCAAACAGAATCCACACAAGTCCAGTTTCCTGAGTTGTGGCTGCCATTTTGTTGATTTTGTGGTGCTGCGGTCAAAGCCAGAGCTTTGTACACTCTAGGCAAGTGCATTACAGGTCCTAGTTCCACATTCCCTACTTCTGAAGTTTCCCAGCAGCCAAGAACTTGATGCTTTATTTCCCCAGAGATCTCTTATCCTTTCAAACTCTAAAAGGAAAACGAAACACTACTATATTTCGGGGTTATGGATTTGATTTCCAAGTGGCTGAGGGCTATTGCTTCTTGCAGGAGGAAGCCACAACTTCCTGAAAGTGATTTCTAATGATATGTAGCAGGAGGAATTTATGAGGGGGAAAACACATATTTTTAAGGGCTTTCATTTGATTTTTTAAATTTCTATTTCCTGAGGCCCAGGAGGAAAGTATTTAGAAACCCATCAAAACCCGATGGCTGTCACCCAAGGCGGCCATTTGCACACAAAGACTGGGGGTGGGGGACAGTGGTGGTGGTGGGGGGGATGATTTCACCCTGGAGCTTCCTCTCCAGCTTGAGATGAAAAGGCCAGATATGGAGTCAGTGCTGGCAGAGGCTTTCATTTGTTCCTGTAAAAATAAGAAGTGGGAACAAAGAACCTGTTGTCCTGGTTGCCCTTGGAGCCAAGAACAGGGAGAAGAAGGAGCCAGGCGGGCTCAGTCTGCCCCGCTGCCCTCCAACCCGCAGCTTCAGGGGAAGGCATGCATTCTTTGCATTCATGGTTTCTACTACTTAAGTGCTTCTGGCTGTGCGATGCTATTGCCTAGCTGGACCAATTCACCAGCAGAATTCTAACTAAGCAGATACCTTGTGGCGGAGCCAAACTAGCGGTAGGCAAAGCTGCCAAATTAAAAAAAGGGGGCGGGGCTGGGGTACAGCTTAGTAGTCGGTACCCGCCTCTATAGCATGCATGAGGCCCTGGCCTTGATCCCTAGCATCAGACAAATAAAAAAATTAAAGTGTAGGTTGACTCTAACCCTAGAGTATTGCCAATGTTATACTTATAGGGCCAAAGTCTACTGTTGACAGAGATGCCAATCTGGAAACAGAACAGTGCCACTGGTCCAAACAGGGATGCCAACTCAATAGTTGCCCTGGCACCAGCCTGCAGTCCTAGATGACGGGAAGCTGAAGTAAGAGGATGATTGCAGCATATGGATCCAGAACAGTCCAGCAACACAGAGAGACATTGAAAACAAATGAAAAAGCAGTAACAAGACCAATGAAGAAAATGACAACCCCACTAATACCCCAAAACAAAAAACAAAAATAGAACCAATTTCTAGGCCTCAGAACGTTGAAAAAACAAAACAGACAAACAAACAAACAAACCTTGTCAGTTGGCAGATATTCATTTGTGACCTATCACTTACATATTTAGCAAAGTAAAACAAAAGCAGAGGGTTATTCACCGAAGAGATGAAACAGCAAAGAGAGAAGAGCCCCAGGTCCTACCTCAGTGGGTGAACTCATGCTTGTTTCTCATTTGGTTGGGTTTGGTTTTTTGAGACAGGGTCTTCTGTAGCACAGACTGCCACCAACTTACTCTATAGCCAAGGATAATCTTGAACTTGTGATCCTCCTGCCTCCATATCTAAGTGCTAGGATTCTAGGCGTGCAGTACCACAGCCAGCTGTTTGGTTTTCGTTTGTTTTGTTTTGTTTTGAGATAGGTCTTGCTCCACCCTCTTGTCTCAGCATTCCTAGTGATGGGAAGCACCTATGCACCACCATTCCCAGGTTCATCAAATTATTTTCATTTCCTGCTGTGTGTTTTCTTCACAATATACACACCAACCATTAGTAATCAAGAAAAGAAAAGTTAAAAGCTCTTAAAAATTTTTTTGGATACCAAAAATTGAGACAGACTAAATGGCTGTTTGGGGCATTTGTAATCACAAGCTGTTCTTGCCTGTTTAATTCTTTAATGGAGTGATGTCAGGTCTTACTTTTTTCTAAAACCACCAATGACCTGGAATTCCCCTACTCTCCTCATTTGGAACCTGGCACATTCCTGTATTCATCTGTATTCCTCCCATTATATGACACTCATTCATTTACAATTCTCTCCTTTCTATGTCACATAAATCTTCAGGCTCCACTGGGGGAACCATAACAAATTGTACCCACTTAGTAAATACTACCCTTAGGCTAAACTTAATCATCATGCTGTCAACAGTATGAGCAGAGGGTTAGACAATCCTCACAGAATTCTTGGAAGCCATATTGAGAACACTCAGTGGCTTGAAATAAGCTGCCATCTAAGGGAATGTCTGGAGAGAAATGGATCAGATTGGCATGTTTATACCCACTACAGGCACAACAGAAAATGTCATCGCCAAACTTTCAATTCCAAAAGACTTGTTCTGTTGAACAAAGCATGTGCCCACAGGAGTGAGCGCTCCTTATAACCCAGCTCCACACTGCTTGTTTTCTGTTGCCTTTCAATCTTGACCCAACTTGAAAAGCTTCTCTTTCTGATATCCTTGAGAAGAAATGTGAACACCCAAGGCATGAGAGGAATATGTGTTTACTTCTTCAAATAGACAAGGTCTAAGAAGGAACTACAAACTTGTGAAGATCAAACACTTTTTGCAAAGAGTCTAAGATACTACAAGAGAAGTAGTGTTCTGTAGCACATGGTTCCTATGAGCCTCCTATTTTCTGCAGAAACCAGAGTGGAAGTCATAATAAAGGAAGAAAACCACTTGCCTTTCCCCTGCTTTTTGCAATGTTGGTAATGGAACCCAGAGCTTTGCAAATGCCAGTCAAGGGTTCTACCACTGAGCTGTACCTCCCAGCTCCCAAGCCAACCCTTCTTTTAAAGATGAGCTTGGCTCAAGTGTTTCACTGATGCTCTAGCATGTGCCCCAAGTCTAGAGCAACAGTGACCTATGGTTTAAACAGGTTTCCAGATGTGATAGGAGAGGAAACTGTTTACTGGCCAACACTGTACACGACACAGATGGTGTTAGAAATCAAAATACTCAATGACTTTGCATCCAGTGGCCTGACTGTCTTTCCGGGGATATCATGAATGAATTCTCTAAAATCTTTAGAAGAGCATCAGAGAATTCAGAGTCTCTTTATTATCTGTCTTTTGCAGAAAAAATTGGGAAGGAATAAACTTAAGTGGCTTTGAATCCTGTATCTGAAGTTACTAATGTTGAGGACACAAGATTTTTAAATATGGGAAATTGTACTGGATGCAATAATCTTAAAGGCAGAACTACAAAAGTATCTGTATAATATTTACAGTTATGATGTTGTTAGTGGCCTGAACCAAATTAGTTCAGGAAATACTGAACATGTCTTCAGACAAATGGACTTTATGTTGAAGCATACCTGTAATCCCATTGGTCAGGAGGTACAAGATCAAGAGTTCAAGGTCGCTCAGCACAGAGGCCCAGGACTTTAATCCCAGCACTTGGGAGGAAGAGGCAGTCAGATCTCTGTGAGTTTAGAGGCCAGCCTGTTCTACAGAGCGAGTTCCAGGAGATACTTAGAGAGGTCCTCCTCCCCTCCCCCGAAAAAAGAGTTCAAAATCATGTTCACCTACATGGTGAGCTGGAAACCAGCCTGGGCTACATGAGCCCCTGTCTCAAAAAAAACAAAAATGTAAAACAACAAATCCAACTCTGAATTGGAACCAAGTCAAATATCTATCAAGAGTAGAATGGATTTAATGTTTTGGTGTGTTTATAGGATGCAATATTATTTTAAAAGTTGAATAAAAGGCCAGGTGGTGGTGGAGCATGCCTTTAATGCCAGCACTCGGGAGGCAGAGGCAGGCGGATCTTTGTGAGTTCAAGGCCAGCCTGGTCTACTGAGCGAGATCCAGGAAAGGCGCAAAGCTACACAGAGAAACCCTGTCTTGAAAAACCAAAAAAAAAAAAAAAAAAGTTATGGGTTGGAGATTTAGCTCAGTGGTAGAGCGCTTGCCTAGCAAGCACAAGGCCCTGGGTACAGTCCTCAGCTCCAGTTTACAAACTGGGCTCAATTCCCAGCATCAAAACAAAGACAAACAACAATCAATCAAACCCCTTTCAATCAGAACTGCCTCACTCAATGCCAGTCAGGACACTGGCTCAGCATGAAGTGGAGGTGACTAGGAAACCCTCCGGGCAGGTTGAGAAGCTGTTTTGGGATCTGGGTGGAGACTGTGTGTTCTCTCTGTGAAAACTCACCTTAACTATATACTTATGTGCTCACTTTTGCTGAATTATGTTTAGCATAATTGGTGGATTGTTTTAAAAGTGGTACCAGCCAGGGCGGAGTTCTTTGAGAAGGGCACAGAGCAGCAGATATGGCCATAGCTGTCTCATTAGAGACATGCTCTGATGGAATTCCCTTTCCCCTAGATCTGTAGTTCTCAACTTGTGGGTTGTGATCTCCAAAGACCAACAAAAAATACAGAGATTTTCATTACAATTCATAGCAATAGCAAAATTACAGTTAAGGAGTAGTAGCAAAAAGAACTTTATGGTTGGGGGTCACCACAACATGAGGAACTGTATTAAAGGGTTGTAGTGTTAGGAATGTTGAGAACCTCTGCCCTTGATGGAGGCCACAGTTCTCCCTTGTACTGTGGAGCATCAAGGGAAGAGAGCAGTGGTTTTGACGTCACTGCTACTGTGAAGCCCCGACTTCCAGGCCAGACCAACAGAGGCAACTGCTACATTCTAACAGTACTAACTAGAGGGGCCAAGGAAGCTTTAAATTCCTGTCTGATCTTCCAGTGGGGTGAGAGAGGGGAGCTGTTAGGATTACAGACCTCACCCAGGCTTCCACCCGAGCCACAGGGCACCAGCAAGGTGGCAGCGGAAGCAATGTCCCTCAATGACCGTGTCCAGCCAGGATCCTCAGGACTCCTAGTCTGAGCCCCGAGAATAGTTATGAAGATCCCTCTTCTCTGCCTAAGGACAGAGGAATATGTAGACTGTCAGCTCAAAATGATGGGCCCAGGGAAGATGAGGATGGAGATGGGCCCACTTCAATGCCAGAGGATGCTCCTCAACACAGACAACTTTCACCAGGAGGGACATGGAGCAAAGGCTGTTATGTTCCCACGCCCCTTAGCCTTCAGAAGGGCAGAGAGAGAAGAAACTAGAAATACCACACAGAGAGGGCTGACCACCAGGAATAACCCTGCCATCTTCTTCCTGGTTGTTCAGTTTCTTTTTGATAAAGGGTGGAAGTAGACTTAATCCACTCTTAATCGATAAGCAAAGGATCCCAACAGCCCAGACCTCAATACTGATGGAGGAAGCACAGATAGAGACAGAAGGGAAAGGACCCAGGCCCCCTTTTGTGGCCAGGGAAGAAGTATAAGGTTGACCACACATTTTCAATTTTATCTTCTTCCTCCCTCCCTTCCTCTCTCCTTTCCTCTCTCCCTCCCTTTCCCCCTCCCTCCCTCCCTCCCTCCCTCCCTCCCTCCCTCCTTCCTTTCCTTCCTTCCGTCCTTCTTTCCTTCCTTCCTTCCTTCCTTCCTTCTTTCCTTCCTTCCTTCCTTCCTTCCTTCCTTTCCTCCTTTAAAGACAGGCCCTCACTAAGCTATCTAAGTTGGCTTTGAACTCACTATAAAGCCCAGGCTGGCCTGGGACATGCAATACTCCTGCCTCCGCCTCCCCAGTGCTAGGATTACAGATGTTCACTACCATGCTCAGCATAGCTTTCCTTTTTTGTGAACTAGTATGCGGGGGGGGGGGGGGGGGGGGGGGGGGGGGGGCATCTTATGCTTGTGACTGGCTTCTGACAAACTAATGAGAATCTCCACAGGGCTGTTGTGGGCTGTCTGCCACATATTCTCCCAAAGTTAAGGATGATATGCCACATGCCAGACACCACTCTTGGCCCTGAATAAGGAGTAAAACTCCTGCACTTATGGAGCTGGGCCTTCTAGTGTTTGGAGGTAGAAGATGATTACATAAGCAAATAGGTACACAAATCCCTCTGTACTAGTTCAAAGACCCTTGACAATACCCAATCTGTGGATATGGAAATTTCTTATATAAACTGGAATCATACTTGCTAATAACCTCCATATATCTCCTATAAGTGAGGCACAGTAGGATACACTATAATCTAAACATTTGAGAGGCTGAGGCAGAGGGATCATGGGTTTGGAGGTCAATTTAGGCCGCCTAGCAAGACTGGCTCAAACAAACAAACAGACAAAATTATCTCTGGATTATTTCTAATACCTAACACAATGTAAATAGTCATTATTTTGAATTGTTTAGGGAATAATGACAAGAAAAATATAGTCAGTAAAGATGCAGTTTTTAAATAGTATTTTCTTCCTGTGGTTGTGACTCTATGGATTCAGAACCCATCAATTTGGAATGCTGCTTATGTCCAACCTTACAAGTTCTTTGAAAAAAAATAAAGCAAGCCAAGGAAGGCGGCAGAAGGAAAGGAGAGTTTGGGGGCGACAGTGCTTTGGGAGAAGCACATTCCAGGCAAAGGAACAGCAAGGACAAGGGCAGGTTAGGAGCCTCCAGTGATGAAGTCAGTACAGCTCTCCCTGAGCAAATGAGAGAGAAGATATGGTGGTGTAAGAGGGGCCAGGGAAGGTAGAGACCCCATAGGGTCTTGAAAGCTGTGGTCAGGATTTTGGTTTCTGATGAAAATCCTCTGAAGAGTTTTGAACACAGCAGTGATGTGAGTTAGGATTAGATTGATTGCTGCTTAGATAATAGCTCAGAAAAATGGAAAGAGTGGTGGCCAGGGTACCAATGGTGTGGTGAGCAGTGGTCCCTTTATGAATCTGCTTTAATGGGTGAACCTGCTAGGATTTGAAGATGGATGGGAGTGGGGTTATAAGAGAGAGGTACATGAATGGCAGGAAGGTTCTTATATGAGTGGGGAAAAACAGGACTAGGCTAGAGTGGCTTTGCCCAGGGACCCCACAGGTTCAATCATGGTCTCTATAAATTTGATGCACACCTCTGAACTCCTAAAGAGGATCAGCCAAGGGATCCAAGTTGGAAATCACCAACATATAGATGGCATCAAAGCCACAAGGGCAGATGGGGTTGACTTCAGACTCTAGAGACTTCCTTTGTAAATATTGTATCTGCCCAGATCAGGTACTGTGCTAAGTCCTGTATGGCCATTGGCTGCATGGGAATGCTATGAAGTTGCTCTATTATCATTCCCTGATGAGTACAGACATTTCCAAATATCTTCAATAAGGTCAACTGGATAAAGAGGAGCAAAGAAATGAAGAGAAGACACCCAAAAGTTCTGGGTATTCCAAGGTGAAGGGGGTCAGGGAACAAGAGAGCACGGACTATAGGCAAGAAGCAGCAGCAGGTGTGGGGAGGGGAGAGTCTCAGTAGGTGTGAGGTCCAGACGCCAACTTCTGATGCTCTTGCCTCCACCCTCCAATGCCACTGTTAGAGCGTGTGCCACGGTATCCTGCTTAGAGATGATTTAACATACCCAGAAGGGTGTCTGTAGGTTATATGCAATGGTAGGGGTGGAACACAGCTAAGATACGTCCCAGCCTTCCTTAATCTCACTTTGAAATGAACATACTGGTGGAAGAGATGGCTCCATGGGCAAAGTTCTTGCTGTGCAAATACAAGGACTGGAGTTTGGACGTCCAGAACCTATGTAAAAGCTGGACATGGTGGCTGGTACCCATCTCCGTGGTGCTGGGAGGTGGAGAGGAACTGAGAGCTAGGTGGCTGGCTAGTCCAGCTGAAACAATGAACTCCAGCCTCATCAGGCCTGCCCCTCCCCCACCAAAAAAAAAAAGGTGGAGAGCAATAAAGGAAGGCCCCTAGAGATGGCTTCTGGCCTCTACAGGTGTGCCTGTGCACCTGCTCACACACATACACAGGGGTGGTGGTGGGGTGGTGAGGACACGAACCTCCTTCCATCTGGACTGGGGGTTACAGGACTACAAGAGCGTGCCCAGTGCCTGTGCCTTTGCTGCCAACAGAACCCAGAGGTTCTGGGTTCTTCTCTTGCAGCAGCACCAGGGACAGAGCCCCCTTCTATTCCCCTCTGTTCAGATGACAGTGGTTGCTGGTCCCACTTGCATTAGTAAAGAAATATCTATGCCATGGAACCCTACATTTTAAACATTTTGCCCTTTTTTTTCAACACAGTTGTTTTCCCCATGACATCCTATTGGCTTTATTTAATACATTTAAAATGTTATTCCAAAAGGAGTCCAGGGCATAAGAAAACATTAAGACTGAAAGTACATTCCAGAATCAACCATGGAGTGAGCAAATGCTAATACAAGCCGTGGAGTAAAGCTGCCAAGGAACTAGCTTGGTATTTAACTGCAGGTTCCATCAACTGAGGAAGTTCAGGCATTTTGCAATGCTTTGGCTGTGACAGGAGAGGCCCCATCAGACGCATGCTTGTGGAGAAGGATGTCAGAGGAAGGTGACAGGGGTGCTGAGGTCAGAGAGCAAGATCCCCAAACCTATGCCTTATACTCAGCAGAGATGTTCCCTTCACCCTGAGTCTGTCACCTGCAGGTCTTGGGGGTCTGTCTCCCAGCACTGGCCATGGAAGAAACCGATGTCACTAAATCCTACTCCTTATCAGCCTGGACTCCAATTTTGCTTAAGTATAACAGTGCAAAGGGTAATGGTCAACCCTGGGCTAACGTTTCAAGAAGAGTCTTTGAACTACTCTGGATATGAGAAGGGGGGGGGAAATCTATAACTGAAAACCACTAGGCACTGTGCATGTATGTCAAGTTTATGGGTGAAAACAATTTAACTAATCAAAGCCCTTCACATTAGGGTATAAAGAAAGCCCCCAAAGCCAAGAAGCACAGAGGAACACCCGGCCTAGCCCTATTACTTTGCAGAGAAGGCCGGGAAGTGGAGGGCACCTAGAACGTGCGCCGTTAAGGCAAATGCAGCTCATCCTGAGAAGCATCACATGGCAGCCCTACTGTCTCACTAACCTGCCTCTCTGGATGCTGTTTCTCTCCCTCAGTCTTAGGCAGAGAACAAGTCAGGCTGGTTTGAAACTTGCTTGGGCAACCAGCGGCACCTGGTTTGCCTGTGTGTCCTGTAACATGTAAGCAGAACCCACACCACAAATCTTAAACTTTGTTCTACTCCAGGAAGCCTCAACCAGGGAAAAGTGGGGGGAAACCTGATGATGAATGTTTCCTAGGCAACAGCTGCTGCGTCATTTTGGGGCAATGATGTTCTTCTGCTTTCTGTGTCAATAGCGAAGGCTATATCAAAGAGCTAAAGGACTTGACCTTCAACCTACAACCCCACCTCTGATCCCTGCACCCCCATTATCCAGATCAAACCCAGGCCTTCCTCCATATTCAAAGAGTATGCAGCATGTCAAACTGGCTCAAGCATTTATAACCTCATTCGGTTCCAAACCCCTGGATGGTTTTTCAGGTTAATAGCTATGTAGGTCTGGGGAATTTCTGACCTGAGAATGCAAAATGGGTCCATCCTCTTTAGCTGCTCCCCTTTAAACCTTCTGGAGACTGACAGGGCTACACTGAATTCTACTTCATGCTCGGAGGATCCGCTGTGTTACTCTGTCCATCACTGTGACATGGCACCGGCAAGTCTAGGTTTCCCAGTTCTGGTGCCAGGAGGAATCGAGAGGGTATAAAGTTCAAGTGCCTTCAAAGCAATTAAAATAAACAAGCAGACAAGGAGCTTCTAGGCCACTCCCACCTCCTACAGAGAATGTCACCTGGTATTGTCACTGAACTTCCAGTTCCCAAACTTGGAAGGAGTGACCAAGTGTCAGCCCTCCTCATTCACCAGCTTCCTTCATGGAGTCCCCCAACTCGCACCCACACCTAACTTTGCCTTTGATCACCTGTGGGTTTCGGAAGGTTCCAGGCCATTTCCCAGGCTGATATCTGTCTGTACCATCTCCCGTTTCAGTTCTCCGATCTCCGAGGCGATCGTGTCGATGAGCTATTCAAAGACAAAAATAGCATGACGTCAGGAAGTGAAGAGGCGGGCCATGTTCCTAAAGCCAGGGAGCTCCTGCCCTCAAGAGAAGAGCCCCCCCCCCCCCCCCCCCCGTTTTAAATCTTGGCTCTGTGAATTTCCTCTAAACAGAGGAAAAAAATAAAGGGGGAGGGAGCAACTCCCCTTTAAAAAGAGGAAGAACTTGGGTTTTGGTATTGGGAAAGAGCTTGAGTTTCAGTATTGTAATAAGGAAAAAATTCTGACACCCAGGTTTGGTTGCTCAACACAAATATAGAATAAATAAGTGCTACTCAAACCAGGCCTCCAAATTCATTTTTGTCAAAAGAAATATTTCAAGAGATTCTCTGCATTAAATGTTTGTAATCAAAACCTCGGAGTGGTGGTACACATCTGTAATTCCAACCTTCAGAAGGCAGAGGCAAAAGGACTGTTTGGGGTCTGAGGCCAGCCTAGGCTACTAATGAGTTCCAGGCAAGCCAGGTCTACAGAGTGAGATCCTGTCACAGAAGTGTCCAAAAGGGCTAGGAGGTAGTTCAGTGGCAAAGTGCGTGCCTCGCATGCACAGGGCCTTGGGTTTGACTCTCAGCACTGTACACACTGGGCATGGTGGTGCACACAGGCATCCCAGGACTTAGGAAGTAGGGGCTGAAAGATCAAGAGCGCAACTCATCCTCAGATACACAGAGGATTCAAAGCCAGCTGGGATACATGAGATCCTGTATGAGACAAACAGTATTTGGGTTCATGTAAATAAACTCACTTTAAAGATACACCAGCTAGGCCAATAGTGCATGCCTGTCAGCCAAGCACTTCAGAGACAGAAGCAGGAGGTTCAACAGAAGGTCAAGGCCAGCCTTGGCTAAATGGTGAGTTTGAGGTCAGCCTGGGCTACATGTGGCTCTTTCTCAAAAAACCCAAATAGCCAGTTGTGGTGGCCTACCCCTTTAAGTCCCAGCACTCGGGAGGCAGAGGCAGGAGGATCTCTGTGAGTTGGAGGCCAGTCTGGTCTACATAAAGAGTTCTAGACCAGCCAGGGCTACGGAATGAGATCCTCTTTCAGAAACCAAAAACATATTACAAGGCATAGTGGTACACAACTATAATCCTTGTACTCAAGAGGCTGAAAGGCGTATTGTTGTAGAATATTACTTTAACTCTGTAAAGATGTGTTACATTTGTTTATGCTGCATTTGTTTAATAATGTAAAGATGTGTTGCTTTGCCTGCCTAAGGAACCTTATTGGTCTAATAAAAAGCTGAATGGCCAATAGCTAGGCAGTAGGGGGATAGGTGGTGCTGGTGGGCAGAGAGAATGAGTAGGAGGAGGAGTCTAGGCTTGAGAGAGGAGAAAGAAACAAAGGAGAAAGAAAGGGAGATGCTTGGGACCAGCCAGCCAGGCAGCCACCAGCTGTATAGAATGAAAGAATGGTAAAAAGCCCTGAGGCAAAATGTAGATGAAGAGAAACAGGTTAAAACCAGTTATAAGAGCTGGGGGGACAAGTGTAAGCTAAGGCCGAGAGCATTCACAGTTGATAATAAATCTCTGTGACTTGATTTGAGGGCTGGTGGTCCAAGAAAGCCTGCTACAGAATATAAAGAATTTGAAACAAGTCTAAGCTACATAATAAGACACTGGTTCAAAGAGAAACAAATAAGTAAATAATGTACTACTTACAAATTAAGTTTTTGTGTGGTTCTTGGGATCAAACTCAAGCCTCACACACAGTATGTAAACATTCTACTAGAATGACAACTCCAGCATTGATTTATTGACTGATGGTTCATTGAGGCACTGAGTGGAGCCAGGCTCTGCCATGTAGCTCAGGCTGGCCTTGAACTCACCATTTAGCCAAGGCTGGCCTTGAACTCACTAGGTATGCCAATTTGGCCTTGAACTTGAGATCCTCCTGCTTCAGTTTCTCTCTCTTACTGGAGTTTTTGTTTTAGTATTTTGAGAAAGGATTTTGCTATGTAGTTCATGCTGGCCTGGAACTTACTGTGCATACCAAAGCTGGCCTAGAACTCAAGGTAACCCTCCTGCCTCAGCCTCCTGAGCACTGGGCTTATAGGCATGTGCTACTATGCCACGTAGCTTAGTTTTTTAAGACCGATCAATGCAGAACCAGTGGGTCATACTTGGACTCCTGGCTACACGGAAGGTAAAAGCCGGTGGGTCATTTGAGCACAGAAGAATGAGACCTCAGTGGACAACACGGGCAGAGCTTATATATGGATGAATAAATAAATGAATATGAAATATAAAAATTAAAAAATAAAAGCAAGAAGACAGGGTAAGAGGAGAGAAAGGATTGACCAAGGCTGGGAATAGGTGAATGGGAATTTCAAGCCTTTATAGGCACCCACTTCAAGCCAAGTATGAGGTGAAGAGGAAGGTGGGCAGGTCGCTGTTTTCACTGGGCTAGCATTCTGGTGGGACAGACAGATTCTAGCATTGAAGGCTGAGCTTTTCTGGAATGAAGGAAGATTGGGATGCTTAGGGAGTGGCTAAGGGGCCTTGCTACCTAGTGTGGCCTATCAGGACAGGTGTTTGCACAGGTAACAGAGTCCTCAATGACATAAAAAGATAAAAGGAGGGCTGGAGAGATAGCTCAGAGGTTAAGAGCACTGACTGCTCTTCCAGAGGTCCTGAGTTCAATTCCCAGCAACCACGTGGTGGCTCACAATCATCTGTAATGAGATCTGGCACCTTCTTCTGTGTACATAATGAATAAATAAATCTTAAAAAAATGATGAAAGGAAGTCCATCATTCAGAAAGTTCTAGAACCTGGTAAAAGAAGCAGGCAAGTACTAGATCATGTTTGCCAAATATCACAGTCTATGAATTTGAGTTTCCCGCAGTAAGAGCCATTGGAAGTTTTTAAAAAATTATTTTATGTGTATGGGTATTTTGCTTGTATGTATGTCTGAATCCCCTGGAACTGGAGTTAGAAACAGTTGTGAGCTGCCATGTAGGTACTGGGAATCAAATCTGGGTCATCTGGAAGAGCAGTAAGTGCTCTTAACCACTGAGTCATCTCTCCAGTACCCCTCCCCCTATTGGAAGTTTTGAATTGTGGAGATTACGAGGCTTATGTTTTATGATCTACAGAGACTATCTAGTTGGGGATGCAGCTCAGTAGCTGTAACACTTGCCTAACCAACACAAGGTCCAGAGATTGATCTACAGCACTGTCAAGAAAAAAAAACAAAACCAACAACTTCTCTCTGGGCTGTAGATGCTTGTAAATGCTGGAGGAGGAACAAGGTAACTAACTAGTGAAAGGCAACTGCTTGGTCCAGACAAGAGATGGTCTGTGCCCTCTTGGGAGCAGTGAGAACAGGAGGAGGAAGATCTGGGAACCACTTGCCAGAAATGGCTATGAATTGATGGTTGCATATGAAATTATAGAAAAGAAGAATTAAAAATTTAGCTGCTGGTGTGAGAGGGTGCATGCCTATAATCCCGGTACTTGAAAAGAGACAAGAGAATCAATAATTCAATTGACTACAGAGTGAGTTCAGGGGCCAGCCTGGAATAATGAGATCACCTCAAACTCAAACCAACAAGGGACTGCAGAATAGCTCAGCAGTTAAGAGCACTCATTACTGCTCTATCAGGGTTCAGATCCTAGCACTCACACTGGGTGATTCTTGAAAGCCTCTGCTATAACTCTAGGGGATCTAACACCTCTTTCTGGCCTTCATATGGGCATGTGGCATGAGCACACATATGTCCACACACACACAAATTATATACATATGTGTGTGTACAGAAAAGTAGACTAGTCATGGTGGCATACACTTTGAATGCCAGCCCTCAGGAGATTGAGGCAGGTAGATCTTTGTGAGTTCGAGGCCAGCCAAGTCTACAGAGTGAGTTCCTAGACAGCCAGAGCTGCTTAGTGAGCCCTGTCACAAAAAAGCTTTGTTTGCTGATATTCAGAATTAAACCCAGAGAGCCTCATGCATACTAGAAAAAGAAGGAGGGAGAGCATGAAGGCAGAAGGGATACGTTCTGGGGAGAGGGAAGGGGAGTTGGATTGGACATGCTCAAGATACATTATACACATGTATGTAGAAAGTGCCGATGCAAATACAAGGAGAAAGTGGGATTTAAATTGAAGAACAGAGGGACAGGATGAATGCCTCTGCTGCAGCCCTACTATGCTGAGGCTATGGTCTAGACAGAAGAGCTGTACCACAGCCCCTTGGGAAGTAGAGGGCCCCATCCAAAGGACAACTTGTTAGAGCTTTAGGCAAACCTCACTGCAGCAGATCACCATGTCTCCATTCACCTCTCCACTCACTACTCTGTTACCACCACACTGATTTGAACATAAAAATCCCCCCAAGGCAGGCCGATGAGATGGCTGGAGATCTGAGTTCAATTCCTGGGTCCCCAATGGCCTTCTCCAAAAGAAGCAACTGACCCTTCCAGCTAAGCTGTCTCCTTCAGGCATTGCTCTTACCACTGCACTTCTGAGTACATCCCTAGGCTCTGTCTCTGCTCCCTTCTCTAGATCTAGTCAAGCACAAGATATCATCGTGGTACCAAGCTGGCTAATCGCTCAGCACATCATTTCTCTGCACAGTGACCTGAAAGGTATGGAGGTGGATAAATGCAAATGTTGCTCTTGGCTGCATCCCTGCTGGAGAAGATTATGTCCTTCCTCCTCCATCCCTCCTTAACTTACCCACTTGACAACACAGGGGAAATTCCTGAGTTGTATGTTCTGGGCCAGGCCTGCTCTAAGTGTTACATTTTTATACCCATCAGGCTCCTCCACCAGCAAACGTATCACCGAAAGTCATTCCTTCCTCTCTAAAGTCCTATGGACTGGGCTTTGGGAGTTACTCACATTGTTCTTTGATAAATTTGGGTTTGTTTATTTTTAATTCTCAAAAGCCTTTGTTCTAATCTCATACATTTGGTTCTTCCTAAATCCATCCTTTGAGGACAGTGATAATCCATTAACCGATTGCAGGGACCCATGTTAAAGACACTAAGAGCTCCTGCATAAACCTGGTGCTATTAACTAGTTTCCACAACTTACACAACCCCAAACACAAGTGCCAGTCTAGGAGTCTGACCATCTCTGCTGAAGCTCCACCATGCTGAGGCCATGGCCCAGAGAGGGCCGGATGCCAGAGCCCTGCAAAGCTTGTCCTCAAGTGTGGCTTCTTACCACCCTGGTCACCCAGGAAGCCTGCAGACCCTAGGGAAGGGGGCAACAATAGCTGTTATCTGGTGCAGTCAGAGGGTCCATTGGGACATCAGGTTGTCATAAAGAAGGAGAGACAATGACTCTTACTCCCAAACCCCAGAATATCCATCATCCCCAAAACAGCACACAGTAACTAAGGTTTGAGTCCAACAGACAGTCACCTCCAAGGTAGAGCACAGCAGAGCTCCACCATCAAAGCCAGGGCAATATCTGGGGTCTTTTCTTTTTCTCTCTTTTTTATGTTTTTTTGTTTGTTTTTTGGGGTTTTATTTTTTGTTTTGTTTTGTTTTTGTTTTTTTGGAGACAGGGTTTCTTGGCATTGCCCTGGCTGTCCTAGAATTTGCTCTGTAGACCAGGCTGGCCTTGAACTCAGAGACTGGCCTGCCTCTATCTCACAAGTTCTGGGATTCAAGGCATGTGCCACCACCATGCCTAGCTTAGTTTTCTTTCCCCTGCAGGGCTATGCCCCAAGGCTCAGTGCAAAGTGGTGATACACATCTACTCAGAAGCTGGGAGAGTGGCTGGGACTGTGACATCATGCTGGAGCACTTGCCTAGCCACATCTGAGACCCTGGGTTTGCCCCTCAGCATGCACAAACTTATAAATTAAATAAACTTGGAAAACAAGTGTTGCTGGCATGGCTGAGTACTTGGACCAGGAGGCCAGAGGGGCGGGCTAGGGTGATCATAGGAGGAGAGAGGAAGGCAGGCCAGGGCTTGGGTCTTTGGTCCTCTCCCTCACTCTAGGACTCAGAACTTTAGTCCCCATGGGGTATTCATCTGGGTGACATGGCATGTACATGACACCCCTGCCCAGAGTGGGAGAGTAATTGATGAGGACTCAGTTTTTCCCCAGTCCTTTAAGATCTCACCTGTGCACTCAGGTGTGGTACAGGAGTTTACACTGGTTCATGCCACTCTAATCATTCATCACCCTGAAGTTTCCCTGGAGGCAGAACCTCATCCACATCAGCTTGTGAAGTTCCATCCTAAGGAGGTCTACAGTTTGACAGTTTAGAGCAGTGGTAGCTGGACCATCTGAAGGCTCAGGAGGGCCAGCCTTCAAATCCCATCTCCTCTTCCTCTGTGGGTGGGGTCACCTTGGGCCAGTCACAAGTCAAAGTGTCTTGGCCTTATCCTTAAGGTTCCAGAGGATTGATGCTATGAGAATGGTACTGGGGACTAAATACTGCCATGGGTGACTATGTGTTCTCTGCCCTCCTCCTATATATATTGCCTCTTATTAGTCAAGATTACAGAGAGCAATGCCAGGGGACACTTAAGGGAGGCCCATTCACCACTCAGCCCTGAAGAGGCCCTGATCACCAGCAGCATGGACCCGGGGTAGGGTCATCTCTGTCTCTCTGTTCAGAAGTCTCTCATCACCCAGTACCTATTTTCCTCTAATGGGAAGGAAAGCCACTGTATGTAATCCTGTATAAACAGGAGGGAGGAGGGAAAAGGGAGGGACCCCAAATCTTTTCTTCTTTTGGGGTTAGATAAAAGGAGAATAATTCTCTTGAAGGTCAAGTAAAAATAAAACAAGAAAGTGCTTAGAGAGCAAGGCTGAACATGCCTGGTGTCACTCAGGAATGTTATCAGCGTCTGAGAAGGGATGTGCAGCTGATAGGGTGAAGGATGCAAACCCAGGGTGTGGGAAAAGTCAGGCACTTGGCTGCCAGCTTCAGAATTTCTTCTATACCCCAATTCATCAGCTTGGCCTTGGAGTCTGGTGGGCTTCTGCATTCTGGGAATCAACTGTGTGGGAAAAGACTTACTCCAGGACCTGAGAAATCATATGACCCAAACAATTCCCTCCCCTGTCTAAATCTGTTGACCTGGAGTTGCTTCCTGGGTCTGGTGGGTACATCCCACATTGGGGGTTTTTCAAAGCTGACTTTGAAAATGCTGGATCTCTTCCACACTTGCCAACAATTTTTGCTACTGAACTATCACCAGGGAGTACAAGGTAGCCTAGGGCTGCCATCTTCATTTGTGGAGATGCATTTGTTGTTATTGTTGTTTTGAAACAACATCTCCTATAGACTATGCTGGCCTCAAACTCACTATGTAGCCAAGGCTGGCCTTGAACTTCTGATCTTCCCACCTCTGAGTACTAGAATAATAAACATGGGCCACTATGACCAGCTATTTTCTTCGTTTTTTGTTTTGTTTTGTTTGGGACAAGGTCTCACTTGTATCCCAACCTGGCCTGGAACTATGTAGCCCAGGCTGGCCTCAAACTTGAGGAAATCCTCCTGCCTCAGCCTCCTGAGTGCTGGGATTATAGAAGCTGGTGACAATGCCCAGTCGGATCATTCTTGAATGTTATTACTCTGTGTTTTCACCCAAAGGAATGAGTCATACTGATGTGCGTCATGGCTTACTAATGTTAACGTTGTGAGATTAATCAAATAGAATCTGGCAGGAATCACCTAAGGAAATACCACCATCATAATTTCCTTTGCTTCTCTATTTTTAGAAGGGACGTGCTATAGCCCTACTTGGCCTAATATTCGCAGTGTGGCTCAGGCTGGTGTGGAACCCATGGCAATCTCCTTGCCTCAGTGTCTCCAGTGCTGGGTTACAGGCATGCACCATTACTCCCATTTCCACTTTGATAGACACTGGGGTCAACTTCAATGCTTTGCCATCTGTGAAAGCTCAGATACCAGCCCCCATGCATTCAGGCTATCAGTGGTGTCACAGTTATCCAGGTGGCTTTGTCGCCCCCCACCCCCATTTACTGCCTCTACTATGTTTGAAAGTGTCATGGGTAGAAGTGACACACACCTTTAATCTCAGCACTTGGGAGGCAGAGGCAGTAAAAAACAGGGGCAAAGCCAGCCTGGTCTACAGGGGCTGTCTTCCGGGACAGCCAAGGCTACATAGGAAAACTGTCTTGGAAAACAAAACAACAAAAGAAGAAAGTGTCCATGGCACTTGTCTGAATTTGATATTCTATTTTTCAAAAAAAATGGGGGGGGCATGATGCTTGTATATATGTCTGTGCGACATATATGTGCTTTGACTCCCTCAGGGGCCAAAAGAAGGCATTGGATCCCCTGGAACTGGAGTTATAGATGGTTGAGTTGCTGTATAGGTACTGGGAATTGAACCTGTGTCCTCTGGAAGAGCAGCTAGTGTTCTTAACCACTGAAGGACTTCTCCAACTTCATTGATGTATTACTTTTTTTTTGAGACAGGGTTTCTTTGTGTAGCTTTGGAGCCTGTTCTGGATCTTGCTCTGTAGACCAGGCTGGCCTCAAACTCACAGAGATCTGTCTGCCTCTGCCTCCCAAGTGCTGGGATTAAAGGTGGGCGTCACCACTGTCCGGCTTTGATGTACTACTTTTAAGTCTCTGTGTGTGTCTGTGCACATCACAAAAGGATCTAGGGCATGGGTCTTTGCCTTCAACTTACTGGGCCAGACCTCTTGTCATTCAGTGCTAGGAATGCCAGACTAGCTGGGCCACAAACTTGTGGAGGTCCTCTTGTCTCTGCCTCACATCTCACGGTAGGAACACTGGCAGTACAAGTGCGGGTGACTACACCGGACTCTCCATGGGTCCCGGGGAATCTAAACACTAGTAACGCAAGCTTGCATAATAAGTGCTTTCTATCCACTGAACCATCTCCCTAGCCACTTACCTAATTGTTTTTGTTTTTTTGTTTTTTTCAAGACAGGGTTTCTCTGTAGCTTTGGAGGCTGTCCTGGCACTCGCTTTGTACACCAGGCTGTCCTTGAACTCACAGAGATCCATCTGCCTCTGCCTCCCTAGTGCTGTGATTAATTTTAACTTAAAAACATTCTGGGGCTGGGTATCAAACACACTGAGGTAAGCACTTCCCTATCCCAATATCCAATTTTGAAATTTATTTATTTAGACCGGGACTCAGCCACTTGACCTGAAACTAGATATGTAGGCTGGCCTGGGACTGAATCAGGATGCCCTCAAATTCACAGAGATCTGCCTGCCTCTTCCTCTTGAGAGCTGGGATTAAAGGTGTGCTACCACATATATATCCAACATCTAATTTTTAAATTTCATTCTATCTAATGAAGTGATTATTTTTCCTTTTCTTGCTGTGGTTTGCTGGTCCCAAGTATATTTTTGTTATCTATTTGTATTTCTCTTTGCCTGTTCATGTATCTGTTGCTCAGTTGAGGGGGTTTCTTTACTTTTCTTGTTAAGTTGTATAAAGATGTGGCCTGAATCCATTGTCCCATATATTTCAAATACTTTCTTTCAGACTATTTTGAATTAATGTTTTTCTTAAACATTTAATGATGATAGAATCAGTTCTGGTGCTTGAACCCAGGGCCATGTACATGGTAGCCAAACACTCTACCACTGAGCTCTATCCTATCCCTAATATTATCTGTCTGTCTGTCTGTCTGCCTGCCTGCCTGTCTCTATCTATCTATCTATCTATCTATCTATCTATCTATCTATCTATCTATCTTAGACAGGATCTCACTATGTAGCCCCATCAGGCCTGGAATTTGATATGTATGCTGACTTTTAACTCATAGATATCTGCCTGCCTCTGGCTTCAAAGTGTTGGTATTAAAGGTGTGTGCCACCACATCCAGGCTTTTGGGGTACTTTTTACATGTAGAAGAAGGAGGAGGGAGAGGAAAAGGAAGAAGAGGAAAGAGGAAGAAGAGGTAGAGGAAGAAGAAGGGAGAGGAGGAAAGGAAGGAAGGAAGGAAGGAAGGAAAGAAAGAGACAGAAAGAAAGAATTTGTAAGAAAGAAAGAAAGAAAGGAAGGAAGGAAAGAAGGAAGGAAGGAAGGAAGGAAGGCAGGAAGGAAGGAAGGAAGGAAGGAAGGAAGGAAGGAAGGAAGGGAAGAACTTCAAGACAAGGCCTTACTAGATGGCCTACGTTACCCTGTCATTCTGTTGCCCAGGCAAGCTTTGAACTATCAAGCGTCCTGCCTCAGCCTCCCAAGTGATGAAGCACACAGGGGTATATCACCAGGCCAGAAGGTAGAATTAAAAACCATTCAACTTTTCGTTGGGGTTATGGCTTATCTTGAAGCCATAGAGGCCATATATTTTCTACTTAGACTTACTACAGGTCTGCTTATTTCCATACATTGTTTGTAAGTCTTTCATTCCTTTGGAATTTAATTTTGTGTGTGACATAAAGTCAGGAATTTGGGCTACAGGGCAAGACTCTGTTTTAAGGAACTAAACAAAGCCACTCCAAAATTAACCAAACAAATAAAATATGGTCAGACCTAGAACCCTAAGTGACTAAGCCCTGTACCTTGAGATGACTACATCTGTCCCCACAAAAGTAAGCCCAGAAAATTAAGGATAGTGTGTCTCCTATATGGGATGGTACCGCAAGCTATTGATAAACCAGGTGCCCATTACTTTAGTATGCCAGATCTTCCTCAGACCTGAAAATCCCTGTGAGGACCGGACTGCTGGTAGCTCTAAGACCCACCCTTCCATTACTGGGACCTCTCACACCTCGGGAGAATGCTCAGTAAAAGACCTTGCTCTTGAAGCCAGCCCGTATCTCTTGTCATAGGAGACATGTTGCTGCTGGAACCTGTTTTGTCTGTTAAAACAAAGACCAAGAAGGACCCTCAGGGTCAGTCTTCAACCAGCTACTGATGAAGTATAACTAGCCCAACCCAGCTCCCTCATCCCCTACAGGACCACTCTGAAGCAACCTCATGTCCTCATGCTTCTTTCAGATGGACCCAAAGCCACGCTTAAGGGACTGCTTAGTAGAGGAGACCAGTGTGAGGTTTCTCCCTCCCTCAACTCAACCCTGACTCCTCTATGGGGTTCTGTGGGAGTATTTCTAGGTAAGGTACTTCTGTGAAAATCTTCGGCTCTGGACTTATTTCTGAAGAACATATCCTAAGAAACCCTCTGGCCTTCCTGCTTGGACCTACCCCTTGACCATTCTCACTGCTAGGTTTGCCTGGGGTAATTTCTTGCCTGAGGTAAGTGTCCTCCATTGAATGTAACTTTCCCAGGCAGGCATGCCTTTTTGTACAGCACTGTATTCTCCAAACTCAGATCTGTCCCCACAAGTGAACCGACTGCTCTTCCTTCTCCCATCTTCCTCTTGGTAGCTTCCCTGTTTGTTTGCCTTCCAGACAGGGGGTAAACCAGGACAGTGAGGAGTTAGAGCTCTGAACAGTCCTTTATCCTCAGCTGGACAGGATGGGGAAGTAGGAGAAATTGTGATATCTACTGAAAAGGGTCTGCTGAAGACTTAGAAGGATGACTATCTCATTTTTATATGTAGAATATAGATTTCAAAACAAATATGTATGTACGTGTATGTATTCATCATACACACATGTATGTGCTTGTGTGACATGAAAGTAAAAGAGGCAATGTTGAAAGTCAGGAAGAGGTCCAAAGGGAGGAGAGAATAAGAGGGTAATGAAGGGCAGGAACACTATACATTACCTGGCTTCTCTCCTATGTAATCTAGATCTGTCTACCTATCTATCTATCTATCTATCTATCTATCTCTCTACCTACCTATCTACCTCCCTACCTCCCTCTATGTATCTATGTATCTATGTATCTATCTATCTATGTATCTATCTACCTACCTACCTACCTCTATCCATCTATCTATCTATCTATCTATCTATCTATCTATCTATCTATCTATCTTCCTACCTACCTACCCCAAACCCCATGTACATATGGAACATGAAATTAGAAGGGGGACTACTTGGACTGAGGAAAGAGACTAGCAGGAGGGGAGGCGAGGACAGTGGAGGGTAACATGAACAAAATACAACAATATATGCATATGCATTTAATGCCACAATCAACCCATTATTTTTTAAGCTAAGTTAAAGAATTTTCTTAAAGCATTATGCTCACGTCTGTTTCCTTCTCATCGCCACAAAGTAGAAGCGGTACCATTTGCTTTAAGACATGCTTCTCCCAATAACTTATATTATAAGCCATATGTGCCAACAGGTCAAAGAGACCCAAATTGGTTCCATGTTGCCAGATATGGCTCACCAATATGATGGAAGCCAGGGGGGAGTATGATTGGGGGTGTCACAGACTCAGTGTTACTGCTTGATTTTGTATTTTTTTGCTTTATATTTCCAGGTACAGTGATCCACGCCTGTAATGCCAGCAGCACTCTGGAGGCAGAGGTGGGAAGATCTTGACTTTGAGACTAGAGTAGACTAGACACATAGTGAGTTCCAGGCTAGCCTGGATTGTATATATAGTGAGATCCATCTTAAAGAAGAATAAAAAGGCCTAAGGCTCCAGGTTACAATGGGGAAGAACAATAAGTCATCATATGTTCCATCAAATTTATTTCTAGTTATAAGATGCACTCTTATGCTGCAGACCACCAAAAATTGCACATACCATGGAGTGCAAGCCACTTAGGATTTCAGAGTGAGTGACTCTGAAATTCTGCAAATCTCAGACCTGAGATGCCTGACTTCTGAAGCTTAGGATGCAGAGGCCTGTGGTTGAATGAGTTAAGCAGCAGTGGCTTGTTTGGTGGCCTCATTAGTAACAGATACACAGTTTGCAGGACTAGCATCCTGGGGTTACAAAATTGGCCCTGACTAACAGAGTGGCCACCCTGTTTCCCAATCCAGCGCTTTTGCTACTGTGGGCATGGCCAAGCTTTTGTGGAGGCATCCTGTTGTGGCTGAGCTGGACGTCTGAGCAAGCAGATATTTGCATAGTGTACAAGGCCTTGGAGGAAACACACAACCTAGGAAATGAAAATGAAAACCTAGTGGGGCTCTGCCAGCTCTCCAGCCTTCAGATGAACCCTGTCAGAAGGCAGCTTGAGGATTTTTAGAGTTAATATTGAGGTTTCCCATCCACACATCAGTTCAGCCCTTGGAGCCTATTTATACAGCTAAGAGAACAATGCGAAACTGGGAAAAAAAGTTTTCTTTCAAAGTTACCATTGAGGGGTGGGGCGGGACTGGAGACATAGTTTGGTGGTGAAGAGCACTTCTTTAGAGGATATGAGTTTGATTCCCAGCACCCATATGACAACTCACAACAGTTCTAGGGGATGTGCTACTCTCTTCTGGACTCTGTGGGCACTGGGCATGCAAGTGGTGTGCAGACATACATTCAGGCAAAACATCCATACACATAAAATAAATAAAAAAATGTAATAGGCAAAGTTGCCATTGGGTGCCAACAAGTAAGTCAAGCTCATGCCATCTTGGATATCAATTCATTTGACTCTTATTTAGATGAAGGCCCAGACTATAAAAAAGGATGCTAACTTGGGAAAGATCCATAAACTAACAAATATTTACTTAGTAGAAAACAGAACATCAACAGTTTTAGTTTTTTCCTTTCTTATGTCTTCAAGCAGTTTTGTATTAGACTGAACTGTATGGAGCCATGTTATTTATGGGCCAAATAATTATTAAATATTGATAATATCAAGGTTACTATACACACACACACACACACACACACACACACACAAACACACACTGACTCACAGACGATGTTAAAGCTAGTTGAAGATGTTGTTCTTAGAAACAGTGCAGTGATGTATGCTTGTAATCCCAGCTCTCTGGAGGTTAAGGCAGGGAGATTGATTACAAGACCAGCCTGGGATATAGTATCTCAAAGAGGAAAGGAAGAAGGAAAGAAAGGAAAGAAAAGAAGGGAGGGAGGGGGAAGTAGAGAGGAGAGGAAAAGGGTTCAGAAATAGGGAGGAGGCAAAGCAGGGAGGGGGAGGGGGAGGAGGAGGAAGAAAGGGGGAGGAAAGAGTGTCTTTACATACACTGATATGTTTGCCTTTTATATGTTTTGTGTGCTTGGTTTTGCTTGTTTGTTCTTTTTTTTAATTTTTATTTTATGTGCATTGGTGTTTTGTTCTAACTCAAGATCTTACTGCCTCAGTCTCCCAAGTGCTGGGACGACAGGTATGTACCACCATCCTGGCCTTCCACTGACTCATTTAATAGTTTCTCCTATCTGGAAACAGCTTTTATAACAGATAAACAGCTGTTGATCTGGGGCTGGAGAGATGGCCCAGCACTTGCTGCTCTTGCAGAGGACCTGGGTTTAGCAGCAGCACAGTGGCTCACAACTATCCATAACTCCAGTTCCAAGGGATCCAACACCCTTTTCTGACCTTCATAGGCACTGTACACACATGGTACAAAGACATTCATGCAGGCAAAACACTCATACATATAAAATAAATAAGTCTTTCATTAATGGATTAAAACAATATGCAACATACTGATTTATATTATAACAATACCCATGGTTGGGTAATTTATAAAGAACAGAGATTTATTTCTTACAGTTCTGCAGTGCAGGAAGTCCAGAATCAGGAACCGCACTGAGCAGAGGCATTGCTGTGCCAGTCCATGGAAGGTGGAAAGACAGGACACACATATGTGTGTGAGAGAGGAAGGTGGTCACACCAATCCTTCCACCAGAGCCTACCCTTCAGATAACCAAGCCACTTCCATGCTAACAGCCTGGATACATTCTCCAGGACAGGATCCCAGAGACCTCAGTACTTCTTCAAGGTTTCCACTCCAGTGCCATTGCAATGAGGATTACATCTCCAACTCATGAACCTCAGGGGACACAGTCCAACCATAGCACCACTTTTCCCCCCAACTTTGCTGAAATTAGCCCTAAAATTTAGGGTTCTCTGTTCTGAGGCTTATCAGTTGTGCAGATTTGGTCTTGGGTCGTAATGTTGGGAGTTGCTTAAACTCTGGAGACTTCAGTTTCCACAAAGAGTAAGGAGTTGAGCAGTGTTCTGATGCTCTTTCTAACTCAAATCTGGTGTCCCCAGCTGCCCCACTGGGCCTTCCCTGAGTTCTTTGTGGTCACTCACTTCCTCTTTTTTTTTGACTTCCTACTGAGCAGCTGTCTTGAGTGGGCTTTCTCCAAGCACCAGAGGAAAAGGAACGACTGACTCACTCTTTCTGGAAGGCAATCTGAATACACAGGTCATCATTTTAAATATGAAACCTATCGGATTTGATGTCTCCCCCACCCCAAACATAACTGACCCAAAGAAAGACACATGAAACAATGTGCTCAGCAGCAACATTTATAACAATGAATGGTGGAAAAAGGACTAGATGTCTAGCAACTGAGGACCTGAGTAAACAGTGTGGTACAGCAACATAATGGAATACTATGCAGCCAACAAATGGCGAATCTGGTAGGTGTTATTAAGATAAAGACATTGCAATACAGTATGTGTCCTCTGAGCCCACTTGGCTAATATATATGTATGTATTATGTATGAAATGTTGTAATAGAATTATAAATTAACAAAGCCAGAACCTGGACACTCTCTGTTCTCTGGGCTCATTTCTGTTGGAATAACTGTAGGCACAACACAATACAGGTGATGGCCTTTTTCCATCCTATACTTCGGTAAATGTTTCTAAATTGATTCACTTTTTTTTTCTCAGACAATAAACAGATATCTTCACTAGCAAACAACTAATTCAGTGGGTGGGACACACAATGAGCCTGACCTGTGCAGCAGAGGGATCAACTAGTCTTCTTGTTTTCAGAGGCCCTGGTCTCTGCTATTTAATACTTTGGTGACAGGGACTTAATTCTGCTTTATGCAAATGGAAATACCAGGTCCCTGTATGTTCTGTCAGTGGCCATGGTGGAGCTAGTGAGTCATCTTCCTCCCTTCCCTGGAGCCAGGGAGTTGGTTGCTAGTCACTGTAGTACTCACCTATCTCTTCTCAACACAGTCTCATTATACGACCCAGGCTCATTCAGACTTGCTATGCATCCCAGGCTGCTCTGGTGTGGGATGCCTATAGCCCAGCATCCTGAGTGCTGAGATCACAGGTCTACACCAACCACCACATCTAGCTTTAGGTTCTGTCTTTCATCCCTTCCTTCCTTCCTTCCTTCCTTCCTTCCTTCCTTCCTTCCTTCCTTTCTCCCTTCTTTCCTTCCTTCCTTCCTTCCTCCATGAATCTCAATTACATACCAGGGTTGACTTTAATATGGAGTCACATTCTTTATCCCAAGCACTAGTTATGTGGAACGTATTTTTTTCCCCCCTAGTTAAAAAGTACAAGCGAACTCTATAATTTTCCTCGTGCCTCATTGGTTCTATCTAACCCACGCCAAATCCCTATAATTTCAAACTCACTAAGCATCATTATTTACGAGCAAAGTATCATTTCCTCAGATGTTTTTAACCCAGTCCAAGTAACATGGGACGTGATCCGGGGTAACTTCAATAAAGAGGTCACTGCTTCAATGACACTGGGAGCACCCATGATGACAACCTGTTCAACATGATTACATAAAACTGTCACAGACTCCATAGAACCTTGTAGACGCACAATGAACCCATGAGCAGTATGCGTCCAGGGAGGGAATAGAGTGTGCCGGGTCCACCAGACTTGTGGGCCTTAGGCTCTCTGTTGATGATCATCTCCTGGGAGTGGTCTGCCAGAACAGCACGGTGAGATGTGAACTTAAAGTAGTGCCCCAGGGGACGTTAACTGCAGTTATTTGTAGTTCAGGTTTTTAATAATAATTGTAATAAAAAGAATAGACCAAATGTTCAAAGGGGAAGAACTGGAGTGGAGGCATGAATCTGCAACTTGCAAAATTAGGATGAGAATTTTGCAACACAGAGATGTTTTCTGTAAGCCCAGAATGATCATGTCTTCTGAGCACATAGTCTCAGTTTAAGAGAAGGGGTGAGGTGGGGAGATGTTGAAAAGGGAATTTGCATTGTGAGCAAATATGCAGCATGGTTATTCTCATTTTCAGGCAGACCGTCAGCAGCCCCAGTGGATGAATCACTGATATGTGAAACGGCCTTGTTCCTCCCCCGGAGGCTGCTTCAGACAGGACTTTCATAGCAGGTACTGTCAGTGCCTGCTCAGACCCCACAAGTCGCTATCCCCTTACTGTGCTAATTTTCTACAGAAAGCACCTGAAGTCTGTACAGAACAAGCCTCAAACATTGGAGAGTCAACAGCCCAGGATAGCTCCCAGCTGGGGCAGTTAGGAGTTGGTACAGGAACAACCTAGCTTCCCCAGCAGCTCACAGCCTCCCAGAACTTCTGAGATTGGCTGAGCCTGGTCTTGGCTGCCTCTCTTTGCCTCACTTCCTGGTCCCCTACTTGAGTTTCCTGTGTCCACCCTCTAGACAAGATGGGTGTTAGGACCCCCAAGTTCTGAATTCTCAGATGCTCAGATCTGTTTTCATAAAATGGCGTAGAATTTTCACATTACCTACGCAATCTGCCTATGCATCTTAAGTCACCCTGGATCACTTAGAATTCCCCGTACAGGGTAAGCCCTGGGTAAATTGTTCTTATATTGTGTCATTTCAAAAATAATGGCAAGAAAGTTGATAAAGTCAATATCTGCTCAGCACAGATGTAATCATGCCCCTTGACGGTTTTCAGTTGTGTTTGGTTGAATTCACAGATGTGAAATGCACAGATACGAGGACCCACTGTAGACTGGCTTTTCTTTATCCATCTTCCTATTGCCATTCAGTATAGTTTGGTTCTTAAGTCTATGGGCTGTTATGGACAGTGGTGCAGGAATCATCAGACAAATGAACTTCAAAATATTCTACAAAGCTACAGAAATCAGAACAATACTGCACTGGCATAAAAACAGTCATATAGGCCAATAGAACTGAATAGAGGGGACAGAAATAAACCCTCGAGCTTACAGGAAATGGATTCGTGACTAGTATGCTGACAGACCTTCAGAGTGACAAAGTGCAGTTTCTTTAATGAATGGTGCTGAGAAAACTGGATGTCTACATGCTCAAGAATGAAACTAGATCCCTAGCTCTAACCATATGTAAAAATGACCTCAAATGGATTAAAGACTTAGATGTAAGAAACAAAACTATGAATCTACTAGATGATAGCATAGGAGACTTCTCTATCACATTTTTCAGGCCACTCATATTTTTGGACAATATCTCAAAAACACAGACAACAAAGGCAAAAAAAAAAAGAAATAGAAAATAGGATTACTTCAAACTAAAAGTCTCTGCAAAGGAAGTGAGAAGAGAAAGCATTTGAATTTTGAATATGGCAAAGGGTTAATACACAGACTATATAAGAAACTCAACAGCTAGAGAAACAACATTATTTTTTTTTAAATGAGCAAGGGACCTAAATAGATATACCTCTAAACTACAATATACAAATAGTCAATGGGCATTTAAGAACAATGTTTAACATCATTAATCCTCAGGGAAATGAGAATCAAAATGAATTCACCTTATCTAATCAATGGCCACTAGAAGGAAAACATCCCTTTTCCCCAAAACAACAAGGGTAGCTGTCCTGGACCTGGAGAATACACCAACTCTTATTGACCACCTGCAGGAATACGGATTATTATAGCTATCATGGAAAACAATATGGAAGTTTCTAGAATCTCAGACTAGATCCTGAATCAATGGTGCTCTTCCTAAGTAGTTCACCTCTCCTAGCCAGCAAACATTGGGATTTTCATTTCAAAATAGGGACTCAGATTCAACTTCAGTCTCATTGAATTCAACACAGGCTCACTGCAACATACTGGTTCATGCTCCTTGTAAGTGAGTGGGTTTCCTTAATCAGAGTTTTACTATTCCCATTCAGGGCAAGAGAACTGCATAGCATTCTTTAAAAAATGGGATGTAGGCTGCAGAGTGAATAGTGGAAGTGTCTGTGGCCACCAGAAGATTTAAATGCTGTAATTATCTATGCATAGATGAATGGGTAAGTACAGTGTGATGATGGAGTTTTATTACTCATCCTGAATAAGGAAGGACATTCTGATGCAGGCTACAACATTGGATGAATCCTGAGGATATTATGCTAAGTGAAACAAGCCAGTTAGAGAAGGATAACTGTCATGAACCCACTTACAGGAAGAACCTAAAGTGGTCATATTCTTCACAGAAGCAGAGAAAATGTTGGAGACCAAGATGAGGGGAAATGGAGGGCAGTTTGGGGAGAATAGTTCCAGTTTTGCAAGATGAAAAGAGTATGGGAGCTGAAGGGTGGTGATGGCTGCACAATAATGTAAATGTACTTAATGCCACAGATGTGGACATTTTAAAAGGGTTAAAATTATATATATATATATAATGTTACACATGCTTAGCTACAATTTAAAAAAACAACAAAAACAGGTAACAACATAATAGAAGACCATTTTTGTTGTGGGTTTGCTGTTGCTATGGAATAGATGTTTGTTTGTTTATAAACCCATGCTGTAGAGACTTACTTTTGTAGAAATAATCATAATAATACAAGTCCCTGATGCCAAGTCCTAGAGGATCCCAAGTGTGAAGTAACCACACACACACACACAAACCCCCACACTTTCAGTGGTTCTTCGCACACAGGATGAGGTCTTCTCTGTGTGGGACACACTCAGATGCTGGGGACAAAATGCTTTCCCACACCTTGACCTCTTCTATTTCCTGGAGCATTGACTAGCCAGGACCGTGAAGCAAGGCCGGCTGCTCACAGTCAGCAGAGCGGTGAGGTGAGGGATTACCATCCCAGCTGATAATGCCAGGATCTTTCTAGTGTGACCGGCCTTCTGGAATCAAGCAGCTGGGCTGGGATATCCCAGGAGGGCCCATCTGATGTAACAGGGATGACAAACCTGACAAGCTTAAACCTCATACCTTTCTCCTTGTGTCTATGGAGAAGGGTGGGAAGCCCCTGTTTTATTCTGACTTACAGCATTTTGCTTCAGCTGAGAAAATTTTCTGTAGCCAGATGACTTTTGTCTGAATCAAGTTGACACATACTTTAGAAAGATTCTTAGAGCTGAGGCTCAGCTTTGGAATCTGTTTTTCATGCTCAGCTTACTCTAAATTCAAAACACTCAGAGTGGATAGTCAGAAATAGGTGCAAGCTGCTGTGGGAATCCAACTCCTGTCCACAGCATCACTATGCACAATAGCCAAGAGGTGGAAGCAAGTCCAGGGTCCATGGATGGAAGAACACACAGATAAAATGTGATATATGCATACAATGGGGTAATAGTCAGCTTTAGAAGTAAGTTCTGACATGCTACCAGAGGGCTATATATATATAGCCTTCTTCCATTGTGTGGTCCCAAGGCCATGGCTGGCTGGCTGTACATCCACATAGCAGGCTCAGTCATGGTTTTTGTTTGTTTGTTTAGTTTTTAGTTGTATTGGTTATTTTTATTATCACTGTGATCCAAATGCCCGGAGAAACATCTTGTGGAAGGAAGGACTGATTTTGGCTCACAGTTCCAGAGGGGTCAGTCTGCTGTACTGGGAAAGGCATGGCAGACACAACAGCTCACATCATGACACAGCAAGAAGCAGGAAGCAGGCACGTAGTGGTAAGGGGGTGGGTACTGGCCTTTATTCCCTCATCCCTTGACTTCTTTTATTTCACCTGTGCTTCCAGCCCGGGAGATTGTGGGGTGGGTCTTTCCCTCTCAGTTAATCCTCTGGAAATGCCCTCAGAGATGGGTGTTCTCTAATGGCATAGTAATTCTAAACCCAGCCACGTTGACAATGAAGAAGACCCATCATAGGGGTGATGTTGGAGATGGAACCTTGGCCCTTACACTTGCAGGTAAGCTTGCTAACATTGAACCATGCCAGCAGCTCTTGACTCACTCATTACAATCAGCTATCTTAAGAGTCACAGCATTTATTGTTGTCTTCACACATAAACACCATCTAAAATCAGGACCAAGTAGATGAACTTAGTGAAAATTCATTAGACTGGACATTGACAGGAGTACTTTCTACAACACGTGGCATTTTAGTAGGAAATTAACCAGTTAGTCAGCAAAACAAATGCAAAAGAATGATTTGGAGACAAAAAACTCATGACACATGAATGTTGTGGGAGATCCTGACGGGACCTAGGAAGATGGAGAAAGAAGTTACTCAAGGACATGGCTGGAGCCATCAACAAACCCAGAGGATGGGCTACAGAAGATTCTTTGATCAGTGTTTAATTTCTTAGTTTTTATAATGGACTGTGCTGAAATAACAGAAAGTTTAGAGCCAAATGTGGTGGCACACACCTGCATTCCCAGAAATCTAGAAGCAGAGACAGTAGGATTTTGAGTTCAAGGCCAGCTTAGGTTCACAGTAACACCTTGCCTCAAAATAATAAATAAATAAATAATAAATAAATAAATAAATAAATGATAGATAGATAGATAGATAGATAGACAGATAGATAGATAAATGCCATTGTTCCCAGGGTTTAGAGCTACATAGTTGGGGTTTCTTCAGTATATTCTCTAGTTGCTCAGAAAATATGCTACTGTGTGTATGTAACTCCTTATAGACAGAGGAAATATCACACACACACACACACACACACACACACACACCGATACCATTGCACTCTTGTGTGTTTTTGAAGAGAGTCAGTAATAGAGCAGGTGGGGACAAGTGTAAGCAATTAGGAGCTGGAACTAGGGTAATGAATGGGTTTACAGGAACTGTCACGCTGTGATGGCAACTTCTATGAAATTTAAAACTCTATCAATGAAAACCACTCCCCTCTCAGGAAATGAAAACTCCTCCCAACAACGCTCCCAGGAATGGCAGTAGGCTGCTGGGAACCCTTTCCTTGCTTTTTAGTGTGTCTCCAAAACTTACTTTGCACATTCTTGTTGGGAGCTCTTTCTTCTGGAAAGTTCTGTCAGTTCTGTTCCTTTGTCCTCAAAATCTGTAATAATGTACACTTGGAACAGCGGAAGTGAGGCCAGCTGCTCTGGGAGCCACACCCTTCCTGCTCAGACTGGCAGTTCTGGGGCATGGGGACCAGTGCCAATGTCCACCAGGCTGGACTTCTTGTTCCAGGGAGAGGTTAACCTTTAGCTTCCTGATGAGTCTGGGACCCACAGCTATGGTTTGAAGTCTTCTCTGGCTCTTGCTCCTGTGGGACCCCTGGGGAAGGACTGTAACTGCCCTAGGCCTCAGTTTGCTTACCTATAAAAGGGGTAATGGACAATGGTAGTTTAGTGGGAACATGAAGGGAGCTAGCCTGAGGACTATATCCAGCACTCTGTGGGCACAAGGCCCCAGTCAAAGTCAGCCAATGCCACTGGTGGGGACAGCCACTGAGTGAGTGAGAACATTAGCACACTGGAGTGTATGTGAGTGCACCCCCCCCCACACGCTCATGTGTATACATTGACACGAACACATGTATACACATATATCACACATACACATTTATATAAACATACATTGGCATATTTACACACACATATAGACACATACATACACACTCACACAGTGACACATACATATAAATGTATACACATGCATATAACATGCATACACACATGTACCATATATATTCACACACATATACATCACATATATACACATACAGACACATATATACACACACACATACAAGCACACACATATATGCAGTTGTTTGGTTTTGTTTGTGACAGCTGGTCTCAAATTCACTGTGTAGCCAAAGAGGATGACCTTGAACTCCTGATATTCCTGTCTCCACCTCCCAAATGCTGAGATTACAGGTGTGCACCTCCACAGCCAACATAAACATCTGTCTTTACTGAACTCACTCAGAGGATTTGGCTATCAGTGGTTCTAGAAAGGAGTGACTTTGTTAACTTTGGTGTCATTTGAGAAAATTAGAAATTTTATTTAGTGGGATTGGAGAGGTGGATCCGTGGGTAAATTGTTCACTGAGTGGGCACGAGCTGCCTGAGTTTATATTCCCAAAACCCATCTAAAAAGCCCAGTGTGAAGGTGTGTACCTGGAGCTCAGTGATGGGGGTCTGAGAGAAGAAGAGGGGACAGGTGAGGAAGCAGGCTCACTGGCCAGCCAGTCTAGATATTAGGTTCAATTAGAAACTGTTCAAAACATACGGAGAGCCAGGCATGGTGGTACACACCTTTAACCCCAGCAATTGGGGGGTGGGGGGACAGAAGCAGGAGGATCTCTGGGAATCTGAGGCCAGATTGGTCAACAAAGTGAGTTCTAGGACAGACAAGACTACATGATGAGACACTGTTTTTTGTTGTTGTTGTTTTAAAGTTGAGCTGGGCGTAGTGGTGCACACCTTTAATCCTAGCACTTGGAAGACAGAGGCAGTTGAATCTCTGTGAGTTTGAGGCCAGCCTGGTCTACAAAGTGAGTTCCAGGGCAGCCAGGGCTGTTACACAGAGAAACCTCTCTCTAAAAGAAAAACAAAACAAAACAAGACAAAACAAACAAAAAGCAACAACAACAACAATAATGATGATGATGATGTTCAAAAACAATAGAGGAAGACGGCACTGGATGCCAACTTCTGGCTTCCAGACATACACGCACACAAACAAGAATAAAGAGTAAAAAATTAACAATTTGTGCCATAAAAATAGTGATTGCAGAACTCCAACTTTTCTGAGTTTGAGTTTGTAAGCTGGGAAATATGGCAGGGGGCATCCAAGCTAGGAGATTATTAAGCCACAAGCCCAGCTGCTCCGATGACAGGTGTACTTGTTTTATCTCCTTCAGTAGACCAACTCCGAAACCCACAGGGCAGGCATGTTGCATCCTGTATGTAATTCCCATCACTGTCCCCTAAGTCAGCTCTTTTCAAATAGAATAGAAGGTATGCAACACACAGCCACAACGTCTGAATGGAGGGGAGTCCTCCAGCTCCTGCTGTCTCTAATTACCCCCTCTCTAGTCTGATTTTGAAGAGTTGTGAAAATTCAAACTAGAAGGTTGATGTTAGTGAGCAGATAAACGAAGATGTCTCTAGGTTGCCTGACATTTTCTCAGCTCTCATGAGGCTTCCTGTCGGTGATGAGCCATTCTTTCCAGCAGTCAATTATTTACCCGAGGATTAGTATTAGTCACTCCTCTTTGTTATTCAAACCTTTTATAAAGATCATACATATAGAGGAGAACATAATGTTTCTTGGATGGTTCTCACCAGGCCTTGAAGCCACAGCACTGTTGATGTGATGGGTGGAGACAGGATTACACTGTCCTGACTTTAGGGACATCTCAGGAAGTCAATGACACAGGCACAGGAAAGTTCAAAAGCACACTCTGAGCTGAACATAATGACACTTGACTCTCATACCAACGAAGTTGCTAGCTGTTGGAGGCCATCCTGGGCTACATAGTGATTTCAAGACTAGTTTGGGCTATCTAGGTAGTTTGTCTCAGAAACAAAACAAAACAGTCAGAAAACCCCCTCCCCCCCACAAAAAAACCCAACCAAGAATGCTTGAGGGTGGGGGATGTAGCTCAGTTGTAGAGTGCTTGCCCAACTTGCACAAAGCTGTGAATTCATCCCCAGCACTACACAGACCAGCTGTGGTGGCGCGGCTTTGTAATCTCAGCACTCAGGAGGTGGAGGCAGGAAGTCATAAACTCAATGTCATCCTCAATACACAGTGAGTTCAAAGCCAGCCTGCACCAAATGAAGTCCTGTCTCAACAACAACAATATCATCACTATCATTAACAACAGACCACTTCTTGAAGCAACAGACATGAAGTAATTTTAGGCTAGGCACATCCTAAAAACCCTGTTTATAAATAGTAAACCATTGCCAGACATGGTTGTTCGCATCTGTGATCACAGTGTTGTGCTCAGGAGGCTGAGGCAGGAGGCTCTCTGGGAGTTTGAGGACAGCCGGGCTTCACACAATGAGACTTTGCCAAAATAAATAAGAAGGGAGAGAGGGGAGAGAGAGAGAGAGAGAGAGAGAGAGAGAGAGAGAGGGAGAAAAGGAGGAGGAGGAGGAGGAGGAGGAGGAGGAGGAGGAGGAGGAGGAGAAGAAGAAGAAGAAGAAGAAGAAGAAGAAGAAGAAGAAGAAGAAGAAGAAGAAGAAGAAGAATAGGAGGAGGAGACAGAGGAGGAAAGAAGGCAGGGAGGGATGGAAAAAGGCAGGAAGGAAAGACTCCAGTTAACTAGCCTCAAATGACAACAGTTGCCCCTTAGAGTGAGGCCATGTGTACAGCAGGCACTATCCACCATCCCACTCAATTCACACGTGTCCTTGAATACTGTGGAACAGAGACTGCTGTTAACCCCACCTCGTGGATGAAGAAACTGAGGCTCTGAGTGTGTGAGGAGCGGTGCGGCAGGGAATGACCAACTGACAAGGCCGGGGCCTTTCCATGAAGCAGGCCGCACACAGCTCCGAGGCACTAAAGTAAGAGTGGGCTCTGACTTTTGAAAAGCTGCTGTGGGACTGGAGAAGGTGGGAAAATCTCCTCAGGTCTCAGACCGGGAGGCTGTGCAAGCCCACACCACCCTCTTCCTCTCCAGCTCAGCCTCCCTGCCTCTACACATCCTCCCTGGCTGGTGGGCATTTCCTTCCCTCTGGTGATAAGAGAGGACCAGGAGCTCTGCCCAGGGCTGACGGCTTGTCAGGAAGCCAGAAAAGCCAGGAAGTTTATTTTTCTGCCGAGAGCCTAGTGCAGTTCCTGGGAACAGCCCGGAGCCTCCTTACAGCCTTATAGCTCCTTCCCCAGGAAGTTACCAGTGACATATGTCAGAGGTCATTTTCGGGTGGCCTACGGGACCTTGTGCATCTTGACTCACATGGGCTTCTCCTGTTGTCCATGGCGAAGACCGTTATAACATTTAAGTAGAAAGCTATTACACGCCAAAATAAATAAACAAATAAAATAAACAGGAACTGTACACACACATCTAGGCTTCCAACTTCTTACAGATCACAGCACTGAGTCATTATGTTGCTGTCTTTATTTTTGGAGTAGCATTTTTATATTTTAATTAATTTTAAACACACCAGAGAATCATGCAATACTGCCTGCATCAGATGCAATTCTGGACCACAAGCCTGAACACTGCTTTGCAACTAGTTGGGTGATAGCAGACCCTTGACCTCATCTTCATTGCTTACTGAAGCCCCAGTGTTATCATCAAAGCAGTCATTTCTGCAGCAGTATGTGTCCTGAATGACCAACACGGTAAGACAGGATGTAGCTCCTGCAAGAAGCCACGGCCCAAGGGAGAACATGAGCTTGTCACACAGCACACGTGACCACTCCCGACTGGATGTGTAACACATGAACACCTCTCTGGTTAGGTTGAGGGAGCATGCATAGGATTGAGGATTCCTTACTGGTTTGGCTTTTGATGACCTTGAAAACTACCGATTTCAATAGAAATAACCCCTTGTCCCCATCCATTTCCCACTAAAAGACTCATAAATGTCCCCCGGGCGGGGCTGCACTACAGCATTTCTCTGTTGGAATTCTTCCCACTCTCGCTGTTCATTCTCATCTTCTCTTAATAAATCTACATTTGCTTTGCTCACTTTTTGTTTTCTTATTCTTCTTGGGCAGGCATGAAACCACAAACATGGAAGCCAACGGCTCGGGGTGCCTTGGATGTCCTTTGACCATCTAGCACACTAGTTCCTCAACTTAAACTCACCAGGAGCCAAGAAAGTAACATCCCTCTCAAAAAACCCCGCTCCTGCGGACTGGACCCTCCCCTCTCGATTGTTTGGCGCCTCACTGGGGGTTGAACTCCGTAACTGAGCCCTCTGCTCTTTATTTTTGAGGGATTCATTTTGCTGACTGTCCTCAGGGACTCGGTCCTCTCTCCCGCTCCTTCTCTTCTACTCCACACACTGTGTTCCATGAATTTGTTTTAATTTAATTTTTTAATAAAATTGCCTGGGGGATGTAGCTGAAGTGGGAGAGTGCTTGCCTGTCCTACAAGAAGCCCCTTGAGTTTGGTCCCCAATACCACATAAAGTGGGCGAGGTAGACATGTCTGAAATCGCAGCACTCAGGAGGGAAGAGGCAGGATGATTGGAAGTTCAACCCCATACTCGGCTACAAAGAGTTTGAGGCTAGTCTTTTCAGGGGGAGGGCTCCATGCATGCTAAACATATGGTCTGGATGAAATACACGCCAGCCCTGGGACAATCTTTAAAAAAAAAAAAAAAAAAGACAGGCGTTTTCAATAGTCATCCTTTGTTACCCTCCAAGTAGTCTGTAAAGAGCAGCTTGTGGGAAACTGGAGCAAAGGGGCACCTCTGGCAACATCAGCCAGGCACATGAAGAACCATGTGCAGAGGGCCATCAGGCTGGTCTCAAATGGCTGCTGTCCTCTGAGGGAATTCGGGGGTGACTTTTATAAAGGCGGCACTCTGTGTCTGTCCTCAGCTTCTTGAAGCTCAACTGCATTAAGAATGGAATCTCAGGCTGGAGAGATGGCTCAGTGGTTAAGAGCACTGCCTGCTCTTCCAGAGGACTCAGGTTCAATATCCAGTAGCCATATGGGAGCTCACAACTGTCTGTGACTCCAAGATCTGACACCCTCACACAGACATACATGTGGACAAGGCACCAATGCACATTAAAAAAAAAAAAAAAAAAAAGAGTGGAATCTCAACATGCTCACCTAGCTGCAAAACTAGCCCCACCTGCCTCTTCTCGTCGTTGTGTGCTGCCCTAACTCCTGGTTCTATGCAGAGCCTCTGGTGCTGCTCCAGGATCCAGCATTGCCGCTGCATTGTTTAGAAAGGTTCTTCTGCATCTTTTTCTCCCATGCAGTTCAACCTTCCTTTCAGCTCCCCAAGAGGGCTTCCCAGCACCCACACAGGGAGCTCTGCACCCCCTCCCATCCCTCGTCCAGGTTTCTCTGTTAATCAACTTCCCAGGTACTGCACACTGCCATCTTGGGTGCTGATTCCCTTCCAGGAGGATACCTGAATCCTTCATGTAAACATATGCCCATATGCACTGCACATTCTTCACTCACCCAGTCAATTTACTGAAAACTTGAGGGTACAGACCACTGACTAGCCAAACTATGTAACATCGAGTCAGTGAGAAAATCTCTGCCTTGGACAAGGTGCTAAACATATGAATATACTTTCTTCCTGTCATCTCCTTTGCTTCCAGAAGGCCTGATGCAGACCCAGCTAGAGAAACCTCAGGCAAGGATTATCTCCTAATTTACAGTGTACTTTAGAATCTCTCAACCCCAGCACTACTGAAGTTTAGGATTGGTTTAATGGTCCTGTATACTGTAGGAAGTTTGGCGGTACTTCTGGCCTCTGACCACTAGAGGCCAGTAGCTCCTTCATGCAAGTGGTGGCTGCCAAGACTTGCTGGAGATCAAGTGGTCAAGACTGAACCAGCTACGAGCAGAGACCTGCACCTTCAAGACTCTGAGATAAGCCATGACTCCGGAAATACAAAAAGCAAGAATGAGAATTTCTCCCACATAACTAACACACATAGAAAGCAATCACAGATTACACAGGCCACTAGAGCACAGGTCTGAAAGGAGACAGAAACCAAGACATTCACACCACAAACACACTAAATGGCTCCTTCTCCTGACACAGAAGTGTGTTCATGGCAGAGGGTCAGACAGCAGCAGTAACACCATGATTTCCATAGCCATAGATTGATATCTTCAGAGTACACACTGGAACCGATTCATTTTACAACCCAGGCAGGAAGGTGACATCACTCCATTTTCCAAAGGGGAAGGTGAACCTCGGTCTTCTGTCTGCCTCTCTCTCTCACTCCCTTCCTTCTCTCCTGGTCCTGAGTCTGTGGGCTCGATGTGTCCTGTTGATTCGCCCTCACAAGTAACTTAGATCTCACAGGCTCTACTGCCATACCTATCTTAGCCTTGAGGTTTAGATTTTGAGACTGGGTCTATATTATCCAGGCTGTTCTTGTACACATGTGCTCACATGAGTGACCCTTTTGCTAGGATTAGGTATTTGTCAGCAGGCAGTTCAAGGTTTTTGTTTATGAAGTCCACTGAAGCATCCGCGGAGATCAGCAGGCAACATTCAGCTTCAGACACTGCTGGCCGAGGTGTGCTGGAAACGGTCCTCCAAACCACTCCACCTGTACACTCATGCCCACAGCAAACGTGGCACCTGCTATCTCCTAAGTTCTGGCATTGCGGGAGAGGCATCTCCTGGGGGCTAACCTGGGACCTAAAGGCTTTGGAACCACTGGTGAGACGCCCATTTGCACACCTAAAAAGTGTCATCTTCAGAGAAGGCCACTGTCCCTGTGACTGCTCCATATGGAATTTCTGGGGTGGGCAATCCAGAAAAACTGAAAATCCGGTCAGACTGCCTGAACCATGTGGGGTGGAAGTACCAGGGTCCCAGAGGCATTGGGGTCAAAGCTTGAGTCCTGGAGACCCTACCGAGCTGGGCTTAGCCACTGGTTTCAAAAGGATAACTAAAGAGAAAACAAAGCAAGATCTGTTCACTGTGGCCAAGAACACGGGGAAGAAGAAAAAATAAAGGAGTCCAGTGTCCATGTATGACCTAACTTGAGGTTTATGCTTAAGCAGAAGGTAAGTGGTTTGTACGACTACACCATCATGGTCAAGGTGTGGTTGTCCCCATCTCTGAAACTTTACTGTCTCAGATCTAGTCGGCACTGTGTGAATTTTCCCCAGGTGGCTTCATCCTTGTCTTTCTCCCAGCACAAGACTCCTTGGGTAGCACCAATTTCTTGGGGTCCATTGTCTCAACAGTTTAATAGCTGAAGGGAAGGGCCTACCTGTCTCCCTTAGGCTGCTTTTTCTCTTACCAGGATGGTTATATACCTCAGGGCAGAGTCAGGCCAGGCTGACCCCCATGCTCTACAATTTCTAGCTATAGGCTGTTTCCCCACCTGTGAAAGGAGATATTTAGGCCAGACAAACGTTAAGTCTTCACTGTCCAGTGTGGCAGCCACTAGCCATATATGGCTGCTGAGCACTCAAGATGTAGCTGATACAAACTGAGACATGCTTGCATATCAAACACAAAGTGGGTTCTTAAAACGTATTTTGGCACATAATTCAGAATGGCATGCTGTATCTGGTAAAATAAACTACTGCCAATGAAAGAATAGAGTACAAAAATGAAAAAATTCTTAATAATTTTTATTTTCATGAGATATTATAGATACACAGCACCAAATAAAGTTGCCTTTTGTGATTAACTTTACTTGTGTTTTTTTTTTAATTAAACAAAAACACAACAAAACCAAACATTTTTCATGTGGCTCCAGAAAACCTTAAATTACATCTGTAGTTTGCATGTTTCCATGGGACAATGATATTCTATCAGCCGCTGTCTGTGAAAAAAAAAATTATGGAAAGCAGAAGCCAAATACAAAGCTTTGCAGTATCACAAGTAAATTGTTGCTCTGACTAAATTTCTAATCACCATTGTTTCTACCACAGGGTATTTTGGTATGTTTGGTGCAGACCATATGATGCCATCTATTCACATTCTAGGGGGACATGCAAGGAGGTTGAAGAGACAGTGACATTCTTCTCTATGGCTTTTAATAGTCCACATATCCACAAAAGGATCTGCTCAATCAAATTTTGGTTAAAATGGGATTTGGGGTTCTATCTGTCATTTTAATTCCTCTGTTGTATCCACTATTCCACTTTCCACTTTCCACTATTATGCAACAGTGAATCGTCTTTGGTTGTGCATGTGGAGAAATGAACTGCTATACAAAGGCAATTCTGAGAACTCAAATGCAGGAGGAGCCACTGAGGTCCAAGCTGCAGTGAGGTTGATCCAGTTCTGGATGACTAAGGGTTTGCTCTATAGTCGGGATTCCTGAAGATTGAATACCACCATCTCAGGTGTCCAGGAAAGATTGCCAGTCAATCAGACTCAGTTGAGATGAAGAGAATCAATCAGATTTCAGCCAAAGCATCCCCATCCTTTACCATGCTGGAGTGCTCCCCTGTGTGGTTTCTCTGACAGGAAACTGCAGGGTTTACATTCCTAACATATAAGCAGAGCTCATCACCTTGTCTAACCTGTGCAAACCAAGCACACTGAAGGGTCTCTGAAATGGAGTCCCCGCAGTGATTAGGGCCCTTGAATGAAGCCAGCTGAGGATGAGGATGGAACTCAGAGTCTTAAGCGTGCTAGGCAAGTCTACCAATGTGCCACACTTCCAGGGATTCTCAGCTGGCTTGTGATGGTTCAGGGATGCCCGAAAGGCCCAAGCACTTGAAAGGCAAAGTTGAGCAGGGTCTCTGTGATCCAAACACATTTCCTTCCTGGTTAATTAAGATCAACTTTCACCTTGTCCCTTAGGCTCAGGCAGGTGAGAAAGTCCCACTTAGTATGGGGAAACTCAACACACAAGTCCAGGCTGGCGAGGGTGGGCCAGCCAAGGAAGCTCAAAAGCATTCTTATATACGTGGGTGGTGTGTGCTGGTCACCTGGCATCATCCTCTGCTATGTGAGTCAAGAACTTCCTCTGAGGGGCTGAGTCACAATGACAAAAGAACAGGAAAAACTTCTTCTGATGGAACTGAAGTTGTGGATTGAAGTTGAAACCCTGGAACTATATTGGGACCACAGCTATGCCTTTCTTCATACCATTTCTACATGTGCACATCCAGGTTTGTGTACATGTATATGTGAACTTGTAGGTCAGGAGACAGTCTGCCTTGGATGTTGATCCTTAGGTACCTTCCCCTTTTTTTGTTTCGAGGCAGGATCTTTCACTGGCCTGAAACTTTTTCAAATAGGATAAGTTATCTGGCCATGAACTCCAGGGTCCTACCTGTCTGTGCCTCCCATCTTGCCATCTCTGGAATTACAAGTGGGTGACACTGCACTCAGCTTTTTATCTGGTTTTGGGGATTGAACAAATGCGTGTGAAGCAAGTGCTTTATCAACCAAACCATCTCCCAAGCTCTCCCAACCCAGCCCCTTCACATACTCACACACACCCACCCCTCACACACACAACATTTTTACTTCGATTTTATCTTCGGATAAAAGTGAAGGCAGAACCCCACTCACTCAGCCTGAAAGGATAGCTCAGAGGCAGAGGGTGAGGGGCAGTGGGTACGAGGGCAAACCTTAGAGACTGGCAGTCAAAGGTTTGGCCTTAGACACAAGCTGCTGCAGCAGAACTGGAGATAGAGAGTTGAGGAAAAGGCAGATACAACCCGAGAGTCCTAGAATGTGAAGGTAAAACCTGCTGATTTGATCTGAAGCAGGAACTTAGATCAACCAGTCGTGTTTGGTAGTAGTGTAGCTGGATGGTGAGCATCATCCATGACAGCTACTCATGAAAGAATGAGGTGGTAGATGTAGTGGAAGAAGTATGGACTTGGGAGACTTGTAAAAGATCTGTCAGTACTGGGTCCCTGAATTGGGTAGGGGCAGCTCAGAGGAAAAGGTCCAGGAAAAGAAGGGGTCATGATGACTGAGCATCCATGGTCCTAAGTCAGGTCCAGCTGGAATGTCTCCAGCCTGGAAGACTTTCTTATATAACTCTTTCATCTTATGTAAACTCATTCATCCAATTCACCCTTCAAATCTGGTTATAGTTGGTGTACAGATCTGTTACCTAACTATAGATATCTGTTTACTCTGTCTAGGGCTCCATGTCTCTCCATCTCCTCATGTTTTCACAGTGACCTTATAGAGCAGGAAGATAGTATTTGTCACAGGTGGCTAAGGAAAATTAATCACGGTGCTGTGAACAACTGGAAAACATGTGTGTCCAGCATAGGATTTACGTGGCTTCCAGGATGTGACCCTACAGGAACAATGACCTAGGGCATCCACAGTTATTCCAGGATGGTCAGACCACCTGGGCCTTTTCCATGTGCCTTGTGTTCTCTAACCTAAGTTGCTTCCCAAGCCAGGACATGAGAAACCACAAATCAAAGCTTGACACTGGTAGTTAGCAGCTCTGATTGAGAGCACATGCTGAGTATTTAGAGTTGTGATGAAGAAGAGGTTGCTTAGTGTCTGTCAATGATTGAGCTCTGCACAAAAACCACAGAACATTAATAACCATGAAGGATGATAAGCCTAATGTGGAATTCAGCTAAGGACCAAGAATCGTCATCCTTTACGATGTCTATGGAGAAGTGCTTTACCACTGTGTAAGCGCCATTCTGAAATTTAGGTCCACTCCTACCTTCCAATCTCAGCTGTCAAGTGAACATTCACTTCCTTAATAGTGATTTCTCTGGAACCTCATGGTAGGCTGCCTATTCTCATTTACTTCTCATCCCAGGGACTGCCTTTTTCATGACTGATAATACGCTGTCTGACGATGTGCTGATTTTGGTAGTTATATTTCTTTGCTACCAGACTAAACATTCCATGAAGTCAGGAATGGCTTTTGGTTTTTCCCCAGCTGGCCTGGCTCAGAGCTTGGTGGAATCATATGTGCTTAAAAGACATGGCTTTGAATAAAACATGAAGCATAACGGAAGAGCCCATGGGGGGCATATCATATGGGCCACTGGATTCCAGCTTGTTATTAATAAATGTTCAAAGGGCGTTACTTTATCCATGCAGATAAATCCATGAATAAGGCTGGTGAAGAACACAGGCCAACAGTGTACATCAACATGAGGAAAGGGGAAAAAAACTACATAAAAGTGACTGTCATTTACATGAACATCTAACTTAAAGAAAGTATATAATTTAAGCTGTGTCAAAAATATAGATAATAATAAATGGTTCAGATATCTTTGCCAGAATTTTCCAAAGCGTCTGACCCAGGAGAGGTAAAGAAACAGGACTTCCAGTGAGCTTAGCTAGCTTTCATCTCTTCCCTGGTTGATTCCTTCACATAACATCAGACAGTATTACCAGCCAATTGCTGTGCCTGCTTCTCCACTGAAAATTAAAAATGAAAACAACCACTTTCCCAGGGCTGAAAACAAACAAACAATCAACCAAAGCCAACTTTAAGACGGACAGTTCATTGGGTTCAACAGGACATTTTCCTCAGAAATTTTCAAACGCAGTTTTGACCACACTTGATTTCCTTGTTTTGCCTTGACTTTGAAGTCTAACTACTATGTAAGCTATGATTCCACAGGGCTCCCTGTACATCCCAAGGTGTAATTAAGGACTAGCCAATATTTAGGCTAATTTAGGCAATGCTTTGGGATAAAGCAGGGCTTGAGAGATGGTGCCTCTGCAAGCATATCTCAGTGTAAGATACAATCTAGGGTTCGGGGGTTTAGCTCAGCCCTCCCATCTGTCCCATGTGGGTCTGATTAAAGCTGAGGAAACCAGTTGAGGATTGAAACAACTTATGCAGACATAGCTTAACTACCTGGACTGAGAACGAAGGTGCCAATATATAATTTAATTCTTCTAGGATCTTCTTGCCCATAGAGTCAAGTCAATAAACCAATAAATAGCTTTTCTATTTGCTGCAGGAAATCCCAACAGTTTGCTCACTTGGGAGAACAGCTTGCTTTTCAATGATTGACTTAACAAGATTCCCCTCAAGAACCTCTGTCCACCAATTCTGGGATGCTACCTACCAAGCTTTGCTAAAATCTGATTGCATTCTGTCTTGAAAACGGCTTAAAGGACTTGGGACTTGACATTCAAACCCTACAAATACACTGTCCTGTGGTCCCTCTTCCAGACACCAGCACTATCATCTTGATGGTGCCCTCATTTCGGCAATAAACAGCTTTGCTCTAACAACAAGACTTCAGTGGGACTTTTCTCCAATCAACCTTTGACACGTTATCAGTCACAATCTCTTTGGAAACCGGGAACACAGATAAGAGCAAATACCTCTTTATTAACACTCGAGGGCTTTAGAATGACTAAACCTAAGCACTTTTCCCCTCAGTAATAAAGCGATAAAGTGTCTTTGGTGTTCCTCCTCCGGGGACAAGGGCCATTGTTTGGAACACCTGACTGTAATACATTTCAAGTGTGCACATTTAATCTTCTTTATTCTACTTTTTTCAGGGAGGGGACCATGATTCAGTATTTCGCAAAATAAATTTGCATTTATTTGATGGTGTAAGTAAACAAGTCAAAAGGCCACAAAAGGGAAACTAATTTGCAAGTAAACATTAGAAATGATGATCTAATCTTAAATATATAAACTCTCTCTCTACACACACGCACACACACACACACACACACACACACACACACACACACACACACACACGTATATATAAATACTCTTTTAAAATCTTCCCTCATTAAGCCAGAAAGTTACTTTAGCCCCAGCAATGCCCACATGATACAGAAAAGTTGCATGGTTTGAATCTTGTCTTACCCTTGCCCCACCATAGGAAACTTTCAGTGTTTGCAAAACCACACCGGGAATAATATTTAATCAGCCTATGGTGAGGTCCAGGAATCGTTGGTGTTTTGGTTTGGTTTTCCTTTTCTTCTGCACTTTTAATGACTCAGTCAGGCAAATACACTGGTCTTACACCATTAATTTTTTGGAAAGCAAAGTCCAGCTTTCATCCTAAAATTGCCCAGCTGAAAAAGCCGGGACAGCTCACCGGTACAGAGTCCCTCCTGGGTTCTACCATGGCATCTCTACCCCAGCCATAGCCAGTGAGGAAGTGTAAATCACAAAAGCCCCAGCCGGCAGTAAACACCAACCCTGCTCTCAGGCAAGCTCCCCCGGCCCCAGCTGGCTCAGCCAGCAGGCTTCCAGTCTGCAGTTTCGGGTGCCTGCAGCTCCCCAGGCAGCCACGCAGAGGAAGCAGAGAATAGATCCCAAATCCGGCTTCCTTTTACCTTAAAGAAACTTCCTCGCTTGTCCAGACTGCGGGCGCCCATGGTCCAAGCTGACATTTCCCCCAGCGCGGCTCTACTGCACGCCCGGGACTCCTGAAGGTAGAGACATTTTCAATGGTTAGTCCAGCCTGTAGGAAATTCCTTTCTAAGCCACAGAACACTCACAACAACAGTCCTGCCAAGATCTTTTTCCGTCAACAACATTGTGCCATTTATTTCCCACCAAAGCCCTTACATCTCCTTTCAGCCCGATTTCCTGCCGCAGCCAGCACTCTTCCTAGACTGTGCCCCACCTCGCTGCCCCACCCCCTCTGCCAGCAGCTGACGTAGAAGGTCCTTAGGACTCCAGGGAGCATAATGATGGCTTTGTGTGTTTGCTTGACCCCATGCTGAAGTCCAAAAGGAACCAATATTAGTTGTCCCCATAATCTGCTCTGAAAGTTTATAGATTTCATATGGCAGATCACAGAAGAATGGAGTTCTCTATGTCCCAGGAAATCCTGCTGTTAGGGGGTGAGGTCAGCATTCCCTCAGTTAGTTCTCCTCCCGGCAAGCAAGGTCAGCAGAAGGGCACTAGGGAGAAATCCCTCTGTTTTCCCCCCTTAGAAGCCAGTGGGATTGGGTGCAGCCCAGAGAGTCACTGTTTACAGAGCTCATTTGTGTAAAAGGATGCATGTAAACAGCTCTGATCATCCAGGGGCTTGGGGGTTGGGCTCATTTTGGAACACAGAGGAAAATTTAAAGGCAGGATAACAACATGGTCCTGAATCATCACTAAGACTATCTTGCTTGGAATTTCCCCTCTTAGAACACAGCATAGAAACCAGTAATAGCCACACATACCCTACAAAGTCTGCCACCTTCGCTTCTAAGTTAAATGGGTACACACACCTGGTGCAAGAGACCCGGCTGAGACAGGTGTGCACTGAGGTGGCAAAGGAAGTCCCCCAAAGCTTTACTTATCCAGTGAAACTGTACAGGTTTAAACAGAAAACGAGATGTTCTCTCCTGTCCCTCTTTCCTCCCCCTCCCTCTCAACTGTATACCAGCATCCCTACTTGCTATAACATGCACAGGCCAGAGCACACTGCAGACATGAACAACACAGGAAGTAGGAAGTGAAACATCACTTGAATCATTGAGGAATATTAAAAGTGGTTGGGCTGCAGGCATGAGGTGGGGAGGTACCAAAGCCGGGGTGACAGAGCCAACCTCAGACACTGAATGTGGAGGCTGGTGTTAGTGATGGTCTAGTACGGGGAAAAGTGAAGTTTATCATGGAGCAAAGCACAAGTGTGGAAGCAAGAATCTTTGCAGAGACTCCTTTGGCCCCAAACTGCCTCTCTATTCACACCCACAGTGAGCTGCTTGTTTGGACTCACATGTAATCTCATCTAGGAAAAACAGTCTCTGCCATACCCAGCCTTCCTTCCAAAACCTCCTCTAATTGAGGTGTTGCTACATGTCTTGGTCACTTTAAGTCTCTCCCGAATTCTGTTCCATGTGTGACCCTGCTGGGATGAAGGCCAGTGTTCCAAAACCCTCCTGGAGAGGTGGCAAGCTTCACGGCAATCCCGCTGACTCCAGAGGTTCAGATTCCCGGCTCAGCGTCTAAGTGGGAGCCTTGCTCCAAGGTTTTTGAAGTCCATCCTTATTAGCCACGTCCATAGACTGGCATCAGTCCAGAGGGAAAACACAGCGCTGTGTTCAGAACTGGAGCAGGATGAGAACCTTCGGTAGCAGCCGATTAACTGTTGAGACCCAGAGACACAGGCACTTTAACAAAGTGTACACTTTAAACAAACCTAAGGCCTGTCATCTTTTTTCTTCTGGACGTTTTCCTGGCAGGAGAGTCCGCATAGCCTGGCAATTCAGGAATTGCTAAGAGAGCGCCAAGACTTCATTCCTCATCCAGAACAGTTTCTTTGTTCGGCTCCAGGGTTTTCCATATACAAACCTTTGCTGATGAACTAAAGCACACAAGGAATTTTTCTTTTGGCAATGAAGTCGTCAGAACCCCTGAAGTCTGCTGCTGGTTTAATTAGCTGCTGATACCCGAATACACCTGTACCTCAGGCAGTCCTGATTAAACATCCAGCTGGATTCTGTGGGGCTGGCAGATTGTTCTATTTCTTTAAAGGATGAAGGTGATGTTCTTTCTTATTTGTAATGCTTGTACAAGGCAAAACATCTTGACAAGTGCCATAGCAGGTACATGCCACATAATGGGAGTTGGGGACAGTACCACAGTTGAAGCATAGATGTGTATATGGTTTTTGGTGCCTGAAAGTTTTAGTTCATTCAATGCAATGGTTTTCTTCCCAACCCTCGATTTTTTCAATACCTTGTCTCAACATCCATAGCACAATATCGAGGTGACTGGAGTCACATTTCCCCACCTTCCAGTTCTCCATTCTTCCTGCAGGTATCATCCAGCAGTGGGATTCCCCAAACTACCCAGTTACAGCTGGACAACAAAGCAAAACTGTACCATAGCTTGAGACACAATAAAGTTCCTCCAGATTTGGACTGCTGAAGACCTTGCCTGGTTTCTGTGAAGGGTAAGTCATCAGATTCTTGACAAATGAGACCCGTCTGTCTAGTGTTCTCTCTTTCCAGACAACCACCAAAAACTAGCAAAAAGCCACTGCAGCAGTTTGGAGTAGCCAGGCCTTTCCATCAATCTCTGAAAGGATGTAAATGGAGCAACAGTGGAGATAAAGGACAAAGGCAAGAAGCAGGTGCTCCTCAGTCTCCCAGAGACCCCAGGCTGGCCCTCTACAGTTGGCCTCTGTGGCTTTCCAGGTGGTTCCATGAGGGACTTCTGAGGTACTGGAGGTCTGCTCTTGAAAGTGCAAATGACATCCATGTCCTCTGGCTGGGTGCCAGCTGTCCTGGCAGCCTGCTGAACAAGAGTGCTCCAAGTCCTAGCAGTCACCTGGGCAGGCACTGAGGCCACCACTTCTGCCTGGACATGGCCACAGGCCGGCCTCTGTGAAGTCAAATGCAGAGACAAAGGCAGAGGTTCTGGTGTATGGCTGGCTGATTAATGGGCCTATTCAGTCAAATATGCCTCCATCTTTATGCTCCCTTGCTGGGGGGCAGATCTGCGAAGGCTGAAGGCCTGGAGCCTACAGTCATGTATTGTTTAAGGACAATATGGGATATGTTCTGTGTGAACATCATACATGGTCCAAACACAAACTAAGATGACTACTGAATCACATGGTGACATAACCCAGGGCACTACAGCCCTATGCTTGGTCTGTTGCTGACAGAAATGCTGCTGTGTGGCATCTGAGCTATTGAGAGGCAGGCTTTTCCCTTCCATGCCTCTCTTTCCCCCTTCCTCTTAATTTATTCAAACTGCATCCTCTCTATTTGAAAAAAATAAAAGGACATTTATGGTATACAATATAATGTTTTTTAAATCTGTAAACACAATGAGTAGCTAACTCATGCCAACTGGCATGTCTGTCAGCTTGTGCTTGTTTATTTGGGACAACACTTAAAAGTCTCAGCAAAGCTCAATCTTTATTTCCCAAGACAAGATCTCACTATGTAGCCCTGTGATATAGAACCTGCTATATAGATCAGGCTGGTCTTGAACTCACAAACCTCCTGAGTGCTGGGATTAGAGGCACGTACCACCATTCCCAGAAAAAAAAATACATTATTATTAATTACAGTCATCATGTTGTACAATAGATCTTCCAGATTTGTCTCTCTCGTCTGACTTAAATTTTGTAATGCTTTGCTCAACCTCACCCTAATCCTTTCTCCTCTGCTATTTATTTGCTTTAGGCCATGAGTGCAAACCCCACCAAAGAACAGCAGATGCAACAGTTGGGAATCTATCACTCACAGTCAAGACTAAAACAAAAAATTCAGGGGCTAGAGAGATGGTCCAGTGGTTAAGAACACTTGTTCTTGCCGAGGACCTGGCTTTGATTCCCAACACGCACACAGCAGATTACAACCGTCTCTGAATCTAGTTCCAGGACACACATGATACAGACATCAGACATACATGTGAGCAAAACACTCTTACATATAAAATAAAATAAATAAATCCAAAAGAAAGACAGAGAGAAAGGAAGGAAAGAAGGAAGGGAGGCATATAGAAAGGAAGGAAGAAAGAAAGAAAGAAAAGAAAGAAAACACATACCTTTGCAAGCCCTGAGTTCTTACCCCCAGATCTAATCATAAACAAAAATTTCTACTCCATACCTTTCTTTTAGTAGCTGAGTGAAGCATAATAACTCAGTTTATCTTAGTAAACAAGATCTCATTATTATAATTATTTTACTGCCAAATAACTCAGCCCAGGGGACCAGTTAGGGTAAGTCCAAACCTGACCGAGGTGCTCCCGCCCCCCACCCACCTGGCCCTTTAAACAGCTCCTGCTGTGGTGGGCCTATCTCCCTGGCTTTTGTCTTTGAGAGCAGGGGAGCCCCTGTCTGTGTCCTGGAAAGGTCTCTGAGCATTTCCATAACTGCCTTCATAGTGCCAGGGATTTTTCAAGCTGGACAGGAAAACGTTATTCCAGATTCTGGCTCAACAATTCAAGTTATGTGAATTCAAAAACAGTTTTCAGTGTCTTATCTTTCACTCAGCAGTTAAACAAGTTCTTCTTTTTTCTTTCTTTTTTCTTTTTCCTTTTTTTTTCTTTTTTGAGACAGGGTTTCTCTATATAGCCTCGGCTGTCCTGGAACTCTATAGACCAGGCTGGCCTCCAACTCAGAGAGCCACCTGCCTCTGCCTCCCGAGTACTGGGATTAAAGGCATGTGCTGCCATCGCCCAGCTTTCAAACTCGGTTTTTTGTTTGTTTGTTTGTTTGTTTTAAGAAAAGCTGTATCTTTTGTTTTGTTTTAAGACAGGCTCTCCCACTATAGCCCTGGTTGGCATTGAACTCTCAATTTTCCTGCTCCAGCCTCTTAAGCAATGAGATTACAAGTGTACATCATCATACCCAGCTCCTACATGGTTTTGAGATCATGAAGACTTTTCATTTACAAGAGAAATGGGCTAGAGAGGTGGCTCACTGGTCAAGAGGGCTTACAGTTCTTGCAGAGGACCTGGGCTTGATTCCCAGCAGCCACATGGTGGCTCACATCCACCTGTGACTCAGGTCCCTGGTGGGATCTGATGCCCTCTTCTGACCTCCATGGGCTCCTTCACAAACATGGTACACACACATAGTAGTCAGAGACACGCAACCGGCAGGAGTAAGCTCCTTTTACTATATGAATTTTAGGGATCCAAGTTGGGTCATTAGGCTTGGCAAAAGGCACTTTACCTGTTGAGCCCTCGTACCGTCCCAGGAAATGATATATTTTTAACGGCACAGACCTTGTGGGGAGACCTATGTATGTATACCATAGTAGCATTCTTACTCTGTGCCCTGTTTTAGAGTTGGTGTAGAACATCTCTGACACACTGTCCTCATTCCAGTATGTGTTTTAGACAGGACACAAGTTCTTCAGTTCACCAGAGCTCATGCTGGCTTCTCTCACTTCTGTGCTATGTGTGACCACCCTTACACTAGGGCACACCTGGAGGAGACCATAAACTGCCTCTTGTATCTGATGTGCCACCTGAGTGAATCTGCCTACCACCTCCCTTCTGCTGAGTGTGCCTGGATGGACACTGACTCAGGCCAGTAACAAACCAGTGGCTCTCAGTTGAGTAGGCTCTTCTGCTTAGGAACTGGAGAGGCACACAGTAGGCACTTACACTAGAAAGCTGGATTTAGCTCAGTGCATGGGAAGCAGAGATCTGGAGTATGAAGAGAATGTGCATGAGTGGATATAAAAGTCTGGCAGAGATCCTGAGCACAGGGCGAATGTAGCATGAATGGATATAAGAGGCCAGCAGAGATCTGGAACATGGGGAGAACATAGCATGAATGGATGTAAGAGGCCACTGGACGATAGGGGCAGGGATTGTGCACCTGAGTCTTGAGCAGTCCAATAGATTAATATTCTTTGGCCAGAGAAGCCATGGGAGACTGAGGCAACCATAGCTTCTCAGAAACAGGATGAAGTTGAGGATGTTATTCTAAAAACAGGTCTGTAGCGAAAAGATGTTAGACTAAACTAACGAAGCCTCTGGGACAGAAAAAGGCCCCTTGACAAGAATAGCGTATGATAATGACACCTTTGATGAAGATTATATCAGAGACCTGGTCAATGCCTGCTCTTCTGTATCACTGCAAATGCAGGGAGACCTGCATGCGTTCATCTTCATTTTCTTCCGCATCTCCCCTCCCCCTTCTCTACCTCTCCTCTACCACCCTGCTCTCTTTTGGTTCAGAATTAGATCATAGGATGCAGTTATGGACACTGGAAGGTGTTTTTGCCCTGCTCTTTTAATCTGGTCTTTGTGACCCCTGAGGAAGTTTTACCTCCATGTTTAATAAACACAAATACTCTCACTGGAATGATCCAATACCAATCATTTCATACAGAAAGTATTTTCTAGAGCAATCTCCATTAGGTCATCTGAATTATTGGCTCATTTTCTTATACAGTACAGTTAACATGCTTAAAATCCCTCTTCAGTTCTATTTAGTTTTTGCATCATTTTCCTCTTTTTAATGCCAATTGTTAAACTATTGAAGAATATATTTTATTCTGTTTTGTTGTTGTTGTTGTTGTTGTTTTGTTTTTTTTGTAGTGCTGGATATTGAACCCAGGGCCTAATGCCTGCTCATTAAGTGTTCAGTCACTGGGCTGCACCTCCAGCTTTCTTATGTTTTACATGCTTAATAGTTTTTACTTCCATGCATAGGTCTATGATCCATATCAAACTGGCTCTTCTGTAGGATATGAAGTATCGAAAGTTGAGAGGATTTTTCCACACAGAAATTCATTTAATTTAAAATTTAAAGAGAATAATTTTAAGGACAAAGTACTCTTTATTCTTTAATATTTTTATCTTATTTACTAGCAGCTTTGTTATTTATAAAAAGTAATGAACAGACTGAGTTTAATATATAAAAGTGTCCTGCATCACTAGGAATGGTGCCCACATGTTTCCCAGCATTTGGGAGACTGAAGCTAGAGGAAGCAGAGTCCAAGTTCAGCCCAGCCTACTTAACTATATCCTCCCACCTCATAAAAAAGTCCTGAGTCAAAACATAACTCCTACCACTCAGAAGTAAGGAAAGAAGAATATTATTGCCACATACTATACATAATTTAGTACCTGGGAGCAAAGAGGGTCTTGAATACCATGAACTGAGTTATGTTTGGTCCAAATATAAATATCTTCCTAGACAAAATGCTCATGGTTTAAAGGCTTGTTATTTAGCTGGTAGTGCTATTGGAAGGCGATTAGATCATGAAGACACTAATCTCATTAATGCAATTCACAGCTGAATGGAATATCAAGAGGTGGAGCCTAATTGGAGGGTAGAGCTTCTCTCTAGGTCACCCCCTCCTCTCTCTCTGCTTCTGGGCTGCCAGGAGGTGAACAGCTAATCTCTATGATGCTCTTCTACCATGATGTTCTATAGTGCCATGGGCCTAAAGGGAAAGGGGCTTCTCTCTTTAAAAATCATTTTAATGTTGGCAGAGCAACAAAAAGTCACATGATTAATGCCTCATCCTCTGTCTTCTCCTCCTTGCTAATTGGATTTCACCAGCCTAAACACTCCATCCACTTTCTTCTTTTTATACTGTGTGTATTGAGGATTTAACAAAACTAGAAATTTATCATTCAGACATTTATTCTCCCCTTTAAATCAATAAAGTGCTGAAAAATGTTCAGCAAATGGCTTGCTGGGGACTCAAAGCCCCAAGTTTTAACATTTGCTTGTTTTATGGTATAAATACTGCTACCATAGCTGACTCCAACCTTCCAAAATGACTTCAACAGACTGGCAAAAGACACAAGAATTTAATAATGAGCTCTGGCGAGCAGGCAGAACCAAAGCCAGCGCACCATTGCACTGTACTCACCAAGTCTAGGCCACAAAGTCTCTGAAGAGGTTTCATAATTTGACTCTTCAGACACTGAAGTAGTAAACTATAGCAAATGTCGGAAATTAGATCCGAAGACTGAGACCATGCTTTATCCACAAATCATTTATTTGTCACCAGTTGGACACAAAAAGCTTCTGGCTATTATCCTAACCAAGTTAAATGGTGCCATTAGAATGCCTTAAGGAATTCATGTGTTTAGTCTGTTATCTTAGGCTTTGTGAGTTCCATTTTCTTAGAGGTTAGACCAGAAGACAATGGGAAGCCTATCTACTTATTAAAAAATATTACTGTAGGGGCTGGGGAGACGGCTCAGAGGTTAAGAGCAACAGCTGCTCTTCCAGAGGATCTAGGTTTGATTCCCAGCACCCACATGGCATCTTACAACCACCTGTAACTCCAGTTCCAGGGGATCCGATCTTCTATGGGAACTGCACACATGTGGTACAAAGGCAAAATATCTATATACATTTTTAAAAAAGAAAGCAATACCATAGAGGCTGGAGAGGTTAGCCATGGGAAAAGTGCTTGCTGCCCAAGTGTGAGGACAGGAGCCTAGATCTCTGGCACCCACATAAATGCAAGGTGGGTATGGTGGCCCATCTGCAATTCCAGGAGAATTGGGAGGTACAGACAGAGGATACCAGGAACACACCAACTAGACTGGATGAATAAGTGAGCTCTGAGCTCAAGCGAGAGATCCTGCCTCTACACATAAAGTGGAATATGATTGATGGAGAAATTCAACATCAACCTTAAACTCCACATGCATGCACACCCATGTGCATCAACACATACAAACGTGCATATACACATGCATGTACACAACACACAAATTAACACACAAATGGGACTCTATTCCTCCCTCATCTATGTTTCAGTTACTCAAGGTCAGCTCTGGTTTGAAATACTAAATGGAAAACTCCAGAAATAAATTGTTTATAAATTCCACATTGTGTACCATTCTGCACAGCATGGTGGATGGATATCTTCCTACCTGGGACTTGCAGTATCCAGCGCCCCTGTGTATACCGCCTGCCCATCTGTCATTCTGTAGCTGCTTTGGTTTGGAGACCAGCAAGTGTATTCCAGTAATTCTTACTTACTGGTCTCAAAGCATAAGTGATCCTGGCAACTGGGATAGACCAAAGAGAAGCCATGAAGCATTGCTTTTAAGTGAAAAAGTGAAGATTTGCAGCTTATCAAATTAAACAAAAGTCAATACATTTTCTAATTGGGAAGAAGGGGGAAATGTGGTAATTTCGCAGTCACACCTCAAAGTGCAAAATCTACGGCCAAAGCATGTGATGAGTGCTTAATTAAGATGGAAGAACGGCTGGTGCATATACGGAAATACAGGGCACACATAGGTTCTCTGTATGTGTTTAGGCATCCTTTAAGGACATTTACTTAGTTTTGTTCACGGTTGCTGGGATAAAATACCTTAACATAAGCAACCCAGGGGATACGGGGTTTGTTTTAGCTCATGATTCCAAGTTAGAGTCCATCACTGCAAGGAAATCAAGGCAGCAGCACCTTGAAGTAGCCAATCACATCCACAGTCAAAAGCAGAGAGAAGGATACGTGCATGGCTACTGCAATGCTCCTTTCCACTGTTATACAACCTGGGACCCAAATGCAGGGAATGATGTCATCCACCCACTTGAAGGCTAGGTCTTCCCACATCAGTTAATGCAGTCAGGGCAATGTGGCCACCCTGTCCTACAGTCAGAGTCTGGAAATTAGCAAAGGAGATGCATAAAGAAGCAGGCCTACAAAATGTGTCTACCAGAGTCATGGGAGCCCACGCCACGCTTTCAGCGCTGTCTGCTGCCATCACCAAACAGGTGGTGTGTGACATCAGTGATGGTGCCTCAGATTTTCGGCATGTTTCTTGGTTGGTCAATGGCATTCATGTCCATTACTGAGAGACGCAAGTATACAGTTGTAGGGTAATACACGAATCTCATCATATACTACTCAGTCTGGCACAGGTGGCAACTGCCAGGACATCTGTTGAGCTCTCGGGCTCTCTTTGAAGTGTGGTGTTTCCCTCTTCATGGTCAGCCCCATTCCTATCCTCCTGTTCAGGTGTATGTCCCTCCCCCTCTTTTAAAGGGAGGTTAGATGGGGTAGGTGGAGCTAGTGGGGAGCCTAGGGTGGAGGGAGGTAGCAGGTTTAGGTGCGATCATGGACTGTCTGAGCAAGAGGACACATCCTGTCTGAGGAGGATGCTTTATGTCAAGGAGTCAGACATCTGGAAGAAGAAAAGAAAATGACATAGGATCAGATGGGCCCATGCATGGGCAGTCAATGTAGATAACAGAGGTAGAGCCTGGGTTCTCCTGCTACTCAGGGGGATGCTGGGGCAAGAGGACAGATGGATGTCCATCTATACTTTTAATGTCTAAATGTTTAACCGTCATGAACCCAAGACTGTTGAGTAAGTTCTATTGCATTCTTCCATGACAGGTATACCTTTGCAAGGACCTTGAAGGCCCAGTTATGTGGAATTCCATACTCTGTGGTGCTTTATGACTGAATGAGGGGACATGGGGCAGTTCTGAAGCTGCCACAGGGGCATCATGCCTCTCTTCTCTCTGACAGCCCATCCTCCCTGACGTGACTGTCTTGTAGCCTGGAGACGCCGTACCTTTGGGTGGAACAATCTGGAGGAGTGGAACAATCTGGAGACAGCTTGTGCAACAGCAGGAGCCAGATCTTGCAGGCAGAGATTCCAGAACACTGGGCTTATGGAACATGACCAAGATTTAGGGGGAATATGAGCTCAAGAGTGGCCCAACCCTTCTGTTCCATAGACTTGTCCCTCCATGGAGAGGAGAGTGGTAAGGAAGGAACAGTGTGCAGAGCCCAGGTCTTAGGGCACAGAGGGGTGGTGGGCAACAGTACCTCAGGGCTCACAGCAGAAAAGTCCCACCTTCCCCTACCTGCTACCATTTCTCCTCAGCCTTCATCAACCTTGGCTTGCAGAAGTATAGAATTCAGACCTGAGTGGCCCAGTTTATACTTCTGCGACATTTGGAGAAAGCAGGCAGCATGGCTTGGAGAGCCAAGGGGGATCCAAGTTTCTTCCTGATGGGTCCTTGAAAGCATCCTGGCTGCTGGGCTCTTTTCTTTGTCTGTGGCTCTTTCTATAGCCTCTCCACCGTGCGCCCACCATCTCAGATTACTCCCCAGTACATCCAAAACCAGCTGCCATGTCCCTCCAAGCACCCTCATGTTGGAAGACAAAACACATTATACTCGAAAAACCCTTCTACTTTGCGTCTGCAACCAAACTGCTGTATTCACTGTCTTGGCTCTAGGATAATGGTCACAGCCTTTCCACAATGTCTCCTCCTAGCTTCAAGTTACTGCAGATAATAAACTGTGGGTAACACTGTCTGATTCTCTTTGGGTGGCTGTAGTAATCTTCAGCAAAGCAAAAGAAGAGGTTGTAAGCTAGTGCTTTGCTCACCCTCTTACTCTAGGAAGGATAGTTTCTATCAGCTTCAATGATGGGCCAAACCAACCCTTTCACAGTCTTCACTGAAACGATGTAGGGAGAGGTCTGGATAATTCAGAGTTAATGCCTCTTGCACTAGAGACAATAGTTATAGTAGTTAAGCTTGACTGCCAACTTGATGGGACGTAGAATCACATCATGGATGTGTCTATGACAGCCCAGAGTGGTTTAACAGAGGAAAGAAGATACACCCTGAATGTGGGTGGCACTATCCCATGGACTTGGGTCCCAGACTGAATAAAAGGAGAAAGTGAGCCGAATGCCAGTGTTTACCTCTTTTTGCTTCCTGACTACAGATGGAAAATGACTAGATACCTCATGATCCAGCCTTCATGCTTCCCCACAGGAGGCACTGGACTCTGAAAGTGTGAGCTAAGATAAGCCCTTCCATTCTTAAGCTGCTTTTAGCAGGTATGTTGTCATGGCAACAAGCAAAGTCCTTAATACGGCCAACTGGTTGCTTTCTGGTATTCTGACTTTTATATATAAGCCCCCATATTACCTGTCTCCTTGGAGATCACACCTGCATGTTGTCTTGTTTGGAATATGGCATTCCCCTACAGTGCTAGAAGCTTCTATTTTAACCAAAGCTTTCTCCCTAGACTGTCAGCTAGACCTTATTCCATTACTTAGAAGTATTTCCCTACAAACACGTTTTCCTCCTGTTTCCTGTTTCTAAAATTATTATTTTCTCCCCCTTCAGTACTTCATCAAGTTAGATAAAGACAGCAGACAGAAGTCAACTCATTCTGAAGTCAGATTTACACATTATTTCTGGGTTGCAACTGTTTCTTTTTCCTGGTTCAAACAAAAATGAGACAAAACAAAACACCCAGGGCTTGTGCGTTTTCTTTCTGCTCTCCCACCTCCCTTTCTGGACTCAGGAATATATGTCCACAAAAAGGAGCCAAAAGCATTCACTTCTGGTTTCTTCCTCTCAAATTTAGCTTCAGATGCCGATTTTCCACTTCACATTCCGTTCCCCTGAAGTCCTCACTCTCTCTTCTGTTAATGGCAACCCCAGGCTTGAAGGCTCAGAGCGGGAGCTGGCTCTTCCTCTCTCTGCTCTGCATGCCAATCTGTCTGCACCTCTGCTGAGTTTTCAAGCCCCCATCTCTCTCATCTTCCTCCCAGTCTGCACAGCCACTTGGCCTTGGACAAGGCTGCCTCAATGGCTTCGCCAGTGTCTGTCTGTGAAGTGCTGCTACCTATCTCTGCCAGCCCGCTCCCGAGAGACGACCTTGCTATAGCTTGGATAGGTTGAGTGAACCCCCTCAAGGGTTCCTGTTATTGAATATTAATTCCCACTTTGGGAAAGTATGTTAGGAATATGTGAACTTTAGAGGTGGGCTTTGGGAGGTGATAAAATTGACTATGCTCAGGAGATCGCCTGTGGTTGAATCCTGGTGGGCATACAGTTAGAACAAAGACTGAAGGAATTAGTCAGTGGGAGAGCAGGTGTGAGGCCCTGGCTTCCAGCCACAACAACAAAAACAACACACACACCACACACACACACACACACACACACACACCACACACACACACACACACACACACACACACACACACACTCGCACACTCGCACACATACACAGCCTCCTGTCTGGCCATATACTGCCCCGCCTTTGCTACTTTGCTAGCCATGAAGGTCTTTACCAGATGTAGGCTATTTGACTCTGAACCAGGACTGTGCGCCAAAATAAACCTCTTTTCTTTGTAATTTACTCAGACTGTGATGCTATGTTATTAGCAACAGAAAACAGACTAAAACTGGCTGTTTCCCAGCATTCCACTTCCCTGTTGGAAATGCAGGTTTTAGAATTTAATGGCCTGCTCTCTCCTTGGTTATCCAGGGCTCCTTTTGTCCTGTATCAATAAAATGCAGACTTCCTAAGGAAGTTACATCCCTGCATCCCTCAAATCTCATGGGCCCCTCGGTCATTGTCACCATGTCCTTTCAGTCTCCCAGATATCCTGAAACAAGTGCCTTATATATCAAGGAAAGAGACAGGCACCATAAGGGGAGAAGAAGGCATCCCAGCAATGTTCTCCAGGGTGACCAGTGTGCTGTCTCAAGTTGTCCTGGGTTATCTCTGCCTTTCTTTGTCTTTGAGCAACAAGTAATTCTTGTGCTCACAGCTTTACGTTCTCTGGTTAATACCTATTGGTTATGTTTCCACCAGTCTCTAGTCACATTTGATCTAGTTACTGACAGATGAATACTTAGCCTTGCCTTATGTGTGTTTCAATTTAAAATCACCTGATTCAGCACATTGCTGGTTCATTAACGTTGTGCTCAGAGTCAATGGTGCTCTAGATTATGCCCAATAGATAAGCACGTAGACTTTCTCCACAGGGCATATTTCAGCCCTCCTGTGCAGAGGAATGCTAGACAGCACTTCAGTGTCACACCCAGGGGCCACTTAAAACAGGAAAGTCACACACAGGCCCATAGCAGGGCACAAAAATGTGAAAAATGCAGCCCTCAGGATACCACAAAAATGATCCGTGTTGGCTGCAGGAGATGGAAAAGACGCTGATGCTGTATCTCACCTAGTCCAGCTGAAGGGCATGTCAGGGGAACCAAAGTTTCTAGTTCCCTGTGCATGTGTTCCAGTGGCCAAAAGGGCTCTATGATTGGTTTAGATTTAGTGGAGGAGGTAAATCTGCTAAGGCAGAGACTGCCAATAATAAAATCAACTAAGTGCATTTTCAACTTTGTAAATCGTAAAACACCTAAGCTAGTGGGAAGGGTGCTTTTGTTCTGTGAGATGCAACTGTTATTGTCCTGTGGATATTGACATGCTCTGTAATCATTTGCATTTTCAATATTGCTTTTTCATAGTCTCATATAATCTAGGCTGCCCTCAAACTCACTATGTAACTGAGGATGACCTCGATTCTCAGTGCTAGGATAATAGTTATGTGCCACCACACCTGGCTAATTCTAGTATTATGAGTTTCCTATATCGGCTGTCTGTAAAGTTGATCATGGGCCAAATGCACCTCCCACATGCATTTATATATAAAGTTTTATTGACATAAAACAATGAATCCTATAGTTGCTTCTGGGTACAGTAAGTAATAAGATCACATGGCCTGCAAACCCTAAGTTATCTACTATCTGGTTATTTCCTGAAAAGTTTTATTATATGATTATATGTGTGTGATTACATTTAAAAACTACTTGCGATATTTAAAAAAAAAATCTTATTTTTCCTTTTGAGATAGGCTCTCTGCACTGTTCTAGAACACATCATGTATTAGCCCAGGGTAGCCCCGATTCACAATTCTCTTGCCTCTACTTCCCATATGCTGAGATTACAGATGTGGGCTTATATAGTCTGGATATAGTTTTGTTTGTTTGTTTGTTTTTTGAATAGTTGTATAAATGCCGGGTTTGTATGTTTTTGTTTTGTTTCATTGGAAGTACTGGGGACTGAACCTAGAGTTCTAAACATGCTAAGCAAATGTTGAAACGCCGAAGCCTTCAAGTATCTCATTTTATCTTTTTGCATAACTTCCTCTTGTCAGTGCTGAGGCTTGAAGCCAGAACCTTGTGTAAGCACTGTTACTCCCTCATCCAAAGATTTTCACCTTTAAAACGACACCTCCTTGAGTCAGAAGCAGGAGGATGTGAATTCAAGGCCCATTTTGGCTATATAATGAGACTTTGTCTCAAAGACAAAAATACACAAACAAGCCCACGAGAGCACAGGGTGGGAAGAGGACAGGGCAGGACCACAAGCCACCCAATTCAGCCCTTCCCATCCACAGCCACCTTTGCATTCGGATCATCTTTGCTTAGTTAGCGTAGCTTAGCCAAATCTCATCCAATGTGCAGAGACTGTCTCAAGGCTACCCTCACCATGCATTGTCCCGACGCCACCGTCCCTCAGATGACCCAGCTCTCACACCATATACCAAGAAGTTAAACAGCAAACCAGGGGATTAACTCTGAGATACACATTCAATACTGTTCAAAGGTTCTCCATGAGACTGAGGTCCAGCTGGGGACTGACTACATACAAAGCTTTCACTGGCTGCCTTTATGAACTAACATCTCAGAGCTCTCGTCCACAGAATGCTAACTGGGACTGTCAGACAGTCAAGGACACACCAAACATACACACACACACACACACACACACACACACACACACACACACACGATCTCTTCGGTGGCAGCTCCATTCCCCTGCCTCCTGTCCCTTTTGCTGTTTGTTACCTCAGACCATCCCCTAATAAATTATTTGAACTTAAATCTTTTCATAGCCTGGCCTACATAGCCTGGTTCACACAGTCTGGTCCACACAACCTGATTCACACAGCCTGGTCCATATAGCCTGGTCCACATAGCCTGGTCCACACAGCCTGATTCACACAGCCTGGTCCACACAACCTGGTCCACACAGCCTGGTTCACACAGCCTGGTTCACAGTTTTTTTTAAGGAATCATAAAAAGAAAACTTGCTTAATTACTACCATATTTACAACAAATGGAAATAATATTGTCAATGAAAATCCAAAACCAAAGTTGCAGACATGTAGTTTAAATATACTCCCTGTTCCTAATGTAACAACCATCTCCATCCACTGGAAACTGATGAAAATAAGGAAATAAAACACTGCAAAGTACAGATCAATGAAAATGAAGATAAAGCACTTTTGAGCAGAAGGTATAATTTTTATTAATAGATGTTCTCCATCTCTCTCTCTTTTCCCTCTTCTCCCTGTTCAACCCTTAAGAGATACATTCAAAGAACAAATATTCCCAAATGAATATCCTCTTAGACATCCATGAGCTATGGTCCAGCTCTGCTTTCTTCAAATCTGTTTTTTGTTTTGTTTTGTTTTGTTTTTTTTTGTTTGTTTTTTGGGACAGGGTTTCTCTGTGTAGTTTTGGTGCTTGTTTTGGATCTTGCTCTGTAGACTAGGCTGGCCTCGAACTCACAGAGATCCGCCTGCCTCTGCCCCCTGAGTGCTGGGATTAAAGGTGTACGCCACCACTGCCTGGTTCAAGTAAGTTTTCTACTGAGGGCGAATAATTCTGAACCAATGTAAAGTAAAACAAACAAACAAAACAGTCAAATTGTCCAGTTAGAAGCCACCATACTTAGGCTATTCTTGGAGAAAATGATTAAAAAACCAAAGCTGAAACAATAACCTGGTATTTATTGCAGGGCTTAGTATATAGCTTGGTGGTAAAACAATTACTTAGAAGGTACAAAGTTCTGAGTTCAAGTCCCACCCTCTCACCCCTCCCATGGCCACACCTGGTATAGATTTAAACTCCAAGTTTAAGGCAACAGTCTTCAGGTCACAAGTCTATAGGAATGTAGGACAGTCCTTCAGGGGCTGGAGAGATGGCTCATGGTTAAGAGCATCTGTTGCTCTTGCAGAAGACCTGGGTTCAGTTCCCAGTGCCCACATGGATGCTCACCACAGTCCACAATGCCAGCCCCAAGGAATCCGATGCTTCTGGTCTCCTTGGTCACCAGCACCCAAGTGGTACACATATATACATGCAGGCAGAACACTCATACACATAAAAATAAGTAAGGGACTTTTTAAAAGGATAGCTCTTCAAAGTTTCACACAGATGTAGCAAGTGGCAAGGAATTTGATGTCTGCAATCTGCTTTCAACTCATGAGGTCAATGATAAAACAAAGGTGACAAAATGGTACTAGTCTGTGTGGCATGGGGAGTCCTCTGGAATATGCTTGCAACTGTTCTAGAAGCTTGACATTACTTCCATATAGAAACTTTTTTAAAAAGTGGTTAGAGTGTTACAGGAGATCCTGAGGCCCCGTGGTGGGGCTTCATGTTGGTGGTGTAGGCCATCCAATAGTTTCTTGACTCCCTGGATCCCAGCTTTGGCCCTTGTTTGCCTTTTCCAGCTCAGTGTCCATCTGTCCTTGGTGTGTTTGGTGGTGTGAATGGCCTCAGTGACTGCAGGCTTCACACCTCTACTCTTCAGCTTTGATCAAAGTCAGTGCCTGAAGTCTGAGCCGTGGTCTCCCTTCCTAAAAATCTTTCTCAAGTTTAGGAAGGCCCACATCTGATCAAACATCGCTGATACTTAGAACACAGAGTCCAGACTATTGACACAACACAAGCGGTCTTCCCTAATTTGAGTCAAACCTTTCTTTTCATTCTGACCCCTCATCCACTACACCCTGTAACCATGCCAGCCTCATTCAGCCTCTAATTAAAATGCAGCCCTACCTGGACTAGCTCAGCCTGTAAAGGTGCTTGCAGCACAGCCTGGAACCCTGAGTTCTATCCCTGGATCCCTTGTAAAGGTAGGAGAGAACTGACTCCACAAAGTTATTCTCTGACCTCACATGCACTGTAGTACATATCCCCCATCATGCACATGCTAATAATAAATAAAACCATAAAGTAAAATTCATCACCTCCATCCCCTGGTGAATACCTTCTGAGGATCTGTCTTCATTTTCATTTGATTGGATTGAGAAACATCTAGAAGGTTAGGGAAGCCCTCCTCTGGTTATGTCTGAGATGGAGGCTCAGGAGACAACTAGATTATGATGACTCAGTCTTAATTGATGGATGATGAATTCATAGTATGATGGCATTTGGGGGTGGTGAGAAGCAGGCGGTGAGGGCAAACTGGAGGAAATATGTGACCTTGGGCGTGTCCCTGGAGTTTACACTGGCCCTGTCCTGTATGTTCTTGATTCTCTGCTTCCAGCTTGTCAAGTGCACAGCTCTCTTCTTCCACAGGCTCCCACCACTGTGATGTTTTGCTCAAGTATATGGGGCCAAGGGGTCACGGATTGAACCCCCTAAAATCATGAGCCAAAACAAATCCATTCTCCATTAAGTTGTCTCTGTCAAGTATTTTAAACATAGTAACAACAATCTAACTAATAATATATATGTCATTATCTCTCAAGACTCAGCTAAATGATAACCCTATCTGTGACACTTTGCTCAATCTCCAGCCCTGCCACTAAGAGTTTCTGGGTCCCTACTGTCACTTCTGATGGAATGCATGACATCATGACTACAGGGTTCTGTTTTTGTTTTTGTTTGTTTGTTTGTTTGTTTTTCAAGACAGGGTTTCTCTGTGTAGCTTTGTGCCTTTCCTGGAACTCACTTTGTAGACCAGGCTGGCCTGGAACTCACAGAGATCAGCCTGCCTCTGCCTCCAGAGTGCTGGGATTAAAGGCGTGCGCCACCACCGCCCAGCAACCAGGGTTCTGTTTTTAACCCACAAGCCATAGAGTCCTCTGGGGCAGGGCACCCAACATCACTCTAAAACATGGAGGATTCTGTGATACCTGTTCCACCCATCTACATATTTCCTGGCCTGGTAAGTTTCTGGCAAGAATTAGTGAGAATCTGTAACAGGCCTTAACATAGTGAAGAACACAAAATAATTTACTGAAATAAAATGTTATTCAACATAAGGCAGCTTAATTCATGTAGGTATTTTCCTACAAAAGAAAATTATCCTGTTATTCAAGACACATGGAAGCACTGAGAAATGTAAAACAGAGCCAAATGTGGAAAGTGCATATGTTATTTCCTGTTTTTGCCTGAGAGCCTGTGCCCCAGTCTGGGTCAGGCAGTGGGTAGTTTGTGGCTCAGTACATCAGCGGTCCTGGGTGAGAAGAAAGATCATGTTCACTGCATATGGCAAGGTGGGGAATGCCGAGAAATGCCACACCAAACAAATATCACATCACCAAACAGGGAAGTAAGCATTCTGAGCAGGACCCAGACCTTGCCCGGTGCCAGGTCCTGATGGAGACTTGGTTGGGCTCTCCTTGCAGCTGGTACCACACCCCAGACATCCTGACACCGACAGCTTCAGCAGCCTGGAGTTGCTGATACTGCTCTTTTTTCAGACCGCCGAAGTGCCCACAGCTTAGTGAGAGCCCTGGCTACATAATATCTCCAGAGAGGCTTCAGAGCGGCACCCAGAAAAGGCCAGAGGAACCCTCCTTTAGTTCCCCCTCCTCTACCGCCTCCTCTCTTTTCTCCTTCTCCCTCACTTCTTCTGGTTTGCTTATATTGAGAAAGGGGCACAGGCATCCCAGACTGTCCTTGAACTTACTATGTAGCTAAGGAAACTTTGAGTTCCTATCCCCTGCCACCTCTACCTCCCGAGTGACAGGATTGCAGGTGTAGTCTACCAGCCATGTATGACTTGATTTTTCTCTTGTGTTTAAAACACTTTGCTCAAAAAGAGGGGCGGGGGAGAAAGAAAAAAATCTCCCACTTCAGGAAACTGTGGAGGACACCCCCAGAAAGAAGCCATCAGAGTCAGCAAAACCCTCCATGTAACAAAGACAGCCTCCTGATACTGCCAGGGTTATAGGCACATACTACCATGCCTGGTTTTTTTATATGGCCATTTGTGTGCTGGGTATCGAACTCAAAAAAACATGTTTGTGTGGCAAGCACTTTACCAACTAAGCTATATTCCTAGCTCCTTAATAATGGTGTTTGTTTTGTTTTGTTTTGTTTCTACATCCCTACCAAAGCTTCCCCTCTCCCTTCTCCTCCAAGTCCCCCCCCCCCCCCCCCATCCACTCCTCCTCCTCTGTTTCTCTTCAGGAAAGGGCAGGCCTCCCATGGATATCAGCCAGCCATGGTATATCAGGTTGCAGTTAGACTAGACACCAAACAATGACTGGCCCAGCTTGAGACCCATACCATAGCTCACCCTTGAGGGCCAGGACCCAGAGGCAAGATAGTCTAGGGACCTAGGGTAGAACCAAACACAACTGGAAAAAAAAAGCCAATAAAATGATTCCTAATTATTAATGTTTTTTAAAGGTATAAGATTTGTTAGAGAACTTATTTGTGAGTATATGTTTTGATAATTAATATGTAGTATTTAGGAGGTGCTAGATGTGGCCAGGAGTATAGTTCAGTGAAAAGCATGTGCTTAGCATGTATAAAGACAAAGGATGTGTTTAGTGTGTATAAGATCCTAACTCTTTAGCATGCTCAAGTAGCAAAGAAATAAAGAAAATGACAGACATAGTGATTTAAAGATCCATCCCATACATCGATCCCTTCCCATCCCTGTGGACACCCCCTTTTCACGCCCCCTTCTCAAATGTTACAGGGATTTAAATATGCTTTAGTCCATATGCTTCCCGGGATGGCTATTCTTGGTTGTCAACTTGACTACATCTGAAATGAAGTACAATCCAGAAGTGGAAGGCACACCTGTGAGAGATATTTTGCTTGGTTTGAAGTGGGTGAATCCACTTCTAGTCTTGACCCTTGAGGTAGGCAGACACTCATCTTTAATCCAGATCTTGATTCGGGGAAGACAATCAGGGCCACACCTTCTGCTGGAAGCCTATACAAGGACACGGAGAAGGAAGCTTCTGCTCTTTGTCTGCTTGCCCTGGCCGTGCTACCAAGTTCATTCCTTCACTGGAATTAGAGCCTACTTTGGAACTCCAGAGTCCACTGAAGACCAGTTGAGCAACATGTGGATTCTTGAACTTTGTTCATAGTCCACCATTGTTCGAGTAGTTGGACCATAGCCTGTGACCCTAATAAATCACATATGTGTGTGTGTGTGTGTGTGTGTGTGTGTGTGTGTGTGTATGTATATATATATATGGAGAAGGTGGATCCTATTCATTCTATAGGATCTGCTATTCTAGAGAACCCCGACTAATACATTTCCTTACACATTTGCTGCATATGATATGGATAAGTGCATTTTTATTGCGTTTTTCAGAGGTAGAACTTCTTTGGGAAGCAACTGCACCCCATGACTGACATGCATATCAGAATATATGTCAGATCACACACACACACACACACACACTACTTATTACATACATCTACCCAACTCCACTTTCAATGGAATTACACTGGTCATTTACAATTGACCATGGAACTGGCAAATGCCACATAGGAGGGTGTGGTACATGTGTACAGCAAGTGTGGTGGTTTGAATGTCATTGGCCCCCATAAGCTCATAGGGAGTGGCTTTACTAGGAGGTGTGGCTTTGTTGGAGTAGGTGTGGACTTATTGGAGGTAGTATGTCACTGTGGGAATGGGCTTTGAGGTCTCTTTTGCTTAAGCTTCACTGAGTGTCATGGTCCACTTCCTGTTGCCTACAAGATGTAGTCAGCACCACGTCTGCCTGCATGCTGTCATGCTCCCTGGTATGAGAGTAATGAACTAAACCTCTGAACTGTAAACCACCACCTCCATTAAATGTTTTCCTTTATAAGAGTTGTTGAGATCATGGTATCTCTTCACAGCAATAGAAACCCTAACTAAGATAACAAGTTACTGGGCACACCTATCTTTGATCTGAAGGGAAAGGTTAATTTGAGTTTTTAATATAGTTTTTTTAAACCCCAAAGGTTTAAAAGGAAGAAATAAAGCTCACTGAGAACTTATGGCCTGGAGAGACTACAAGAGAAAGTATGAAGGTGAAGCCAGATGCCCTGTTTGAAAAGTGCCCATCACTTGTCTTTTGAAAAAAGTATCCAAAATAACTATACATAACCCCCAAAATACAACTTACAAATAGCGTTAGGTGGGTAGGCGCCACTCTAAAGGTTATGATCTGCTGGCCCAGTGAGGGTGGTAAGTTGTGGTGTATTCAAATGGGCTAGGGGACTGTGTGGTTCAGCAGACCCTTGGGGCTTAATATACACACAGCACTCTTCTTTGTTTCTGTCCATCAAGGTTCCCTATACTCATCGTGTATACAGGATACCTCTTGTTTGTCTTTTCTTTTCTCTCTGTGTGTATACATGTCATGTGCACAAATGTATGTGGGCATGAATGTGGAGGCCAAAGATCCACCTCAGGTGTCTTTCTATTTTAGATGCCAGCCACTTTGTTTGTACAAGGTCTCTCCTTGGCTTGGGGCTCACAGAATAGCCTAGATGGGCTGGCCAGGAGCCCTAGGGGTCCTCTTGACTCTGCCTGTGCAGTGCAGGGATTATAAGTGCATACCCCATGGTCAACTGTTTTATGTGGGTACTGAATGTCCTTGTGCTTGCCCAGCAAGCCCTTTGCTGACTGAGCTATCCTCCAGTCTTTAATGCCTCCATTTCTAAATTCCTTAGTGATCAGACTTCAAAAGCTGGAGAATTTGGTACTTTTTCCTTGTTGTCAAATTCAATGTCCTGGAGGAGAAGGCTTAGAAGAGTCAGAAAGGAAAGAATTAAAGGCCATCTTGTTTGGTGGCCTGTTCATTTTTTCTTGCCCAGAGAGCCAAGCCTCATGATTCTCCAAACATAACCAAGTCTGGCTGTAACAGAACCAGGAAAATCTTAACCACAAGCAGATGGTTGTTTTGCCAAAAATCCTGGCGACTCGCTGGGCAAACTTAACCAAGGAATTCTAATGAAAGTTCAACTATTAACTCCCCAACCCAGAAAAGAGGACATGAACCCTACAAACTAAACACAGCAACTCGAGGTGGCCAAAAGCCAGAGCAACATCAAAGAGTTTTCATGCCTTTTGTGAACCGGTGTTTCCCAGCTTCTTCCTCCATTTTTTGTCTCTTTGTTTGCGTTTTCTTTGAGAAATGGTTTTGCTCTGTTGACCTGGCTAGCCTTAAACTCACTATGTGAACTACACTTTCCTCACACTTGATATCCTCCATCACTGGCCTCCTGAGTCCCATGATTACAGGTGTGAGCTACAGTGCTTGGCTCAGACATATTTTTCTACTTGAATGCCCTTTAGTGAACTTTAATACCACAGATATTACTGTATATTTGTTTATGTATTTCACATATACTTGTAACTCTATACTTTAAAATAGTAAATTTTGTTATTTTCCTCAATTCTTCCCTGAAGGTAATCCAGACACTGAGCGTGCAGGCTCTAAACTGACTGTTATTGACCATGTTCTCACAGCCTGGCACCATCCACAATAGGATCTTCCTGTAGCAAATGATAGATGAGCTGGTTCTCCTTTCTATGAACATCTTGTTTCCTACTAACAGCAGAAGCAGTGACATCCTGAGGCTTGCTAGATGCTACCCCTGGAGGCAGCGCTCTACATCCTATCACAGATGGTTCTCTTGGGAGAAACTTTGGAGACAGAACAAGAAGGCAGGTGATTTCTTGGGAGGTAATCCTAAGAAATACTGGTAGGTGAATGGGGGAAGAGCAGGATGGTATCCAAGCCAGTTACCACCACAGTCGAGTGCAGTTCAGTCTCATGAGTGTTGTGGAACATTAGCTGAAGATGTGTCCCATTTGTTTATGCTGGGGAATATTTGTTTAATGATGCAAAGATGTGCTGCATTCTTTTTTGGTGCATTTCTTTAACTCTGTGAACCTTTGTTACTTTGCCTGTCTAAAACACCTCATTGGTCTAATAAAGAGCAGAACAGCCAACAGCTAGGCAGGGAAAGGATAGGTGGGGCTGTCAGGCAGAGAGAATAAATAGAAGGAGAAAGAGAAGATCAAGGAGCGAAAGGAGAAGGAGAGGAGGACTCCAAGGGCCAGCCACCCAGCTACACAGCAAGCCACCGAGTAAGAAGTAAAGAACAGCATATAAAAAGGTAAAAGCCCAGAGGAAAAAGATAGACAGGATCATTTAAGAAAAAATTGGCAAGAAATAAGCCAAGCTAAGGCTGGACATTCACAAGAAAGAATAAGCCTCTGTATATTTATTTGGGAGCCGGGTGGCAGGCCCCCTAAACAGTAAAGAGTTAAAAAACAAATCAACTACACATGAGTACCTGGCAAACAGATACAAGCTTCAGAGACCGGAAAAGGGAGTGGGGCCTGAAATATCCCCATAGCAACCCTTACCAGTCATTGGTGGAAGGCTGCACCTGGGCACATGAATTCCCCAATACTCTTGAGGAGAGATCTACTGACTCTAGTAGCTGCAAGTCAAGCTGGCATGGAGTCTTATAGAGTCCTGATAGCATCCATGAGAAGTTGGCCTCTGGTTAGCATGAATCTTACAGATACAGCAACAAGACACAACAAGTTAATGTTCCCAAGGTCAGCAGTTGAGGTGAAAGAAATGGGGACTCCAGAGTTTGCATGCTCATGCCCCAGGCTACATGCTTACACAGCTGGTCCTCTTGCATGTCCATGCAATGGGGCTTCATTTTCCCTTTTCAAATGGAGCCAGAAAATTACTGATCTACGAGATATAGCCCACCTTATATCAACACCCAATTTGGGAAGATGAAGGAGGCTCAGAGAAGTGGATTGGAGGGGGTGGGTAGGGCAGAGAAGTAGCTGAAGACATGTGAAAGTATTGTGTAGGTCCACAGGCTCCTCCACAGCTGAGAGCCTTGGCTTCCGAGAGGGAAGGTCTAGCAGTGAAAGCGGATAGAAATCAGTAAGCACACATTTGTCAAGAACTCAATGCTGCCACTGAGCTCCCATGCATAGAGAAAACACAAGGATACAAACACTGGGGACACAAGGGTGAGTGAGACCAGCCCTGGGCCTAACTTTGAAGAACTCATAATCCACATAGAGTCTGGAAGGAAAGGAAAAAATACATCATGAGATGTGTTAAAGCACAGGGGGGCTTTAGTCAAGACCACTGGAGTGCATATGATGGCCATGGCAATGGGGATTTTGCATTCAGGAAGAGAGATGGGACTAAACTCTCAATAGAGCATGAGCAAATGGGGATTTACAATAGAGAGCAGGATGGAGGCAGTGGATGGAAAGTTACCCAAAGGAAACATCAGATGTGAGGGGGATTTTGGAAAGAACAACCTATCAGGAATCTTGCTGAAGACAGGCCACATGAGCAGACATCACTGGAACAGTGGTGGAGGCTGAGGAACTAGAGGTTCTGGCTAATATGCTAAGGTTCTTTGTTAAAGCAGAATTGTGTAAAGAAGTATACAGAAGGACCCGGGAGAAAGTTCAGGAGTCTGAATAAAGTCTGGCCAAGCTAGAGTCTTTGTCAGGGAAAGGCTATGACACAACAGCATGCTGGGTAAAGGCTGTTGAGAGTAGAGTATTTAGAGATAAGGAGAATTTACTTTTCTCCAAGGTCCAGACAAAGATGACTAGGTGTTTCGGAGGGGAATAGTCCCACATCTGCTGGGAGATTCGGTGGGTTTAAAGTAGTGATTAGAGCAGCCTTGGCTGTTGTTTTGAGACAAAGTCTTGCTATGTAACTCAAGCTGATCTTGACTTCTCTCTGGATTCAATGGACTGGAATTGAACTTGTCTGTCTGCCTCAGCTTCCAAAGTACTGGGATTATACGTGTGTGCTCCCACTGAACAAATTCTTCTTTTACTCTGTTGACCATACTTCACCCCAGAAGACAGACACAGTCATATGTGGAACTGTCATCCCTGAACTCAACAAGGAACAAGTGGCTGCTGATTTGGAAGTGGTGGGATGCCATCTTAAGGTCTGTAGTCCTGAAAGAAAGGTGCTCATGCTACTGTATGCCTAGGTTACCTGAGCAAGCCCGAAGGAGTCTGCACACTGTACCACTGCCTCTGTGTTTCCTTCACTTCGTTCACTCAACTACAGAGATATGAAGATGAGAGGAGGCTTGGTCTCTGTTTGTACTTCAGCGAGAGCCATAATTAAAGAGACAAAATACGCTGGGCGGTGGTGGTGCATGCCCGTAATCCCAGCACTCGGGAGGCAGAGGCAGGCGGATCTCTGTGAGTTCGAGGCCAGCCTGGGCTACCAAGTGAGTTCCAGGAAAGGCGCAAAGCTACACAGAGAAACCCTGTCTCGAAAAAACAAACCAAGAGAGAGAGAGAAAGAGAGAGAGAGAGAGAGAGAGAGAGAGAGAGAGAGAGAGAGAGAGAATACAAAAGCATCAATGCTAATGGAGAGGGATGCATCCATACCCACTCTGAGAAGGGGGGGGGGGGTGAGTAATAGAGAACAAAGACTTGCACAGAAGCAGATAATCAGGCAGCATGAAGTTACCCAAATGTTGCACGAATCCTAAATGGTCTTATAATAAAAACCTGGGGCCAGATATCAGGGTGACAGCTGAAAGATCAGAGAAACAGAGTAAGCCAAAGCTATCACCTCTTACCTCACCAACTCAGCCTGACAGAGCCTCTGCAAGAGAGTAAATTCCTGTCTCCTGCCACCTTAGATCCCTTTCTCTGCCCAGCTGTATCACTTCCTGTTTCAACCTTCCTGGAATTAAAGGTGTGAGATCCCAAGTGCTGGAATTAAAGGTGTGAGCCACCACTGCCTGGCTCTGTTTCTTTTTTAGCCCAGCATGGCCTTGAATTTAGAGAGATCCAGACAGATCTCTGCCTCTGCCTCCTGAGTGCTAGGATTAAAGGTGTGTGACACCACTGCCTGACCTCTGTGGCTAACTCTGGGCTGGCTCTGTCCTCTGATCTTCAGGCAAGCTTTATTTCTTAGATTACAAATATAGCACCACACCCAAAACTAAAGAATTGCCCAAGAAAAGGTGCAGTCTACTTTGCAAAGCGTATCCTTCCTTTATGACTTGCAAATGTTAGCACTGAGGTCATTTTAGATGTGGGCCATACCTGGCCCATCCCATCGTACCTAAGGCTACATGTATAAGGCAAACAGGAAGTGCCAGGAGGAGGCAGCCTGTGATGGAGAAAGCCTGTCCTGTGACGACACTCCCCAGCTCCTCTTTCCACTGGATGGCTGGTGACGATCTGGGGGCATCCAGATGATTTGGGGATCATTTCCCAAATAAACCACCTGCACTTGAATCCATGAGTCTCATATTTGATACTCAGTGACTAGGTTCTCAGAATGGAGAGCGCAAATGAGGGAGAAAAGGGTTTGGAGAAAAGATAATGAGTTGAATTTGGGAGCCCTAAGCTTATGGGCTAGACAACCATGTGGACAGTTCATGAGTCAGGCCATCCACAGATGCAACTCTTCAGAAAAACATATATCCTGGAGAGACAGGAGGAGTTACAAGTCCATATCTGCAAGCTGTTACTATGGAACAGATGGTATCTGCATGCAAGTCAAGGGAAGGCTTAAGGTATCATAGCTATTCAGTGGGGGCGGAGCCAGCACTGGAAAGGGCACTTGAAAGATAAGGGCTAAAAGCTATTTGTTGATATAGCAACAGGAAGGAAGAGCCAAAAGAATGAGAGGGAAATCAGAAGATCATCATTCTACACAAGCGTCCTGTTCCATCCTTTTGTTGCTCTTAGGTGAATGTTACAGGGTCAACAAGGACTCAGATGGAGCCAGGTATGTGTAATTCCTCCATTCTCTTACTGCACCATCAGCCTCACACTGTCTTCCTCCAGTTCCTCCCTCTTAGGAGATTCCACTCTGCCCTGTGGCTGCCCAATCCAAACACAACAAAAATCCTGTCACTCAGTGACAAGTCCTGCCTTCTTGCTGTATGCTCTGTGCCTCCTGGTTCCTGCCTACTTGGCTCTGGTCCTCATTGCCTGGGCAGCTCCATCCTGGCCCTGCCAGGGTCTCATTATGAAATGCAGACCCAAACATTTGCCCAGGACGGTAGGAAAACAAGTGAGATCATGGAATCACTGACATGGGTCTTTTTCAGGAAGGTTTATGGAAAGTTGGGGAACAGTCAGAGGATTAGGGATGAGTAAATGTTATTCCAATAGAGGTTTGACTTCCTGGATATGGTTAGGAGAGGATTATTCAGATGATGGTGTTTGGGCTCTTAAAAGTGATGGCCACCAGACACTAACATGATGTCTCTAAAACATGAACTTTACTAACTTTTTAATGTTTATAGGCAATAAGTCAGAAGATGCTGATATGCAAGAGAACTGTTTTCTAAGGGAGTCTGACAAGTCTTTCAAAGCACCTCTAAGGGAGAGCATGTGTGTGAACAGTGTGTGTGAAGACATGTAAGGGAGAGCATAGGTGTGAACAGTGCAGGATGAATTAGTCATCTGGTCCCCACCAAAGCCTCTGGAGCATAGCTTTCCCCCAATCCCATGGATCAACAATCTGATAGGCCCTTCCTGTTTCAATGTATGCCACACATTTGCTGGCCTACCTCTGTAATTTAACTTTGTGCTTCACCTAGATTTAGCCAGACTGGTGTGGTAGTCTGAATGAGAATGACTCTCATTGGCTCATATATTTAGATGCTTAGTCACCAGGGAGCAGAACACTTTGATAGGATTAGAAGAGTTAGGAGGAGTGGCCTTCTTGGGAGAAGTGTGTCACTGGGGGTGGGCTTTGAAGTTTCAAAAGCCCATTCCAGGCCCAGTCTGTCTGTCTGTCTCTGTCTCTGTCCTCCCTCTCTGCTGATGGATGCTGCCTGTGGATCAGGATGTAGAACTTTCAGCTCCTTCTCCAGCACCCTGTCTACTTGTGTGCTGCCATGCTTCCCACCGTGATGATAATGGACTAAACATCTGGATGTAAGCCAGGCCACAATGAAATGCTTTCTTTTATGAGTTCCCTCGGTCGTGGTGTCTCCTCACAGTAATAGAACAGGGACTGAGACACCCAGTGTCCTAATTTGCTGTGATAAACACTGTGACCAAAAGCCACTTTGGCAGAAAAGGCTTTATTTCACCTGACAGTTTTGAAGGGAGTCCGGGTAGAAACTTCAAGGAGGAACCTAAAGGCAGGAACTGAAGATGAGGACTAGAAGGAACGCTGCTTACATTGCTCAGTTTGCTTTTTTTTTCACAACCCAGGACCACCTAATGAGGGTGCTACCATCCATAATGGGTGGGCCCTCCCACATTATTAGCCAAGAAAATGTCCCATAGACTTTCTACAGGTCAATTTGATGAAATCATTTTTTTTTAATTGAGTTTATCTCTTCCCTGATGATTCTAGCTGATGTCAAGTTGATGAAAGATAACCAGCACACCTGGTTTCCATGCTTTTCAATCAACAATTGCCAAGAGACATTGTTAGGATGCAAGGCAAAGGGCGGGGGGTGGGGGGCACAGATGTCTTTAAAAGGACATAAACATACCCACCATCTCAATAAAATAAAACATAAAAGATCAAAGCCTTTAGAAAGATTATCCAAAACTGGTGTGATAGCTCAAGGGGTAAAGACACATGTCATCAGGCCCAAGAACCTAAGTTTGGACTCCAGAATCTACATGGTGTAAGAAGAGAACTGACTTCTGTAAGTTGTCCTCTGATCACACATGGCACATGTGTAGACACACACACCAAAATAAATAATAAATACATGTAATATGTTTTTAAAAAGATAAGCCCTTAAGATAATTCAGTAAAATTAAAAAGCAAAATTCATTTAAATGAAAAGGTTTTGTTTAACAAGAGATAGCCTTTAAAAGTGATGAACATAATGGCCCAGGCTGGCCTTGAACTTACAATACACCTGCCTCAGCTTCCTGAGTAGCTGGGATTATGTCTGTGCCACCAGGCCCAAGTTTTTGTTTTTGAGATATGTTCTTGCTATGTGTAACTTTGAACACTTGGGTTCAACCAACTGACCTGCCTCAAGCTTCTTATATACTGGGACTACTACTACATCCGTGTGTGTGTGTGTGTGTGTGTGTGTGTGTGTGTGTGTGTGTGTGTGTCTGTCTGTCTGTCTGTCTGTCTGTCTAAGGACACATGGACTAACAATATAAAGAACCATAAGAACAATGAGAAAAAGACTTTTTTTTTTTTAAAGAACTAATTACTTGAATGGAGTCTTCACTAGAGAGATTCCCCATCCTAAGGTGTGTGAAAAAGATCACTACTTATTAGAAAAATCCAACTGAAAACTCTAGTGAAATCCCTCCTGCATCCACTTTGGTGTGTGAAACTTAAGGCTGACCGTATTGAGCACTGACAAGGATACAGAATGTTGGGGATCCTATGCTGCTGGCAAGTCAAACCTCTGTTAGCAGTCTGCTGGTGTTTCCTGTGGTGATATATTGTGGACTCCAATAAAGCTTGCTTGGGGATCAGAAGAAAAAGCTAGCCACTATATTAAACAGAGAGGTCAGGCAGTGGTAGCACACGCCTTTAATCTTAGCATTCGGGAGGCAGAGATCCATCTGGATCTCTGTGAGTTCAAGGCCACACTGGAACAGAGCCAGGTGTGGTGGCACATGCCTTTAATCCCAGTGCTAGGAAGGAAGGAAGATGGCAGGGCACAAAAGGTATATAAGGCGTAAGTAAACAGGAAGTCTCTCTCTTTCAGGGGAGGATTTTGTAGGAGTAAGAACTAGTGGTCTGCTGTTCTGCCACTCTGATCTTCCAACGTTTATCCCAATATCTGGCTCTGGGTTTTTTTTTTTTTTTAAATTAATTAGACTGTTTAGCAATTCATGCCATAGTTTCCCACCCCATTTATGTGACTACTGTGAGTAGACAGCAAGATGGCAGTCAAAGCCAACTGGACTATGAGTCACACTTGCTGTGAACTGACTTGCTATGTGTGTTCCATCCCGGAGTCCACACTGAAACATTCTCATTACAGATCATCAACTTCTAGAGACATAGCTCTACTGAGCCTGGATAAACAGGGCTGTGTCAGCTAAACAAATCACCGCAAGGACCCTGCATCCATGGGAGTGGAGCAGAAGATGCATGTGCAGGTTGAAAATATAGTCATATAGGAGGAATTCATTTCAATGTTCCCTAGGGCTGTGGGAAAACATTCCTTCCTTCCCTCCCTTCCTCCTCCCTTGCTTGCCCCCTCCCTCCTTTCTTTGCTTTAGATATTGAAACCAGAACTCTGTGCATGCTAAGCACATGTTCTACCACTGATTCCACTCCCAGCCCAGAAGTAGAAATGCTAAGTACCCCAATTTATCATTGTACAATGTGTATATATATACACGTGTGTGTGTGTGTGTGTGTGTGTGTGTGTGTGTGTGTGTGTGTGTGTGTGTTTTGGCTTCTCACATGGTACCTTATGAACACATAAGAACAAATGGTAAAACAAACCTGCAAGAAGTGGCTCAGACAAAGCAATGGGAAATGAGGTGTCTTAATGGGGACTTATGGGAATAGTAATTCATGATTCTGGATAAGCCGGATGCTGCAAAGCCTGCAGCTGAAAACTCCTCAAGGTATGAGGCCTTGAGTTAGGCATTGATATTTTCAGTGTATTTTGAAATTATTTTAATGAAAACAGTCACTTATATAAAGGCAAAAAGAGAAGGAGGAGGAGGAAGACCAGTAGAAAGATGCTTGCTCCTTCTGGGGGAATCACAAAGGACAAAGGGAAAATGAAACGGTCGCTTCGAGCCTCCTGTATTAAACTTCACATTTTCTGGCCACTGTTTTGAGGCATTAAGAGACTTGTATTTTAATATAAAAACCACAGAACGCTGGCTTTTCTCTGTGCTGTGCCATTATCTGGCTTTTGGCAGACTTAAAATTCTTCCTTTTAAAACTATTTCCTTTTGGAGGTCAGCTGAAAGTCCAGTTCAAGTACCACATTGATAAAACTGAACACAGGACCACTCTTAAAAGCCAACAATTATGGGTCCCAGTAGAAAAACACTCCGTGGTGCCAGGCTTCCGAAGCATCGTGCCTCAAACGTGGCTTTGTGCCAACACAGCTGTATCCACAGGCAAAAAGTTAAAAGACTTATTTGAAAATGTTTCCACTTTTGGAAGCTCCCTTTTGCAACTTCTCTGCTAATGGGCAGCAAGAGCTGGGGTGCTTTTGGAGGATGCTTTTCCAGCTACCAGGACTGGCTGAGTCTGAGGTCACATGTCCTGACCTCGGGAGCCTGGTTTCATGGGTGTCAGGTCCTCTAACCTCTAGCCAAGTTTTCTCCTTCAGTCTGCATAGCTCCAGACAGCAGGATCTATATTCTGATGGCAAAATACTGAAACTCACTATACAGATATGATGAGCTTATGGGGATCAAGGATTTTGTTTTAACTAGCAAATTTAGTGGCTTACACTCACGTTCATCTTTAACACAGTTTATACTTATGGTGTCCCATGAATGCCATTCCCTTACCATTTCCCTAAATAGCCCACCATTCCCATTTTTTTCCCTGTCCACTTTTCTCCAAAGTAATGGCTACTGGACAGAAAGCAGGTGTTGGACAAAAGCCACAGAGACTTGGAGCAAAGACAAAGAATCTGGACAGCTAAACTGTTGACCACTGACAGAGAATCGATAAAATGGCTGTTCACCTGAGACAGGAAGAGAACTGATCCACACAAGCTCTTGTTAAGTCAACTATCCACTGAAGGGCAATGGAAGTACAGAAAGGTACACACATCATCACGTAGGGCTAGCTGGATGAATTCCTAAAAGAAAGTTAGCTCCCCAGTTAACCAGTGAAAGATCAAGGAACAGAGCATCATCAGCCCTCAGAATCCCCATCACCTTCTTCTTATTGTGTCTTAGCAAGCAGGAGGCAGCAATCTAGGCCCTGCCTGATTTTTGTGAATCAAGTTTTATTGCAACATGGCCATACTCATCCCTTTTCATGCTCTTTGTGGCTGGTTTTGTACGAGACGAGCCCAGTGATTATTACAGTGGAGACTACCTGGACCATGGAGCCTCAAGGGCTATCTGAACCTTTACAAAAATTTCCAGAACACTGCTCCAGAGCAACCCTGAACAGAAGAGTATATGAGTAGCAGATGCAATTTAAAATTTTCTAGTAATCACATCAAAACTAAACAAGTTAAGTGACTTCTACAATCACATTTTATTTAATCAATACATCTAAAATAGTTCAACTTGCAATTACCATTTTAAAAATGGGATATCTGATCTCTTTCCACAGTTTTCAAATTCAGAGTTCATTTTGCCTTGACAAGCACATCTGGACTCACTCTAACTGTACTTCAGCAGTCCCTTCTCAGATGTCTCTTGGGGCTAGAGATGACACTGAACAGCACAGGTCTGGAATCTGCTCTAGGTCTCAGAGGCTGAGAGACAACAGAACAGAACTCTACCTTGTTGCTGATCCTATTTCTAGCACAGGTACTTAGCCTTCTAGTATATGGGCACAAAGTGAATTGCATATAGGCACAGACACTGACACCGAGACAGACAGAGAGAGAGAGAGAGAGAGAGAGAGAGAGAGAGAGAGAGAGAGAGAGAGAGAGAAGGAGAGAGAGAGATTGTCCAGGTCCTAGCTACAATGAATTCTAAAACCTAGAGGATGCCAGAAGGTTGTACTCTCACAGCCTCACAGCTCTACCAGTCAGGCACACTGGCAGTGGAAGGTAGCAAGCGTACACATGCTTTTGTGAAGGGCAAAACAGAGGCTGCACATGAATGCTGCACACTTGGATGAGGATGGGACAAAAGGCCCTGATAAGTACCACATAAGGGTTATGTCTGGCAGCTCAGCAACCCCAAGATTGTATTTAGCAAAGCAAAACACCGCATTAATACAGGTCTACAGAAACAAACAAAAGAAAACTAGAAACATGAAGAGATCACATAAATCTGGATTCCTGGTGTCTTTTGGAAAGTCCAAGGAGCTAGTAACACAGCTGTCTGCCACATGACATCAGGTGGCTGCCTGGAGTAGCTCATGTTGCCTCCTGTACAGAAAAAGGTTGTCTTTAGATGGCCCCAGCACCCACTGTTCCCAGCCATCACTCACTTGTTCACATAATTACCTGGGTTTTCACCCTGTGTCTCCTTCAGTAGACATACTCCCGGGACCCTGTGATGGCCTTTGTGAGTCCTGATAGACTAATATTGGATGGAATATAGTCATATGCTTTCTGCATGGGTAAGAACTTCAGTAGAAGTAAAGCTACAGTTTATCATATATGAGCTCCAGTGGTATCAGATGAACCTTTCCCATCTTTGATTGTTTAACTCACATCTTAGGGGCATACTTGGACTCAGAGTCAGAGGCAAGTGGTGTTTGTATGCTCCAACTGTCTCAGGCAATGAAGTGTGTAACAAGCACCTTCTAAGGCCTTGCTTGTGATCACCAACTGGGACCCCACCAGCTGCATTGCTAGACTTATTCTTGCTTAAATGATTGTGACATTGGAATTTGACACACTTGAAGATTTAACTACAACTGACAACCATGAAATTAATGGTTTCTTCTCTGACATTCCATTAAGGTATCTCTGCACCCCAAGGCATGTTATTTTCAATTCAATTGTCTTAAAGCTTACTAATAGTTCACGAGCCAGGGCACAGTGTGTTTTACAGAGCTAGAACAGTCATGCCTCATAAAGCCAGCATCTTTCATTTAAAAACGTTTTGATGGCTGATGGCTTGGATATGGCTCATTCCCCAAAGGTTCATGGGCTGGAAGTTTGGTCCTTAGTGTGGCCATGTGAGAGGCGGTGGGACCTTTAAGGGTGAGACCTAGAGGGAGTTAGTATTGGGGGTGCTGTCCTGGGAAGAGATTCTGGAGGTTCTGGGGGCAGGGGTGCTGAGCTAATTCTCTTGCGAATGAGCTATTATGGGGGTTTGGCTTTCCTTGGCTTATTGTCTTGCCATGGGAGTCTCCCTCACTCCCTTCTGTCATATGATGTCACCTGTTATCAGACCCTCACCAGAGGCTGAATCAATGGAGCTACCTGATCTTGGACTTTCAGTCCCCAAACAGCAAATTAAAACAAACCACTTCGCTTCATAACGCTGCCTGATGCTCTATTTACTTTCTGTTGCTGTGCTAAAACATTCTGAGCAAAGGCAACTTGGGGAGGAAAGAGTTCATTTCAGCTTGCACTTGCAGTCCATCAGTGATGGAAGCCTGGGCAAGAACTGAAGCAGGTGCTGAAACAGAAACCACAGGGAAACTCTGCTTACAGGCTTGCTCTCTGGTTCACACTCTGTTAGCTTTCTCTTATAACCCAAGATTAGCTGGCTGCACCGCCTTGAGTGGGCTGAGCCCTCTTATATCAACTAGCAATCAAGAGAGTGCCCCATAGACATGCCCACAGGCTGGTGTGATAAGGGGTAATTCCCTATCGGAGATTCCCTCAGTTGACTCTGGACTGTGTCAGGTTGATAACTAGCACTAATTCAAGGCCAAGCCTCTGGTATTTTATTACAGTCATGGAAAGCCTAAATTACACTTAGAATAATTTGCTACTTTCAATGAGATCGTCCCTTCTGAAAAGAAACTCAAAGAAAGTCTTTTTCAAAGTGACTTGGTATTTGTCTTTTGAGTATACTGAAGGGACAGAAGGTGTAAAGATTAGCCTATCAGGATGGCATTGTACGTAATGCTGTTCGTTTTCTGTTACTACAGAAGAATAGTTGAGACTGTGTAGTTTCTGAAGAGCAAAGAGATTCATTTTGGGTCATGGCTCTGGAGTCCAGCAGTATGGCAACGATGGCTGTCCAGAGCACCATGACATGGTTGAAGATGATAGACGAGTAAGTACATACAACAACTGTAAAACAAAAGGCAACCCGACCCTATGACAGCCCACACTTGTGATCACTAACCTATATTCCCCAAAGGAAAGCATTGATCCCTCTCATTGACCTAATCCTTCCTAAAGGCTCTGCCTCTCTCTACAGCAGCAATGCCAATCAAACCTCAACATGAGTTTCTGGAAGTAAAAGGAAGCATTGCTACTACATTATGTTGTCTCTGGTCCTCTGTGTGATCTAGAAACAAGATGCCTAACTCCTGAGTCTCAGTTTCCCTGCATCTAACTTGGGATAGATAGACAAAATGATGAACTTCACATACACAATACCCACAGAACCCATTTATGAGAGCAAAGACTTTTTTTTTTTTTTGGCTGTTTCAGAGGTCTCAGTCCACCATGACAGAGTTCATGGTGGCAGGGGCATGTGGCATCTCCCATCGTACCATGCCAGGAAGCAGAGAGAGTGGCCAGAACTAGGGATAATAACTCCTCAAGGCTCCCCGCTACTGCCCTATGCCCATGCCACTCTGGATAAGGAACACTCCAAACCCGGGCCTGTGAGGGAGATTTCAGATTCAAACTGTATGGCTGCCGAGTCTCCTCTACCTGCTGCCTTCATTGGTTCCCTGTCCCTGTAGTTGACCCTGTGCCTTGTCCTGATTTTTAACAGTGGAGGTTTATAGAGGTTTGAAGGTCACTGGCATCCCGGTGACTGTATCTGTCTTTCTACTGCTGAGATAAAACACCATGACCAAGGCAACTTGTAGAAGAAAGTTCCAGTTCCAGAGGAATAAGAGTCTATGATGGTGGGGACAGCATGGCCGCAAGGGGGCAGGAATGGTGGTCTGGAACAGCAAGCTGAGAGTGCATGTCTTGAACCCTGAGCATGAAGCAGAGAGAACAAACTGGAATTGCTGAGTCTTTAAATTCTGGAAGCCAGCCTCCAGTGACATACTCCCTATAACAAGGCCACACCTTCAAAATGGCCCCAAACAGTGCCACCAGCTGGGGACCATGTGTTCAAATTCAGGAGCCTATTGAGGACATTTTCATTCAAACCAACACACCAAAGAAGCCATGAGGACACAAAGATCATCCTCCGAAGTAAACAGAAACTATTCCTTCCAGCAGAGGAAGAGGACATTCTGCTTACAAGGTTTGAATCTATGGTTTCTCTGAATTCTATGATTCTATGAAACTATGGTCCAACCTTGGCATCTGTTACTCCCACAGCCAGGGGAGCTGATAATTCAGTTCAGTTCAATAGAAGAACAAATAAATTCAGTTCAGTTCAACAGAACTAGAAGAACAAAGGCCATTCATGTTCAAACCATGATGCCATGTGTAAAATCCTTTGTGAGAAAGTCCTTGCCTGTCATTTACCTAGGGAATCTTTAAGGAAGAATAAAGAGGCAAGTGGGGGGGGGGAGTCCAATGAGGATGAGGGGGGGGGATGTTTAGGTTTAACTGATAGTTCAGCTTCTAACAACAAAACACTGTAACCAATGTCAAGAACTCAGTCCTGTGAACTCCTAGAAAGAAGAGTTTGTTATCAATTACTTTGGACAGCTCCAAGCACAATGAGGTGTCCATGGGAGGAGGCAGAGAAGCCTGCACAGGAAACGACTCCATTGGGGTCTTCCAAGGCCCTGTTCCCCTTTCTCCCTTACTATGCTGGGTAAAGATGTTCCCTGCACCCCAAGGTGTGACCTAATGGAAAGACATCTTTACAGTTACAAGTATTGGGGGCAGGTGGGATAAAGGCCATGGAAAGTTAACTTTGAAAGGAGCTTATGAATGGGTCTGCCAGCAACTTCATAAAATCATTTTATTTTTATATTTTTACAGTGTTAAGGATTGAATACAGGGCTTCACATATGCTGGACCTGAACTCCACCTTCCAGCTACATCCTCAGCTCCTGTGCCAATCATATAACATATCCCTGTGCATTGTGCGGAAGGGCTCTGCACAGAAAAGGAATGATTGTAACATCATGTTAAAAACAAAAGAGTATATCTGTGTTTCCTGCCACCGCCACAGTGGGGAAACTGTACCTTACTAGGGGATTACCAACCAAACCCCACACTGCTGCCTACCAAAACAGCAGCTTGCCCAGGGCTTGCTGTTTTCAGTGTTACATGGTTAATGCATTGTCATTGTGTTATGAAATGATTACTATGGCATAAAGTTCATAAAAAATTAACAAAAAATTCTTTGAGGAGATAGTTATGCTCATAAAAATTAACTAGTGTTACTTATAAACACAAAAAATCAGCTGTATTATTTAATCTCCTAATGGAATAGAAATTCATTATCTTCCTTATCCCAATACCTATAAAAATTAGAGATGTGAATTATTTGGTACAATAACCATTAGAGACAGTCAAAATTATGAATCTGTAATAGGAGAAATGAGGTAAGATTGAAAGAAATGGAAAGAAAAACCATGGTTTCCTACTTGGTAAATTAGAAATACTATTTAATATAATGATGCAATGTAATTCCAACTGAAGTAGATACATAATTATGAGAAATTAAATTAAATCTGATTAGGTCAGTTTTTCTGAAGACTGGGATTCTAATGTGTAATAAAAACTGCCAATATCATCTGCTTATTAATTTGTTGATGTGGGAACCAAGGAAAAATCTAGTAAATAAATTTAGTTTTGGTGTAAAGCATAATTAGGAAATAGCCTTTTACTCTAATTTTAGTGGAATGAAACAAGAATACATCTGGATGAACTGGCATCTATCCTGATCAGTGTCTGACTGCTGGGTGCTTCCAATACGTTCTATAACCTTTCTGAGTGGCTGGCACAATCAGCATGGATGTGTAGAACCATGGTGACATCACAGACTGAGGCTAAGCTAGTGGCATGGCCTCTTTTTGGCTCATGCAGAGTGAGGTACTCTTGTAGGTGTGCCTGATGGATGGACCTGTCTGGTTGTCCTGCACACCAGATAACCCAATCATACCAAAGGAACAAAGACAGAGCAGCCGATGACTTCTTTCACCAACATGCATTTTATAATTTTAGCTCTCATGATACGAGCAGGCTTCTGAGCACAGGAGCTGCTATTGTCTGAATAGCAGTGACATCCAAATTTCTTATTGAAAATTGAAATCCCAGTATAACATTAGGAATAGAGAGACCCAGTATAGCCAGAAAGTCTCTGCCTTGTTGAAGGTTTTGAGGGAATGAGTCAGCTTCTCCATCCCTTCCACCATGGGAAGACACTGTTTCCGCCCCCTCCAAAGGACTCTGCAATACAGTGCCATTTTGGAAGCAGGGGTTATCAAGAGCAGTCCATGATGCTTGATCTGTTAAGCCTGCTGACCACAGTCTCTTCCTCCATGTCCTCTCAACCCCACAAACACAAGGTTTTCTATAGTTGTGGAGAGCACACCTTCCTTGAAAATGATACGTAGGTATCTTCCACTGAGTTTAAGCTCAGTTCCACACAAGTGACATTACTTCATCAAAGCCCAATAAACAGCTACTTTGAGCATCACTTTTCTCGGTGGCATGTGCTTTGAATGGGTGAGGTCCTTCAAACATAAGATCTTCTGTAGATGTGCCAGCGGCACAATTCACATCAAAAGGAAGGCTTCAGAGTGGATGAAAGGGGGGCGACCCTGCTTGCTTTTATCAGCTTTTAGTATGTATTATTGAGAAATTATGGGCCCTTTAAAGCCTCAATTGCCTGCTTCGAAAAAGGGAGATATGAAGGGCTAGGAGTGTAGCTCAGTGGTGGAACACTTGCCTACCATGTGCCTCCAAACCTGTAGCAAACTGTCAGACAACCATGAACATTGGAAAAAACAAATAACAAAATAAAACAACAACAACAAAAAAACAGGAAAGGGAGTTGATAGTAACACTTATCCACAAAGTGGTTTTGCAGATTATACTGCACAAGGTGTGTGAAGCCTTGCAGTGCCTACCTACATGACGAATCTGGGTTTCCAATGCTCTGATTATTATTAATGAAGACCCTTAGATGCCATCACGCCAATCAAAAGCTATCTTAGAGATATCAGCTTCTTAGGAAATGAGATAGAGCTGGAGACAGAGGTCAGAATTCCAGTTCAGCTCCGCAACCTTGTGCTGTGTTTCCTCATCTAGAAAATCGAAGGTAGTAAAGCATCACTCAGGATGTTAGCCCGTTCCTCTGGATCCTCGGTGACACTGAGAACAGTAGCATGTTCCTCTGAATCCTCCGTGAGACATCAAGAAGGATTAAATGTGTGAAACTTTCATTTCAAGAAATGTCGGAGGGGTGGAATGGGGAGGGCAGCTCAGGCAGCAGGGGAAGCTGTTAGGCTGGGATGCAGATATTTGTCAGTTCATCCTATTTTTGGTGCATTTCAAAGAAAATGGCACACGTCTGTACTTCCCACTAAGTACTTTACCATGTGCATCTTTAACTAGAGTTCAATTTTTTTTTCCGGGTTAAAAAAAAAAAGTTTAATGTAAAAATTTATACCAAGTTTTTAGATGACTGAAACCATTTCCAAGTACCAGACACCAGACATTACCTGGTTGGGAGCAATTGGCAGCTGCACATTCTTGGCGTGGAATGTGGCATGTGGACATCTGCTTGTGGGCTCCCACAGATGCTGGTGACAGCAGGCTGGGGCTCCAAGAAGCAGACTAAGACTGAGGTTAGACTACAGGAGGCTTATTATGGGATGGCTGAAGAAACCAGCCGTCTCATGGACCCATATGAAGTCATGAAGGTTAGCCTTGACTTAAACAAAAACAAACAAAAAAACCCCCCAAAAACAAGTGGTTTCATCAAAATGATACTTTAAAATACAAATTTCATCCTCTACTCCCTGTTTTTTCCAATAATATGCATTTTCTGAAGGTGGATTCCTGCCATTTGTCCATATCCCAAATCTTTTGAGCACAGCCCCACACTTTTTCAGGATCTTGAAGGGTAATTCCCAGACTTCCAATCCAGAATGTCAAAATCAGACAGCAGAATCGTTGTGTCTTTGCTTCATTGCTGGGGTGTGGTCACTTGCTCTGGGCTCTGGCTAAACAGATGGGTCCATGCAAAGCTTTGTTGGAAACTGGGCCATGTATTTGGGATAAGCACCAGCATCCATGTGGTGGTCAGAGGCCATGGCAGAGCTGGTGTGGCTTTGAATAACAGCTAAGGAACTGATCCTGACAGCACCCTCCAGCCCCTGGCCTCTGGGTGGGGCAATTCTGCTTTGTTATTGTGGGAGTCACTTAGGATGCTCAGTCCATGGTCCATCCTAATCTTTGGTATCACTGCTTATCTAAACCAAGTAGAGGCAATTCATTTGCATGTACCCCAAACCCTGACCAATACACAGCCTTTCATTCACTTTTTAAAGTCCCAGCACCCTTTCATTAAACACAATACAGACATTTCTCAACTTACACTAGAGTTATAGTCCAATAAGTCCACTGCCAGCTGAAAATGTCACATTGAGAATGTATCAAACATAGCTAAACTACTTAACACAACACAGCAGGCCAGCCTACCGCCTACCTTCAGCATGCTGGGGACACTGACCGCAAGCAGCCAACAACTGGACTATTAACAGTCCTGGACTTGTGTACATTGGTAGCCTAGGAAAAGATCAAACATCAAAATCTAAAGTATTATTTCTACTGAAATTCTATCACTCTTATACTATTACAAAGTGAAAAGATGAAAATCAAATTACTTGTATGTCAGGGCTATCTGTATTCTCTGGAAGCCCAATATACTAAGTGGATTATAGTCACTCTGATACAGGGTGATTGTCTCACTCTTCAGGATCTAGAACTCTAGGACTCCCATGACTTCACTCTTAGCAGGAGGCACAATGTCCTTGATGAGGCTATTAAAGAGGGTCCATCATTACTGAACCCAGACTTTTTTCTTGATTTTTTGGTCCAGAGTTTGGGGAGGGGCTTCATCTCATCATGTCTCCTGTTGTACAGTCCTAACAAGTCCCTCTTATTTGCAAGCATACCTACTTAAGGTTTCCATAGCCATTTGCTTACTACTCTTTTCTTCCATGTATGTCCATCATAAGGGTCTGCCAGGAAAATGCCAATTCAAGAAGCAGCTCAATCATGACATCTGTGAACCTCTCACTGATAGATCTTCCCATTTCATGGGTGATGATTTCAGGGGCCTCTCAGCACACATGGTCACTCCCTTCCTAGGTTAAGTATTCCCCCATTATGACCCCAGGTATTCTGTAATTTTGATGAGTACACAACCTGAATCATTAATATACCAAAATGAGTTTCCCAGGCTTTACCCTTCCTTCCTCTACCTACAAGATCTGCCAGGGCTTTACTTCAGCTAACCCTACCAAGAAGCTAGTTAGCAAAGAGAAGCTGAGATAAGAAGACTGGCTAAGGCAGCCCAGTGGCCACACAGTGTAGGGTTTAAGCAAAGCAAGAATGTTTCTAGGGATGGAGGAGTAAACAACCAACTCAACAGCTCCTCATAGAAGTCAGTGAGGTTGAAAGGGGCTGCAGAGTTAGTTGAAGGAGAACCTAGGCAACTTAGTATGACCCTGTCTCAAATTAAAAAGTTGAAAAACAGGCTGGGTCTGGAGTCCAGTGGTAGGCTGTATTGCCTTGTATTGCCAAAGAAAAAATGACAAGACGTCATTGTCACTGTAAATATAGGAAGTAAGTGATTCAGCCTGCTGTGTCAGTCAGTCTCAAAAACAGAAGATACAAGTGGAAGTGAGATCCAACTGTCCCTACATGTTCTCACGCCATTGATGTGATAAAAGAAAAAATATATAATGACACACCCTTGACCTAACTCACTGACAGACCCAATCCTCAAGGTTGAGGGGGGAATAAGAGAAGCGCTATTCTTAACTTCTTTCCAGTGAACAAGGAGGAACCTCCTGCAGAAGCGGAAGCGATAGGCGTTGTGAGGGTGGATTCTTCCTTCATCTATCTGCTGCTGACAGCTGAGAGCGGGAAAGCTAGTCAGGCTGGGAACGTTGTGCATAGCAGCAGAGACTTGAAGAACCTGGAAGGGGCTGGAGTCCATCAAAGTGTCCATTCCACCAGGCAGGCTGGGAAGTTCTTGCTCACGGGTTTGGAGGCCACACACACAAAGAGGCAAATCCCTAAGAGAGGGGCACAGCACCCAGCTATTGTGTCCGCACAGACATCACAATGAACTCACAGGATGAAAGGCCGGCCAGTAAGGGTTCCAGAGGTACTGGCAGACCCCAAGCATTGCAGTTGAGCAGATGGATTATATGTAGGAAAGAAGCACCCAAAAAAGGAGTATCTTCTACAATAAAACAAACAAAAAACAAGTTCCAATAAAGCTAAAAGGATTTTTGTAAAGAGACTTTTGGTCCAAGATCAGGTCACCTGCAGCAGCCGAAAAAGCAAATCTAAACGCTTTGCTAATTCATTAGAGTGTCTAATTTACACAGGAGGATCAAATAAAGATGGCAAGACTGAAAAGGAAGCCAGCATCACTTCAGAGGTTGAATTCTAAGGTCACTGAGGCAACTGCAAGGGAGGAGCTGGACGCTCTTTAGGCATTCCCACAGCTGCTCCCGGGCTGTCACATGCCAAGCTGCGGTGAAAAAAGAAATCATGTAGCATTGTTTGCGATCATCTCTAAGTGCCTGACGTAACTGAGCTGGTGTTGGACAGCAACAGGACAAATACTGAGGCTGAGATTTGTGAGCTCGAGGTCAGCCTGGGCTACGCAGTGAGTCCCAGGCAAGCCTGGGCTTTGTCGAGAGCTTCTATTTCAAAGAGACCCCCAAACAAACCCTTTGCCAGAGAAGCATCAGGCCTTAGGGAGCCTGATGATGAGTCCATTTTAGAAATCCGGTGTGAGAAAGAACACATCAATGTGAAGTATCCACAGGCCTCAGTGAGGGAAGGGACCCGGATACAATGCAAGCCTACACCCACCTAATTAATCTTTGCCATATCATTAGAGCACTCTACTAATGTAATCTACTGAATAACAAACATACCTGAGTCATCCTAAGAAATGTTCATGGTAAAATCAGTCTGATATGCTGGGTACATATAAATCGGTACACCTTTATATTCATCTCCTGTTTGGCCAATGGGGAATGTGCCTCCCTTTGATACGGGGTCTCGGAAGTTCAAAGCTCTGCCTCAAGCTTAGTTTTCCAGGAAGGAAAGAGAGAGGTCACTGGGGATGGATCCAGTTAAGACCTCGCTGGTCTGGCTTTCAAAGCACCATCATTAACTCAGCCAATGCTCCACAGAAGCCCTCAGTGTGAGTGCAGAGGGGAGCAAACCAGGTCTCACCACCAGGCACCCACTGTCACTCAGTCGAGGTCAAATCGCCACTCAGCATGGAACATGAACTTGACTCTGTCTTGAGACGTCATTTTCACTGCTTTCTGCTTTCTGCCATGCTCATCACCAGGGAGCTTCAACTTTGAGGTAAGGATCCCCAACGACTGGCAGATTCTTATTGTTTCAGTTGGATGACAAGTAAAACATCACTTATTCCAGGGAATGATTGTGACTTAGAGCAGTCACTTGGTGCCTCAGTCTCCCCATTGAGAAAATGAATATTCAGCCCACAGCGTTATTTGTAGGAATCTGATCTACTACATTGCTAGGCCAAGATAAAAATGTTTATGTAGGGCTGGAGAGATGGCTCAATTAAGAGCAGAAGACAGGCGTTTGATTCCCAGGACCTACACCAGGTGGCTCACAAATACCAGTAACTCTAGTTCTAGGCCTGAGTCTCTGTGGGTACCAGCACTCATGAGCACATACTTACACATAATTAAAAAATAATTTTGAAAAATCTAAAAAAAAATATATGCAATCACCACTTTCTACTACAGAGTCCACAGTGAAAAAATAATGATAGCATATTAGATACATATAGGTACCTCACAGGCTAAATTATAGCTTAAAATGTTTACTCTAATGCACATGTTAACGTGAGCAGGAAAGACTGGCCACAAACAATTAAAACGTGGTTATGCTCATCCAAATCAATGTCTCGATGCTTCAGCATCTGAATTTGTAGATGTGTAGGGGTTACCAGTGTAAGCCAGCAGGTACCTGCTGCACCTGAGAGAAGTACCATTAGCAGAGGCAATATGGGTGTTGTTCTACACTACTTCAATTCCAACACCTGAGGGACTGAAGGCCCTTAGGGGGTGTCAGAGAGGCTGAGCCAGAGCTTTTAAGAATAAAGTCGAGCTGTGGGTGTATCTACTCTGGCTTTTGTGTTCCTTAGTTCTGTGTCTCTTCATATGAATATGAGCTCTTCTATCAATTTCATTGTCTAGTTCCTGGAGACTCTTTTCAGTCCCGGGATTCATTTACCAAAAAATCTCATTCGTAAGCTTTGAGAAGCAGCCAACCGCATTGGTACAATCTATACAGGTCTCACCCTCAGTGTCAGGCAGCAGGTCAGGAAGCTTAGACCACTGAGCTGCCCAGAAGTAGTAAGTGCTTGGTCTGTCCTAAGATGGAACATGTCCCAGAGAACAGATTTCATGGGCTCAAATATTCTGGAGACCATAACCCTACCTCACCTGCAAACATCCTCTATGACTCTGTGGGAGAGAGATAAACCACCTCTAATTGCTGTGGAGTGAATCCTTACAATTTTATGTTGTTGCTGCATCCATTTTGATCATAGGCTGGTTTTTTTTTTTTTTTTTCTGCCAGAAGCAGGGCTCTGTCACCTCCGACATAATCTCCAGCCTTTACCGCCTTCTAGTTCCTCAATGTGGTTGATCCAGACATCTGCCTTCTACAAACCGCCTTCTGGAGACCACTTCCCTATGAGACAGTAAGATGCAACCCACTCAGTTCTTCTGAGCCCCCATCCCCACATGGATTTTGCAAAGAGGCCATGGTGAAAGCCTTTGAGTCTCTGTGTGACCTCTTGGAATTCCTGTCTTCTTGCTCTGAACACACCCAAGAAAGCTGTCACAGAAATGTTTGGCTAACACCCTGAAGACACTAGCTAGCGCTCTCCTTCCTGTCCTCTCTCTGTATCCTCTCTGTTCTCTATTCTCTCTCTGTTCTCTCTCTTCATTCTGGAGACCATAACCCCCTACCTCACCTATAAACATCCCCTAAGACTGTGGGAGAGAGATAAATCAGCTCTAATCGCTGTGGAGTGAATCCTTACAAATTTACATTTTCCTGTATCCATTTTGAATATTGGCTGGGTTTTCTTCTGTCAGAAGCAGGGCTCTGTCATACAGAGACGTCATAGAGCCCCAGACAAGGTATATACACATGCCCCCAGGCCCTGTTAGCAGTACAACTTTGATTACCAAATTTTCTCTTTCCTAAGTGTTGATTGTCTGTTCTTCATAGTCATGATCCTAAATTTAAAAACTCACTTCTCTTGTTTTGGGTTTGACCTTCCTTAGTTTATGTACTATGTGGGTAGTGCAGACTCACAATTCACTTATATGATTTAGGATCTACAACACACTTAGTCAATGAGTAAAGACATATGTTAATACCATTCTCTGTCCCTAGACACCTACAAGATTGTGACTAAAATTGAGAATGGTGACTTGGAACAGAGGGTGGAAAGTAGAAGTTAGTGCAATGGAGGCTTGGCAAAGAAGGTGATCTCTAAGGTAAGCCTGGGAGAATGGACCGACAGACTTCAGGCAAGAAGAAGAGCATGGGAAGTGGCCGTCAGGGAGAGGTGAGCACAGGCTCTGGGGAAACCACAGATTCCATGTTGACACTACTGTCATAGCCTTGAGCACTCTGTGGAAGGGGATTAGAATCTGGTCAGGCAGACAGAACTGTCTTGTGGGCCATGAAAACACATTTAGTTTCCACACTACAGTGGACAATGAGGCCCAGCCCTAAAGCTGGCAGCTATTGCTCACAAACCTGAAAATTAGTGACAAATGTGTTCTCAGGTTCTGTCCTGACTTACTGAACCCAAAACTCAGAGCATTTTTAACCACTAAGTACTTCTGAGCTGGAGTATCCAAATGGTGGAAGGTCAGCCATATAGGGGATAGTATGCATATGAGATAAATATAAAGAATATATATGATCTATTTAGGGTATAAAATTTGAGTGCATGTGGGAGGTGGGAAGAGGAAAAACTATCTGCAATGAAATTCAAGTTTCTCTCTTAAGAAACTGGGTAAATAGTAAATTCACAAAACTAACGGCATCTAGACAGACAGCAGTGATGGTAGGAACAGTGGGCACCAGCCGAGCAAGAGGAGCCGTGGGTCACCAGAAATGGTTGGCTGTGTGGAACCTAAGCTAACTATCATCAGACAGTGGAGAAAAAGTGCTAAGCTCCAGTGATGTATTCCCAGGGTGAAGCCAACACCAGCTATCTAGCCCAGCAGTGTCAGGATCACCAACAGCAACATTCTGGACCCAATTTAGCTCACAAGAACTAATTGTTAAACACACAAGAATCTTGCCAGATTTTTGTTAAATCCTTGGTAGCTCTGTGCTACCACATAAAAATCAGCAAATGCTATAGATTATGTCTGTTTCTCCTGGAGCTCATGCCCAGTGCCAGCTACCTACACATACTCTCAACGACAACTAAGAATAAGTATAAATCCACTAGCCCCAGAATTACTGATCCAAAAGATGTTGGGATAGTTTTCACAGCACTGCCTTCACCAATGTTCTTGGATTCAAGAGGGAAGGTGAAGAACCCAGTTGTAGACACACAGATTTACCACTGGCCCATGAGGGCTAGAATGATCTATAAGGCAGTAGAAAGGTACACAAGGCTGGGTTGGCTCAGAGAGACCCCTGGTCTGCCCTTGCTGGACTCTAAACCAGTGTACTTGGTCATGCTCATATATATTACCTAAAATGTACTATTATTGCTGTTGTTATTGACACTGTTACTTTTTAGGAAGGAATATGACATTTTAAGAGTCTGAGTCTTGCACTTCTTCACCTTTGGTGCCAGGTTCCCAAAATATCCTTAGTTCTCTTGTCCAGAAATGCCCGATGGAGTTCTGACTCCTTAGCCCTTCCTCACTGAGCATCTGCCTGAAGCCTGCACGTGAGAGTAGGCAGTAATAGTCCAGCCCAGACATGAATATCCCCCTAGTGAACAGCTTTGGAAATGGATCTCTAGATTTTCACGGTAAAAATGGGCTCTATCTATTCCCCAACTTCAGTTCACCTACTAAGTGATTTTAGACTTACTGCATGGGGGTGAGATGGGGTGTGTGTGTGATATGACAGTATTAAAAGGTCGTTAAGAAAATGGTCAAGAGGATTAAAATATCAGGCCTAAATTCTAGTTGGGCAATGTCAATGACCTGGCTGTCACCATAATGTAGGCTGTCACCATAAGCCAGTCTAAAGAGATGGGCGGAATAATCATTCCTTTAATGAGGTAATGTTGTTTTCCTTCCCAGAATTCCCAGCCCTCGGGAAGGTAGCTTACAGGGTTGCAGTCATGCAGCTTCATAAGCTGGTGCACGTTTCCTCAGAACAGCATATCTTGCCCCCCCTTTTTTTTCTTTCTGTCTGTTTCCAGCATCTTCGCTCTAACACTTGGAGGTAAGCAACAAGCAGTTCTTTCCCTAAAGCCCCTCTCCCTGTCAGAAGGCTGCATGCCTGCCATGAGGTTAATCCTCATGCTGGCTTAATTCAAAATGGCATGGCTACTCCCACTTCTTGTTTCTATTCTCCTCTGGACAGCAGCAGAGGTTTGCAGTTTGCCTGCCTGGATGTTTTTTCTTTAGAACTAATTGTATTAGAGATCCCCTTACCCCTTGCTCTCACTGAGAAAGTCTGGGACAGACTAAAAGTAGCACCTGGTCATTTCCCATTCCAAAAGCCTGTCTTAAAACCAGCCCAAGTCTTCTGGTCAGACCTTACCAGCAGCAATCTAACTCTGGCTACCTGACTTTATTAGCCTCACTGACGACAACCTACAGAATCAGCAGTGACAAGCAGGGCTGCTGTGAATGTGACGAATGGCCTGGTGGTAGTGGTGGTGGGAGGGGGCTGCTGGGGACACAGTTCCCACAGTCTGTTTTGGGCTTCAAATTTAATTAGAATTATATAGAATGCCCTTGTCTTACTTGAGTATGATTTATTTGCAACACGTTCTAGCAAAAGAACACTGGACTAGAAACTGTGAGGTTTCATACACATTTACACTCAGGTGACTCTGCAAAGCCATTCAACTTCATTATCTACAGAAACTGAAGTTGGGGGCCAGAGACAGAGCTCAGCGGCAGACTGCTTATCTTATATACCTGAAGCCCTAGGACCAATTCTCAGTACCACATACTCACATAAATAGTCCACACCTCAAAAAGTTACTAATGCATACAAGTAAAAACTTGAAAGTTTGAATTAGATATAATTTCCAGTTACTTACAGTTCTCTGCTTTAGTTTACAAATGAAAACACAATGTTGACAATTAAATCAGAAATATTCTTTGGAAAAATTGAAAACAAATGTATGTAAACAGAGAGTCCTGTGTTGTGGACTGAGTGCTTCTGTTCCATTCAGAGTCCCTCACTCAGGCGTTGGTGGCCTCAGTGCTGGCTCACACTCTCCACCATCTAAGGATGGAAGGAGAAGGAAGCCAGCTGCGAGCCAGGAAGCAACCCTCACCAGAACCCAACCTCATCAGCATTCTGATCTCTGACCTCCCTGGCTTTCAGAACTGTGAGTGGTGCATCTCTGCTGCAGAAGCTACTGGCTCTGTGGTATTTGTCATGGCAGCTCCAGATGATCGAAACACATTCTAGTCTTTTCTCACCTAGAAATAAATCTCATTAAGTGCTGAGAACATATTTCCAGATTGTATGTGTATGCTCATTTGTGTTCATATGTGAGGTACTTACATACACATTGTTTACATAGAGAAATCATTGCACATATTGTCAACCTGTGTATACTTTACATTACATCATAGAGCATGGACATCTTTTCGGATATATCTACCCCATCCCTTCACAGATGTATACAATTCCTTCCAAGAAAGACATATCATAATACCCCAGCCAACTAAACAACTTTGCTTTTAGTTTATCTTTGGTATTTTAAACCATGTCACAACCTTTTTTAAAATTTCTTTTATTTTTCAAGTCTCTTGTGATCCATGTCCTGCTAGTTTGTCTTAAATAAAATTCCTTAACTGGAAATGCTAGGACAGGGAATGTGCAGTTTTTATTTTGTTTGTTTGTCTTTTTAATCTCTTCTCATTGTGTGTGTTTGTGTGTGTGTATGTGTGTGTGTGTGTGTGTGTGTGTGTGTGTGTGTGTGTGTGTATGCGCGTGCGTGTGTGTTTATGTATGTGAGTGCCTGTGTGCCACAAACAGAGGACAGCCTCAGGTGTCAGATCTCACATTCTACCTTGTTTGAGACAGGATCTCTATTTGTGGCTTGTACACCAGGCTAGCAGGTTTGTGATCTGCTTCCGTCTTGCCATAGGAACACTGGAATTACAGGAGTGCTGGGGATCCAAACTCAGGTCTTCATGGTTGCATGGCAAATTCTTTACCCACAATCATTTAAATCTTTATTAGTCTAACAAGTAAAATGTTACACTTCAGTCGTACTTAAAGTCACATTAATCTGATTTTGATTGACGATGACTGCATTTAATTAGTGGCTGGAGCTCAGACTCTAAAGCCAAACCATGATAATTTGATCCCCAGCCTTGGCCATCATCAATAACTGACCCCAGACAAGCTATTGACCCTGGAATTCTTTTGAAAATATAAAGGTAGTTTTTTAGTGTCTTTTAGCTTCCACTTTGCCAGGCTAGGTGGCAGGTGCCTTTACAGACTGAGCCATCTCATTGGCTCTTGATCAAGCTTTGCATGTGTGTGACTCAACTTTGGCCAGTGACGTCCATCCCTTACCAGGAGGCACTGTTTGCTACCAGTGCTTCTAAGCCTCACATTCCATTTTGGGAGGCTTCCAGGAAACCTGAGTTGAAAATTAAGTCTCAACCCTATCAAAAGCTCAAAGCAGAATTTGATCTTCTGACACCTGTCCAGTCTGTAATTAGTTTAACTATTTGTCCCCATTTTTAAACTGTTCTGACTCTTAAGCCTGCAAAATTTTACCATAAATAAGAAAGCTAAAGTTTTCTTTAATTTACTGCAGCCCATATGTTAGATAGCATGATGCCATCATGTGGAAGGGGGATTCCATCTTCTCTGGGGGTGATAGTCTTGAGTGTTGCAGAACATTTGTTTAACTATGCAAAGCTGCATTGCATTTGTTTATGTTGCAGAATATTTGCTTAACTATGTAAAGATGTGTTGCTGTTTTACCTTGCCTGCCTAAGGCACCTAACTGGTCTAATAAAAAACTGAATGGCAAGGGAGGAGTATAGGTGGAACTTCTGGGCAGGGGGAGTAATTTAGTAGGAGGAGGAATTTAGGCTTGGAGAAGTAAGAAAAGGAGATGCCAGCCAGACAGGGAGGAAGGAGGAAAGGAGGACACACAGAGTGAGAGAAAGGTAAAAAGCCCAGAGGCAAAACATAGATGAAGAGAAACAGGTTAAATCGAGTTTAAAAAGCTAGTAGGACAAGCCTAAGCTGAGGCCAAGTATCCATAATTAATAATAAGTCTCCATGTCTTTATTTGGGAGCTGGTTGGTGGCTCAAAGAAAATTCCAACTACATTCAAGTTTTCCATAGACAAGATTACATGCAGTGAAAGCCTCCTGAAAACAACTTCACTAAGGCAATTTTTTGACTAAGGCATGGCTTTCAGAATGACTTTGTAAGTCTTGTCTAAGGAACAACAACAATAACAACAATAAAAATCCCTTGGTTTGAAATGCCCTGAAATTAGACTTAAGTAGCTTACAATGTGTTTGAGGTATATGAATCTGTTCCAAGTTTATCGAAACTGCATCCACATAGCAAAATTCAACCCACATAAGCATGATGCATGCACCATGGGTGGGGATGGTTGGTGCTAGACTCTTAAATCTGTAGCTTATGGGCAGAAGTGAGTCCCTAGAGGAGACAAATTTGCCTTTTCTAAATATCAGATTTATCTGTATGTTACAAAATAAAAAGGAACCCATGCATTGCTACAAACCATACACACTCTCAAGGCCCTGAGGCATTTGTTACTTCCTCAAAGCAGGATGCGGTGGCCACCTTCATCCCATTCCCTGAGGGCAGCTGCTCAGCTGATGCTGGCCAATGGCACGCAAGGTGGCTTGCTCAGCCATGACAAATCGGCTTCCCAGAGGGCTGTGTGGGGCAGTTTGGTGATCCAGAGGAAGTGGAGGGCAATGAATCACGGTGCTGAGGGCAGAAAATAAAGTAACAACTGTGATTCACATTAACCAAAAGAAAAGGTTAAGGGGGGGGGGTTGGGGGGGGGGGTCAACTCCAGATTAAAACCACATAAACGCACTCACAGATCAGCAAATGCCACGGTGAGCATGCCACTGTAACTTCTGCCTTTATGAAGTGCAAAGAAGAGCAGAAAAGCAGCTTTCCAAAGCAAAGCCTCAAATCTAATGATGGCAACAGTGAACTGGTGTCGCCTCAAATGCAGCTACACCAAAGAACTGAATTCTTCTTAGTAACCCTAGTACTTGTTAGAAGAAAAAGTAACCCAAGGTAATGTCTTTGGCTAATCTCCAATATTCCTTTATAGGTCTTCTCTGATTTCTTTGGAATACAACCAAACTTTTTAAACTTTAACTTTTTGCTTAAATTACTTTCCCTTTACAAATCAGGGTTTTTGCCTCATTAACAGTCTTTTCTCTAGCCTAATTTAATTTCTCAAAAGTAAATTACCTAATAACCTCCAATAAGAGGATAAAATTAAACTCATTCAAATCAAGTCAACAGGCAAGTGAAACAAACAAACAAAATTGAACTAGAAGCAAGCCTCAAAGTCATCGGAACCCATTACTTAGGAACCTTCTGGAAACAAACACATAAAGCCGTGAAGCTCAGACTTGATGTATGAGCCTACTAATGCCATGTAGAAACAAACTTTGAGTCTCTTTGTGGGTAGAAAAATAAGACAACCAATTTCATAAAACATACTGCTGAGTTAATGTTTGGAGAGGATTTGGTTTATTCTGGCCCTACAGATAGCCAAGCAGACTTTAAAATCAGGGGTTGAGTGACTGTAACAGTGTAGGTGGGAAGGGGTAGCAGTCTTGGGCGGAATGTTATATGACTGCAGCAGGTGTTGTGAACAGTCACTGTAATCATTAGCAATGTTATGAAACACATGTGTCACTCTTGGAGAACTATGAGACAGCCTCAGGCTGGTGGAGGCACGGAGGAAGGGAAGGAAAGAGGATGGAGCAGGTGGACAACATGGTCACCCATCCACACACCACTCACATACCTAAAGGCTCAACAGAGCAGAGCTCACTGCAGATAGCCTGGGAATAGCTTCAGAGTGCCTGACTTTTGTGCAAATGTCTTCCCCAAGGTTGGGAGTCTCCTGAGCTAATCAAATCTTGGAAATTGCTGCTTTATATTCTACTTGTGCCTTCTCAAGCACACATTTACACTCCACTTGCCAAGAAACATTACAGAACAATATGAGAAACAACATTTGGGGCTCAAATATTTGCTTTCTGTGTTCAGTATTTAATGATACCATATTTTATTCTGACCTACATAGCACATTTCATCACTTAGTAAGACACAAGGATATTATTGATCATTTCACATGAAACACTAGGGACTATTTTATCAATGTGTCTAGCTTTCTATGATTTATCTATGTTTCCAAATACCATGCTCCCTAAAACATGTTAAAACTGCACCCTAGACATTAAAGATTATAGTTTCTGGTTAAATTTGTCAATATTTTTGGTTATAGAATTATGGTATAATAGCTCATTGTGGGTGAATTTAAATCTCTTTTTATAGTGAAAGTAACATTTTTATCACAAAAGCAAAACAAAGTCATAGAAAACATAGAAGAGAGAATTTTAAAATATCAGCCCTGTTGGTTAATACTTTTCTGGAGTAGGTGATGCTAGAATCTGTATGCACTCACCAACCTCTGCCTCTTCAATGCATATTACTTCACCTTGCAGCTTATTATACCCAAAACTACACAGTGTACTTACTTAATTATCATGATGCATTTCTCCTGCCATGGTGGGAGCCTCTTGGGGAAATGTATCTTAGGATTTCTATTCATGATTAACTACTCTGAGCCTCATGCAGCAGTCTGTACACTGTGGCTCCATAGTATTTCATGAATGAAAAGTCAGCTTTCACTGAGCATTTGGAAAACTAAAAGCCAGGAGATGGCAAATGGATTGTACAAGATCTTTTTTTCTGCCCCATTGGGGAAAAAAAAAGCCATCTGATATTGGCCAATTCATCTATTGGTTGCTGTTTTAACTTAATCAGCTAGTTACAGGCATGGATTTGACTCATTTTTATTCTATGAGAATAGTAGGAAGGAGTGAGTTTGGTGGTGAGTGAGAGAGAGGACAGATGGGCAAATGGGGTGATTGCAGAGGCCATTGTGGAGGGGAACACGCTGAGAAGCCTGCCATGGAGCACATGCTCCGTCCCTTCATGGTCTGATACCTCACTTTCAGGTAAACTTTGTATGGCAAGCAATTCTCCATCATACTTAAAGGGAAAGGACAGAGAAACCTGAATAGCATCTGTAGGAGTTGGCAGGAGGAAGCCAGGAAGAAGCCCCTCCATGTCTTTCTAATTACCAGCAGTTATGGAGGCTTTTCTCCATTTAAAAAGATCCATTGAGCTCCTGCCTTAACAATCACTGTCTCTGGTTAACAACTTACAATCCACTTTTGACCTTCCTTTACATGCTTGTGGTGAAGATGTCCATTTTATGAAATGATTCCTGAGTGTGCCACTCAGGCGAATGATGTGTGCTAGAATAGTGTTTACTTTTTAATGTGGAAGTAATTTTGAACTTGCAAAAAAAAAAAAAAAAACCCCAAAACAAAAAACAAACAAAACAAAGCCCTGTAATGCTCAGGAACTATTGCCACTTGATAAAAAGAAAGCAATGAAACACAAAATAAACCAGATACATGAACTCATGTTAAATCAAGGAGGGAATACAAATAACAGATGAGCACGTGGAGAGATGCTTAGCACCACCACTCACCATGGCAGAGATACCCACGGGATAAGATAGGAGATCTGTGCTATCAGCTGTGGGGGTGACAGAGAACAATGGCAACGCTTAAACGCTACTGGGGGGTGGGGAATATAAATGACTACATCCTCCTTGGAAAAACAATTTAGCAGTTTCATAAAGAAATAAGTACATACTTATATCACCCTTGGAAGTCCCACTTAAAATGAAACAAAATGAATGTCCATAAAAATCTTGGATGAGGACGTTCATAACAGCCTGGGTATTCTAATAAAATCAAAACAATCATAATCTCTACCAATACAGAATACATACATAAAATATAAGACATTTATACAATGAAGTCTAGTTAAGATATAAAAGGGAACAAACTGGTGACCCGTGGGTTGCTTCAATAACATTATATTTGAGAGAAAGTAGTTTAGCACAAAAGTCCATCTACTATATCAGTCCATTTTATGAAATATCTAGGAAGCTGTATAAAGAACCAAAACACTCATATGTATATACTTAAAATTTATGGCATATACATTATACTCAAAGCCATTTTTAATCTTAGGATCTTAGGCAGAGAACAGTAGCATATGCTTTTAATCCCAGCACTTACAGGATGGAGGCAGGTGGATTTCTATGATGCTAGTCTAGTCTACATTAGTGAGACCCAGTCTTTAAAAAATGGAGTTTTGGGTCTGTGGGGAAAAAAATGGAGTTTCCTTCAAACATGTTTTTCTGCTGGAAATTAAGTTGTGGAATTTTATTTATGCTCTTTAAAAAGTGGTTACATAATGATCAAAGACACTTAGTTTCTGTTGTTCTCCCTTTCTTCAGAATCTCTTGAATGTACTCTAGCAGATGCTAACAGTAGCTGTGGGAGTCACGTTTTTCATTGCTGTAGTCAAATGCTTGACAGACACAACCTAAGGAAGGAAGGATTTACATGGACCATGATTTCAGAGGGCTCTGTCCATAAGTGCCTAGCCCCATGCACTTAGGCAGGAAGCCATGGCAGCAGGTGTGTGCAGAAGAGAACAAAGGACAGAGGAAGAGGCCAGGGCAAGTTATAGCCCCCAAGGACATACCTCCAGTTAGCTATTTATGAAAATTCGGCCCTATGTCTACCTTTCACCACCTCCCATAATGCAATCATATCATGTACCTTTCAAATAGTTAACCCATTGATAAGGTCAGATCCTTTACCAACTAACTGTCTCTAGCAATGTCCTCACAGATACACCCAAAGGAATGCTTTATTCAAGTGCTCTTAGGTGTTCCCTAATCCAATCAAGACTAACCATCAGGGCACCACTTATGTAAATGTCCCATTTAGTGCCACCCATTCCCATTTTGGGTCCCTGTGATTTTTATTGAAAACTTACTTGGGACAGAAGTATACCTAAATCACTCATGGGTGGGTGAGAAGTACCAAAGGAGTCATTAGCCCTTGGAACATTCCTCTTCAACAGAGGACAGGAGTGTGGATACACATCCCAGCTCCCTCTCCTCTTGGGTGAGGTCAACAACAGCTTCCACATGGCCCCAAAGGCCTGAGTCCAAGTGTCCATAGTACAAATCTGCTCGTTTATACAATAACTGTCTCTCAGTTTACCAAATGGGGTTATGTCTTCATAAACCCACCGTGAATGAAAAATACTGTATACTCCTAGCCCTCTAACACCCTTGCTTAGCATGCGGTGCAAGATGAGTTGCTCTATCTTTTAATCACATGGCTGGTCAGGAGCTATGGCTCATAGCTGTTGCCCAGGAGCCTGAAGAATGCTAGCCAGCCCTGCACATTGCTAGCCAAGGAACAGTTCAAAACTCAAATTTCAATGGGTAGTTTCTATTAAATGTATCTCGCTTTCCCTCCATCACAACTCAGGGATTGCCAACTACTTTTCTCTCTGTTCATTTCCCTGTCCTCTCACTCCCACCATCCTTCCTAGAGTCACTCACCCAAGTGAGGACTGACATCTAGATCCCAGGGTCTGATTTTTTTTGGGGGGGGGGGTTCTCAAATCAGATAGTCAAGAGGTGTATCTTAGGGTTTCTATTGCTGTGATAAAACCAAAAAGCAAGTTGGAGAGGAAAGGGTTTATTTGGCTTACCCTTCCATATCATTGTTCTTAATAGAAGGGAGTCAGGATAGGAACTCAAAAAAGGAAGGAACCTGGAGGCAGGAGCTGATGCAGAGGCCATGGAGAAATGCTGCTTACTGGCTTGCATGTCATGGCTTGCTCAACCTGCTTTCTTATAGAACCCAGGGCCACCAGCCCATGGGTGGCACCACCCACAATGGGCTGGGCCATCTCCCATCAATCACTAGTTAAGAAAATGCATCAGCCAGACACCTAGGAGATTAAGGATAACACTGAAGATCACTGACCTCCATTTAGTAACAGTAGCAGGCCAGCTAAGCATTTTCATTCTCACAATCCTATTCATGCTGGAGTAGTACCTATTTCTCAGGAGTGGCTCTGTGCAACATTTTTTGGCCTCCTGAAATTCATTTAACCCCCTTTGAAGATACCTTAACATTTGTGAGCCTGAATGTAGCCATTATGAGACCATTAGTTCTGCTTCTTGTAAGCTGCCTATTTTTTCTTTATGATTCTTAGTTGTTCTTTTGCAGAGCTGCCAGCTTAAGTCATGCTGGGATCAAGAAAAATGGGCCTTGGCGCTTCATGTTCCTGGAGTTGTGTCCATGCCAATGGATACCCACACACTCCAGAAGAGAATTTGACATCACTGCTGCTGTTGTTGCTGTTATAACAGTGATGACCACCACTACTACTGTTTCTGGGATTGCCATTTCATAACTGGTTACTACAGCTAGCACAGTGGAGACCCTGGCAGCAAAAGTAGCTACCATAGTTAACTATTTTTCCATTCTATTGGGCATGACAAATTTAAATCAATAGTTATATACATTTCGATTGGCTTTGAAAGTTATAAATTTACAAACTCAAATTCCAGTTGCTCTCGGGATACCATCTTACAAGGACTCCAATTTGCAGTAAGGCTCGTTAAGGAAGGGAATGGCTCAGCTGCCTTTAGCATACCAGCTATGGGCGGGTTAAGACTTCTGTTGGTCTTTTCTGTGTTGAACACACAGCGCCACTTAGAGATCTTTGGCAACAGTTAACTCTGCAGCTCTCACACGAATAAGCCTGTATGATAATGAGTATTCAGAGATGGGTAATGTCTGGGGGGACGCTCACCAACCTAAGACAGAACACCTATGTGGCTGGACAGGTGTCCCCATGATGGGTAAGGTAACCTGCTGACGTCCCACACAACCTAAGCCAGAAGCTCATATTTTAGTAAAAGGGGGGACCTATAGGGCCTTGGCCCCTGTTTTGGGTAACTGTTGCCTTGCTTGCTGACCTTGACCTTGATATCCTCCCTATGCTAATTCCCTGTGAGATTCCACTCTCCTGAATGCTTAAGGGAAGCTCCTTGTCTGTGTATCCAGCATATTGGGCATTAACAGCTTAAATGCAAGATTCTAAAACATCAGGAGCTGGGGTGGAGATTTAGCTCAATGGTAGAGCACTTGCCTAGCAAGTGCAAGGCCCACGGTTCGATCCTAGGCTCAAAAAACAAAAAACAAAAAACAAAAACAAAAACAAAAACAAAAAACAGAAACGAACTTCTGCCCTCCAGGGTTCTTCCATTGTGCTGTAAGCCTGTATTTAAGACCTCCTCCCTCCTTCAATGAACTGCATTTGGCATGGAGGAGGAGAAGGGGGAGAAGGGAGGGGGAGAAGGGGAGAAGGGGAGAAGGGATCAAGATCATGATGGGGAAACCCACAGAGACAGCTGACTGGTGCTAGTTGGAACTCACTGACTCTGGACTGACAGCTCGGGAACCTGCATGAGACTGAACTAGGCTCCCTGAATGTGGGTGACAGTTGTGTGGTTTGATCTGTTTGTGGGGTCCCTGGCAGCAGGGCCAGGACTTATCCCAGGTGCATGAACTGACTTTTTGGAGCTCATTCCCTGTGGTGGGATACCTTGCTCAGCCTTGATACAATGGGGAGGGGCTAGGCTCTCCTTCAACTTGGTATGGCAGACTTTGTTGACTACCATGGGAGGCCTTACCCCCTCTGAGGAGTGGATGGGGGTAGAGTGGGAGGGAGGTGAGGAGGCGGGAGAAGGGGAGGGAGGGGGAACTGGGGTTGGTATGTAAAATGAAAAAAAAATTAATAAATAAATATATTTAAATTAAAAAAACAAAACAAAAAATAAAACTACAAAAAAGAAAAGAAGAAGATGCTAACAGGCTGCCCCACATTCGATCTTATGGAGGCATTTTTCTCCATCGAGGCTTCCTCCTCTCAGAAGACTACAGTTTTTCCAGTTGTCATAAATCTAGCCAGCACAAGGTGACACTTATTAATTAATGTACATATTTGTTTTCCTTTCCTTGGGTTATACTAATCTATCTATCTATCTATCTATCTATCTATCTATCTATCTATCTATCTATGTAGAAACAAGCCACCAAGTATACAGACATTTAAAAAATATTTATTTTTGTTATTTTTAACTACGTGCATATATGTGTGTCTGTGTGTGGGTTTGTGCATGTGAGTGCGGGTGCTCTTGGAGGCCAGACGAGGGTGATGGATCTCCTGGAACTGGAATTACAGGCAGCTGTGAATCCCTACCCCTATAACAATTCTAGGAACCTAATGAGTCCTCAGCAGTAATGCTCTAACTGCCTTGCCATCCCTCCACCCCCCAGGACATAGACACTCAGACAGTATTAATGGGGAATATAGTTTCACTAATACCTTAACTAAATTTAATGTCCTTAAATCAGGACAAATAAAGGGATGTCACTGTGATACCAGCATGAGGAGCCTGTGTTTGTTTACTTCCTTGCCTGTCTGGCCTGCTTGGGAAAAGCATGGTTACAGTATACATAACTTAGAGTTGGAAAGACACTCCATCATGCAAAGCTTAGATTTCTTCTGCAGACCTTCTATACACAGCCAGGAACTCAACAGTCATGCCAGCCCTAGCATATGCTTTATGACTTAGAACTCAGAAAAAGCATAAAACATTGAGTCTTTTCCATGCTAGCTTGGAAAAAGTCCTGTAAATTTATAACCAGTGTGAAAGCACTGCCTCTTCTCCTTCCAGCTAAACTGTATCCTCGCCAGCTGAGAGAGCCACGGTATCCGGAGAAGCAAAGAAATGGCATATTTCACAGCATCCAAAGGCTTCGTCTAAAAGATGGGAAAACACACGCATCATAAGACTGGAAATTTCTCCAGGGTCTTTACCGCTCTTATCTCCTGACCCGCAAGAGCCACTGGTATCTGTGGATTCCAGATCAAGCCATTTTGTGCAGCTGCTGGGCTACGGTGACAGGTTGTCACTGTGAGTGGAGCATGCTGCATACTCTGAAGGCATCACAAGTCTAAGATGAACAAAACCATCACACAAAATAAGGCAAAAAGTCCCAGTCAATGTCAGAGGTACTGAAGAGGTTTCTGGAACATAAATGTATACAGCATCCCACTAATAGCAATTAGCAGATCACTAAGGATAACCACAGGTACTAATAAAATTGGCAATGGTAAAGGCCTTCAAATGACATACTCTGTCTGCCCAATCTGGCAGAAGGCAGAGGCAGGAGGGTAGTCTGCCCTATTAGTCTTAAGGTCAATATTAGAAACTCTCCCAGCAAAGGCAAATATTCTGTCCCTCTTGACCCGGGTTTGAGCATGTGACATGCTTTTCAGCCAATTAAATGACAGGGAAGTGCCAAGCCTAGGTCGAAAGAGGCCCCTGTGTTTCTACTTGTACTCTTCCTGGACCATGATAGGAGAGAGGTGTGGTGATATTGTGTTCCCCAATATATCGTGCACCCTAATACATTTATCTGGGGTCAGAGAACAGAACAGCCACTAGACAGATGTGGAGGCCAGAAAATGGTAGCACACACACCTTTAATCCTATCACTTGGGAGGTAGAGATCTATCCGGATCTCTGTGAGTTTAAAGCCACACTGGAAACAGCCAAGTACGGTGACTCTCTCCTTTAATCCCAGGATGCGATGGCAGAAAGGTATATAAGGCATGAGGACCAGGAACTAGAGCTGGTTAAGATTTCAGGCTTTTGAGCAGCAGTTCAGCTGAGATCCATTCAGATGAGGACACAGAGGCTTCCAGCCTGAGGAAACAGAATCAGCTGAGGAATTGGTGAGGTGAGGTGGCTGTGGCTTATTCTGCTTCTCTGATCTTCCAGCATTCACTCCAATACCTGCTCCGGGTTTGTTTTTATTAACAAGCCCTTCTAACAATGTGTGCTACAGAGAGGCCTCATCTGGCAGCTCCTGCTCCCATTCTGCTCTTAGGGTGGGGCCGGGAGCTGCCAGTCTGAACAGCCTTCAGCAAGGAGCCCAGCTGAGCCAGAACCTAGAAAGCAGTCTGCCAGGTGAGCTCAGTCCACATCAGCCAACCCCCAGATGTATAAGTGATACAACCAGGTTTTGCCCAGCTCAGTCCAGCCTCGCTCTGCCCAACTGCTCTATTCCATGAGCTACACCGATGTGTAAAATCTATTTTCTTGTTGAGTTTGGGGATATATGTACATGTAAGTGCTGACCCAGGAGGCAACAGGGCCATATAAGAAGCCAAATAAATTGTGTGTGGTAGGCTTTCCTTTGCTTCTTATCTGGAAAAATGGGAAGTAACAATGTACAGGATATAATTATATTCATGGTTGCTTTAAGAAGTTCTTCCCACCCCCCAAAAAAAGTTCTTTTCCCAAGAATAGTCTAACTTTTGTGCCCCATAATGGAACAATAGCAAAATATATGTTATGTAATCTGCCACAGATCCCCAGTGGTACTGAACCCCACATATCCTGTGGTGGATAGTTGGGTTTTTGTTTTTGTTTTTGTTTTTGTTTAGTTTTTTGAGACAGGATTTCTCTGTGTAGCTTTGTACCTTTCCTGGAACTCGATTTGTAGACCAGGCTGGCCTCAAACTCACAGAGATCTGCCTGGCTCTGCCTCTTGAGTGCTGGATAGTTTTTTGTCAACTTGACACAATCCAGAGTTATTTGAGAGGAGGGAACCTCAATTGAGAAAAAGCCCCTGGAAGATTAGGTTGTAGGCAAGCTTGTCAGACATTTTCTTAATTGGTGACTAGTAAGCCTCTTATAGACAGGAACATCCCTGGGCAAGTGGTGTATGTACTAAGAAGCAGGCTGAGCAAGCCAGCCAGTAAGCAGCTCTTCTCCATGGCCTCTGCTCTGGTTCCCATCTCCAAGTTCATGTCCTGCTTGTGTTTCTGTCCTGACTTCCCTGAGTGATAGATTTACCTGCAAGTGTAAGGTGGAAGAAACTGTCTCCTCCCTATGCTGCCTTTGCTCATGGTCTTTTATCACCATGGTGTTTAACAATAGAAACAAACTAAGACACATCCTTGTGGCTCTTCTCGTTCCCTTTCTCACTTCCCACTTCCTGTGTGTGATGGACAATCCAGACAGTCAACTCAGAACACCTGGGAAGAGAGAGCCTCAACTGAGGAACTGGCTCCCTCAGACTGGCCTGTGGGTGCGTCTGTGGGACTTTTTTTTTTTTTTTTCCTTTGTAGAAATTTATTTTTATTTCATGTGTGTCTTAGTTAGGGTTTCTATTACTGTGAAGAGATACCATGACCATGGCAACTCTTAAAAAGGAAAACGTTTAGTTAGTGTGGGGCAGGCTTGTTTACAGTTCCAGAGGTTCAGTCCATTATCATGACAGGCGGCAGTCAGGCAGATGTGGTACTACTGGAGTAGTAGCTGAGAGTCTTAGATCTTGCAGGCAACAGCAAGTCTACTGAGACACTGGGCAGTATCCTGAACATAGGAACCTCAAAGCTTGCCCTGACAGTGACATACTTCTTCCACTAAGGCCATACCCACTCCAACAAAGCCATACCTCCTAACAGTGCATGTATGAGTATTTTGCCTGTGTGTATGTTTGTGAAACACTTGCATGTCTGGTGCTCATGGAGGCCAGAAGAAGGTGTTGGCCTCCCAGAACTGGGGTTACAGATGGTTGTGAGCAGCCACATGGGTGCTGGAAATTGGTCCTTGTTCTTCTGAAAGAGCAATCAGTGTGCTTAACCTCTGAGCCATCTCTCCACCCCTGGGATATTTTTTGATTGGTAATTGATGTTGGAGGGGGGTTGCCATTCTAGGCAGGTGGGCCTGGGCTGTATAGGAAAGGTAGCTGAACATTTGCCTGGGACCAAGCCAGTAAATGTGGTTCTGCTTCAAGCTCCTGCCTTGGCGTCCCTTGATGATAGATTAACCTGTAAGAAAATAAGCCCTTTCCATCCCAAGTTGGTTGGAGGCCAGTGTTCTGTCACAGCAACAGAAACCAAATTAGTGCCCTGTGCTTCTGGTATCACTACTCCTACACATGCTTTCATTCCAAAATGTTTTAGTGAAGTAGTCTATGTGGGTGGTGTACACATGCCAGGGTGCACACAGGGAGGTCAGGGGACAACCTGCAGGGATCAGGTCTCTCCTTCTACCATGTGGGCCCCAGGGACCAGACCCAGGTTGCTCAGGTATCCAGGCATGTGTCTTCAGCCACTGAGCCATCTCACTGGCCCTATATCCCAATTCTTGACATAAACTAAGATACAGTGTCACTTTTAGAAATGATGACCAATACTCATTGAACACCAGACTGTGCCATATGCCACAACTCATTTTCAACTCTGAAATGGAGGCAAGAGTAGCACCTACCAACCTCAAGTGTGAGGGGATACAGCCTGCTTGAAAGGACCCAGCTCACAGCAATGGCATTTATTTCAAGCAAGGCTTATATATTATTACCCTATTGTGGATTCTAAGCCACCATTGAAAAGAAGTGGGACAGGGTTGGCGCGGGGGAAGAAAAAGGATGCAGAGAAAAGCAATGAAATGTATTGTCACTAAACCTCTTAAGACTTTTCAGCCAGCTGATGGCAGCACACGCCTTTGTCTGCAGTGAGCTGAGAGCAAGAAGCACAGATTTATGAGATTCAACTGCACTGAGGAGAGAGGGGTGTCCATGGGGCAGGCTGCACTCCTGTGTGTACTATTACAACAGTGGCTATGGGCTCCTGTCTCCCCATATTCTCCCCAGCATTGATCACCATTTTTTTCTTGGCGATAGACATTTTGATAGGAGTGAGATGGAATAGTAACATACTTTTAATCGCATCTCACTGATGGCGAAAGATGTTGAACACTTTAAAAACATTTAGTGTTGTATTTCTTCTTTTGAGAACTGTTTGTTCCATTTATTTGTGGGCAGCTGTAAATATTTTTGATGTTTAAATTCTGCAGCTCTTTTTTATAGATTTATTTTTAAATTAAGTGTATTTGTATGTGTGTGTACACTCACAGGTGCCCTTGGAGTCCAGAAGAAGGCAGTGGCACCAACAGAGCTGGAGCTACAGGCCATTGTGAGCCACCCAAAGCGGATGCTGGGACCCTACCTCAGGTTCTCTGCAAGAGCAGTATGGGCTCTTAACCTCTGGATCACCTCCCCATTCCCTGTTTGCGCAGTTCCATATGTATTGTAGACACTGGTCCCATCTGATGTATGCATGGCTCTAATGTCCATTCAGGCTGCCTGTGAACTCTGCAGATGGTTTCCTTTGCTGCACAGAGGCTTTCTGATTTCTTGGAACCCCGCTGGCCAACTTTTAAGGTTATTTCCTGTGCTTCTGAGAGGTTCTATTCAGAAATGTTTGGCTTATATTTTGAAATGTTTGGCCTGTATTTTGAAGTGTTTGCCCCATATTTTCTTTCCTCTTGTAGTCTTGATGTTTTGGGGGCCTTAAACTAAGGTCTTTGGTCCATTTTGACTTGATTTTTGGCAAGATGAGAGACATAGATCCAATTTTACCAGCACCATTTGCTAAATATATTTTTCCATGAATGTGTTTTTGATATGTTGGTTATATATATATATATATATATATATATATATATATATATATATATATATATATATATATATATATATGTGTGTGTGTGTGTATATATATATATATGTTATCTACTGTGCTCCATTGGTTACATGTCTGTTTTTGTCCCAGTACCACGCTGTCTTGGTTACTATTGTTTGTAGGATAGTTCTGATACACCTGTAGTGCTCTTTCTGCTTAGAGTTGCATTGGGGAATCTATGTCCTTTTGTGTTTCCATATGAATTTCAGGATACTTACTTCTTATTCTATGAAGAACGCCATTGAAATTTTGATGGAGACTATTGGATCTAGAGATTAATTTGGTAATATAGCCACTTCCAATGCAATAATTCTGCCAACCAAGGACTATGGAAGGTTTACTACAACCCAGTATCTTCTGTAATATATATATCTTTTCTTAGTGTCTACAGAGTTCATTGTAGAGGTCTTTCACCTCTTTAATTAGGTTTATTCCTGGTTATTTTTTTTTAAGATTTATTTATTTATTATGTATACAGCATGTATGACCAGAAGAGGGCACCAGACCTTATTACAGATGGTCGTGAGCCACCACGTGGTTGCTGGGAATTGAACTCAGGACCTCTGGAAGAGCAGTCAGTGCTCTTAACCTCTGAGCTATCTCTCTAGCCCCTCCTGGTTATTTTTTTAAAGCCATTGTAAATGGTCTGTTTTTCCTAATTTCTTCCTCAGCAAGTCCATTATTGGTATACATTCTACTGATTTTTATTTGTTGCTTTATCTTGTAACATGACTGTTAGTGTTTATCAGGTCTGAAAGTTTTCTGACGGAGTCCTTAGGGTCCTTTATGTATAGAATCATGCCATCTGCAAAAGAGGGACACTTTGACTTCATTTCCCATTTTATCCTCTTTATATGTTTATCTTGTCTATCTGTTCTAGCTAATACTTCCAGGCTTGTATTAATAAGAGTGGAGGCCACTCTTGTCTTGTTCCAGTTTTAGAGGAAACATTCTCAGCTTTTCTCTGCTTAGTATAATGTTGGCTGTAGCTTTGTTGTATGTAGCTTTAATTAAGATAATATACTTTGTCTATTCCTAATTTCTCCAGAATTCTGATCACAAAGGAAGGTTGAACTTTCTCAAGTACCTGTTCTGCATGTATTGAAGTGATCATGTGATTTCTGTCCTGAAGTCTATTTTTATATACTTAAATAAACTTATTAATGTGTGTGTATATATACATATACATATACATACATATATATATATATATATATATATATATATATATATATATATATAAACAATCATCCATCCTTGGGATAAATCAAGTTGGTCATGATATATGATTTTCATGATGTGTTCTTTAACCTGATTTACGTATATTTTGTTGAGCATTTTCCGCTTCTGTGTCTCCTACATTCATCATTAGTCTGTGTTTTTATCTGACTTTAGCTCCACAGAATGAGGCTGGTGGTGTCACTCTCTATTTTGTGGGACAGCTTGAGAGGTATTGCTACTAGCCTTCTTGAGAACATGGTAGACCACATTCCTTAGCCAGCTCAGCAGTGAATCTGTCTGGCCCTGTGCTTTTCTCTGTGGGGAGTCTTTTAATTACTATCTCAGTCTCATTGTTTACTATGATTCCACTTAAATTGTTTAAATCTCCTTGCTTTAATTTTGTAGGTAAAATGTACTTAGAAATGTCTCCATTTCTTTTAGGTTCTTCAGGCTCTGGGGAATATAAGTTTTTGAAGTATAATGAATTCCTCTGCATTTCATTAATCTGCTATGACAATTTCCTTTTCATTTCTAATTTTAGTAATCTGTACCTTCCCTTTCTTTTTGGTTAGTTTAGCTATGAGTTCATCAATTTTACTAATCTTTTCAAATAACCAACTCTTTAATTATCTACATTGTTCTTTCAGTTTCTATCTCATTAATTTCTGCTCTAATCTCTATCATTTCTTTCCATCTAAAGCACTTGGGTTTTATTTCCTATGTTTTGAGAACTCTGAGGTTCATAATTAAGTTACTTATCAAGATCTGATGTTTTAATGTGAGCACTTATCGCTGTAAGCCCTGCTGAGTAAAGCCACTAGGAAGTCTAGATGGGCTCCAACAGAATGTTTTCTGTAGATAACTGTTAAGTCCAGGTGGTCCATGGTATAATCTAACTTTCACGTTTCTTTGCCGATTTTAGTGGGGAAGCCCCATGTAGATATGAGAACAGGGTATTAAAGTCCCTCTTTCTTATTGTATCATGGCCTTCTAAGCTTTGGAGCATCTGCTTTGTGAAACTGGGAGGCCCACAACTCAGTGCATAAATATTTACAATAGTTACATCTTCTTGATGAATCATTGCCTTTATTAGTAGGTAGTTGCCTCTATCTCTTTTGACTAGTTTTGGTTTCAAGTCTTCTTTATCTGATACAGAATCATTATATCACCATTTTCAGTTCCCATTTGCATGGTACACTGATTTCTAACCTGTGACTCCCAGTTTAGGAATGTCTTTGCATATGAGTTTCTTGGACATAACAGATAGTTAGATCTTGTATTATTAATGAGTGGGTTAATCTGAGCTTTTTTGTGTTTTCTATTTTCTAACCACTACTGGTTGAAACCATAGATACAAGTCCAGAGATGTGGAAGGTTGACTATAATCCCACCCTTATAAGGCTGCTGTGACTAATGTGATAACAGATAGAGTAGGGATGTTAAGAGGCCAAGCATTTGTAAGTTGGAGCCTTCCTTAACTTCAGTTAGAAAAGAAGGATGCAGGGGACAGACCATTAGCACTTCCCCACAACTCTGTCTGTACTCTTCCAACAAACAACAACAACAAAACAACAAAAGAAAAACTGCATAGAGCTTGAAGCCACAATGTCAAGAAGCATGCAGGACTAATGGCATTGTGACAGATGAAATTACATTCTTATATTTTACTTCCATTCCGTCTGCCAAACCCTCATTCCTCGCCACTACTCTCACCCTATCAATAAGAAGATAAAAGAAGGAAGAGGGAAAACCCATCACCAACTGTGTTCCACTGTCTGCATCCTAGTTCTGCCCTTGCAGACAGTGCCCTGGGGTTGTGTGCAGCTTTTCTATTCTAGGACCATCTCAGCATCTCAGCATCCTTTCTTCTCAATCCCATTAGATTTTTGTCATGTGTTGTAAACTACACAAATAGCTTCCCTTCCAGCATCTCTCTTTGGAATGTTGTTGGTTCTCTCAGTAAACTATTTACTTTTGCTGTGGTACTGCAGGTTTCAAAGATGTGCTCTTGTTCACAACCTTGCACCCCATGCCACCTCCCTTTGCAAGACGGCTTAGGTACTCCTCCCACCAACAAGGGCTGAACCTTTCTTTCTTACCTCTTAAATTTGGTCCATCCTGCTATTTGTTTTGCCTAGTAGGATGTAGGGGAGTCACACGGTAAATTTCAAGCTCAAGCCTCACAGAACCCTACTTGCTTCATTTCTTCAAGTCATGTTCTCATGTCAACAAGCTCAGACTAGAGGATGGAGACAGGTGGAACAGAGGGCAGTCACTCGGTCGATGTGATTTCCATCTTCCCCTAACCAACTGGCAGAGGACTATGATGCAAAAATGCAGCTGAACTGGTCTAGATATACCAGCTGGACCATGCTTAAATTATCACCCCACAGAATTATGAGCTAAATAAATGACTACTTAAGCTACAAACTGAAAATCCCTATTAATGAAAATTTAAAACTTTTTGGAGTGTTTCAACTTTCATGTTAGGGATGAAGCAGTAAACCAATACAAATATTTGAAAATATGAAGAAAAAACCCTAAAGTCTGAAACACTGCTGATCCTAAACTATTGACCTTAAGCATTTTTAGAAGGGATATTCAACACTTCATAAGTTTGGGAGTAGGGATATTTTTAAATTTTATATGTATTTTGTATGCATGCATATCCATGTACCATGTATGTACAGTGCCCATGGAGGCCAGAAGGGAACATCAGATCACCCAGACTGGAATTACAGATGGTGGTTAGCTGTCCTGTGGGTGTTTGGAATTGAACCCGAGTCCTCTGGAAGAACAGCCAGTGCTCTTAAGTGCTGAACCATCTCTCCAGAACTTGGGGTAGGTTTTTAAGCATCAAAGCTAACTAATTAATAGACCAGCTAATACAAAATACAATTAAAGAGTTACAGTTACCTAACATTTTTGACAAATTTTTCCATGTTTTGTAATATAACTAACTTCCATATTCTAGTTCTGCGGACACCTCCATTACTTCTGGGTTCTTACAGTTCTAAGGAGAGAGATAAGTACTGGCCATTCTGGACAATGTAAAAGTCAACTGAAACAACATACTTGTTATTTGCACAACTCCCAGAACTCTTCTGATGCTACAACACAACATGTACAACTGAGCAGACCATACCATTGGCTTCTGCTAAGGGCCTCATGATAGAAAGGCAAACAGGAGCATATGGAAGAGAAGCACACATGTGAGAGAGTAGACATGTCAGGCTTATATCATAATACCCCACCCTTGTGGTAGCCAACCCACTCCCATAGGAATGAGAACTCAGTCCTGCAGGAAAGCATCAATCCATTCAGGAAACCTCTGTCCCAACAATCTAGCACCTCTTAAAGGTCTCACTAATACCTAACCCTGCTACATTGTAGATCTGCTAAGTTTTGGTGATGACTGACAGCAGATGTTAATCTTGACTACTCCTTAAGAGGATTTGAAATTACCTAGGAAACTCACCTCTTGTGTCTATGAGGATGTTTTCAAAGAAGTTTAATTGAGGAGGGATGATTCACACCGAATGTAGGTGGTGCCATAGCATGGGCTGGGGTCTCAGGTTGAATGAGAAGTAGGGGAACACCAGCAATCACCTCTCTTGACTTTCTGACTGTGTACACAATGTGACCAGCTGCCTTTCCTCCCCGGTTGCCATGGTGAACTGTATCCTCAACCATGAGCCCACAGAAACCCTTCCTTTCTTAAGTCACTTCAGGTGTTTCATCCTAATAATAGGAAAAGTAGCTAATACATGAGCCACAGCGCATCCAAGTGTCTTTTGCAGTGGTAGACATTTGCTCTTCCCCATTAAAAACGTTTTCACTATTTTAAGAAGCTAATGAAACACTGCCCTGTGGCAGTTCCTGTTATTGTTTACTTTACAGCTATACTTTATTGACGATGTTTACTTATACAAGTCCAAAACGAAGATGTTTTATCTAAGAGGAAAGACCAAGGAAGCAAGAAAGACGGCTTCAGCTTTGTTTAAGTTAATTAAAATGGAGGTGGGGATTGACATGCCCCGAGCAGACAAAACCAGTTGGTCCTTAGAAGTGACCTAAGCTTTGTTTGATTTGCAAACGTCAAGTTGTTTCTTGTATTTCCAGTGGGAGAAACTAAATATGGCCGCCTTATGCTCATAACCAAATATTGTCTTTGCTTTACTTCTGTGACTATAAAAATAACCCCCACTCCGGCGACTCTTCTTGCCTCTGTCAGTGGAGCCCCAGCGTCACTTCCATGGAACGACATGATTCAGTTGCCTGATGTCTAAGCTGTCATTGTGGAGCCAGCAAGATGGTGATGGCTCACCAGGTAAAGATGGCACTTGCCATCAAGCTAGAGAAACTGAGTTCCTGGAACCCACATGGTAGAGAAAAAGAACTGACTCCTATAAGATGTTCTGATCCCCTACACACACACACACACACACACACACACACACACACACACACGCACATGCACACGCACACGCACACGCACGCACGCACGCACACGTGCACTAAATGTAAAATTAAAAATGACTTTTGCTGTTGCTGTTTACTTTTTTGTTTGTTTTGTTTGGGGGTGTTATTAGGGATTGAGCCTTGAGCCTTGTACATACTAGGCAGGCTGTCTACCACTGAGCAACACTCAGAGACAAGGTCAGTCTTGAATTTATGCTCCATCTGCCTTGGTCTTCTAAATGCTAGGGTTATAGGCATGTACTACTATGCCTGGTCTCAGGTGATTTTGAACAGCCTCAAAAGACAAGTTTCCGCTGCCAGGAGAAGACACAGTGCTAGTAGCTAGAACACTTACCCTGTTGCCATCATTGCCACAAAAAGCCACATTACTATCCTTTGGTGTGGCTTTCCCGTGCACTCTGCCCTTCTCTACTAGGTCCAGAGACGCCAGAAGAAAAGAGATGACACATCTGAGACAAACACACCCTTTTCTTTCACCAGGTCAAACATGGATAAAAATATCGATCAATGTGTCATACAATAGTTCTTCTGTATGAAAGACAGAAAACATTGCATAACATGAGCAGATACCAGAAGATCTACTGCATGGAGAACTCTACACTTAGGCCAGAACAGGAGGCATCTAACTAGGGTCCACAGCAAGGAGTAGAAGGCTTAAAAAGTAGAAAACCTTAGGTCAATCCAAGCTACTCATTAGCTAGCTGTGTGGCATTGGGTGCATCACTTAATGTCATGTGATCTTGGCTTTCTTCATTGTACATGAACGTTATGATAACTACCTTAAATGGTGTGGCTATGAGTTGAAATGCATAGCCCCAAATGGCTGTGCTTGCTTTGCTCACAATCTGCCCGAAGGGCAGGGCTCAGCAAGGATGTGTCATCAAGAACAGCTAGACATCAGTGGAGGGGACCTGAAGGCTGGGTGAGCCTTTAGAGCTTCACTCATATGTAGGTAGCCTGTCAATTGGAACTGGGACCTGTTTTTCCCACAGCATGATGGCTGCCTCTCAAGACCACAGGTGCCAAGATAATTAGTAAGCCAAGCAAAAGCCATGTCTCTCTTGCTTTGAAGTTGCTTGGTGTCCATTCTTCCTTGTGTTGTGTGCCAATTCAGTCACTAAGTCCTGCCCAGAAGGAAAGTAGACCTTCTAATTGATGGAGGAGTAGCAAGACTGGAAAAGCGGTAATGCCATTGTGACCATTTGTTGGACTGTGTCACAGTGATCTCAACTGATTCTCTTCTAAGCTTATTTCCTGAAAGGTAGAAGGTAGAAGTTTACAGTTTCTATGAAAAAATAAAAAGAAAGGAAGAATGAAAGAAAGAGAGAGAGAGAGAGAGAGAGAGAGAGAGAGAGAGAGAGAGAAACATTGGAAAAGGAAAAGTGATATAGTTTCTGTTGGGAAGGCCCTGGACTAACTTTATGTTCTTTATGCTCTGGATGGTACTGTCAATGCCAATAGCAATGCCTGCCCCATTCAGCTCTTGTGAAAATTAAATCAATTAACTTACAATTAAAGCTGTGCCTGGAGTATGGTCAATGATCCCTACAATGTGCATGGTTCTACATTACATTCCATAAATGTCCTGATTCTGGGGTGGCTTTGTTCCTGCTACATCATGGATGGAATCCCCCTGCAACCAGTTTCCACAGTGATTTTCCAAAGCTGGCACAGAATATCTCCCCAACCTCAAAGATAGGCCTGGAAATGAGCCAACTCCCGGGATGCTGAGCACTGGATTTCATCATCTTAGCTTTACATACCCCGTCAGGCCAGCATCTCTCTCCTCTCACTTCAGTTCAGGCCTGGCTGCTGTATAGTTCTGAGGGCTCACACATTTGATCTTGCCTGGTGGAAATTCAGAAGTCTCTATCTCAGGTCTCCATCTGCAACACACAGAATTCACTGTTTAGCATTTGAATACAGTTAAAAGCACCACCAGTAACCACACAGGTGACTTGTTCCCTGCCTGCTCTGGAAGGACATCAATAGATGGGAGTACAGGGATGGTTTTCCTGCCCATGCTGACCCCAGGCCCACCTCTGGACCAGGAAATGGGGAGGGCATCTCCTGATCCAGGAATGCCCTCCAAATTCCCAGCTGCTGCTCAGAATTTAAAGACTTCAAATAGTCTCCCTAAAACAAAGGACGGATCGATAGCCACCCTGTTGTCACTGTCATGTGATATGTTTTCTTCCTCACTCTTTGTAGTATATCAGCTCCTCCTGAAGGGGCTTTGATCTTCCACTTTGGAATTCTGGGGTGGATTCCCATCCAGCTCTTGTCAACTGTTCCTGTCAATACCCTACCATTTCAAAACTGCCTTAGTCCACAAATACAGCCGTCACATTCATGAAGGAAAGCACAACATCGAGATCACAGCTGAGGCCTTTCACTGTTGGCATGAATACCTGTATTCCTGGCACAGCTGGACAGTTTTCATTCAGGTTCTTTCTCGATTGCTCTTTGCAGTCCAATGTTAACTGGCAAACACTCAAATAGTACTTTTCTAAATAAGTGCTAGTCATATGCCCATTCCCCTTGCTCATCACCATCTCAGGATGACTCACCAAGGTTGGTTCATTCCTTTGCCTTTACACTTTCATACTATCTCATTATCCCACTTCTCCAGCAGGCTCTATAGCTGACCTCAGACTTCCTCTTTACTCCACATAGGTATCACGTCCATCCATCCCTCACACTTACACAGGGACACCCGTGCAGTCCTGCCTTCAAAGCCCTTCATATCATTCTGGGATAGAGAATCCATCAGCTGGTGACTAATGATCTCCAAACTCACCTGATTGCCACCCACAGAAGTACATGTATCTTCCATCATGATCTATACCAATGCCCACATGTATAAGAGAGAAACAAATACTTAATGAAATACCACCAGTCACACACTTCCTCATACCTCCTTCACTTTTATTTAAAACCATGCTAGATGCTCATCTTCACCCATGTGCCACACTTAATAACAGTGCTTCAGATGACCCAGAATATAATCGTGTGTGTGAGTATGCAGGCGAGTTTACCTTTAAGTGCACTTGTGGAGGCCAGAGGTTGACCTTGGATATCCTCCTCTATAGCTCTCCATCTTTTAGTTGAAACAGATCTTTTCAAGACCTAGAGCTTGTCAGTTCAATTAGAATGGCTTAGTCAATGAGCCCTGGGGACCCGCCTGTCTCCTCCCTACAGCACTGGGGTTACAAGTATATATACCACTATATGGAGCCATCTTCTCAGCCTCCAGAATATACTTCAATAAATTATTAAAGATTACCCTCGAAATAAAAACTTACTTCAGGGGCTGGAACAGAGTGGTCAAGAGTACTTGCAGGGGGCCTGAGCTCAGATCCCAGCACCTTACCAGGCAGCTCACAACTGTCTATAGCTCCAGCCGCTCCAACACCCTCTTCTGGACTCCTTAGGCACTGCACTCAAATGGCTCCACTGCAGATCCTTACACCTAGCGCTCACTCACCTTTCCTTAGTGATACCGCCTCCCTGTGTGCTGTTCATGGCCCTGGCCCTGTGTCATCAGTTGTCTGAGGACCACCAAAGGGATCATGAGACGGGTCTTTGCATCAGGACCTTTTGTCCCAGTTTTAGAATTCTGGTACACATTTGTCATTTGGATTTAACAAATTGGCACTCTAGGGGAGGTGATAAAAGGTGCACATGGCTCTCAGAGGAGGAAGCTGGCTGTCACTGGGGTGTCAAATAGTTCACTACAGTCTAGCATGGAGCCCTTACAACACACACTCTGTAGTTCTAGGCTTCCGACATCTTTTCCGGATGGGCACAACAGAGAATTCAATACTTCTCAACCTGACCCAATTTACATGAATACCACTGTTGGACCATGCAGAAGGTTTCAAACAGTCTTCTGAGGATCCAGGGCAGGGGGTGGGGAGGATTATCCATCAGGTAAAATGTTACTAGACAGCTTCCAAAGGCACCTGACATCGGAAAACACCATGATTTAAGTAGCCAAAACTAAAGTGTTGAAAGTAGAAACACCAAACTGAATTTACACTGAAGAGGTATGACATGCTGTAAAATTTTATACAGAAATACAAAGCACCAGTCACTTAAAATAGGCCTTTGTAGAAAAAAAAAACAACAGACTGTCCACTGAAATGAGAAACAGGCTGCCCGTGGCTCCTATGAGGCAAGGGGAAGCAGCTGGAACAACTTGGGAAAGTGGCCTGGCCCTTCTGGGTAATGTCCCAGCATTTTCTCAGCAAAGGGCAGCTGTTGTAAACTTGAACAAAGCCATGTTCTCAAAAGGAAAAAAACTTCTTCCCTACTTACATGGGTTCCTCAACACACTTGAAATTGTCTAATGGCTGTCAATGACTTAAAGATTTTAAGTTATTTTAACTTTTAGTTTAATTTCTGAACGTAGGAAAGCCAAATTTATGGGATTAGAGAGGATTTTCCTAATCACAACTACTCGTTAAATAAGGAAATGTTGATTGTCTATTAGGTAGTGTGCACTGTGGGAAACTCTGAGTTATGATTCTCATAGAAAAATCTTCATTTACTTCTAAAGAAATGTGTAAATTAAAACTCTTATGGTATCCAGGTCTGGTGGCACAGGCCCATAACCCCAGCCACTTAGGATGCTGAAGCAAGATCTTGAGTTCAAGACTAGCCTGGACTACAAAACAAATGTAAAACCAGTGTGGACAACTTAGTGATACCCTGTCTCAAAATAGGAAGTAAAAAGGGAGCTGGGAACGTAGCTCAGTGGAATGACACTTGCCTAGCATGTGCGAGGCCTTGGGTTCAATTCCCAGGACCCCAAACAACAACATCCTAAAGGGAAAAGCAAGTTGAAGAGGTTTTGTTTTTCAATGCAGCTGTAGTTAATCTGGAAATTGAGGTTGTTGCTCATTACCCCATGTATTCTGACATATTCACCTAAAAGGTTATACCATGTTGTTCCCTGTCGCTGAATGTGATTAAACTGGCAGAATGCAGACAACAGGATTAGTGATTTTGAAAAACCTTCTTGGAAAAGTATCTAACGACTTAAAAAAAAATCACATCTCATACGCATTGACTGTGGATGTACTGCCATCAACTGTGGTTTTGGGTGTATTACTGAATGTGCCACTAAAATTTCGTGTATTGCACACTTAGTCTCTAAAGCAAAAGAGTTCAGAGGTGGGGCCTGTGGGTTGTGATTTTCTCCTGAGGTGCTCCATTCATGGATTATCAAGCAGACTGGCTTTGTTATAAAGAAGTTCTCTCTGCCCCAATTGCTAACTCATCACGGATGCCCTCCATCAGGTTACAATGAAGTGAAAATGCTCCAACCAGACACCAGCCAGATGCTAGCCCCAGATTTCTGGACTTTCCAGCCCCTAGAAGCATGAGTTCAATAAACTTTTTTTTTTTTTTAATAAATTATCCAACTAGGATACTCTGTTCCGTGACAAGCAATAGAGAATGGATTAAGACAACTGGTTTCCTTGACATGTTCCTACAAAAAATAAAGTTAGGTAGGTTCATTCTACCTTTGTGTATCCAAGTTTCTGTTGGTACCAAACACTGCCCATGGCATCTTCATGTATGGGCCAAATCTTTGGTACTGGCTCAGTCTAAGAATCTATTCACTCTTGCTGGGCAGTGGAGGCACTTGCCTTTAATCCCATCACTTGGAGGGAGAGGCAGGCTGATTTCTGAGTTTGAAGCCAGCCTGGTCTACAGAGCAAGTTCCAGGACAGCCAGGGCTACACAGAGAAACCTTGTCTCAAAACAAAACAAAATTAATAAATAAATAAGTAAATAAATAAAATTTTAATTCCACTCACTCCCAATTACTGGTATGTAGTTCCTAGAAAATCTATAACAACTACCATTTGGGAGGCAAATCTAGCCTTTTTAGCCTTTCCCACAGCTTTTCTTACAAAATCTAGACTTTAAGAGGGTTTAAGAGGGATTATAGTATTGTTCCATACACTCAATTAAGAAGTGTGGAATTAAACAGGGTGAAACAGGTTTGGTTTTGTTTATTTGCAACAAGATTCTGAGCATTTGCAAAAGTTAAAGGATGTCTCATGAGCTCTCTCCATCTTTGGAGTTTTTTTCTTCTTAGGATTAAACCAGCTGTGATAGACAGCCTCTTACATGTCCTTTTTCCCTGCCTTTCATTTTCCAATTTTGTTTGCTTGTTTGTTCATTTAAATTAATTGTATTAGAAAGAGGTACCACCAGCTGCCTTTTCATTCTTTTGTTCAAATTTAACCTTTATTTTATGTAAATGGGTATTTTGCCTGCACATATGTCTGTGCACCACATACATGTATGTAGTGACTTTGGAGGCCAGAAGAGGGTTTTGGATCCCCTAAAACTTGAGTTACAGATGTCTGGAAGCCACCATGTGGGTGCTGGGAATCAAACCTAGGCCCCCTGGAAGAGCAGCCAGCCCTCTTAACCACTGAGCCATATCTTCAGCCCTTCACTTTCTGTTACCATATCAGTGGTTCTCAACCTTCCTAAAGCTGTGACCTTTTAATACAGTTCCTCATGTTGTGGTGACCCCCAACCATAACATTATTTTTGTTTCTATTTTATAACTGTAATTTCGCTACTGTTATGACTTGTAAAGTAAATCCGTGTTTTCCAATGGTCTTCGGAGACCCCTGTGAAAGGGTTGTTGGACACACACACCCCCCCCCCCCCGGGGTTGAGAACTGCTGTACTATACCAAATTCCCAAGAAAACCAACTTTTCACTCTTGGCTGACAGTTTGGGAGCTTCAGTCATGATCAGGTGGCCATATATTTCACTGTGGAGCAAAAAAGGAGGGGACCAGTGTCCCTAACCTCTAAGGATACACCCCAGTGACATAAGGACCTCTCAACAGACCTCACTTCCCACAGACTCTACTGCCTCCAAATATGCCACCCTGGGGGTCAAACCTTAACTCTGGGCCCTTGGGACTTTCAATATCCATACTACAGCACCATTTATCTCTGGGCCAAAGACTAAAGAGGAAAAGTAATATTCGGAGAAAAACTAGTAACTACTTCAAGAGTTAAGACCCTGTATAGCTGGACTGCACACTATGGCAGTCAGTACCCTTTTGGTCACTTCAACTTTTGCATGTCCAAAGAGAAATGTGCAATGAGTAGAAAATTTATATATTTTAAAGACTTAATTAAAAAACAAAACAAGGGTGGTGGCGCACGCTTTTAATCCCAGCACTCGGGAGGCAGAGCCAGGCGGATCTCTGTGAGTTCCAGGCCAGCCTGGTCTACAGAGTGAGTTCCAGGAAAGGCACAAAGCTACACAGAGAAACCCTATCTTGAAAACCAAACCAAACCAAAACAAACCAAAACAAAACCATGAATTACCTCAACAATATATGTTCACAGTGATCAAGTTGAAATACCTTGAAATTCTGTATTAAATATCTTATCAAAACTAAGTGTATCTAGTTAACATTTTAGCATGGGACTACAAAAAGCATAAGTCTGCATATGTCCTTTACACTGTGTTCCTATTAGACAGTGTCACTACTGTTCTGTAATTATCCTCAAAACTTTTCTGGACCTCAGTCCTCCTTGGCTGGACTGGATGGAGTATTTGACACACACACGCACACACTTCACTATGCTATATTCTGAACACACACATGCAGAAACATGTGTATATAATGCTAATTCCTGACTACACACACACCATACCCCCTCCTACCCCCGCAATGGTGTATTCCAAACACATACATTCTAGATATATGGCACACATACAGAGGTGTGCTCTTCTGCCCGGGACACCTTGCCCTCTGCCGCCACCTTCTGTTACCATCCTATTCATCCTTTATTAGAGATGAACCCTTTTCTCTCAAAGGAACCCTGTAGCTGAGGAACTCATAGTCTTCTGTCACTGCTCCACAGCTGGAGAATGTGAGCCCTGAACAATCCCAGGGGTTAGCAGCAAAGCCCAGATGTTCTTTGCTAAATCAGTCACCTTGGTCCTCACCTGTCTCTTATAGCGGCCCTTGCCACCATTCCCAAGTCTGCTGTCCTTTCCTAGCCGCATCCATCTCTACTCCTTTGAGCCTTTGTTACCCTGTGTTCCCAGATCTTAGTCTGCACATTTTCCTCAGTGTGTATTACTCAGCATGATGCATTATTACCACTGCAAAATGTGTCTTACCCACCTGATTCCTCTGATGATGAGGTCTACTCTTGTTTGAATCTCAGGAAGTCATACTCTAAGGATTCAGCCAATATTTGATTGATGTAAAATATGCTAAAACATGTTTCATAATTGAATGCTTTCCCTATCTGTTTTGTTTTGTTTGTTTGTTTGTTTGTTTGTTTAGACAGGTTCTCACAATAAAGCCCTGACTGACCTGAACTTCCCAGGTCAAAATAGCATCAAACTTGTGATAGATGTGAGCCACCATGCTTGGACCGCTCTATACTTTTACATTTTTATTTTTTAAGTTTGGTTCGTTGGTTGGTTGCATGCACACATACAGGTAGAGGTGTGCATGCGGAGGTCTGAGGAAAACTTTCCTTCCACCAAGTAAGCCCATGGGATCAAACTCAGGCCCTCAGACTTTATAGTAAGTGACTTTACCCATTATACCATTTTGCGGGCCCTCTCCACATCTTTTAAAACTAGACTTTTGCTGTTAAACTTGGGGTTGAGCTAGCTGCCAACAGGTGGGACATAAAAAGCAAGCATGCCAAGCGGGCATGTTATAGAAAACATTCCTGCATGCTCCTCCTCCAAAGACCTTTCCTGGGTGCCTCCTCTTCTAGCTCAGACTGTTCACTTGACCTTGTCAATATCTCTGGCCATAACTCTAGAAGAAAGCAGACAAGGAAGAATGGAAGGAAATGCATTTTCCTTTTCAATGCTACAGCAGGAACAAAGAGAATAGTTGGAGATAATTCTGAAAATGAACATTTCTGGCAACTTTAGAAGACCCTTTATCCCTTAGCAACTGTCCGAAACGGATACAATGTAACAGAGTAAAGAAACCTAGTTGTCCTGGTGGCCCAAAGAGTCATTTACTGTTTACCTCTGTGTTTGACCTAACATTGTTGTGACTATCAGGGAAAATCTTTTTGAAACGTGCAAGCAGACCCCTAGCTTCCACAAACTACAGGCTACAAATGTCATCAGCTAACATCTGAGGCCTACAAACAGAGGCTCTCTCCCTTTTTTCTGTTGCTATAACCTAACTGTTCATACCAGTTTCTAAATACATGGTCTCACTGTGTATCCCTGACTGGACGGGATCTCGTTATGTAGACCAGGTTAGCCTTGAACTCACAGTCTGCCTGCCTGTCTTCTGAGTGGTGGGATTAAAGATGTCATCACATCTAGTTCCACCAACTTTTTTTAAATTTATGTATTTTCATTTTTTTATTTTATATGATGGGTGTTTTGCCTGCATGTATGTCTGTGTATCAGTGCACAAGGAGGCCAGAAGAGGGTGTCAGATCCTCTAGAGTAGCAGTTACACATGGTTGTAAGCTGCCATGTAGATGCTGGGAATCAAACCCAGATCCTCTGCAATAAGTACTCTTACCCTCTGAGCCATCTCTCCAGTCCCTCTACCTATATATTTTTTAATGTATTTTGATTGATGATTTTTTTCTGTTACTATAGAAACTACATGAAAGTCTTCCCATGTTGGAACACAACATTTGGGCTAACTTAAATCTGTGTTCCTGGGACATGGCCATTCATATTGGCTCTTGAAAAAAAAACTCTCTCTCATTTTCTTTGATGTGAGGACTGTGTCTTTGTGATAACCTACTCAAGAATAATCAATACTTCTACAAATGCTCACATAGCATAGATTTTTTTCTTCTTTTTTCTTTCCATTTGTTTGTTTGTTCGTTTTTGAGACAGGGTCTCACTATGTAGCTTTGGCTGTCCTGGAACTCACTATGTAGACCAGGCTAGTTTTGAATTCACAGAGATCAGCCTGCCCCTGCCTCCCAAATCCTGGCATTAAAGGCATGTGCCACTATACCTGGCTCTTAGAGATTTTTCAATAATTCCTAATTCCATCTTTACAAGTAAAGAAATGGGACAAGACATTAATTTGTTTACTCAATTTAGCCAATACCTGTTGACTCTGTTCCAAGTCTAAGCTGGACAGTACAAAAACACAAAGGGAGTTTTAGACATAGACCATCTTCTTGGGCTGCAAAAGGTGTGTGCTCTTTAGCTGGGATGTGGTGGGGAAAGGCACTTTAGTGTAGACAGAACAGGTTGGCTAAGAGAGGATGTAATAAAAAAAAAAAAAGTACTGTAGAATTCTAGTTAGCCCCAGAAAACTGGGGATTATCAAGGAAAGGCAAGTCAGATAAGGACCAGGGAAATGATTGTCATTTATCAGGCAAATCTACAGAAGCCACCGACAATCTGATAAGGGTGGACAATCTGATAAGGGTGGGGTTCAGGAGCAGAAGAGACACTTAGGTCAGACAACAGGCCTCAACTGGGGAACTATGCACTCAGACTAAAGGAAGGATCTATGCCCAACTATGTCAGACATGAGGAAGAGAGTCAGACACAGTTATCAGGTGGAACATGAAGAAGTCAGGAGGGTGGGGCAGGGGGATGATTATTACATTTGGGGGAAGTTGAGTCTAACTTGGAAAGTCCAACATTGGCTGAAAAATTAACAAAAATGAATGGGTAATTCTGTGCTGAATAAAATGCACTCTGCCCTAAAACTCACATTCTCAAACAGATAATGAAGGAAGAAAATGGAAACATCCAACCCTTCCTAGTTCAAAATGCCTGGGATCTAGAGATATGAGATACAGGTGCTCTCACCTACTAGCCTCATGAAGGTTGCAGGCACTGGTGTCAGAGTGCGCAATCATTTCATTCATGAAGGAGCTGACTGTGAGGTTCCAGGGTAGATCTAGACTGAGGAACACAGTAGATGGCTAGGGAATTACCAGAGACAAATAGATAATGCCATATCTGGAAAACAGGACGTGAACAATGAGGAAGCTAGTGGTCTAGAGAAGCCAGGCCACTCTTGGGCCTTCTGTTCAGAAATTCAGATACCACACTGAATAAGAACATGATAAAATTGGCACCTATCCAGAAGTGTACCGAAACCAAAATATGTGGCTATATTTAGAAAAACAGGTCTAATGGCTACTCAGATGATTTGCTTCAAAGTCAAGCAAAACAAAACATTTCCTTCATCAGTGAAATGGAATTATACTTGGGCTGAAACATGAAGAGGTTGACCTGGAACCAAGAGGCTGCAACTGGAGGTTGGGGACTTGAGACTTCAAGGTGAGGAATCCTGGGTCAGCACTTCAATAGCAGAGATCTCTTTCTCATCAAAGATTGAAGTACAGACTGGGTCTCAGTCCCAGAGGATGTTGCAGGCAGGACAGAAGGAAGTGTACAATGAGGGAGGACATGATAACAGTCAAATGTCCTGTAACTCCTCTGACCCCACAGGAGAGAACAGATCAGAGCAATGGACAGACAGTGAGAAGACATTTTCAGAGAGTAGGCAGGTGAAACCTGGTAAGATGTCCCAAGATGCAGGGGGCAGTGTGAGGAAAGAAGTGGGCTGCGGATAGGACATTGAGTAAAGACGAGAAAGGAGGGGACGAGATGGACACTTCAGAAAGGACTAGGAAGCCAGCTGAAAGAGTGAGACAGAGAAAACAATGGTAGGAAGCTTTACTGAAGTATATTAACATCGGATCTCAAGTGAAAATGTCACAGACATTCCTATGTAGCTGATCATTTTAGTCTTAACAAGTCCATGAGCTGCCATGATTTTTTTTTTCTTCCCATTAGACTGTCTGCTCAGTTAGCCTCAGCTGTGGGAAAGACTTTCCTTCCTCAGTTATGCTGTGGTGTGGCCTCTGAGACAAACCAAGTGACTACATATCTTGTACATCTACTTCCGGACTCTGAATTCTGCGACATGTACCTATTTGTTTACCTTTGTTCTGATGAGACCGTCGTAATTATCTAGTTTATAACAAGTGTTCATCATTGTTCACAGGTGAGCAAGGACTCTATCAGGAACTCAGATCGGGGCCATTCACGTGATATTTTGGTCAAGAATCTCGTTTAATTATGCCTGTGTGTCCTTAAAACAAGAGCCAAGTTGAATTTAAAAGTAACAGACTAACTCATTTAGAAGAGGTAAAATGAATCCAGGAGAGCTGTCAGGCTGGTGCTGAGAAAGGGACTGAACATTAAAGAGGTTAGTGTCACTGGGCCTCCTGCGTGAGGGCAGAACTCTACCCAGTGGAGGCTCCATCCGTGGAAGATCCAAATCCATTTAAAGGAAAAAGCCCAAGTCGCGAAGGGGTTCTCTGATCCTCAAAGGCAAGCGTTTCCCCAGGATTAGCACACAGACGCTGATTCAGCTCATACCCAAGGGGGCCGAGTGGCATCTAAAGCTGGCAGCAAAACTGGGCAGCATTGCCCACGTGGTACTGGTTTTAGGCATAGGAAATACAAGTTTAAGGGTGTCATGGAATTCTGCTCATGGATTCAGAGAGAAACTGAGGCTAGACAATATATGGCAGGGTTGGGATCCCAGAAGGAGCCTTTTAGAGGACGCTGAATGAAGCCGAAGTCTAAGGTGCAATGGGGACCACAGGATATTAGAGATGCCAGGGCCATGGGATGCCCACTGAGTAAAGCTGCAGGCATGGAGTGGAGCTGGCTTAAGAGGGAGACTGTGTGTGTTGCAGGTAGCAGGAGTGGAGCTGGCCAAACCTTTGAAGCCCAGTTTATTGCATTATGTACCCCAGATGCTGGATTCTGAGCTACAGGATTTCATGTTTTCCCTGCTGGATTTTGATCTGGCTTTGGTCTGGCCTTTCTTTGCTGTGCCCTGATTCCTCCCCTTTGGAATAGGAATTTTTACTCGGTGCTGTCATGTATTGGAAGCATGCAACTTGCTTTTTATTTTATAGGAGCTCGTGGGTAAGAGACGTCGGACTTTTAAAGTGCTGGAATTGTTGAAGATTATGGGGACTTTTAAAGTTGCACTAAATACATTTTCTATTATAACACAATCATGCAACTATGGGGACAAGGGGTGGAAAAGTGTAGCTTAAAAAATGATGTGTTTGAGTATCAAGTTGACGAAGTGTAGGGTTGTGATGGTTATCTTTACCTGTCACCTTGACAAAGTCTATAATTTCCTGAGAGATGGGGTCTCTGTGGAGAAATATCTTGATTGCATTCATTGAGGTGAAAAGATCCACCCACTACGGTGCCCCCTTTTTTGGCTGGTATCCTGGGCTGTAATGGAGAAGTAGCCAGGCAGTAGCAGCCACTCTCTTCTCTCTGCTTTCTGACAGTGGACGTGCTGTGACAAACTCCTTCAGGCTCTGCTGCCTTGACTTCCCGCCATGGTAGACTACACCCTTGAACTGTGAGCTAGAGCAAACCCTTGCTCCCTGAAGTTGCTTTTGTTGGACATTTTATCCCAGCAACAGGAAGAGAAATGGAAACAGACTCTAACTCCATAGCGTTAGACTCCGTACTAGGAAGAGTGAGGTCTTACACTGGTACTCCATGGGAAGTTACTTCTCTTTATTATACCTTAAGCTGTTAGATATGCTTGGTTGCTGGGAGCTACACAATGCTGGGCTTCATCAGAAACCTTTGAGAGGGGAGAGGATCTTAATTCCCCTGACTCTGTTTTTTAACATGGGTGATTATTTTGAATGAGATTTCATGAATCCCTTACAATTTTCTCTCTTGTTTCACACAACTAAGGTGAACTTTCACTTTCAGTTGTAACACTAACTTAAAAAATAAAACACTCCACGTAGACCTGGTGTGTAATGGTGACAAACAGCAGCCTCTGTGGGCACGTACACAGCCTGTTACCCAGAGGGCCCTTCAAGACAATTTCCTGGCAGCTATTCTTGTCCCTAATCTCAATGCTGTCCCCAGTCTAGTCTCCAGACAGGAAGCACCAGTGCACAGTGTCCAGGGTTCACACCCACCAGGTCATCAGGTCCATCTCTACCTAGCTGCAGAATAAAGAAGACGTGATTAAGGTCCACCTAGAACCAAGTTCAATTCCCCTGGCCACCAGAAGCTCCACATCTCAAAGAAGTGGGGCTTCACTAAGTTTAAGGCAGAAGAATTTGAAGGCATGGTAGCTAAAAAGTGGCTCATTCCTGATAGCTATGGAGTCAAAAGACATTCTCAACTGTCACATCCAGTCTGAAAAAATAAACAACAGTTTCACACCTCTGTGTAATGCATTGTCAATCCCTGCCATCTTCTCAGCTCTGTCCTGTCCACAGACAAAGTAGATAGTTCTAACAGTCTGTCCCACAGCTTTTGCCAAAAGCCATGGAGAGTTACAGCTTCCGAGCTACAAAACAGAACGACAAAAGGAAAAGGAAGGCGTCTAAAAATATCTCAATTCTTCTTTATGGGAAAGGTTAGTTTATGAGCTGACTCTAAGAGGGACATAATTCTTCTCAAAACCACATTCCCGACTGTCAGCTTCTTCAAAAAGTGTCCAAAACAAAACCTAACATAAAAAGCAGTGAAGCAAGCTGCTGTTTTTCTCTGGAATTCATTGTTATTACTTAAGGATGTATTCATCCTAATTATCCATTGTTGTGTAATAAGACCACAAGGCTCGGTGGCTTCAAACAATACTCATTTTCTCATTGCCATGGTTTCTGAGGGTCTGGAATTCCAGAAGAATTTGGCAGAGCTGTTCTGGCTGAGAGTATCAAATGAGGCTGTGGCCAGATGGTGGCTGGAGCTGGGGATATAAGGCTGGGGGATGGGAGGAGGTGTGGCCAGGCAGCTGGCCTGGAGTAGTAGGTCATGTCTCCATGTGGTAGTCTCTCTGGCTAATTTAGGCTTCCTCATAGCATGGTAGCCTCAGAACAGTCTATCTGCTTAGATGATGCAGCTCACAGACCCAGGAAGAATGAAGCAGAAAGCAAAATAGGAATCACATGATCTTTGCCTTTCCAGTTTATCCTCTGTGGTGATATATTGTGTGTCCTAATAAACTTGCCTGAGGATCAGAGGACAGAGCCACACAGGTCAGGTAGTGGTGGCACACACCCTTAATCCTATTGCTCAGGAGGCAGAGATCTGTCTAGATCTCTGTGAGTTCAAGGCCACATTGAAAACAGCCAGGCAGTGGTGGTAGCACACACCTTTAATCCTAGCACTTGAGATCTCGTGCCTTTGCTTGGGAAGGACACATGCCTTTAATCCCAGGAAGTGATGTCTGGGCACAGAAAGGTATATAAGGCATGAGGAAACAGGAACTCACTCTCTTTAGGCTGAGGATTTCCACAGGGGTAAGTGTTAGTTATTTGGCACTCTTACCCTGTGAGGAAATGTCCCGAAACACAACAAATCCACAGAAGAGTTGTTTATTGAGATAGGATAGGAAGAGACAGATGTAACAGGCCTGTGGGAGACACACGTGGTCAAGAGAAAGGAGAGAAGAGAGACCTGTGCAAAATGGCGCCTGCTTTTTAAAGGGTGGGCCACGCATATGTACAGGAACGCATGTGGCTACTCCACACATGCGCGTAGATTACATGGCTGCGCACACTTTACACAACCATGTAAATCCATGGAGTCCTAGTCACGCAAGATGTTTTGACCCAGAAGTGGCTATTTTGAACCGGAAATAACTAGGTAGGAGTGTCTAGGTCTGCTGGGCATGCCCAACCATGTGGGCATGTTGTGACTTCATATCAGTAAGAACTAGTGGCTGGCTGCTCTGCTTCTCTGATCTTTCAGCTTTCCCCCTAATATCTGGCTCTGGGTTTGTTTGTTTTGTTTTGTTTTTTATTATAAGACCATCTTAGATTCGAGCAACAAACCTCAGAAGAAATGTGGCAAAATTTCTGTCCCATTCTAGTGGGTACAAGAGAGACACAAAGCCACACAAGGTTGAGAGGAATGGATACACCTTTTCATCATGATGGGATGGTAGCCTGGAGAACACATAGGCTAAATGTGTGCTGTTGTTTTTTAACATTGTTAGAAAAACACTAACTTCCTCGCAGTCTAAAGTTTAAAAAGGTTGCAAATTGCTGCATGCAAGGACACTCTCATTTTTCTTTTCTTTTTAAATCTGTTAGCAGCAGCAGCATCACCACCATAACCATCATTATGTGTATTAATATTTTGCCTGCATGTATGTCATCAGAATCAGCATCATTATTTATATGTATGAGTGTTTTGCCTGAATATATGTCTGTGCACCATGTGCATGCCTGATACCTGCAGAGGACAGAAGAAGACCTTGGATACCCTGGAACTGGAGTCACAGATAGTTGGGGACTGCTCCTTGAGTGCTGGGAATCAAACCTAGATCCTCTAGAAAAGCACTTAACCACTGAGTCATCTCTCTAGCCTTACTTAAAAAAAAAAAAAGACTGGGCCGGGTGGTGGTGGCACACACCTGTAATCCCAGCATTTGGGAGGCAGAGGCAGGTGGATCTCTGTGAGTTTGAGGCCAGCCTGGTCTACAGAGCCAGATCCAGGACAGGCACCAAAACTACACAGAGAAACCCTGTCATCGACTGATTGATTGGTTGTGTGTGCACATGTACACACGTGTGCAAGCACACTCATGCATCTATGAGGCAACGAGGGCATTTATGATATTTATGATGGGAAATGCTTGGACTCTCAAGCTCCTTTTTCTTCAGTCTGTAGCTCCGTTTGCATGCTCTCTATTTTCTGGGTTTGCACTGTTTCCTTTTCTAGACCAGTAGTTAGAGGGGGGGCAAGCAAGGGCAGTACTTGGGTGGCTAACTGGGGTTTCCTGATTCAAATCCGCCCTCTAGTGTTAAAATCATGTTATATCTTTATTGGCTGGGTTGGCTCTCAGGGCTGTTCTCTGCTGTGATTCCCTTTGTTTTCTGTAAGAGCCTCAATTTTATTTCTTTTGTTGACTTTCCAACATTATTAAGTCTTTAGAGACAAGTGTCCCTAGCACCCTCCATCTCTCCCCGAGCCCCCTTCCTCAAGACTACTGACTTCTCCTCGTACAGTAAATCTGAAGTTTGTAGAATTCTGTTTGTTAGTGAGTATGTAAGTGATTACTATATTTGCTCTCTTTCTAGATTAGGGTAATTTTTCTATACGTTTTGAGAAGAGATCTGGATCTAGGCAAAGACCATATTTCTAATCCAACTCAGAGTTTTAAATGCTAAAATAATAAAAATGCCATTTAATGCATTTAAGAATACAATTTCCCGACGGGCAGCACACCTTTAATCCCAGCATCAGCAGAGCCAGGTAGATCTCTGTGAGTTCCAGGACAGCCTGGTCTACAAAGCGAGATCCAGGACAGGCACCAAATCTACACAGAGAAACCCTGTCTCAAAAAAATTAAATATAAAAATAAAAAATAAATTAAAAAAAAAACCAATTTCCCCTAACCCTACTTGTTTTTCGTATACAGTCATTTCTTAGTTCAGTATCCTTAGGAAAGTAGGTTCCAGGTCCTCACAAGTTACCCAAACTCACATTTGCAAGACTCTTACATAAATGGTACCCTGCATCTAATCTATGCACATCCTCCTGTATACCTTACGTCCCCTCTAGACGGCTTAGCCGACACACTACAACAACAACCTGCAGCTAGACTGCACTGTTTCTGGGGTCATAAGGGGTCTGTGCATATTCAGTACAGACTTCTTTTCCTCAAATATTTTCCTTTTTAGTGGATTTTTTTATTATTTTATGTGTCTGGGTGTTTCACCTGCATGTATGTCTCTGCCAACCCTGCAGAGGCCAGGAGAGGGTGTTGGATGCCCCAGAACTGGAGTTAGGATTGTTGTGAACTGCCATGTGGGTGCTGGGTATCAAACCCCAGCCCTCTTTGAGAGCAGCTTGTGCTCTTAACCACTGAACCACATCTCTCCCATCAAATATTTTCTATCCAGAGTTATTCAGATTTTTGGATCCAAGCAAAACAAGCCACTATGGAGTGTCAATTATACATGTATATGTATGTGTATATATATATATATATAATGTTCTAAATATGTAACTTTTTATAATAACACTGACTCGTGTATATACAACTATTTAAATTCCATTCTGACCACTAAACCATATTTAAAGCTAAAATTTGTTAATTTCATCAGCCCATAGAACCCTCCTATCCCAAACATGGCATGCCCTTGAAGGCATCTTATTTCTGGAATGAAATAAAAGGTTACAGAAGTTATCAGGAGCACCTCATATGGTTTTCAAGCTGTCTTTGGATGGGAGACATTTGCAGAGTTTGAGCATAGCTGTCTAGGATCATATGGTTCAGGCACAGGACAGCATGTCAGTTACTGTATTAACCTGGAGCCTCAGCCCTGGAGAAAACAATGGAGGTGCACCTATCTCTAGCACCAACCCACCCAACTCCGCTTCACACTGCCAGAAGCTGCATTGTTTGGCCCTCTCCCAGTGGGCCTAAAGTACTGGGCATCAATCCCTCCAGCCCCTGATAGCCTTCACCCTGTGACTGAGGGGAGATGGCCTATGAAGACCTTAAATGAGAAGGATGTGGTCCGTGTGATGAACAATATACTCCATGCCCTGTTTCCCTCTCTTCTCACATCCGAATCCCCATGGGGTTCTGGAGACCATCCCAAGTAAACTACTTCCAATTATCCTTGTTCTGGTTTGCTTCTAGAGGGAACTCGGATGAAGACAGCTGACAGCTCCCCATCTGGGCCCTTGCTTCTAGCCTCCCAGAACCTTCCTTGGACTGGAATCCTTAAGGTCAGGGATAGAAAGACAGACACCAAGCTGGGAGCCCATCCAAACAGGGCAAGAATAAGATGGGGCTTTGGATATGAAGTCCAAAGACACAGGGGCTCAAGGAAGGCCCTGAGACAGTCCGGGTAGAGAACTCCTGAGTACAATGGTCATGACTGAAAGGTACTCAGGTAGACATGAGGAAAGGGACACTGCAGTCTGTGACAAAAACTTGAGTCCAAGCAGGGTGTTGGTGGCTGTTTGAGCCTTGTCCTGAAGCACCGCCCCTAGTGAGGTAGCAGGTAGCTGTTACATCCCCCTACGTCTTTGAGGTACCTGCCCCTGGGGCATGGCCGCCAGGGAACCCTTAAGACCTGGGATGCACTATACTTCTCATGGTTTTGGATGCTGCTGGTACAGACCATGGCAGAGCTCGCCAGAGAACCATGTTGGACTGTGCCTCACCCTTCCGGGATCCTGCCACAAATTCCTTTATTCTGTCTTATGAGTTAACCTCCAAATAAATTCCTTTGCTCATTAAGCAGGCTCCATAGATTGCTAGCGATTTTATCCCAATAGTGGCGCCTTTAATCCCAGCACTCAAAAGCTGAGGCCGGCAGATCTTTGAGTTTGAGGCCAGGCTGGTCTACAGAGTGAGTTCCAGGACAGTCATGGATACACAGAGAAACCCTGTTTGGAAAACAAAACAAAACAAAACAAAACAAAATGCTTGAGTACAGTTTCTTCTCTGGAAATGCATGTTGAAAGGTAACAGATTAAGTTTGAGAAAAATCACATTACTGGGAACCCTGTTAAGTATGCACGCTGTTTGTCAGTTACAACTCGAATGCCATCTGTTGTGTTCTCGGGTGACAGAATGAACAATGGCACCAGAATAGGTGGGGGCTGTATTCTACAGATGTTCCTTTTGTTGTTACTTCTAGTGACTTGGGGAGCTGTGGACACTACCATCTTGAAAGGGAGCCTGTTGTTTAAAACTGATGTACACTAGGGGCCTAATGACAGGGCATAACAACAAGTTAGGGAGCCTGGAGACAACTTGACACGTCCCCAGGCAGCAGGCAGCATGGTAGGCAGTCTTGGAGGGGAAGATGGCTGGATACAGACATCATGAGGAGGTAAAGTAGCAGGAGAGAGGGGCATCTCAGGGGGTGAGGGGTACAATAGGTAGTAGCCCTGTCTTCGGAGCCTAATGCTGAGCCCATCAAGCCAAGATAGCAGCAAAGTCCTGAGAGTCAAGAGTCTGGGGTCAACGGGTACCATTTTCTGGTGCCACCTACTGGACATGTAGTTTACTGGCATTGGGACTGAACTCCAAAGCTTCACGAGAGTACTTGACTTCTGAAGTATCAGCCCTCTGGCTGGATCTTTGATGGATGCTTGAGTGACTTTTGAAAGCAGGGACATCCTTGTGTACAGATCTCAGCACTGTGGGTCTTTGTCTTACTCCAAATCCACGCAGAAGCCATCTCCTGACTGGAATATCAGCCACCCCAAAGTGTCTGTACTGGAAGGTGTGGGAACCTGCCCAGTGTACAGACTACAAAGCTATCTGTGGCCAATAAAGGCTCTCGGTATACAAAGGGAAGTCCCAAAAGGGAAGACTGCTCTCGGGACACCTGGCCCTTGATGGTCTGGCTCAGCACCAGCCCAGACGGTGTGAAAGACAGTCTCTGACTTCAACAGAGAGACAGCCCAGAAATATTAATTTCCTCATTGCGTTTCCCTTTTTGATTTCTTACTTTTAGGAGTATTTTGACTATTTCTGTTTGTGTGTATGTGTGTTGTGTGCATGTACATATGCATACTTATGTGTGTGAGTGCAGACATGCAAGTGCCATAGTACACAGATGAAGGTCAGAGGACAGTGTCAAGGGTCAGCTGTCACCTTGTACTTGTTTGCGATAGAGATTCTTGTTGCTCACTACTGCATGCCTCAGGCTAGCTGGTAACTAAGCCACAAGCCACAGAATGAAAGAAAAGACCCAAATTATAAAATTAGAAATGAAAAGGAAGACATAACAATACATATCAACAAAACCCAGAGGCTCTTAGGGAACAGTTGGAAAAAACTAGATGTGGATCAATTCCCAGACACATAACCTAGCCAAATTAAACAATAGAGAGATAAGGCAAACAGATCCATGATCAGGAGAATGAGCAACAATAATCTCCCAACAAAGGAAAGAGCAGGCCTGGGAGATTCACCATAAAATTCTATCAGACATTTGAAGAAGAACGAAAACTTCCATAATCAGAAGGGAATACTACCAAACTCCTTTGATGCTATAAAGCTAGTATTTTCCTTCTACCCAAGCCAGAGAAGGACACAACAACAAAAAAGAAAACTATAGGCCAATTTAGCTAGTGAGCATAAATGCAATATTTGCAAACTGAATTCAATAAGCCTTTAAAAGATTATTCTCTGTGGTCACATTTGGTTCAGTACCAAGGTGCAAAGTTTGACTTCCCCAAATTAATAAGTGAAATACATCACTTGAATAGACCCAGAGACAGAAAGCACACGATGGCCTCAAAGGATGCAGCAAAGGTCTATGACAAAGTTCAGTATTCCTTCATGCTAAAATCCCTAGGGAAAACTAGGAACAGAAATAATCTAAATTAACACAATAAAGCTCTGGCCAACATCATTCTATGTAGGGAAAGCACTTCCTCTAAAATCAAGAACTAGACAACTTTGTCCACTCTCCCCTCCCTTACTCAATATCATGTTTCAGGGTTTTTGGTTGTTGTTTTGGTTGGGGGGTAATTTCTGGCATTTTGTTTGTTTGTTTGATTGGCTTTTGTTTTTGTTTTTGGATTTTGTTTTGTTTTCAAGACAGGGTTTCTCTGTGTAACAGTCCTGCCTGACCTGGAACTTGCTTTGTAGACCAGGCCAACCTCGAACTCAATAGAGATCCACCTGCTTCTGTGCTGGGATTAAAGGCATGTAGCACCACCACCCATTATGTTTCAGGTTTTAACAAGAGCAATAAGACAATAGAAAGATATAAAAGAGGAAACAGGAAAAGAAAAAGTCAAATTATGCCTATTTGAAGACAACATGGTCCTACCCATTTGACCAGAAAATTCTTAAACCTGATAAATACTTTCAGCAAAGTATCAGGATACAAAACCAACACATTAAATTCCCAAAAAGAAGCAGTTACCCAGTGGGTATAGCAGCCCACCCGCAAGCCCAGAACTCAGAAGGCAGAAACAAGCTGGCTAACTACACTAATCTTTTCAGCTGAAAACCCCTATGCAATGAATATGATAAAGCGTGGTTAAGGAAGGCTCTTGATGTCAACCTTGACCTCCACACATACACATGTGTACCTGTATACACCACCCACAAACATACAAGCACACATATGTACACGCAGGCATACCATACATGGAAGATTTTTTTTAAAATCAGGAGCTTTTCTACATATCAATAATGACCTTACTGAGAACCAAGTCAGAGAAAAATTCCATTTATAAAATACAAAAATAAAATGACTAGGAATAAATGTAACCAAGGAGGTAAAGTACTTCCACAATGAAAACTGTAAAGTATGGAAGAAGAAAAAAATTAGGCGGCTATTAGAAGAAGTCCCCTTTAGTCATGAACCAGCAGGATTAATTTTGTGAAAATGGTTATTACCAAAAGCAATGCCCACATCTAACACATCCCCTTCAAAATCCCAGTGTCATCGGTCACAACACTAGATAGAGCAGTCCTAAAGTGGATACGGATACACAAGAGCCCCCGAATAGAAACCCTTCCCAGAAATCAATTCAAAATGGTTCAGAGAGCTTAATGTAAGATCTAGAATGCTGAAATTGCTAGTGAAAAACACATCTAAGACTGTAAGATATAGGCACAGGCAAGGGTTCTCTGAGTACTCTAATAGATTAAAATATAATAACAAGATTTGGCCAATGGCATTACTTGAAATTAAAAGGCTTTTGTATAGTAAAGGCAATCATAGCCAGGTGTAGTAGCACATTGCCTTTAATCCCAGGACTCAGGAGGCAGAGACAGCAATAGTTTAAGGCCATCCCAATCTATATAGTGAATTCTAGGACTGCATAGATAGACCTTATATAAAAAAAAATAATAAAAAGAAAAAAAAAGAAAAAAGAAAAGAAAAAAGCTTTTATACAGCAAAGGAAAGCAATCAGTAGAGAGTAAAGAGATCACCTAGGGGAACATCTTTGTCAACTACACATCAGATGGGGATTAATATCTAGAACATATAAAGAACTTTCATAGCTGGGCATGCTACTGCACGCCTTTAATCTTAGCACTAGGGAGGCAGAGGCAGGTGGATATCTGTGAGTTCAATGCCAGTCTGGTCTATATAGTGAGTTCCAGGACAGTCAGAGTTATGTAGAGAGACCCTGTCTTGAAAAAAAAAAAATCAAAACTCTAAAAATTAAAGCTCAAATAACACAATCCAGTCAGTAAATATATATAAATCTATTGAACAGACAATTTTCTAAAGAAGAACTACAGATGCCCAGTATCCTTAGCCATCAGGGAAATGCACATCTGATTTATACTGACATTCCATTCTATGTCAGTTAAAATGGCTACACCAAGAAAACAAACAACAAATGCTGCTGAGCATGTGAGCAGAGAAACCTTGATGCACGGCTAGTGGGAATATAAACTTGTGCTGCCTCTGTGGAAATCAATATAGAAATTCTGAGGCTAGAGAATGAGGATCAGGAGAGCCTTGTGTAAGGGCAGCAAAACCGGCATATTGCAGAAACCATGTAGACTTGGGGAAGACAGGAAACCACAGGGTGTCTGAAGGTGACCTATGATTTGCCATAATAAACCGTACATTGTTGGGTGGAAATGCAGGGCGTGATGCAGGATGCTGTATCTAGAACAACACGTAACAGAGCACATGCAATAAAGCTTGTGCTATGAAAATGAGCCAGAAGGCCGGGTGGTGGTGGTGGTGGCGGCGGCGGCGGCGGCGGCGGCGGCGGCGGCGGCGGCGGCCGGGGTGGCGCATGCCTTTAATCCCAGCACTCCGGAGGCAGATCCCGGCAGATCTCTGTGACTTTGAGGCCAGCCTGGACTACAGAGTGAGTTCCAGGAAAGGCGCAAAGCTACACAGAGAAACCCTGTCTCAAAACAAACAACAAACAAACAAAAAGAATAATGAAATTATGTCATTTGCAGATAGAACTGGAGATCATGTTAAGTAAAATAAACCATGCCCTCAGAAAGACAAGTAAGTTTTCTCTAACATATGGAATTTGACACACAACACACACACACACACACACACACACACACACACACACACACGGTATCAAAATAGAAGGGAGATTATGTTGGGGGAGAAGAGGATTAAAGGGACAAAGGACAGGGGAGTAAGAGAGGGTAACAGAGGAAAGACATACATATCATATGTTTTCTCTTAGGCAGAGTCTGAACTTTAAAATTGTTTATGCACATATACACACATAGGTATGTATACATATGTGGTGTGTGTGTGTGTGTGTGTGTGTGTGTAGATGGTTCAGCAGTTTAGAGTGCTTGCTTCTCTTTCAGAGGACCAGATTTCAGTTCCTGCTTCCCACGTGCTGGACTAAGACTGAGGCTGTGTGCCACCAAACCTGGGAAAGTGTGTCTTCTTCATCAGAAGACTTCAGCTTTCCTGTCCAAGTGTTACAGTAGCTTTGAGCAGGGCTCCAGGGAGACCCTTTAGGAAAACCTGCTTTTCTGGCCTGAGTGGAGAATTAGCATTCCCATCTATCCAAAACATAGAAATTAATCCAGGCAGCCGGTGGTGGCGCACACCTTTAATCCCAGCATTTGGGAGGCAGAGGCAGGCGGATCTCTGTGAGTTTGAGGTCAGCCTGGGCTACAGAGCGAGTTCTAGGAAAGGCTCCAAAGCTACACAGAGAAACCCTATCTCAGAGAAATAAAATAAAATAAAATAAAATAAATTAATCCAGTGAGTTAGGCTAATAATCACCTAGCCAAAGGACCCCTCTTTCCCTCCAGGGTGAGTTCACCATAAAGCATTCTAAATCGACAGGAACAATCAGCCCTTTAATGAGACGAGACTCGCTTTTCCTTAGGGGATTCCTAACCCCTTGGGCAGTAGCCTACACAGACACAGTCTTGCAGCGCCTTGAGTCTGCTGCTGCCCTGAACTGCTCAGAAAAGCATCCTTTTGCTTTCTCTTTCTGTCTCTCCTCTAAGAATGCCTCCTCAACACTGTGAGCTTACTCTTTGTTTGAAGCGCCCCTCCTCACCCAGTGGCTCCTCATCCACTTTCTCTTTTTCTCATCTAGCTCCTTTGGGGCAGCTGCTGAGATGAACAGTTTACCTGCTTTGGGGTTTTTCTTTTAAATGCTACTCAAATTGTCCTTAAATTTCCTTTTGAGTCTATTCTTAAATTCTTTGATTAACAAGACTAAGAAGCAGAAAGGGAAACATCTATTTCCCCAGTTAGCATGTGTTGACTCTGGTGACCCCACTCCCACCCCAATTCCTATCCAGTAATACAAGCAAATTTGTTTCAGGTAGCCCACAAACAAAGGCATGCTCTCTGCTCCTTCTGCAAATGCAGCTTCCACAGCACTATTTGCCTTTCTAGGATTTTCCATGTTTTTGGGGAGAAATCACACTCCAGTAAGTCTGAGTAACTTCTCAAAATTCAATTAAGTTGCATTTGCTCCTAGGAGTGTAAAATTTGATGAGAAATAATCCAAAAGTGAAGTTGGGACTGTCAAAAGGAAAGACTTTGTTCCACTTGAGCATTCTGTTTGTTTATTTACGTAACTTTTGGATTTTCAACTTATATAGGATGAAAATACAAGAAAATTAAAGGGTTCATGTGAACAAGAAGTCTTCTGTAAAGTATCTACAGTCTCAACTAGAAACTAATACAAAGTTTGAGAAAAACTTATCAGTGTCTATTCTTCTCTGAGGGAAAAGGGCCAGTTAACTTGAAGGTGTAGCTTTAAATACCATTTCACAGGACCTGAAGCTAGGTGAGCTCAGACCTAATCAATACATTCTAAAGGCCTATTAAATCCCTCCTTGGGGTTTAACAGTAACTGGAGTGCGGGAGTTTTTAACTTGTGGTGCTGAGATGGGTAGGGAATGTACGGAGAATACAGAGAGCTCCAGCTTCTTCTAAAAGAGAGACTTAAGGCTAGCCTCCACCTCCACCACCACCACCAGCACCACCACCAGCACCACCACCAGCACCACCACCAGCACCACCACCAGCACCACCACCAGCACCTCCACCACCAGCACCTCCCCCACAAGGCCTCCCTGAATCAAAATCCAGTCTCTCATTTTTCGGAGGCCAACAGGGCAAGTGGCAGGAAGCAGAAGCCTGGTGGAGTGAAGGATAAAAGGGATTCCTTGGGCTGGAATGGGATCTCCAGGATTCCCCTCCCCCACACCCACCCTCTGAGCTTGGGGCCCTTTAACTACAACCCACCAGCCACCGAGAATGGAGACAAAGGTCAGGATAAAAAACTTCCCTTCCCTGATAGACAAACTCCCAAAAGACCGCCCCCCCCCCCCCCCCCCACTTCTCACCCTTTCATCTATTGCAAGCATTCCTTCATTATCAGAGGGGCTACATTCCCGGACTCCCAGTAAATTCCTGAAACTACAGGCAACCTCAAATCCTTATAGTCTGAAGTTTCTACACACATGAAGGGGTTAAGTGGTGTCACTTCAAAATAGGTCAAATTGGTACACTGACTATTTGAAGCTAAAGTGATTAAGGAAGTGTGACTTCAGAAAGGGCCATCTGGCCTGTCCTTTCCTATGTACAGCAAATCATGAAGAATCTTTTGGGGGGAATGTCCTTTCTTATGCCAAGGCAGGAAAGCAGCCTTTACTTTTTACTTCTCTCTCGTAAAGGTCCCTGTATACATTTACAAAGGCCACGTGTTTTTCTATTGTAAATCAGCTCTTGAAGTAATTAGGTTCCCAGACCCAGTTCAAGAGTCCACATATGAACTAGGGGCACCTAGGACAACCTTTATCTCCTCTTTACATAATAAAAGTTAATTTATAGCCAGGCAGTGGTGGCGCATGCCTTTAATCCCAGCACTCGGAAGGCAGAGCCAGGAGGATCTCTGTGAGTTCCAGGAAAGGTGCAAAGCTACACAGAGAAACCTTGTCTCGAAAAACCAAAAAAAAAAAAAAAAAAAAGTTAATTTATATATGAGGCCCAGCAAGAGCTTACCAACAATGACTAATGATAACACAGAACATTATGACTTACTGAGAAGGCTAAAGGACTCTAATAACCAAGAAGGCTTCAAGGGGACTAATTGGTGGATACTGAACGCAGCATGGACACATTAGACAAAAGGGTGATTTGTGTTCATGTAGGACAGAACAAGACATATGACATTTCAGAAGTAAAAACTTATGAACTGTGTCTGGAATTTTCCACATAGCATTCTTAGATTGTAGGTAACTAAACATTGTACAAAATAAAATCATACCCAGAGGAAACTCCTGTAGCTGTAGAGAAGTGAACAGTAGACATTAGGGCTGAGAATGTCTGGAAATGCCTCTAAGGAGCTATAAACATTGCAAAAACTATTATTATTTCTATTTCAGTGGGGAACCTTAGAGCTGACTTTCCTGAGTATTTCCCTAAAGTTGCACCTGGGGTAGAGCTGGAGGGTTAGGCAGCCCTTGGAGGATGAGACTCTTGAATGAGGAGTCTTACATGTAGATGACCAAGGGATGGAGATGTTCCTTGCACCCACTTCTAGAAACACCATGGCTCAGCACTTAGGTATTTAGGCTCTGCCAATCGATAGAATTGGGCCCAGGTCCTGTTCCACCTCCGGCTAATATAACAAGTTGCTTTGTCTTCAGACCTCTGTTTTTACAGTGTGGAATGGTATAGAACACCCATCTTAAAAAGGAAGATTTAGCCGGGCAGTGGTGGTGCACGCCTTTAATACCAGCACTCAGGAGGCAGAGCCAGGCAGATCTCTGTGAGTTCGAGACCATCCTGGTCTACCAAGTGAGTTCCAGGAAAAAGGCACAAAGCTACACAGAGAAACCCTGTCTTGAGAAAAAAAAAAAAAAAAAGGAAGATAAATAAAAAAAAGACACAGACACATGCATGCGTGTGCACGCACACACACACACACATACACACACACACACACACACACACACACACACACACGAGCATACATGCTCAATGTGGTTCTTATGACGAGCACTTGTGATCTTAGTCTTTTGCAAAAAAAAAAAAAAATCAAGTGATGTCCTTGGTTACAGATTAGAAGGCAGGCTTATCTTCATCAGGTTCAAAAACCCTCCCTGGTATAGACAACAGGATGCTTATGTTCAAAATAACAAAATTTAAAGTAGATTTCATTTAGGGGGTGGAAAGACAGCTCAGGGGTTAGGAGCACCTGCTGCTGCGGCAGAAAATTTAGATTCAGTTCCCAGCACCCACATGGCAGCTCACACCCATCTGTAACTCCAGCTCCAAGGAGTCCCATGCCCTCTTCCGACTCCCAAGAGCACCAGGAATGCAGGTGGTACACTTAGATACATACAGGCAAAAGACTCTTATGTACAAAATAAATAAAAATCTAAGGAAAATAATAAATCATAACATAGAAGATTTTTTTTATATAATTATTTTTATTGTATTTGCATTGACTGTGTGAGGGTGTCAGATCTTGGAGTTGCAGACAGTTGTGATCTGCCATGTGGGTACTAATACTTGAACCAGGCCCTCTGGAAGAACAGTCAGTGCACTCTTAACCACTGAACCATCTCTCCAGCCCCAGAGAGTTTTTTTTAAGTAGGCTCTGTTTTCAGGAAAACTAGTCATTAAAGGGAATGAACCAGAAGCCAACCTTTAAACTGCAGTGTGTCCGAGGACTTTGGATGCCATGTTGAGAAAAGTAAAATTCTGCATTCACTGCCACGTTGCTAGCCCTGGGACAGCATCCACGTACCTCACCTAAGCAGCATCCGCTTCATCTGGCTTTCGATGGAAACTGCTAACCGTGCAGGTATAGCCCAAAGCTCCCATTTAAGCTCTAGATCTATCTAGATAGCCTGCTTGACAACTCCTCTTGAGCCTCTTATATGGCCACCAAACCTAACACACACAAAATGGAAGTCTTTACTGACACACATTGCTCCTCCCCGATTCGCCAACACAGCACCTCCACTGTTACAGGAGGTCATGGGAAATCTCCCTCTTGCACACTCCTCACACCAAATTTATCACAGCTCTGATGAATTAGTTTCCAAATTTTACCTCTATTTCTCCCCGACAGTCCAGCCCCCCAACAATCTCAGTCTTTCCCATCTGTTACTGAGGCCGCTCTCAGGCCACTGAAATCCTGTCTGTAATCAGCAAGCATTGAGATCTTTGAAATACGATACCCTGCTATAGCATCACCCAAGGGCTTGTAGAGCAATAGCCATGGAAACTCAGGAAACACTTCACCATTCAACATAGCTGAGCCAACCTTGCAGGTACTCCACAGCAATTTGATGGTTAAGCTTCCTTCTGTCTTCTTCTAGAGTAGGAACTACTTTATAGGTATCTTTGATCCCTTCACATGTCGCTGAGAAGGGAGAACCCTGGCTTTTCCTGATGGGAAAAAATTCCCTATATTTCTGAAATCTTTTGCTCTTGATCTCTCCTCCACTCCTCTAGCTGCACAAAATTACACGTTTTATCATAGGCTACTTGAAGAACAAGAAAATATGCCCAGTCAACAGTCTTAATCTGGCTGTTCTTGGAAAAAGACATCAGGGTTGGAGTGTATTAGGCACCTTATGTGATTCAGGATCCTGGTCTCTTAAGCAATCCCAAGACTCTTTCCTGCTCTAAGAAACTGAGGCTTGGCTACCTGGGAGTGGGAACAAAGAAGAACTGATATTCAAGTCACTCTTTTGTACCATATTCTGTACAATCTGTATTTGGATGCTGGGGCTCTTTTCTTAACAAGTCTCTAGGAGTACAGGTCTCCAGACACTGCCTTTGATAGCTGGGTGGCAGCCACCTAGGGAAATTATTTCATGGGATGAACTTCAGGATTCAAATGAAGGAACCTCTGAGGTCAAGGAATTGGGCTGGTCAGGAGCACATAAAGGGTGTAACAAAAAGTTATGAACCAGCTAAGACCCTTTGTGCTGATCACATTTTATAGTTTAATTTTACAAATCAACACTGAATTATTTCTTATTTTCATTATCACAGTCTATGGTATGTATGATTTGATATGAATGATCATTATCAGAGTCTCTGTATTAGTAGGAATTTTGAAAGTCTACTGATCTCCCAGACAGTCATTTGCCCTTTAGCATAGCTGAAGCCTTTAGCAAAGATAAGTGGTGACATCTCGGGGGACATTAAACTGAACCAGACAAGTGTCATTAAGAGACAGTTATGGAAACCAGCCACTAGTTTAATGAGCAGCCTGTCACAAGATAAAAGACCGCCCACACTGTTTGTCCTTAAAGAAAGGGGTGTTACAACACAAGACCACAAACTGAACATGAGAAATGTCTTGCCTTACAGTTCTAGAGTTGAGAAGTTAGACGTTGGGATGCCAGCAAGGCCACACTTGTCTAAAGACGCCAGGGAAGAATGGGTTCCTGTCGTCTCTCCCAGATTCTGGTAGCCACAAATATATATATATATTATACACACACAAAGAGATATTCTACAGATACGAAAGTCATTGCAAAGAGCAGAGAGACAGACAGGAGTTGAATTGTAGGCCTACTTTCTTAAACTTTTCCATTGTAAACAAGTTTCTCTACCTTTCCATGCCTGCATTTCTACAACCTGAGAAAAAGAGAAAATAGAACTACTTCACGAGTACCCTAGGGATGACACATGAGGTAGCCACTTTGTGGGTTTGTTAGCGCGCTGAAATGAGGCCATCTGGTGAGAAGGCCCAGGAGAGAGGCCAGTTCATGCAGCCAGTAAGTACCCTCAACCGTTGCAACTACTACCTGGGATCATGAAGTGCTCCCCAGCAGCACATGTATCTCATTTGAAGTGTCATGTGAACCTGCCTGGCTCCAAGCTCAGCTTTATACCCTACAACCCTGGCATTCCCACAGGGCTCAGGGTTTAAAAGGGCTCCCACTGGGGGTGGGGGTCCTCATTAGAAAACCTAATGAGGTGAGACCCAAAACAACCGAGGGTTAACAGCAAGGAAGTCATGGGTGATCCTGACAGGTCAGTTCCAGGCAGAGCACTCGGCCTGGAGCAGGGCTCCAAAGGATGGATGGAAAGGACTTGGAGGCAGCTGGGCACAGACCTCCTTGAAGAGCTGTGGTGGCAACTGAAGTTGAGAAAAGGGATGGTAGATGGACGCTGTGCCAAAGGAAGTTTCTGTAAAGATGATGATATTAAATTGTGATTGTTCCTGACTAGAGAAGGTGAGGGAATTGTGATTCAGGATATCGAATGACAATTGCTGCAGGAAAGTCCTTGACCCTAGACTACATACCAGTTTCCTCGGACATGCATGATGGCACAACTTTAGTCCCAGCACTCACTCAAAACAGAGGCAGGTTTATGAGTTCCAGGCCAGCCTGGTCTGTATAATGACATCCTGTCTCAAAACAACAAATAAACAAAACAAGCAGTTTCCTCAAAGGCAGTTTTGTTAAATTATAGTAACGTTTAACCATATAGCTGACTACATACTTAAGCTATCTTCAGTTAGTAAACTTTAAAAACTTTTATCTCTGCTTCGGGAATGATTGTTTTATTAAGTAATCAAGGGCCTGTGGACTTAGCTCTGAGAGAGAGCACTTAAAATGTATAAAGTCCTAAATTCAATGCTCAGTGCAAAAAAAGCCCCTCAATAAATGAAAACATCATAGCCCAGTGTGGTGGCACACACTGGTAATCCCAGCACTCAGGAAGCTGAGGCAGGAGGATTAGGAGTCTAAGGTCGGCTACATAGCAAGACCCTATCTCAAACAACCATATCCAAAACAAACATAATAATCTTGAAGTTGTGAGTGCAGCTCAGTAACAGGACGTACACTGAACAGACACAAAGCCCTGGGTTCTGTTCCCAGCACTTCCCCTAACATCATAATCCTCGAGAAATATGAAGCCTTAGGGTCTAGTCCCACTCTTTCTGGGAGACCTGAGTGCACTTTTCCTGGAAGCTTTATATACTTTCACTGTACTGTCTTTCATGGGGAAAAGTAAGCAATCCTCCAGATGATTCCGATCAACTGAAGGCTGTGGACCATAGCTAAAACATCATCCCATCCTCCTGTGCTCTCAACACTCTTTCCTTACAGTTGCTAGTTTTCTTCCTTTTGCAATTCCCATTTGTATGGTTCTTGATTCTTAAACTAAGTAAAAACAAACAAACAAAAAAACCCACACACACTGGTGGGGCATGAAGAAGGAATGGATTACTACAATATATCAACAGCCCTAATTATACCTTATCATGGAGTTTCCCCTGAAAGACAGTATTTTAAATCTCATCTGACTCTGTGTGTTCTACCACATTATTCTGTCCTCTGTGTCTCAAGCATTATTCCAGCTGCTGCAGGCTCAGAATAGCAGATGCATGAAATTCTTACTAATACTTTCTTACTGGTATACTCTTCATGTTCAATCAACATCCCTTGGTAACAATGTGCTTCATTTCTGAAGCCTCCTGTGATGGGTTACTTTAAAGCAATTTCGTATCTGGCTCCTATTAGCAGAGCCTATCAGAGATGAAGAGGGTAACAGGTGAACAACACAGAGGGTGGTGGCAGGAACAGACTCAGAGGCTCATGAGAATGCATGGAGTAAAGACCTGGCAGGAACTGGTCTGGGGAGTGAAGGTGTGTACTGCTAAGCCCTGGCATGATTACAAAACTCTCCTTTTGATCTTTACGTTCTCTGGTATCCTAGATAGATCTATAGTTTGCAATGCCTCTGTTTTATACCTCATTGGTTAAGTTTCAGGGGAAATGGAGCCAATAGAAATAGAAATGGAGAGCTGGTGTGTGGCTCAGTGGTGAAACACCTGCCTGGTATGAGCAAGGAGCTGTGTTTGATCTCCAGTACCAATCATCATCACCACCACCACCACCACCACCACCACCACCACCACCACCACCACCCTCTTCTTCCTCCACCGTGTGTGGCAGCTCAGCAGGAACAAGGCACTTGCCACCAGCCTAGTAACCTGAGTTCATTCCCTAGATTCCATGGTGAAAGGACATAACCAACTTCCCCAGGCGGTTCTTTGACCTTCACATGACCACACAGGCCTACACACATACATACACATGAAATAAAGAAGTAAAAATCAAACCAAGTTAGAAAACAAAACAGAGGGTTGGGATTTAGCTCAGTGGTAGAGCACTTACCTAGCAAGCGTGAGGCCCTGGATTCGATCCTCAGCTAAAAAAAAAAAACAAAGAAAACAAAACATGCTGTTTCCCAGAAGGATATCTGCACACCCACAGCCATCTCATTTTATACATAGTGGGATTATATATATATATATATATATATATATATATATATATATATATATATATATATATGTGTGTGTGTGTGTGTGTGTGTGTGTGTGTGTGTGTATGTATAATTGCACTAAAGGGATAAAAATCTGTATCAGATTTGTCAGAAACAAACATAGCCTAGAAAGATTAGTCTCTGGCTGCCAAGTATAGCCACTGAGGCACCAGGAAGCCATCTAGGTTGTCATGATTTGGAGCTTCACTTTCCCCAAGACCTATGTACTAATGATTTAGTACTTTCCCCAGACCTATGTACTAATAATGACTTAGTTCCCAGCCCCTAATGCTATTAGGAGGAATATAAGGCAGGAGGAGACAGGGGCTTAGTCTCTTTCAGTCTGAGGATTCCTAGATGTAAGAAGTCTCTAGTGGCTGCTGCTCTGTTTCTCTGATCTTTCAGCTTTCACCCTGATATCTGGCTCCAGGTTTTATTATTAAGACCAATTAGGATTTGTGCTCCAGTGGAAGCTTTAGGAGTGGAACTTAGTGCCAGGCAGTTAAATCACTAAGGTTATCTTCTTGGAGGGAGGAGTACTAGGTCCCCAGTTACTGCCTCAATCTCGATCAACTCCCCTACTCCACTACACACACACACACACACACTTGCATGCATGCATGCCTGCACGTCCTTATGCACGTTTTCTGTCTTCTACAAAGTGAGCAGCTTTGCTTTACAATGTGAGTACTGTCTTTCCCCAGACATAAATGATGGGGCCAACCAATCATAGCCTGCAACCTCAGAAATCATAAGCCAAAATAAACTTTTCCTCCTAAGTTGACTCTCGGGGTTATATGTCACAGTGACAGACAGCTGGCAGGAAGAAGGTCCTGCATCTTGTACCAGTATTGATGACTACCCGCCCTGTCCCATTAAACAAGGCTAAAGCCAGGCACTATAAACTCTGGCAGGATCTCAGCAGGAATAAAGATACACTTTCCTCAGAATTTGAGTCATTTTTAAGTTCCAACTGGGAAACTTTTGTTGTTATATTTTTCAATGAATGAAGTCTTCATGCTTGCATTCCTGAAGTTGTTAAGGTTGAAGTCTGGACCCTGGGAGCCCTTACAACCTAGGTTTTGCTGCAAGCCAATTAAAAAGACATAGTGGAGATTAGAGAAGAGACTCTTCCATCCCTCTGTTTAGCTATCCCATTATTGAAAACAATGTACCCCAAGAAACTGGAACTTCCCCAGGAGCCTCACACACCAGAAGAAGGAAAGGGTGCCAGCCCAGCTGGAGGAAGAAATTCCATACAGTTCTCACTTGTCAGACTACCCTTCCAGAGAGACTATATCTGTGACGATGATGGGTGGGACCACACCTTGACCAGGACTGCTTAAGCACACCTCCTGTTATTTGATTTAAATCTGAATCTTACATCATGACTGAAGCCAGATGCATGAGTCATCGATGGACCTCTGTACTCTTCTCAAAGTGGCCACATTGGATAAACCTAGTTTCTCTTTTCTTCCCCATTGTCTCTTAAGGGTTGCCAGGGCCCCAGTTTGGACTCTAAGGACTTCATTATGGCAGGTGCTGCCGTGGTGAGCCCACATACCCTCAGGTTCCTCTGCCACACTCACTCCTGCACATTTTCATGGTACATCTCTGCTGGGGAATGGCCCTCCCACTATGGGACGCCCTTTGCCAGTACAGAGAAGAGAGCTGAAGAGCTAGGCACAGCCCTCAGGCAAAGTCTGATGGGGTACTCCAGGAAGCTCCCTCTGCTCTCGTTGTGCCCATGGGCCTATGTGTTTTCAGAACTTTCCTATGGCACAGAGCCAAGTTTCCCTCCGTGCAGTTTGCTAGATGTGCATCCTTATTAGGCTTCTTTCCCACTCGGCTCCTTTTCTCACCTCCCTATTTTTTTCTGTCCATAGAACATTTCCTAGTCCATCTTCACCTTGGAGCCCACTTCTAGAGAACCTGGTCTAAGACAGAAACTTCTGTGAAAATGTTCTAGGTAAAGAAGGCTGATTCTTCATATATAATTTTAAAGATACACATCTGTATGGGACTCTGAGCATCTGTTTGTAGACTGGACTGTTCCTTCACAGGCTTTCACCTCCTCCCCATGCAATAAAAATGTAATAATAATAATAATAAAAACAAAACAAAACCAGAAACCAGGAACTATTTCCCAGAAGGATAATGTGTATCTACTGTTCAAGGAATGATGTTGCCCAACACTGTCCTCTGTTTATCATGCACACATAAGTTATTGCCTCCCTTCTGGCCTAAAAAGCCTCAGAGGGCCTGGCCCACATCCTCCTTATCTTTCTACATGCTTCACAGAGGCCAGCTGGAGTCCGGCATTCTAAGCAGAACCCTGATAGGCTGTCTCCTCACCACAGCCCCTCGTCCCAGGCACAATGCTCCTTTTGGGCCTCATACCATATGTTTATCACTCCTTCCTGCAACCTGCTTGCTGTTAAATCAAAACCAATGAACCCATCTTCTATCTTAGACATTTTCCTCTGTGACTCTTCTTGGATGCTCAGGACAGAATTAAGTACCCCCCTTTTGTAAAAAGTCACACTACTCTTGAAATAAAAGTGATCTGAGTGCCTACCTTGAACCCACCCTTTCTTAGCTTTGCTCTTAGAAATGACTCTGCCTCCAACCTCAGAGTCCTGTGGAAACAGTTTAAGAAAGGGGGATCACTGGTGCCATATTAAACTGTACTTTCCTGTCTTGTTTATGTCATTGGTGTAGTCAAAGGTCACTCCATATACTGTTTAGGGAGAAATGCATTAGGCATAATTGAAGTATGAGATGTCCTGAAGGAAAACTGTTTATAATACTGGATACACACCATCTGTTAAGGCAGGAATCTCAGAATATAGGAAGAATGGGATGGGGTTCCCCATGGACAGACGGCCACGAAAGGTACTCTACATGGAAGAGGGACAGAGGAAGAGCTGGCTGCACATCATATACCAGACCTCAGTTAACCTTAATGGGGAGCCAAGAAATGTTATGGAAGCCACTCTAAATGAAACAGTCACAATTGGAGGGGTACCCTCCAGTCCGCAGCCTCACCAATTGCCAATCCTTTCCTCTCCTTCCCTCCACAGGCCTGTCAGGCAGGTCTGGTGTCCACAGGGGTGGAGTGCTGTCCTTCCAACATCAATCTAGCCAAGAGCAAGGGGTCTTCTACTGCTGCTCCACTCCCTACCCCAACCCTGTTGCTTGCTCACTAAGGAAAACAGGATGTCTGTCATTGACTACCGAAATTTGGAATTTGGAACATCCCAGGAATCTCATGCTGGGAGAAGGGGAAGAGAAGAAGCTCTAGGGCCAACCAGAGGAGGAATTTGTCTCCCAGGAAGAGATCTTACAGTGTTTGACAACTTCCCACACCACCCTGCAAGAGACTGGAGCTAAGACAATGACAGTCACCAAGGGCGGGACCACACCTCACCAAGGCTGCTTACTTATGCATGCCTCTTTCTAGTCTATTTAAACTGAAACATGCCAGTAAAAACATGGCTTTGGGAGTCACATGACTTCTTTGTTTCTCTTCTCAAAGTGACCTCACAGAATAACTCTTCTCTAATCTCCACTATGTCTCTTTAATTGGCTTGCAGGGAAGCCTAGGTTGTAAGGGCTCCCAGGGTCCAGACTTCAACCTTAACAACTTCAGGAATGCAAGCATGAAGACTTCATTCATTGAAAAATATAACAACAAAAGCTTCCCAGTTGGAACTTAAAAATGACTCAAATTCTGAGATTTCAGGCAATTGGATGATTATACACTAACACTACGCACTGTCACTTGGCCAGACCACCATCAGACCTAAGTTCATAGCAGAAATCAGAACAAATTTTGAGTTTGTGTCCCATTTGGAAACTAAAAGCTCATCAACATCATTTAAATCACTCTTACCGATGACTTAAACAAAACACAATATATCTTTATAACTGTTCCTACACAAAACCAAATCAAGGATTCCCAAGCAGAGTCCATCAGCCTGGCCAGCATTCAGATCCTTGAAACCATGGATTCTTGATGACAAGCAGGCTATCTTACCATAGGCTGGAATGTCTAGAGCCTCATTTTAAAACAAGATCTAACTTTATTTTCTTGGCCTCATCCATAAAACTATGTGTAAACTTTTACCAAACTGCTAGGAAGTTGAAAACATTTCTGCTGTGAAATAAAAAGGTTGTTTAGCCAGGCAGTGGTGGTGCATGCCTGTGATCCTAGCACTTAGGAGGCAGAGGCAGGCATATCTCCGTGAGTTCAAGGCCAGCCTAGTCTACAAAGCGAGTTCTAGGACAGCCAGGACTATTACACAGAGAAATTCTGTCTTGAAAAACAAAACAAAACAAAAATTTGTTTAATCAACCATTCATTATAGATCAATCATTCATTAATAATCAATATTTATTATATCAACCTTTTGCGGATGGCTGTATTAGCTTGTCCCCAGACTCTCGATGCTTCTCTTGGTGAATATTAAAAAACGCCTAGCCAGGGAGAGCCTGGGTCCTAAACAATCCCTACAGACGCCGATAACTAGCAGGTTGAATGCTCTGATCAGCACAGGCTCTTCCTGTCCTTTTCCACACACACCTTGGACCTGAGCTTCCAGAACTCTGCTTTGACCGTCTTCCTGTCTGACCTGGAGTTTCACCCCAGAGAAGTTTCTCAACTCACTGTGCCCCAGTGACTCACTGTGTCCTGGTAACTCCTGTGCTTCCCACTGCTCACTGATTGCTTCTGTAATAGCTAGGTGGTATACAGGCTCTTTAACTCAGCAGGTTAGGGCTTGAGGGATTGCTCAGTCAGTAAGGAAACACCTTACAAACACAAGCCTGAGTTTGATCTCCAGGAAACCTGTGAAAATGCTAATCGCAGTGCTGGGAAGAGAGACAGGAGGGTCTTTAGGGCTCCCTGGCCAACTGATCTAGCCTAACTAGTGGACTTCAGGCAAATGAGAGATTCTGTCTCGAAGGAAATGGCCTACACACACACACACACACACACACACACACACACACACACACACACACAATTTTAAAAAGGGTAAAAGAGAACACAACAGTTTAAAAATCATACTAAGAGCCACACATCCTGGTGGCATATGTCTATGATCCCAGCACTGAGAGGCTAAGGCAGGATGATTCAATTCAAGGCAACTTCGTGAGACCCAACCTCAAAATAAAAATAAAGACAGGCTGCAGCTGCAACTCAGTGGTAGGACACTGGCCTCATACTCAAGCGCCTGGGTTCAGCTGCTAGTGCTTGGGGCAATCAAATCACATTCAGTATTTCTTCCCTACCATGTTCCCTATTAAACATCCAAGAGCATCTAAACACATGCCTGTGTGCACACCACACCTTACCCTAACACATATGCCATGAACTTAGCTGATGATTCCTTATGCTTTGAGGCATTTTCTTCACCTCATCTGGGTGCCCACTCCACCTGACAGGGAAGCTCATTCTTACTCTAGACTTTAGTGATGTCACCCTGCTGAATGCGTACAAATGTCACTCTTAACAGACTTTGCAGACAAGTGACAATGCTCAGTACTTACTAGAAATACAGAAGTGTCACCATTATCCATCTTTACCATGGTGTCAGTCCATAGTTCCCCTTTGAGTCTAAAATACTATCCTCTCTTTAGGTCTCTTAAGTTGCAATGGAGGCTGACTGGAGGGCTTAGAAGTCTGTGGAAAGTTCCCCAAGAGTATAGTTCAGACTCACTTTGATTTAGAAACACCTGGCTCCCAACAATGGGTGCACAGGAACTGAGGGCTGCACCTCCCAGGTGAGGAAGAGCAGCTGGAAACCCTTTGTTCCCAGTCTGAACTCCCCCATAGAATGGCTGCTACTGCTTTTACATAAGGAAAGGCTGGCGCTGACATCTAGAAAATCCACAGGAGCAAGTGAGTGAACTGAAAACTCGCAGAGTGGGTGCATCTTCCTACTCAGAGATTTGATAAACCTCAGTGACAGCACTTTCTGGCTGAATAGTGGCTCATTGTGTGTGTGTTTGTGTGTGGCCCCAGTTCATCCCCAGCACTTCAAAAATATGCTCACTATAAGAACTCTGGAGTAAACAGCTCATATGCATATGTGGTGGTTTAAAGGGGGTGTCCCTTACAGTCTCAGGCACTTGAATGCTTGCTCCAGATGCTTAGGAAGGCTTAAGAGTTATGGCATTGTTGAAGGAAGTGTCACAGGAGGTCAACTTCTGCAAGAGTTGAGTTCACTCTTCTCTGATTCATGTTTAAGGTTTAAGATGTGAACCCCCAGCTTCTGGCTCCTTCCACTACGTCTTCATCTACCACCATGGACTCTAAACCTCTGGGACATAACCAGTAGGAAAGCAGTTAATACAGCACAGCTGCCTTGCGAACACTTAGAGCTGGGCAGTCTAGCTGAGATGAGAAGGCTTCCAGGCAGTCTCGCAAGGCAGCTACAGAGAGAGCCTCAGATCTAACTGAACCCTGGGGTATTGACTCCCACCAGTCAGAAGTACAGAGCAGGTAAAACAGCAACTTCCAGAGTGAGTGGTTACTATGCTTTCCTGACATCCTGAATGTACATCCTTATCACCAGTGTGAACACTGGATGGAAGCTACCCTCCTTAGAAATTGACAAAGCTGGCAGCAGGTCCGGGGTTAAAAGTAAAGAGCATCTCCCCAGTTAGACTTCTTGGAACACAGTTGTTTCCAGAAGATTCTCTGTCCCCACAGGGAGTTTGCAAACATGCCACATCATGGTATCACCCTAGAGTCCCTGTAAGCATTTCCCTAACAGGTTACCAAGCCACTGTCTCTCTAGTGAATCTCCTGCTCAAGGTCGTGATGTTGTATGTAGTCTGGGCAAATGGTTTGGGGTGCAGCTGGACCTGGAGGCTGGCCTCCCTTGGTGCTCTGACCCTTTGGGGCCTCCATATCCTCATCTACAAAATGTGACTTGGATTGTGTGAGAAACAATTGAGTTACTATCTATAAAAATAAAGATCATGCTGGGTGGTGGTGGCGCACACCTTTAATCCCAGCACTCAGGAGGCAGAGCCAGGCGGCTCACTGTGAGTTCAAGGCCAGCCTGGGCCACAAAGGAAGTTCCAGGAAAGGTGCAAAGCTACACAGAGAAACCCTGTCTTGAAAAACCAAAACAAACAAACAAACAAACTAACAAATAAATTAATAAATATCTATGAAAACATTATCTGCTTCCTTCAGAGCCATTACCCTCCTAAGGTATACTTCCTGCTGAGTACTGTTCAAAGTGCTTTAAAAAAGGGGATACTCTGGTTCATTCATTCATTCGTTCATTAATCCATTCATTCAACCCACACTCCTTTAGTGGCAAGTCACAAGGGTTAGGATTCGGCTTTGGAAACTCACTGGCAGTAAACAAGTAGAGTTCATGGCATTGGAAATGATATCATAAACACACACACACACACACACACACACACACACACATACACACATACACACACACATGCATACATACACACACATACACACACATACACACACACACATACATACACACACACATACACACACACATACACACACACATACACACACACACACACACACACACACACACACACACACACACACGATTGGGGGGGGGGTGACTAACAGGCAAAGAAGGAAGACAGCAGGGTAAACTTCCTTACTGAAACCATTCAGATCCTTGAAGAATCATTCCACATCTTGGATAGACCAACAGGGGTTGGACAAGATATGTTATAGGATGCACATGAAGAATGGGCCTAATGATGGGTTCCTCTTGAAGGTCCCCTGATAAAGTAAAGGATGTAGCTCTGTCTCCAAGAAGAAGAGGAGAAGGACTGAGTGAAGTAAGGAGGTTACTTCTAGGGAGCAAAACAACTTTTTTTTCGGGGGGAGAGGGTTGAGACAGGGTTTCTCTGTGTAGTTTTGGTGCCTGTCCTGGATCTCACTCTGTAGACCAGGCTGGCCTTGAAGTCACGGAGATCCACTTGGCTCTGCCTCCCAAGTGCTGGGATTAAAGGCATGCACCACCACTACCTGGTGCAAAACAACTCTTTATGGTAGCTATGGGCCATGACTTTGGAGAGGTACTGGGGAGGATCCCCTTGGAGGAGGATGAGAGCTGCTGGGGTAGTATCTTGGCTGCTTTTCTAATGTGATAACACACCACGGCCAAGGCAAATTACAGAAGGAAGGGTTTATTTGGGGCTTACAATTCCAGAGGGATAGGAGTCCATCACCACAATTCAGGGAGCATGGAGGCAGGCAGGCAGACAGGGTACTGGGGCAGCAGCTGAGAATTCACATCCTGATCCACAAACAGGAAGCAAAGAGCACCCTGGGAATGGCATGACCTTTCAAACTTCAAAGCCCATCCCTTTGACATACCTCCTCCAACAGGGCACACCTCTTCTGAATCCTTCCTAAACAGTTCCCTCAACTAGGGACCAAACATTCAAACATATGAGCTCACGGGGTCCATTTGTATTCATCATCTCTCAATAAGCACTTGCATCCCCTAGAGGGAACTCATTACTCTGAGAACCTATTTGCATATGAGGGAATTCCTGGTCGCTGGCTGTTCCTCTCCATCATGTCCCCCAACCTCAATGACCTAGAACAAACCCCAACTCAAAAGCTCCTGTCAACACCCTTCTTTCCAAGTCCTAAATATAAAGGCTCCTTGCTGTCCCAGCCCCCCCCCCCAGATCCCTTTGTCCCCTAAAGGAGGCAAAAGCATGAAGAATGTGAAAGTTCAGGGATACAGGGAGCCTGAGGCCAGGAGGAAAATGAGCCCCTTATCAAAACATCCTCCCCATCCTGAAGTAGGGGAAAGGTTAATAAAAGCTCTGGAGTCAATAAATAAGACTATGCCGAAAGCCCAAGTTGCCCCATCTGATGCATGCCATTGTCAACTTTCATAAACCACAGAACGGGGACAATGATCCCAATGAATAATAATGCCTGGACATAACAACCAGCACCTGTATTTATTTAAAATGTTGACATTTTGCTCATCACGGATCTTTTAAAACAAGTTTCTTTTTTAAAAGCATTGTGCTGAAGTTACTATTTATCTTAATTTCCGAGTGTCGCCAAGTGTTTACATTTCTTCAGTATTTACAAAGTCCTGTTGGTGGACAAACCATGTTCCTAAGAAACCACAATGCGTCTAAGCTCTGCAAGGAAGCGCGGCTGCACTGTGTGCAGATTGCTGGTTGCCTCTGTAGAACTAGGAAAGCCCCAGGGACTCCAGGGCTCTGAGAAGAGAGGCGCCTCTCAAGGCCCAAAGGCCGACCTTGCCTTGTATTTCTTGGCAATACTTCATCCGCTTTCCAGCTGAATTTCTGCGAACCCTGCAATCCCGGGCCAACGCCATCTCGAGAAGGTAGATGCCACACTCCTGAGAGCCCTGGCTAAGAGTGGAGTACCAGCACAAAGGGGGGACCCCCTAAGCTTTCAAGTGGAAAAATGGCCCCGTCTCTTCCCAGCTGGAACCCAGAACTCCTGCACTGCAGGCGGCAATGCCCTCAATCACTGTGACAGTCCTCGTGCCTCCTGCCAGGACTTGCTGACCCCTCTGCTCCACTGATGGGGGAAAGCGTCGGATCACAGCGTGTGCTCTGCACCGGAGGAGCAGTGACTGTTGGGGTTTGACTTGCCAGCACAGGCATATCTGACACACCTCAGGCGGCGTCGCAGGTAGAGTTTAACAAAGGTCCCCACCCACCTCCCAGCTCCGGTGTGCTGGGCGCGACACGCACACACAGACACTCGCACCTGCACCACCAGTTATCTCGCCCACACCCTCGGTGGCTGCCCACTACCCAACCCCTGCAAAGGTCAGTCGAGGACACCCCGTGATGTTCCCTGGTTCGGACCCCGGAAAGTCACCCTGCCTCAAGTTCCAGCGTCCTGACTCGCCTTTGCTCCCCCCGCCCTCCACTGGTCCGGCAGGACCGCTGAGGACGCCAGTTGGTTGGTTCTCTCCTCCTAATCTCAAGAGACAGCAGAACATTGGGGCACTGCACCTCGCGGCTGGTACCCGGTTCTCCCCACTGGAGGTGGGGTCTCCAATGCCGCTGCCCCTTACCTCGCGCCCTTGGTGCAGATCCCGGAGGCGGGGGTGACCGGCAGGTCGGTGACTGAGCAGGGATAGGATTCCCCGCCCAGGAGGAAGAAGAGAAGGCCTAGGGGCGGAGGGGCGTGGCGGGGGGGGGTAGGAGGATGGGGGAGGGAAAGGCTTTGTGTCTGCCTCCGCCCTGCCCCTCTGAAGATCCCCTCCTCCCAGGTCCCCTCCCAGCTTCTCTGAGACCCAGTAAGGGCGAGCTGGTTGGAGGTGAAGAGCAAAGCGCCTGCGCGACCCCTGGTCCCGCCCACCCTCGGGCACTAATCGGGTTACCAGGAACTCTCAGGCTGGGACGTGTAGGGCTGAATCGAAAAGTTTACCTAACCCGGAGCAAACTTGGCTGGACCCACCCCGACCGTCCTCGGCTCCACCCGGTTCCCTCTGCGCTCTCCGCCACTGCCAGAGTTTGTTTCTGGGAGGTTTCCCCTTTCTCCTTTCTTTCTCGGATGCGTGCACGCACCTCCCTTTAGACCAATTTTAGATTGCGGGAAGGGGCGGCACGGGCTGGAGAAGTTCAGCTGCCAGGGTCCCAGGGATGGGGTTGCGGGTAGGGGTGGGGTGGTTGTAGTGTGGGGCCAGCCTGGGGTCAGCTCTGGCCACTGCCGCCCAGGTTTGAGTGTGTGCTGGCCACCCTGGCACGCGCTGTGGGGAGGTGGGATGGAGTTGGCCCTGCACTCCGAAATCTAAACCTTGCTGGAGACCAAGCAGAAAAGAAGGAAAGGGACAGTGCGGAGACGGTGATCCCGTGTGCCTAGCTGGCAATTACCTAAGTGCTAAGTGGCCGGTGTCACGTGTCACAAAGGGAACCGCCAGGGTGTTCAACGAGACCCGTGTTTTTGCTCAGAATTGGAAAAGGAATAGAGACCTTATCTTTATGTTTGTTTCCTTCCTCCTACGGCAAAGGATGGGTGTTGATGAAAGAAGGCCTCTAAAAAAAAATGTGCTTATCACTTACCAGGAATCTAGCACCAGCAAAACCTAAGCCACCGACTTTTTGTGTGCCAAATCCCGTTTAATAATTTAGTAGCCGTTGTGCACCCGGCGTGTTCTAAGCTTGAGATGTGTTGGAGAATAAATCATCTGCCCTGCTCTGGTGGCTATGATAGACAGAGGGCTAAGGGTGGGCTGGTAGAAGGAAAGCTGCGCACACCACAGGCAAATTACTGGGATGTGACACTCAGAGACCAGCGCTGAAGAAAAAGACAAAGGACGTCATGGATAGCTGGAGCCCTAGTGAAAATGGCACAGGTTACAGAATGAGATAGGTTGGGCTGCTTATGACCCCGCCTCAGGTGGTGCTTGGTAAGAAAAAAAAAAAAAAAAAAAAAGGAGCTGAGCAAAGATTCGCTGCGAGATGTGTGGAGCAGAGGCTCTGAGAGGAAAGATGGAAGTTGAAGCCAATTTGAGCAGTGGTTTCCATGACTGATGCAGCTGAAACCCCCGATGTAGAAACAAAGAAGGAAACAGGCGAGAGAGAGAGAGAGAGAGAGAGAGAGAGAGAGAGAGAGAGAGAGAGAGAGAGAGAGAGAGGCGGGTAGCACGGAGCAGGATCACAGCCCACAAGTGGGAGGAGAGAGTCACTGGGAAGCCCAGGGATTTTGAAGGAAGCATTGGGAGTTCCTCGGACAGAGGTTCTCAACAGGTGGGTCGCGACCCCCGTGGAGGGGCGTGCATATCAGATATTATGATTGATAACAGTAGCAAAATTATAGTTACAAAGTAGCGATGGCATAATTTTATGGTTAGGGGGTCACCACAACATGAGGAACTGTATGAAAAGGTCACGGCATTAGGAAGGTTTGAGAACCACTGCCCTAAGAGGTTGGATATGTGAGCGAAAGGAGGGTGTGAACAAAGTGATAGTGCCTCGTCCCTCCCTTTCTCGGCCTCATTCAGCCTCAGAGGGTCTACTTTAATAGACAGTGAGCCCCAGGTTAGTGCTGGCCTCCACCCCGCTGTCATTCTTCCAGCTTACCCTCTGACGAAGTTCCCTGGACACTGCTTCCTGAACTACCCTTATCGGCCTCTTCAGGAAACTGGGGTCCATTTTGTCGTGCTCTCCCCTCAATCTGGAAAATATGTTTTAGTGTAGGGATCTGTCTATCAATGGAATCCCTACAGAGGGAATTCTAAATGGACCATTGCCAGCATAGACTTCTTTAGTGTATTTCAAGGTAGCTGTTCATATGGGCTGCAGACCCAGGGATAGCTCCGAAAAGCTGTACTGTGGGGGGAACTTGCATCTATGTTGCGGGTATAGAGTCCTTGCAAAGGAGTTTTTCATTGGAAGACGCCAGGTGTGATGCCTGGCCCAGAGTGGCTTTCTGTGACTGTCAGTTGGGGGAGCGTAACTAGCCAGAAGAACTTCCTTCAGTGCATTTAGATCTCTTCTGCTGTCTTTCCAGTGACCGCCGACCTTAGTCCACTGGCTAAGAATGCTATTGTAGCTTCTACTGCCCACCTCTTTCTGAGAGTCTTGCACTTGGTACATGGGACATGTTTCTACACATTCATAAATTCATATGCTTTTTCTCATTGGTGTGTTTATCACTAGTTAATTTTGTGGGCCAAAACTGCTGAAGCTTCAGAGGGAAAAGAAAATGTAAGACTTTCCTATAGTGCTACATTCTAAATAACACTGAATACTTAGGCTTCAGTAACAAACCTGAGTACACCGTGTTCTGTCCAAATTTTGTGAGGGGGTTGGGGAGGAGAGAGAGAGAGGAAAAAGTGGGGGGAGAGAGAGAGAGAGATGGGGAGAGGGAGAGAGAAGGAAGAAGGGAGAGGGGGGAGAGAGAGAGGGAGGGAGGGAGGGAGAGAGAGAGGGAGAGAGAGAGAGAGTCACAGAGATGGAGGGCCCCAGGAATGGAGCAGTGTGATGCCTGCCCTTAGTCCCTCTCCTACATTTGCTTCCGGCTTGGCAGGTTTGACTTACCACCATGCAGGGGCCCTTTCAATGCACACTCTCAGGTCAACAGGGAACCAGCTAGCCAAGATGATGTCATTTCTACTGAAGTTGTCTTACCTTTGACTTGACCAAGCAGTACTGGGTCTAGAAGGGCCCTCCAGAACTGACACCACAACACTGTTTTGTTCCCCTGGGTAGTAGGGCAAGCAGAGATGAATGTCATGGGCTCATAAAATGCCCGGAAAAGAACAGTTTAAGCTGCAAAATAATAATTGATGATGATGATGATGATGATGATGATGATGATGATGATGTAGTTGTTTAATGATCTGTGCTGAGAAGGGGTGATGTATGACCTTTCACATTCTTCATACTTTGCCCTGCACACCCCCAGGAGACAAATGGAGATTATTTGACAAAAGTAGCTATTTCAGTTAGAACTACCCAAGTTAGTAGCCGTTTCATTTCTTCAGAACCACTCAAGCTAGAGTCAGACATGGTGACCCATGTCTATCATCCTAGCACTTAGGAGGCAGAGGCAGGTTGATCTCTGTGAGTTCCAAGGAAGCCTTCTCTACTTAGCAAGTTCCAGGCTAGCCAAGGTATAGAGAGAGTTCCAGGTCAGCCAGGCCTGCATAGTGAGATTCTATCTCAAAAAACACTGCTGGGGAGATAGCTCAGTGGGTGAAGTGTTTGCCATTCAAGCATGAGAACTCAAGACCCAGTGCTGGGGAATCAGAGACAGGAGGATCCCTGGAACTCTGGTCATTATGTTCTGACACTTCTTTCTTTCTTTCTTTCTTACTTTCTTCCTTTCTTCCTTTCTTCCTTCCTTCCTTCCTTCCTTCCTTCCTTCCTTCCTTCCTTCCTTCCTTCCTTTCTTTCTTTCTTTCTTTCTTTTTGGCTTTTCAAGACAGGGTTGTTTCCCTGTGTAGCTTTGCACCTTTCCTGGATCTCACTCTGTAGACCAGGCTGGCCTCGAACTCACAAAGATCTGCCTGGCTCTGCCTCCCGAGTGCGGGGTTAATTAAAGGCATGCGCCACCACTGCCCTGCTGTTCTGACACTTTTCATCTTTGACTTTCAACTATTTGCATCCTGGCATTTTTTGTTATTTTGTCTTTTTTTTTTACCCCAGAGCTGAGAACCAAACCCAGGGCCTTGCGCTTACTAGGTAAGCACTCTACCACTGAGCTAAATCCCCAGCCCTGCATCTGGCATTTCCATGTCTTGTTACACACTGCAGACATGATTTCTGTGTGCCACATCTTTACTATGGATGGTGGATTGTGTTAATCACCAAGACAATGTTTCTCCTTTGCCTCATACAATGTTTGCCTGAAGTTATCCTTGGACAAAGTTCCTATCCTGACCCCTGCTTTCATATTTGCAGCCACCTGATAAAATCTGTCTGTTTTGAAGTTCTCTGAGTCACTTTATGCTCGATGAGTCCTGCAGAAGGAACATACTTTGTAATTTTTAAAAATTATTTTATGTGTTTAGGTGTTTTAGAAATTGTTATTCTTTTATGTGGATGGGTGTTTGGCCTACCTGTACGTCTGCACTGTGTGTGAGCCTGGTGTCCTCAGAGGCCAGAAGGGGCAGGGGATCCCCTGGAACCACAGTTACATACAGATGGTTGTGAGTGGTTATATGTGTGCTGAAATCTAACCCAGGTCCTCTGGAAGAGTAGCCATTGCAGCTAACCACTGAGGATTTTTGGCTGAACTCCTGAGTGAGTTGTGGGTGCATTTATGGAAATGGGGATAATTTTGAGAGGATGGCAAATAAGGTCTTGGTTATCTTCACTTGATCTGCTGAACATGACCACTAAAATAAAAATACAGTCTGTCCCCATGCAATGTGGAGTTTAGCTGCTGACCAGTCCTCTGCTTATCCCCAGACACAACCTTCATATTCTGTCTATCCACTCTTCGTTTATGTACACTCAACTTTGGACACATATTCCATTAGTGAATCATTATTTTTAGGCAATATGACTCATCTTTCAAGAACTGGTTTTCTGTCTTCACATACCAATTCTATTTATAACAATTTGATTTAATTCTGTTTAAACTTGTTTCAGTTTTCACTCACAGAGCATTCATATCATACTTTTGCCATGCATGATGTTTTGCTATTTCCTTATATCATAACTTAAAATAATTTTCCCTAGCAAGACACAAAGGATTGGATTGTTCTCTATGTGTTTGTGTTTCTGAGAAAATCCTTCTCATCTCTTTCAGCACAAACAGTGTGGAATTCTTATTTTCTGTCATAGACTGTGACAGTGCCCTCAGAGGATTCTCCCATCCCTGTGTGTACATGGTTGTCACTTTCCCCATCAAGAGGCCAGTCATTCTACTCCCCACTTCTCCCCCACCCCACCCCCGCTTAACTTTAGTCCAATCTTATGACTTGTTTGACCAAAAGAATTGGAAAAAAGTAATGTGTAACTGTTGTCTTAGGATTTTAAAAATTTCTCTGGCCCCATTGTTTGCTTTATGGGCCCAATGCCAGATAAAAATCTTGAGATAGTATGATGGTTGGTCTCCACTGTCCACTTGGTGGGATTTAGAATTATCTAGGGAACACCTGAGTGTGTCTGTGAGAGTGTTTTTGTTGTTGTTGTTTGTTTGTTTTTTTGAGACAGGGTTTCTCTGTAGCTTTGGAGCCTGTCCTGTACTAGCTCTGTAGCCCAGGCTGGCCTTGAACTCACAGAGATCCACCTGGCTCTGTCTCCATTACAGGCGTGCGCCACCATCGCCGGGCGAGAGTGTTTTTGTTTAACAGGGTGATAGGACCCTCTATGATTGGGCAGCACCATTCTATGGGCTGGGGTCCCAGACTGAATAAAAAGGAAAATGATAGAAGCGAGTTGAGCTCTCTGCTTCCCCTCTCTCTGCTTCCGGACGGTGGATGCAGTGTGACCAGCTATTTCATGGGTCTTCCTCCACGCCTTTCCTGCTGTGATGCATCCCTTCTAGAACCATTAGCCAAATTAACTCTTGCCTTCTTACACTGTGTTTTCATGTATTCAGTTATAGTGATGAAAAAAGTCCCTAATAGAGACAGCCTACTAGATGGTGGGATACTGTGTAGAAAGAGCTCCCTGGGCAGTTTGTAGCTACTCAGCCAAGGGCTCCACCATCTTGGATCCAGACCTAACCGAACTTCTGGCTGAATTCAGCTACAGCAGAGACTTCAGCTGCTGCCATCTTGTGTAGAACCACCATCTGAGCCCAGCAAGCCTACAAGATAAAGATGAAAAATGAGCAATGGTTGTTTTTGTAGAGGGGACCTGAAACAGCTGGACCACACAGCTGCCATGACAGGCTTAGAGGCTCAGGCACAGCTTCTGTGACAGGCTTCCTGGCAGGCAACACCCAGGACCCAGGAAAAGCCATAAAGCTGACCCCACCCAGGGAGGACCTACATCCAAGGGGAAGTACCTGACATCCCAAACTTTCCAACCATTAGATAAGGTGGCCAGATGTCCCTGAATCTAGCACACACCTATGTTTGTTTTATAGATATCCCTAGACAAATGTCAGTCAATCAGGGTCCTGAACCCTGGAAATCCCCTCATCCTAGCCACTACTATGATAAAAACTCTACCCATCTGGGCTCAGCTCTGCTCTCACCGATGCATTGGACATAGAGACCAAGCCCTGGAGCTTGAAGGTAGTAAAGGCTCTTTGCTTTTACATATGGTATTCGGTCTCCATGGTGGTCTTTTGGGGGTCCCTGCGATCTGGGCAGAACAGTTTTAAGCCACTAAATTCCAGAGTCATTTGTACACAGCAATATTATGGCCATATGTAGCTGGAGACCTCTCCAGCCCCCACCAAGCCCTGTTAGACAGCCCATTTATAAAATAAACACACAGATGCTTATATTATTTAAACTGTTTGGCCATTAGCTCAGGCCTACCATTTTCTAGCTCTTACTCTTATATTTAGCCCATTTCTATTAGTCTATACTTTGCCATGTGGCTCATGGCTTACCAGTACCTTATATATTCCTTGTCATGGCAGTGGCTGCTGGCAGTGTCTCTCTGCCTCAGCCTTCCTGTTCCCAGAATTCTCTTTTCTGCTTGTCCCGCCTATACTTCCTGCCTGGCTACTGGTCTGTCAGCATTTTATTCACACAGAACGATATCCACAGCAGCCATAATTGCTTTTCAAAACCCTATAGACATTGCTTCATTATGGCTGTGATTTGGAAAAGATTTGAGTATATTCCCCAGGATTCATGTTTGGATTCCTGGGTTTCCTAAGAGCCATGTGGGGCAGTGGGTTCTAGAACCTTCAGGAGATGGAGCATAGTGAGACTTTTAATCACTGTAAGCATGCACTCTAAGGGGAATATGAGACTTGTTTTTTCTGAGTCCTGTGGGAATGAGGTCAGTGGTTTTGTTCTTACCCTGATATCCTACCTTGTTATAGGCCCAGAGAAAACACCACTCCCATCTTTGAAACCTCTAGAGGCATGAGCCAAATTAACCCTTTTATCTATATAATTATTTCAAGAATTTTGTTATACTGATGGTCTGATACACCCATCCTCTTGGGAAACAGACTGGTCTTTACAAGGGCAATCATGTCACTCAGTGGCTTTACTATAAATTAATAATTATACAGTGTATAATTAAAAAACACAAAGGGCTCAATATCATCATTTGGTTCTTTATAAAACCATTACTGACAAGATCTACACAAGATGACCTTTCACCTTTCCATCATGAAGACCAGAGGGGCTTATAAGGCTCTACCCCTCCCTGATGATCTGTAAGCACTGAATGGTTGCTGAGGAAGGGAGAAACATTTTTCTCAGTGGTGTGGCCAAGTTGCCCATGTGCCTCTAAGTAACTTTAATTAAACTAATTGGAGGACACACTCATATGCTTGCTTGCGCGCACACACACACACACACACACACACACACACACACACACACACACACACACTTTGCTGACCCCTACATTAGGCTATATTCCTTTCTCTTTTCTTTCTCCTCCTCTTTCTTTTTTTCAGGGCTTCAGAAATTCTTTGATGCTAGGTAAGTGTTTCAGCATTGAGCCACTCCCAGGACCCCACATATAATTTTTAGATTATGACACTTAGCCTTTAGTAGCCGTCTTAGGTTCCTCATTGACTGCCGGCCTGCTCCAATCTGCCCCCAACTCTGCACTGCAAATGGCATCCCTTGACAGCACTATTGCCCAGGTTGTGGCCAATTCCTTTCCTCATTTTATTCCCTAATTTCTATTTCTCCAACCTGTTATGTCCCATTTTCTCTTGGCTTCTAGGCCACCACCATCTTCTGCGGCTCTGTTCCTACCTCCCATGGTTCTCTTTATCCTCCTTGGCAGGGTCTACCTCTGCCTCCAGACTGGAGTTACTTTCTCTCTTCCTCCCTATCAACCCTTGCTCTGCTACCCTCTGGACACATTCTTTGTGGACAATTCTCTTCTCCACTTGACTTAAAATGCTACCTCTACAAACATTTGCAAATCTGTCACCCTAGCCTTGACCTCACTGCTGGCCACCAAGCTATTTGACTACCATCTTTCAGCTTCACACTTGGAGCCCTGACATCTGTTTTAATGCTTTCTCTCTGGACTGTCTCTCTTTCAGACTTCCTTACCATGAGTCTTAGTTTTCTGCCTTTCTTTGGTCCATAAACACAGCAGTAGCATCTGTCTGTCCTCCCTACAGAATATATAATGAATCTTTTCTCTACCACCACTGCCACCCACCTAAGTCAAGTCATCAAGAATGGTCATCAGCTCCAACCCCAGCCCCAGTCCCACTTCCTCTCTCTACCCTCACTGCCTGCAACCACCACAGTGGGACTTTCTGATAGAATATTGCAGCTGCTCCTGTCTCATACTAGTCAATTTCCACACAGTTGGCAGATGATGTACTCAGAAGAGAAATCCCATCAGGTCACTTGCTGCTCACAGATACCAGGGCTTTTCATCGTTATTCTTAGAAGAAAGCCTCATGACCCACATGGTCCCCATGCTCCTCCAGCCCATGCCTCCTCTTTAACTCCATTGCCATTGCCACCACCCTCTCCCTCGCCACTCTGCTTCTTCCTTCTTTACCTGTTCCTTGAGCATGCCAATCGCCAATTGACTCCTAGCCTCAGAGCCTTTGCACCTGCTGTTTCTTCTGGGTGAAGCTCCCTCCTCCTGGTGCTCTGCATCTCTGAGCATCTTCCAGGGGTGTCGTTTCAAAGAACTGATAGGCTTGAAGGTGTTTGCTTTCACATCCTCTGTTCAGTGACACTTTGAGGAGTTAGAAGGTCCTAGTATCCGAGTTAGAGTTCTCTTGTACTTTGAAAATGCCGTCCTTTTGCCACCAGCCCCTGTCCCCCGGAGCCAAATTGAGGAGAATGGAGTTAATTTGATCTCTCTGGTTATCTGGAAGCTCTTGGGGACCAGCTTTTTCTTCAGTGTCTTTAAATTCCATTCTGATGCTTTGCCGAGTCTTGTAAAGGACATGCCTTGCACCGCTCTCAGCTGTAGAACTTCATCCTTTTGGGTTCTAGGTAAACTTCATTATCTCTTGAAATACTTTCTCTTCTCCATTTCTCCTTTCTCTCCTATTCCTGGGAAGTGCACAATAGTTCTGCCTTTTATCCATGTCTTTTAACTTCTCCATGTTCTACCTCTTTCCTCCCCAGCCACCTTCTTGGGGAGGCTCTGGGTCACATCGTCCTACTCACTGGCTCTTTGGTTGTATTTACATACTTGTAGTAATCAATATAATTATGTACTCTGATAATAATGCACAGTTTATGATATATAATATTTAACATATATTTGGGGCAGGTGTTGGGGATTGAAGCCTTGTGCATGTTAATTAAGTACACTCTATATTACTGAGCTTACATTGATGTAATTTCCACTTGCTCTTTTTTCCATGTAATAATTTCAAGACGCTTAATATGCTAATTCTACCCACTACTTCACTCTTTTATTATGTTATTTAAGCTTTTTGACCTGGATATTTTAAGGATTCTGATTCGGGTTCTCATTCAGATGGTAAAAGTTATTTCCTTTGCTGCAGTTTTTGTTTTGCAGTTGTACTCTGTGGATGTATGATTACAATATACGTATTTTGCATAGCAAGTTTACACAGTGCAGTAAATTAAGAGGATCTGGAGGGAGCTTAGCTGAGTCCTCTATCTGGTGTCTTATAGGGGTGCAGTCTAGGGACTGGTGGGATTTCCATCTCAGTACCACAGGGCCTCTGGACTCCTGTCCAGGTCCACTTCTAAGCTCTTGTGGCTGTTGGAAGAACTCACTTTCTTGGGGCTGTGTGACGGAGGCTGTGGCTCTTTGAAAGTGAATGAAGCCAAGTCAAGTGACCTTAAGCAAAGGGTGTGAACCCAGAGCTTCCATAGCAAGGGGTCTTTGTGCTTTCTCTGAATCTCCAAGGTAGGCAGTGGAGTTGAAAGGCTTTATAGTGGAAGACAGAGATGGAAGGGTCCAGGAATATAGAAATAGAAAATCATAAGCTTGAGATAAAAACTGACAATCATCAGCTCTAAAGGTTAGCTGTTAACAACGGCTGTCTGGATTTAAGTCAACAGCCAGGGGTGAACTTTTAATCCCCTTGCCCCTTATAGCCAACAACTGCCTGAACCAAAGTTAACTTTTAATAATTGTTTCTACATGACTTTTAGAATGCATCCCATGCCTGATGTTTTTCTGTGACTCCTAGCATGTACTCTGTGCCTGACACCATAAAAGGGGGTCAGTACCTGCCTCCGTTGCCACAGCCCCAGCATCCCAACATTGGCTGTAGTCTCAGCTAGCTGATAAGCTTTTGTGCCCTGAGGTGTTTTATTTTTATTTTTCTGGAATAAAGTTTGCTTCTGGTTTAATAGACTTTAGTGGTCTGTCCCCCATTATTGCATGACCCCGGTCCCAACAAGATGACTTCAGATGAACTCATCTGAGTCTGATCTCCAGAACCTATATGCAAAAGCCAGCCATGGTGGAGCATGCTTGGTATTTCAGCACTGAGGAGGTGGAGTTGGACCGATCCAGGAGCTCCGCCAGCTTAGTTTACTAGGTGAGTCCTCAGCTAGTGAGAGGCATCATGCTGAGATTGATCTCTGGTCTCCACATACATTTGTGCCTGCACACATAAGCACACCCCCACCCCAAGCATTGGGTGCTCATTATAAAATTAATGTTATTAAAAGAATAATGGGGGGTGGGTCTGGAGAGATGGCTCAGAGGTTAAGAGCACTGACTGCTCTTCCAGAAGTCCTGAGTTCAATTCCCAGCAACCACATGGTGGCTCACAACCATCTGTAATGAGATATGGGGTGCCCTCTTCTGGCCTGCATTCATACATGCTGTATACATAGTAAATAAATAAATCTTTTAAAAAAAGAAATTAAAAAAATATTAATGGGGGCCAGAAACTTAGGATTTGTGTTGCTTTTACTCTGAACACTGAAAACCTCAAGAATATTCTTCATGGAAAGATCACTTTCCCTGTTTTAGGAACATTTTTTCCAAACAAGCATGACATTTCCTCCTCATTACCACATTTTGCCTGTGTTTTGCTTTCATGAACAGTATCAAGAAAGAGATATTCATAGCCTCTGCCTCATAGCAGTTTGAGTTTGTAGCATAGCCCCCAAACGTGGCTTTGGTTTCAGCTGTGAGGTCCCTGTTGATGTGGGTTGCCAAAGGCTTTCTACATGGAGAACTTGATGCATGAGCTGGGGCATATGGAAAAGGTGTCATCAGATTGTTTGAAGAGGCTGAGGTACAGCAGAGGTCACAGCAAGACCAAAGGTGTGGAGGGGATTTGTACATCAGTGTGTTGAACAGTAGACTGCTATGGGATGTCTTTCTGTATGCTGTGAATATATGTTGCTCTCATTGGCTAATAAATAAGCTACTTTGGCCTATGGCAAGGCAGCTTAGAGGTAGGCAGGAAATGAAAGCAGAGATACACAGAGAAGAAGGGTGGAGTCAGAGGAGATGCTGCAAGCCACTGACAGGAGAAGCAAGATGTGAGAGAACAAGTAACACCATGAGGCCACGTGGCAAAACATAGATTAATAGAAATGGATTGAATTAAGTTACAAGAGATAGTTAATAATGAGCCGGAGTCATAGGCCATACAGTTTGTAATTAATATAAGCCTCTGTGTGTTTACTTGGGACTGAGCAGCTACAGGACCGGGCAGGACACAAGAAAATTTCCAGCTACAGTAGACAACACCGCTCAAAGGATACAGGAAAGGAGAGGGCTTGAGGGAAGCCAAGCATCTTCTAACTATCTCATTGACAGAATTTTTTCTTCCTATTGTCTCCATCAGCTACATATTTAATTTTATGGGTCATCCTGCTCTACAATCCAGGTTCCCTTTTCTAGACCTTTTTTCTAGTTGACTCTGAGATAGATCATTAAATTACATCACCACCAAGGCAGTGGATGTTTACTAAAAATCCTTGGAGTAGCCAGGGATTCCTTGTCCTTCTCTGTGAATTGAATGTCCTTACTCCCATGATTCCCAGATTAGTGTAATATAGCAAAGCCTAATGCATTATTTTCTTGCCTAATTTTTCCAAAATCATGACCTGTGGGTTTTTTTTAATCTTTCTCTCTATATTTAAACTCTTTTTCTTAAAAGATAGCTGAAAATGTCTAACTACATCTCTTTTTTCTCCTCCCTCCCTCTCCCTCTTTCCCCTCATTTGCTTTCTTATATAAAATCTTTATTGACAGATAATTCACATTGTATACAATTTTCCTGTTTGCACAATTTGATAGACTTTAGTCCAGCATCCTCATAGGCCCATTACACCATCACCACTTCCTCGCTGTCTTCAATTTCTTTCTTTCTTTCTTTTTTTTTTAATGCCGAATGCCATTTATTGAAGGAGCAAAGAGGTCTTAAATACAGGCTTACAGCACAATGGGAGAACCCCGAAGGGCAGAAGTTCACTTATGATGTTTTACAATCTTGCATATAAGCTGTTAACACTCAATATGCTGGATACACAGACAAGGAGCTTCCCTTAAGCATTCAGGAGAGTGGAATCTCACAGGGAATTAGCATAGGGAGGATATTAAGGTCAAGGTCAGCAAGCAAGGCAACAGTTACCCAAAACGAGGGTCAGGGCCCTATAGGTCCCCCACCTTTTACTAAAAAATGAGCTTCTGACTTAGGTTGTGTGGGACGTCAGCTTATCCGTCATGGGGACACCTGTCCAGCCACACAGGTGTTTTGTCTTAGGTTGGTGAGCACCCCCCCAGACATTACCCATCTCTGAATACTCATTATCATACAGGCTCAATTGTGTGAGAGCTGCAGAGTTAACTGTTGCCAAAGATCTCTAAGTGGCGCTGAGCTTGCAATCTGTGTGTTCAACACAGAAAAGACCAACAGAAGTCTTAACTCACCCATAGCCGGTAGACTAAAGGCAACTGAGCCGTTCCCTTCCTTAATGAGCCTTACTGCAAATTGGAGTCCTTGTAAGATGTATCCCAGAAGCAAATGGAACTTGAGTTTGTAAATTTATAACTTTCAAAGCCAATTGAAATGTATATAACTATGGATTTAAATTTGTCATGCCCAATAGAATGAAAGATTAATTAACTGTGGTAGCTACTTTTGCTGCCAGGGTCTCCACTGGGCTACCTATAGTAACCAATATGAAATGGCAATCCCAGAAACAGTAGTAGCAGTGGTGGTCACTGTTATAACAGCAACAATGGCAGCAGTGATGTCAAATTCTCTTCTGGAGTGTGTGGGCATCCACTGGTATGGACACAACTCCAGGAGCATGAAGCATCGAGGCCCATTTTTCTTGATCCCAGCATGACTTAAGCTGGCAGCTCTGCAAAAGAACAACTAAGAACCATAAAGAAAAACCAGGCAGCTCACAAGCAGCAGAACTAATGGTCTCATAATGGCTACATTCAGGCTCACAAATTTTAAGATATTTTCAAAGCGGGCTAAATGAATTTCAGGAGGCCAAAATATGTTGCACAGAGCTTCTCCTGAGAAGTAGGTACTACTCCAGCTTGAATAGGACTGTGAAAATGAAAATGCTTAGCTGGCATGCTACTGTTAATAAATGGAGGTCAGTGATCTTCAGTGTTATCCTTAATCTCCTAGGTGTCTGGGTGACATGTTCTCAAACATACTTGAAAAAGCAGTTACCATACATTACCTTCTGGAGAATCCAACTGCATGGCTGTAGTTCCTAGGCTTACATTAATGCTTGCCAAAGCTGGCCATATTGGGCTTTCAATCCCCATTGGCATCGGAAGCGAGAGTTTTTCACAAAGGCCCAATAGGTTTCTGCCATGTTGGGCTTCAGCTGTAGCCACAGAGTGCACACAGCACTCAGAGACCCAATGAGGAATCTCATTGTCCTGAGGAAAGACATAAGCAGAACCCCGGGTCCACACCAATACCAGATCGGGTCCCCTCCAAGTGTCAGTAGAAAGATCCTTCCATCGCTCCAGAGGGTGATTTGCAACAGGAGCCCTCCAGTGCTTATCTGTAGTGGATACTCCAGCAGAATCCACTGCTAAAAAAATTAAAATATATAAAACAAGAGAAAGAATAGAATGTGGGGAGGAATGATGAGCCCCTAGTTTCCCCCTTTTACTTTAGCAAAATATGTTTGTTTGTTTTATAGTTCAAATTTTTATTTTTATTTTTTAGATTAATTTATTTTTCTATTATCAGCTTGATACAGTATAAATTCCTATCTTAATAGTGTAATGTTTCATTGAGGGTTGCTCAGTAATTGAGTAAAACCAAATCTTATCCCTCATTTGCTCTTTTTCTCCTCTTCTCCTTCTCATTCTTGCTTTCTCTCTTTCCTCTTTCTTCTTTCATTTTTATCTTCTTTCCCTACTTCTTTTTCTTCCTTTCTTTGATAGTACATATTCCTTCCTTCTGTCTTTAAAAATAATGCTAAGTGCCAACAGAGGGTATTGCCATTAAAGATCTTCAGAAAAGTCCAGACTTCCCATTACATTATCTTCAGGGGTCGAATTTCTCTTTGAATAGATACACTTCCAGAAACTTCTCCATGTCTCAGGATTGACTTCATTCTAGAACTGCTAGGAACTAGATTTAGGTGCCCCCTTTCTTCTATGCATTTTTTCTTCATTCATTTTCTCCTAGAAAGCTTCCAAGAAACAAGTCCTGCCCTCCTATTACATTGTAGGGTGACTCTAATTAACAAGGTGCACCATCTACTTCAGAACATCAAGGAGAGGGGATTTTGACGGTTGCACCACCAAGAGTGAGCATGGATGTGATAATTACATCGATGTGTTTATTACCATGCACATGTATTGAAATATGTTGTATTCTGTAGCTGTACAGTTATGTTGACTAAACTTTGTTAAATGATATACAAAAAAAAATGTTCCCACACAGAAAAACAGGAAGGAAGAGTTCCAGAAGGCTCCCTTTCAGAGTCTATGCATATCTGAAAACAATTTTATTTTGCCCTCATGCTTGGCGGATAGTTTAGCTAACTGACATTTTGGTTCAAAACACTTTTCATTTTAATTGGTAGGATGTTCCTCCCCCCTCCAATGAGTGTTGCATTTGGTGCTGTGTTGTGGGGAGAAGATGTAGTCCCAAGTAAATGTGTAATGTTGACATGAGCACAGCCATGTCAATGATGCTAATGCCTCAGACCCTTTGGAATGGCAAGGCCTTTCCCAGATCAGGCCCACAGGACCCGAAGGACCTACGGAAATGACAAGGCTTTCCCCTGGTCGCAGTATGGATGTTGACAGTGTGTGCATAAAGTATCAAGCATAGCTTCCTCCCTGCAGATAACTACAGCCTGAGTCTGCTCTCCTACACAGATCCCCTACTGAGATTATCCAACCTGCCTCCTCTTTCCATATACAATAAACTCACCGAGTTTCTGGGCTACTGGTGCCTCACTATCAGAACGCATAGCCAACCCAATCTCAGCTTTTCTCAACACACATCTGTCATTTCTTCATTTTCTGATACCCAAGTCAGATCAATCCTAAAGCTGTGCAGGTCTCAGCACTGTGGAAAACAGCTAACCGACTAACTGATCTCATTTCATTTCCTGGCAAAAGGTTTCCTCATTGTCCAAGTTAGAGTAGTCATTGGAATGTGTCCGGCCTGGCCTCTCTTTCATTGCCTTGTCCCGATTAATTCCTTCCCATTTGCTGGGTCTTTATTAGATTTGCTTGAGGTTCAGACAACCCAAGAGGTCATCACAGATCTTTTTCCTGTAACAGATCACTTCTTGCAACCCCTTCATTTTAAGGGATTTGGGGAGGATAGAGTGGAAGAGCAAACTCATAGGATTAGCTTGCTGTTGAAGCTTTGTTCCCCTAAGCCCTTTACTTGGAGGTTAAACAAAAAGGACCCCAAAAGACCAAGGACTGAGGGAGCTTTTAGGGTGTGAACAGTAGCTCTCACAATGGTTTCTGGGGGCTTAAACAAATAAAAGTGACATCAACATGATTTCCATATGCTCTTCCCTTAAGCAAACAGAGACATCACCTTTCTAGTTGAATGAAAATGATTTGGAATACTCCATTCTCTTCTGGACCATATAGGTCAGAGCATGGCAGGCAGAGAAATAGACAGGCAGCTCACCGTACAGCTCTAGATTCCCAATACTTCCAGATCATGCCTCCTGTTGCTGGATGAACATGATTTACTATTCTTATATTCCAAAGCAATTTATAGTTGGTGTGTGAATTGCATCATTAACCAAGTGATTATATTAGTTATTCAAGCATGAAATACAGGGGAAAAAATCACCTTATAATGATTTTGGCCAGGCAATGAGTACATTTATGTACCACATTTCCACTAGACAGTATCTCCAGCACTCACAAATCTAAACTCCATTTTATCAAGCCTGTGGCAGAATTGTAGAGGGATCACATTCTAGTTAGCTGTAATTATCATCTTGACATCACCTAGAAACTTCTGAGAGAACTCCTCAATTGATGAATTGCCTAGAGCATATTGGCCTGTGAGCATGTCAGCAAGCAGCATTCTTCCAGGGTTTCTGCTTGAGTTCTTGCTCTGCCTTCCCTCAGTGAAGGACTCTGCAGGCTGAAAATCAATTTTTTCCTCCCCTATATTACTTTTGGTCATGGTGTTTGTCACAGGAACAGAATGAAAGTAGAACAGATCTAGTTGTGTGTGTGTGTGTGTGTGTGTGTGTTCAGATGCTAAGTAGTGGACTTGTGTCTGGGCAATTCCAGATGCTATGTGGAATGGATGTGCCACAGAAATGCTTTCAGAGGTAGAAAATTAAAGACTACTGTTTGCCTTGTTGGTGCTGTGACCTAACTGTGAGAAGGGACAATATAGTGTTGTGATATTTCCTCATGCTGGCCCATGGTCATAACTCTTCTTGTAAATAGGTGAAATAAAAGTAAAGGGACTCAGTGTGTTGATAAACAACACTGTTTCAGTGAAGGTCCATGCCTTAGCTCAACAGATTTAAAAATAATTTTTTCCTTGTATTTATTTATTTGTTTGTTTATTATTTGTCTGTGTGTGCCCTTTCACACATGCAGCAAATGTGTATGGATGCCTACTGAAACCAGGAGAAGCCATTGAATCCCTACAATTAGAGTTACAGGTGGTGAGAGCTGCCCAGGATGGGTGCTGGGAATCAAACCTGAGTCTTCTGGAAGAGCAGCAAGTGCTCTTAACCACTGAGCCATCCCTCAGCCCCTTACAGCAGATCATTGTTCTCTCACAGTGCTGGAGGTCAGAAGTTCAGTCAAGGAGGGCCTGTGGTTTTTTGGACACTCAGAGTGTTCTACCCTTTTCCTTTCTGGCAGCCCTTAGCCTGTGGCAGCCTAATGCCAATCTACTTCCACAGCTACATGGCCTTCTCTCTGTATGTGCGTCTAGGGCCACGTTTCTCTTCCTCATAAGTACTCCAGTCACTAGGTCAGGAAACACCCAAAGCCTGGATGATTTCATCTTAACTTGATCACATCTGCAAGGCCCCAATTTCCAAATAAGGCCACTTAGGAGAGAATCCTGAGATGTCCTAAGTCACATTACAGGGCAGAGGCTAGAGGGAGGAAATCACTCAGAGAAGTGTGTTTTAACTTGCTAACTGGACAAAGAAAAAGCCTGCTCTACATTCCTCCCTCATATTTTGAAAAGAACCTGTCAAGACCATATTGCAATCTGTGCTTACAACCAGCCAACCAAAAAGCAGTGACGTCTCCTTTTCATAAACTAACATCTGCCCCAGGACTTTGTGAATCTGAGTCCCTATGTGTTGGTTAGGAGGGACTAGACATCATGGCATTGCATGTTAAAAATTGTGGTGCCCCTGCCTCCTACCTTTCACCAGGGTAGTAGTTTCATTATAAGGGATTTGTGCCTCTCGTCCAAATTTTCTTCTAGAATACCTTGGCCCCTTAGGTCCAGTGGACTTTTTTTTTTTTTTTAACCAGCTGACAGCCCAGGTCATTTGTCTCAGGGCTGGGTCTCATCCTTTTGTCCAGTGTCTGTGTAGTTCAATAAAACCCCTTGTTCCATAGCCCTCTGGGCCTCAAAAGGCAATCTATTCCCATTCACATATATTCTTTTTTTTTAAAAAAAGATTTATTTATTATGTATACAGTGTTCTGCCTACATCTATGCCTGCAGGCCAGAAAAAGGTACCAGATTCATTATAGATGGTTATGCGCCATCATGTGGTTGCTGAGAATTGAACTCAGGACCTCTGGAAGAGCAGCCAGTGCTCTTAACCTCTGAGCTGTCTCTCAGACCTTCACATATATTCTTCTTCTTTTTTTTTTTCCGAGACAGGGTTCCTCTGTGTAATTTTGGTGCCTGTCCTGGAGCTTGCTCTGTAGACCAGGCTGGCCTAAAAGTCACGGAGATCTGCCTGGCTCTGCCTCCTGAGTGCTGGGATTAAAGGTGTGTGCCACCGCCGCCTGGCTCACATATATTCTTGACGGGATACAATTCAACCTCTAACAATTACCAAAGTAAATCAAAAGCTAACTGGAACAGTAGAGTGTGATAAATCCTATTATTCTTTGAACAATGGTATTGAGAATTTTCTTGCTTATTAATAGTTATACCTTTATGAAATGCAGAAGGAGTGATGTGTAAATATTTAGATTACTGAAAAGTGGGAACAAAATTCTCTCACCTCCATTACACTCCCAATGAGAACACCAGGAGAAAAAAGTAGTAAAGGCTCCCCAACAAGAGCAAACAAAGGTGGAGAAACCTATGACACAGGTATGAGAAAGTATAGCTATCTCTTTAAGAAACGAGTCAGAGTTGGTGTTTTGCTTGTTTGTATTTTTTGTTTTTCTTTTAGAGACAAGGTCTCACTATGTAGACCAGGCTGGCTCATGGAGCTCTGCCTGCCTCTGCCTCCCAAGTGAAGAGATTAAAATCATGCCTGGCCTAATCTTGTTACTTCTTTAAGATAAAAAAAAAAACAACCCCCAGGCGGTGGTGGCGCACGCCTTTAATCTCAGCACTTGGGAGGCAGAGCCAGGCAGATCTCTGTGAGTTCCAGGCCAGCATGGTCTCCAAAGTGAGTTCCAGGAAAGGCACAAAGCTACACAGAGAAACCCTGCCTCAACGCCCCCCCCCCCCAAAAAAAATCCTCATTAGTGGAAAACACTTTTTGAAAATACATTTCTACCCTCCTAATTCTTTCCTTTCTTTTATTACTTTTTTAATCTTAGGAGTTCCAAAGAACAGAAGTTGAAAAATACAGCTTGAGTCTCCCCCACACTTTTCAGTTTCATGTAAACGTGGCACTGAAGGAAGCGTCACATGACTTTTAATTCTGGCAAGTGAAGTGGAAATCTCTTATTTTAATCCTGTAAGATGTGACCTGTGAACACACTTAGCTCAAGTTTTTCTGAAAACTTTGAACCAAATGTAGATACTATGGAGAAGAAATTAAAGTCTGTAGATAAAAAGAATTTAGCTGCCTGCTTTGACTTCTCTGTGTATGTGGTCTTAGAGGTTGAACCCAGGGCTCTGTGCATGCTTGGCAAGTGTTCTACCAGGGGGCTATTTTCCTAACCCTTTTAGTTCTTAGTTTGAGACAGCATCTCATTATGTTTCCCAATCTGGTCTGAACCCCACAGCCCAGGGTGTGTACTCTCCATCCTCCTGCCTCAGCTTCTATAGTGCTAGAACTACAGGGGTGTGAGGCCACATTATCCAGCTTGAATTACTATCTTACGGTGTGCCTAGAGAGCTTCCAAATAGGACATTTCAGCAAGGTGAAGGGCAGTTAATGAAACTTCTGAGAACCTGCAGGGAGTTTGGACTGTTGAGTACATGTGTGATGGATGATTTCCAAGTAAACTAACAGGAGGGCCACGTAGCCAGCTAAACATCAAAAATAAGGCCAGAGAGTTAGGGTTAGCATTATGGAATGCAGCTCAGGAGACCCACCCACAGATTATCATGAACTGCAGGAGTGAACCTTTGATTCCCTGGTGTTGGTTAAGGGCCTAGACAACATGGCACCGCCTGTTAACTTGTGGGTCTTGTCTGAGAAGAGCCTATCATTTCTGCATATGCTGAAGATTGCTGTAGGCTAGGCCTGTTTGCCTGAAGCTCATCTACCACAGTATTTGACTCTAGCTTGTCAAATTGCTTCTGAAATGATGTGTACTGCCTTACTGAGTCTCTCATCAATGAACTGACAAATCACACATGTATGTCCATCCTATTTTTACAGTGTCATTTTAGAAAGATTTTGAATATTGTGGTTGGACACACTATATCTGTGTTGACAGGTGATTATAAGAGGTGGTTATGAAAGTACCAAGTTGTGTTTTCCTGTCAGGCTATTGGTAGTACTGGAAGGAGAACACAGACCCAGACCCCTTTCTAATTCACTTCTTTTAAAAGGTGTTGTTGTCATTTTTACACATGTGCATGTGTGTGTGCGTGTGTGTGTGTGTGTGTGTGTGTGTGTGTGTGTGTGTGTGTTCAGTGCCCAGAGTCAAGAAGAGGGAATTGGCTCTCATAGGGCTGGAGTTATAGGTGTTTCTGAGCTGCCTGACATGGGTCCTGGGAATATAACTTGGATCCTCTGGAAGAGTTACATGCTCACTTAACCACGGAGCTATCTCTACCACCCATAATTTCTAGGCTGTGTGAGCAGAATGAAAATTAAAGTGCCAGAATAAGATACCTCATACCTCATTTGTTTTAACCCTGTTCTTTCTGCAAAGGCAGTTCTGTAATGATGGCCCCAGCAGCTAGGAAAATGTGAACGAGCACTTCGCACCAACTAATTCCCAGTTGTTCTGGTTTCTATTTGGCTTGGAGATGCAGAATAAGGAAGGGAAAGTTCAAGATGGAGTCAAGAGTAGCAAAAAGCCCCAGGAAAAAAAAGAAAAATATAGGGTCTGCCTGGGTTTCCTACAAAGCTCTTTGCTGGGCCAAGAGCTGTGAAAACATTTGCTTTATAAGAAGCATGCTTTATAAGAAGCATAGACTTCCATCTTTGCTCACACACTGGATTTCATGATGTCAAACAACCAATGATGGGGAAGACTGCCACTCCTCAGGTTCGTAGTTACCCAGTCCTTTGCTCCTTGTGTCCTGGCTGTGTTTTGACTCTTACTGCTATCTAGATGCATCCTAATTGTCCTATAAAAACAAATAGCCTAAATGTCCTCCTGGGGGACTTTTCTCACAAATACCTTCTCTGCTCCCTGTACTGTTTTCTGCCTATTTGCAATGCTTTTCTGCTAAATGCAATGCCTTTCTTGAGTTCGTTTGCCTTCCACCCACCCCTAGCTTAGTGTCTGGTGTGTGTGCACGTCTAAAGCAGGGCGTGGGAGGAATTTGAAAATGAGGTGAGATCCATCTTGAGTTAGAGCTTTTCCTTTCAGCTGGATTCAGGTTGCAATTGTGTTAAATACTTTATAAGGCTGATTGATGGATTACAACCAGTAATTGTGAGGGTTGGAATGTTGCAGCTCTAGAGCCAAGTTACCTTAAACTACTTTTAGCTATTTATTAGGCTTGAGGAGATGGCTCAGGGGTAAGAGGGCTTGTTACCAAAGTGAGAGAACCTGAGTTTAATACCCAGGTGAAAACTTAGCTTTGGCCAAAGGTATGTGCTGTAACACACACATGGTTAGGAGTAGACATCAGAGGATCACTGGGGTTTGCTGGTGGCCAGGCTAGCCAAAATAGCAAGTTCCAGGTTCAGAGAGAGTTCAGTGAGAAAAAGGCAAGAAAGTGATAGAGCAGGACATCCAGTATCTTCCACATGCTGGCACACAAGTGCACACACCCACACACTGGAAAACAGTCACATATTGCTCACCTCCGTTTTAAAGGGATCATCCTTGTGACTACCAGATAAAATCCTTTTGGAATGTACAGACAGACTCCTAGCTTTCAGAAGCCCAAGGGCTATGAGTGTCACCAGACAGTATCTGAGGTCTGTAGCAGACAGAGCCTTCCCCACTTTGCTCTAGCCTGCTCATTCTGTTTCTACTGATGTATTAAAAGCACCTTTGTTTATAACTCTGTTCTGTAAAACCTTCATGACACTGTTATTGTATTGGAATATGACATTTGGGGCAACACAAGTCTGTGTTCCTCTGACATGGTCACTCATATGTGGCTCCAGAGTCAACCATCTCTTATTTCCTTTGAGATGAAAGCTATGTTTTTGTATTCACAATTCTCTATATTTTCCCCTTTGATCCCATAGACATGAAAGCTTGTGGGGATGAAGCTGTGGCTCTTAGTTTCTCTAATTCATTGATGGCGTCCCAGTTTTAAGAGGTTTAGCTATAGGTCTGATGCTTGCCCCCATTTGGCAATTCCGGCAATGTCCTGGGACACAGATGGTGGCATACAGGGATCTTGTGAGCTGGCTGTGCAAACGGCTTGTCTTCACAATGCATAGAGTGCAGCGCTCCTGGCAGCATGTCTCCAACCTGAATGAGCATTGCAAGTCATGTAGGGGTCTTGCTAGGCATGTGGGCCCTGACTCAGTTGTGGGCTGGGTGGATCTGAGATTATGCATTTCTAACAAGGCCCCAAGATGCTGTTGCTGTCATGGAACCCTGTTTTGAGAATCGCTGTTCTGGGACATCCTCTGTATGAGAGCAGTCTCACGACCCAGTTCCAAGACAGAAGTGATACCATAGTTTTTAATGGTCAGAGCCTGGGCCTTGGCAGCTCTAACAAGCTGGGCCTGGTGACCTCTATCTGCTTAAAGAGATGAGCCTCAGCAAAAAGCAGAGAAAGATTTATTCATTGTGGCCACATTGGGAAGTGGAACAAATGAAAAGACTCCCTTACTCCCCAAGTCCATTATCAGGTGAGTGGCACAAGGTTTAGGTTTAAATAGAGAGCAGGAAGTATACATCACTAAGCAGCCCTGGGCAAGGTGTGGCTCCCCCATTGCTGACCCATCATTGTCTTAGCTGCAGTCTACAGTGTGATCTGGTAAGTTGTGAAATATCTTCTAGAACACAAGTTCCTCCTCTGGGTGGGACCAGGCCCTCAGCTATTCCCTTTTTCCAGCAGAAGATTTCCAGAGAAATTTCAATTCCCTGGGATGCCCTGTTTCAATAGTCTGATTGCCAAAGGGAGGGGTAAAGGATCTCTTTTGAGAGTATCTTATCTCCTACCAGGATGGCTAAAGAAGCATGGTCTTCTCTACACTTTGGAAGAGACTCTGGGGTCTCTCTTGGCCAAGTGGACCCCTCTATGTCTGCTCTCCACTGACCTTGTCTAGTATTGTAGCTACGAATCATATGTAGCTCTTTAAAGAAAAATATAAATTAATTAAAGATAGACAAGTTTAAATTTTTCACCAGTTGCATGAGCCATATTTCAAGTGCCCAATAATCATATGCATCCAGTCCTTGTCATATTGGATGGTATGACCCTTCTGGGAAAAAAATCTTTGCTATAAGAACCCCAAAATAAAAAAGCACCCCCTTCCTCACACCTTTACCTTCCCAGAGGCAGAAGGTAAGTCCCTATTGCTGAAGACACCATACACTTCAGACACAGGACCCAGAGGATCCAAGCTGCATCTTTCCTGAGGACGAGCTTTCATGGTACCTTGAAAGTTTCCAAGGGAGGGAAGCAGTCAGTAATCCTTCCCAGCTATGATGCAATGACCAGAATGACCCTGGTCCCTAAGGATACAGGAGTGGCACACACACACCTGGGTGATAATCAAACACTCTCTAACTGTACTTAAGACACACTCAAAGAAAGAAATCATGCCTGGTACTGGAAATCTAGCCAACAACTAGTAATATCATAGATCTTGGAGGAAAACCTGAAACTACGACTTTACTAAACCAGCACAATTCTGAAATACATTCTAAGTATTTATCCTTATACCAGAGATAAGTATAGATATCATCCCTCATCAAATAAATATCTCTTTATAACATTTGGAGACCACTCTGGAAAAACACAACTAATCAAAATGTAAGGAGTGACGTGACCACGTGGTTCAGAGCCCCGGTTGATACATCTACAACACAAGTCTGGACCTAAGGCTCAGGCTTCATGGTGGAAGAAATGGGTAGGGAGACTGTAGGAGTCAGAGGACAAGGAGTTTGTTGTGAGATTGGTCTTCTAGAAATTCAGAGATGCGACACCCCCAAAATCTCATCAACATGGCCATTCAAACAAGACCTGGACAATGATGGTCCAACAGCCATGCTAACACGGAAGGGGAAAAGCTCATGAGGCCTCAACCCTAGAGAAAGAACCTCAGGCAAGAAAGGAATGATGAGAGCAGGGGAAATGGTCTTCCCCAGGAAAGAGCATGCCAGTTGGTTCTCCAATAGCCAATGATTAGCTCTGAAAACATACACATGAGTAACATTATACAGTCTTAGAGGTAGTTTATGTATTTTTATAAAATTATATGTTATAAGATTTATAAAATTTTGTTATATAATTTTATAAAAATATATAACAATAATTAAGAAACAGAGGCAATTGATTTGAGAGAGAGTAATGAATGGGGCTACATGGGAAGAACTGGAAGAAGGAAAGGGAAGGAGAAAAATGAAATAATTACATTTGAATTTCAAAAAGTTAAAAAAATTGAAGACTGGAGCTTTAAAATTCAGTATTTTAAAATTTGAATAGAGAGTAAGTAAAAGACATCTGCCCTGTGTATTTCTCAAGCAAAAAGAGACCTTTGGTGCTGTCTTAGTTTTATTACTGCTGTTGTAATAAAATGCTCTGACAAAAAAACAACTTAGAAGAGAAAGGGGTTTAATTCATCTTACAATTCCAGGTTAGTCCATCATTGGGGGAAGTCAAGACAGGAACTTCAAAAAGCTACCTAGCCACATCATATCCATAGTTGAAAGCAGAGAAAAATGAATGCATACAGGTCCACTTGCTTTCTTTCTTGTGCTTAGCTCTATATCACAATTCAAGACCTATACCTAGGGAATAGTGCCACCCAAAGCGGACTGGGTTTTCCCACATCAATTTACTTGATTAAGATAATCTCCCAGAGACATCATCATAGGCCATACAAATGTAAACATGTCCTCATGAAGACTATCTTCTCAGGTGATTCTGGGTTGTGTCAAGTTGACATTTAAAGCTAACTATCATACAAGGTAAGCTGAACTTCCCTTTGACAGTTCATTTTTTGAAGGACTGACTCCTGATCCATTTATAAGGGTCAAGTAGGAAAAGTAAAACATTTCTATGTTAATATGCTTCTTATACCCATCAATGTCCTCAACAACATTGCCATCAATGGAAAGTAACTAGTGTTCAAGCCTGGAATCATGAAATCAGTCAAATAGGTAATTTGTGTCCCCCTCTGGTCTCTATTTGTATGTAGGTGGCATTCTGGGGCTGCTTGTGAAGTTTTGACTTCTCTATGCTTGATGCATAAGTTAAAAAAATATCTTGGCTGGAGAGATGGCTCAGTGGTTAAGAGCACCGACTGCTCTTCCAGACGTCCTGAGTTCAATTCCCAGCAATTATATGGTGGCTCACAACTACTTGTAATGAGATCTGGTGCCCTCTTCTGACCTGCAGGGACACATGCAGGCAGAACACTGTATACACAATAAACAAACAAACAAACAAATAAATAAATAAAGGTTTTAAAAAAGAATGGAATAGCCATTCCATTAATATAAAAAAAAAGAACGAAGAACGAAAATATCTTCTGTGGTCTAGAGTCCCAGATAAGATGGCAGTTGTCTCCACTGGACTCCATGGGACTCCATGAAGCAGCCAGTTACAACAAGAAAAAATAAACTCAGTTCCAATGTCAGAGAGGAGAGCTTTGAAAACTCATAAAGGCAAATGATAGTGTCCCCAAGATCTTACTTTGGCTACTCTTCAGCAGCCTGGCCCTTGAGACCTCTGTTGGAAGAATCCAGCCGAGAAAGACTGCAGTGTGGAAGGTAGATAAGGTTTGTTACAGAGTAAAAGTGAGGCACAAGGTGGCGAGAGAAGACAATGGCCAAAGGAACCAGTGTGCTGACCTGCACTTTAGATAAGCTTTATTAGTAGTTCTCAAGTCTCTTCCAACAGATTTCCTTGAAGTATGTTTTCCTACCCAGGTGGCTGACAGGCCCATTTGCATTGACTGCTATAGGAGGAAACTACAGTGTGTCTTTGTCCTGTGCCAGAATGCCTTTGTCTAGACGGTAATCTTATGATTAGCTACATAGTTTAGAATGCCATGTCTAGACCCAGGGCCAAAAATATGACTCAGACTCCATTCTTTTGACTAGTTGAATTCTGTGATTTCAGTTCCTGGTTTTGTAAGGTGTTGACTATGAGGGAGGGGTCCATTCTCAATGATTTCCAAGGCTGCTGATCTCTAGTTATTAGTAAGTCACCTGAAGAGAGCTGGGAAAATATGGGTGATCCGGGGAAAGCAAGCAAAGGCGCAGCACAGCTCCGGCTGTGCAGCTCCAAGGTGTGGGGAGGGAAGCAGGGGACTCCTCCAAAAAGCACACCAGGTGACCCTGGTGAGAGAGGACCGGGAGTCCTGCCCTGAGGACAAGCCCAAAGCATTTACTAGCCTCAAAATGAGCTGTATTTGGTGAGACAGCAGGAGAGTCAGTAATAGAGAGGAACCCTGTTCTCTCAGTCCCTGTCACTCCAAAGATAGAGGCAGGGCACCATATTGAGAGGAAACCTGGTGTTTGAAATAGATCCACTTGGACTGGAGAGATGGCTCAGCAGTTAAGAGTACTGCGCTCTTCCAGAGGTCCTGAGTTAGATTCCCAGCAACCACACAGTATTTTCATGGTAGGGTAATATTTTAAAAATACCTTTTCTTTCTTCATTGCTCCTATGCTTTCCCTTTTTTTCCTCATGTGCTTTTTATTTAAATACATGCTTTTGTTTTTAATTGTCCCCTATAATTTATCTAATTTTGTTTTCAAACCTTCTTAATATCGAGAAATCATTTTTGTCCCTTTTCTGTCTTCCCTACTCTCTTGTTCATCTCTCCTCCTCTCTATACCATCCTTTTCCACTGCTCTTACTTTTTACGGTTTAGCCACGCTCCATATCCATTTTCCCTTGCACCTGCTTCCTTTGTCTTCTTCATTTACTACTTCTACATTTATCCTGAATAATTTTTTTAGACAGGTTCTTTCTACATGGCTCTGGTTGTCCTGGAGCTCTCTATGTGGACAAGGCAGGCCTCAAAAATCACACAGATCTCCGAGGGCTGGGATTAAAGATGTGCACCATTGCATCCAGCCTGAATAATTGAAAGTTTCACAGAACAGTCTACATTCATTTTCCTGTTTTCTGGTTTATGTTCATTAGTGTATTGGTTATCTTTCTTTTGCTGTGACAAAACTGATCAAGACAGCTTATAAACTAAAGCATTTAATTGGGCTTCTGGTTTCAGGGTGACGGAGTCTATGATGGTGGAACAGAGTCATGGCAGCATCAGTAACAGCTGAGAACTCTTATCTTGACACAAAAGTAGGGAGGGAGGGAAGGAGAAGGGATGGGGAGAGGGAGGGAGAGAGAGAACACAGTGGGAATGACTCAAGTCTTGAATTCTCAAGTCCCACCCCCATTGACAGACCTTTTCTAACAAGGCCACACACCCTCATCACACCCTCATCCTTCCCCAAATAGGTCCACCAACTGGGGACTAAGTACTCAAAGAATGAGGTCCATTCTTATTCAAACTGCCACAATTGGTCATATGTGAGCATGCTTTAAAGGATTCTAAGTGTGTTTCCTTCTGTGTGTAAGTCTGATGTTGTTGCTGTTATAACAGTTCATTTTGTCCTCAGTGACACTGGGGATTGAGGCCTCAAAAATAGGCTGCCCAATGAGAAGCTCCTAAAATAAAGCCAGAAGAGATATTCAAACCAACAAGTGTACAAATTGCATCATGGAAACACAAGAAATACGAAATGCCAAGGCACTGTGACATCTATAAAAGGCCATCATCCCCTAGCTATTAAGTTCAAAAATTCTGACTGAAGGGAAAAAGTTGTAAGAAAGGAAACTGTGCAGTCACTGTGGACCTCAGCTGGAGGTTCTTCCAGATGTTAAAAATAGAATTACCATATCACTCAGCTCCACCCCTCCTTGGTTTCTACTTTAAGAACTCAAAGTCAATAAGCCACAGAGACTCTTGCACACCCAGGTGACTGCTGCAGTATTCTCAATGTAAAGAAACAGAGCAGCCCACATGTCCACTAACAAATGAATTGATAGAGAAAAAGAAGCATATAAGCACAATACATTTTATTTAGCCATAAAGAAAACTGAAATCATAACATTTGGAAATAAGTATAAGTAAAATAAACCAGACTCAGACAGGTAAATAGAACACATTTTTTCTCTGTTGCAGACTCCAGATTTGAGAGAGAGAGAGAGAGAGAGAGAGAGAGAGAGAGAGAGAGAGAGAGAGAGAGATGAAAAGTAGAAAAGGGTCTGTGGGAGGTGAGGTAGAGATCTTTTTTTTTTTTTTTTTCCTCAAGACAGGTTTTCTCTGTGTAGCTTTGGAGCCTGTCCTGGAACTCACTATGTAACCCAGGCTGGCCTTGAATTCAGAGATCTGCCTGGCTCTGCCTCCCAAGTGCTGGGATTAAAGGTGTGAGCCACCACTTCCTGGGTAGAGATCTTGAGGGGAGGAGAGAAAAATGAGAAAGTATGGAATACATATGCCATGAATACAGAAGTGGGGAGGTATTTGGAAGGAAGGAAAGGACCCCTACAAAGGTAGTAGAGCAAATGGAGACAGGCAGTAATGGAGAAGGATGGATACGAAAATGTATAATGAGCTGGGTGGTGGTGGTGGCGGCGGCGGTGCACTCCTGTAATCCCAGCACTTGGGAGGTAGAGGCAGGCAGATTTCTGTGAGTTCGAGGCCAGCCTGGTCTACAGAGCTGGTCCAGGACAGGCTCCAAAGCTACAGAGAAACCCTGTCTTGAAAAACCAAAAAAAAAAAAAAAAAAAGAAAAAGAAAAGAAAATGTATACTGTATACTGATGTATATGCATGAAAGTGTTACAACAAAACCATTTACTTTGTATACTACTTAAAACAAAATAAAATCTTTTAAATGGAGCCCCAGTGGCCCACACCTTTAGTCCTAGCGCTTGGGATATGAGTTCCAGGATGTTTAGAGATATATAACAAAGAGACCCTGTCTCAATACAACAACAAAAATCTTTTAAATTGAAACTACGTTTTATAAAGAAATATATTCCTGATTTCTGTTTTCTGCATCCATAATTGCATTTAGAGAAATAGAGATGAAACAAAAGAACCCTTTTGAACCAGTTAACTGTCCGCCTAAACTCATGCAGGGGTGTCGCTGAAGATCCTTCCCTGGGGAAAGGCCTATTTCTCTCTCCTCCTAAGCTCCCGGGGATAAACTGAGATATGCGTCCACCAAAGTTCACTTGGGGAACCAATGAATGTATTGGGCTTCCTTGTAGAACTAGGGGAAGGGTTGGTTACTTACGGGGTGTGGGCATTCCTCTTCGAACCAGCTAGACCTGGAAAGCATCACCCCCACTCAGGGCTTTTCAGTGCCCACCTAGATGGAACCTTTGCTATAGTCTTTCCCAGCCTCTATAATCTCCACCCCTGTCAAAGCCATGTGCAGTGGTGCCAGGTGATAGGGGGCAGTTGGATCCTCAGGTGAGGGGCTTGTGCCTTACTCCACTCTCCTATATGTGTGTGTGTGGGGGGGGGGGGCTTGGAGGGGAGGATGCAGGCCATGAGCGCGCCCAGCTGGGATGGCCTTTTGCAAAGGAGGAGGCACAGCTGAACTTCCCTAAATGTAGGATGCTTGGCTCTGAAGGCAGTCATTTAAAGCAAGGTGCGTAACCTCTGTAGTCATCTATCAATGATATCCAGAGAGTGGAAACAACCTGGTAGTGGTATTCAGAGGTGGAGCTTCGAGAGGTTAGATTAGATAAAGCCATGCAGGTAGAGCTCCTATGGTTGGATCCTGACATTGGTAAGGGGGGGAGAGAGGGGGAGAGAGGGGGAGAGAGGGGGAGAGAGGGGGAGAGAGGGGGAGAGAGGGGGAGAGAGAGGGAGAGAGGGAGAGAGGGAGAAAGGGAGAGGGAGAGGGAGAGGGAGAGGGAGAGGGAGAGAGGGAGAGGGAGAGGGAGGGAGGGAGGGAGGGAGGGAGGGAGAGAACACACCCATACAAACTTGTGCCAGGTGATAACCGACACTGCCTTGAGATTTGGATAAAAAGCAAGCCATTGCCTGATGCAAACTCAGTACCTCACACTCCCAAAATTATAAACCTCCTCTCATAATATAGGAAGTCTGCCTCAAGTATTTCATTACAGTAATTAAAAATGCAGTAATACAAACACTGATTTAAAAAAATGACGGCTTATGTTTTCAACAGAACTGGCATTCATGCTGCAAGGACCCCATTGTAATGATGGCTGATCTGGTCAGGGTGAGTATCTGAGTTGAGTCACAGGTCCATATACACCTACCATATCTCTTGGAGGTTTTTTTCCCCCTACTTCTCTATTTTAAGTCCCTTCCATGAGCAGTTGGCTAGCTGTTACTTCAGAGATTTTTCTTGGCAGTTAGTTGGAAATATACCAGTGACATGGTTTATTTAATATTGCACATTGCTTATCAATCCAAAAGGAATGTCCAGTTCCCACTGGCTTGCATGACTTTCTATGCTTTGCATCTTAGTTACTTTTGTAAGTAGAGTAAGAGACACCATGACCAAGGCAATTTAATAAAAGAAAGCCATTAACTAGGGGCTTGCTTTCAGTTTCAGAGGGCGAGTCCATGACTATCAAAGTATAACAGGCTCCCAGACCTTAGCACAACTGACTCCAGGATGGAAGTACCATTCATGCCATAAAATTCAGCATGTAGACAGTACCACTTGCCCAAACTAAAGCGAAGAACTAATCCATCCAAGTCCATAGTTCTGGGAAAGTCTCTAAATGCACTAACTTTGCTTTTTTGCTTCTGTAGTTCCACTTCTGGATAACTGTTCTTGCTAACTGAAGTATGTCAACCCATGATAGGGTTTTTGTGCTTTTTAAGCTTACCCTGAGAAAGACTCAGGGCTACACTGGGATCCCAGACCCCCAGTGTAGTTGCTGGCTGGCTAATAAAGACTTTCTACTGGCCTAAACCTGAGTCTGAGCAGTCTTCTCTGGTGGATACCCCACAACAACAACAACAAGCATGGCAGCAGGCAGACATGGCAGAAAAGGCAGCTGAGAACCCATATGTTGAGACAAGGACCACAGGAAGAGAGAGATTCACTAGGAGAGGCATGGGTTTTTAAACCTCAAATGAGCTCGAACCCCAATGACCTCCTCCAACAAGGCCACACCTCCAAATCCTTCCCAAATAGTTTCATCGACTTCAGAAAAAGCACTCAATATATGAGCCTATGGGGCCATTCTCATTCAAACCATTACATGTGGCAAGTGTGGGTAGGTCTTGGAAATTGTCTTCCTCTCATTGCTGTTTACACCCTGGAGATGTAACCATCTTGTTAAATAAGAAACACAGCCAATTGCAGAGTGAAAAGCCACGAGGTCAGAGCAAGAGCTGAAAACCTTACCCTTCACTGCTTCTGCTGTCTTTCATCTCCGCCAGAGAGCTACTTCTGTGTGTGTTTTCTTTTTATAGACTTCCTGTTCTGCTTTCTCATTGGTTGTAAACCCAGCCACATGACCTCCTCGTCACTGCCTGTCTGTACAGACCTCCAGGTCTTCTATGGTTGGTATTGAGATTAAAGGCATGTGTTGCCATGCTGGTTGTATCCTTGAACACACAGAGATCTGCCTAGCTCTGCACCACCACCGCCCAGCTTCTGCTATGGCTTGTTCTGACCCCAAGGCAACTTTATTAATATACAAATAAAATCACATTTTACAAATATAGTATCACCACAACCCCCCTCAGGCCAGGCTCGTGTATGTATACACTTAGAAACGTACTAGGAACTCATTAGAAGTCCATTGACAACATATTTGGAAAATACAGAAATCTTTTGATGATGAGTTCATTTTCTTTACAGGAAAAAACTCCAAGTTTAGTGAGAATTGTTGCTTTCCTGCAGGCCTGATCTTGCCTAGACAGAGCATGGATACATAATTGATAGGGGGATAGCTACTCCCTCAATCACAAGCCTTCCAGATATTATGAAAAATAGTTACCTTAACCATTTTTGCCTTTATGGATCCCAATTTCATCTTTGCACTATATCAAAACTAGTGAACTTTTGGTGTTATAAAAGAAAAAAAAACAATTCAGATATTTTGGTGGTCATAAGACAGCTGAGAGGAACCTTAGGAAAACAAGAAACCTGAGCTCGGACTGTGGGTGGCACATACATTTAATCCCAAGATGTCAGAAGCTGTCTTGGAGTGGCTATTGCTGTGATGAAACACCATGACCAAAAGCAACTCAGGGGGGAGAGGGTTTGTTGGCTTACACTTCCATGTTGCTGCTCATCACTGCAGGAAGTCAGGACGGGAACTCAGACAGGGCAGGAATCTGGAGGCAGGAGCTGATGCAGAGGCCACGGAGGGGAGTTGCTCACTGGCTTGTTTCCCCTGGCTTTCTCAGCCTTCTTTCTTACAGAACCCAGGACCACCACCAGCCCAGGGATGGCACCACCCATAATGGGCTGTGCCTTCCCACATTGATCACTAATCGGGAAAATGCCTTACAGCTGGATCGCATAGAGGCATTGCCTCAATTGAAGTTCCTTCCTTGATGACTATGGCTTGTGTCAAGTTGACATAAAACCAGCCAGTACAGAGGCTGAGGCAGGAGAATCAGCCTAGGCTACAATGAGGCCCTGTATCAAAAAAGCACCTATTTCCCCTAACAAAAAGAGCGGCAACCATCATCACACTATTATCATTACCATTACCACTACAACCACCACCACCGCCACCACCCTCTTCCCCAATAGGACACCACACCACCACCAAACAAGTAACTTCTAACTAAAATGGATTCATTATTTTCTTTGTTCTGTGTTTTATAACCATTCAAATACTCCTCTGTGCCAGTGTGGCTCATGGGATTCATTACAGGTGCTTGGCTTCCTCTGAAAGCCAGCAGATCTCCAGGAAGCCTCAGCAGGTGGTTGGCTGAGAGCCACTTGTCCTGGTGTGACCCCTGTGGACTCCTTTAGCCCTGGCAGTCTTTGCCTCCTGTTTATCTTCTCATCCATCCCCTAGAAGATAGGCTCCTTGGAGATTCTGTTCTTCCCCTGTAGGCATATATACATGATGGTAGAAAGGGTAAATCTGTCTGTAGCTATTGCCAGGCAACACACATTTACCCACATCTCCTTTAAAATGAATATATTTAGACCTAGAAAGTTTGCAGAGTGCATCCCTAGATTATCTGAGGCCTGGGTTCAACTGCCAGCACCAGGGGGAAAAACTTGAGTATTTTGTTCCTGGAACTCCAAAACTTCTTCCTAAGAATGACAAGGGAGTAAGACCATGCAAGCTCTTTTTCCTTATAGATTAATGTCTAAATCATATATGTAAGGGTTATAGTGTGGACAGAAAGGTATCCTGGCAGCTGGGAGTCAAAGAATACCACATAGTCACACTGCACAACAAACCTTACATAAGAGACTTATTGGGAGGGAACAAAACCAGGAGGGCGGCTGCCTCTGCTCGAGTGAGAAACAGCAGCAAATTGAACAGGATACAAGGCTTATATAGAGTTTCTTGGGAAGTAGGTGGAACTTTTCAGGGTAGAGATTGGTGGGATCTCATGTCCAGAGACTGGGCTTTTTACTCTGTAGGGTGGGGGGCAGGGTCCAGCAGTTAGGGCAGTTAGAGTATTCTGTGGGTGGAACCGGGCAGTTAGAGGTCTTTAGGGGGAGCTCGCCTGGATACTCCTGTGGCTAGAGGGGCTTACACTATATGTTAGCAAACCAGACAACAATAAAGATGAATTCCAGGCACTGTGGAAGCAAAGCAAAATGATTTATGATTCTCTTACACAAAAACTCAGAAGCCCCACTGTCTTCACACATTCTTAATTTCTGAATGGAAACTACCATCTTCTCTCCTGTCTAAATAGAACATCCGAACAGGCAGTGACCATATGATCTAAGGCCTTCATTTGGAGGGAGAAGAGATGAGTTGACACTCTGTTGACACTTTTGAACTGGGGCTGTAAATGAGGAGACTTATGGTCATCATGAGCTCATCTAGAGTTGAAAAGTATAATGGAAATGGTATTTGTTTTTATTTAGCATATATCATAGAGTCTGGGTGAGCCACAAGCCCAGCCATCCCTGTTCTGAGGTATCATGAAGGGAGATCTCAATATGGGCAAGAAAAAACCTTGAAAAACTCACCAGTAGGGAGCTGGGGAGATGGCTCAGTAGTTAAGGGGTTGTGAAGGATCAGAGTTTGGATCTCCAGAACCATGTAAATACTGGGTTTTTACATGGGTTTTTACAGAGGACCCTGTCTGTAATCCTAGCACTTAGAAGGCAGCCATCAATGATCCCTGGATCAAGCTAGCTACCTATCCCAGCTCTGTCAGTGAGCTCTGGGTTCAATGGAGAGACTCTGCCTCAATGAATATGACAGAGAAAAATTGAAGAAGATTTCCAGTGTCAGAACCCCGGCTCTACATTCAGATGCACACCTATGCACATCTACTTGCACACACGTGAGCCTCCCACAAGCATGAATACAATCATGCATACACACTGTATACACATAAACATGCAAAAGGGAGAAATCCACCTGTGTTAGTTACCTCTGTCATTATAACAACGTCCCAGACAAAAGCAGCATAAGGAATCAGTTCACAGTTCAGGACTGTAAGCCATCACAAAAGGGAGGTCAAGGTTGTAGAAGTCTGAAACATCTGGTCATATTGCATCAATGAATGCTATTCTCAGCTAACTTCCCCTTTGTATGGAGTCCAGGATCAACCGAAGCCTAGGAACGGGGCAATGTTCAGTCCTTTAGGGTGAGTTTTCCCACCTTAATTAACCTAATCAAGAAAATCCCTCACAGACATGTACAGAGGCTAACATAACCTAAATAACCCATCGCAGATATACCTGGAGACTTGCTCTCTAGTGCTGTGTAACCGTTTCCCCCAAAATGGATGCACTCTATTCTGAAGGGATGCTCTTTAAGACAGGACATATAAAACTCAAAATACCCCCAGGAAGTCCCTAAAACTGAGCAGATTTATTGAAACCCTCCCTCTCCAAGAGTATAGAAGCAATAAAGACTTCTGAGAGTCACTCTCAAACAAGACAAGCTGCAAAGAAGACGCCCAGACAAGCCCAGCCACCTGGAAGAAGCAGAGAACAGAGAAGCAACCTGGCAGAAGCCAAGATTCCTAGAAGACTCTCAGGCAAGCTGAGCTTCCTGGAAGAAGCTCAGACCAACTGAACCACCAGAAAAGGATCCTCTCCAACCTGTTGAGCTGACTGTAGGTTGGTTGTCCAGCTTCATGTGCCCAGCTCTTGTGAGCTGTTATTTATGATGGATGCGATACAGCTGCCTTTGAGTTATTTCTGCTCCTGTAAGTTAACTCTTCACCCATATTCACTTAACCTCAATAAAAATCACTGGTTCACCAAGCTGGACTTTGTTGGTATCCATGCCTTGGTCTATTGTCAACCCACCTCTATGTGGGGTGAGTAGGTGTTTGTCCACACCTTCCTTAGCAAGAGGGTCACACAACACCTAGGTGAAAACAGATCCTGACAAGATGACAGTCAACACTAACACACCACCTTCTAAGCCAATAAAAGGGAGAAGTCAAGTGACATTGCTTGTGTCATAGGAGAATCAGGACAGTGACTAAAATGCAACAAGGGAAAAACAGGAGAAACTTTGCAATATTTGGAATCTTCTTATTAAGTATGGAAGCTTGGCCTATAGCTTGGGCTTGTTCCTAACTAGCTCTTATAACTTAAATGAACCCATTTATATTAATCTACACTCTACCATGTGGCTTGTTACCTCTCCTCCTGCACATCCTGCTTGCTCTGTGTCTCCTGGCATCTCCTACACACCTCTACCCTCTATTCCTCTTCCTTTCTCTCTGCTCAGAAGGCCTGCCTAGCTATTGGCCATTCACCTTTGTATTACACCAATCACAGCAACACATCTTCCCACAGTGTACAAGTGTTCTGCAACACCTCATTACTTCCTGGACTACTGTCCTGGTTAATTTTAACTGTCAGCTTGATACAGCCTTGAGTCATATGAAAAAAAAAAAAGGCCTCAACTGAGTAATTACCTCTATCAGACTGGTCTGTGGAACCTTTTCTTGATTGCTGATTGATGTGGGAGGGTCAAGTCCACTTTGGATGGTGTCATTCCTGGGCAGATGGGCCTGGGTTGTATAAGAAAGATAAATGAGGCCAGGCGATGATGGCACACACCTTTAATCCCAGCATTTGGGAGGCAGAGCCAGGCAGATCTCTGTGAGTTTGAGGCCAGCCTGGTCTACAGAGCAAGATCCAGTACAGGCATCAAAACTACACAAAGAAACCCTGTCTTGAAAAAACAAAACAAAACAAAAAGAAAGAAAAGAAAGGAAAGGAAAGGAAAGGAAAGGAAAGGAAAGGAAAGGAAAGAAGGAAGGAAGGAAGGAAGGAAGGAAGGAAGGAAGGAAGGAAGGAAGCAAGGAAGAAAGATGAGCAAGCCAAGGGAAGCAATCCAGTAAGCATCATTTGTCCATGGTCCCTGTTTCACTTCCTGCCTCCAGGTTCTTGCCTTGAGTCCTTCTCTCGAGTTCCCTAGATGATGAACTATAAAGTATAAGATAAAGTAAATCTTCTCCAAGTTGCTTTGGTCATGTTGTTTATCACAACAGCAGAAAGCTAACCAGGACAGTGTCTGTAGGAGCCCCAGTACTGTGTGTGGCACCACACTTACACAAGTGGTTCTGAGCTACATCAGAAAGCCAGCTAAGTGTGAACCTGGGCGTGAGCCAGGAAGCAGCATTCCTCCAAGATGTCTACTGTACTTCAGTGGTGAGTGAGCTTCCTCACCAGAGGTTATGCTGTGTGGACCAACAGTCTTGCCTTCAGGCTTCTTGTCTTGACTTTCTGCCTTGATTTCCCTCAGTGATGGCCTGTGACCTGGAAGAGTTAGGCCAGATACATCCTTTCCTTCTTTAAGTCGCTTTTGGTCAGTCTTTTTAATCACAGCAAGAGAAAGCAAACCTAAACAACGTCCCGTGGACAGCCTGTAACCCTCAGGAGACACAGGCTGCATGGTTTGTCACGTTCTGATGGAGAGCAGGGGAAATCTGACCACTGGTTCTACAAGGCCGGTTTGGCCCAGCAATCACACACATAAACTGTGAAACTTTCCATGTAGCCAGTCGATCCATGTTAAAGCACCAAGCGGGCATAAGACTGTTCCAGAAAAAATAATCGGAGTTGCAACTTTGGAACTGTGTTAAGTTTCCTTTGAGAGTAATGCAGCTAATTTGGGTGTCACGTTCATTCGAGGCACCCTGACTTCCAGCGCTTCCGAGTCACTGATTTGCATATGTGTTAGAAATGAATAGATTTCCTGGCCTAGATCTCAAGTTTTTGTCTCTTCCAAATCCTTGGTTTCCTCCTGAGAAGAGTTTTAGCATTTAGTTGGCTGATTAAATTCTTTCAGAAGTATAAAGAGTGTCTTAGAAATAGGAAGTGTGGTGACTCAGGCGGGTCTCTCACAGCTGACAATGCTACCACAGGAACACATTCCAGCCTAGAGATGCCACCTCCAGGGAGAGAGAGGGCTTCTTAGAGTGTGGAGGCTTTGTGGGTGATGGAGTGTCTTACGTACTTGCCTGTGGGCTGTGCGGACCACACATAGTGTTCTCCCTCTGAAGTGGAAGGCCTCATTCTTCCTCCTTGCTCAGCCCACCCTGGATTATGCTTGCTAACATTTAAAGCCACTTCCTGACTCAGAGGAATATTTTCAGTGGGCTTGTAAAATGTGGTTTTTACCACATTATGTGGGAACACAGTGTGTCCTTTGAGCCCTTGTGAATTAGCCAAGAGCCCATGACTGAAGGGAGTACTGTCTACAGGCACAAGCCCTGTGTCGGTGTGTCTATGTTTCTTTCTTGGGAACTACAATCATTTAACACTTGGGAGTCACCATCTGAGCACAGAAGCTATTCAGATGTATGGTTGGATGCATTTTGCTCTTGGGTCTCAGGCAAGAACACAATGGAGTATGTACTAGAATCCCATATACTTAATAGTCCATTCTGGAACAAGCTTTTTATTAATATTTTCTGAGATGTGACCTCTTTGTTAGATAAATTTAAATCAAAGTAACACATTCAGTGCCAGGCATGGAAGTGCCTGCCTATAACCTTAGAACTTAAGGGGTAGAGGCAGGAGAGTTATAAGTTGGAGGCCATCTTAGGCTACATAGTCAGACTCTGTATCAAAACCCACAAGCTGGAGAGGTAGCTCAGGGCTAGAATGCTTCCCTAACATGTTCAAGGCCATGTGTGTGATTCCTGAGCATTGCAAGAAACACATAAAAACACAAATCAAAAACACACAGAAAAGAAAATAGCTATATTGGCATCCTAGCTATCCATGTTCTAAAATACAAACACAGGTTCCTGTGAAGGAAAATCCTCTTCCTGAATTCACTATTTCTTTCTCTTGTCACTTGTGACTAACATCTTTTCATCTCGAATGAACATGGTGGTCTCCATCCAGAATTGTGGCTTTATGTTCATCTTTAGCCATTTTCTTTGATCTAGGTGGATTTTAATTTAAACATTGTTCTTTAGTTCGTAGAAGTAGAGCCTGCAGGGGGATTAGACAGTATAGTTGAGGAAGAACTGGATGTGTGTGCTGTTGTCTACTTTCAGCCATTGATAGATCTCAATGGAAACAGAAAGAAAAGAGAGTATTGGAAGGATGAAAAAAAATACATCTACCTCTGTCAAACTGATAATAGCAGTGGGGGCTGGTGTAGGACAAATGTGCTTTTAGGAGTCCATGTTATTTTAGGGCAGGAGTTTCCAAAGTGGGTTCCATTACAGCAGCAATTAGTATCTGGGAGTTGTAAGAAAAGAGAGCTGTTGGGCCTATCCACAGGCCTGCAGAAATATATATTTAGTAAGTCTCCAAGCAATTTTGTAGTGTGATAAAAGCTTAGAAACACTGATATAGACAACAAGGTAGACAAATGCATACAAACTGAGCTCTCTCTTTTTTTTTTAATAGATGGATATTGCATAGAATATTTATGTAACCGTAGGGTGCCTGCAGTGGTTTGAAAGAAAATGACCCCCAAAGGGAGTGTGTAGTGGATAGCCATCCCAGCATTGGCCTGGAAGTTCCAACCCCCATTGAGGCTTCGGTGATGGTCACGCCCACAAGGCAGGGCTGAGGAGGAAGCGGAAGACCAAGGATCGGGAAGAGGTCACTCTCTTGGTTTCCGGACTCTGGACGCTGGAGGTAGACCGAGCAGAGTTCTCCAGAGAACACGGCCGGACTGCACTATACCCTTGCCAGACCCTGTAACCTACCCCCTCATTTGTAAGTACCCCACAAAATAAACCTCCCTTTTAACTACATGGAGCGGCCTTAATAATTTCACCAATAGGAGTGGCATTATTAGGAGGTGTGGGGGCAGGCTTTGAGGTCTCTTTTTCTCTAGCTTCACTCAGTATGACAGTCAGTGGACTTCATGTTGCCTGCAAGATATAGCACTCTCAGCTCAGCACCACATCTACCTGCACACCACCATGCTCTGCTTCATGACCATAATGGACTGAATCTCTGAAACTGTAAGCAAGCCACCCTCAATGAAATGTTTTCATTTACAAGAGTTGCCGTGGTCATGGTGTCTCTTCACAGCAATAGTAAACCCTAACTAAGACAGTGATTAACTGTGGTAACAACAGGGATGAGATGGTATGACTGATACAAAAGAAACCCGTATTTAGGACAAAAACCACATTTTTAAGCCTGAAGCATGAGGCAATTTTGTCCACACCCGCTGGTGGTGAGAACAGTACAGACTGAGGAGCACAGCTTTCCTAGCTCACATGTGAAGAATTCTCCCTCTTCTATCAAGGCAGGGAGATGAAATGCCTATCGTATCTTAAAAAAAGAGAGACATGGCACTGAATGGTGCTTCATATTTTCTAAAGCAAGTGCAAAATACAAATTTTATGCAAAAGCATTTTCATATACAAGTGTGTTTTCAGTATGACCAATAGGCATGGACCAGGAGTAGACAAAAGTACCTGCAGAGATCCTGCAATTCTTTATTTCATTTCACTCCAAGATCTGTATGCAGTTTCCCAAAATTCTTGAGCAGTTTATCCTAACAAACTATATGCCACAGAATCATCAAAACAGCTTTAGATAAGCAGAATAATAATGGCGGTTATAATGAAAAAAAAGTCTCAAGTCTCTTAGACTGGTCTCAAACTCACTTTGTAGCTGAGGATGACCTTGAACTCTTAATCCTCTTGCCTCTTCTTCCAAAACTATAGAACTACAGGCTTGTATCATCATGCCTAATTTGAGAAAAATAAATTTAATGTATTTGTAGATGCATATGTTTATGTAGATTAAGTAGAAAAAAACATTCAGTGGTATGTATGCCAAAATTGTAATTTTAAATCTTCCCCATTCTTTCTGTTACAGAAACACAAACCAAAAATAAAATAAAATGAGAACTACATACTGTTTAAAATGTCTAGAACTTGGTATGAATGTTTGCTATATCAAGGTTGAATAAAACTACTTAAGTGAATGAGATGACTGAGTGTAGTTTATTAAGGATATATCATGATCATATATTACCCTGATTACAACACTTCACCTGAAAAATGTTGGCTACATTTCTTGCCCTTCACTCTGTTCAAAAGTCAATCAAAAAATTCAGTGTGAAATCAGTTCTGGCCATGGCATAATTTATCTTGTGCTTGCTCCTGGCCTCTTTTCTTCACATCTCAGCCCCTGGCCTTTTAAATAGCAGGGCAGTGCCTCCCATCTCTCAGTGATGACTCAATGAATACTTTTTATTCATCAGAAACAAGTTTGCTAAATTTTCTTCATTCCTGTAATCTTATGAAAACAGACATTTTGATATCTCAATAATGAAATCTATTGAACTGTTTTGGTATTAGGTAGACTGTGTGTGTCTCTGTTTGTATTCATACGTGTATATTGTGTTAATGACTCTTAAATCCAACACGGTGATGTGCTAACTCTTACAAAGTACTTGACTGAAATGGTCACAGCTGTTGTCGGGACATCCTGTTAATCACATAACCACGCTGTTTTGAAAAGGTGAAAATAAATTTTGATAAAAAACAATCATCATCAGTTTTCCTCTTCCTCCTCCTCCTCCTCCTCCTCCTCCTCCTCCTCCTCCTCCTCCTCCTCCTCCTTCTCTCTCTCTCTCTCTCTCTCTCTCTCTCTCTCTCTCTCTCTCTCTCTTAACAACAATTGAATATTTGCATGAACAGTTTGGTAAACTTTAAGGCCACTCCATGTTTGACCAGTAATTAGAACTAGACATTGTTTCTACTTCATACCACAACTTGAAAATGGACCAGACTTTACAGTATTCTTAGCTACTATCTATCTTTATTTAAATGTTTAGATTTTTTTTCCTGGAAACTTGAGTGCTTAAAATCAGCTCAGACTTACTGTTTGGGATAATAGAGTCTCAGATCCCTAGTATGCAAAATTATGACTATGAATTATAAATGTCAGCAGCAAAATCCTCCAGAGAAATCTGACCAACGCCTTCATTCCGTTCCCAAGATCACATCTCTCACTGCTTTTGGGCATATGCATGTGTACTGAGTGTCTTCCCTTATTGATCACCTTGTCCTTTGAGAAAGTCTCTCCCTGAACCTGGAGCTTGTTGATCAGTTCAACTTGCTGCGAGCAAGCCTGAGGATCCACCAGTCTCTTCTCCCCTTGTTCTGGTTTATAGGCGCACACTGCCACATGTGGCTTTTTTTTTCCATGTACATGCTGGAGATTCAAACTCAGGTCCTCACACTTGTGCAGCAAGCACTTTACCCACTGAGCTACCTCCCCAGCCCATATCATTACATCTTTTTGAAGTAAGTAGCAAACATGCATGAATTGGAAAGTGCATAGACTCCCAGAGGTCCGTCTAGCACTCTCTTTATCAAAGGAACAGCTACCACATTTCCAGCATGACTTATAACAGTCTCCTAGGTGGCTTCAGAGGCACTAAGGGTACACAGAGGAGACTGTTCTAATGAAGGCATGCATGCTGGCAGGGACCACATGCAAGCCGGGCTGGACTGGGGAAGGAAAGGCAGGCCTTCTTTGGGCACCTCCTAGCAGGGCCAGGCAGGATGTGTTCAGGAGGATACACAGGTTCTGGCATGCATTTTTCTTTGGTAAAGGCTGTGAGACTGGGAGATGGTCATCTGGGAAAGGACAGGTCATGTCAGAACACTGTGGTAAGGGTCTCTGTTGACAATGTGAAGTGTGAGATATCTTAGGGGTTTTTTTTGTTTGTTTGTTTTTCAATCCTCCCTACCACTCCCGCCTTTTTCAAGCACTACCACATCAGAAGCATGGAAATGGTTGACGTCACAATTTTACCTCACAGGACAGCTGGCTCATTGGAAACCACTCTCAATGGACAACCCAAGAAATAATTGTGCATGGCTGGAATCTAGGCAGAAGTATGCTAAATTCTCGTTTCAGAAAGGAAGGCTTCAGAGTGTCTAGAGTGGCAGATCTCATGGCTGAAACGGGAAAGTGACTCAGATGAGGCTGCGGGGCTGGCTGGCTGGCTGGCTGGGTTTCTCTCTCTCTCTTTCTTCCTCTCTTCCTTTTATCTTGAGACAGGGTCTCACTATGTTGCTCAGGCTGGCCTGGAACTTGCTAAGTAGTCCAGCCTAGCCTTGATCTCTCCGTCTTCCCAATTGTCTCCCAAGGGCTGGGCTTACAGGTGTGAGCACCATGCTAAGGGTTCATCCTGGGATTTTTACTTTGAGGCATTGGGAGCTGAACTGTAGTTTCTAGAGATTTCACAGAAAATTCATGTTTTTAAATAAATCTTCTGCAGGCGGGCTGGGGATGTAGCTGAGTGTGCTGGCCTACCATATACAGTACCCTGGGTTCCATCCTCAGCACTGTAGAAGGGGCAAATAAAATAAGGTAACATGTCATTTGTTAGTGATTAGGATAACTAAATAAGTAATAAGCTTTTCAATACAAATAGGTATAATATTCTAACCCACATCCACAGGTTATTCGTGAGACACACAACTATAGTAGTCAGACGTCTTAAGAAGTAAATACAAAAACAAAGCCTGGTACCTTCCACACTCCTACCCTGGGAATATATACTTTAAGCAGTTAAGTTGTTGCCATGATTAGGACCCATTTTTTTTTCTTCTTCTTCTGGTTGCTATATAAGTTTTGTTGACTTTCAGGCACAATAGTAGATCTCGATAATTATTTCTAGAGAATTCTTTGGACCAGAACATGGCTTACTGTAACTATATGTTATTGTCTCTTTTGAGGCATTAACTTTGCAGGAGGTGCATAGTGTTTGCTTTTGGGGGGCAGAGCCTCTCTGTGTAGCCCTTGAATTCAGATCATCCTGCCTCAGTCTCCTGAGGGCTGGGATTCCAGATATCATGGCCAACCCAGAAAGCTGTTAATTTTCCTGATTGAAACCTTCTAACGTCAGGATTGAGAACTTGGCCCCTGCTAAACAACATCAGGACTCTGATGATCTTCCTGTTGTGCCCGTCAGAAAGAGGGGATTCCCTAACACAATGTCACGTGTACTCTACCACAGACAGAATTCTAGATAGAATTCCATGACATGACACAGATCCAAAATCCCTTCAGACTTCAGGCGTGACCCATTATTTGCAGTTAGTACCTGTTATTTGCTAGCCATATCCATCTTCCAGGTGAGTCCAGCTAGAAGTAGAGACTAACCTACCTGCTCCATAGCACGTCCTGCCATTCTCCTGGCTATAAACCACCACCAGTCCAGCCAAGAAAGCAACACGCTGTGTTTCAGGGAGGATACAGAAGAGAGAAGTTTATTTTACACCATCCATCCAAGAAAACAATCGCCATAAACCAGTGCAAAATGTGCAACCAAATCAATAAGTGTGTCTTAGCTCGGAGAGCCCAAATTGGTGATTTCTTCTCCCGGTCCTTGGTGGACGCTGCCCCTCAGCTTCAACCAATTTGTAGCAGGTTATTTTTACAATTCAAACCAGGATGTGTACAAGGGACGGGGAAAAACCATACCGAATGGATGATAAGTGATCAGTGCTTAAAGTAATACAAGGGACAGCACGGCGGGCAAGAGTCCACAGTTTCAATAAATACAAGTGTAACAAGCATGGGTGTGTCTCAACTTGGTGGAATTAGTCTGCATAATAATTCAGCATCATAGAAAATCTAGCAGGGCGGCTGAGCAGTGATTAGCGAAATGTTCACAATAACTTGTGCCCTTGAGCCAGTCTGCAGTTAATGCATTCTGTGGGTTCCAAGGCATCCGTTCTCTGCTTTCTCCCTCCCTGGCCATCCCTCCACGAGGGGAGGGGTGAAACTGGCCAGCTTGGTAGTGGCATCCCTTGAGGAAGGACGTTTGCTCAAGAGCCAGCCGTCAGGGTCCAGTGTACTTGATACCAAGTGGCAAATTGGGACTTCATTGACGACATCTGTGCAAAATGTGCTTCTCTCCATTTTCCAAGAAACCAGTGTCTGTAACTTCTGTCCAGAGAACAGTGATAGCCTCTTGGGTCATTCCCTGTCACCACAAATGCCAAGCAACAAGAGCACATTTCAAGGACTCACACGCTGGGGAAGTGTCTGTTGTTGACTGCCTGGTGCCTTTTAGATGGACAGTTAGCCAGGGCCTCCCTGTCAAAGGCTTCAGGCAGGCTAGAACTATTGCTTGAAAAACTAGAAAGAATCTAGTGTGAGAGAGAGAGATGGTCATAGTGAACATGTGTGTGCTTCCCTTCTCTAACACTGTACCCCTCCCACCCCCAGGTGACGCCTTCAGGACTTTAGTGAGGTGTCCTTGGGCAGAAAAATGTCATGTCATGCATTTATTCCTGGTGGTCTTGCTCAGTGGTTTCCCAACTAAATGTTACATTCCCAACATTCCTGGGGTTCATCCCCAGGAGACTCACTACAATCTGTGGATCACCTATTCATCCAGAGCCCAGTGAGAGAAGACACAGGGGACCCCTCCACCTCTGAAAAGAAAAGTAAAGAAATGAAGAGCCCCCTCAAGTAAAACAATTCCCTAAACTCAGTAACCTAGGAGTCACCCCCAAACAAAATAACTCCAACATTTCCTGCCATCAGTGGACCCTCTCCTGTGTCCTCAAAAGTCTCTGGTCATAAATTAGGGTATCTTCTGTGAAATAACTTAAAAAAGGAGGGAGGATTGGAGTAAGTTGTGCCTGGCTCAGGCCAGTTAGCAGCCAGTTTTGTCTAGAATCTCAGTCACTGTTCAAAAATGGAGCTTGAAAATTCATGTGGATGTTGGTTGGGTCTTCACATGGAAGAGGAGAGACAGGAAGGGGGTGGGCAGGTGAGGGGGGCTGGGTGGGAGGTAGGACCAAGGGAGCTGGGAGCAAAGGAGGTGGCAGGGAGAGCCTAGGCCACCAGGACACAAGTGGAGGCCTGTGGACAGCATGGGAGAGACCGACCGACGCCATGCGCGGCCCTCAAGGGGCCGCACGACTCGGGTGCAGCCGGGTCTCGTATTGCACAGAAAAGGAGGATCTGAGCCTCGGCAGGTGGCCTGGCCAATCGTTAGTCCCCACACATGGGCAAGTTCACAAAGGTGAACACGTTGAACTCCGTCATGATGGAGAAGCAGAGGAACACGCCGTACAGGAAGAGGCACCCACACCCCAGCTTCTTGTCCAGCTGCCATTTGTTCAGGTGAACTCCAAATACCTGCAATGGGAAGAACAGATCAGAGGGTGCTTGGAGGGTGCATCTGGAGGGGCTTGTAGAGGGGGAGCCCTGAGCCTGCAACATCCTTGGAAAGTAGGAAAATTCAAGTTAAAAAGAGAGGGAGCCAGGACCTGCAGGCAACGGTCATCCTGATAACAAGTAAAAATGTCAGGTCCCCAAGCCCAGAGTGCTCTAGGTTCATCCCTGGGCTCCAGCCCCACAGTCCTCTGTGCTCAAGACAGGCTTCTTCCTCTTTTTCCAAGCCCTGGCTAGTGCCTGAGGATACCTTCTATATCCTTAAGGTGGTAGCTTCACCTAGCCAATTCTCTGCTACCCATGAATCTCTTCCCATTGCTGTGGATGAAGGTAAGGAAGTTGTCCACAATTTGTTGATTTCAAATAATTATTTCTCTCCCCTCTAAAAGCTAAGAGTGACATCTCTTATTTCCCAACTGGCTTGGTTGCTGTCAATCATGCTACCCCAGTTACCCCTGATCTCTGGAGATTTATGTCCTGGCTCATCCTTACAGTCTATCACTGCACTCTCAATGTCCTTTTCATGATTTTAACACTCTTAAGTTCTTGCATTCTGCATCAGTCACCCACTGGTGACTGAGTTCCCTGCTGTGCCTGTTAGCTACATTAAAATGAAATAAGGTACAAAATACATACTCTCAGTTGCCTTGCTTACTTCAGGTGCTTAATACCACACATCCAGTTTTTATCATGTAGTGCATACACAGCTCTTTCATGTGGGCAAGTTCTAGCGGACAGTGTTGTAACATTGGCCTTGTTATTACCAGTAGCAGAAACACCTGATGCCAACATTCCTATATTCCATCCTTTCCATCTTATTTTCTTGGGTACCACAACTCCCACAACTCTGCAAACCCCCAGGACCTAAAATTTTTGGACACCATCACTGTGGTGGTTTGAATGAAAATGGCCCCCATTGGATCATATATTTGAATACTTGGTCCCCAGTTGGTGGTACTATTTAGGAAGGATTAGGAGGTGTGACCTTGCTGGAAGAAGTGTGTCACTAGGGGTGGGCTTTAAGGTTTTGAAAGCCTATGCCATTCCCAAGGTTTGGCTCTCTCTGCTTCATGCTTGTGAAGCAGAGGAAAGGTACCAGCTATTGCTCTAGCACCATGCCTGCTTGCCTGCCTGCTGCCATGTTCTTCACCCTTGAGGGTCATGTACTCTAACCCTCTGGAACAGTGAGTTCCCAATTAAATGATTTCTTTTGTAAGTTGCCATGGTCATGGTGTTTTGTCTTAGCAATAGAAATGTATCTAAGGCAACCAGAGTCCCATGGGCTGTACCCATCTTGTCTCTTTCTTCCTTTCCCAACTCTCTCTTCATTTTGTCTGTTGTTGCTTTTGCAGAAGTCTCTGGTTTCTTTTTCATTTGGTTCCTTGCTTGGCTAATCCAGGAACCTTCAGTTCAAGTCATGCCTCCATTTGCTCATGTTGGATACACACAACTCACCACCTTGGCTGGATAAACAATGCCCACCCACACCAAGAGGGCTCACTGACCTTAGGTTGGTTGTAAATGCTTTAAAACTATCACTCTGGCCTCCCTAGGACTCAGCTTACCCTGTCCTCAGATGGCTGTTTTATATCTCATATTCTACCTCAGTCCATCTCTACTTCACTCATTCCCTTTCACAGGGCTCTCCCCACCATCTATCTGCCAAGCTTCTCTCCTATTTGGAGGACTCTTTCCTATCCTTATTTGCGGCCAACTCCATATGTACACTGGATCTTGTCTGTCATAGTGCTTAAATCTGTGTCCCTGGCAAGTTTCTTCTCTTTCTTTTTTTGTTACATTCCCTTTTCTACCCCTGGATTATTTCAATTGGTTTGGGGGATATCACTGCACCTTTACTGTAAAAGTAATATTTTTCAAAATTTTCCCATTTCTCTTCATCCTAAACAAATCCTCCTACAGACAATCTGTAGGAGTTATGAATACAGGGTATCTCTACCCTCTCATTCCATTTTCCCTAGCTTGTTCCACTTAACTTGCCCCATCAAAAACTACCCCCATCAACCACCAATGAGACAAGCACTATTTCTAACTTTAATGGCCAATATTTTGGGTGTGTCTTGCTTGGCACAGCTGACTCCTTTTCTATCCTGAACCATCATGTCTACTTGGCTTCCAAGATGCCACATCCTACTGTTTTCTTTCATAGTCAACTACCGTCCTTCCTCTGTTTATTTCCAGGTAGGGTCCATTATGTAGCTCAAACTGGCCTTAAACACTTGATCCTCTGCCTCAGTTTCCTGAATGCTTTATGTGCCAATCCTCCTGGCTCCCTCTCTGCTTCTTTAGGTATTTTATCCTCATCATTTTGGTCTCCAAGTGTTTGAGCCCTCCATGACTCCAATCACAGGCCTCTGTGTTTTCTGACTACATTTACTGTCTTGGGGAGCTCATCAAACAGCAGAACTTTTATCCATAGCCACGCCAAATGTCCCTATATAGGACATTTCTGCTAAATTTAGACTCTTATCTCCACTACCTTTCTTGTTCTTTCTTCTTGGAGGTCTAACAGACATTTCAAACTTAAGGTGTTTGAAATTTTTCATTCTTCCCTAAACTACTTCTCTTTAATTAATTCCATTTTGATAACTGAACATGTGGTTAGTTCAGCCTCCTGTAGCCTTGTACAACTATAGACTGTCTTAAGAAGATATAGAAGACCTACAAGCATTCACTGTGCTGTCATCTTGCTGGCCCTAGAGATTACTTGGTATCAATAAACATAAGTCACTTAATTTCTCCAGACATTATCCTTCCTCTATATAACTGCGTTGTAACAGTGGCTCCAGAGGGTGCTCTATATGGGAAAATATGCCAAGAAGTAGGCACAGTGTGTGGTATGAAAAGCACTGTAACTCAGCTAGACCTAGTGGTGTAGGCTTGTAGTCCCAGTTACTTAGGAGGCTGAGGCAGGAGGACCACAAGTTAGATCTATATGACTTACTATGACTCCACTGTGGAAATATTAAGTCAAATGAGATCAGGGGATATGGTTCAGTGATAGCCTTTGCCTACCTCCATGCAAGGCTCTGGCTGAATACTGAATATTGGTCAAAGACAAGGAATCATGGGGAAGTTTTTATAATCTGGAAGAATCAATGAAGTGAAATCTGCCCTTTGGTGGCTAATCTAGTACAAAAAAGGGAACACCTTTGCTCAGTGTGTGTGTGTGTGTGTGCACACACACATGCATGCGCGCGCGTGCGCGCGTGCGCGCTCATACAGTGCACGTGCTGGTTTGTGCATGTGTAGAAGTGGGAGGTTGATGTTGGGATGTTTTCATGTTTTTCTTCATTACTTCTTCACTTTTTTTTTTTTTTTTTTTTTTTTGAGACAATGTCTCTCACTGAACCTAGAGCTCACTGTTTCTTGGCTAAGCTGACTGGCCAGGGAACCCTTGGGATCTGCCTGTCTCTTGTCTATTCACCATGCTAGGATCACAGGTATATGTTACCATGCCTGGCTTTTATGTGAATTCTGGGGAATCTGAACTCAGGTTCAAATGCTTACACAAAGCACTTTACCTACTGGGCCATCTTCCCATCCCAACTCTTTGCTTTTTATTGTCTGACTGAGGACCCCACCTAAGGCATTCTAGGCAAGTGCCCTCCTACTGAGCTAGCCCTCTCCTCTCTAGCTTCTGAAAAAAATATTTTAGGTTTGACAAGAGACAGTACCAGCTTCTAAGAAGAGACTAGCTCCTTTTATAAAGGGAGGAGGAATTCCAGTGGGTTACTAGGATCCTTCTTCAGAAAAAACAGCCAGGAGATGGCACATCTGGGTGTCTACTGTCACCATTTAATGGAGGCCACACCTACCTGCTCTTCAAAGTAAGAGAAGGGAGGGGTTGAACACGAACACCCAAGAATGGAAAGAAGCTGCAAACGTACCGTGACAAAGACAGAGGCCAGGAGCAGGCCGACGGAGTAGATGAGCCCTCTGCTGTTCAGCCGAATCTGTAAGGAAGTATTGGACAACATCAGGCTTCCAAACCAGACACCTGCTTAGCGTGGCCTTTCAAGCAAGTCAGAGGAGCAGTGATTCCAAGTTTCTCCTCTAGGATGGAGGCAGACAGTGGACATGTGCTTTCCCAGACACACACAGCTGTCTTTGGCAGCTCTCAGCTCAATCCTGTCCTTACTGAAAAGGCAGAGCCCCAGCCACACCAGCCCACAAATACTCATATTCTCTATCATGTTAGGATTCTTGTCAACAAACATCCTGTTGACCTGACCTCTGGTGACCTTTAGCTTTCTCAGACTCATACTATTTTTAGGGTGAATTATATCACATAAGTGATGGGAAAAATTTGTATAAACTTTATTTATTTATTTATTTTTACATAAAGTTCATTTGAGAGAGATATTGAGCTACTTGATTTACAACTAGGTTGAGAGTTTAACTGAGTCTGGCTGTCACTGGCTAGACCTCCACATGAAAGAGAATGTTCCTCCTCAGCACCTGTCATGCATCTACTTGACAGACTGAAAGCCAACTGAGATACATACCACCAAGTGTAGGACTCCAATGCCAAACTTTGCTATGAAATCATCTACTCCCTTGGAGTCTAAAGAGATCTTGGTGGAATCTGCATCTCAGCTGAAGAGAACTAAGGATGAAGAATTTGTAAACTGCCCTCAGCACCATCAGCACCAGCTTCAAAGGAAACTCCCCTCCAGTCTATTCACAGAAGAGGCCTCCAGAAGAGAGGACTAGTTCCAAAGGAGCCTGAGCCTAAGAACTATGTGGAAATGAGCTGTCAGCACTGGTTCCCATGCAGTACTTCCAGCTAAGACTCTCCATGCCTGGGTTGAGATAGACCATCAGCCATTTAGTCCTTGAAGGCCCTGTAACCAAAACTGTTACCAAGTTCAGGCCATTTAGAGAAATATAATTTCAAAGTCTGCTTCTTCTGTCCTATTGTGTCACCCACCAAACTGTGTGCAAAGCCAACACCCATATGTTTTTGTGCTTTTTTGATGGGAAGAAGTAGACATGTGGATTCAAGTTTGAGGACTCCATTTCCACCTCCATCTAACCCCTATTCCACCCCCAGCCAATATAATACACGGTCCTGAAGGGGATGAAGAGTTAACCTGTGCTCATGGAAAGAAGGGGTAAGACTGGTTGATTTCTCTATTGCTTTCCTTCTCTTTCTTGTGTTTTTCTTCTTGAGACAGTAATTTTGCTACATGGACCAAGCTGGCCTCAAACTCACAATCCTTTTTGCCTCAGTCTGCCAAGTGCTGGGATTACAGACCTGTAATCCCATCATGCCCCTGTTTGTCAACTATTTTCTAATAAGGCACACTGTGCTGAGGAGTGGCTTGGGGCCTCTTAACATGGTTTAAGGTACTTGTTTCCCTCATGTCAATGTCTCCCACTGAGATACACATATAGGTCTCCAGTTGGCTGGACTGTAGCGGGAGGGTTGTGATGAAGAGATCAGAAAGGGACCACTATAAACCTGGTCCAGGAAGTATCCACCAAGACTGAAAAATCAAACACCAGATGGCAAAGCCAATCAAACCCAGACACACCTAAACACAACAGAGATGTTTCATTTGCATGGTAAGAACTCCATGGCTGGACAGGGGAACTGTATGCATAGTGATTCACTCTAACTACCCAGAACCAAACAGGCCAATCAGGACTACTCTCACTTGTACGAGTGGAATTACATGCCAGGAAATCACAGGCCAAGTGGCTTATTCTAACCAAATGAGGATTCTTCTGAAATGGAGTCTTTCCACAGCTCATGGCCATTTGCAGGCAGTTGTTCTGTAACTGCCATGCCAGTTTCTCTCTTTGAAGGATACCAAGTTAATTTGTTCTCTTTCTATCCTGGCTAAGTGATGAATTCTTTCATCAATCCATTAAACTTCCAACTACAGTGACCATCTCTATGAGTTCTCCATCTGCTGGTCTCTGGCTGGGAAATAGTTACCAACAACCAAATGGCTTCTTGACAATGAAAGGAAATCAGGTTGTAACAGCGACACAAGGGGCATAGGTTAATATTACTAATTCAGAGCAGAAAGGTGGAAGATGGGCCCCATCTCAGGCTGGCTGGTAATCTGACTTATATCCTCAACCTGGTATAAACAGAGTTCCCCTCTCTCATCAGCTGGTTGGTCTAGGGGTACATTGCAAATGTATCATAATGATGGGGACAGTCTTGCTGGGTGAGGTGGCACATGCTTGTAATTCCAGTACTCAGGAGGATTTCGAGTTTGAGGCCAGCCTGGGATACACAGTGAGACCATATTAAGAAGAAAAAAAAATTCTCTTCTCTAAACGTACTACCTACTAACTCTATGATGGTCCCCCCATTCTGTATAGTCCTGGGGAGCAGAGGGTTCCCCAGAACACAGCAGTGGCCAACAGGGGGAAGAACTGTCTTTGCCCATGTCTTTAGCTGCACAGTGCTGGGGTTGTGCATAAACATTAACAAACTGTGAATAAACACTCAAATAAATCCATTGAGATCCTAATTTTCAACATCATATGCATTCTTCTTAAAATGGAGGCCACGTGTTCCCAGTCTTACACCTTCAGCTCCGGGGTCCAACCCCTAGTAAGAATTGAGTGATTTCTTACCCTTAAGTAGACAAGGACCAATGAGTATAAAGGTCTAAGCAGGAAGATTCTATCTGGCTAACCACTTTCAAAATGAATCATGCTATACTCAGGTTTTTGAACTTCACCCTTGTATTCACACAGAGCCTCAAGGAATAAATAATACTGTCAAAATACTAAAGCTGGCTTCAAAGATGAAAGATGATGAATTCTTCTATGGGGTTTCTCCTTTCTCCATTTTTCTTTTCAACCTTCTTTTGGTGGAGTCCTCTGTGCACCCAGGGGACACTGTCATTTTTTCCATTGTTAGAGAACTGAGCTCTTACAGCTTGTATTTGTTCCTGGATGGCTGACTCCTGGCTCGTCCATACAAACATGGTTGTCAGGAGTTAGGACCCTTAGCTTGGCTCTTGGCTTAACTCCTCTGAAGGCTGTGTGTGTGTGGGGCCACACTTTGTGAACTGTGATTGTTGAGCCACATCTGGCCCTGTCTTCTGTTTTTGAAAACAGGTGAGTGAAGTTGGCTCACATATCTATGCATTGTTGTCTTGATGCATGCTTGGGAGGGTTGTGTTCACCTACATTAAAGCTTTGGAACAGAGCCTAGAATGCAATGCATTCTTAACCATGGTGGGTCATTTGCTCCTAACTAGAGACTCATTACCTAAACCAATATCCTACCATGGTACAGGTACCAGGGGAGGAAGTTTGTGTCTTATTTTACCATCCACAGACCCAGTGTTTGAGATGGAACTGATGAATGAATAATGAATGGTCACATGAAGAACCTAAGAAGGCTCTTTTCAGCAGGGCAATGGGGACTGGCTAGAGAGAACTTGGCAGCAGGAAGACTGGGGGTCTACCAAGCATGTATAAAGTTGGAACCATCTTATTCCCATTTTTCATGTCAGAAAACTGAGGTTTAAGGAAGTCAAATGACTGGTCTGTTTCAAGCAAGTGAGCCACCAAGTAGGGATTTAAAAACAGAGAAAGTGGCGTCAGGAACCTGGGCCCTAAGCTAAGGACTGGCTGACATTTCTGTGAAGGACCAGGGGAAGCCAGTATCTTAGGTTTTGTGCATCAATCTCAGTCAAAACTTCTCAGTTAGAAGGAAACAGACCAGTTTCTAGAAAATTTTCTAGAACTTGACCTCTGCCCAATCTTCCCTTCCCCTCTCCTTTCCAGTTTTATAAATAGAGCTTTTTTTTTTTTTAAAAAAAAAATCAAATCCCAAAACCATATATAAAAGTTTTCAAGCATTCAGAAAAGCTCAAAGAGTTATACTGATATTTTTAAAGACCCTCAGAACAAGCTGCAGACACCAGTAAGTTTTATCCCTGAACATTTCTCTTACATTGCACTAAGCATGCTCAGTGTTCGTTCATGACCTTTTCTATTTACATGCAATTTTCACATAGAAAAATTCATCATCATTATTGCACACTAAATGAGTTCTGACAACTATATCTATCTCTGTAACACAAACCTCCTCATGATGGAGAGCCACACAAGGCTTTCTTGTTGCCAGAGATAGCCAGTAATCTCATCGGTTTAGGTCATTCTAGAACTTCATATGAATGGAATCCTGTGGCACGTTGTTTTTTTGTTTTTTTTGTTTTTTTTTTTAATGGACAATCTTTACATTAAAATGTTATTTATTTTCCCTAGAGGTCAGAAGAGGGCATCAGATCTACTGGAACTGGAGTTATGGATGGTTGTAAGCCACCTCTGCAAGAGCAGCCACTGCTCCTAACTACCTCAGCCCCTACACAAACATTCTTTTATTTAGCATAATTTTTAGAGATTCCTTCATGGTTTTTATTGGTCAAAACGGTCAACAGGTCATTTACTTTTATGCAGAAATAGTGTAATATAGCATGATTTCATTATTGTCCCATCAATGGACACCTAGACTGCTTTCAGTTTTGAACTATTAGTGTGTATTTCCTTCATAACTCTAAAACGATGTAAAAAGAGCTTCCTCACCATCCTATTTCCTAGCTTCACTCCCTGCAGCTGGGCACTTGGAATTTTTCCAAAGTGGTACAATTCACCTCTTTCATTTTAGGAGAGTTCTGTGCCCTCATGGAACCTTCAGTTCAGGCAGGTGGTATATTCACCCCTTCCCACTCTGGACATCCTGCCTTAAATTTATTTGTTTCTTCTGCCTGGTGCTGATCTCCTCCTACCTGTAAGTGAGGGACCATCTTAACCCCTCAATCAGGACAAAGACTCTGGGGACAGATGGCTGGACTCTAGGTATTTCTTTATATCAGAACTCCAGTAACCCACCACCGGCCTGTGATGCCAAATGTGTCTATAGGGGTACATGTGTGTGCATGCTGAACAGTGGAAGGTGAGAGTTGACATTTCATTAGAGAGAAAGGCCAAGCAAGGAGGGGGCAGCTCTCAGCTTCTCTTTATAGAGGATGATGATATATTCAAAATATTTTACTTATGTGTATGAGTCTATATGAGTATTTTATATGTATATGCATGGGTGCATGGGTCTCTCTCTCTCTCTCTGTGTATGTGTGTGTGTGTGTGTGTTTGTGTGTTTTGTGTGTGTTTGTGTGTGTGTGTGTGTGTGTGTGTGTGTGTGTGTGTGTGTAGGTCAGAAGAAGGCATTGGATTCCTTAGAGCCGGAGTTACAGGCATCGGCGGACTACTGGCTTGTTCCATAGCTGCTGGAACCCGAACCCCAGTCATCACAATTGCACAGCAGCACTCTTAACTGCCAGTCCATCTCCCTAGCTTCCCAGTTGTTTCCAGTTAAGGCATAACTTGCATACAGTCAGTCACCCAGACCTTAAATGTATTTACTACCAGAAGAGTTTTGACAAATGCATGTTTTCATGTAGCCTACATGTTTTCTCTTACATGCAGCTCCTATATTTAATATTTAATATCAAATATCATGTATCAATTGCATATGTAAATACAAATGATAAATTATATTTGTAAAAATTTTATATGGGACATGAAAACAGAGGTGGGACTATCTGAGAAACATAGGAAGAGCTGCAGGAGTGGGAAGATAGAAAAAGGAGAGGGTTTAGTAGGGGAAGTATGTTCACACTACATGACATACCTGAGTGAAACGTCCTTATGAAATTCACCACTACATAAAATCAATGCATGTTCACATTTGTAAATAGAAACATCTATCTGTCTGCCTATCTGTCAGGACTGCCCGCCTGTCTGTCCATCTATCTGTTATCTGCATATCTGCCTATTTATCATCTATCTCACTTCTATCACCCAGGTAACCTTGGTGAATGTCTCTGAGGGCAGCAGAACTGGTCTCTGGGGTCTGCAGCCAGACCTGAGTGTCAAACTCATGTCATTTACACATTAGCTTTGAACAAAGCCTTTGGGCCTCAGCTCTGCCCACAGCTGAAGTTTAGTCATCCCCCAGGCCCTGCCTCACAGAAGCAAGGCACAGCAAGTTCAAATGCAGAGTGTTTTCACGGCAAGGATGAGCCGAGATCGTGTGAGGCCCATTTCAGATCATTCAGTCCTGAAGTTTAGTGCTGTTTTCATTGCTGGCCTTCAGAAACACCCATTTTCCTGTTCCAATTCCTTTTTTGGCAAGTTGTGAGGGAGGAAACAGAAGTCTGGCTGCTTCCAAAGTCAACAGGAGCGCAGCCCACAGCACATGCATATTTTTTAGTGTGGATGCACACAGAGACTCATTCACATCAAGTTTCATGTATTTATGTCACACGAGAAACGGTTCCTGGAGCCTCACTGCATTCAGGGATCCAAGCACGGGAGTCTAAAAAGATTCTGTTCCGCATCCTCCCAACCCTTACAGTCTGACGTCAGCTCTACCTAATCCATGAATTCTCTTGGAAAAGTATCAAAGTCTTTATTTTCTTTCTTTCTGCTATTTAGTATTGGGAACACATGTTAGACATTGTCATCCCCACCCCCACTCCTTCCTTGTTTTCTGAGACAGACTCTCACTATGGAGCTCAGGCTGGACTTACAGTCCTGTATTCCTGCCTCAGCCTCCCCAGGGCTTTGGGTTTTCTTACTGGGCAGTTCTGACATTTGTTTGGATGTAGTTTTCAGGTGGATGTTACTATCCATGGCTTTATACTGAGTGATATCATTGGGTTGGGGTATCTTTCCTTGAATAGTTTACTGGGGTGAAAAAGTGAACAAGCCTCAGGAAAGAAGCACATTAATGACCACTAGCATCCTGACCTGCCCAAAGTGCACTCACAGACAGTGCACTTTACTCTAGGGACTGATCCGTGAACTAAATGGAGATTTTGATTCTTATTTGAAGATGAGACAACTTAGGTTTGCAGCTTACAAACAAGGCAAAGGGTCAAGTCTGCACTTGGACTTCCCTCCATCTGTTACCCCAAAGGGAAAAGCCAGAGCCTTCCCTTCGCCTGTGAGTCCTCAGAAGTCACCACTAGGCTTTTCTTCCCTATTATTTTTTCTAAGGCCTGAATAAAGGACAAGAGCCACAGAAGCACAATAGCAGATGTCACTGGCATTTTAGTCCATTTTTCCATTGCTATAACAATACACCTGAGACCAGCTTGCTTATAAAGAGTAGTTTTTATTTGCCTCACTATTCTGGAGGTTGGGAAGTCCAAAAGCATGGCACAAGCATTTGCTTGGTATCTGGTAAGAGGGTGTCTTTGCTGTACTATAGTGTGTGTGTGTGTGTGTGTGTGTGTGTGTGTGTGTGTGTGTGACACTTGTCCCTGGCTCTGTATGTAGGTTATCAAATGGTGAGACAGAGCAATCATGCTGTTCAAATCTCCCTTCTTTCCCTTTTCTTTAACTTTTTCATGTATTATTTCATGTGTATGGGTGTTTTGCCTGTGTGTATGTCTGTGCACCATGTTATGCAGTACCCACTTAGGCCAGAAGAGGGTTTCAGATCTCCTGGGACTGGAGTTACAGAAGGTTGTGAGCCACCTTTGGGTGCTGGGAATCAAACAAGGCTCCTCTGGAAGAGCAACCAGTGCTCTTAACTGCTGAGCCATTTCTCCAGTTCCCTTCCTCTTCTTATAAAGCTACAAATGCCACCATCTTCTTGGCCTTATCTTGCCCCATTCATTGTCTTTGAAATGCCCCACTTCCAACTCCCATTACACATGATTTAGAGGATTATGTTTCTAATAATAAGCATTTGGGGAACACATTCAAAGCACTGCACTGATCACACATTCCACTCTGGATGTCTAGGTGGGTACCAGCTACCTCTCAATATCCAGTGCCTGCTCTGAATATGCAGACATCTTCTTGAACTGCTCAACTGCCAGGCAGCTAATCTCCACAGTGACTCCCAGTAAAAGGGGCAACCACAACTTGCCTGACCCTCAGGTGGGCCATTCAGAGACAAGGCTGTTCAGTTTCCCAGAGCTCCCTTGTTGTCTATCAATGATGAAACATCTCTCTTGGGGGGAGGAGGACACTTATGAGATTCAGGAAGTAAAAAATACTTAGAAGTCTGGGAGAGCTGAAACTTAGAAGGCTCACAAGGCCCCTCTCTCCAGTATTATATAAGCATAAGGATTGCCCGGGAAGGGAGACTCTTTGATCTGTCCAACTGCCTGCATATTTGGAGAGCTCCAGGCTATCATTTTTGTGGGTTAGCAGTGGGCTTCTAGTAATGCAACTGTCCTAAGTCGTCCCTCACCCACATTCCTATATGCAACCCGAGACTCAGTGGTCCATCAAGTTGGACTCTGGTGTAACTGTTACTTTGGTCTGTCATTGTTGCCGTATGAGTAAGTAGACATTTGTTCATGTCTTCCCAGGAGAGTCTCACATATGTCCCTCTGTTGGGATGTAGCTCTAGTTGTTTGTATGATAACTGGACTGTTAATGTTGCTGCTGTTGGCTGCCTCCTCACCCTGTCTACTTCCCCACTCCCATAGTGGAGTTTCCTGGCCTGAATCAACTTATCTCAATCTTGCCTCAGGATTGCATCATCTCCAAGACACTTCAATTAATGAATATTGAGACTCAACAGCTTTCCACGTCAGCCTTTCTACAGTAGGCTCATCAGAGACCTTCCCTTTCCCACACATCACTGAGACTTTCTAACATAAAGCTTGGAATCCAAGAACCAAATGTATGGGGATTGGTGATGTTACTATAGCTCCCAGTTTACAACAACTGCGACACGTGTCATCCATTAAAATGCTACCCAACCACTTCCAAGCTGTCTGTTTAGGTCATGTGAAAATGCAGATTGTCCCTACTATTGGCCTTCTCATTTTGCTGAGTTCTGTGGTGGAAATACATTCATCTCGGCCAGTTTCAAACTGCCAAGAGCTGAGCTGAAAGAGCTGTAAGTAGTCGCTTCTCTCAAGCTCATATGAACCAGCTCTAGCACTGAGGTAACTCTGGGGGTTGGGTCAGGGGCTATTAAGAAAGGGGAGGCTGGTTCCAGCAAACAGAGTCAGATTCCAGGTATTGGGAATTATATAGGAATATTTGCTGAGGAAGGTAGGCAAGAATGGTGGGAAGACATCAGAACTGATTGGATTATCGGCCCATCCCACAGAAGCTCTCTTCTGGGAGGGAGACACAGCTCCTGAGCTCTACTGGAGAGTAAAGGGAAGACACATCAGAGACATCAGCCCCATGTTCTTCTAGAAGACATGGAGAAGATGATGGTGGATGGCAGCTGGCCTGGGGGGGGGGGGCCTGGGAAAGGCCTGAGGAATCCTTCTGGCTCCCCTGACTTGTTTTCTTGTGGTTTCCCTACTTTCTGGATGACCTCACCCTCTTTTGCCCAGTGATTTCTTTTTCTACATTACTAGGACACAGCTCTGGCTTTCTTCTCTATCTATATTTATTTTCTTTATTAGTTTTAGCCTCCAAAAGGCATTTTACTGCTGTTGACTTGCAAGTATTCCCAGGGCCTTTCTGTGGAACTTCCCACGTACTCCACACCAGTCTATGATCTGCTGGACATTTCCACCAGGACGACATTGAAACCCATCAAACTTGACCCATTTTCATGGGAACGCTGTGTTTCTCTTGAGTAAGCCCCTCATCTTGTCTTCCCTCTCCATGAAGGGCACCACAATAAGCATCCTTTGATTGTTTTCCTCTTATCTCACCATGCAGCTGTTAGAAAACTTAATTATCACTTCTTCCTTTAAAAACCCAATTTATCCCCATTTATACTCCAACCATCTCAAGCCACTAGCATCTCATCTTCAGCTTCCCGACTTGCCTTCCATCTTCCTTTCTTGACTTCTTCCAGTATATTTTCAAGCAGTATCAAATTAAACCCCAAATTTAAAGTGAGATACTTTATTGAGGAACAGTACTTAGGGTAAAACCCAAACCGCTCATAATGGCCAGCACAGCACTGACTATGCCCTTGTCTCTCCCGGCTCACCATCACTAGCCCTCAAGGGCTAGTGTGCAGTGTTTCTGTGTCTTTTGCTTAGCACCTGCTATTCTCTAGTTTAGGGCTATAACTGATACAGAGAGAACCGATGGTCTCCCTCCCTCTCCCCTGCATTAGGGTTACAGGTCCCTCCTCCTATAGCCTCACAGTGGGCACAAGTATTTCCCTACCTTTCTGATTTGGGGTCTGGCTGGTGATAGGCTTTAGCCAACAGAACATGAGTAGGCCTGCCCTGATAGAACACATTTTTGAAATGTGTTTGCAGAGTTGGGCATGACTTCTTATGTGTCTGGTTTTTATCATAAGAATGTGTCTTATGAGGCCACTGGTCCAACAAGGGTCAGAGACACTTGGAGCAGAGTCCTGTGAAGCTCAGAGCCAAGGGCAGATCAGCCAAACACTTGTCAACACACAGGTGCATGGGTGAGGAACAGGTGTAACAGAACTATGCTACTCACTTCCAGGACCTTTTGTCACACACAGCGCCCTGCTAGTGTGTCTCCAGTGCCAACGTTCCCTCTGGTCTTGCTGCCGCCAGTTTTGTCTGGTTCCAGCCCCTTTGCTGTAGTTCTCATAATCTTTCTTTTCTTTTTCTTTGTTTTAGACAGAGTCTCACTGTGTAGGCCCGGCTGACCTGGAACTCACTCTGTAGACCAGGCTGGCTGAACTCACAGAGGTCTGCCTGTCTCTGCCTCCTCCTGAATGCAGACACTAATAAAGGTGTGTGCTACCATGCCAAGCTCCTAATCTTTCTGAAGGGCAATGTGACCACATCTTTACCCCTCAAATACCCATCATTCTCTCTGTTACTCTGGTTTGCAATGTTCTTGGACACGTGGCTGCTCCATCTCCACCTCCACTTTCATTCCTGCCTTCACCTTCAACTCTGCTCCTCCCTCTGCCACAACCATGGGAGCTACCCTGGGTGGTATGGGCTCCAGCAGTGTGGCAAGCCTTCGAACAGCTTGGGATTTACAAGCTGGTTTTTTTTTTTTTTTTTTCCTGTCTGCTTGGAAAAGTCTTCTCAAAATGTTTGCTCAGATAAGCTCAGACTCAGAACAAATGCCATTTTCTTACCAGCGTTTCAGGTCCTCTGGCCCCAACCTCACCCTGTCATGTATCCCGAAAAATTCCCATCTGAAGGGCAAGCACCACATGCTTTGTTTGGATTTATTGTATACTTGGCTCCTCCCACAGGCTGTCACTCCAGAACCCCAGGAGCGCCTGGCTTGCTTACCATAGCACCTCAGAGCATGACAGGTGTTCAGCCGGTGCTTGCTATAAGAAAGAATGGTCTAGCCTTAAGGTCCTTTTACCTCTGTGGGTTCTGGAGTAAGCTCAACTCTTGCATGGGGAGAAGGACAGACCTTCTTCTTTCTGCTGCTGCTTGTAAGATGTATTGTACCTTTCTAAACCCTTGCTCAGAAATGTGAGTTCTGCCCTGATTTCCTGGAGGCCGACTATTGACTTCCTGGGTTCTGTTAATCTCACTCCATGGCTGTGCATCATCATAATGGTACAAGAAGCACTCATGTCCCCAACTTTGACTCTTCGGGTTATTTATTCTGGGCACTTAGGTGACTAAGTGCTTCCGAGCAAGCCACAGAGTATAGACATGTCAAAATCTGTCAAAGGGCATTCATTCCTCACTGTCGAGTGTGAGAACCTAATGTCAGGCACAGAGCAGATGCCTGGGTGGTAATTATCCCAGAATTATGACTTGGAAATCTCATCTGGACAAGATGGAAGAACTGCTTCAGAATTGTCAGCAGGTCTCTCCAGAGGTTAGGAGAGGGCATTAAACCCACACAGGCTGCTCGCTTCTGATGTCAGAGACGTGGAAAGATGTCCTGGCGTTACTGTCATGCTAAATGGAAGGAGGCCCTTGAGCGTCCTTTCTGAAATGAAGCCTCTCAGGAAGAACTCAGGGTGGAGCTGAGGGCAGACCAAATGCTTGGAATAAGTAAGTCCTACATTTGCCTTTCCATGGATCTGTGCCATCTTCCAACTGAGCCCTGTGCCCCTGCACAAAGCCACATAGTGATGCCCCCAAACAGATGGGCTTGGGGTACTGACCACTTAAGGAACCCCATGAAAGCTAGGAAAAGACAATGATTGAATAGGATTTTCCTCATGAAAGGACCCAGGACATTCCAACCCTGAGACAGAAACCTACTATAGAGATACCACTCACTTTGCCAAGGGAGATAGTAAAGGCTGTAGCCCCCATAATGTCTGTGGAACACGGAGAGGTGGGCATACAGTCAGGAATGCTCGCCCCTTCTGTTTCCTTCTCTCCTGATATGACGCATATGAAGCCACCTTATCTTTAACAAGTAGATCCCACTCTGTCTTTCAGCAAAGATTCAAACAGGGCTGAATCAGCCTACATTTCCACCCCATCACCACACCCCTCTGCCCACTGCCGCAGCACTATGTGCATTTGCAATGATGTCTTTCTGCTTGTGGGATATAACCTCCCTGGGTCTCGGCTCTCTGATCTGCAGAATGGGATCAGAACTGCATTTCACTTAGTGTGAAACGAGGGCCGTCTGTCCAGCTGAGGTCACTCATTGGCGTAGCTCCTATTTACTGCATCCTACACTCCCACAACCTGGACTTTCTTCTCTTCTTGAGCATAACCTTCCTCAGCGTCTCTGCATCAGTGGTCTCCTTTTCCTAGTATGCCCCCTCTTTCTCTAGACATCCACCACTAGCACAGCTGGATGCTGAAGAGCAGGGGAGTGATGCTCCATTCAGGCTCGGGAGATCATCCCTGACATCTAAGCTGATACCTGCAAGATGACCCTGAGAATGAAAGAACAGAAGCTCCTGGAGGGAAGAATTGAAGTCCCTGCTCTTTTGTGGCTCCCAGGCTTCTAGACAACACAAACGATGCAGCTTAGTAGGTCCAAATGCTGCACCATTATTTTGGCCAAGCATCACTACCCAGAGTATCAGTACAAGCATGTTTCCTGTGTTTGCCACATAATTAAAGTCCACCCTTGTCAAGATGCTCATCTGCTGGTGATGAAGCTATTTCATCTGGGATAGAGCCTAACCTTGAAGCTCATCCCTGGTCTAGGAATGGAGATCTAACTTTTCCTTAGAAACTCAGGATCAGCTCCATGAACACAAATACTGTCACACAGCCAGAATGTAGCAAAGCTCTCAGGAGCTACCCCACACAAAGGGACTATGTGCCAGTTTAACCAAAAAGATAAAAGTGTTTGCTATTTAAACAAGGAGAACTTCCTGCCATGTGTAAATGACAGTCAGTGCTGAGGTGGTGCATTAGCCACTAAACTCAGACTCCAGCAGCGATGGTTCATGGCTGGTGCTGTACAAAAAGGTGGGACGAGATCGTGTGCAGCGTGAAGCTGAGTGGGCAGTACATCTATGCTGATAGAGTGTTCTGCCTGTGGGGGTTCTTGGGGAAGACTTAGGCATTTTTTTTTTTCATGAGAATTCTTCTCTCATTAAAAGTCCTATTAGGCTGGAAGCAAATTATTTGAGGAAAATAGGTTTAAATGGAGTACATTAAGCTTGGGCCTACGATCCAAGGCTGGCTTGGTGATGGCTCCTCTACTGAGTCAGCTCACAGTTTTCCTGACCGCATTTCTGGCCTATTTACCTTCACATCCTGGTTCAGGATGAAGGCTTCCCCATCATGAATACTATTGCTGCCATGGAAGAGTTTCCAGAATACACACTTCAAAAACTGCACAACCGCAGCTTCTAAGTAGTTCTTAAGTTGTCAATAGTGTTACAAAATTAGCTTATCACACTGCTTTTGAACTCTTAAAATGCAAAGTGAAGTCTCACTCTCAACAAGAAGTGATGACACACTTAGATAACCTACGTACAGAAGAGAATGAATTCAGACCTCATCCTCCCTCTGTATACAAAATGAAATCTTGGCTTTCCTGGGGCTTGTAAACCATGTTGAGTTTCTTTCCAAAGAGAGGTCTTGGGAAAGGCCCTTGGGTGTCTGTATTTCTGAAATTAAATGAAGGTCTTTCTTGTACTGGCTGTTGAGACTGCTGCATTTAGATACAAAGCAACCTATTGCACCTCCTTCTACAAACTTTCCCTTGTATGCCTGGCTGCTGTTCACAGAGAAGCCTGGCTGGGCTGTTTTCTCCTCTGTAAAGATGGAGGAGGTTTTCACCACAGGCCTAGTCACGGTAGTACAGTTCAGCAGAATGGCCAAAGCTACCCAAATTATGTCATCTTTAGAGGAGTTTGGGCCTCAATTTTTGTTTTTAGGATGTGATCCTGTCACTAGGTATTGAGACTTGGAAAAAGCATGCTTCATAGCTGTGAGAATGTCTCATTTTCTATTCTTTACACCATTGGGGGATGTTAAGGGAGAGAGAAGGTGGGCGATGACTAGTGGTGATCTGTGGTAGAAGGCTTGTCTGACTGAGTTTCAATTTCAGGCCTGATGTCCATGTTTGGTCAAGGAAGACTTCAAGGTTGGTAAAAGGACCTTGTTTATTTCACTCTTGAGATGAACTATACCTGTTTTAGAGATTTTCTCTTCCAGGCTCACATCCTGTTATGCTAGTAAAAACAAAACAAAACAAAAATTTGGCTTTTTTTGTTTTATTGGGTATTTGTTTGTTTGTTTTGATTATTTGTTTTGAGAAAGACAGAGACAGAGATAGAGAGGGTGGGAATATGAAATTGGGTGTGTATCTGGGAGGAGTTGAGAGAGAGAGGAAAACACAATCAACATATACTATATGAAAACATTTTTTAACTAAAAGTTAAAAAATATAAACATAAACAAACCTCCAACAATGCTATGGTTTGAAAATAGGTAGTGCTCTCCAAAGGTTTGTGTGTTAAGAGGATGATGTTAATGGGGGTAGTATGGACCCTTAAGGGTGTGCCACGGGCAGTCCTTAGGTCATTGAAGGCATGCCCTGGAAGAGGATTGTGAATCAAAACGAATCTTTTCTCTCTACAAGTTAGTTGTCTCTGTTACTTCAATATAGTAACACAAAGCTGATGTATACAATGGATCTTACACTGTAAGGGTTCTGTGTCCTATTCCTGTCTGTCTCAGCAAATGAGTTGATGGGGTAAAAATTCTGTTCAGGAATTGATTTTTAAGAGTTATTTAGAGCACAATTTCTGTTCTTCTTGTGGTTGCCTAGTTTTTAGCCACTGTCTTCTAGTTCTCAACAGAGGAGAGCAGAAGCAGTTGGAATTCAGATAAAAGTCATTTTTCTAAAAACTTCTTTATAACTTTGATAAGAGGGAAGAGGGAGCATGTGAAAGAAACCAGAACAGACACCCAGAGTTGTAGATCTGGGTAGCTGGTGCTTAGCTGGGCTGAGGGGTCTTTATTGCTTTTCTTGCCAAGGAAAACCAATCACCAGCAGATGCTAAATCTTTTCTAGGGATGTCAAGTCATGTCAACTGCAGCACTTATGTTTGGAGAATAGTAAGTCTCTTCAAGGCCAGAGATTTTTTTTTCTAGTGATGAGAAAAGACTGAATGAGAGGAGCAGAGAACCCATTTCCATGCATCATTCTTAAAAAAAAAAGTTACACAGGGAGCAGTGGCCTATGTCTTTAATCCCAGCACTCCAGAGGCAGAGACAAGTGGATTTTCTATGACCTTGAGGCCAACCTGGTATACACAATGAGTTCTAGGTCAGCCAGGGCTACATAGTGAGATCCAGCCTTTAAAAAAAAATTGGGTCATTGTTTATTTCTAGTGTCAGTTGGAAAGGATACTAAACGTTGAGCCACCCAGGCCTTTGGACCTCACCTAGACCAGAGATGGCCCTCTTGTTGATGGAAGGGAAGTGTTTGGTGAACACCAATGAAAATTAGTAAGTTCCAGGAGTATGCTCTGCTATATTCAACACAGGTTTTGTTTTGTTTTGTTTTGTTTCACTGGTCAAGTAAGTGTCTGCCCCCCATGCTGGGATTTGAGGAAACTGGATTTATGAGGGGCAATGTTTGCTCCCATGAAGCTCCTGTGGTCAGTATTTGCAGGTAGCATGAAGCTTTCTTCAAACCTCAGGCATAACATTTGACAATTAAAATATGAAGGATAAGTTAGGGATTGTGTTGTAGGTTGTGAGTCAGGAATTCAAGAGGCCTAGGCGGATGAAGCTTTCTTCAAACCTCAGGCATAACATTTGACAAATTAAAATATGAAGGATAAGTTAGGGGTTGTGTTATAGGCTTGTGATTCATGAATTTAAGAGGCCTAGGCAGGATGATTTCGGGTTCAAAGCCAGCTTGGGTTACATAGTGAGACAGTGACTAAAGAAGTTAGGAACTGGAGATGTAGTCCAGTGTAGAGCTCATACCTAGTATGTACAGGGCCCTGGGCTCACTCTCCAGGACTGCAAAAATAAAGGTTAATTATCTAATTAATTAACATTAAAGTGTAACTTAACTTAAAATGTCATTAAAACTATATCATTATTCTAAACCATCAGATTTCTGTGCAATGCTTATAGATCTCCAAACATCACAGACTGGTGTACAAAGATGTCCTAGGCTTCACTAATCATGACAGTGAGACTCAAAGCCACATGAGTGTCCCTGAACAGCAGCAAGGCCAAGTGCCTTCTGGGAAATCCAGATGCTACAATACCAGGCCACCTTTGAAAACAAAATTTCTAGTGAGATTTTAAGCAAAATGTGTTTCATCTAATAAGAAGTAAAAAGGGCAACATATGGAATATCCATATAGTGGATCTCTGCTGTCTAAAACACACTAGAAGGAGAAAATAAGCCAAAATGCTAACAATGCTCTTCTTTGGGCTATAATGTGGGTAATTTAAATTTCATCTTCTGGAGCTAAGGTGTCCCACAGGCAGCCCTAAACTCCATGTAGCTATATAAACAAAGTAATTAAAGTGAAATAAAAATGAAAAATTCCTTCTTCATTTGCACCAGCCCCATATTAAGTGCCTACATGTCATGTCTGGCCAGGGGCTAGTGCATCAGCCAGTGCTCCTGCCCAGATCTGCCAGCACTGCAGAAAGGTCTGCTGTGATCTCCTCTAAAACACATGCACTGTTTGTCCCAGGAAGAAAAAGTCTGTAAGAAAATAAAGGTCCAGGTGTCATCAGACCCCAGGAGATGGCTTTGGCATTGGCAAACCTTGCATTTTAGGAAGTGACAAGCCAGCCTTAATGACCAAGCTTAAATACACTTCATACTATCATCCCCACTGTAAGACCAAGAATGATGTTAAGTGGGGAGCTGGGCCCTGGGTCATCCAGAAAAGCTGCTGGGGGAACCTGCTCCAGGTGGTGGCCATTAGCTTCTCCTCTCCTTCCTGAGCACACAGTTAAACAAATGAACAAGACCCTTCCTGCAAGTTGGTGAGCAAATGAGATTTATCTGGACAAAGGGATGGGGACAGACCTGACATTAGCCACCTCTGTGCACTGTCTCCTGTACCCTTCCTTTCTCTACACTAGAGAAGGTCTCAGAGCTAGCAGAGCCACATGATGGAATTGGCACACCCCCAGGGTTTCCTTTTGGAAGTATTCACAGGCGCCATCAAAGTGGGAACATCTGCTGTGGAATTTTAGTAGGAAATTAGCCGTTGCTGGGTTACCCCGGTGAAGTTTTTTAATTGTCTGCAGTATATTAATAGTACCTAGCAATACTACTCTAACAAATAAAAGAGTAACTTGACCTTCTGTGCAGCAGGTGTTAACACAGCAGGCCCCACAGGAAGCTTCTGGCAATCCTTGCTTTCAGGATGCTGCTGGTTGATGGTGTTTTGTTCATGATCAATGAAGGAGCATTCTAGGCAAGCTTGATGATGTACACCTGGGTGCTAAGACGCAATTATCATAGCTGTTCTTAGAGTAGAAATGTGCCTGCCTGACCAGCCCTCCATAGATGCTTTAGATTCCAGGGGACTTCCTTGCACAAGATAACTTACCCATGTCCCTGGAGTTCACTGTCAGAAAGAGAGAAAGCAGGGCCTGAGCAGCCTTTATTTTTTTTCCACATCCTTTGCTGTAATACATCTTAGCTGGGAGTATAATCTGTTACTGGTTCTTGTTAGCATTTCTGATGGATGGATCATCTAAGTTAAAAGATGTTCATGGGACCCCCATCCCCATCCACCCCCAATATCTTCCACATAAGATTTTCCTCCAGGAATATAGAGAAAAACAAACACTAAAAAACAAGTATGCCTTTGTATGGTCCTTATGTATCCTTATATGGCAACTGCCAATATTTTAGCTTATGCATCGAATGCTTGTGAATGTGGTTGATGCGGGGCAATCATAGGAGCTGACTGACAGCTATCTGACTCACTGACTTGCAGATTTTAGGAGGGTTATTTGGAATCTGAGACCACCCAATGGATGATACCTGTTTAAGATACTCCACCTAGATGGCCTCTTTCTACCATCTCTTTTTACATGCAATCAGATCACTAGCTGGAAGTTGCAGCCCACTCTGGTCCACTAACTGGGTCTACATAGCTCATGAAATAAGATCATCTTTACATCTTCAAACAATTGAAAAGAAATAAGCACAATGTATGACAGCATGAAAGCTTTGAGCATTCCAATTTCAGTTTCTATCAAGTTCTGTGGCTGCTCTTCTGTTGCATCAGCAGAGTTAGCTGTGACAGAGACTATCTCTCCCTTCACACCAGCCCTTAGATCCTGTTTAAGACAGAAAGTTTGCCAACCTCTGTTCTACACATGTGTGACTTGGGAAGATCTGTACTAGAAGAATTTGCTTCCCTTATAGCATTAATATTTTCATACCCACATTACTAGGAAACAATAGCTCAGTGACCAAGGCTACCAAAAAAGTCTGTTTAGTCTGAAAGTAAGAAGTTATGGAGGAAAGCACTCACATAGGATCCATAATCCACAGCCAGAGTCTGCAGAGCCCAGGGAAGACCAAGCCCGATCAAGATGTCAAACACATTGCTCCCAATGGAATTGGACACAGCCATATCCCCCATCCCTGTAAGGACAAGAGACCATTAATGAGTAAGGGGATCTCAGTAGGAAGCACTCACATAGGACTCTCCTGAGTCTTTGGTCTGGCAGCCTGATAGTAGTAGTTTTGCTGGACCACATACTTGGTTCTCTCTTAGCCCATCAGTGGTATGAAAAATAACAGATTACAATACCGAGAACCCACATTCTGCTGACTCCTGACTTTACTTCAGATATGATGACAGTGTAAGTGATCAAAATATCCAGACTTGGTTCCAAGAACACTGCAACTTCTGAGTCACCCTTCCAGAAGAAATAAACCCCACAGCATAAACATGGTCCCACAAGCTTGTCAACACATACATCATAGCACCATTTTCCACCTGTCCCCCTGAATTCACTGCTTCTTATTAGCCTAATAACATAAAGATAATGTCATCAGTAGAACTTCCCAAAGAATCTATAGGAACTGTGCTAAGTTTTGCTGCTGTGGTTGCTTAAAATGAATGCCTCCCCACATCCATCAGGCACAGAAACGAGAGAGGTTGCTAGGAAGGATGTCTCTGTCCATAGTGTCTACCTGGTTATGTAAGCTTTGAGTTTTAAAATGGGGAAGTCTCTGTCATGTGCTGAGAACTTACTGCTGACAACTTGGAGTTGAGTGAGCTTAATTGTGGTGGGTTGTCTGTCTTTTATGAGCCCTGGTTTCCTTATCTATGAAATAGAAGCACAATTGTCCCTCCTCTTGGAGTTGTTGAATGAGTAAGGTGCCTCATTCACTCCAGGTTAGCTTTTTTTTTCTTCTATATTTACTGTTATTTTATAATTAATGGATGATAATAATGACCAGAAGGGGCTGTGGCTAACTGGGCAAGCATCTGTGCCTTACACGGAGATGTCTTCTGCCTGTATTCCTTACTCCTTTGATCTCAGGAAGCCATCTGGCCAACATGGCACTGAGGTTGACATCATCCACCTCTCCTTCTAAGAAGTATCTGCTCCCCACTTCCTTGACACATGGGGCAGCCCCTACCAGGCAGAGAATCCTTCCTTCCTTCCTTCCTTCCTTCCTTCCTTCCTTCCTTCCTTCCTTCCTTCCTTCCTTCTTTCCTTCCCTATTTTTACTGTCCCTGGAGATCCCACCTTGTCTGGCCACAATAAGGCTGGCCATGCAGTCGGGCACACTAGTTCCAGCAGCCAGGAAGGTGATTCCCATGATGACATCAGGGATCCCCAAGGTGTAACCGATGATGGTGACCTTGGAGGAAACAGGAAGAGGCAGTAAGCCAGGAGACACGGTGAGCTACCTGCACAGGTTCCCTCTGATCAACAGTAGAAAAGTCTCCATTTTGGGCCATCTTGGGGGTGGGGGAATGGGACAACATCTTTTCTGGATTTTAACCCAGGAGGGTGTGAAGATTGTGTGAATGTGACCCAGGCTGCTGGCCTTAGGATGATGCTTTGACAGAACCCAGACTTTTTCATGAAAGGTGAATCTATCATTTGCTCCTTTCTGTTGATACTTGCACATTGAAAAAAAAAAAAAAAACAACTAGAATTTAAGAGAAAAGACAATATTGAAACAAAACACTTAAAACCAAGATGGCCCTGAATGATCCAGGCTGCCAGGCTGTGCTAGGAATGTCAACAGCATGCTCGCAGATCTGTGATGGGATTTGTAAGACCTGGAAAGGGGCTGGCTTCACATCTGGTCTTGTCATGGAGCTCCTATCCAGCTTTTCTCATCCCTACTTCCTTGAAGCCAGCCCAACAGCTAATTTTGCTTGTCAACTTGACACACTTGGGAAGAGGAATCTCAGTTGAGGAAATTGCCGCCATCAGATTGGCATGTGTGCTGTGGATATTGCTCTGTGTAAATAAAGTTCTGATTGGCCAGTGGCCAGGCAGGAAGTATAGGCGGGACAAGAGAGTAGAGAATTCTGGGAAGTAGAAGACTGGAGGGAGACACTGCCAGCCGCTGCCATGGGAAGCAACATGTAAAGACACTGGTAAGCCACAAGCCATGTGGCAAAGTATAAACTAACAGAAATGGGTTAATTTAAGATAAAAAGGTAGATAACAAGCAGCCTGCCACGGCCATACAGTTTATAAACAATGTAAGTTTCTATATGCTTTCTTGGTTGGGTCTGAACGACTATGGGACTGGCAGGTAAGAGAGATTTGTCCTGACTGGGCCAGGCAGGAAAATCTAACTACACATGTGGGGCTTTTTTCTTGATGGATAATTGATGTAGGAGGCTCCTGTCCACGGTGGGCAGTACCATTCCTAGTGGTTGGCCCAGAGATGTATAAGTAGGTGAATGTGGGCTTGGGAGCAAGGTGGTAAGCAGCATTCTTCCAGGGGTTCTGCCACTGAGCTCCTGCTGTGAGTTTCCTCCTGACTGCCCCCAAAGATGAACTGTGCTCTGGAAATGTAACATGAAATAAGCCTCTCCTCCCCAAGTTGCTCTTGGTCATGATGTTCATCATAGCAACAGAAGAAACAAAAGAACACTCGTCCTCAGTCATCAGCATAAACTTCTCCATCATTGCTTGCTTTTTGGTTAGTACTTAGGCACTGGGCTAAATGTTCAGTTTTAACTTTCCTAACTCTCACAGCCATCTGGTCCAAGTGCTCTGCTCTTCCCATTCCTCAGAGGAGGAAACTAAGAACAGAGAGACATCTGCCCCAGTCCTATGTGGCTGGTAAGTGGCAGAGAGGGCTCTGTGTTAGGCAGGTGGGCTCATCTGCAAGGTAGCTTCTCAGTTTACAGGGAGGTGGAATGTGGAGGGTGGGCTGCCGTCACCGGAGGCATTGCTCAGTGACACAGAGGAGTCCACGGCTGCCCCCAGATTTCAAGAGGGAAAAACAGAGTAGCAGGGAATCTGGCAGGATGGTGGCAGAGCCAGGATTCTTTGCCAAGTAGGTAGGAAAGGAGACCAATCCCTTGTATGTGGGCTAAGGAATGGGGCTTGCAGCCCCTGGAACTCTTAGGCCATCTCAGGGTGCCACGGGGGCGTTCCCACTTTCTATAATATCTTGAGAAAACGTAAACCATGTGTCTCAGGGAGTCCATTCACACAGCACTCCCAGGCCAGTGGTAGAAAGCTGGGGGATGTGAGTTCAATTCATTCAGATCCAAACCAGAAAAAGCTCCCACTTTCATGAGTGCTGCATTTAACTCACCGTGGCCTCAGGCTTCTGACGGCTGTCTCCAGGGAGGAAAGGAGGATCCTGAAACACATCTTTCTGTGTTGCTGTTCTTAAGAGCCTTTGTAAAACCAAGCCGCAGCAGGCTGACTGAGCCGTGGGTCCCGCAGGACTGTGGCCTGGCTCGCCTGGGATTGCCCCACTGCTCTTTCATTGTTAGGGTACTATGCTCGAGCCTGGGATTCTGGGGAACCGATGAGCTCTGGAAGCCCAGCCCAGGCCCCTGGCTTCTCCTGAAGTTGTCACTCACTAGCAGGAACTGAATCCAGATTAGTCAGTTCCATGAATAGGTCAGGGACAGCGATCCTAGCTCCCAAACTTGGATTGAAGGGGACACGCTGTGGGAGTCTCATTGAGTGAGAAGCCCCTGGCCACAACACTTCCCGTTTTAAAACTTCATTTGCTGTGAGGTTGAAGCTAGGAGTAACTGCGACTGTCTCCTGCCAGCTCTACAAGTTTGCTATTACCGCCAAAATAATCGTTCCAGAGATTTTTTGAGCTTCAAGTTGAATTCTCTTGAATTTATATTGCCCTTCTGTCATACACCCAAGTGAGGTTAATTTGGATTTGCATAAGTTGTCATAGCTTGTAATTTCTGCCCAATTCCAATTCTAATGGATTAGGTTTGCTCCCCAGTTAAGGAGTATATAAATGAACTGTCTGCATTTCTGAAAACGACTCTGGGGCAGAGCTCCTTTGAGGCCCCATTACCTAGCCCAGTCAATGGATCATTATTTTAGCTTGGAAAAGACCCTTGAGCAGTCACCTAATGCAACATGTCCTTCGCCCGTAATTCTGCTGCTGTTACCCCACTACAGCTGGGGAATTAGTTCTCTCACTCATGGATGCTGGACTTGGCCACTGGAGTGTGGAGAAGAAGACAGATCGGTCACCAGTGAGGACCCCAAGAGGCACCTAAGGTTTCCACTTTACCCTTCCCGGGATAGCACCAGCCCCAGAGAAAGAGTCAACAAAAGAGTAGATTCGACCCAGCCTGCTACTGAATCAAAGCTAGCAGAGGTAGTCCCAGCGTAATTAAATCAAGCTAGCCTAGGGCTATGTGAGCCAAGGAACGTTTGTGATTTCAGCCCTCTGAGCAAAGGTGTGGGGCGTTATTTAACTTGCTGCAGCAGTAACTAACTGGCTAATAGAATTACCAGGTATAACTCCGGTTCTTCTTCATCTCTGGTTCAGTATACATTTTGCTCTAAAGAGACCCAGCAATGTACAGGGGCCCTTACACACTCACCATCCACACCATCATGTAGGAGAAGGCTGCGATCCATAGTGTAGAGGAAGCAAATGTCATCATAAACCATTTCTCCCAGTGGGGTTTGTTGCAATTGGGGACAGTGAAGTACAGGACGAAACTCAGTGGCCAGGTGAATGCCCATTTCACGGTTTCCAGTTTGCCAGCTGTGGGGAGAAACAAACGAAAAAGAAGAAAAGAAAAAAAAATAGCTTTATTTCCTTGCTCTGGTAGCCCTTAGGCTGCTTTCCCCAGAACTAAGTCTTATCATATATCTCTCTTCATAAAAGGCTTAAATGGTGGTCCACGGCCACCCAAGCCAGACTCACAGAACCAAACAGAAAAAGAGAAACCATGTACTGCCCACCTGCTGGTTAGCTCTTGTAAATACCTGAGCCACTCCAGGTAATACTGGGCTGGGAGGAGGGGCTCTAAGAAATGGGCCAGGTGGGAAAAGATGAGGAAGGTACTCACAAAAGGGTGGTGTGTGTGTGTAGGTGTGTCAGTGTGGGGCGCTGGGAAGACCACCAGTTGGCGTCTGTTCTCCACTAATCCGTCCCAAATTGCAGTGCCAGCTGACACAGCGCCACCTAATGGAAGTTCTTAGTGTTGCATCATAAACTGAAAAGGGTTTGCAAATGAGCATTTGCAGACTTAAAAAGTAAAAGGACAAGATGTCGGATCTGTCAGGGATGCCTGCCTCTACCATCCTGGGTTACCTGAGTACTTTCATACCACAAACACCCAGAAAAGCTTTTTAGGGTGACTATTCTGCCATGAATGCCTTGTAACCTCAGATTTGACAAATACATTAACTCCAATCCTTTGGTTTTCATAACGCTCCTACTCAACTTCTAATTAGCCTATGGCGGGGGGGGGGGGACCACATACATACACGTGTGGTACCCATGTCAACTGAGACACAAAACATCGCCATGTTCCAGATGCTCTCTGTGCCTCTTTCTAGTCAACCCTCACCCTGACCACCACAGATTAGCTTTTGTTCATTCCCAAAGGAATTGATCATTGAGTAGCCATCCTTTTGCTTACCACATGTTTGCTTTTAGATTGATTAAAGTGCCATTAGTTTATTCCTTTTAATTTCCTGGAATATGCGGGGGTTGCTTATCCATTCTCCTGGGGTTGGGCATTGGGTGGTGGCCGGTTGTAGAGCATAATGACAGTGCCTATCAATACCCTTGTATGGGTCTTCTGGAGAGCACGGCTTTGTTCTGGCTGAAGATTTGGGGTGAAGCTGCCAAGTCATGAGGTGAGGGTTTATCTTTTTGCTAAGGAATTAAAAATAATTTTCCAAAATGATTGAACAGTCTCATATCCCCATCAGAGTTAAAGAGGTAATTTCTTACCTCCTTACTGTGAACAGTGCTTAATAGGAGGCTCAATACCATTCATTTCATCTCCTCAAACCAATGTGCAGTCTATTTCATATTACCTCTCACTAACTTCTAAATTGGTTTTTCTTTGAACTCATAGAAAAGGTACCTATTGTCGCTTGCCCCATCAGATGGGCAGGGTAGCACAATCTATAAGAAGAGCGTGGCTTCCGCATCAGACAGGACTGGGGTGCAGGCACCCTCTGTTTAGGAGTTGAGTTGTTGCATCTCTGTGTTGGTTGCTTGTCTGTTTTCAACTTGACACATGATAGGGTCACATGAGAATCAGGAACTTCAACTGAGAAAATGCCTCTCTCAGATTGGCTTGCAGGCAAGTCTTTTCTTGTGGGGCACTTTCATGATTAATTACTGACGTGGGAGGGTCCAGCACACGGTGGACACTGCCACCCTTGGATAGGCAGTCCTGGGGTATATAAGACAGTAGGCTGTGAGGCCATGGGGGGAGGGGTGTTGGGATAATCTTTTTGTGTACTGTGTGAAGATGTCTCTGTTTACCTCACCTGCCTAAGGCACCTTCTGATTGGTTTAATAAAGAGCTGAACAGCCAATAGCTAGGCAGGGGAGGACAGGCAGGACTTGAGGATAGAGGTAGGAATTCTGAAAGAGAATCTGAAGTGGGGGATTCACCAACCAGTCATGGAGAAGTTGGGCATAAAAAGTACCGAGAAGAGCTAAAGAGCCATGTGGCCGAATGTAGATGAATATAAATGAGTTCATTTAAGTTTTAAGAGCTAGTTAGGAACAAGCCTAAGCCAAGGCCAAGATTTCATAATTAATAAAATGTCTCCATGTCATTACTTGGGAGCTGGCAGTCCAAAGAGAGTCCAACTCTAGGGAGGCAAAGAACTGTTTCCCCCTGGCCTCTGCTTTAGTGTCTGCCTCCAGGTTCTGACCCTGCTTGAGTACTTGCTTTGGTTTCTCTTAATGATGGACTCTGATTGGGACATGTAAGCCAAATAAACCCGCTCTTCCTCAAGTTGGTTTTGATTAGTGTTTTATCACAGCAATAGAAACCTAACTAGAACAGTTAATTCAAGTCTCCAAATCTTACTTTTATTATTTGTAAAGTGTGGATCCAGCAACACTGAGCTCGCAGAGTTCTTGGGAGGATTAAAGATGAGATATCAGTGAGACAGATGAGGGTCCCACTTTTCCCTGGGGGCACCAGGCAAGTCTTAAACATTGTTAAATATCTGTTAAAAATCACCCTTAGTGTCCATGAAACTCTTATTGCAAGCTTTCCTTCAGGGTTCATTTTCCTGTATATAAGCAAAGACAGGGAGGGGATGAGGCAAGTGGTAAACAAGCAGCTCCTGGTCTCTCTGTGCTGTTCTGGCTGCCTTGAGACCTTATGGCAGGTAGCATCAGTTATTCAGACAACCAGACACCTTGAGGAAACCACACAATGGTCACAGCTAATTGCTGCAGCTCCTGAAGATACAGCTGCGATGGGGCTCTTTCAAATAGTTTGCACAGACATTTTGCTATTATAAGCCTCCCTGAACATTAGATGATAATATGGACATTTCTGCCCAGGCCAGAGTGGGAGCACATGCTTTGCAGATCTGGCAAAAGGGGCTGCTGTGACTGGCACATACACGAACCCTTCTAATTGCACGCAAGTTGGGCCATGGTTGGTGCAAGTACCTTCATCTGCACGTGAGGTAGGCTGGGATTAGAGCAAACACCACTGTCCTCCCCTGCTATTTTAACATCAGGCTCAAGGAAAGGCTTCTCTCAAGGGCTCTTTTCTTGCCTACACTCAGCAGCGTGGACTGAGCTGGTAACGGGAAGTGGCAGAGACAATGAACACCAGTGGCAGGTGTGTTGACAGTGGAGCAGTCAGTAAGGCAAGAGGCTTCTTAACAGCTACAGAAGAGGCAGCTGGAGAGAACAAGGAACATGGCACACAGTAGGAAGAGAGAGAATATAGGACTGAACTTGACAAAGGACAGGAAGAAGGAAAGAGACAGAGAAGAGAAACCCAAGGCCCTGGGGGCAAAAGAGTGAGGGTCTCAGACACTCAGGCCCTAGAACTGTAACTCTGGATGCTGAGAAATCCCAATACTGAGGCCTGCATGAGAGCTGCAACACTAGAGGGCGCTCTCTGCAACTGCTTCCACCTGCCTAGTGCTGTTGGTTGCTGTTGCAAGCACTAAAGAGATACAAAAGTCAGGGACTAGCACTGGAAAATCTCCTCCAGGCCTACCCATGATTCTTAGCCAGGAAGAACAAAAGGACCCCAGCCGCTGACTGGCAACATTAGGACCCGGATAGTTGCTGGCAACGTTGCAGGTTGCTCTAGTCAAAATGCAGTAAGTCATTCTTGATTCTTCCCCTTCTTTCCATTCTTAGGCCTGAACTTGACACCTGCCCAGGCAATTTCCTCCACGCCACCTCCCTGCAAGGTGGCCTGGCTTCCTAAAGGGACTCCCACATCAATGCCTACCTTACCTCCATCTGTTTGCTACTTGCAGGCCAAGGGAGAGAATTTTAAGAAACCTGGTTTAGAAAATTCCCCTGCTGTCTACCATCTTTACACCACACCTCCATATCAAGACCAATGGAGCTCTGCCTGATTGATTGCTGCCTCCCATTTTCCCTGCTCTGACACCATCCACCCATTCTTCAGACATCCTAAGCATTCTTCTGCCTCAAGTAAGCTAAACAGTATTAATGATACCAGTAGTAAAATGTTACAGCAGCATGATGATTTACAGTATAACCAGAAATGTTAAAAAACTTACTTGGTTTTAAGAATCTAAACATAGTCTGCCAGTGAAGAAAAAGTAGTCTTAAAAATGAGGGTCTTTTCCTACTGGGTGCTACGCATCTCGTTAGATTTAACTTGGGGAAGGTCAAGGGGACAACGAGACCCTAGAGCCCAGCTAGATTGCTCATCCAGAAGATGACAGATCTACAGATCTACAGTTGTTTTGTGATGGGCTTCGAGTGCTGCAGGATTCAGAATAAGGCCAGATCTTTGGGTCTCCTGTGAGTCCTTCAGTTGGCTTTACCTAACTGGAGCTCTGGGGGAATCCCCTTGCTGGCATTACCTCTGGGAAGGTAGCCACAGCGACAGAGAAAGAAATAGATGAGATTGATTTAAAATGGACCCCCAATCAAGGGTTACAGAGAAACAAGTGAATAGGACAAGAAATGACCTCAACTTGGATCTCTACTATTCCTCAGAAACTAAAAATGAGAAGGAAGATGAGGTCATGCCATGGCACTCAGAGAGCAGAGAGGATGGGGTTGATTAGAGAAAGCTGCACAGTGTAAGTGGGCGCCACCAAGGCCCAAGGCCCTTCTCAGCCGTTTTGCTTTGGCTCTAAGGACATGAAGCTGTATAGTCACACTGTACATTCTTGTTCCTTAGTAACACCAACACTAAAGTAGAAATATAGATAGCAGCATCTGAAATATGACTTTCCACACAAGACAACAGATTTAATTCCTTGAGCAAAGCAAGCAACCCAGAAAGGGCTTTGAAAATGACTCAAAGAGGAGGAATAAAGGAGGCGCACATTTCAGCTAGCTTTAATATCCAGTTCTGAGTAGGAGGGCAGATGTTTCCTCTCCTGAGTCAGCAGCATTTCTGGACATTTCTAGATTTTGTTCTATCACCATTTATTCCAAGTAGAGCCCCAAGGGGACATGTTTATTTGTTCACGTAGAGCATATATGTTGGGTACCCTCTATGCCATTTTGTGCCAGGCTAGGACACAGCATAAATTAGAAAGCACACATTTTTTTCCCCTGTGGAGGCCATATACTTGCGATGATGCAGCTTCACAGATGTCAGCCAGTGACAGGAGGCAAAGCCTGGGGTGACAAGTGTCAGGGTCCTTTCCAAAGCTTGCTTTGAGTTCTATTGCTGACTAAGCTTTTAGGAATGCTTAAATCAGGCAGAGAAAAAAAGAAACTGTGCAATGTTTTAGACCTATAATAAACATTTTGTTCTGATTGCACAGAACACAAAACACATATTTACAATAGAAAAAAATCCATCTAACAAAATACAACTTTATTTTGTTGGATTTTCTTTCAGTGTGTTTTTTTATGGAAAGGTGTTTACCTACATTCACATCTCTGTTTACAAGTAGTAAGATTTTCTTCACTCAAGAATATATGTATGCTTATGTGTAGATACATGCACTATACATAGGTGTATATTTATAATGTATATGTATTTAAGGTATACATAAACTCCATTTGCATCTATAAAGAGTTATATTAATACAAATGTATATGCATGTGATAGTCTTAGCAACTACCAAGAAACAGGCACAGAGGAGTAGTGTATACAGGATGAATTGCTGCAGGATGGTTTAGGTGGGACAGAGCAAGATGGTGTGAGGTTTCAGAATGGAGCTGGGTTCCAAACCTATGTACTGTTTCTCTAATTTTCCATTTGATACTTTCAGACCATGGATAGTGGCTGTGGTGGACCACAATTAACTGTGAATGAAAGAAACTACAGAAAGTGAAACCACAGATTGGTGGGGCGGGGACGACATACTTTTTTTTTTTATTGATAGTCTACTAACTACTAATAATTTAACTTTGGCAAGTGTACAGGAATCTGGATGGTATTTCTTTATCAGAGTTGGCAAGTGCTCATCAAGGCTCCTGTCTTAGGGAAAGGGTGGGGACTCAGGAGTAGTTCTGCTTGGAGTTGGACTTGTTGCCTGCTCCACCCCTTGATACAGGGAGAAGCATAGCAAGGCCTTGCACCTGCAAACAGCACAGGACTGGGAACTCTAGACTCATATCACTACTAAACAGGCTTTCAGGCTGATCACACAATGCTTGCTTAGGCAGTCCTCAAGCAAGCTCAGTCAGTCCCAGGGAACTGCACACACTAGTTAATATTCGAATGACTGTGAATGGGAATTGGACCAATACAGGCTTTGTGAAACTGGTAGAAACTTCTTGACAGTCTAGCCAAGGACACAGAATTCTTTGGGTTTGGTCCTCATGTTCTGCTAATGGGTTGGGGTGAGAGACACGGTTACAGGAATATTCAAGGGCATACCCTACAAGCCAAGGTCCTGATAGCTTTTATATGTCTTGCCTCTCCTCTTCCAACATGCCAGGGAGAGTCCCTGGCCAGTCCCATGGGCTAAGGCCCCAAGGACTAGCTTTCACATGGGTCTGTGTTTCCTGTGGATGCTGCTCTGCAGAGAGCAGGATGTGGAAGATGCAGGGTCCTGAATAGAGGGAAAGGGAGGAAGTGAGAACAAAGGAACCAGGGATGCATCTGCCAGAGCCATCTTGGGCAGGGTGTTTCCAGCCAGGATGAAACACCAGTGAAGTTCCTCTGCCTGTGGGCACCACACTGTCTTGTTGACATGGGTCATGTGCATTTCTTCCTTAGAACCAAAAGTCCTGCAGTATGTCTAAGAGGCTAAGAGAGGAACTTCATCCACAAAATGTATTTGCTGAAAGTGCTCTTATTTTGACCCCTGCCCACGTGAGGTGGCTCACAGAGGCTTCCTAGTGAGACCTTACTCAAGGTCCAAGAATCTGAGCTTGCTTTACCTAGCAGGGCTGCATAATGAGATGATTTTGCCACAGGCATGTTTACCAGGTGTTTGGAAGGGTCTAGCTACACTTGGCTGTACAGTGTGCTTTGATCTGCTTATCAAGAGACTCTTTTGGAAGTGAAGAGTAAAAAGCCAAGTGAAGACCATCTACCCAAGCATCCCCAGATATCTCCCTTCCCAAGGCCAGATCAAGGACCTCTTACAGGGGGGGTCGAATGGCGTGTAGGGTCCTTCATCGTCATCGTCATCCTCCTCTTCCTCCTCATCATTCTCGTTGTTCTCATTGTCTTCATTCTCATTCTCTGTCTCATTATCAGCCTCAGCAATGATGTCATCCCTCCGGGTCCCATTCACACCCCTGTCTGGGGCACTGCTGGGCCCTGTTCCATTCTCCACAGTGTGCTTAATTGGGATTTTGATGGCCACTTCAGATTCCCCATTGGCATAAGCTCTGCTGTTTATCAGTCTTTGTCTCTGAAAATAGAAAGTGACCTGTCACTGTAGTCAGAGAGATGGAAAACATGGGCAGGTAGATCTTCCCTAGCGATGACCAGAGGTGCATCCAGAAGACTCTGGAGCCAAGTGTTAGGAACTTCCTCAAAGCAATAACAGATTCAGACAATTTCCCTTTGGGAGGGAAATTAACCTTTTATGACCCACTAGAACTTTCAAATTCCCTTTGGGAAAATATCTACATCTGGGGAGTGAGTTCTTTGACATCTATGCACGGTGACATTATCTCTCTTCTCCAGACTGTGGGAAGCCCTTTTCTATATTCCAGAAGCTACAGCACTGTGCTTAGACTAGCGTGTTTGTGAGGTTGCCATTCCAGGGAAGGGCAAAGGCCAGCGACTCTGGCTTGTTTTAAACTATGGTAACTTTTGCTTAGCACTTTTGATACAAGTTTACAAGATGGAGGTTTATTTAAATGGAAGGAAACAGGTCCCAGCTGGGGACACAGCTTAGCTGGTAGAGTATTTGTCTAGCAAACATGAGAAGCTGGATATAATCCCTAGTACTCCATAAACTGAGAGTGGTAGCATGCCCCGTAGACTCAGCACTTGGAAGTTCAAGATACTCCCTGGCTACATAGTGGGTTTGAGGCCAGCGGGGCTATGTGAGATTCTGTTTCAATTTTTTTTGAAAAACAAACAAACAAACAAACAAAACCCAGTAAGTAGAGAGGACTAGGCTGTGTCCCTCAATACAGTGAGGGCAGGGAGTGGGCTGGGGGCACAGATGGTTCAGTGTGCAAAGATGCTGGGAAAGGGCTGAGGGATAGGCTTCTGTTAAACTCTCAGTCAGGTATTGCATCTTTTAAATCAGAAAGCACTGTCCCCCTCCCCTTCTTCCCTTTCTCTCCCCTCCCCCCTCCCCTCCTCCTTCCCTTTCTTCACTGTGCTTTTCCAGATACCTCATTGATCAACATGCGACTGGCCATGGAGAGCCGGGTCTTGGGAGGAAAGTGGCTTGTGATCATAATTCGAAGGCCAGCCTCAGAGAAAGAGAGCTGGTGTGGGTAGGCCGACAGCAGCTCATCCACCATGATCACTGACGCTTTGCGGTGGAAATTGGCTAGGGAAATGTGAGAGAGAAAATACAATAGCATGGAGCCCAGGAGAGGCATTCATCTATTCCTCTTCCCTTTGCTTCTTTCTTACCCTACTCTTTCACATCTTTGCACCTGTTCATCCATCTGTCTGTTGGTCTGTCAGTCCGTCTATCCATCCATCCATCCATCCATCCATCCATCCATCCATCCACCTGTCCGTCCATCCATCCATCCACTTACCTCCCCTCCCCTTTCTCTTCTCTTCCTCTCACTCCTTCTTTGCCTTCCTTCCCCATCACCCTCCTCTTCTCCTTTCCCACCATCCTCTTCCTCCCTTTTTCATTTTTTCCTTCCTTCTATCCATCCATTGATGGTTACAATGATCAAAATTAGGGGCCATATTTAAATCATGGGTCATATTTAATAATTCATCTGAAATGACTTGAGACTATTCAAACACCACTCATCAGTATGGCAAGAATGAACAGAGTAAGAGAATTCCTCCTTGTCCTCAAAGAGTTATTTTCCCACCACTAAAATCTGGGTCACAGGAAAGACCCCAATAAACTTTGATAACCCATCATGCCCATGCATGGTAACCCAAATGCAATGGTAAATGCTGTAGAGCTGACTTATGTTCCAGGTGGAGGTCATGGTATAGGTATGTACACACTCCTGCATGCATCTGATAAGCAAAGTGGACAAGGGATGAGCTATCCACACGCAGAGGACCAGTGTTCAGGCCAAGACTTCAGACAAGCCATGTACAACATAAAACAGTCCATTAATGCCTTAGTTCTCTCTCTTTGGAAGAACACTGCATACCTATCACTCATAGGTACATGGCTGCAGCTTCTTCTAGGACTCATTCCTATTTTCCAGGCCATGAAACCATGAAATGATCTCTCATATCATCATCATGATTACCCCTCCCTGCTATGTAGGTGTAGTGTATGCATGTGTGGATTCACTTGCCCATGTGGGTGTGAGGCCAGAGGTTGATGTCAGGATATTTTCCTCAATTCCTTTCCACTTTATTTTTTTTTTTAGAGAGGACCTCTTACTGAAATCTGGAGCTTAGAGTTTCAGCTAGACTGGCAGGCCAATAGACTCCCAGGGTCCTCTTGTCTGCATCCCCCAGCACCGCTGTTACAGATGCAGACTGTGTGTGTGCTGGGGAACCAAACTCAGGTCCTCACACTGTGGCAAACACTTTTCCCACCAAGCCATCTCCCCAGGCCCAGCACTAATATTATTTAGCTTCTCCCAAGGGTTCCTTTTATGGCTATAAAGTACTCAGAAGAGAGAAACTAAAGAAAATCCTCACGTGGAATGGTACTCAATAACATCCAAGTCTTCCATTAAACCTCCACATAGGCCTTCAGAAAAAGTACATCAAATATCTGATTTCAAAATACAATAAATTATCAAGAGTCTAAAGTTGGAGACAGAGTTGAAAATAACCTGTAGAATTTCTAATTTATTCTTCATTGTTTCCCTTCAGAGTGACCATAGGGGACACATTTCAAAGAGAAAATAAAAAAAAAATTAAATGAAAAATGAAATACATTCATGGCAAAATTACATGGTATTTTTCTATGTCCCACACAGGCAATGCTATTTATCAGAGAGTACCATGTTGCTTCCCCTAGCATAAAGACAGTTTTGTAAGAGCCTGTCAAATAAAATAATTACTTTGAAAACAAAGGCAGTTTTTTCCTCTCCTTCTGTAGCTACATTAACCCGAGTTAATGTAGTCTGAAAGAGAATTTGGATATATGTGATAATGATTAGCAATGCCTGTCACCATGAAGCATTGTGTTAAGCCTTTCTGCATATTTAACTGACCTACTCATTACAGAAATGATGTCCATCTCTCAGGCTCAGCAAGGTTAAGGAACTTTTCATGGTCACACACCCTTAATCCACTACCTCAAAATCCATGGTCTTCTCTCCTGGTTCTGCTGGCCCTGTACTCCCATATAATCTTCATAGAATGGGTTCCCTGGGAACTTCAATGGACTCAGGTATGGCAGGAGAGCAGGCTCTTCTCTGTTTTCTCAGGGAGGGCCAGTTGGAATGCCTGGCTGTGGATGTCTGCTCGGCAGACACACACACACCGCAGCAGCCATCCTGGACTCAGGATCTGCTATTTACCTTTCTTAAGTAGCACCACAGTTGCGTCACAGTTGCTGCTGTCATCGATTTCTGCATTGTTGGCCAATCCATTGACCATGTTCCCAGCACCCTTCGTCCTCCTTTCAAAGCACTGATGTATGCACGCGTTGTATCTGAGCAAGCATAAGTGGAGAGAATCTATCAGTGCCTGTGCTCTCCTTTTACTGACTCCACAGCATTCTCTCTGAGATCTTCCCATCTGGATCCAGCTGGTGAGGCCCCATGCCTGAACCTCATGGTCTGCATGCTACAGCTGCCTGGTTGTCTAGACTGACTTTGGTTTTCCCCCAGTCAGAGATTTTTTTTTTTTTTTTTTCTAGAATCGCTGTTACCATGTGCCCTCGCTTTAGGTCCAGTTGGTGTGTGGCTTTATGATACCATTCTGGGCTCCAGTGCTCTGGAGTGATGGTGGGGCAAAACACCAAGCAGTGCTTTTGGCACACTCGAATAGACTAGCATTGAAGGGAAGCAGTATTTGAAGGTTCCTAGAATGGCTCGGGCAGGAAAACGTTCTGGCCCCTTTCCTCTGAAGTCTCCCAGCGGAATTCTCAAAATCCCAAGGGCAAAGGCAGGGGCAGGGACTCCAGAGCACCTTGGCCACTACTGCACTTTCTCTCACTCAAAGATCCTAATGCTCATTGGCCATGGCATTACTTACTGAAGCTGCATCCCCACCCAGCTTGACTTCCAGCCTCCTACTGGAACTCAGGCTGGGCCAGAAGCCTGTTTCATTCTGTCCCTTATTCCTTTTGCTCCAAGACAGGAGGCCCCTTACAGTCTCCTCCTGCTGTATTCTTGTACTTGGCTTTTCAGTCAGTTCCTCTGTGGGGGCATTAACTGTGGGAACTTCATAACTACCAAGTAGAGATAGGGTGTGGTGTGGTGGGAATGGGTGAGGATGCATTTGAACCTTCTCTCCCATGAATCCCTTCCTGAATTCTTTGGAGCCCATGACTGTTCCTTTTTGGCACAAGAGAAAATGGAACCAATCAAAGAAAATGGAACCAATCAAAAGTGATAGATGGAGGCTCTGAAAAGGGACCCAGATAGAGAATACTAGATTCCTGGGATTCCTAAGTGGGATAGAATCAGAATGCCACTATACTGTGTAACCTTTGTGAAATAACAGCTCCAGATGTCAAGCATCAATGGCTGCCACTACCACAGAGGGAAAAGTGACCTAGACGTGCCTCCTGATGGTATAACTCATGTCAACACAGTTCGGCCTGATTCAAATCAAAAGTGGACATACAGGATACACAGAGAGCAAAGGAACTGGCTTTGCTACGTCATGGTATTGGAATGCAGTAGCAATTTCCAAACCATGGGCAGCTCTTCAGGCTAACAACTAAACTCTGCCTATGAATAAATTGCAAGGACACACCCCCCCTCACACACACACCACACCACACCACACACACCACACACCACACACACACACACACACACACACACACACACACACACACACACACACACAGCCCAGGGGAATGGTTATAAGCAGAAAGCTCTCCAAAGCATGCTGCTCCCAATGATAATAATTTTGAACATCATTCATTTGGATTCTGACTTGAAAAACATTTATGATATTTATGAGACACAAAAAAAACCTGAGAAATAGGACTGATCGACACTTACGGAAGTTGAAATACTGAGTGAGTATTTGGGACATTGAGAAATTAGCATTCATTTTAGGTATAATAATAATTGTGGCTAGGGTAAAGGTAAGTCCTTTTAGAAACACATGCTGAAATATTCATGGATGAGCCAAGGGACTTCAAAATTATATGGAGGGAGGAAAACAGATCCACACAGAGCAAGGTTGGGCTGATGGCTTGGGGGCTGAAAATGAACACATGGGGCTTGTCATTCTGTCAACTTTTGCTTATATTCAACATTCACCTAATAGAAAGGCTTTCTAGATTCAGTATGACTACCTTTCCCTATGACAGGGAGACAAGCAGTGGCTTTTCTTCAAGGTCTCACTGTATATTCTGAGGGTAATCTGGAATGTTCTATGTAGAGCACACTACTCTGGGCTTGCAATCCTCCTGCTTCACAAGTGCTGGAATTAAAATAGACTCCACCACATCTAGCCAGAAGCAATGTTTGTGCCATCTTAAAGTCAGAAACTGTTTTTCCTACAAAGATAACAACTCACACAAGGGTTTGCTCTCGAAGGATAAAATCTTATTAATTTTTTTGGTGTTTTAATACTAGGATAACAGCACCATGCAATGAAGGCTTTTAAAATTTATCATTCAGTGATGGCTTTCTTGAAACCAGATATTACACTGGTAACTAACTGGTTACATTCCATCCTGATAAAGAACCCATTGAAGTAGAAACTATTATTCATTTTATTTTGCAGAGGAGGAAACCAAGATTAAAATGGCTGAATAATTTAGCCACATTCCCAAGTACTCAGTGGCTGGTAAGAGCTGCTCCTAGGGATGAATGGGAAGTACTTAACTCTTACCCACAAGACCGTATGGCCTCACCTACAAAATTCATCCCAGAGGAGTGACCAGGGTCAATAAAGGTCGGTCTTTGCCAAAGCTGCATGTGCCACATAGCCTAGAACATTTCTAGCTATCTGGCCATTCAAACATGGCTTTTGAATTTTCTAACAGAATGTTTAAAGTCATTTGAAAGCTATCTTCTCAGGAGGCAGCTGAAGAGTCTAATATATGCTGTGTGGTTTTTTTTTTTTTTCCTCCTCCCATGGCTGTGGCTCTGTTTTATATTTTTAATTGAATGTTTTAAATTTGGTGCTTGTACCCCGAGGCCATTTTATTGTGAAGCATGCAATTTTATAAATCAGATTTTATAAAACCCAATGATCAGAGCCTCTGATTGCAGAGAGGGACGGCTAAAGAGCAGAGATTTCAATTTAGAACTTGGGATGGAATTATGCAGAGAATTCTGTGAGAGCGGGAGCTGTTATTTGCCATTTTATTTGTGTCCTGCTGGTTTGAACATCTGGAATGGTGGGAAAGCTGAGGCCTCCGCAGAAACAAACCTCCCTAGCTGCTCTATGTGGTGTGACTTGGGGTAGAGGTTCATTTCTTACCTTAATGCCTACATGTCTGACCTGCAACTTGTGGGCTGTATGGGACCAGGTCACAGGCTAGAGTGGCTGCAGAAAGCCTGCTAGCAAAATCCCTCAACTCCCCTTTCTTTTAGATCTCATCTGTCATTTTGCAAAGCCTCCATTAAATTCATGATGGTACACGCAACTATCAAAACCAGTATTGGAGAACCCAAATGATCACCACAGAAGAGGTACTGCATGGATCATTCCAGGATCAGCTTCTCAAAAAGAAGAGGATTCTTGACCCTAGGAACCCAAACTTAGGGCTTCCAAAGCAGTTTTAAAAGAAGGTGAAATAGGCCGGGTGGTGGTGGCGGCACACGCCTGTAATCCCAGCACTCCGGGGGCAGAGGCAGGTGGGTCTCTGTGAGTTCGAGGCCAGCCTGGTCTACAGAGCTAGTCCAGGACAGCCTCCAAAGCTACAGAGAAACCCTGTCTCGAAAAATAAACAAACAAACAAACAAACAAACAAACAAAAAAAGGTGAAATAGATACAGGTTGTGGAAGGAAGCAGTGAGAACTGGTGAAGACATCCCCACTGTGGCACTGACTCCAGACAGTTTTGCCATTTGAAGCCAAGAAGAGTGAGATGGTTGCTCCACCCTAAGGCTTTCTCTTTGGAGGCCAGAAGCTTTGGAAAGACTTTTGGGTCAGCTATGGTCTTACTGGGAGATCAGGGATTAGTATTTACAGTGGAAGGGAATTAGTTACATGGTGTGTGACTTCTGGCTCCCTCATCCGTTTCTTTGTAGTAATTCCAAGCCAGGATATGGAGGTCCTACTCTAGAAATGTCAAGCCTGATGAGAGGATCTAGATCTGACCACTGGACAGCAACTCCAGTAAATGCTGGACATCATATTGAATAGACAGGCAGTGAGCCACTTATGCACACCCTGGACACCAGTCAGGCCAGCGCCTGATTTCGCTGCTCACGTGACGCTTGGCTTTGTTCAAACTGGTTTCTCCTAGCCGGTCTCTCAGGCCCTGGTGGTGCAAATTACCTCTTTCCTACATCTCCTTAAAAAAAATACAGGGACACTTTGCTCAGCCTGGGAGGAGGGGACTGGACCTGCCAGGACTGAATCTACCAGGTTGAGCTGAATCCCCAGGAGAGTCTTTGCCCTGGAGGAGATGGGAATGGGGGGTGGGATGGGGGGAGTGTGGGGTCAGGGGCGGGAGTGGGGAGGACAGGGGAACCCATGGCTGATATGTAAAATTAAATTAAATTATAAAAATAAAATTAAATTAAATTAAAACAAAACAAAACAAAAAATACTGTGTCCATTGTAGACTGCTGTCTGGTATATCCAAACTGACAAGTGCTGAGAGTTCTCTAGTTTCCTTCTCTAGAGGTGGTTACCTCCTCTGGGGAAATGGAGGGGATGGCTGAGTTAGAGACCATTCCAGGGTGATGGGATCTATAGCTCTGCTCTATTTACAAGCTTCTCATCTCAGCAACACCATATGATGACCTGAATCAGCAAGTTAAAAAAAATGTGATTTCATTTTACTTAGAGAACAGCAAGCAGTACTATCATTCTTGATTAAATAAAAAAAAAAAAAAGTAAGCTGCCTTGAGCTCCAGGAGAGGAGAGAGCATATGAAGTGGTTGCTTTAAAACATGAACAATTTATTGGCTTCTCTGTTCTTCCATAGCTGAAGTACAGTCCTGAGCAAGAGCTGCCCTCAGTGACTCATGTCTTATAAATAGGACATGGCAGAGTGTGATGATGTGCATATCTGAGCAGGGATTACAGAAGGCAGGATACCCTGCTCTCTGCCTCACTCTCTGGAATCACTAGCTCTACAGGGAGCCACTCAAGCAGTCATGTAGTGAGGAACTGAGTCCTTCAGCCAACAGCCAACATTGGCTTCCCAGTCATGTGAGTGGGCCATCTTCAAGGGAAGAGTCAACCAGCTTCAATCAACTTCATGGCTTCAGCCCTAGTGAATGTCCAATGTGGAATCTCATGAAAGACTCTGAGTCAGGATCCTCCCAGTGAAGCAGCTCTGGGATTTCTAATTCTTAGATAATACATATTTGTGGTTTTTAAGCCATTAAGTTCTGGGAAAACTTGTTACACAGCAACAGATGACTGGTACATCTGGAGTAATGGAAGTCTATATCATTTCAGGCACTAAGTCAGCTCTCATTCTATCTTCCCACACCAAGTATAGAAATACAACTTTTTGGTTTTTACCTTCATTCTAATTAAAGCTAAAAGCACATCTGCCAGATCCTAAAGAGAGACAGGTTCTAGAGGGTTCTTGAATGAAATATGAAAGTGTTGATTTTGTCATCAAATATGAGTTGAAGGGTCATTTTTATGATTCCTAATCAAAATGACTCCTCCCAATACTCACTGAGTGTGTGGTGGTGGACAGTGAATACGAGTCAGGTTTCTTCCCTCTCCCAACTCCTCTTTCTATATCCTTACACAACACGCCAAGTGTTTTACTTACTTCATGATGATGATGTAGATGAGGTACATCAGCACAAGGACTAGAGATTCCCACCTGCATAGGACAAAGAACAGTTAGAGAAGGCAAGCCCAGCAGCTAAGCCATGTCAGCCTGTGCTGGAGGCATCTGATGTCAAAGGCCAGGACGGCAAGGTAGACCAGTTACTTGCATTCCTAGTCTATGCAAGTATATTATGTTGCATAGATCTTTCCTTCTCACCTGAAGGGAAGATGCCTCTCTGCTATTTTCTTACCACAAAGAATGCTATGGAAAGTGACAGGCCCTTAAGCATATAAGTGTTTGCATAAATCTGCTGTGGTTTAATTACTCACTGGGGTTACCCAGATCTAGTTACTAAGAGCAGACACACCAGAGGAACTGATTGGGGACCGGATAGTGGTAGTGGTGTGAGCTAGGGAGGGGTTGGATGCCGAAAGGTGCGGCCAGAAAGAGACAGGGAGAAGAAAGAGACAAAGTGATAGGCAGAGTTAAGGAGAGAGTCATGTAGTGTCAAGAACAGCAGGGCAGAGATCCAGAACTTTCTTGGGTGGGAAGGTGTGAGGAAGATTAACACTGAGTGAGAGGGGCTGGGCATGGTGGGCAGTGGCTTGTGCCTATAACCCATGAAAGTGCACTACACAGTGAGTTCTAGGTCAGCTTGGGCTACAGAATGGACCCTGCACCCAAAAACATAAAAATAGAAAACCCAAACCAAAGAAAAAAAGGGTAAGAGGTGAGACATCCATGAGAAAAGAAGGGGAATGTCCTTGCCTCTTAGGATGGGAATCTTTTTCATTTTCTTCATTTAGTAACTTCCAGCTGAAGCTCAGGGGACTTGGTTTCTGGACCCCTGTTAAGTTTAAGCCCCAAGATTAAATTAGTTGAAAGAGCATGTTTGGTTTGGAAAGAAGGGAACTGGGGAGGTCTGAGGAGGACATTCCAGGTCCCTTAGCCTTTCTTTGATCCCAGAGAAACTATATGGCCTATTATATAAAAGATATACAGGAATTTGTGCTGTTTTGTTTTCAAAATGGAAAAGATGGGGAAATTCAGGTGGTTTCTGCCTGGGGGAGGGGCTAGGATACAATAGGATACACCAGAGACATCTATACACATCATAGAAACCAGCTGGCTGCCCACCAGCAGAATAAAGAAATTGTGCTGCATATATTTAAGTCTATATATGTGTACATACATATATACTTGCAAATTATTTAGCCATAAACATGAATATAATTGTGTTGTTTGCAGGAAAAATGGATTAGAATAGAGGCCATATCAAGAAAAATAAGCCATACTCAAAAAGATAAATATCATGTTTTTTTCTCATACATGGAATATAGATTAAAAGTAAGACATAAAAGTAGAGGGGAAACTAACAGTTGGGAAGGGGAGGATGGAGGGCAGGAGGGGCAACAGATTATAATGGGATGAATGTGATCCAAGTATATGATATATGTATATGGGAAAGTAGTAATAAAGATCATTATCTTATACAACCAATGAAGACTAACTAAAATGGGACTGGCCATGAAAACCCTGTGTCCACACAGAGTACTCCCATGCCTCTTTAAGAATGATCCCAGGACTCGGGAGGCAGAGCCAGGAGGATCTCTGTGAGTTCGAGGCCAGCCTGGGCTGCCAAGTGAGTTCCAGGAAAGGCACAAAGCTACACAGAGAAACCCTGTCTTGAAAAACCAAAAAAAAAAAAAAAAAAAGAATGATTTTACTAACATGGATTTATCCAATTAGAAAGCACTTGGGGTGTAAGAGGCGGCTGGGCATCCCAACTTTCCTGGGTTCAGGGACAGTTTTGGGTTTTGGTCTCCAGGAAGGTGCTTTAGTCTGACCCTACTGCATCTCTCCTTAGCAGGCATATAAGTGAAAGGAACTTCATGGTTAAGTCATTCTAAAGAAAGGTACATTTTAATAGACTCAGTGTAAGATCACTGGAAAAGAACCAAATTCAGTGGCCAGTTTCCTCTTTCCCTTTCTTCTTTTTTTCCTTTTCTTTTTTTCATGTTGTATTCCAGACTGCCCTCAAATCTGCAACCTTTCTACCTCAGCCTCCAGAGTACTGGGATAACAGGTGTGGACATGATGCTCAGCTTAAATCCAGTACTTTCTAAACACTTCTACTTACAATCCTTCTCATTATTCTTTTTTTTTTTTTCCACAAAGCAAGCCCTTCTTAAGTTGGTTGTTGGCCATTTCTCAGGATCACCCAAGGGTGAGAGACTCAGTTCCTGTCTACATTGCTGGCTTCCTTTGTGGGCTTGCCACAGCCTTTTCCACCCCAACACACTCGGTTGCTGAGGCCTCTGTAACCTCCCACCATTTCCTTGGTTCCTTTGCCTACCTGATCACCAGGGGTCTGCATGGTTCTCTCTTCATACACCTTTCCTTAGTGATTGTGAGCATCTCCAAATGACCTTTGATAATATGTCCACTGCCTGTCCACCAGCCAGCGAGAACCTGAAGGTCAGCACTGTCTACAGCTCCTTTCTGAGTCCAGCCCCTGACCTGTCCACCCTAGGGGAGCAAGAGGTATTCTCCAACAGTTTTCCAGAGCTACTTCTGTCTCCCATAGTCACAACTTGAGGAATTCAAAGGAAGAAACTAGAACACCACACTTTGTATATTTTAGTTTCTTCTCCAGCCTTTGGAATCATGACACATAATTCAGCTTCCTTCTGACATTGTGACCCTGGCTGACCTGTTACCATGAACCCATTAGCCTTGTCCTGCAGGATGACCTAACAGATGCATCTCTCATATTTTCAGTTTTAAGTGTCTTGGGAATGTTACCTAAAAGAAAGTTGTCTACATCCCTTGCCCAGGGATAGAACTCCACTGCACTGAGGCAACAAATGACCTCAAGAAAGATAAATCCCACCTCAGTTACCAGGATTAGTAGCGATTGGTCTTTAGTTGTAATGGTCAGTCCTGGCCTGGCCATCATCTTTCCAAAAATATGTAAGACGGAAGGGTCTCAGAAAAGCATGAAAGTCTCTCATTCTCCCATCTTGTCTTTAACTCAGTCAGACATGAAGGCTAGAATCACAGGAGCCATTTTAGGATTATTAAGGGAAGGGCTGCAGAAACAGGAGTGGTACATTTGAGATTCATGATGGTTGCTTTGTTTTTAAAAATCATCTTCTACTAAAAGCCTCCCAACTGACTGCTGGCTCCCACTTCTTGTTTGAATGTGACCACACGTCACAGTAGGCTTTAAGAATGGTGAAGGAATGTCATTCATTCAGGTGTAACAGGGACACCTTACTTTTGTATACAGTTAGCCCTGCTTGTCTGCACCTGTTACTCAACCAACTACAGGTTGAAAAGTTTTTAATGTCTATCTTTACTGAACATATACAAATGCTTTTGACCATCATTCCTGTTATGGTTACTTTTAGGATCTATGACACAATTTACAGTCACCTAGGAAGGATGTCTAGTTTGGCCTGTGGGCATGCCTGCGGGGGTGATTATCTGAATTTATGAGAAGAGATGTCCACTGTGGGTGGCATCATTCCTTGGGCAGTAGATCCTGGACTGTATAAGAATGGAGAAGTGAGCTTAACACTAAAATGCCTTCATTTATTCATTGTTCTTTGCTTCCAATTGTAAATGCAATGTGACCAACTCTTTTAGGATTCTGATGCTGTGACTTCCCTGCTAGTCTATACTGGAACTGTAAGCTAAAATAAACCCATTTCTCCCCAAAGTTTGCTTTTGTCAGGGTATTTTATCACAGCAATGGGAAATTAAACAAAGACAATTCCCTGAACAATATAGTGTGTCACTATGTAATACAAGAAACACTTCAACTCCTGCTATTTAAACAGCATTTGCATTGCATTGGGCATTAGTGATCTGGAGGTGTCTTAAAGCATACAAAAGAAGGTGTGTAAATACCAGGACATTTTACATATGGATGGGAACAGAAGATTCTGGCATCCTCAGCAGTCCTGAAACTAATCTTCACAAATCCTGAGAAACCTCTGCATTTGTCTTTGAAATAGTCATTTCCTAAAGAGCACTCTTGTTTCAAAATCAACACAGTTGCAATCAGTTTCCTTCTGAAGATGTGAAGTGAGTTAACCACCTGTCTTAACCTCTCTAAGATCTGCTAGACCATCCTTGTAGCAAGGTTGGAACTCAGCTTGTGAGGGTCACCAAAACCCTGCTGTGTTTTCACTGTGCACACTGAAGAGTCTGACTTTACAGAGAGAGAGATCAGCTCCTGCCCACACCCATCCGGAAGAAAATCAATGCTTGGTAGGTAGGAAGACAAGAGAGGCAAACAGTAAAAAGCATCTTCAAGTTCAATGTATTTTTCATCCCTTGAAATGAGGAATTAAGATTTCTGGAATCCCCAGAGTACCAAAGGGCCAGTGGTGTAGGTTTTAATTTCTTGGCCTCACTCACACGAGAAATTCTTTCTGTCAGCCCATGCATGCAATAAGTGATTACACAACAGGCCAGTGCTCTGAAAATGATGGGACTCTGGGCCCTAGGAACCCTTGGCTCAGATTTTTGGAAGCAAAGATACCCCCCAGGGCTAGCATCAAGTCGAATTCCCTTTGCAACTCATGCATCTGTGGCCCTCTTGGCTCCACACTCCTGACTCCATGTACAGGACTGTTGGTTCTCAGACTGAAGGCACTTATAGCCTGTTTCTTCACAGAATCTAGAATCTCCTGAAATAGGATTTGGGCTTTATCACAGCGTAAGTTTACCTAACACCTCTGTCTCTGTCTCTGTCTCTGTCTCTGTCTCTGTCTCTGTCTCTCTCTCACACACACACACACACACACACACACACACACACACACAGAGAGAGAGAGAGAGAGAGAGAGAGAGAGAGAGAGAGAGAGAGAGAGAGAGAGAGAGAGAGAGAGAGAGAGAGAGAGAGACAGACAGACAGAGACAGAGAGAGATACAGAGAGAAGCTTTCTGTGGTGGTTTGACTAGGAATGGCCCCCATAGGCTCATATATTTGAATGCTTGCTCATTGGGGAGTGTTACTACTTGAGAAGGATTAGGAGGTGTGGCCTTATTGGAGGAAGTGTGTCACAGGGTGGGGTGGGAGGGTTGGTTCAGAAGCCCAAGCAAAGCCCAGTGGACCTCTCTTTTCTTCCTTCTGCCTTCAGATCCAGATGTAGAACTCTCAGCTACCACATCTACCTGTGTGCCACCATGACTCCTGCCCTGACGATAATGGACTAAAACCTCTGAAACTATAAGCAAGCCCCAATTCAATGCTTTCTTTGGTAAGAGTTGCCTTGGTCATAGTGTTTCAGCACAGCAATAGAACAGTGGCTAAGACAACTTTGGAATGAAGAGGAAATTAACTCCCCTTTCTGGCCCTAAGACAGGTCAGGTATCTTAAAGGGTTCTGTGAGGGTACCAGCCAAAGATCTTTTATCAGGATGTCTTTGATCAGCTCTCTCTGCTATGGTTCTCAGGCAGCAACGCAATGCTATGTGAGCATAAGTGAGAGCTCCCCCAAGATGGTAGCGCCTCCCCTTGGGATGACCCTTTCCAGCAGTGGTGGACAGCTGCTGAGCTCAGCTGCGACCCAAGTGTGCTGCCTTCTCAAACAGCACCCTTAGCAGACCCGGGACCCGGAGTGCTCCCAGCCATTCTGACCTCCTCAGGCTTTTGAACACTAGTACTTAAAAAGACTTGTGTGTGTGTGTATGTGTGTGTGTGTGTGTGTGTGTGTGTGTGTGTATGTGTGTGTGTGTGTGTGTGTGTGTGCGTGTGTGTGCGTGAGTGTGTGTATGTGTGTGTGTGAATCAGTATGGAGAGCATGGGTCTTTTAAGAAAATTTATAAAAATATAAGCTGCATTTTTAACATTTGGGTTTTCAAACATTCACAAGCTGATTTTTAAGGAAAGAAGAGAGAGGTCTTGAGGGAGTTAATAATGTATCTCTACCTGCTGGTATAGCCCCTTATGACTGTCCTCATGTTGAGGTAGGTGTCCTTGCCACCCCCAAGTTCTGGAAGCCAGAGAGCTATTCTTAGACAGAGACACAGCCCCCAATGAAAGGTTAGAACAAAGCTGAAAATGTTTCACTGAAGTGGAGCCACAGGAATGCTCTGCCTCTTTCTAGCTCATTCCTAACGCCAGGTAATGCCATGGAAGTTTTTAGCTACAGAGTCACTCCTCTTTCTAAGAAGTTTTTCATTTTCTTCTACTTATGTAGATCAAACATTTGGGGAAAAAAACTGTAACAAGAATGCATAGGACACCCAATTTCTATTTCCACTTCAAACATATTGGACTTGCTCAGAACTCATTTCAAGAATGGGGGTTTGGACAGTTGGTCAAAATGCAAATAACCCTCAATATATTTAACTGAACAACATCTTCTGTCTAAATCACCACAGATTCAGAGCCATTAGATTCCTTTTAGAGTCTCCGCAGCACTTTAATGGGATAACCGTGCATGATGAGCTTGGATCCTAACTGCTAAGATGTCACTGAGGTTTGGAATATTGTACTAGGTTTATCTCCTGCTACATACAGCTCAGATCCAAAATGTTTTCCCAATGGCCAGAGTGTTAAAAGAACTGGTTTCCAACTTGGTGCTATTGGGAATTGGTGAAAACCTGAAGAAGTAGGAGCCCCATGAGAGGTTTTTGGGTCATTAGGAGTAAGCCCTTGAAGAAAACAGGGGGACCCCTCTTTCCCTTGCTTTATGGTCATGGTGTGAGTGGTTTTGTTTTTGCCAAACGTTCTCTTTTATAAGATGTGCCAGCAGAACATGGACTGAAACCTTTCAAACTGAACTTTTCTCTTTATAAGTTGATCATTGATGGAAAGCTGACTGCTATAAAAAGATTAGTCAAACCACAACCATGGTCCAGCTATGGCTGACTATAGAAAGACAAAGAAACTTGGATAGCATCCAACCTCCACAATAAAGACATCCAGATATGAAGATATGAATCCATTGCACCGGCCCAAGGGAAAAGCTAGGTAAAAGATAATTTTGATGTCTTTTTTGAGGGGGGATACGTGGGTCCTAAGAAATTCTGGTTGTTCCAAGTTGTCATGACATTTCCTTCCTTTTCTAAATTAGGTTTATTTACTTATTTGTGTGTGTAAGTACGTGTGTGTGCATGTGCCGGCATGCCCCAAGTGTAGATTTGAAGGTCAGAGAACAGCTTGTGGGACTCAGGTCTCTCCTTCGATCACGTATTTCCAGAGATTAAACCTAGGCTGTTGGCACTGGCAGCAAGTGCCTTTATCTGCTAAGCCATCTTGCTGCCCGTTTCTTTTCTAAACCTCAACTCCAGCCTGCAATGCATTTGGTTCTGCGTCATGAAAAGGGACAGTTAAATGGTACTTACCAAGAAACTTTTTCATCATAAATGAACTGTGAAAAAATAAAAAAGAAAGGTAGTTACATATGTGCACATACAGCGTTTTAAGATGGTGTGCTGTCGGTGCTCACTGCTGGCATGGTGACACTCATGGCTGGGCTGGAATGTCAGGCACCTGTGGGCAAACTCTCCCTGTAGTCTGACTATTAATAGTGAAAGGACAAGTTGTGTGAAGATTGGGGTGGGTGTGGGTGGGAAGGAGAAGCAAGGTGATCCTTCAGTTTCTGCCCCAAAATGGAGGGACTAGGAGAGATGATTCTGCTCTGTAAAGCAAGACACATCATGGAATTTAGGTTTACAAGGGGAGGTAGGAACTTGGCCAGTGCTTTCAAATTCTGATCCTTTAGGGACCGTGAACATTTCTGGACATCTCAGATTTGATGTAAGCAACTGATATTCCACACGCTCAACATTGTCCTTTGAACTGTCTCCTTTTGTTCCCAAGGGAGACGTTCTATCACCACCAGAAGTGAGGGGATCAGCACCACTTAGCATCTCACAAAGAAACTGACCTTGAGACAACTGAATACAATGGCATCAAAATGTGTTTGCAGATCCTGGGCACTGTTGGCTGCCCATGCCCTGTGCCATGGCCTGCCTTCTGTCAAGAAAGGAGGCTAGAGAAGGTCAGAAGCAGTGAAGGAAAGAAGTGACAAACAGATTTTAGTCACATCTATTGGAACCAATAGAGTGTCTATCACAAAGTTTAACTAGTTAACTTCCAGCCCAACACTGCCTCAGATCAATTCCCACTTGGGGGAAATAAAACAATAAACAAACAGACAAAAAACCAAGCAAACTTGTAAAATCTTTTGACATATATAGGGAAATCAAATTTCAGAAAGCAGAAATAATTTCTGGGGTTGTTCAAGCCATCATGGAACTGATTCCAGGACTCGGGTCTGGTCTTATTTTGGACCTCTTTTCATGACACACTTACCTGCCCACATGACTCATAGGACCCACAAAGACTGTATCTGTTATGCAGGCAGGAAGCCATGGAAATGGTTTTAAGGCTTCTCTGAGCATGGTGATCTCTTATTGGCTTTCCTCATGGAGGCAGAGGCCTCTGGAGACTCTAAGACAGAGGCTTCAGGGCTGGTAGACAATGCCAGACCTCCGTACAGGAAGACGGTGAATGTAACTAACAATGCTGGCATTGCCTTGGTCCCCAGTGATTCTAATAATCTCCAGTTGTGCAGAGACACAAATGACACCTCAAAGACAGTCCACACGACTCACAAGGAGCTCTTCCTGTCATCATAAAGGTCTAAGGAGAAGGAGCAGGAGGTAGAAGTCATGCTTACTTGTAACAGGTTCTTTTTAACAAGCTGTTTTAAAAAGAAGAATGTTGCTTCATTGTCTTGTTACTCTGTCTCTGTCATCAAGTTCAACAAGTACATCTGGATGAAAATGCCAAGCCAGAATGGGAAAAGGATTTGAGGAATCAAGGAAACAGCCCCATGATGTAAGCTAGATAGTATGGAATCCACCCCCTGGAAAGATTCACGGTTGTTTTACATAATCACTAGCATTAACACATTGTTATCATGAAATAATGGAACAGAATCAATTATTTAAGATGGAAAAAATTTTATTAAGTACTTAATTCAATATTAGTCTTAGCAAGGGGAAGGAACAATTACTTCATAGTCACTCAAGAGAATCTGAGACTCCAGGAGAGTTTATTAAACCAGAACAATTTAATTCTCTTCCATCAGAGAAGGCAGGCAATGCCATATATGAATGTAGCTTTTAGGGAGCCTGCACTCTGTGTGAGATTCTCCATAGATGGGGCATAGCTCCTACAAAAGGAGCCACTGTGAGTTGACTAGTCTTGGTACAGAGGCACAGGCATCCTTTGTGTACTTTCTAGGAACAGCTGTGTGCCGGTATGCCTTTAACTATTGATTATTTAAAGAAAAAAAAATAATGGGCTTAATTATACAAAAGTCCTCACTGTAGATTGAATGTGAAATGTCCCCCACAGATGTACATTCTTGAACACTGAGAGGGTACAGAGCCTTTGGCGTGGTGGCCTAGCTAGCAGAAGTGAGTCATTGACCTTACAGGGAATGTCTGCTTCTGCTTTTGGCCCAAGCTTTCTGCTTCCTGATCAGGTGTGAGAAGCCACCTCAGGCTCCCTCTGCCCCAGACAGGAGTGCGCCCCTTCCTGTGCCTCCCCTGCCATGCTGGCCCACACTCCCTCCGAAACGGTGAGCTGCTATAAGCTTTTCCTTTGAGCCTGTGATATATTTTGTCATAGTGAAAAGTAACTAACATAGTCACAAATAGAGTTTACAGGGAGCCTAAAAGATCAGAGAAACAGCAGGCAAACCATGGTGAGATGAGGTAAACTACCAGCCGGAGGCCGAGCATATGAGCCTCCAGGACTGCTGTGGTGGTGTGTGATGTGTGGAGGTGTTGTGGGGAGTCAGACACTTCTGAGAAATGGATGTCATCTTCCTGCAAGTTCTAATACATGGTAGCGATCTGGAAACATTCAAAATACCGGAGAGTTTGCCTTCTGTATGACCCGGGGACACCCCATTCCTTAGGGGTAACAACTGCTGGGTCTGCTGCTGAGGATAAGGCCTCCCACAAAGCCAGGGGATGCAGCTTCCCTGTGGCTGATGTAGAAACACAGTGCAGTTTATCCCTGTACCTTCAGGGGATTGTGTAGAGCAATAAGAAGATGCATCAGGGGAGGTCAGGCTGGTTCTTGGGGGAGGCAGTGTGGCCTAGCCATCCCATCCTGGAAGACTGAGAATGAGGAAATCAACATGGATGGCAAAGGTTCTTTTGGAAAGGACCATGGGGCCATCCTGATGGAGGCCTAGGATCATTCTGTATAGAAAGTTAAAAGGACAGACTGGGGTCTTCTAATGGCTGTGGAGAATGGGTTAGTTATTGCTCACAGATATTATTTAATTTCATTCTCCCGAGGGAAGTAATGTAAATACCTCTGGTTTTGTGCACAGGCTGTTACGAGGGAGCACACGCCCTCACACCACCATAGGATTAGTGCAGACTGTAGGGAACTGAAAAACAGGCACACTCTCAGGAAATGCCAATTCAGTTCCACTTTGTTACCACTAGGTGGTGCTCACACCCCAGCCCTCCACCCTGGTTTAGGCAGTGACATTAAAATGAAAAGGCCCAAGCCCATTTTTCAAAGCTCTGGTGAACCTGCAGGAAGGAGAACAAGTACCTCAAGGCAGGAAGCCCACTGAAGCGCCTACAGCTGCACGTGGCAGGTGGCAGGAGTTCCTGCTTGAAGTTCACTACTGGACGGGGGCAGGGAATAAATAAGTCATCTACGCCAACACTGAATCTTCTTGAGAGCTGCAACCGAGCAAGTTCCCCAACCTTTTCCCAATAGAAAGCAAGCCGAAGATACTCTCTCCTGCATGTGTTTGAGGCTAGGAACTGAGATAACTCACAGTGCCAAGACAGCCGCTGGTGCTGAGAGCCTGGCCTCAGATTTGCTGAGCAAGCGCTACCCCGGGGTCCTGACCTCTGACCTACATGTGGAGCATCCCAAGCTATACTTGGCTTTCTCTTAGGTTTCCACATACTCTGCAGCTGGGCTAAATGTGAACAAACAGAAATGAATTTGACAAAAGCGCTTACTTCCTCTAGGCTTCAGAGAAGTGGTTGGGTACCATGGAAACAGGCTCGTCAATCCTGGTGTGTGCTCTAGAATTCTTTCCCCAAAGTCAGGCTGACTTCAGGCAGGTGGATGCCCGGATGCCAGAGCTTCCCAGGGAACTGCCAAGGGAATGGCTCCCTCAAGATGGAAAAACACGGCAAAGACAAGCCGGGAGTGGCTTGGGTGTAGCCAGGAGAAGGGAGTGAACTGCCTCAGCATCACCACACCAGTCCCAGTGTTTGAATCCTAGAAGTTATAACCACAAAACGGGAATGGCCATGCTGCTGCGATTTATAATCTTTATTAGGATCATTGACACTGTGGGAATTTCAAGCAGTGAAAATGACGGGAAAATCAAGAGCCTCATTTTCTTTCAAGAGGCTCAAACTTGAAAATCTTCCTTCCTTAACTATCAAATCAAGCCAGCCTCCCCCACAGACCCTTCTCTTTCAATGGCACTGGGACCCCCCCCACCTGCACCCGCACCCCAGCTGCTCTGCATTTAGAACACTCACTTCTTGGAGTCTAGGAGCAGGTAGAGCAAGTGGCTCAGCTAAGGGAAGGAATAAGGGGAGGAGTCCAATGGGACAAACTAAAAGGCTGTGCCCCCCCCCCACCCCCCATGGCTTGTGCTTTAAGGATGATAATGGGACATGTAGGAAGGCCATGGTCATGACATCAGTGACTTCAGAAAGTAGGACAAGAGATTCTTTGTGTGAGATGTGCTGATCCTCTCATAGAAACCTGTAAGAACCTGCTCCAAGGCAGAAGAGGGTGGGGAGAGACCTGAAGTATATAGGAGACAAGGGTGGTGAGAATAAAGGAGTGGTAGGTAGCTGGGCGCACAAAAACAAATGCAAGCACAAACTAAGAATTTAAAGTCGTTTTCCTTGCAAAGCTGAGTGGCCCCTTATCAGCAAGCTGCCTTCTCCAGAACAGCTGATAGACACCCCTCCCTATGGAATGAGCAAATGCAAAGATGACCCCAGCCGGCCTCCCAATATTCCCAGCACCACATGGTTCCTTCCATACAGCCACCACAGTGATGGTAAAACCAGCTAACTTCTCTGCGACCACAGTCAATTCATTTCAGGACTTTATATTTCTGTCACTATCGTGTCCCTGGAAAGCTTCTAGCTATCATCATCATTCCCTCTTGGCCAGAAGAAGAGTTGGAATGGAATGGAGGACAGTTGACGGTAGGGAATCAAGAGAGAATCAGTTGATTCCCAGGGAAGAATGGGATTAAGAGGAAGAGGGGACTGGCTAGAGACAAGGCCACCTGTAAGGCAGAGGACAATGTGTCACCACGACTGTTAAGATTGCTTTTCAGCCACAGGAAGAACAGGACCAAACCATTTCTAGAGTATTTAAGATTATCTGCTCTGATGGATAACTTCTTGTCAACCTGACACAACTATAGAATCACTTGGGAAGAGTCCTGAAGAAGGAGTGTCTCCATTGGGTTGGCTTATGGGTGTGACTGTGGGGATCGTCTTAAGTTACTTCTGTGGGAAAGCCCAGCCCAGTGTGAGCAGCAACATTCCCTAGGCAAGGAGTTTTGAACTGTGTAAGGGTAGAGGGATTGAGCTGAGCACAAGCAGGATGTGATCATATGTGCATTGACTTCTCTTTGCTTTTGACTATGTATCCATAGTCTATGATGTGACTTGTGGTTTGAAGTTCCTATCTTGACTCCCCCCAATGATAGACTGTAACCTGGAAGTGTAAGCCAAATAAGCCCCTCTTCCCCATACTGCTTTTTTGTCAGCTTATTTTTTTTGTAAACCACAGCAACAGAAATTAAACTAAAACAGCTACCTTCATGAGTTCTAGGGTGAGAAAAGTAAAACTAATTTTTTTCTAACAGCATGCTCTCAGAATAAGGAATATTTCAGACTCTCAGAGATAGATTTTATTGGAAGGAAAATCTGGATTCTATATAGCTGTACTGTATAGCTGGAGCTACACTGGCATGGTATAGCTGAACCATCTTAGATACCTTCTCTGAAAGCCTGAGAAGCATGGATACCTGTAGGAGTGTTCATATTTTCTGCCGAACCAGTTAGTTGGCTCACTAGAACTACACTATTCAATATGGTAGTTACTAGCCATCTATGGCTGTATAATGCAACTTAACAAAAAATAAAATTTCGCTGTTTGCATTTGCTAGCTGCATTTCAGGTGTTCAGTAGCTGCACATGCCCATATGGCTACCATGGTTACTGTATGAGACAATGAAAAGGGAAATGAAGTGAATTCATTTCAAAAGCTCTGAATTCAGCCAGGAAAGTGTCTCCCAGGGGTCATGTTAAAAGCTGGGTGCTTGGGTTGGCACTACTAGGAGGGTGGTGAAATCTTCGTGGAGAGGAACCAAAAGAAAGCTCTTTAGGCCATTGGGGCATGTCCTTGAAGATGACAGTGGGATCTTTGTCTTCTCTTTTCTTTCTTGTTGTTTTGGCTTGTGAGATTGTCACTTTGTTCCACCACACACACTTGTCATAGTGAGTTCAAAGCAACTGGGTAACTGGGATTTGAACTTGGGCTCCTGGGTCCATGAGCTAAACACACCTTTCTATTTATAAGTGCCTCAAGTATTTTTTCATGGCGATGACAAGGGAACTAATGCAGAAACTGCCTGTCTGTGGCAAGTGTGTGTCATCTCAGCTCTTTCTTTGCCCCCATGGGATCTCTTTACCCAGGGGCTCTGCAAAGTGATGGAAATAGAAGCAGCCACTTGAACTTGAGCTTCTTTGCTGTGTCTGCACCCAGAGTGACTTGAGGACTGTGCCAGCCAGGATCAGTGGCTTCTCGGCTCCGTCATCCACAGACGGATAGCACTCTGAGTTGGATTTTGTACCAGCCCAAGTAATGGGAAAGCTATTCTACAGAGCTTTCCATCACCCGCAAAGGTTCTCTCCTCTTCATGTTCACAATCCCTGACTACAACTGAGATGAAATGTAAAAATAAAGTAGTTCCTTTTGGGCAGCTGTTAGACTGATGATGTGATGGGTCATTTGCATTTATGTAAATTTCATGATTATGTAAATCACAGCAACATTTCAATGCAAGAAACTTGACAGGCTGGCTGGAATTGGGAAAAAGGACAGGACTGGGAGGCCTGCTATGCCCATGAACCAAGTGCTCCTGGGTGTGGAGGAGAGGCCTGCACTGATCTGTGGACAGCCGTTGCATATGTGAGCAGACACACAATGGGAGCCACTGCGAAGAACACAGAGTATTCTCGGAACTTAACAGTGACATCTTTCCTGCTTCCAGGCATTGTCTAGCTTTTCCATGGCCAGAGATTCCAATACAGAGTGTGTATGAGGCTAAGGGGAGGCTCTATTCCTGAGGGGAGGGCAATGGGAAGAACGTACAGTGTGTTTTTGAAAGAATGATTGCTTTAGACAATAGTATATCATCATTGCAGACTAATCATAAAATAGCACTGAGGAAAATTTAGATGGAGCCTAAGTACCAGAGTGAACTGACTTTGGGTTTGTTGATGAACGTCTTCATTTTGGAGGACTGTGTATGGAATGCACACGCCTGTCTCACTCCTGTGTTCTTGCTTTCTGCCCCATCTGTGTCCCCTCTCCCCCTCAACTGGTATGTTTCAGCAGTCTTAGATTACAAGCAATAAGGAAGTTCTTTAGTATTCTCCTGGCTGGACTCATCACCCTCTGTCCTTTAGCAGCAAGCAGCATCCCTGGAGAATCTGTTCTGGCCATCTTTGGATCGCTAGGCCTCCTGGTTTGTCCTTGGAGCTCTGTTGTGTGACTCTTAAGGGTGTCTTGATGAGAAGATACACGGAAATAGCATCTGGTCCCACTTAATCCACGCTTGTCCTGTGAGTGAATGAGTTCTCCTTGTACAACCTCAGGGGGTCAGTTGAACATTTCAGAACTTAAAAAAATTAATAATTAAATTAAATTGTTTGGGAACCTTGGTGATTATTTTGTGGGTTGAGGAAAGGGCTTTTTAACAGAGGCATTTTATGCGGCCATGGCACCATCCTGTAGGAAGCTAGGCTTTACCTAAAGAAAATTGAATAAAAATGATTTTGTTATTATATATGTAGTCATAAAATAGAGGAATTAAAACAAAGTACTGACAGAAAGCTACAGACAGTTTGTGAGCTTTGGTCTAAGGCTGGGTGAGGAATAGATGTAGGGATGCTGTAAAAGCTACTTTGCTAAGTGCTGCCCTTCTGGACTGAGGGTGTATTTTGTTCTTCACACAGTCATGTGAAAATGATCCCAGATGGTTGGATTAGGCAGATCGCTCAATTAGTAAAGTGCTTGCTGTTCAAGCAGAAGGGCCTGGGTGTGGATTCTCAGTATCCAAGTTAATGCTGGGGGTGGGAGCACATGTTGTGGGGGGTGGAGACCAGTGGATCCTGGGCTCCCTGACTAGCTAGTCTGGTCAAAACAAAAAGCTCCCCATTCAGTGAGAGACCTTGGCTCAAACACTAACACAGAGAAGTGATTGAGGAACACATTCCAACATCAGACTTTTGCCTTCACAGCGGTGAGCTGGCACACAGACACACGCACATGTGCGAGAGCACACACACATACACTCAGATATAGATGATAGCTAGATACTATGAAAATATGGTCCACATTCACTAACAGAAGTCAAAATTGTAGACAAACTAAGCCTGCACAGACGAACGTGATCTTGTTTCTCCCGAATTTCAAAACTGACTTTGGAAATGATCATGGCTATATAAGAGATCAATAATCCCAAAGGATTTCCTTTCCACAGTCAGAAGTTATGCTTTTCAAAGTCCAGTGCCCCTGATGAGAGATGATGCAGGATGCAATACAGTTTCCTGGGTCCCACTCCAAAATCCAAACAGTAAAAATCTCTGGCTTCCACATTTTAGATAAGAGTGCTAACTGTTTTGGATGTTCACCAAAGTTAGGGGAACGTCGTTTAATGTACAATGAAGCAATATCTAGCTTTGAAGACTCCCATCTTAAGAATAAACATATGCAATTTCTCTCAAAGTCATAAAACCCTAATTTTGACAACCCATTTGTAAATAGCCCAAGTCTCCAGCTGATGCTAAGGCATCATTTGATGCTGCAGTTGTTGCTTGCTGAAGGAAACACAGGGCAGCATCAGCAGCCAGCATGTTCAGCTGTCTCAGCTCTGTGATTTATGTACCACCACCCCAGGGCAGATGGTTGTTTGGCCCAAAGACCAAGTTCAGGAGGGTGTGTCATCTGTGACCCAGAGAATCCAAACCTCTTTACTTCGTCACACACCGTTAGCAGCAATGGTATCTGATTTATCTTGGATAGGTCCAGATAAATTGGACTGAAGAAAAGTTCTTCCACACACCATCCAGGAGGTATCTATGCAGAAAGCCAACCCTCACAAGACTGCTCTGGGAGTGGATATGGCTGAGTTTGTGGTCCGGGAGATCTTGCCTGTCTACTTTACATGTCACTGTCTTGTGTTTGTAAGCCTAGTCATCTTTCTGTACTTCAGCAGAGTGGACAGTTGCATTTGTTTATGGTTGGCATCCCCTACTCACATGTCTCTTGAAAAAAATGTAATTTTCAAAAAGCACGAGAAACTTACTTTTGGTGGTTTGAAAGATAATGGCCCCCATAGGGAGTGCCATTATTAGGAAGTGTGGCCTTGTTGGAGAAAGTCTGTTACTGTGGGGATGGGCTTTGAGATCTCCCACGCTCAAGCTACACTCAGTGTGGCACTCAGTTGCTTCCTGTTGCCTGTGGATCAGGATGTAGGACTCTCAGATCTTTCTCCAGCATAATGCCTGCCTGCATGCCACCTGCCATGATAATAATGGACTAAACCTCTGAACTGTAAGCCACCCCAGTTAAATGTTTTCCTTAATAAGAGTTGCTGTGGTCATAGTGTCTCTTCACAGCAATATAAACCCTAACTAAGACAGTACCCTAAACAGGCAGAATAGTGGAATGTACAGGAGCAATGTGTGTTGGTCCCTTGCAGGACAAAACTCACCAGAAACCATGTTTGGAAAGTCTGGGTTGAAGTTAAAAAGAATATTCTCAGTTTGCAGTGACTAATCCTTTCTTAAAGGTAACAGCCAAGAATAAGTATAGAGTTCATGTGTGTTTGAAAGTCTATCGCCTATGACTTCACATGATGAACATAATACACTGAGCCCTTCTGCTCTTGAAACTGCTTAAGCCCCAGATCTGAGAGGATACACTTTAGAATATATGTAACTTAGTTTCCAGGACAAACCTTGTGATAGTTTTCAACTAAACTACTCACAGGAAAGTATTGTGTAAAGTAAGTCATACAGTCCTGATGCATAGATATACAAATGGAAACCCAGAGAGAGTGATTTCTCTAAAAATCAATTTTGCTAGTAAGAAGGTGGGATAGGCGCAGTTTTCTAGACACTCAGAACCAATATACAATCATCATACATGTCCATCAGCTTAATAATGCAGTGTTGGCTCACATCTGCCATCCATAAAGCTGATAGTATAATTCTGGACCAAGCCTAAAGACATGATAACCAAGGAGCCACTGGTTCAACTCCCCCTTCAAGTTGGAAGGTCCAAGAGCACCAATGTCCAAGGGCACAGGCAGATGAATGACTTGACGTAAGCAGGGAGAACACATTGCCACCTTCTACCATGTTCCATTTAGGTGCCTGAGGGATTGGCTGATACCACTCACTTTCGTGAGAGTGGTCTTCATTTTTAATTCTATTGATACCAATGCTCTGTCTGGACAGACTATATATTATGGCTTGAATCTGAACTATCCAGCAAGTTTTGATTATTTGTTCTCTAGCTGATTCAGGAAGTGAGGCCCAGCTGGTAGACATCAGAGGCCGGTCTGGGAGGGGGCAAGCCTAGCCATTTGCTCCCGGCTAATTCTCTGCATCTGAGTCCATCATGATGTTGATGGTCTCTGCCACATGCTTCTACCACCCTGGCCTTACCTATTCCACCACCCCTCCTTGCCATGATGGCCTGAAGCCCTCTGAGACTTTGAGCCCAAACAAAACTTTTCTCCTTTAGGTAGTGTCTGTCAGGAATTGTGGCCATGAAACTAAGTAACCAATGCACAGAAACACCCCAAAATAATGTACCACTGAGAACCTAGAACAAGTTGACACATAGAATTAACTGTCACAAGAAGAGACTGGTATTAGGAGTCAGGTCTCCCAATTCCTCTTTGTTTTCCTTATTTGGAACTATCCACTTCCACGTGGCTTTGCCTGCCAAGCTAAGGAGTTTGGTCACCTCTGGTCAGTTAAACAAGGGAAGAATGTTCACCGGATTTCTTGGTGGAGACTTGGATGACTCTGAGGATTTACTGGGGACAGAGAGTGGAGGGTAGTAGGTGACAGAAATGCTTCTATGTTGTAATCTGACCCACCAAGAACCATAGCATGGCTGACACATCCATTCAGGCTAAGACTATAGCCCCAAGTGAAGTGGGGGACATTCTGGGGACATTTTTATGAAGTGAAATCTACAGGACAGTTAGGTAAGACAGGTATTGGGGAGTTGGAGAAAGGGGGACTTAATATAATTTCCAGGTTAGGTAGTCAGGACAGACACGAGGGCAGAAATACAGGAAGAGAGTCCAGTTTTGTTAGACATTTCAAGAGTTACTAAAGACATGCAGCTATGTCGTCCAGAGTTATTTACCCACAATGGACCTCAGGGAGATCTACTTCTGAGAGCACAGGGGTGGGTGTGGTCATGGAAGGCAGGCTGTGTGATGATGACTACGAGGAAACAGAGAGGGGAAGAGTTTGGGAGCACCAGGGAGGGGAGTCAGGAGCCACGAGGCCAGCAAGGAAGAAGAGTCAAAGGATTACAGAGTAGCTGCAGGACACTTAGAGTCAGACAACCTAAGACCACTGTTCTGAGTACCTAGTGAGTAAGCAGGGTTCTGGGTAACCAGAGTAACTTGGAGAAAGGAGCACTTATCCACACAAAGACACAACACTTGCTTATCAGTAGCTATGTCCTTGAGAGAGACTCCACACTGGCAAGTCTCATGCTGTCCTGTGTTGAGAGGTATCATAGTAAGATTGAACTAAAATGGCAAAAGCAACTTACCACAATGAGCGCGACCACAGACAGGGTGTAGTAGATGGAATCCCTCAGCAGGCACCAGGAGGAAAGAGCCACGACCTACAGGAAGTGGGAGACAAACAGGAAACAGGCTGTCAGGCTATTCCACAAGACAGCGTGGCTCTTGCCGGCACTTGGCCTCCATGAGGACCCAGACAGAAGAGAAAGAAAGGGTGTGTCCTCCCTTTGTACTGCAGAAGAGTCATCTGTATTACTGGCCAGTGGTAAACCAGAAACATAGACTCACATATGTTTGCTGTGTGCCCCTGATCAATCTGTCCATCAGTGGGGAAAGGCTTTAGGGCTATGAGTCTGGGTTCTTCCCATAAGAAGATACAGCAGGTGGACTGATGGGAAATGACTAGTGACAAAAAATGGGAGAAGTCAGGCATCTGTACCACTGTGACTGTGATTTGACCTCTAAGGAGAGAAGGAAGGCTGATGTGTCTGGCTGCTGAGTGGTTCCAGAACTGTGTAGCTAAGGTCAAGGTGGGCCCTGGGGCAAAGGTGCTTACTAAGGGAGTCTTAGATCTCCTGGCATTCGAGTTGCTTAGCATCTTTCATGTGAAGGGCGGGACAGGTGTGAACTCATGCCTGAGTCAACACAGAATGAACACCTGGCCTGGGCAGCTGCTGCCCTTCAGAAGGCAGGCAGGCCCTTGGAGACCCTCCAGGTTTTCTGGCCTCATTCCTATCACATGGCTAGATCTGTTAGCAACTGACCAAACTTAATTAGAAATAAAAACTAAGTGGATTTACTTAGCAATTTGGAAAGAAGGTTACTTTAGTGCTTGGTCTATGCCGCCGTAAAGAGATGTTGGCTTTCCTGAGCCACAGCTGCAGAAGAAAGAGGAGTGTTGTTAGATAATGACAGCAGTGGGGGTGGGTATTAGGCATCATGGGGAGGTGTGGGCAAGCCATTTCCCCCCCTGTAAATCCTTCAAAGTCTCTTTTTAGGGGATACTTTGGCAAACTTGTACAGAGCTATCCAGAAAAGCCCACAGAACCACGTCAGCAGGTTGTTGGATTAGCCTCTTCCCTAAGCTCATGGCCACGGGACATCTGTTTGGCTGCTTTTATCCTTGGCCTAGCAGGTGAAAAGGGGTGTCACAAATGCCAACACTCGCAGGTAGGCCAGTGACAGGCACATGTTACACCAAGCACACATGGAAAAGGGGTTCCAAAGGGAAGGGGGCCTCTATACCTCTGGTGATCCCAACCGCTGGGTCAGCTACAAAGACCATGCAAAGGAAAATGCAAGAAGGCTTTTTGTATTCAGCTAACACGAAAGACAGGCCAGCCTCTTTCCATTAGTACATCCTTCTATGCAGTACACTGACATGCAGATATTTTCCATGGCTAATTTTGCCTCATTAGGTCTTCGTACTGGCTGATTTAAGTTAACGATGACAGGGTTGTCCAGAAGAGACCCACTCCACGGCAATTGCTGCAGGTGATTACAGAGCTTTCTTTACCCTTTCATCATCCTCCCTTGGATTGTGGACTCTTAGAAGCCGTGGTCATCACTCACCATAGATGGAATAGAATAAATTGAACTAAACTGCTCATTTGTCAGCAGGTTGCAAAAGGTCTTGGATATTTATTCAATTTATTATAATCAGGCAAATGAATTTACAACAGGAGACAAATACCAGTTCTGAACTTCAAGCAAATCACTTGGGCTTTTAGATGGCAGACTGAATCACACTATTGCCGTTCTCTTTCTTATTATTCTGTGACCATATGACAATACAAATATTCTTAAGACAAGACGAAACCCACAAGTAGAAAAAGAAGAGAACACATGATCCGAGCAATACAATTTTGGAATCTGGAAAGCAGGGCCACTCACTTGGCTTTGTGGAAAATTCAGAAGCCAGGTGGCAGATAGGCCTTGAAATACAACTAAAAGACTATTTAAGAATTTCCTTCCTAGACTTCCTCTCTCATTTTAACAGCCCAGCCACAGTCTATCCCTCACCTTAACAGAAGGTAAGAGCAGAGGTCCCTAAGCAACAGCAATTCTGCAAAGAGAGGTGTAGAGGGAGGAGACAACTATGTGCATAGTCTATGAGTGACTTCTGCAAGTCAGGGACTTACACATTTCCAGAGTCAAGAGGTCCTCAAGTGTGCGGCACAGCAAACAAGGTCAAAAACCAAAAACATAATCTAAATTATTCATTTAGATTAACGATACAAAACACACAGCCAAAGAACTTCACAACGGTCAGCTAAGAACAGACCTGAAAAATGAGGCAGAGACAGAGACAGAAGAAGGAGTGAGGGGAAGGAGAGGCAGGAGAGGTGAAGGGAGGGAGGGAAAGAGGGAGGGAGGGAGGGAGGGAGGGGGAGACAGAGAGAGAGAGAGACAAAGAGACAGAGAGAATATAAATGATCAAAACAGATCAACAACTGATTTCTGAACAAAGACACTGGAAACCAGAAGGAAATGGGTAATATCTTCAAGATTAGAGAGGGAAATTATTTTAACTGGAACTTGTTTGTACAGCCAACTTATCAATTAAAAGTGAGACAAGGGTAAGTGCTCAAGTTTAGCTTCATTAATTTCCTTCTGATGCTTCATTCCCGAATAGACGTCATGGAGGATGCACACCTTCAAAATAAGAATTACACAGAGAGCAGGCTGTAAAACACCAGAAACTTTGCAACTAGACTCTGCCAGAAAAACTGAAGGACATTTCTAGAATGGTGGCAAGAGGAAATTATAGGAGGGAGACAAAATATTATAAAATATTTGCAGCAAGTTTAGAGAGTGCCTACCTGTGACACACAGCTGCAATCCTAGCACTTGGGAGGCTAAGGAGGACAGGGAGTTCGAGGCCAGCCTGAGCTACATGGCAAGACCCCAATGGCTCTAAAAACCTCAGCCCCAGGCCAAACTGAAACAAATAAAAAGACAGTTATAAACTACCAGGAAAACAGAAGTGTTCCAGAAAGATTGTGAATCATTACATATTAATGGCCCAGTTAGAAAGAGAGGCTGCAGAGGCATAATAAATTAAGCTGGCTGTTGTATAAACAAACTTACGATACAAGTCTTTGAGGATAATTCAGGGAGGGCTGGGGCTAACAGCTCCTCTTCCATGCTGTGAAGTCAATACAGAATGCTTGCAACTGAAAATCCAATAGCTGCCAGCTCAGCATGTTATTTAGGGATTTCATAGCAGATATCGAGAGCAGCCACATTAGTGGAAAGTAGTGGGAAATTGGTACTGATGGGGCTAGAAGATGGCTGTTTTCCATAACAGGTCGCTAATAACTGGTTCTCTGCTTAAGCTCTATGCATATATAACCTTAATAAAACCAGGAAAGTATAAATACAAATTATCCACTGAGATCTACTAATGCAGGAAATGTACCTTGCGCCAAGTCCAGATGTCAAAATTGAGCAGACTGTAATACATTTTCTCTCATTATGAACTGTCTTTAGCATCTGGACTGTGGACAAACTTTAGCCCCAGATTAAGATGTAACACGTTACAAAACCAATTTCCCCGCTACAGATGGGGTGAACTTGGAGCATAGTAAGAAGGAATCAAACTAGAGAATAATCTCTTTCTCCTTGAGAGGTAACTTGGAGAAGGCACATCCCCAAACCTTCCACAGCTCTGCTGGAGATAAGGTGAAGGCTCCATCAGGGACTCTTGTCCTTTTTGCCTAACTTTCTGGTCCCACCATTCCCTGATAATGACCATATTTACTTGACTCTGCAGCTAAGGGGTGCAAAGGGTTATTTCATGTGCTCTGCATGATGTCTGAGTATGTTAGGGCTTGCCCTCCTTTATCAGCTATCAGAGCTGGGCCAGACTGAAAGATTTGACCAAGGTTGTGACAGTCTTGAATGGGGGTATGTATAGAATTAGTATCCAAACCCAGGAAGCTTGGGTTATGAGTCCCTATACCTGCATAGTGTGCTATACATGACCTTACAGGAGGCAAGATTGAAAAACAAAAACAAAAACAAAACCGCCAAAACCAGATGCCCCCTTGCCATTGTATTCCTTCTCTAGGGAGGGAGTCTCCTCCCTCCACTACTTTAAGAGTATTAGAAATGTAGCTAGAGGGGGAAGTAGTTGGAGCCTAAAGCACAAGATGGCATTGGCCACAGTTCCATTTAGAAATGAAGTATTTTCTTGATCCAGCTGGGATCTCCTGCTCCCCTAAGCTTTCTTTCCCTCAAATCTTGCCCTTCATTACTCCCACTGTCGTCCAGATTGTTCATGTAGATCTCATCCATTTCTCTGTCATTGGGTGATCCTTGCGTCTTTCCTAGGGTACTATTTTCTAGGTAGCCTCCCTGGAGTTGTGTAGCAGTCTAGTCATCTTTGTTTTACATCTAGTATCCTCCTATGAGTGAGTACATACTGTGTTTGTCCTTCTGAGTCTGGGTTACCTCACTCAGGATGATTTTTTCTAGATCCATCCATTTGCCTGCAAACCTCATGATGTCATTGTTTTTCTCTGCTGAGTACTACAATGATATATCCTCTGTAGTCTGCTGGCAATGGTCGAGAGAAAGCCTGATCTGACCTAGTCTGGTGATCAGATGACTAAACACCCTAACAGTCGTCTTGGAACTCTCATCCAATAACTGATGGAAATGGATGCAGAGATCCTCAGCCAGGCCCCAGGTGGAGCTCCAGGTGTCCAACTGTCGAGAAAGAGGAGGGTCTTTAAGAGCGTGAATTGTTGAATCCAAGACTGCAAAAAGCACAGGGACAAATAGCCAAACGAATGGAAGCACATGAATTATGAACCAAAGGCTGTGGAGCCCCCAGCTGGATCAGGCCCTCTGGATAAGTGAGACAATTGAATAGCTTGATCTGTTTGGGAGGCACCCAGTCTGTGGGGCCAGGATCTGTCCTTAGTGCATGAGCTGGCTGTTTGAAACCTTGGGCTTATACAGGGACACTTTGCTCAGTCTGGAAGGAGGTGACAGGACCTGCCTGCACTGAATCCACCAGGTTTAAATGAATCCCCAGGGGTGCCTTGATCCTAGAGGACATGGGAATAGAGGGGAGGGGCTGGGGGGAAGGTAGGGGTGGGGATGGGAGTGGGGAGGACAGGGGAACCCATGGCTGATGTATAAAATTTAAAACACATAATAATAAAGAAAAAAAATGAAGTATTTTAAGGAGAAGCATGACAAGTGGTTGAAGCATGCAGGCTGCAGGTATGGATGTGGATGTACGAGGAGGGAGAGGGTTGATTCAATGCATACTGGAACTATTGGTCCATTTGTCCACTTTGCAAAAAGAACATCCCTGCCATTGCTTGGTAATTGGTTCATTTTCCTTAAAATGGATACATGAACCCTATAGAGTCTACACAGTTCCCTTTGCTTCTCTGTGGAGGATGGAGGCAGGATCCACCCGACTCACACCCTGAACATATTTATTGGTCAAGATGGATAGATCAGTATCCCCGAGCAAACAGGGAAGGTCCTGTGCATCTGTCAGTAGGTGTCACTCAACCCAGAGCAGGCTGACAAGCAGACAGCTCAGCTTCTGTCATGCAGTTACCAACAGGAGGCAAGACAAGTCATCCTGGTGAAGTGACCAGAACAGGGGTCCTGGGAGGAACCCCACAGTGATGAGTTCTGCCCTTGCCCTCATTATTCAGTGGCACAGATGGTGGGATTGCAAAAGGCCACCCAGCGGATGGCAAACTCCTCCTCCGACATCCCGCCAGAAGCTCTGCCCCATCCCCAGAGCTCTAGGGATCCCTCCCAGCTGGAATTTCATCTTGATATTTCCTTGCTATTTCTGGAGAGCATTTCACACATTCTCCACTGAATATGCAGCTTTGATTTCCTTCCTATAATTCCATTTCATTTCAGAGTGGTATAAATGAGAAAAAGAAAATCACACTTCCCAAAACAGGGGAAAACACATTCTTCTCTCTTTTGGGATTCTGGATTCTTCAAAGAGGTTAAAAAGTAATTGTTTACAACAAAATTATGCCTTCTGTATATGGATATACATTATAACTCTCCACCCCATATATATATATATATATATATACACACATATATGTATATATGATATAAACAGAGAATCTTTGGAAATATAATGTATATGTGCATATAATTCAATACAATATGTATGACCAATTTTTCTTGATAGCTATATGACATGTCAGACACATTTTAAAAAGTCAGATCCTCTTATTTTGTTAGTGTTTTTCTTTTTAAATAAAACTATCAAGGCAGACCAAACACTACAATAATTGCACAACATGAAGTTTCTGTTGTCTCAGAGAAATGCTATTTCACACAAACTTCATGGACCAAAGATTAAGAAGACCATAAGATGGGTTTTTGTTCCAAGCTTTTGAGCTGACACAATTTCTACAGCCAATTCCTCTCTCAGGAAACACAGCATACACAGCCTGTCCTAGTCTAGAGCTAGGACAGGGCTCCGGGATCACCTGAAACAGCATGAAGACACCAGCACTCATGTCTGGACAGAAGAGGGACTAGTGTGGGCTTTTCTTCCACCAGGAAATCTTGGTGCTACCAAATGTCCACTCTTCAGATTTGCTGCAGAATATTTCTACACGGGGGAAAACCACCGAAATCTAAATGGCTTTGCTTCCTAGAAGTTTGCTAAACACATGAACTTCTGAACATTTATTTTTATTTCTCTCTGTGTGTCTTTCTCTGTCACTAGCCACCTTACTTTCTGAAACAGCATCTCTCACTGAAACTGAAGCTCACTGAGAGGCTGGACTGTCTAGCAGTGCCCTGGAGCCCTCCCATCTCTTCCTCCCAGAGCTTGTGTTATGGGCATGTTCTGCTCATCTGAGCTTTTGGATCCCCAATTTCAGAATGTCACACTTGAGCAGCAGACACTCTGCCCCCTGAGCCACTTCTCCAGTCAATGAACTTTGTCATTTGTTAATCTTAACAATAGGAACATAAAATGAATTCATATTTAATTTTTTTCTAAGAAAACTCATTTTGGGCTATAGTTTTACTCAAGAAAAACAACTGGCAGTCAACAAGCTGCTGCCTGAGATATATTTAAATAAGGAGGCCACCTCAGGACAGTGGGCACAGAGAATCTTGTGAATGCTCTCCAACGAGCATGCTGAATGATGAACATGGCCATTCATATGACCTGGGTTTCCAAGGGGTTAACAAGAACCTTTTCCATCTCTTACAACATTATGTGCAGTAGCTTTTGTGATAAATGCAAGCCACTGCCTGATATTTCAGCATTCACCCACAGGATGCACAGTTTGCTCTGCTGCAGCAAAGAAGACAATGCTAATCTACGGGGCTATTTCCTGCTATTCCACTGGACCCTTAACCCATTAAAGGACCAGGTGTAGGGGCATCTGCCTTCACTGTCGGGCACTGTTGTACCAACATGTAGCTCAGTATTTGTTAGTGCTAGTTATTTGATATAAGTTTCTTGAATAAAAGTAGCACGTTTAGGGTACCTCATTAGCTATCAGGTGCTAACTGAAAGAAACAGAAATGCTAGTATTGAATGTGGTGAGGTGATTCTAGGAAACATTTTTGGGACATTGGAGAAGTGAGGTAGATAGCAGAATGGAGACACAAAAATTGTGGTAATGGGCAAGTGAGGCTCAGTCGCATTGGGAGGTAGACAGAGAAAGAACATCTGGGCTACATATCCTCTGACTCCATCAGTCACTCAAGTATTACATTTCCTGATCCCTTTTAACCCAGAATGGCAAAACAGGATTTAGTGGCAAGGGAGAGCCCCCAGGAAAAGAAATGAAGCTTTACAGTTGGAAATCAGGTCAGGGGAGTTGAACTGGTAAAGGTAAGGGGTCATGGGTGGAGCACTGGATATGTCTCCTCCAACTAAAAATGTGACTTTATACAAGAATTCAATGAACACAGCGCGCGCACACACACACACACACACACACACACACACTTGTTAGTAATCAAGAGTAAGCAAGTTTCTTTATGAGCAGAGCTAACTGTTTGGGAGTCAGGCCTGATGGGGAAGAGGTTGAAGGCATCTGCAATCACTGTACTGCGTCATGAAAACATCTCCCTTCCCATGGCCGACAATCTCCCGGATAATGAGATGAAATGCTGGACAGGAGTGCTTAGTTAAACCAAGTCTGTGATTTTTTTCTCATAAAAATTCATTGATCCCCTTGTCTACCTTATGGAGGTGGAAGCCTTGAGGCTGGGCTCCTCAGCTGTCAGTGTTTGGTGATTTAATTATTGGTGTTGGCAGTCACCCCTCAGGACCACTGAAGAACCATCCAAACCTGCTCCTTATTAGCTCAGTGAGGTATCCGAACTTACAATGTTGGCTGAAGGACAGGGGGTACCTAAGTCAGAGTCACAGACAGAATGGAAAATACAGATAGTAAGGAGTTGGGGTGGGGACCCTAGCCCTCCAGCCCTTGACCCACACAGGAGGGTCTGGACATGATGCATTGGGCACAGAAAGCCAATGAGGATCTCCAGGCTGGAGAACAACCATGCATGCATGTGTGTGTGTGAGTGTGTGTGTGTGTGTGTGTGTGTGTGTGTGTGTGTGTGTGTGTTTAGGAAGGATGACACTACAAATAGGAGGTTCTGCTTGTATGGGGGTTTCTTACTTATCTATTGTAGGTCGCTGTCCTGTGGAGGAGGCATCCCTTTTTACTATGTATAGATCCATGTTAAAAAAAAAATTACCGCTCCCTTTTAATTCCTTCCACTAAAAAGAGAACAGGAAAGATCCAGTCTAGACCTTATTTAAAAATGGACACCCTTCAAGTTAGCATCAAATATATTTTACATGGTAAATGTATTCTCATTTTACATAATATAATGAAGTCTCATTACATAATATAATGGTACAATCTCAAACTTGAGGGACCATTGTGATGCCCTGATGTGTAACAGGTCATTAGAGGGCTTGGTCTCCAAGATGGCATGCAGCTTCTATGCATTCAAAGTCGGGCAACATGGGTCATTCATCTAGATCATGTGACTTCAGTAATCAGACAGCTAGACCACACACAGGATGAGAGTTTAAGCTTCTGGAAAAGAGCCCTCCCTTAAATGATGCACACTGTTCCATTAGCATTCACTGTCTCCTGCATTATCAGGTTGGAGGAGGGGGCTTTCCCTGGTGTTAGAGGGTGGATAAGGGGATCCTGGGGGCCTGAAGGGCCTCTTACCTCCACTTGCTCTGAAAAATAAGAGCCTAGACCAAACAAAAAAGAGGAGAACCAGCTATTTTTCAAAATACAAGCTGGATATGGATTTGGATTTGGAAGTTTCCATTTCACACCTGGAAAAATCCAAGGTTCTCTGATTTCATCCTTTAAAGCTCCAGAAGTGGGATTTGTGTATATTTACAATAGTGTTTGCAAAAGCATGGGCTTGTTGCCATAGTAGATGCTAATCTGACTTAAAAATGGAGCTTATGTTTAAAGAATAAATGTGGTTGATCCCAATGCTCAGCCCAAACTCTTCCGGATATTTGGTGGGAGCTCCATGTGGGAGGGAGGCATCTATCCATCCTCCGTGGGGTGAGGATTCAGGCTGTGTTCCTCCCTTAGAGGTGTATGGTGATATTTTTATACTAAACAATACCAGTTGCTATGTCTGTGGCTCATCTAGCTCCAGTTGACTTGCAGCCAATCTATTTTAAGTAATTTGAGATGCAGGGTGGGGAGAGCAGGTGATGCTCATGATTCAGTCCTGCAGCCAGGGCAAATTAAACGCAAGGACATTTCATAATGTGTACTTAGAAGATCCCCTCACGTTAAATGAATCAAGAATTAAAACAGTAGTGCACCAGCAACTCCCAGGTTTTGTCAGTATTAAATAATTAGGTAGAAAGTTGAGGGAACTTGGTGACTAAAGCAATTAATAAATGAGCTAGCTACAAAACACCCCAAAACAAAATCTGAACCTAAAATCAAATCAACAAACACTAACAATAAGCCAAAACCAAAACTAAAAACCCCTTCCTAAAGAGTTGAATACTTTTTAAACAAAAACACAGGAGACATTGTATTATCTAAATGTTGAAGACCATTTTCCAGTTTACGGATGAAGGCGCTGAGAGAAAGATGAGATCCCAATGCAGTATCTTCCCTTTCTCCCATCCTATCACTTTCAAAGCATGTGGCTGGAAGATGTGAGATTCACCCCACTATTACAGTGATAGTACTATCTGAGCAGCAGTACACAATTTGTGTATCTCTTCTTTACTTCAGTGTCCATCTGGAGTGCCAATAGTCACCTGCACTAGATCCATAGTAACGTGTGAAAACGCATAGAAAAGTTGATGAGATGTAGCAAAGATTGTGGAAAGAAAGGGATCTTGTGTGAGAAGCAAAGAATATTTTCAGTCAGAGGTCTTAATTATAGCTTCCTATCTCGTTTCTAGAAAGAAATGGACATCTCTGATGATGTGAGGTCTTTGGGGACCTGGTATACTGGACTGTTTCCAAAGAGGTCAAACTCCTCCCTATACTGTAGTAGTTAATATTAACAGTAGGGGCTGGAGCAACGGCTCAGCAGTTAAGAGCACTGGCTGTTCTTCTAGAGGGCCAGGGTTCCATTCCAAGCATCCACATGGTCAGCCACAGCTGTCTGTAACTCTAGTTCCAGGGCCTCCAATGCCCTCTTGTAGTGGACTCTACAGGTACTGCACACATGTGGTGCAGACATTCATGCAGGCAAAAACATACACACAAAGTAAAAATAAATAAACCCTTTAAAAACTTGCTTCTTAGATGCCAATCACTTTCATGTTTTTTTTTTTCCTTGTAATTTTTTAACCTTGTACATTTTACAGATGTCTAGGCTGACACTCTGAGGCTCAGGGTTTTGAGTCATGTGGCTGCATCTGGGCACTCAGTTCTTTGCTGGTAAGTACCCATTTTATGGTATCATAGAAGTCACTGGTATCTGTTTGATATCAGCAACTTCTGAGGCCAGACAAGGAAGGTCTTCCAGCCAAGCCTCAGAAAGGCCTTTGTCACAAGCCAAGAAGTTTCAGATAAGACAGAATAAGCTAGAACATCTAAATGTATTTACCTTCAAACAAACAAACAAATAAACAAACCCCATATCCCAGAACCCCACTTATATTTATATACAAACTACCTCTAATCCTAGAGACAAAATGGAATTTTCATAAATTTCTTTCTGGTTCTATGTAATTTTTAAGTTAAAAGTCCACTGCAGCCCAGCATGGTGGCACATATCTTTAACTCCAGCACTTGGAAGGCAGAGGCAGGGGAACCTCTGTGAGTTTGAGTCCAGCCTAGTCTACACAGTGAGTTTCAGGAAAGCCAGGGCTATGTAGAGACCTTGCCTCAGAAAAAAATAAATAAATAAATAAATAAACAAACAAACAAATGCCACTGAAATATGTAGGTTTTATATAACATAAATCTCAAAAAATAAATTTCTATTAAAAATATGTGCAATTGCTGGGTGGTGGTGGCACATACCTTTAATCCCAGCACTTGGGAAGCAGAGGCAGGCAGATCTCTGTGAGTTCAAGGCCAGCCTGGGCTACAGAGTGAGTTCTAGAAAATGGCACAAAGCTACACAGAGAAACCCTGTCTTGAAAAACCAAAACAAACAAACAAAAAAAGTGCAATTATGATTAGAAAAAAAGACTCAAGTGGCTGGAAAGATGGCTCCATTCTAAGAGCATATAGTAGAGGCCTAGAGTCCTCTTGTAGTGGATCAGAGTCTAGGTACCTCCAGATACCTGCTGTCATGAGTGCACACCCTCTTCCCCCCACAGACACACATGCAGATACCTAACTTAACTCAAACTGAGTCTGACAGAACAACAGTCTTATCCACCATGTCTCCCTCACAGCGGATAGCCACTCCACCTTCTGCGTCAGTCATTTCAGGTGTCACCAAACCGAAGAACTTGCTCCTTTCTTTGTGTCTGATTTCCTCACTGAAGAAGATGAGGAAATGACACATGGTTCTAGCAGGACTGAGGCACGGTGGCAGTACCAGGCAACACACGGACCGAGGGCAAGACCCCAACACAAAGGAAATCTCATCGGTAACAGTTGCAAGTTGTCTGGCCTTGGGGCAGCTATTATTTCATGACTTGGTATCACATTTTCCTCATCTACAAAATGAGAATAATGATATCTGCAGCTTTTCCATCAAGGTCTATCCTGAGGATCAAGTGTCATGACATCTAATAGCTTTAGAACATGGCCAGCATGCCATGTCTATACAACAAGCCATATCTATTGCCTCTGATTCTCTTCTCTCTCTCCCTTCTTCCTTCCTTGGACATTTAAAATTTATAACTAACGGTCATCTTGAAGACTTTATTCTTATATTAAAAATTAAATTGACATACTTAAAACCTAATGGTACTTGGAGTTCTATAGTGAAATTCACCCACTTCTTAATTAACCTCTCCAGTGGCCCAGAACTACATATATATATACTTGTAATTATTTTAATTTTGGGATCTTTTAGTTCTAATTTATATATGACAAATCAAAAGAGTTTAATGACTCCAGATTTAGCTTCTTCAGCAATCTGTTGAATCCCACCATGATATTACCCCCTATTTCCTCTCATACGTGTAGTATTTGACAGTGATGGTTACTATGCCTACTATATATTTGATGGCTCTCCTTCTATTTCACATTCCATTAATCTTCTGGAACCATTCTCTCTCTCTCTCTCTCTGTAGTCTTTTGTCATTATATTATAGCTTCTTTCCTCTCTTCTCTTAGGAGATGGACCACTGTCAACACTACCTCCAGGGCCACCTACCTGGCAGTGTGCTGGGCCCCACCCATATTTACAACAGCAGTGGTGTTTATAATCAGACCTATACACATGAATGTACTGAGAGCAGTAAAGTGGGGACTTCTCTGCCTTGGGCTTACATATGTACAGGCTACCTTCTCAGATTCCCTTAATAGTTAGGCTGGTTGCTAGGTTCAGTGAAGGTTTGTAGGGTAGGTCTTTGGTGAACAATCACTTGTTCACAATGACTTATGTACACACTTCTTGTGAATGCACACATGCTCTGGACCATGGCCTGTGCCATCTTCCAGGTCACCAACATCAGGGATGGCTATCTCCAAACGGTAGTCAGTACCCTAGCAAGTGACACCATCAAAATAAGTTTAATGTTCAGTATGATGACTTCTCAAAAAGGAAAGATCTTTCACCTTTCCACACTGAACTCTCACAGAAGATGCCTGAGCTATGACATCTCATCTATGTATTGTCCATGATTCAACAGTTACCAAAATGATCAACACAAGTGTTGATTTCCCTGGAGCAACAGCCAGATGCACCCCTAACTTCCATCACTGGTCATCATATTTGCGTCTTTTTTCATAGCAGTAGCCACCACCCCTGCAAGGGGTCCAATCCTGAACAAACGCATCCTCAGGATACTCACATGAAGTTCCACTGCGCCACTCTGAAAGATCACATTCATTCTCCTATATTCTCCACAGAGTGCCAGAGGCAGGAAGGGTGTGGCACATGATGTAACATGGCCCAGTAGGACAGTAAACTCAGAGGTCACAGTCACAAGATTCAGAGGATCCACAGTCATGTTCCTTCATTCCTTACCTTGTTCAACTACATTGTTCCTACAGAACTTTCTGGAACATCTCTGGATTCCATGGTAGTTAGAACAAGGCTGTTCAGATCAGTATTTTCCTGCCATCCTCTTACCCCACCTTCTACTTTATTTATTAAGACAGAGTCTTGTGGAATATTCCTTTATACTGTGTGAATACATGTCACTGTGATTGGTTTATTAAAGAAACTGACTGGCCAATAGCTGGACAGAATAAGGTTAGGCAGGAGAACCAGACTAAAGACACTGGGAAGAAGAAAGCTGGAGTCAGAGGAGTTACCAGTGAGACATGAAGAGGAAACAGGAGGTACAGGATAAAAGAGAGGTAATGCCCTGTGGCAGAATGTAGACTAATATAAATGGGTTAATTTAAGTTGTATGAGCTAGTTAGTAATAAGCCTGAGCTACTGGCTGAGCATTTATAATTAATATTAAGTCTCTCTGTCAGTTATTTGGGAACTGGCAGACATGACAGAAAACTCCATGTACAGAGTATCATGTAGCCTAGACTACCTGGCTATGTAGCTGAGGATAATTTTGAACTTCTGAGTTTTCTGTCTCTACTTGCTGTGTGCTGGGATTGCAGGCATGTATCACCATGTTCAGTTTTAGGATTGAACCTAGGGCTTTATGTGACCAATCATGAAGTCTACTAATAGCTACATTCTTAGCCCCTACTTTCTACTTTTCAAAGTCTCTTATGTATAGTTAAATTGATTTTTGCATTGTCAACACTTTTAAAAATATTTTAAAATATATTTTTATATATTTTAAACACTTATTTATGTTCTACATGTCTCTGGAAAAATTAAAAATAACAGCCTGTTCTTATTTTATGGCTTTAATATCTTTGTGGAGCTCTCTGAAGACACTAATTAAAATGTTCAAAATATCACTTCTTCCTTTTTTTCCTTTTCTTTCTTTCTTTTCTTTTTCTTGAGACAGGGTTTCTCTGTGTATCCTTGGTTGTCTTGGAACTTACCCTATGACCAGGCTGGTCTTCAGCAACAACAAAAAACCCCACATCATTTCTATCATTAGAATTATCTTTGGTTACTTGGTGGACTCTGTTGTTTATCCATTTTGGTCCTCTTTTAGGGAAAGATTCCCAAATGTCTGCTAGTCTCAGAAAGCATTCCTATACATATGAATGTACTGGGAACTTGCCTTTCTTGGCTTTCTATATGTACAGGCTACCTGCCCAGAGCCCTTCAATAGTAATACTGCTTGCTGGCTCTATAAAGCTTCATAGGGTATTTGGACAGGTGAGCTTCATGTTAGAGCATGTAGTCAGGGTTGTAAGCAGACTCAGAGTCCACAGAACCAAAACATAAGAGGATGTAATATTTTTCTCTTGGTTAAGAGTCTCTTTATGATCTTGGGCATCAGAAAGGTCCAGAGAACCCCCAGGCTCAGCCACCCACTTTCTTAGGTACACCTTTATTTGTTAGAATGATTCTTCTGGTTCTTTCTTGGGAAAGCCACTAGTCTGTTGACAGGGGAAGGGCTGACTTCTGTGGACTAGGTGACTTAATAGAGGTTGTCAGATGTGAAATTACACTTTTGAGGAGAGTTCAGAAAAGATCATGCAACAACTGCCCATCTTCCTCAGGTAAACCTCAGAGTCCTAAGCTGCCATGAAGGTAGTCTGATATCCAAAGCAACCATGATGTGAGATGGTCCAAGACACATGAAAAGACTATTTGTAGGCACTCCAGATGAGTGCCAGTGGGTCCTGGCTATTTAGTCATCCAGTCTAGTTACCGGTCACCTAACATGCTGAGATTTTCAGTACAGTCCCTAGACATTGTGGAACAGGTATAATTGTCTTGCTATGCTCTGTCTATGTTCTGGGACTCACTGAGTTGAATTAAATCACTCCTGTTTTATAGTACTAAGTTGTGGGTGGCTAGTTATATAATAAGAGACACTCAGAGCCCAGTATGTATCCTGCAGTTAATTGTCCCAATTCCTTCTCTAACAACAGACCCCTGTATCACACCTCCTTTAGTCTATGTTTAATGTTCTATGAGTGTCTAAAATCATATCCCCTACCTCCTCTTGAACATTTTCCTGTAAGTGCTCTGGATTAAAGATTTCTGGGTTCCTGGTCAATAGAGTTAAATCTTTTTTTTTTTTTTTTTCTGTCCTCTAGAAGTTAATTAAGATTTTCAGGTCACTCTGGGATGCCGTCCCTATCTCTTTAGGCAATGATGGATCAATCCCCTTTGTGACATGGCTTTTGTTTCAAAGAGCTTGTAGATTTGGGCGGTAAATGTCCCTTGTGAGAAGCATCAGTGTAGTACTTCAAAAAACAGACGTTCCCTATCCCCACAGGGCAACGTTCCACACCATTCATGAGTTAGATGTAGGCTGTGCTGGGAGACAGAACACATGTCCCAGTATGAAAAGTCAAAAGCCTTTCTTTCTAATCACTCACCCTGTGAACATGAGATTAATTTTCTTCTATTTTAGTTTAATGCTCTTTTATTTACTGTCTTAGTTAGGGTACCTATTGCTGTAGAAAGACACGATGACCATGGCAACTCTTAAAAAGGACATTTCATTGAGATGGCAGCTTACAGTTTCAGAGGTTAGTCCATTATCATCATGGCAGGGAGCATGGTGGCTGAGAGTATGGCGGCATGAAGGAAGACATGGTGCTACAGAATTCTGTACCTCAATCAAAAGGCAACAGAAGTGGACTGAGATACTGGGTGTGGCTTGAGCATATATGAGACCTCAGAGCCTGCCTCCACAGTGACATGATTCCTCCAACAATACTAACAAGGGTCACACCTCCTAATAGTGTCATTCCCTTTGAGGGCTGTTTTTATTCAAACCACTACATTTACTAATTGGCTTCTCAGTAAAAGTTTTGAAGTTCAGGCTTATAGGCTATAAGATGCACCCTCATAAAATCTGTAATTCAATGAGTCATAAAAAATGTAGCTCATCCATGTGTTTATACCCTCAACATGACAGGGAACACCCAGTTTCTAGCCCCACAGAGCAGTCTCCCTCATCCGGGACTTCACACAGTGGATTTGTGCAGTGTTCACACTTCCCTGTCTGCTTCTTTCACTCTGTGTCCTTGACCTTCGTCTCTACCTTCATCCGCTGTTAGTGACAATGATTTGTTCCCTTTTATCACTGAGCTGCATTCCATTTGTTCACCTGTTTACTGGCTAATGGATATTTCAGATGGCAGCACTTTGGACAAACTGCTATTAACATCATGGAATAAATCTTTCAAAAACTTTCATTGAATTTATTGACAATTTCATACACGAATAAAGTGCATTCTGATTGTTGCACCTCCTCCTCCAGCCTCTAATCTTCTCCCTCCTATCCCCATCTATCCCCTCCCTCACCTCTTTTGTTTTGTTTTTGGTCTTTTAGATCCATTGAGTTCAACCAGGATCCTCTGTATGACTTGAAACCAACATTGGAGTCTGAGCCTGGTGGGCTCTTTGTGGCTACACAACTGAGAACACTGACCTTCCTTTCCCCAGAACCCTCAGTAGTTCAGCAGGGATGGGGAGGGCCCCATAAGCTCCTTCCTGACCCCAAGGCTGGCTGCTGACAGGAGAAGCCTGCCACACAACAGAGAATTCCTGCTTGCTATTGTCAAGCCCCTCAAAACCCCATGGCTGAGGAGGTCTTAGGCCCCAGGATTGAATTTATTACTGATGCTTAGTGAAATTGTCAGGGTTTCAAGTGGCCTTTCAAACATTTATGCTTATAGCCACAGACAACGCTACTTCCAGCTTTAACCGGGGATACTTTCCTTTATAAAGAAAGTAGGCAAATGCAGAGACACTTGGTCGCTCAAGGTGGAATAAATTTTTTCATGGACACTATCAGGATGCCTTAGATTCATATTTTAAAAAAATCCTTTGTTTCTCTGTAAAAGGACTGGAGTCTCCCCAGCAGAATTTCTGGTACCAGCTGGGCAACTGAAATGTGTAAATGAGTCTCTTTTTCTTGGTTTTCCAACAAACATAAAATTCTGCCTTCCAGTAGTTACGGGGAAGGAGTTGAGCATATCAAAAGCGTCCTGTGAAAATCAAAGCCTGGATTGGTGAACTGGAAAACCAGACTCGGAAGCGCTGGGAGGTGCGGTGGCAATAAGCATTTCAAAGAGACAGGCAGCCTCCCTTAAACAGCAGATAAACAGGGCCAGAGAGCAAGGAACTGCAATGCTCCCCCTTTGACTGTGATGTTTCGGCCTTTAGGAACGGCCATGCCTGTAAAAGTAAGTGCTGAGTAGGGAACTTGAAAGGAAGTGAAGGGTACAGGAAGCTTTCTCTCTCCTTCATAAATACACAAACTATTCTATAGCAGATACAGAAAGTGTGGGAGTGTATTGGACAACTTCCTTCAAAAACAATAGCTGCAGCAGCATTGAATGGATTCGGATGCCAAGACCTTCTAGAGCTGGTTCCCTGCATGCTTTAACTAATGTAACTCTTGTGCAGTTCTTCTGAGATGTGTGCTTGCTGTTCAGCTCAACTGTATTTCCTCAGAACTCAAGAGTGCAGTCTTGACCCTGGTTCCTCACTCGCAGGGTAACCGCATTTGGAGACAAGGTCTGGAAAGATGTAATGGGATGAGATGTGGTCATTTAGAATGGACCTCAACTCACAGACTGCTACCTTTGGAAGAAATGGAGCTTAGGAGTCAAAGATAGCCAAAGGAGACCGGGTGAAGACACCTGGATATGCTGGCCTCCGCCACACCTGGAAGACTGATCTCAGAAGAAACCCCTACCCCCCACCCCCATACTTTGACTCCATGTTCCAGCCTTCCAAACTATGAGGGAAAAACAACAAAGCTGCACTGGTTAAGCCACCACATGGGTGGTGTTTTCTTCCGCTGGGCCTTGCTGACCGGTACAATGAGGACATGCTCTACTCTCTATTTCACAGATGAGGGCGATAGAAGGTTACAGTAACCTGCTGGAATTGCATGGCCCAGACCTAAGCCAGCCAAATGACACAAAAACCAACGCTCTAAACTGGTGGTTCTCAACCTGTGGGTCATAATCAGGTCAAACCACCCATTCACAGGGGTTGCCTAAGATCATCAGAAAACCGAAATATTTACATGACGATTCATAACAGTAGCAAAAATTACAGCTACGAAGTAGCAAAGAAAATAATTTTATGGTTGGAGGGTCACCACAGCATGAGGAACTGTATTAAAGGGTCACAGCATGAGGAAGGTTGAGAACCACTGCTTCCCCACTCCACCCAGTTAAATGGAAAGCATGTCCTTTCTTAATGTGCACTTTCACCCCACCCTGAAGACAATCAGCAGGGCAGGCAGTCTGCAAAGCTCTGTTAGTAAACAGAGTCCAAGAAGGTGCAGATAAGGATGAGTGTCTCTTGAAGGATTGTCTGAGATGGGTTCACCACACCAGGCCCACTGTCAAGGATGCCTAACCTATGACATGATTGCCTCTTGTCCCTGGTACGGACTCAGTGGTTGTCTGATAGTTTCCTAAGGGGAAAGATATCTGGGGCAGTCAGGTAAGCTCGTGACCCCAGAAGCTAAGGATGGTGAGGAGTACTTTGCAGAAGTCTCTAAATACCCACAAGGGTCCTTAAAAGGGATAGGAATGAGGGTGAGAGGGACAGGGGGTGATGACAGGGGATGGGATGATGGTAGCAAGAGGCTCAGGTGTTATCAGGAAGGGCCCTATGCTCAAGGAACCTAGGCAGCCTCCAGGAGCTGAGAAAGGAAGAGCCCCTCTGATGCTTCTAGAAGGAACTCAGCCTTTCCAACATCTTGATGTTTGACTTCTAACCTCCAGAACTGTCAGAAAATCAACTCAGGTTGTTTGAAGTGATTAAGCTCTCAGTAATGAGTGGCAGAGTCGAAGGGAAAGTCCCCCACCTGTCCTGCTGTAGAGGTCATGACAGGGGTCAGATGCTGCTGAGCTCCACCAGCTCCAAGCTGACAGATGCTCTGAATGCTGGAATAAAAATGTCCTGCTGTTCTAAGGCCTACTGGGCCCTGAAGCCCTGCACGTGTGTGCAGATTATGCTGTGTCTTTAATGGATCCACCATAAGGCCTAACTGTTCCCACAGTCCTGGTAGGTACACGGCTATCTTATTTTCCAAAGAGGGAATGGAAGCTTAGTCATGCTCCTCCAGGTCCCCAGCTGAGAGGGACGGAGGGATGCCCAGAACCATATTTACCAAAGTCTGGAGCCAACATTTTCACAAGCTTGAAGGAATATTAGGACAAAGGTTGGAGAGATGGCTCAGCAGTTAGGGGCGCATAATGTTCTTGCAAAGGACCTGGATTCTGTTCCCGGACTCAAGTTGGGCAGCTCACCACTACCTGCAACTCCAGCTCCAAGGAATGCGATGCCTCTGGCATCCAAGGGCACCTGCATTCACAAGCACAGTGAGTGTGAATTCACACACACAGACCCACACACTTAGCACATAATTTAAAATAAAATAGATCTCTAAAAAATTAGATGTATGATTTACCATCTTAACCATTTTAAGTGTGTGGTTGCCACCAAATGCACAGGTGTATATTTATTCATACATATTATACACATATGGATATACCTATTTTCCTTTACATTTTTTCATACAAGTATTTCTTGTATGTTGAGCATGATCTCTCACACCACCACTCCCTCCCCATCATGCCCTTCCCTCTTCTGTTAGTTACTTCTGTTTTCCAAGATAGCATCATTTCTATTTCAAGTCATATACACATACCTGGTTTTATATATCTATATAAAAGATCCAGGAATCACAAATGAATGAACATACAAAATTTGTCTTTCTGAGACTAATTTAATTGACTTAATGTGATTATCTTCAGCTTCATCAACTTTCCTGCCATTGACATCACTCCATTCTTCATGGTGGACAAGAATTCCACTGTGTCCACATACCCCAGTTTCTTTATCCATTCCTCTGTTGATGAACATCCAGCTTGGTTCTGTAACTTAGTTACTAAGAATCGTACTGCAGTGAATCTCAGAGGCACAACATATATTATGTCCACTCACTTTTTTCTTACAAAAACTTCTGCCATCAGTAACCACTGTTACCATCATTGCCATATGCTTAACTCGATTCCCCCACTTTCCCCTTGCCCCATGTCCTGACAAGCATCTTTATTCTCTGTTTCTAAGCTTGATTGACCTTGGTGCCCCATGGAAGGAGAAACATACAGTATTGGTTCTTTTGTACCTGCCATGTTTCACTCAGTAAAATGGCACCCAAATTCCTCCATTCGTGAAATCCAAGCTTGTATTTCCCCCACTGACCTTCAAGGGAGCTTTAGTTTGGACTAGGGTGGCAGTCATGTTTTTACAGGACATCTCGGCATCCTCCACACCTGAGATTTACAAAAGTGTGGCACTCCTGCTTGGTTTTAAGCAATACCATAATGCTGAATTATGAGAACAAAGTGTAGACAGACAGCCCCTGCATTGTCTGTGGAGAAGCTTAATAATTACAAGAGTGTGACAGACATTTGCAAAATTCTTTTAAAAGTTCTTCTCCATCATTTACATAATCTTCCTTCATATACACCATACCAACACCAAGTCACACAGAATGCTACTTCCAGCACATTTCTTTCTGTCTGTTCTTCCTGATCATAAAAAGGTGATAGAGGGAATTATTTCAACTTTGCAAATTGAAAGTCGATATGTTTTGGCTTTATTTTAAATATTCTATGATGGATATGTCCCTAGGAGACTTTGTAAAACAACATTTTAAATCATCACTCTCAATACTTTCAAAGTCATTGGCATCTGCATTCCACACACATACTGACATGGTCATGCCAATTATCTTCTACATAATGATGGGGTTGTTCATGTAATTGCTTTCATTCCTAGCCAGCTAGCATGTTGCTTCCACACACTGGCTGCTCGAGGGCCAGAATGAACTTCTATGACACTGTTTCAGAGCACCTCCATGGAGATCTGTCCCTTCTTGCTGTTCTGGATGTAGAAGATGTTTTCCTTGGGACATTCATCCCTGGCTGACCTATGGACATCCAGTCCTTTCCCATTGTAGCCTAATTCAACACTTAAAATCGTTTTGGCATAATGGTATTTATGTGCTAGCTATGAAAACTATGCTAAATAAGAAAACGGGGTTATATATTACTGAACCAAATGAAAAGGGGTGGCTATCATCTGGTTACAGGAAAGGACACCCTGCTTTTGGAGAAGACTTGGAGAGACATATTTTCCTAATGTCTGGGTTCTAATTTAAAATAAGAATTGATGCTTTTTTACTTTCTCAAATGCTCTTGATCCCAACTTGTTATTTATTTTCATCATCAGAACCTCTTTCAGTATACAGGTTACCTGGCCATTGTAAGTGGCAAAGAAGCTGAGGATTCTGGACATTTATTTTCTACCAAATTCTCCAGTCATTTAGATAATTAAAATCAAATGGGGGGGTTGCACTGGCTTCTGTTCGCCACACACCTATGGATGCTCACATTGTCATCAAATAAGAACATTCTAAGTCACAAGCTGTCTTAGTCTTGCTTCCAACTCCATCTGATGTTTACAGCTGAGTGTCTCCTCCAGCCTCAGCTGGCTAACTTTGACTTACAGAATAGAACCTCCTGTGAGTTATAAACCAAGTGGCTTTCCACAGTCTCCTGTGTTACCTGATGAACTTCTGATATCACCTATTAGTACTTTCTAATTAATTTTGCCCTGATATGTTCTTAAGTTACTTGCCTGAATTAAAGGACATGTACTGACATTAGAGTATCACGGGGCTAGATATCTGTGTGTGCAGCTTCGCAATTGCTAGTCTTCCTGGTGCCGTCTAACTTCAGCTGGAAGGGCCTCTATTAGCATTTGTTGGCAGGTCGGATGCTAACAAACTCTCAGCCTTATCTGGGAAAGTCTTTACGGTTTTCATTTTTTTCTTTTAGGGGAGTTTTGCTGCAGATTATCCCCAATTGGCAGTCTCTTTTAGCCCTTTGAGTATCTTACAAGGCTCTGTGAGAAATAATCCACCAGCAGGCTTACGGAAGTGCCCCTGTATATAGTGAGTCACTTTTTGCCTACTGCTTGAAAGAGGCTTCGTTTTAACTTTAAAAAAGTTTTTATTTCATCATCAATTTCATTTTATTTTATTCAGTAGAACTCTAAACCTATTCAGATTTTGACATGTATTGAGTTTTATTTTCAAACAAAAACATGAAAAATTAAGAAACATTAGATAATTAAAAATTTGACAATATAAACTCCAATGCAAAAATTGTCAACCCTCATGGAATATGTCATGCTGTATACAACCTCAGCAACACCAGTCTTTTTCTGTGGTAGCTCAGCTTCCTATCAGAGCTACAAGACACCAGAGGAGAGTCAATTGAAAGATTTGTTTTTGGCTCACAGGTTTAGAGGGTTCAGTCTATGGTCACTATCCTCCTCTTTTTGGGCCTTTGACAAAGCAATATACCACAGAGTGGGGTGTGATAGGGCAAAGCTGCTTATCACTTGATAACCTGGGGCATATCTTAGTTATGGTTTTGTTGCTGTGAGGAGATACCATGACTGTGGCAGCTCTTATAAAGGAAAACATTTAGTTGGGCTGGCTTACAGTTTCAGTCCATTATCATCATGGTGGGATGCAGAGAGGCATGCAGGCAGGCACAGTGATGGAGACAGAGCTGAGAGTTCTACATCTGGATCCAAAGGAAAAAGAAGAGACCTGTGTCCCATACAGGGTGCAATTAGAGCGTATGAGACCTCAAAGCCTGCCCCTACGGTGACAAGCTTCTTCCAACAAGGACACACCTACTCCCTATGGGCCAAGCCTTCAAACACATGAATCTATGGGGGTCACGCCTATTCAAAGCACCACAGGGCAGAAAGTGAGCAGAAAGGACTGAGGTCTCAATATCACTTTTAAGATACATCAAGGCAAATGATGACTTCACTTCCTTTGAATGGAACCCCAGTCAAAGGGTCCCAAAACTTCCAGTAGTACCAACGGCTGGGGACCAAGCCCTTCTGAGCTTGGGAACTGCAGTAAGCAATCTGTAACAGATCATAGGGGCTAGCATGTAGTTCAGCTGGTAGAGTATTTACCATGCATAAGTCACTGGGGCAGATCACCAGCTAACCGATTTTTCATTGCTGCAATTCAGATTTAGGGGCTTACAATGCTAGTCAAGTGCTCTACCACTGACCTACATCTCAGCTCCTGATCTGATTAATTATGTGGCAATTAATTATTCAAACTTCCTAAATTTGTACATACACTTCCTCAGTTTGAGAGAAATGTTTGGACGTTATTCAAATTCTCTCTTTGATTTTTCTATAATGTGTATATTGGTGCATTTATATCTTAGAAGTCTCAGGTTGTCTTCACTTTTTTTCTTTTTGTATGGTACCAGGCAGGATTGAATCTAGGGTCTCACACATGTTTTTAAACTTTTAGTTTTGAGACAGGGCCTCACTAAATCCATGAGCCTTCAACTTCCTCTGCAGTAGAGATGAGTCTTGAACTTGCCACCCTCCTGCCTCAGTCTCTCTAGCAGCTCAGATTACAGGCTGGTGCTGCCAGGTCTCTTTTTCTTTTGGGCTCCTCTACTTCCAACGGTCTCAAATGACCTCTCTGCTAAGGACAACTTCCTATTGATTCCCTCCAGGGACTACACACACACACATACATACACACACACACACACACACACACACACACACACACACACCCCACACAGACACACACACACACACACACACACACACCACACACACACACACACACACACACACAGACACACTCACATACCATACACACACACACACACACACACACACACCACACACACACACACACACACACACACACACCATACACATACCACACACACACAGACACACACACACAGACACACAGACACACACAGACACACACAGAAACACACACACACACACACACACACACCCCACACACACACACACACACACACACACACACACCACACACACACACACACACACACACCACACATACCACACACAGACACAGACACACACACACACACACACACACACACACACACAGAAACACACACACACACACACACACACACACACACACACACACACACAGTTTCTCTTTTTGCTCACGTCATTTTCTTGCCTTTGTTGACTTCCCCATCCTCTTCCCAGGATCCATTTCTGAGATTTGTTTTGTGCCTTTGACTGAGTTACATTTTGAATTTTAAAAATTATCTTTTAATGTTTTGTTGGGATTCGGACATTGAGAGAAAGCCGCTTGTTTCCAGGCTGTGGGCTGTGTTCACTAAGGGGACCATGCTCATCTGTCTATCACCCCCAGAAGAGATTCTGCAGGCCTCTTGCATCTTGTCTGAGCTGGTTGCACAGCGTAGTCTGTTTCTACTCAAGTGCTCCCTCTGGTGTCAGCTGTGATAATACACTCTCTCTGGTGCAGCTGACAAGGAAAGGGGTTGTCGCATTGTCCTCAGAGGTCCACAAACACACATAGCACGTCGTCATCTTTCTTCTTCAGTTCTCTTTGTCAGACAAGACAGAAATTAGATCCCTGGTCAGCCCCCCACAGCCAGTGCAGGATGTCCTACCCTTTTTTTCCTGTTGGGGAAGAAGCCACAAGTTGTGCACTTCATTCCAATTTCAGCACGCTGTTCTGGCAGGATGGAGTTCAGTGCCTTAAGCGTGGCAGAATTTCTTCCCTCCTCCACTGCCTTTCCTTTTGGCCTGGTGCCCTCGTGGGGTTATGTTTCAAATGATTTTTGAGGTTCTCTCAGAAAAGACCTGGTCCATATATTTTTTATGGAGCCAGTGGGGAAGGAGGGGGCATGCGAGGTTTCCCATTCTTCTATTTTGTTAATCAGTCAGTGAACATCCATCAGGTTTCCCATTCTTCTATTTTTTTAATCAGTCAGTGAACATCCATCAAGGAAAACCACTGTGTTGTTCCAGATCCACTAACTAATAAAGTTGTACAATCTAATATTGGTCAGACATATCATAGTCTTTCCTTCTTTGCCTAAATATTAACTATTCTTGGATCTGTTTTATTATTTCTCTTGACTTCTATGATATTTAGCAGTTTTCAACATGTATGTTTTCCTGTATCCTTAACCCATGCTACAAGTAAACAAAGGACTCAATGTACTTTTATGTCCATAAAAAGGGCAACCAGACAGGGGTCTTAAATAGACAATGGTCAACAATTGTATTAGGCCATTGAATGATGAAATTAATTGAAGGACTTTTCTCTCTCATAAAATCCCAAATGTTCAATGTGGCAGATATAATGATAGTTGGAAATATGGAAGACAGAGCATCTAAAAGCAACAACAACAACCCAAACCCTCCCCCAACAACAAAACATTTATAGTTGCTAAAATGGGAAGCCATGGTGAGTGTGAAAGGTCCTAGATGTAATTAATTATGACATGGTTGAGTCAGATGAGTGTATCTGGGAGATAGGGTCATCTGTGAATAGCATAAGTCTACAAGAATGTAACTTTTGTTTTGCTAGGTCTTAACTAAGTGTCTTCTATTCAGATGCCCCCTGGACACAACTCACTCCTGATTTTCAGATAATAAGGAGGTTTCATATGCTAGAGCCTGATGGGCTTAACATGTAGCCCTTGCTAGGTCAGGCATTTCACACCAGTTCATAAAACCATGTGGATAAATTTTCAATAGAAGTGGAAGGGACCTTTTTCTTGTCCAAAACTCCTCTAAGAAGACTTTCTTTCTTTCTTTCTTTCTTTCTTTCTTTCTTTCTTTCTTTCTTTCTTTCTTTCTTTCTTTTCTCTCTCTTCCTTCCTTCCTTCCTTCCTTCCTTCCTTCCTTCCTTCCTTCCTTCCTTCCTTCCTTCCTTCCTTCCTTTTTTTTTTAAGAGGAAGCTGAGCTTGAGTCTGGCACCTTAGACCACTTGGCCATCCTGACATGATTTTTCTTTGAAGATTTATTTATTTATTATGTGTACAGTGTTCTGCCTGCATGTATGACTGCAAGCCAGAAGAGGGCACCAGATCTCATTACAAATGGTTGTGAGCCACCAATTGGTGGCTGGGAATTGAATTCAGGACCTCTAGATGATGGCTCACATTTATACTAAGAAGGGGATTGGTGATCAGATGGGCATATTGCCAGACACAGAAATACCCCATGCTTTCTCAGCAGGGCTGGGGACTTAGATCATGACAACTAATTTTCTTCCTACTTTGCTTGTTGTCTTTCCTGGTGTTTGGTGGACAACATTCTCAGGAGATGTAGTAAGACAGCAGAGTAAGTTCACCTAAACACTTCAAGTTGTGGTAGAAGCAGCATGCCAGTACAGAGGAATAGATTTAGGAGACAGATTAATTACTTAAGCTTATGTGTCCTCAAGAAAATATGCTTAGCCCCTCAAAGGACAAAAGTAAGAAATATTCAGGTACTATTGAAAGGGGTTGCAGTTATTTTAAAGGTTCTGTCCAATTCAACATCAAATTTGGAGGTTACTTACTATAAACATGGAATAAAAATAGAGATTTCTCAACTGAAACAGAACAACTCAGCCCCTTTTGTACTGACATGGCCACAATAAGTTCAAGTCCTTGCTATGGAGTCTGGCATGGACTTTTCTTTCTTAGTTCTGACATATGTGAATTGGACTTGGTGACTATCATAATTTGAAAATCAATGCTTTAGAAATCCAAATAATACAGAAGTGTAATAGTCATTACTAAAATAAGTTCAAAGGTACCCTGTGAAGTTATGGTTAGCTGTACAAAATTGAAGGAAAGTTAAAAAAAAACACTCTTACAGATGAATAGGAAGAAAATGGAATTTAGAATATATTTTAAATGCTGTAAGGAAATGTGCTGCATTGAAAATCTTGGTAGGATGAAATGACAAATTGGAAGTACATAGAGAAGATTTATATTTTAGGGAATTACACACTTGCATTCACCAGTGGCCAGCTGTTCCTGAATAAATACACCCCCAAAGGATAAATGACATAGTGTATCATTTGTGTTCACTTGGGCTGGCATAGAGAATGAAACTATAGAAACTTAGTGTTATTGTTGCAGCTGTTCCTGACAGCTGCAACCCCATCCTTTAGAAGAGGGCTAACAGGTGGGACTGACCTACGATGGATGTAAATGGGGACTTCCTTAGTAAATTCAATCCTGTAGATTCCCACCAGAGAACTGATGGTGTTATGTGGGATTGATAATAACTAGATGAAGTCAAATATGACACCAGAATACTTTTAATATTGTCTCATCAATGAACAGGGCATTAAATGGTGTCTCACTGTAAAGAGCATCAATGATGAATATTCCTTCTCTAAACTCTATCACACACTGTTTTCTACTCTTTGGGCTGCCTCTTTGGAAAATTCCAGATGGGAACAAACATTATAATTTTATTTACAATCATAAAACATATATTCTGGCTTGATCTAGTAAATTGCTGAAATAACACGAGAGATTCCTTTGCATTTGTAACATTTAGAACAGCATTTCTTAGCCTGTGGGTTGTGACCCCTTTGGGAGTCACATATCAGATATCCTGCATATCAGATATTTACATTATAATTTATAACAGTAGCATAATTACAGTTATGAAGTAGCAACAAAATAATTTTATGGTTGGTGGTCACACAACATGAGGAATTGTATTAAAGGGTCACAGCATTAGGAAGGTTGAGAGCCACTATCCTAGAAGATGATTCTATTTTTAATGACTTTCAAATCTGACATGCCTTTCCTTGAGGCATAGATAGGATGCAACAAACTGGTAGGTGCCAGTTCTAAGTCTTCATCTTAGGAGGGCTTATGTGTGTAGTTTTATGCTAGGGATGTTTTTACCATTGTGTGAACAAGCTTGGTTAGCCTGTTGGAGAAAGACAAGCATAGGTTTATTACTTAAAACATTTCAGTAAAGCCAGACAGCAACATCCCCAACCCATTCCAACATCCCACTGAGTCAAGCTCAGATTTCTCACCCACAAAATAATAAGCAAAATGATATGGTAGTTCTTTGATGTCATGGAATCTTGGAGCAGTTTGTTACATAGCAACAGATACATGATACTTCAGAGTTCAGTCACTGAGTTAGAAGTCTACTAGTGGGAGCTATAATTGATTATCTGCTCACTTTCCTTCCCTAACAACTGCACGATCTGCATAACACAATGCAATGGATTGAATTATATCATGCAATTCTCACTCTACCCTGGACTCAAATAACAGTCTAGGTAAATTTGTAACTATTCTTATACGGTATAGAATGCCCCTTCCTGTGCCTTGGATTTGGGCATGGCAATATGGTTACTTTGATGAGAGCAGATGTGATGGCTCACCAGCTCTGCATCCAGCCTTAAGGAACCTGACAAGTTTCACTTGTTCTCTTATATTTCTACCACTTTGAGATCTTCATTGAGTAGCTGATGCCACTTCAAACTGGCACCCAAATGATTGACAGATGAGGAATAAATGCTCATTGTTGAGTGTAACTGAGATTTAGGGCCTGCTTGTTACACAGCTAACTGACACATAACTCTTTTTTTTTTTTAACTTCACTAAAATTTCTGAACCTTATTCTCAGATGGGGGGACAGCTTGTAGGCTATTCTAGTCTTGGGTTCTAGGATGTCAGCTTCAGGGTTCCTTTTCTGTAAAGCAGTGATCAAATGATTATGTAAAAAAAAAAAGGCTTCTGTAGCTAAGGCTTGATTGAACAAAGAAGAGAGTGCAATCAAGACATTAGAGAGAATGCAATGCCTGGAAAGGCAAGTGCCAAGCAAAAATTCCTCAAAATAAGAGCGTAGATGCACCCAAGCAAAGGCAGTTCTTGAATAGAAATAATATGAGGTGAAATCTGAAAGGATTTCTCATTTACGCAGTGGCATCTACAAGAGAAGAAATTATCAGGCTAGTTCATCAAAAGAGGCATTTGTGGGGAATGAAGCCTAATCCTTAACCCCTATCTTCTTTGTGAGACACAAGAATGTGGGATGTGTCTAGACACCAGGTGTTTGCGCCTGTTAGTACATAGCACAGTCCACTGTGGGTTATACAGGTGCATCCCTGCCCCCAGGATACATTATTGCTCTTCTTCTGTAGGTACTTGACTCATCTCTAGGTAGGTTCATTTCTGTACACCACTGCAAAACCCAAGATAATGTGTATGATTCAGTTGTACATGGGGACATTCTATAATATTGGCATGGTCTACATTGTGCTGTTTAGCATGGTAGCTACTGAGCATATGTTGTTATGAGGACTTGAAGTGTAACTTGAATGCCCAATTTTTAATTTCAATTAGTTTTCATTAATTTAAATTTGGATGGCCCTGTGCAGCTAGTGGCTACCACTTTGGCCAGCCTAATTCTATAAGTCATTATGCTCCTCTAATAAATATCATCGATGTAATACCTAAAGCTACTGGAAGATGAAACCTCTGCAAAAGTATCTACAGGCTTTATAGTTCTTTTAGTGGCTCTCACTCCAGGCCAAATGCACTGGATGCTGACAATCAGTGTGCCAAGTTCCCAAGTGTCAGGGGCCACTGTTGAGAAACACTTGATGGTGTGAAAGTTGATAACATCCAGTTAAATAGACAGCAATATGATGGTGTGGTGCTGCTTTTCAACTCCCTTGGGCAAGGTATCCAAAAGTCCAGAGCACAAGTGAGCTAAAGGAATAACCTTTTCTTGCTCAATTAAAGACTCTGAAATCAAGTCACTATATTTGGTAGTTCTTATTGTTTAAAAATGAAACCAAACAAAATCCAAAAAACACCACTGAACTCACATGAACTCACCCGCATGCTCCAGGGCTGGAAAATGTTCTAGCATAGCTTGAATGTCAAGTCTCCCCTGAGATGCATTAGACCACAGTTCAGCCCAAAGCATGGAGTGCTGTGAAGGTCCTTCTCATTCTCCAAATTGTACTCAGAGAGTGAAAACCTGTCAGGCCATGATCCTTAACAGAAATTTTCCATTTCCCAGCTCCTTTGGATCAGACACTCAACCTTCAAGGCTCTAAATAGTGGCTGCTAGTGTAGTGACAAGTGGAGAATATCTTTCTCTAATGTCCCAGCTCCTGAAGAGATGCTGTGGATATTGCCCATCTCTATCACCCTGGTTTGCACCTTCTGTATCTGCTTTCATCTGCTGGACTTTCAGTTCTCAGCAGTTTCATCCTTGATGACCCAATGCTTGCTCCTTTGCTGTGTTCACTCAAGCCAGCATATTACCTCCTGGAAACAACTTTTCAGACCCTCACTCCAGGTCCTCACCTGCCATCAAGATCCTCTGACTGTCCCTGTAGAGTCTCTCAGTGAAGGTGCAGTGTGTTCCAGCACTTACATACTTCTGCCTCATTCAGCTGCCTTTCTTTCCGGATCCTCGACTTGGCCAGTGCCTAAGAACTCCACAAGGAGTTTCCTGGAGTTCATTGCCTCCCAGCATCTCACCTGATGCTCACTCAGAGAAGAAGTGCAATGTGATTTTGACATTGGGTAGGTGGGAGACTTTTGAGAAGTACTGCTCTGCATTGGTGTTTCAGGGATTTAAGGCCTCCTGGTAATGATCTTCCACAAGCAGACCAACTGGGAGGAATGTCTCTGAAGACGAGCAGATGGAACATGGGGCTCTGCAGAAAGTGGAGAGAGCAGAGGACTGGGCAGCCTTCTGGACTGGCTCTGTGATGTGGGTAACATGGGATATAGCTGCAGCAGCATCTTCTGGGGGATGCTAGAAATACAGATTCTCAGGCCTCATCCCAGACCTACTAAATCAGAAGCTGCAAGGCCCACAGGTCCTCAGTGATTGGCTCCCACATTATCATTGATTGCAGGGCGTTTACTCACCAATCCCACAGCTCTCCAGAGTTTTCTTGAGTGTGAGCAGCAGGAAATATTAGATAGAAGGATTTAGATTGTGGTGATAAACAGATAGAAAATACAGGATAGCCTCCAGAGGGCCTGGAACCTATTCCAATGGGCCCCTGACTGTCTCTGCCCTAGGGTATTTATAGAGACACCAAGGGGTGGAGCAAAAGACCTCCTGCCTCAGCACAACCAAGTGCAGACATCTCAGACATCTGCACTCAGGCCAGTGGCCCTAATCATCCTCTATGCAGACCTGCTAGGTAAAGCCACAAGGAACCTGAAAATGGGCTCCCACAATTGACATGTGGAATCTTAGTGTGCTGAGAATTTCTCACAAGGACCTCTTTTAAGAGGGTGGATTTAACTTGACTCACAGTATCAGAGGACCAGGTACATGGCTGCTTTACTCCATATGTGTGTGTGTGGTACACTAGGATGCTAGGAATGTATGGTGGAGGAGAGTAGTTCACATGCTGCCTGACCAGGTATTAGAGAAAAAGACAGTAAGCAGCCAGGGTTAACACACTCCCCAGGACCTGTCTCCAGTGACCAATTTCCAACCTTTCAAAGTTTCCATAACCTACCAAAACTCCTCTACCCAAAGACTAAATATTTAAAATGTGAGCCTGTGGGGGAAATTCATATTCAAATAATAACAAAAATCAAACAAGCACTTGGGCCATACACAAGGGATGTGATTCCCCCTTTAAAGAGGAATGTTTCACTGAGCATATTTGGTGATTTGATATTATTTCTGAGGGGATCTGGCCTAATACACTCAGCAAAAGTATTTGGATTCAGAGTTTTATCTAGGTGAACAAAGTATCTTTACTAAGAACTAAGCCAGAAAACTCATACACAACCGGAGGAAATTATGTCTAAGGGTAGGGGGTACTGTGACTGGGCAGGAGTGGGTTAGTAAGTGGTCCAGGGGGATATTTGTTGACTGAATCTACCTAGCAGGTTGAGGATGTGAACCTCTGGAAACCCACTCAAGCACTATGTACTGTTGTTGTCAAGCAGACAGCTAAGATGTTGATGAAGAGGGCAGAAAATATGGTGGTTTTTTTTCTGTGTTTGCTAGAAATTATGTTATTTGCCTCTTTTTTCTATCTTCAGATGCTTCCAGTATATGGTGTGGAAAATGATCCCTCAATTGGCTACAGAAGGGTAAGAAGAGAGAATCCAAACAGGCATAAATACTGCCAGTAAGCACTAGGCAGCTCACAAAGTTTTACTTCTCAAGTCAGACATGTTTGCAGAGCTAGTGAGATTGTTATTTTGCAGGAAAGAAGCAAGTCCCGTGAAAACGGTCTGGGCTTTGCCAATGCCTCTTTGGCAGAGGGAATGAGAACTTGGAGACCTCACCATTATCTCTTCTGCTTTTGCAAGGCAGACTCAAAATGTAGCCAGAGATGCAGCTTCTTAGAGTGCCACAAATACCCACTGTTCTTTCTGATATCATACCCTATGACAGAAACCTAAGACCTATTTCTCAGGTGTGGAACACATTAGCTTCCCCATTTGCCTTCTCTGCAAAAACTAGACAGAAGATTTGCTAATGTTCTAGCAGGTGGAATCTTGGATGATGTCCCATTGATATGATGAGCTGGCATCTCATTGACATCCTTGGACATCTGGTGTGAGCACTCCCAATTCTTGCTCCCAATGAACCTCTTCCTTGTCAGCAGGCTATACTGTTAAACTGCTGGGGAACTTCTCTCAGCCACCCCTACCAACAATGCTGAAGCCATCGCTATGTATCATGTTTCCTTTAAGAGAGCTCTGCCAAATATCTAGGTTTTAAGAGACATGAACTTGAAATGCTCAAATGTAGTCATGATTTCTTCAAGCTTTCCCAGGTCAAAGAGGATCGATAGTCCAATAATTCACAGGACTCCCTGACCGTCATAAGAACCATGGCTTAATTTCAAGAGTGTGGGAAGCTTCCCTGATAAAAAGATCTGCTGAACAGTATGGCTAATGAGGCAGAGGGTACAGTATCATAGTCTCCTTGTTTTGGGAGATAGGCTGGCCAGGATCTCCAAAGGCTGCCAATGGCTGCATTAACACTGAGGCTTGTGGGGTAAATGGTCCAAGTAAAAGCCTGGCCATATTCCCCTAGAAATACAAAGGGGAGCCTTGGGTGGGTGTGGATAGGTCTTCTGGCCTTTTCAGTGTGTTCCAGAGAATTCTCTTTTGCTTGCAGAATATGGTATCTTGAACCCACGCATGTGTCCTACATCTATTTTTATTTTTTTCTCTTCTTGGTCAAGCTTCTTTGCCAAGATCTTCTCTGACCATAATTTAATTTGTAACTTTCTACCCTCACTGTTATCCCAAGTTTGACTTGGCCTTTTAAAGTTATTAATTATCTTTAACAGATGTTCCTTCTGGCAGTTTTCAATGATGTAGATAACACTCACTGTATAGACCTATTGCTCAGCACTAAAGGGACAGGCTATAGCCCCCACTTTGTTAGAAACCTAAGCACTACTCTACAAAGCCTGCCCCAAGGCAGATGGGTTTTAACTGTGTTGCTTTTCCTGCTGTGTAACTTCAAGCATGTCTCTTGAAAATGTGGTGACATGAAACCACCATAGATCCTCAGGGACAGCTTGTCTCTGCTCTAGTTGGCTTGAAGATTGGGACTGAAGTCAGATGATCATTGCTGATTCTCATGTCTGGCTTCTGGGCTGGAAGCATTCAGTTTGGGACATATTAGGCTCCTCCAGCATCACTCTGGGTGCTAGTAAGGTCTAACAAACATGGTGGCCTCAGGGTAGCTGAGCTTGCTTCAAGGTGATTAAGAGCACCAAAGGGCCATGGGCCATGGAAAAAGGGAGAAAGAAGGGAAGGGAGCAAAGTGGAAGGAAGAATGGGTGGACACACACACACACACACACACACACACACACACACACACACACGGCTAGGGAGTCATGCAGTATCTTGTCTGCCTCAGGTTTGCTGGAAGAGAACCAGTGATCACAAGCCAGTAGGAGAAGTCAAGATGAAGAAGGGCTTATTGCTATGTTTTGAGGTATCACAGGTGAGCAGAAGTGGGTGCTGGCAAGGTGGCTTAGGTAACCACTTTCACAGTTCACTTGTGAACATGTAAACTATGCTATACTCTCAACCAGTGAAAAGAACTGACCATACTTCCTGAATTTCAGGACAAAGCTGGATGTGTTTTTGTCCCCATGGATCACAAGAAAGAAAGGCCTATGCTTGAGAATTAGCTCCTCTTCACTATTTCAACTACTTGATCTTTAGCCCCTCTTCACTGTTTTAACTATTGATCTATACCCCACCCCAACAGACACAGAGGTAATGTTACTATGCCCCAATTTTCAGGTGAGGAAACACAAACATAAGAGCCAAGCTTCAAAACTATTTCCTTAAGATTTCTTGTACAGGGTTGTCAGAGAATGAACTTGTACCCCTTTAAAATTTCTATGTTGAGTCTTCCAACCTCAGTATAGCTCCATAGTGTAGCTGTATTTGGAAACAGAGTTTTGAAAGACATCATTAAGGTAAATGGAGGTAATGTAACTAGTGTCCTCTTGAGATATTAGGGCACAGAGTCACCAGAAGGGAAGAAGGCATCAAGGCAAAGCAAAAGGACAGTCATGTAGGTACCAAGGAGAGGCTTGGAAGAGAGCAAGCCTGGTGACGTCTTTAGCTGACCTTTCTAGACTGCAGAAGAGGGAGGAGGGCCTCTTCTATCCTCTATATGCCAGACTGTCTCTGATATTTTGCTGCGGTGGTCCCAGCTGGCTTTGAAGCAGTAATGTGAACCTGGAGTGCAGGTGGGAACTCATTCTGTTCCCACACTTAGAATGTGGGTCCCCATTTGTGACCCACTAGTAACATTTCCCACCATTAGTAACAAATCAGGCTGGCACCCCTGCCCTGCAAATTTCACAGTAGGTGCTCCGTGGAAGAAGCTAGGAGGAGAAGCCAATTCACTGAAGAAGGAGCCCTCCCTCACGGAGCCTGAAGCTAGCTTTTTTAAAATAGGGTTGGGACAGTTTTAAAGCTCCCTGGGATCTGGCTTGGAAGTTGGAGATCAAAAAGGAAAGCACCGGGCCCTGAGAGCTTCCTGTCTGTTCATTACTCCACAGTTATGCAATAGGCAGCCAGGGCTGAACTGTAGGCCTGAAGTCCCTGCTGGAAGCCTCCCCTCTTTCTGTTCAGTCCTTTATTATCTTATCTTACAGCCATGGCTGGGACAGGGAGAAGGTATAGATTGAGAGTAAATTCTTGAAGTATGTGGGTGGCCTGGGATCAAGACTATGGACAGAGTCCTCAGGTCAAGGCCCTGGCTCCAAGTCCCAGAGATCACCTCTGCAGCCTGACTTGGTTTGTATCTACTAAAATTTAACTGCATTTCCCCAAATCTGCCCTGGAATAGATGCTACAGACTGGGTCATTTGTGCCATGTGAAAAGAGATCTCAACACTGAGATCAGTTTCACTGGATGCCTCAAAACCTTGCAGCTGTGGGGTGCTGGAGTCAATCTTCACTGGATAGAGCCTGACAGAGGAACTAGGCACATTTTCTCGGCTCCACTGTCCTGGGAGTTTCTTATCCAAATTCCTGAGATGTTCTAGGGACATGTCCTTATCCACTGGCAGAAATGAGTGGGCACACCTTGACACAGAACCTTTCAGGCACATTCCATGGCTGTCTACATTCTCCAACCTCACTAAACTCCAGAGTTCGGATGAAATGGGCCCAAGGCTATTCTCCTCAAGAGGCTACGGAGGCAGATTCATATTGAGCTCTGAAGGGTAGGACCATGTTCATATGATTTGGTGTGCAATCCCAGTGTGATGTTCACACGTGTGTAAAAAAAAGCCCATGAGGGCAGTGGGCTCATCTGCTTCCTTTACAAGGAGATATTCAATTAAGACTGAATGAATATAGGAAAGGGAGAGTAGGTATTTGGTTCATAGAAATCTTGTGTTGGGGAACTCATGTTTTTTTTTGCAGGAATGTTTATTTCCTCCCTCCCATCTCCCTTTTTCCCCTCTCTCCTTCCTTCTAACAGCCCCAGAATGGAGTATGAGGCTGCCCAAGCAGGACCCTGGACAGAGCCGGGCTCCTGTTCTGAGTTAGTTTTAGTTTTAGGAGTAATGAAATAGAAAAGGCTTTTTTTTTTTTTTTTTTTTTTTTTTTTTTTTTTTTTTTTTTTTTTTTTTTTTCCGAGACAGGGGTTCTCTGTGTAGCTTTACACCTTTCCTGGAACTCACTTTGTAGCCCAGGCTGGCCTCGAACTCACAGAGATCTGCCTGGCTCTGCCTCCCTAGTGCTGGGATTACAGGCATGTGCCACCACCGCCCGGTAGGAGTAATGAAATAGAAAAGGCTCACCATTTTTGGATTACAACTTCTCAATGGCTCCTGTGCCTTACCAATACCTTTTGAGGGATAATTTACACTTTCTGTAGTTCACTTCCTCAGGGGTGATTTTTGACCATAGAAACTATTCATTTATTAGTTTTTATAAGTGCTTATTTGGTGGTCCTGGAATAAGTGGGTAGATGTAGATAAATTGTCTCAGATAGACAATGGGTCCAGGAAGTGGGGAAGTCCAGCTCTTGTTAAACGCTGTCAACTCTTCACCCAGCACCCAATAAGTTTCCTCTTTTCTAGGTGCCCATGAATGCATAGTGCTCCTGGATGTCACTATCCGGAGTGTGGTACAGCAGACACAGTAGGGATGGGGATGTGACATGCAAACCCTCACAGGGAAACACTGACTGCCAAACTACAGGGCTGTGGCCAACGGTGGTCTGCACCTGAGATCTGATTCAGCTTAGCTGAAGAGAGCAACCTTACAGGGTCACACCCTTTTGGGGAAGCCCACAGTCATAGACTACAAGTCAACAACATAAGGTCATGATAGTTCAGGCCAAATGCGGACCAGACTGGTTCCAGAGCTCTCTGGGAGGGGGATCACGGGGGGGGGGCTTTCATGAGCCTGTATCATAGATTTACCTTATTTTCCTCTTCTCTCCTTCACAGTCATGGATCCTGAAACCGTATCTTTCAACTTAAACCCTGTCTCAGCATCTTTTTCCAGAACCCTTACTCACGAATAGCCTAGAATACATTCCTTTTACATTTCTGGACTGGTTTTGGTCCTTTTCTAATTAAAAAAAAAGGAAAACTCAAACAAACAATAATAACAAAATCAACCAGAAAAGACATTAAATAATAGGCTAGGAAAGATCCTCTATCTCATTGAGGTCTGTTCAAGGATGAAGCTAAATTCCACAGAGTCTATGAAATTAAAGCTTAAAAGATTAAGGTTTAAACAAGAGATTATGGCTTAGATGATGAGTAAACAGAAGAGATTTACTAATCACACACACACACACACACACACACTCACACACACACAGAAAGAGAGAGAGAGAGAGAGAGAGAGAGAGAGAGAGAGAGAGAGAGAGAGAGAGAGAGAACCTAGTTCCACTTGGGTTGTTAACCTAGTAGATACTGGGTCTTCCTCAGATGTCTTCGAATATAGCTCATTATTCATTCTCAGCCATGATGTTCTTAGCAGGCTAACCCATGTCAGGGGCCTGCCTGCAAGGCCTCAGGAGCTGTAAATTTGGTACCATTTTAATCCAAGGCCACAGAGCATCCACAGGGGCCTCGGCATCACAGATCACACTTTCTCAGTTTGACAATGTGGGTGGAGAGTTTGCTTAGAGGATCCTGCTGTGTAAGTGATACTTGCCTAGCTTGTGCCACAGCCCAGCTTGGTGGCCCAGATTAACTGGCACAAAGTGGGTAAGGAAGGCAGACTAGCATGAGAGTGGGTTTTCTACCAGTCTCCGCAGTGAAGAAAGCCAGCCAGAGGGTCTGTGGCACAACGGGACAGTTTTGCTTGGGTCCTGTAGTAGACAGAAGGATACTAGATCATTCCACTGACGATTTCCTGGCTATGTGATGCTAGTCTAAGCACTTGACACGTAGTCTCTTATTGAATCATCGCAATGGTCCCACAAGATTATTATTCGTCTATCATATCGATGACCCAGATGATGCAGACAGAAGTAATTTGCTCAATGTGATATAGGCAGCAGGGGGCACAGATGAGACCCAGTCCCAGTATTTGGCTTCCACATCCCAAGTTCTATATCATGCTGCCAATCACCATCCTTCCAAGATGCCAATTCCTGTAATTCTGCAGGGGCAGCTCAAAATACAAGATCTAATTTCATGCTTTGCTGCAGACTCTTGTGAGGGTCACCAAATTGAGGGGGAAGTCACAGACAGACTGGGTGTAATAGAAGCATCTTAGTGGGCATTCTGAATTCCAAATTTTAGTCTAAATTCTAAGAAATCTTGCCTGTCAACTAGATTCTAAGCCACTCACCTATGAGAGGATTTCTGGGTCCCCCAGGTGTACCTACAACTCTTGGACCATAAAGCCAATGGCTGTAAACTACCCATGGGGAATACTGCATTGCCTCAAACACTGTGGTGGATTTCAGAACATAGCAATCATGGTGGTGTGTCAATTCCCATCGTCCACATTTGGAAATCTGGGAGGCTCCTCCTCTTTGCTGGTACAGCTACAAAGGTGATCACTAACGGTGGGCTTTAGTGAGCCAGCTGCTCTGGCTTCATTGTCATCAGCGTCCTTATCTGTCATTTTGAGGGACAGTTTTAATCAGATATTTAACACATCAAGACTGGCTCTACTGTCATCACATCATTGAGACTCCTGATCAGATCTGTGGGCAACCCAATGGGAAGGCCGATCTCTCACTGTGTGAGTCAGTCAGGATTTAAGAAGATGTCAACTGCAAAGATGGACACGGGCCATTTAAAGGGATGGGGGCAAAAATGAGAACAGGGTGGCATGTGGGAAGAACTTCAGAACTGCTCAAAAGCTCCCATGGGCTGAGTGTAAGAACTAATAGAGGCTGCAGCTGGGTAAAAGAGTCCTTCATGTGACTGGAAAGAGATGGACATCTCTTTGGGCTCAGTACTTGTCATTCAAGCACATCAAGAGAACAATGTCTGCCAGGTTTGGACCACCCTGGATAGAGACCAAGCAGAGACAAAAGTCATGAAGTCAAATAGCAAAAATATAGTTAAGAGAAATAATGAGTCAGGGATCAGTTCCCACTGGGTTGTTAGCTGAAGTCAGACTTCATGATCAATTAAACAGGGAATGGATACATTCTGTCTCAGCAGAGAAAACAGAAGTATAACCTGTTGTGTACATTCAGCATAATACCTAGGAGATCCCCATGAGGATCTGTTTGGCTTCTACAGGGTGTGTAGGGTGTGATGGGGCCCTGTTGGTTTAAGGAGAGTGGGGACATGCTCTACTTTGGGCAGACTCTCACAGTTGTGTAGCTTGTTTTGTTTGTAGGGCTCCTAGCAGTGAGATTAGGCTTTTAGGAACCGGGTTTCCCATGCTGGATTACCTTGCCCAGCCTTTAGCAGGGGGAGGAGCTTGAGGTGCCATGCTTTGTTCAAGCCCATGGGAGGCTTGCCCCTCTCTGAATGGAGAGAAAGGAGGAGTGTTTGGGGAGGTGGGTAGAGGGGAGTTGGGGGAGGGAACAGGAGGTGAGGAGGGAGGGGAAACTGTGGTCAGTATGTAAAATAAATGAAAAATATTAATTAAATAAAATAAAATTTAAAAAAAGATGTGGCATCTTTAGATTCTTGTCATTTTTCTCTGTGGCCATCCTCTCCAGGAGGCAGGCAGATTAACTGACAATGACCCGTAGCCTGGAGCAGTGTAGGGGCCAGCCCAGGCCTCCTATTCTGTATCTGAGTCCAAGAGGGGCTATGAGATATCTTTCTGTATGTTGTGAATATGTGTTACTCCCATTGGCTAATAAATAAAACTGCACTGGCCTATGGCAGGACAGGATGGAGCCAGGCAGAAAAATCCAAGAGAGAGAGTGAAAAGGATAAAGGAGTGTAAGGGGAGATGCCAAACTGCTGTCCAAAGAGCAACATGTAATGGGATGCAGGTAAAGCCACGAAACACATGATGATACATAGACTAATAGAAATGGGTTAATTTAAGATGAAAGAGCTAGTTAGCAAGAAGCCTGCCATAGGCCATATAGTTGGTAATTAATATAAGCCTCTGAATGATTATTTTATAAGTGGCTGTGGGATCTCAGGGCCAGGTGGGACACAGGAAAACTTCCAGCTACAAAGAGGAGTGATCTAGAGCATTTCTTTCTTTCTTTTTTTTTTTTTTTAAAAAAAAAAACATTTTTATTTTATAATTAATTTAATTTTACATATCAGCCACAGATTCCCCTGTTCTCCCTCCTCCCACCTCCCAGCCTTCCCCCTCAATCCATCCCCATTCCCACCTCCTCCAAGGCAAGGTCTCCCCTGGGGAGTCAGCCCAGCTGAGGCAGGACCAGTCTCCTCCTCTCTACACCAAGGCTGAGCAAAGTGTCACAGCATAAGCCTAGGTTCCAAAAAGCCAGCTCATGCACCAAGGACACGTCCCTGTCCCACTGCCTGGGGGCCTCCTAAACAGTTCAATCTAATCAACTGTCTCACTTATCCAGAGGGCTTGGTCCAGTTCCACGGGGGCTCCTCAGCTATTCTTTCACAGTTCATATGTTTCCACTCGTTTGGCTATTTGTCCCTGTGCTTTTTCCAATCATGGTCTCAATATCTCTTGCTCATATAATCCCTCCTCTCTCTTGCTGGTTGGACTCCTGGAGCTCCACCTGAGGCTTGGCCATGGATCTCTGCATCTGCTTCCATCAGTCACTGGATGAGAGTTCTACCATGAAAGTTAGGGTGTTCGGCCATCTGATCACCAGAGTAGGTCAGCTCAGGTACTTTCTCGACCATTGCCAGTAGTCTACAGTGGAGGTACCTTTGTGGATTTCTGGGCCCTCTCTAGCACTCTGCTTCTTCCTATTCCCATGGGGTCTTCATTTATCATGGTGTCTCTTTCCTTGTTCTTCCACTCTGTTCCTGATCCAGCTGGGACCTCCCGCTACCCTAAGCTCTCTTTTCCCCCGACCCTTGTCCTCCATTACCAGACCCCCCCTCCCAGTATGCTTATGTAGATCTCATCCATTTCTCTGTCGTTGGGTGATCCCTGTGTCTTTCTTAGGGTCCTCTTTACCAGGTAGCCTCCCTGGAGTAGTGAGTTGCAGTCTGGTTATCCTTTGCTTTACATCTAGTATCCACTTATGAGTGAGTACATACCATGTTTGTCTTTCTGAGTCTGGGATACCTCACTCAGGATGATATTTTCTAGTTCCATCCATTTGCCTGCATACCATCTTACACCCATCAGAATGGCTAAGATCAAAAACACTGAAGACAGCTTATGTTGGAGAAGATGTGGAGTAAGGGGAACACTCCTACACTGTTGGTGGGAATGCAAACTTATATAGCCACTTTGGAAATCAATATGGCACTTACTTTGAATATTGGGAATCAACCTCCTTTAAGACCTAGCTATACCATTCTTGGGCATATATCCAAGGAATGCTCAATCATACCACAAGGACACATGCTCAACTATGTTCATAGCAGCACTATTTGTAATAGCCAGAACCTGGAAAAAACCTAATGTCCTTCAACTGAAGATAAATAAAACAAATAAATAAAATGTGGTACATATACACAATGGAATACTACTCAGCAGAAAAACAATGGCATCATGAGATCTGGAGCATTTCTAAGGTTCAGTTCTAGCATCATCTATGAGAGAGCTGTAAGCTTATTATCCCAGTGTTTCTGTTGTAGGTACAATGACATTTGGTGAACTCTGCATTAAAGTCAGAAAGCAAAAAAGAAGGGAGACTAGAGAAGAAGGAAGAGGGAGAAAAGAGGGGGAGAGGGAGAAAAGAAAAGGGAAAGGAAAAATAGAGAACAAGACAGGAACATCCAGGAAAAGTCCCCTTTTGTTGGAATTAGAGTAAGGGGCTTACCAGGAATACAAATGCAGTTTCCTCCCCAGTTTCCCCCATAGGCAATCCAAAGCCAGCACACTGACCCAGTGAGCACAGTTAGAAGATTTGTGGCTGTGATTCAGAGGGACAAGTTCTGTTTCAATGTGACAGGAAACACTGCAAAGTTCAAGTCTCTGCTCTCACATTCTCAGGGATATAGAGACTTCCTCAATCCAAACTCCATTAATCCAAAAGTTTTGTTTTATTTTGTTTGAGGAAAAAACACCCACTCCCATTCTCCATTATACTAAATGTGAGGACAACCAGCAAAGATGAGAAAGCTTTCTATAATCTGCTTGAAATGAGGGTAAGTTGCACAAGTAACAAAACGATTGTATTGAAATTTTATCCTCCAAAATAAGTGAACACAATGTGTCCTAAACAATTCAGGTTGAGGAACAACCACAGCCCGCCAGTAACAAGGCAGCAAGTGCTGATTGTCCCTTGATGTCACTGCCTGACAGATTGGTAGAAAAGGGCATGGGATGCTAATGCCCTTTCTGTGGCTTTATAAAGCTTGGGTTTCATCAGGTTTTCCAAACCTTTGTCCCACTCCCCTAATTTTCTAATGCCCCTTCTGGAAGGATGGGTCACCATGCCATCATTTGTGTCCTCCCTTCTTGCCTCTTCACCAGTGCCTCCGTGTATGGAGGGTGTGCCTTTCTCCAGGACATCCACTTCATGCAATGCTGCATATCTGCCAGACTTTCAGCTTCAGTGTGCAGTCAGGTCACATTTTCATAGGATGCAACAACCTCCAACAAATTGCCATGAACGGGACAGAGAGGCTGATGTAATTGAAGGGAAGAGATGCTATTGTTAAGGAGGGGAAGATGGATGAGGGCACCTAGCTTTCTAAAGTGGTTGGTTCATTAGAGAACACTGAGTGTGTTCACTGAGTGGCATCCCTATATAATGTGCCAACAGCAGTGACTCATATAAAGAACACTGTGCTTAGGTCAGTGAGATCCATCACACATGACATTCTATTGGCACACTGAAAAATATTGTTATTCATTTCTAGGGTCATACTGTGACCTGGTGATTCTCCAGAAACAACAAAACGACACCAGGACAGTGGAGCTAAGCTGCAAAGAGAGTTGCTGACTTTGTTATAGGTCTGTGGCAGGCATGTGCTCCATGGGAACACAGCAGCAAATGGAGCACTGTCAGTGAGCCAGCTTAGCCCCTTCTGCAGATGCATCAGGATCTTGAGGTCTCCATTGTTCATCTGGCACTTCATCCCTCACCAACCTCTAACTTCACACTCTGAGTTTCTGTTAGTGTCTACTTCAACACTCACACACTTGTGTGTTTTTCTCAGTACCCCCACTCTTGCATCACCATCACCAAAGGGTGCCAATAGCAGGAGCAGAGAGATTATCATCTACACCCAAATAGGAAAATAAAACTGAAAACTGATACTGGAGTTTGAAGAAGAGAAGATTACATCTAGCTGGTGAAATCAGAGAACGCTTGCAGCGGGAGGTAATACTGAATAGAGTCTTGAGGAACTGAAATGACTTGCAATTACAGAATTGGGGGTGTGATGCAGAGTGAACAGAGTTTGGATCCTGGTTGTGGTCTGCTGGGGGAGGGGCTGAAGAATCAGGTCACTCAACAGATACTCCACGGGCAGAGGCAGCCTACACTATAGGGACAAATCTTCCCCGAGAGAAGGCAGCATATGGGTAAGCAGATCTGATAATGATTTGGTATAGAAGTGGGGGCTGGCTGCCTTGTGTTCTCCCAATAGCCGTCAATATAGATTGTGAACAGTCAGGAGAACTCATGGGTTGCTATTATATTCTAGCAGGAAAGCCACATTTTATTTTAAACACAAAGGCAAGAAAATAGCTCTTTTGTGAGGAAGTTTAGCGAAAGTCCTGATTGGAAACAGAATTATTTAGGTAGCAAGTTTAAGTGATCTTGAAATATCCCAAGAGGAGGGACTGGAAATAAAAAATGAAACGTAAAAACCTTTAAAAACCAGACAGCTGTTGGTGAACATGGTGAGCAGTGAGCTTTAATTGGGGTTGATCAATCAGACACTTTATACACATGGTAGAAGGCATCTCCTTTACTTGGCTGTTGTGATTCAAAATCAGCAGGAGATGCCCAGACATCCAAAGCTATTCTAAGATCACGATGAAGTCAACGTGGCCTCTTCTTGTTTCTTCCTAGTATGAGCTGCTTGTTAAAAAGTTGCATGCTATGGGGAGTAATGACTGGAGGGAGGAAGACTGTGTGCACGAAATAGGCTTGTCTGCTTCCTAGCCTTTCATTCACCCTGGCACCTTGGAGTCTGCATTCTCATTCCTCAAATGGGGGAAGTTTTACCACATCAATTACCTACTTCTATGTAACACGTATTCATGTCAAACAATAAACACTGGCTGTCTCACACTCACATTTCCAATGGCTTAGCTGGGTTCCAATGTCCGTTCCAATGTCTCATCAGACTGCGGTAAAGATATCAGCTGGGGCCCACAGTCAGGTGATGGTGACCTGATAGGGTGGTACTGTCTGCTTCTAAGGAGCCCCTTCTGCACAGCTGGTGAGTTGTGCTGTTTGCAGGAGGTCTTGTTTCTCTGCATGCAGATTTCTCCACAGGGATACTCAAGTGTTCTCATAGGCAGTGGCTGCTGCTTCCCTCAAGAGAAAACATTCAACAGAAAAGGCAAGCAGAAGCTACACTCCCTTTCATGGCCAGCCTTGAGAACCACATACCACTATTTTTACAATATACTGCTAATGACACAGATCAGTGTTTGGTGTAGGAGGGAACAAAAAGATTTAATCCTGAAGGCTGGAGTAGATGAGCTGCCATCTTGGAGGGTGGCCATCATATTGGTCAAAATACTCTAATTTCTCAAGAAAATATATGCGTGTGTGTGTGTGTGTGTGTGTGTGTGTGTGTGTGTGTGAGTGTGTGTCTCCAACCCTCCCAAAAGGCCTGTCTTATTACATTAGGATTTAGACTATCTCTAAACTGACTTAAGCTACAAAACTATGGCTTACAGTTGAGTTATGCTTCATGGTCAGAGTCAGAGGCCACAGGGCCAGGGAGAGATGAGGAAGAGCAACTATGGAAATTTTTTGATGTCAGTAATGATGGGTTTTGAACTAACAACAAAATGTATTTACAGTTCTGATAGAATCATCCTCGGGTAGTGTTATAGATAGTGTGTGTGTGTGTGTGTGTGTGTGTGTGTGTGTGTGTGTGTGTACATATGTAAGATTTTAATTTTACTATCTTCAGCCCACTTTTTGAAGTTTCTTTATTGATTTTCTTTTTCATCCTTTTTTCTTCTCTCTTCTTCCTCCTCCTTTTGGCAGTTTCAGTAATTAAGCACAGGGTCTTGCTCATGATAAACAAGTACTTTGCCAATGAGCCACTGAGCTACACTCGCAGCCTTATATTTACTTTTTGATCCTCCACATCACAGAAGACCCAGGCCATGAGAATTCTGTCCTCTCCTCAATCACTGTTATAGACCCACTGTTAGAACTGGTCCTCAGTAAGTACTCCCTGATGAAGTGATTAGACCAATTGGTGCTGTCTGGAGATGTGTGAAGACCTCTGCCTATCTTGGCAACATAAAGGCACCCTAGCCTCAAACTTTCCTTGGGAATCCTCCCAGACCTGTGAACAATGGGGCTCAGGGTAGCCCACAAGCAATGGAGACAACAGCTGGCTCAGCTGTCTTCCTATGTATCAGGCACAGTGGGAACCTGAGTACCAGGATAGATGCAGTTGGCACCCCAGAGAGCCACAGGCATTTTATATAGGTCATGTGCATACCTTAGTTTCAAAATACTTAATTTCAAAATGCACAAAGAATTTAAGATACTAAAAAACAAACAAACAAAAAAACTCACAGGGAAATATGTACCCCAATTCTAAGCTCTATAGGAAATCTCATTTTTTTTCCAGATAGAGGTTTCCTGCTTCCACATAGCTAAGATGTTTGGCAATAGATAGCCTGCCGGTAAAGAAGCCCGCAGACTCAGACTCAGTGAAGGATTTAGTCACGTTTCTGAAGTCACTATTGCTGGTGTCTATTGATCTCATCTCTGATGGGGCCCGCTTGATACAGGAGTGCTATAAACAGACAAACCACCTCAGGAATACCTGATACCAACTCCATTCCACATTGATTTCTTTTCTCTGGGAAAGGAGAGCCATTCAGAGATGCAAAACTGAACTTACATCATCGTTCTTAGCAAGGCTGCCAAGAGCCTCTCTCCACCCAAAGGAAATCTGTTTTCTATGCCTTTCAGAGTTGTGGTACATCGTGCCCTGCTGGGTTTATCTCTTCAGTGGGCAGCTGCCATGGGGTAGCCAGATGCATTCAGATCAAAGCCCACTCAGAATTTAAACTTAATCCCAAAGTTTTAGTGAGCCATGTCCAGCTCCAGCCAAATCAAGGCCAGGGATCAATTATGTGTAGGATCCCTTTGCCTCAAACTCAAACTTGGGGCTTCACTGGGTAAGCATCATTTCTTTGACTAGGGTCATGAGTTGCAATTACAGGGTTGCAAAGAGCAGATGGCTTTTCCAAAGAGACAGAAACCCCTAACTGTACATACACCATTAGGTGTACTGGGTTTTTCCTGAGAAACGGTCTTAGATTAACGATGGTGAGGGTGTGGTAAATCCACCTAGGCTGGATGATGATCCTATTGATAGCAGAAAACGGTCTTCTGGAAGGACATGAGAACTGGACCTCAACTAACCACCCACTGTTTTGCCAGGCATTGCCTGTGGGGAGAAAGATGGGAACCTACTGCGAGCTCTCCCACCACTACTGGACATGCTTATTGTATTACAGAGCAGGGGCAGGAATTCTGTGTATACGAAGAGAGGGAGGGAGGGAAGGAGGAAAGGAGAAACTGTGAAGTGGGAATATTCAAGTCATCTATGCTTAGTGTAGGTGATTGTTTTAGGACAAGGAGAGAAGGGTATCAGTGGCCTGGATTCTAGGGTTGTCCAGATTTGGGTTTGAAGCTTGAATTGGACACTCTACCCAGCTGACACTGAAAGGCAAGTGGACTTCAGTCTTGTAAGAAGATCCTCAAAGATCTCTCTGGATAGAGACACTCAATGGCTTTCTGAAGTCCTATCCTCATAGCAGGGGCATTGTTGGGGCTTGGTGATGAATGGGTGGGCGAAAGTGCCCCTAGAGTAACCACTACCACTGTCATTGTTGAGCTCTCTGTTTTCCCATATATAAACTAGGAATAATGACAAGACTATCCTCATAGTCTAGAAGATCATTCTAGAAAGATCAAATAAAAGAATGTATGAAAAGAAAACAGCACAGCAGAACACAATGGTCCCCGGTGTGGTACAAATAATTATAATTTTAAATATCATTACTAATCTGGTTATTTCAATTTTTATTACTAGTAGAGAGTATGACTAAAACTTACCTGCTCTTAATCACACTTTGATAATTCTATTTAAAGTAAATTCTGTTCAGTGTAATTTAGATTTATATACCCACACAGTGATACAATTTTATGAAACAAAATTATTCATGTGGAATAGTGACCATTTGTTCAGGCTAAGAAAAACTAACTCACACCCTCCTCCCATGAAAATTCAAACACTTCACATTTCATGAACTCCAACTTGAACAATGCTCAAATTTGTAGTGTATACTTGTATAACAAGCCGGACATTCTGGAATCCAGGAGTTTTGAGACTAGAAAGGGTCAAATCAAAGCTGGATTCCTGTTGAGTAGCCAGCATGATACTTATGACTTCTTTGGTTTAGGAGAAGATGAGACTTCAATTGGGCTGTAAGAGTCACAGGAGTAGAGGACAGTATAGATAGTTAGGAGCTGGGTGTGTCTCCTTTTCTGCCAATCCAAGATGGTGCAGTTTCCAGTCCTTGCCTTCTGCTAGCCAAGGATTAAGTATTCTCAGAGCAGAGCCACAAATCTGGGTGTCAAAGGGACAGGGGATACTTGAGAGGGCAGTTAGAGATGCTGAAAATGGAGCCAAGGCAAGATGCCCTGTGTAAGAGCTGGTCTAAATCCCTGTTCCCACACTGGGCAGGAAGGCCAGGCAAAGGTTCTGGGGAGGGGCAACAAGCCTGGGATGGTGGGGCTGCTAGGTAGAAGTTCAGGAGCAATCTTGGTGAGTTACATTGTGGGGTGGAAACTGAGGAAGACTGAGATGGAACATTACCACAGAGACCAGGGAAGCCTTGCAGAGGCCTGACGCTATGTTTGTGTTCATGTTAATTCACATGTTCATGTTCACGCTCAAGTTCCAAGGGTCTTCCAGGTGGAGTTAACGTACATGGGAGTGGGAGCCAGTCATATCTGAGTGTGGAGGTCAGCTTTGCTATTCCTTGCTCAGATTTCTAAATAACTCTCTTCTTGCCTGGGCACTTTACTTTGTCACACTGTTTGTTAGTAACTGTTCTCACTGCTTTGACCAGATACATGACACAGCCACTTAGGCTGGATTTATTTGGGCTGATGGCTGAGGGGCTACAGTTTGTCATGGCAAGGAAGGCATGACATAGTTCAGCTCCTGGCAATGGTGATGAAAGCCTGAAGTCCAGCTTGTTACATGGCGTGGGCTGAGAAACACAGAGTGCTTGGGTGGGAGGCTGAGGCTATCTGTGCTAAAGTCTACCACCACTAGTGACCTACTCCCTACCTAGGCCCAACCTCCTAAGAAGTTTCACAATTTCTTAAAACAGTGCCACCAGCTGAGGACCAAATGTCCAAACACTTGAGCTTGAGGAGAGCATTTCACACTTCACCCAAGGAAGGATAAGGACAGTACACTCTGGTACTGAGCAGACTATTTATAGACCTTCCCCACAAGGCCGTGTGCTACACATATCTAAACATATCTGAGCATCACAACAACTCTATTTGGTAGCTATTATAATTTTATTATTATTTTCACTTAATAGTCAAGGAATCTAAGTCATAAAGAGGTCAAGTAACTTCCACAGGCCACACAGTCAAGATTGAGGGAGGTCAGAATTGGGAGTCAGGGTTAAGAACCATATAAAAACCCTGGCTCAGTGCTTGTACATTTAATACAAGATGACTGATATTTACAATCATTCTCTCTGCCGAGGGCTAGAATTGGAGCCATACATCTTCAATACTTGTTTCCATTAAAACTTGGAGAGTCACATTTCATTAAAATGCATTTTCATTTATGGGAGATGACAGATGAACAAAATTATTTTATTTTATTGTCAGAGAAATTAAGAAAATAAATTTTAGCTTGATATTCTTATTTTGTTATATATGAAACTGTAGATCTGGGTTTTTATGATGGTGTTGAGGAATGGTCTTGAGGTCCTTGGGAGCTTTCAAGTGACTGTGAAGCCCCTTACTGGGGCTCTGCTGGGGCTTAACTGCCCACAGAGGATTTATACAAGCCTCAGAAGGACTGTGATCCCCACTGTGTAGGGTTCACCTAGGCTAAGCTGGCAGAGTCAGTAGCCAAGGCTCCAGGGAGGCAAAGCTGCCATGGGTGGGGGCTTCCCCACTTTCCATAAAAGTAACTATTTCCTATTTTGGTTTGGTTTACCACTCTATTCCAGGAGCAGTGAGGCATTCCCTCAGCAGCACTCCTCCGGGCCCCAGCCTCCACACAGAGTATGGCCCCAGCATCCTGGGGCTCTGGAGGATTTGAGAAAGAAACGACATGTTACCAGGGGCCTCTGTGGGCTTTGACTCCCCAGCTCATCTAAGAATCACCTGTCTTCCCCTTCCTACTCTTTTCTCCATATCCCTAGAGCAGAGCTGACTCTCCTAAGACACTCTGTCCATCATCAAGAAGAGCTGACTAAATCAATCCTGGGCCACCATCACCCAAGGCAAGGGAAGGTGGGGACTCTACTGTCCTTCGCAACAGACTTTCAAAGCACCAGAGCATAGCAGAATTAAGTATCAGTATCAGAAACGGCTTCAAAAGTCCCTTTGATCCAATACCATATTTCAGTCACCCCAAAATTCCACCACCAGGGCACATATAAATGTAGCTTGGGATGGAGTCTGAGATCTAAAAGGAACCGTGATCCTGTTTTTCACTCAGAGATGACTGGCCGCCTGGGTAGCCAGCCTCAGCATTTTCTCAAGGCCAGCAAGCAAAGCTCCTTCTCTAGTTCTTCAGATAAAGTCTTACATCAGGTGACATAATATCTCACAACATAACATGGAATATTAATCCCATGCCTATCATTACTATTTTCTATTGTTGGACAAAAATCACTGATTCTGCCTATACTCCAAGGAACAAAGGGTCATCCTTGGGTGTATCTGACAGAGGAAGACAACTATGTCAGACTTTCACAGTAGTTTTCAAGTTTTCATCAGGGTTGCCTGTGAGCCCACTAATTGTTAAGGTTCCTGGGACTTGTCCCCATACCTTACTTTTTCTTTTCTTTTCTTTGTAGGGTCTTACTATGTTTCCCTGTCTTATTTAGGGTTAGTGTTACTGTGATGAAACACCATGACCAAAAGCAACCTGGGAGAAAGGGTTTATTTTGCTTATACTTCCATGTCACAGTCCATCACTGAGGGCAGTCAGAGCAGGAATTCAAGCAGGGTAGAAAACTAGAGATAGGAGCTGATATAGAGGTTGTGGAGGAGTGATACTCACTGGTTTGTTCCTTGTGGTTTGCTCAACCTTCTTTCTTATAGAACCCAGGACCGCCAGCCCAGGAATAGCACCACCCACAATGGGCAAAGAAATTACGGGTTCAAGGGTTCATTCCAGTTCATTCACAGAGGAAATCACTTTGAAATTTATGAGACACATTTGTTTCAAATTCTCTTAAATCTATTGTGTAGATTCAACTTCATCTAGAAGGGTGCAGAGGGAGAGGGAGAGCCCCCCCCACTTCTGTTTTCTTATTTATAAAACGAGAAAAACATTATCTACACCATGGGGTTGATCTAAGGATGAAATGAGCTAATACATACAATTCTGCATTAACTCAGCTGAGATTCCCCCCCAAATGATTAGTGATTAACACAAAAGCTGTTTTTAATTTACAATAAAAACAGAGAATAACTGGGGGCAGAAGACAGTTGTGTATTGTTTTTTAAAGAGGAAAAATAAATGATCCAGTGGGGAGGCAGGACACGTGTCTTTGAAAGCTGCATGTTGCAGTAATCAAAGACAGCAAGACAGTGGAAAAAAATCCGGTTTACTGCATTGTGACGGAGAGCTGAGAAGGACGAAGGCCGTGGGGATAATGGTGACTAGCCACTCCACCTCATCCCGAGTCTCCCAGCTGCTGGCCAGTGCACCACATGCTCCAGTTCTAATTTTCCATGATACAACTGTAGCTGCAGCTTCATAGTGGAGGAAAAAGAGTCACAAACAAATAAAAAATACACAGATCAGATCTCTTCCTCATCTCCTAAGGAGTGGCCATTTACATATGCCTCCTTATAGGAAAAGGAGACATCCCCCTTCCTGCCATGGACAAGCCAAGTGGCCCCTTGGTTGGGTCTGGGTAGGGACAAAACATCTTGCTTTGCTAGTGGAAAACAGATATTTGGTTAACAGATGCCACTGTCCATGTGTTTCACACATGAGCTGGAAAAGCTAATGAATAGCACTTATATTTCTCACTTGGAGAGTCAGAATCAGGTCCAGGCTTAAGACTTTCATTTAAATGCAGGGTTGGATCTACTGGGCAGGAAAGAGCTGCTGGATCAGAGGGGCATAGGCGATTTACTTCCCATATGTCAAGGGAGATTGGCCCACAATGAGAATAACTACTAGAAAAGGATTTTGTCACACTAGAAAAAGAAACCCAGGAAGCGCACAGAGACCTCCCCTTGGTTCTCTCCACTGCTTTTGCATTTTAAAATCATAAAATAAATCCTTACTGTCTGATGGTATTCCAAAACCTGAAGTAAAGATAGCCCGATGGTACTGCAGTCTAGTATGAGATGACGAACTAGCCAAGCTTTAACTGGGCATATAGGTGTCTGGGGAAAAACAGATGAGAATGGATGGGCCAAGTGACAATGTAGAAAATGTGCAGATTATAATTGCTCATTTCTTGCTTTGCCATTGGCCAAACCATGACTGACAGGAGTCGGTGAAACTTCGTCAATTTAAAATTCATACATATTGATTTTTGAGATGGGCAGTGCTACCCAGGGTTTGTATGTCACTGGTCCCGGTCCCATTAGAAGCCAATTTTGACTATAAGCTCCACCAATGGGAGTCATGTCTCCTTGATAGTTGGGTTGTTTAAAGAGGTTATGTTGGACTGGTGGTGACAAGGGCTACCAAGTAAAAATGGCTGGGGAGTAGCAGACAGAAGGTGATAGAACTTTTCGTTTAACATGTGGGGTTTATAGTTAAGATTAAGTTAAAAATCAGTTTGTTTAGGGGTGGAGCCTCACACAGGCATCTAAGGAATGGTGAGAACAGGAGAAACAGTCTTCCATAGGGATGAGGCCCCTAATTGGTTATCCAGCACCAAATGGTCGGGCCTGAAATCATATACAAGGAACACTGAACAGACTGAGTAGGTTGTATTTATGTATTTAGGTATTAATATAAATATAATAAAGAAAAAGAGGATGTGAACTGAGAGGGAGCAATGAGAGATGTGTGGGAGGGGATGGAGGGAGGAAAGGGAAGAATTATATAATTATATTTTAATGAAAAAGTTTAAAACAGATAATAATTTAAAAAGTAAAAGCTAATTTTTGATTAATAGATTCATTTTGCTGTTTCGGTGACCGTCCCATGATTCTGGATCTGACACAGAATTGCTGACTTTACAACATATTCAGTGCAGACAGACCCTAATTTCTCATGACCAATCTATCATCACTAATAGAGTCAATAAATATTCTGTAGCCCACTTACATTGTGCACACTAAAAGTCCCGGTGTCTTCTGTGATTTATCACTTTCCTTCACTGCCATTTTCAATTCATCATCCTCTTAGTGTCACCTCTGGGCTGTCCTCTAAACCCAGCAGCCACTTTCACTATCCCTCCAACGACAGAATCCACTCAAGTCTCTCACAGTGTTCTCACTGGTTCCCTGCTGCTGTCCTTTCTCCATAGAACCCTTTCTCTAGCGAGTAGCTGGAATTATTGTCTAAGAGTACAAATCAGACAACATTACTGTGGGTTGCAGAAAATTAATCTGAGGACGAGGACCGAGGTGATTAGAGGGAAGAGAACAGCAATGGGGCCAGAGCCTTTGGCCAAACCATACGCTTTCCTGTGCAGTTTTCAGAGACCCCCATTGAATTCTCTTTACTTACAATGTAATTCAGTTTGGTGCTGTGCTAGCAGAAACTGAAAGCCTCAGCACTCATCTGCATGTGGCACTGAAGATAGCTCTGATTTCAAGAGATTGGACTAGCCAGGGAGAGGATAGCACCAGGATTAGAGAGAAACACCCTGGGAACACAGCCTGTTATAGGACTGGGACATCCCCCAAGGGCTGCTCACGCCAGAGGCTCCATGCCCCCCAGAGCCGGCACTGGTGTGAGTGGCGCTTGGCATGAAGATGGGGCTTTCACAGTTTAAGCCACTCCTTTGACGTAACTGGACTGCATCTGCACTCTGTCCTCCAAAGCAGGCCGCGTGCAGAAGCACAGAACCTCTGCCTTCCCAGGTGATAAAATCCTAAAATCCAGCTGATAGACTGACTGCTCCATGGGTCAACCCTTGCCCAGGTTCATCTTTGCCATATGTATGCTGCTATCTTGCTTCTGACAGTACCAAACATGAATGCATGCTGCCCGGGGGAGGCCCCTGATCCTTGGTTTTCTGGGGGTCATCCACCTCATTCTTGTCCCATCATCTCCCTATTTACAGTGGATAGTTGACCTCCAACACCAGTTTGGAATTGGTGGTGTGTGGTTTTCATTCTCACTTTTCACAGTCCCTAGCCAATTTGGGGGTCTGAATTGATTCCAAGAATTGGATTGTGATAGATGACGTGTTCAGTTTCATCTGGAGAGCAATAACCCAGGAATTAATGTATACAGGAGACCATGAGTCTTCCGTTATGTTCATCAGCCCGAATCTCCATGATTGGCGAATCAAAAGCTCAGCTGTAGAAGATGCTTTTAATTATAATAGGTGATAATAGCAGCATCTAGATATCCCTCAGCTACACTGAGTGCTTCCACATGTATTTTGGGTCACCACTATCTTGCTGATATGACCATTCCTTGCATTGTTCCAAGTCCTCCACCCCAAACTTCTAAAGGACATACAAACTCTCGGCCTAATAATGAGAGTGTAATAGTTGTATCTAGAGGCTTTATAAATCAGTGGTTCCTCATATGGATTATGTAGTCAGGAGATATGTCTGTTCTAGTCTTAACTATCTTATCAGACCCCTTTTCTCAATCTCTAGGGTTCACTTCCTAGTCTGTTGATGAGGATAGTACCATTCTGTACCTTAAAACTCAGTGAGTGCATTTGTACCAATACTCACAGACTACTGTTGGGTGTGGTGTCTGGATAAGCTTATTGAATAGTAGCTACTCCCCCTCCCCCATCATGCAATGAGTTGTGAAGCATGCAGTTTTAAATGAAAGGTTTTCTATTTAATGAAGTTATGACCTGGGGCAGAATTAAACTATCAGAGTCACTGTTAATTTGTACTTTTCTCCCCAGAGGTTACAGTACATGTGGTATATATTGGTTTTCCTTTAAATGTCTTATCATTTGGGCTGAGGACATAGCTTGGCGGATAAAGGTCCTCCTCATAAGCATGCAGACCCGAGTCTGGGTATTCACTGAGTGTGGTAGTGCACATCTCAGCACTGGGAGAGCAGAGGCAGATAGTCTCACTGAGTTGATGCGCTCTGGGTTCAGTGAGGGAATCAGGTGGAGAGGGATTGAGACCCCTGATGTTGACCTCGGGCTTCCACATACACCCAAACCTCACAGATGTGTACACACCCACAGAGACACATACGTACACTATACACAACATGCACACACACTCACACGAATCCATACATGCAAAACATTACTATTTATATAACATAGTCCAAAATGATAAAGATACATGAGGAATGACAAACATTTACATACTGAAGAGAATGTTTTTAAGCATTATATAATGTACAAGTAGCACTGTATGAATATTATACCTTCTTAAATCCCAAGATTTTTCTGGCTTTTATATAAAATTACCAATTATATCATGAGAATCGTAGTTTCAGCAAATTCATACTAAATTGATATACTTGAAAGTGGGATCAGTCACTTTTGGAAAATTATAAATAATCTTTTAAAATCCTTTAAAAATATTCATTTATTTATTTAGTGCTCAGGATCAAAGCCAGGGTCTCACACACACTAGGCAAGCAGTGTATTGCCAGAGATCCATATCTGTGATTTCTTAATTGTCCACCTGGTCCTCCCATTTGTATCCATCAGTGGAGCTGAAGATGGGGTCTAAACAGATAGCTTATCTAGAAGCCTTATAGTCTTGTGTTTGCCACACACTCTATGGGCCCAGTCACATCTCTCTACCTTCTCAGGTCCTCCCAGTAACCAACCCTTGCATCCCTCTGCCTAGGGTTTTCTCTGAGTGCCAAGGTCCACCCTGACTGTGGTCACCCAACAAGTTGGAATGGTGAGAGGTTCATGTTTTGTACCTGGAGTCACATGGAATGGAAAGTGGGAGTTGGTGTGTAAGTGCCCCGGCTCTCTTACCTTCTATATGAGATCACTGCACATCTATAAACCAGTCCCCAAAGATGAATCAAATCCCAGTTGCTGGTAGTTATAACTTGCTCATTAATGTTTTTGTCTGTGGCTTTCTCTTCCCTGTCTTACCTCCTCAATGTCTTGCTAGTGTTCTCTGGGGCAACCTTTCAAATTAACTACTTGCACTTGACTCCTTGCCTAGAGTTTTCTTCTGGGGATATTCAAATGAAGGCAGGCTTCAACTCTTGGTGCTGCTCTGTTTTGTGTAAACGAGCCAGCTCAGACAGGGTGCTATTTGAAGAAAGGCAAATGTAGCCAAGATTAGATGGACCCCGCCAAAGAACATCAGGGACATTATAAGGATGCCAGGAGCCAATGTGGGAGCTTTTATAACAAACTGGAGCCATCTGCCAGCCTGTAATAACCAGAATATGAAGGTCCTAATCTGGGATGCAGTTAAACTGTTTACTCTCTGTTTGTGGTTATGTATTTAAAGCTTAACATGCTCTGAATGGTGGATTTAAATTCATAAGCACATTGTTTTACAAAATTGGCATGAAGTCTTTTTAATGCAATAGGCAGAATATATTAGAAGGTTACGTCAAGACCTGGATATTTTCACTTCATTGTTATCCTTCTTTGTTCTTAAGGAAACACTGGGAGGATCACAGCTCTGTAAATGTCTTGTGGGATACCCAGAAACTCCTTCCAAGCCATTTTCTGAGAGGCAATTTCCTCCTGTCCCATAAAAACTCCACAAAGCACCTCAGGCGAACAAGGAGGCATCGGGTATGTTTGTAAACTCCTGATATAGCAGACATTCAATGACACTGAATTCATCAAAACCCCAATTGAGACAGGAGCTCAAACCTTACAGTTTAATTACTTTAATTTTAGATGGGCGACAGACTTCCTCATGTACTGCCCTTTAAGCTGAAATGCATTAAAGAGAGGCCCATGGGTGCTTGCTGTAATTCCCAGCCAGTGAAAGTGCAGAACAATATAAATAATAATGCCAAGTGATACCTGTGATTAGATTTATTAATCACTCATTTCCCAATTCCTGGCCTTTGTTGTGACATCCCATGGCACCAGCTCTGCTGTCTGGGAATGTGTCCCCTTGTGTGAGGCTAGATAACTCTCACTTCTTGCTGATTGTTCTTTTCTACTACTCATGAGACCACCTAGGACCAAGCACTAGTCCTCTGATCTCATTATGTCAATATATCATTTCATTCTCACTTACAAGACCTTCTTCCTGACCTCTCTGCTCCCTACCATGTCTCTGATGGGAGCCACAGACACCCTTGTCAATCAGTCCATCAGTTGAGAGGCCAAACCTTCCCAGTGACCTAGGGTGGAATCTGGTAGTATGGACCTCAAGAGGAGTATACCAAGAGTTGACAAAAGTGTCTAACTTGTTTTGACTGACCTTGCAGACCGAGTACTATTATTAAAGTCAAACATAATAGGTTTCATCACCATGGCAACACTCAGAAGTAGGCTTGCTTATACCCACTCTATAGATGAGAAGGATCAGGCTTCAGTAGCTAAAATAACTTCTCCAAAATCACTCAGCAAACAGCAGAGCAAGTATATGATCCCAGGCCAATCTGATTCTTCGGCCCATGTTCCTCCCTAAATATAATTCTGTGTCTTCTGCAAAGATGTGAGAGAATCTACAAAAAAGGCAAGTGTGGATGGCTTTGGAAATCTTCAAGTAGGCAGAAGATAAAAAATAATAATAATAAAAGAGGAAGGGTACATCTAGGATCACCCTGATGGCTGCTTCCGGGAACAGCTCTGATTCTTTCCTTTATCCAGCCACATGGGGCTGTGAAACCAGCCAGCAAGGACCTGGAGGAGGTAGAAAGATGGATGCCAACAACCGGTGCATCAGCCATGAACAGGTGTTCTAGCCAAGCTCATGATGAGCGGCACTGTTGATGAATTACACACCACAAACACACTGTAGTCATTTCATAAGTAATTAGCTGTGTGGCACTGAGTTGACATCACCCAGTCATTTGTTTCATTTCTTTACATTATCTCTTCCCCTTCAGGCTTGCTTCAGAACCAAGCTGCAGGTACAAATGACTAATGAGCTAATGACAACACTAATAACGGCCAGGCTAATAATCATACAGCTAATGGTGACGATGCTAATTAAGAAAGTGCGAACAGCAACAGCTTCCACTGGTGTGACTATTCATCTCTGGAAGGCAATGGTGAGTCGGTCAGGCAGGGTAAAGCCAGGGGAGAGTGACAGCAGCAAAGGCAGGCAGGCATGGGGCTCATTCTTTCAGTGGCGCTACTTATGTAGGAGAGTTCAAGAACATTACAGTGTGGACTCATTGCACTTAACACAATGTGCTGTGGATATCACTCTGTGTAAATAAAATTCTGATTGGCCAGTGGCCAGGCAGGAAGTATAGGCAGGACAAGAGAGAAGAGAATTCTGGGAATAGGAAGGCTGAGGGGAGAGACACAGCAGGCCACTGCCATGACAAGGAAGATGTAAGGTAATGGTAAGCCACAAGCCACGTGGCAAAGTACCGATTAATAGAAATGGGTTAATTTAAGATAGAAGTAGATAACAAGAAGCCTGCCACAGCCATACAGTTTCTAAACAATGTAAGTTTCTGTGTGCTTACTTGGTTGGTTCTGAGCATCTATGGGCCTGGCGGGTGAGAGAGATTTGTCCTGACTGTGGGCCAGGCAGGAAAACTCTAACTACAACAATGGGTCATTGAGAAAGCAGAAAATATTCACTTCAGAGAATGGGACAGACCTCAATCTTCATGACCAAAGCACCTGCCCAGGAGCCCCGTGAGAGGGAGCCTGTCCACTGGGGAGCCCTGGAGCTGATGTCTGACAAGATCAAGGTGTTCTTCTGCCTGTCACTTGGAAGGAATAAACACAAGCAGGCCAACTGGACAAATCAGTTGGCATGGAAATGGTGGCAGTGAAAATGGGCTACAGAGAATAGCAGTGAACTCTATGGGAACTCTGGAGTGTACATTTGGGGGTCAGACATCATGGCATGCTCAGCAGCTTCTGAGAGACACAGAGGCCTGACTCACATGAGGGCCCAGGACAGCAGCATCTATCTTAGCCCTTCATACCCACTAGCCACTTCCAGCAGGCCATGGCACAGACCTCAGTCAGGTTACTGATCAGGTAAAATGAATTACTAGGTCGCTCAATATTATAAGTAGTCACCTCTGGAACACTAGAAATAGAAGCTACTGAATCTTGGCAGTTTAGGCAGAGAAGTGAGGTTCTCATTTCTGATGGCCATTTCTCTGAGAAAACAAGGATGTGAGAGCCACAGGGAAGCTGGCAGCCAATAGCCTCACACTGTGACTTCTGAATACATTCCTGAGATTATCCAAGAGACACTACATTGATAAAGGACAGATGCCCCTCAGGATATCTCTGGCATTAGGTTAACTGAGGACTAAGGGCCCCTCTAGATTTAGTGGCAAGAAGAAAGGCAACGTCCTGAACAGCAACAACTACGAACTCTTTTTTTCCCCCCGAGACAGGGTTTCTCTGTGTATCTTTGGAGCCTGTCCTGGATCTCACTCTGTAGACCAGGCTGGCCTTGAACTCACAGAGATCCACTTGCTTCTGCCTCCTGAGTGCTGGGATTAAAAGCATGCACTACCACTGCCAGGCTCAACTATGAATTCTTTAAGCTGAAAAATTTTGTCTCTTTATTTCTCCCTCTTTCTCATTTATCTTATTTCCTCTGAGGCAACCATCACACTGGAAATCATTCTAGTGCAGATCAGTTGCTCTCAAAATGGGAATGGGCGTCCCAAGTTTGCAGTTAGCATTGTCAGGCTGGTTAATTTCCTATGTGGAGCTGCAAAGTCTACTGTCCATCAATCTGGAAACCAGATAACAGTAGCTTCAGGTGTCTAATGGAAATCTTCAATTCTACAGCTCAAGGCTCCAATGTGGGTGAATCCTAACAAGACAATCTCCTGCCTCAGCTCCATATTTCTATCTTCTCCACATGTCATGTACAACCATCACCCAGAAGTCATCAGTCTTACCTGCCCTGCAAAGAGCCCACAGACACCGATGATACACAGGATGTTGAACACAGCAGAGCCCACGATGGTGCCGACTCCCACATCACCCTTGGTGATGAAGACTCCTGAAACACAGACCAAAACCAGTCTGGCTGTAGTGGTCCAGCTGCATTCCAAAGAGAACCTAAAGATCATTTCCTAGTTTTAGACTATGCTCAGGCCCCACAGGAAACAGCTAACCATTGGGAGGATCTTCTGAATCTAGAGGAGAGACTTTCCCTTAGTAGCACTGGCTTTGGGTCTAGGATGAGTTCACACACAGTAAAAGGGTTGAATGACCACAGCAAAGTGGAAGGCTCTGCTTGGGGTCTGTGAACTTCAATTGTTTTGTGAATGTCCAATAACCCAAATTTGAGGGGCCTTCTTCCCCAGAGCCCTTTTCTCTCACATAGGGAAGGGCTGAGATAGTAGTCTTCCAGCATCACCTACCTATAACTGATGTGAAGAGCTCTGGGGCTGAGCTGCCCGCTGCCATGAATGTAGCTCCTGCCACATCTTCACTGAGGTGGAGGCGCTGTGCAGGAACAAAGACAAGACAGGTGAGTTGGGATTTTACCTGGGAATACACGTGACTGTGGCTCCCCGGGTCCTAAGCCTTGGGAAGGGCAGCTCTAGGACTTCAGAGGGACCCAGGGGCTGGGTTCAGTCCCTCTCACTGTCCTCCATTCAGAGCCTGGCCATTTCTACAATCTGCTCACCACACGCCCCCTTGCCGGACCAGCAGGCTACAAGACTTCATTAGCCAAAGGCTCTACAGAACACTTAGGGGTCCACAACTCAAATGTACCCAGGGGGCTGTTGTGCCAACGAGCAGGAGGGTGGAGTGGGGAGGTGAGAACACCATGGGCAGTGGTGGGTAGTGATATCCTTTCTAATGGCAGCTCTGCTCAGCTCTCTAGGTGTTGGCAGGCACTCTGATTTTAGAAGAGACGTGGATAATCTAGAGCTGTGTGCAAAGACCATGGCTGCTGTAGTGCTTCGACTACCTCAAACTCACAGCAGCCCATTTCCAAGCCGGTGCATGTGCCTCTGGAGACACCCTCTTGAAGCACAGTCCCAACCCTTGACCTTCAAACTCCAGGTGGCACAGCAGGAGAGAAGACTTGAGACTGAGTAGCAAAGGATGGCAGCCCCAGATCTTTGGGGACACTCCTTAGTCCTCGAGTCACCCTGTGTGTTGAGCCAGAAGGTGATTTTCAAGAGCAGAATACAAACGCACCTTGGTGGCTGGTTGGTGTGTTTAGCTTTTTGGCGTTCCACCATGTCTCAGAAAGTAAGCTGCTGGCTGTTGGTAAGCAGCGGGTTCCCTTCTGGTGTCAGGGCAGAGACTTCCTTTCCAGTTTCCTATGCCACCCCCTCATTCTCAGAAGCAACAGTGGTTGCACTTCCCTGTTTGGCCACAGAGAGGCAGGATGGCCTTGAAGGAGCCTCTGAAGGAGGCATTCTCTTTGGGATCCTCGGTTCCTTGGCTCTGCACTCACAGTTAAGGTTCACATGGGGTACTGAGGAGACCCTGAGATGGTACATCAGCACTAAAAGCTGTGGCTGGTGGGGAGGCCCTGAGCACTTGAGTCTCAATGGGTGGGGCTGGCCAGAAGCCAACTTGACACCGGAACCAGGAGTCCAGGAAGCTCAGCTCCCAGGAAAGCCCTGAGTCGCTGCCCTTCCCTGTGGAGCTCCACTAGCTGGTTTTCCTTGTTACTTATGAAGCTTGGTTTTATGTCCGGTTTCTCTCTTGTTTCCAAATCTCCTTCATTTCCTCTCTCCTTCATGCCTAATTCCCTCTGACCTGGCAATACCTTGCTGGACTCTTAGAATCACTAGTCATGAAGCCTTCTTGCCTCGACATTGCTAGCTGCTATACGGGAGGGGTGGGGGTACGGAGAATCTCCTTTAGCTTCATCCTTAGCAGAGAATAATTCCTGCATCCCCTCACCACAGCTGAACACTCTTGGCTCTCTATGAACAACAGGTCCTGCTGCTCCTATTTAGGTTCAGTGGCTCAGGCATTTTCTTTTTCTGAAATGCTTTGTCAACACGACCTTTTCTCTAGATGAGGCTCCTTTGGTCCTTCCCTCCAAACGGCCCTGCCCTGGTACCATGGCAGAATCCATTACTTGCTCCCTTCTCTCTGCACAAAGTCCCTACTGGGCTCATGCAACCTTCTGTGAATACAGTCAGCCTTTGGGATCAGTGGGGATTAGTTCCAGAAATGCCTCCTTTCCCTGCTAGGATCCAGATACCCAAATCTAAGTGCTGTTCAAGTTTCATATAGAAGAGTGCAGTGTTTGCATGTAACTTACATACATTCTCCCATATACTGCAAATCATCCCTACATTGCTTACAATCCCTAATACAATGTAAATGCCACATCAAATACTGTACTGTCCAGGGCATAATGACAAGGAAGAAAGTCTATATCTGTCCCATACTGATGCAACTTTTAAAATGTTTGATGCAAGGTTGAATGCTTGGATGTGGAACCTGCATATGAAAGGTGGGATGCTTCATTTTATCAGTGGTCTACAAGCTCATGGATGGCCAGGGCACATAGGTTGGCTGGGACAGAGTCCAGTTCAGTGTTTACAGTACTTGAAGCAAGGCTTGTCACCCTCTTCCACAGCCTTGGAGGTGCCTCTGCTGCTTTTTTCAACTTGCACATGGTCCTAAAGCCTTCCTACTCTCGACATCCAATATCTTCATTTATGCATAAGCTCTGACCAACCTAAGGCTGCTACCTCCTGATCCCCAGCAATGCCACGTCTTGCCCTTGCTGAGTCTTTGAAACACCTCTCTCCCCACTTTGCTTCAGTGTAGGAGAATCTGAGTCTGTCTATCTTCAGCAGACAAGAGACTTCTCAACATTCCAACACCTTTGTATGTTCCATGATGTAACCTTGAGGCTATCTAAAATTTAGTGACTTATCTGACCTGTGGCTGGCATGCTGGGTCATCATATTGGCACTCCTTTCTCTTCCCTGCCCATCATTTTTCCTGGCTTGAACTTGAACTCCCTTCCCCTGACTCAGCTATGATTTATTGAGTAATGTGGATTTCTCTCTAGAATCATTTTTCACCAAAGTCCAAACAACATCCCTTTTGAGCATCTCTGCTTAGCTCTAGAGTTAATCTGGGAGCAAGCACTGAGCACACAGCATCCTCTTTCTACAAAGATATTAGGGAAAGCAACAAGGGTATGTGTGGTTAGGAAGCCCTGCAAGGCTACAATGGGTGGTTTTACATCACGGCTCCTGGATCCTATGGAAGAATGGAACCCCAGGGAGATTTGAGCACAGACTCTCAGAGACATAAACATGGGGTCTCCAAGGAAATTCAAACTCTGTCCTCTTCCTACCCATTTCTACAGACATGCCATTTGCTCAGCAACAAGGATGGCCTGAGTACACGGACCTGTACTCACAGAGAGGGGCTGTATTCACGGCATGCTTTCTTGTAATGTATTTTGCTTCTAAAATTGGACTTGGTTGGGAACAGGGAGCATTCTGGGAAGGGAGACCCCTCATCTGCATTCCTCCTCCCTAGATAGCTGTGGATCCTAGAGGTGGAGCCAGTTCTGAACAAACCTGATATAAGTTGTGGCAGAATTGCCAGCAGGTATGATGATGACCCAGTGGTAAGCTCAGACTGACCTGGGCTCAGATCATGACTCCACTCCTAACCAGCTGTGTAAACTGTGGCAGGATACTCTAAGTCTCTGAGCCTCAGTTTCTTGATTCCTGGAAAGAAGCTGACTGTGGTCACTTGGCAGAGTCTTAGATGTGGCAGAGGATGAGTGCAGTCACACCACACTGACAGCAACACAGTCAGTTTCCTGCACCTCAACAACCCAGTAAAAATAGCATCTTTATTCCACTAAACATTCTCTTTCTTTCTTAACTTTTCTGCTAAAGGCTTACTCCACCCTCTTCTGTTCTGCTAGCTGTTTGATTGCTTTTTTTTCTAGGACATGCATGATCTCAAAGGTTCTGTGTGTCCTCGATGGAGGACACAAGTTGATATCTGTATTTATAGGACACAATGAATACCTCTGCTATTAACAACAAACATGTCACATGGAAAGAGGCAGAACTGTTTTGCTTTGCACAAGAATAAAGTACCAATAAGGCAAGTGGGCCTTCTGTGTCCTCAATCACTGACTCAACTAATCTCAGATGGAAAGTACTCAGGGAAAAAAAACAAACATAAACCTGTATCCTTACCAAACACACACTGTCTTTTTCCTCATCAAATCTCTTTGAAAGGTATACTTTGACAGATATTTACACAATACTGACATTGTGCTGGGCATAGTATAGAGAAGATTTAACTTTACAGTCCTCCACTACTTTAAGAAGGGGTTATTCATTACAACTGGCTATTGTTACTTGTTTATATGCCTCTATAGAAAACATGTTTTCACTACCTGCAGCTTGTGATTGGACACTTTACTCATGTGACTATTAACCTTCAGAGTATAAATTGATGCTCTGAATAAAGTTGGCTACTACATGGAAAAAAAAGAAAAAAAAAAAGAAGGGAGTTGAACAACCAAGGATTTGGACCCAATCTGCCATGGAAACTGAGGGATCACAAATGCCCCCGCTACAGGGCTGAACGCTTCCTTGCCTTTTACACAAGGTGTGCTTGTTCTTAGGCTGGGTCACTGTGACAATCGCTTCTGCATTAGAGAACTGTGCATGCCAGACACCACCCTACTTTCCTTAATCTACTGCCACTACAAAGAGGAAGACACTCCTAGGTCCTGTCGAGGGTTACTGTGCAATGATTGTTTATTTCCAAATACAAAAGTGAACAAATGTCCAGGGCTCAGAAGAAACTGCTTCATTCAGTTAATAATCTTCCAAGTAAGATTTCTAGACTAGCATCCTCAGCAATACTTGTGACCTAATTAGAAATATAGATTCTGACTGCCTTTTATGTTGGTCTTTGGGATCTATGGAATCAGGTACTGTGGGTGGAGCAAGAAGAGGTCACAAGGCTTGTTGGCTACTGGACTTTCAGGTGGGACCTGTGTCTGGAGACTGCCTTCTGAAAACTCAGATAATGAAATAAAAACAGTAGATAAAACAAAATGCAAAGCTTGCATCTAAGAAAGATACATTTCAGGGAAGACAGTGAGATGAAAGCGACAAGAAATGAGCTTTCTAGGTAGGGTGAGCATTAAAGAAGCCTTTTTAGGTTTATTTATTTATTGCATGTATGTGCGTGTATATGTGTATATTTGTGTGTGCTTGCATATGTGTGCATACCTATGCATAGGTGAGGATGCCAGGGCACACATGTGGAGGCCAGAGGACAACTTGCTGGTGTCTCTTTACTCCTCCTTACCCAGCTCTCTTGCCCCAGAGCCTGCCAGGTTTCCACCCAGAGTATAAATAGAGAGCTAAGTGTGAAGAAAACATGTAGTGGTGGTAAGTTCTTATCCTAACAGGATCCCAGAAGGAAGAAATGGAGGAAAGGAAGGTGGTGGGAAGGATAGGAAGCAATAAGCAGCAGAATTGAAAAAAAAGGGGGGTGGGGAACAGGACACAAAGTATGACCCTCCATGCCTGGGGTGCTGACTGTGGGTTTAACACTCAGGGAATCAGAATTATTTGAAAAACTATTTGTATCTGCAAGGAACACACATCTTTGGTCATGTCATTATTCCCTAAACAACACAGTGAACATCTGTCTCCACAGGACTTACATCATCATAGTAAAGCATACAGGAGGATATACGCAGGTTGTTTGCAAATACTACACCTTACTACACACAGTTTATGCGCTGGAGCATACACACATTATGTTGCTGCAGGACATTCTGAAGTATCCCCACAGGTACCCAGAGGGGACTGTAGAACTAGCAGTAACAGCAGATGTAATGTGGGTTAAAGTCTGGCCATTCCCTAGGTTACCAAACATCATGCAGACCGAGCTAACACAGTTCTTCTCTCCCAGGCATTCAGGTACTTACTACATCTGAGACTCCCCAGGACCTTGGAGAAGAGGCTAGAACATGCCTCTCTCAAGCATAGTGGGAATGTGCCCCCACATACCTCACAAATCTTTTCCAAGGATGGGACGAAGAAATCATCACACACAATGGCGAGCGCATAGAACATGTACATGGCCTGGAAGAAAGGAGAGGAGAAAGAATTAAGAATCAGGCAGAGCTAAGGGGAAAGGGCTGGATCATTATCTCCTCCAATTAATATCCTCTGTTATCATAAATTTCACTTCTTATTCAGAGTAAGTACAAAGTCTTTACAATTCCTGAAAGACCTGTGGCCTGGCTTTAGCTCCATCCTTGACCTGAGGATCTACGAATGGCCTCTTGTCCCCCTTCCAAAACTCCAAGAATTTGGTGGACACCAGCTTCAGGGCCTTTGCACTTGCTGCTTCTACCCAGAACACTCTTGACCCCTTAGATACAGCATTGTCTCACTCCGCCATGCTTTTCAAATGCCAACCTGACTCCCTACCCACCTTTTTCTTTATAACTTCTCATCTTGACTTTTTGGGATAGATTACAGGTTAGCTCTATTAGGCTGTTGTCCACCACCAGCAGTTCTTGAGGAGATGGATGTCCTCTTGGTAATTATGTCCTCAGAAGTCATCCCAAGGCTTCCTCCTCCCCCTCCCTCCCCTGCCCCCGAAGGCATGAGTAGCTGATCATATCCCAGTGAGCTTCCTTACTACTTGGTCCCTGTGCAAACTTGCTTCCACACTGTGGTCAGTTATCACTAGGGTATCCCTAGAATTTCACCTTTTAGCCAGAGATTGTCTTTTTTCTTATCTAAGGTATCAATGAAGCAGTGACCATTTGTTTGGATTCCAGTGTTGAAAGACCACCCAACATACCACCTTTCACTTCTTCAGGGGACACCCCAGCCCCTTCACATATTCACAGTGCCTCAGGCAGAAGGTGTTTCACCCTTTGTCCAGGATTACTGATTGGCCAATCAGTGTGTGGTATTCCTAGTAGAGGTGGCTATTGGTTTAGAGGTAGGCATGCGACTTAGGCTCATCCAATCAGATGAAAGGAAAGAGTTATCAACTTTCTAAAGAGGGTCGTTTCTGTGGAGAGGAAGTATGGGATTCTGAGTTGAAAGCAGCTGAGTCCTCAATGCCATCATGGAGCCATGGATCAAGTGGCATTAGAGCCCACCATGCCTCTGGGCTTCACAGCATGCCAGCAGCATTGCTTGTGCAGTTTGATTTAGAATTTCCCAGTATTTGTATCCTAAAGTATTTACCAGTGCCTGCCCAATTTCCAGCATTTTTCCTAGTAGATTCATTCTTGTCTCTGATTATATTTTCCCATTGACTACTACTCCACAGCACGGGGTCCCAGTCACAAAGGGCACAAGCATAAGACACAGGCCAGCTGCCAGAACATGCCATTTCTTGTCTCAAAATGATAGGTGGGCAGAAAGACTGTTTAAAGGGCCAGGCAGAGATTAATAGAGAATATAAATACCCCTCAAGCCTGTATCTGCCAGAAGCAGCAGTCACATAGAAGAGAGCCTGATAATGGTGCTACCACATTAAAAAGCTGAATCAAAACGTGCGCGCGCGCGCGCGCGCGCGCACACACACACACACACACACACACACACACACACACACACACATACACACACACCCAACAACATCATGAGAACACTTGTCTCAGCACAGTTTGAAACCAAGCAGATGTTCCAATTTCATGAACCAATGCTTTGCCTTTTGCACTTCACCTATTAATGGAGTTTCTGTTGCTTACGGCTTTCCTTATTGGGGCCCTCTTCTGCAGTCCTAGCAAGAAATGATCTCAGGCATTTGAGTCCTGGCCAGTGCACTAATTTAGTCCCCTGTGTCCCTTTGTATGCACTTGATTTCTTTCCATTTGTATGTGTTTGTTCTCTCCCAGAGGACCCAGAGATTCTCAAGTACAATGTAACACCCCATTCTGTGGAACTGTTACACAAAAGCACAAAGATGATGTGTCCTAAACTGCAGACTACGCTAAATTATCAAAGCCTACCAAAGTACACCACAGGGAATGGTTAGATCAACTATGACTCATTCGGCACAATGCTGTCCAAAGAGATTGTGTGAATGTACACTTAGTGGTAAGAAAATGCTTCTACACTCTACTGTTAAACGAAAATGTTAAAAATTATACAGTCTCTCTTTTGTTAAACTGCTTAGGTGTAAGTGTGGACCAATTCACATACATAAGTACATTTGCATATGAGTTGGTCATGCTGTCAAAGTAATAGCCATGTTTCTTCATTGGAATCAATATATCTATATTTTATAATCATTAGCTATATTTCCTCCCCAAATTTACATTTCTTGTGTGATTTGTGTAGGTGGCAGGAAATTTTAGAGGTATTTTTAAAAATACTTTGCTAACCTCTGAGAAGCTAGGAAGAATGGTACCCAGGGAAGTCTCTAAAATTTTTTTATTACTTGATATATTCATAATCTACACAAAATCATTTGCCCATGGCATTTTTGAATATGTCAAACAAAAATTAATGCTGTATTTTACAGCACTCTGGATCTGCCAGAAATACATCCTCAAACTGTAATAAACTCAAACCTCCTTTTGCTGTGTGACTTGGCTCATCCAATGACATGCAGGTTTTAACATTATCCTTGAAAGGGCATCCAAATTAAGTAATTGAAATACAGATCAACACATCTGTGGATTAACCAAGATCTAAATAAGCTGTCTATCACTGACAGTCGGCTCACTGGGGCAGCCAGTGCTGCTTAGAAGTCCATGTGCCCTCTCAGTAAGAGCATACTCCCAGATTAAGTATTGATCTCGTTTCAAGACAAGAACCTCCATCCAATATTATAACACTGACGCTTGGGCTAGGATGAGAAATGAACAGATCTGCCAAGCTCTCGGTGTTTTCAAGGGTGATGGCTATGGAAAGCCACACTGATTTCGGTTCACAAGATAGGGTGAGGCAAGGTGAGGATGATACCTCTGTCAATCACCCTGTGCCAGCACATTAGGAGATGCTATGAAGCCTAAGAGATGTGTGGAGGCGCCTTGCCTGTTCTAGGACACTTTCTGGCATTTCTCTGTTTTTGTGTGGGGGACTGCTTCTGTGGTTATAATCCCCTGTACATCTCTCCCATGAGGCCCACAGGAAAACAGGTTCCTACCAGGAAAATAAACAAAACAAAATGCATGAACTAAAAAAGCAAAGGACCCAAACGAAGGCTCAAAGTCTAGATGTATGGTGCAGAACTCTTTTTTGTTGTTGTTGTTTTTTGTTTTTTTAAGACAGGGTTTCTCTGTGTTGTTTTGCTGCCTGTCCTGGATCTCACTCTGTAGACCATGCTGGCATTGAACTCACAGAGATCTGCCTCCCGAGTGCTGGGATTAAAAGCGTGGGCCACCACCGCCTGGCGGTGCAGAATTCTTATAGCAAGTGTGGCATCTATGGCACAAATCTTAGCAGAAGACTAAAGGACTTTCAGATTCATTTGCCCAAGCCTACATTTCCAAAAGATAGAGGATATCATTGAAGAGGAGAATAATAATATTTGCCACTGTGTGCGATCCCACCCCAGGTCCTTTGCAGAACTATCACCCTTAGTTTTTTTGGTACTTGTGGGAGGCAGGCAGTCTGTGGCTCTATTTCTCAAACAATCCAGGGAGATATAACAACCAAAAGGCAAGGCTTATATTGAACCTCAGGACCCTCTCCACCCTTCTCTGAACCTAACTCTCTCTGTACAGGTCCATTCTCACTCATGCTGCCTTTGCCCTTTCTTCTGATTTCCAGCTCACCTTCTGTGTTTCTGTCTATCCAACCTTGTAGAGAGAGAAACATGAGCCTCAGCCATAATACAGGGCTATCTGTCAGAGTTGCTGACACTTTTTAATGCTATTTCTTTTACAAGGTTTGCTGTAAAATACAAGACAGATCTGAAATCTGAACAAGTCAATGTGAGGTCTGGAGTAGAGATAATGGGTGTGCCTAGTGGAGGGGCAGATCATCTCTAGAACTTTAGCTTGAGTCTGAAGATCACAGGGTCTTCTCTTCCTTGGTGTCTGGGAGAGCTGTCAGAGTGGGAATCTACATGTTGGCATTGATTGTGCACAGTCTGAGAATCTGAAGGAGTTTTGCTCATGTATCTAGCTTCCCTTTTCCTGAATGGCAGCTGTATCCATCATATATTTGTATCTGCCTGTTTCCAGGCTGATTTTGGCACAGAATGATTTCTGTGAAGCAAATGGATCCCAGAACAGCTGGTGTCACCACTGAGATATCGCAGAAAAAATGTCTGGAGCCTTGGAGGATACCCTGAGAGGTGAAGGGCCACATCAGCTTTCAGATATGATACTTCCACATTGAATTCAAGTGATACTTCTTACCCTATGTAACCGCCAATGTGGGACCAATCAGTGTGTCATGTAGGTTGCTTACAAGGTTGTTTTGGGAAGTACATGGGGAAAAATGGTCAAAGGTGCCTGGGTGTAGTGACACATCTCTTATACTATTATTACTGTTGCAACGGTGGCTGTGATGTGGGTACATGGCTAAGCCAGCCGGCCCTCTGGAAGAAAAAACACATGCAACATTGCCCTTCACTCTACTTGTTCTTGCCAAGCCTGTCAGAGATCAGGTGACAAAAAGGTAACTCTCTGGTACAGACCAGCTGCAACTGTCCAAACCCAACCCAAGTTCAACAAATCAACTGAGGACATTTGAGTCAAGTTTTTTTGTATGTGGTAATAGACACAGATAATGTGACAAAGACAGTCACAGTGAACACAAAATTATGACCAATTACCCAAAAGGCAGGTTTTCAAATTTCTTAAGAGACAAAATGACAAAGAAGAACTTCCAGGGGTAGCAAAGACCACAGGTTTTCCTTACCACTGACATAATATTCATATGCTTAAAGAATATACTACTGAGAGACCACCCAAAGTGAATCTGTGTTGACGACATCTAACTTTAGGCTTCAAAGAGTTCTTTATTAATTTAACATTACTGTGTGGGGGGTCACCAACTCAAAGCCAGATGGCCTGGCAGGTAGGAGCTCTAAGATTTAATGAGTAATTGTCCTTGGGCAAACAAGAATGATTTGAGGTCCAGTTTGGAGAGCAGAAGATTAGTGCCTCCCCTAAACTCAAGCTGAAAGGGCCATAGGGTTGAGTTCTGTAACATGGTTATCATCACTGTTGATGGCCCATTCATAGGCCATTCATGTTTTAATCTTGAAAATATAATATCAGCATTGTGCTGATTAATATCTTTCACTTCCTAGTGTCCCTAGAACTAGCCATGGCCATATGACACTACTTTGGTCAATTCCAAAAAGGCACAGATCCAATTCAAGTCATCCTTTTTTCCTTCCTTTAAATTTTAATTTGATGCCCGGAGTAGCAGCAGCCATTGTATAATTATGAGGTAACAAGCACAATGATATATACCAACATGATAAGGATAGCCAAGACTCAAGGGCACCAGACACCACCAGAACTAATTCTGGAAACCCTCCCCTTTGTATTTACTTTGTAAAAGATGGAACCCCTTTGTTTCAGTCCCCATTAGTTGAGGTTTCCATCATTGCAGCCACGTTTCTCTAAATTACATAGGGACAGAAGCTCTGCTGAGTAGGGAAGGTGAAGGAGGCTGGAGGAGTCCCCACAGAAGAGGTGAAAAATGTAAAGATAAGTACTGTCTCATCAGATAATTTCAAAGTTGACCAGGACGAATAAAATCAGAGAACTGGAGGTTGGAGACACAGCTCAGTAGGTAAGAGAACTCATCACACAAGTATGAGGAACTAGGTTTGGACATAAAAAGTCATGTGTGGCATGTGCTTGTAAGTCATGCTGTGGGGCTGACGGTGGTTATCGGGGTGTGGGTAGAAGTAAGGCAGGAAAACCATGTGGAGGGGCTTGCTGACTGTGAGCTCAGCTGCAGGATCAGTGAGAAATTCAGCTCAAGGGAATAAGGTGGAGAGGGATAGGGCAGGCCACCGGGTATCCCCCTCTGGCCTCTGTGTGTGTACCTGTGTATACATGCAATCACACCCATACTCATATACTCACTCACAAACATATTCACCTCTCTCCCTCCCCCCTACAAAACCCATTAATAGCAGCAGCAGCAACAACAAAAAACTGAAGAACTTTGGCTACAGTGGTTAAACTTCAAAAAATGCCCAACATAACAAGAGATATTTGTGGATTGTGGCTTAATGGAGGTGAACAGGCTGTAGCTGAAATGTTGATATCCATAAGTGTTTCTGAATCGTGGGGAAAATGTATTTGAGCAGTGTGACTTTCACCCTGCTGTTTTATGTGGCATCTCCAGTCAGCAGATTTCACAGATAATTTCCTTTTACTACATCATCTGCCCTCCTGTCTCTGTCTCTCAATTCCATGAATGAAGAACGGGGGAACACCTCACAGGGCGGGTTTGCGGAGCTCTTGCCTGGCTAGAAATTGCTCTAAACCTCCCAGAGACTGTGGTTCACTAATAAAAAAAGTAGTTTTCCTCTTCCCCCTCCCGTTTCAAGTGCTCATAGGATTGGGATTTGAAAAAGAATATGATTTCTTTTAAAAGTGTTTTCTTGGTGTTATGGGGTTGGGATGATGGCTCAGTCAGTAAAGTGACTGATGTGCAAATACAGGACCTGAGTTCCAATTCCCAGCAAGTATGTAAAGGTTGTCAGTGCATGTCTGCAGTCCTAGCACTGGGGTCTGTGTGTGTGTGTGTGTGTGTGTGTGTGTGTGTGTGTGTGTGTGAATAGGTGGAGTCCTGGAGCTTTCTGCCCACCAGACTAGTGGAGTCAGTGAGCTCCAGGTTCAGTGACCTTGACTCAAAAATAAGGTGGAGAAGGCTGGGAGACAATATCTGACATTGACCCCTGGCTTCAACTTGTTTGTGCACACATGTATATGCATACCTGCATACTTATGTCCACACACCCATATGCCCATGTACACATACACTGTATGCATACACATAAAAAATAACTAAGTAAATGAAGTATTTTTCTCATAACAAGCTCTTTGTCTCTTGGACTCATGAAACTGAAGTAGACCTGATCCTGTGTCTACTGTTGACTCCGGGACTCTAGTGACTACAGAGAGACAGCCTTAGCCTCACAGAACAGATGCAAGTTCCAAATAGGAGGGTGAGGGAAGTAGTTTTGCAGGGAAGGAGAACACAGCTGATGGACACTGGTGTTCCTTCCTTATCTTACTATTTTATTCAAGCACAATGTAGAACACCGTTAATTTCCCATCATCAAACCCTGCTTCAGTGTGGATAAGAAGTGCTGGGTAATTAATTAACCCCCTGTGAAGCCCTCAAGCCCACAAAACTTATGGGAATTGGTATATCCGTGTCTAGCTCCCTTGTGCTCTGGGTAGGGTAACTAGGTGGCCACTTCCCAGATGGATGGAGTGTCACATGCCCAGAGGGTGGTATAGTTGTTCATGTACCATTCCTCAGCATCCTTGTTTTCCTTCTTCCACTTCCTAGTCCCCAGCGACATCAACTTCTACCACAAATAACCATTTATATTCAAATCTTTGCCTCAAGGTTGTTTCCAGACAGTCCAAATTAAAGAGAAAGAGGAGTGAGGTAGGGGAGAACGTGGGAGGAATAGAATTCAAGGGAAATCAAGGCAGGCCACTTTCAGAAACAAGGTCTTCCCTAAAGTCTAGAGGACTCTTCTGAATGTCACCCATGTCATTAGTCAGTTGGCACTCAGAAAGTCTTGGAAGCCATTCAGGGCCTTGGATGATGATGATGATGATGATGATGATGATGATGATGATGATGATTCTCCTTCTTCTTATTCTTTACTAATTTTAATTTTTTATTGAAGGTGATTTTTTTTCATATCTGATCACAGTCTTCCTCAAAACTTCTCCCAGAGTCTCCCCAGCTCCACAAGCTCACACCCTTTCTTTCTCTCTCTCATTAGAAAACAAACATGCAACTAAACAAACAAACCAACCAATAGGACAAAACAAAACAAAAAAGAGGTCAAGAAAAAGCCTAAGAAACACACACAGACACAGAGACACACACATCCCCACACATAGAAATTCCACTAAAAACACTACATCCAAAACCATAATATTTAAGTAAAAGACTTGTAAGGTTAAAAAAAGTGGGGAGGGGCTTGGATTCTAATGGAAGGGATTATATGTTAATCACTTGCTCCATTAACACAAATTCTATGACTATTTTACTCTAAAGGAATTTCAGTATGCTTAGATGTCCTAGATTCCAGCTGGGGCATATTTATTTATTTATTTATTGATTGATTGATTGATTGATTGATTTAATCTTTTACATCATGCCTCCCAATCCCACTCATCTCCCTCTCCCCCTAGAATAAAACAAAATAATTTTTTTTTCTTTTTATTATTATTATATTTGTGTTATAATTTTACACATCAGCCATGGGTTCCCCTGTCCTCCCCCCTCCCGCTCCCACTCCCATATTTCCCCCAACCCCTCCCCTCCATTCCCATCTCCTCCAGGGCCAAGACTCCCCTGGGGATTCATTTAAACCTGGTGAATTCAGTACAGGCAGGTCCAGTCCCCTCCTTCCAGGCTGAGCAAAGTGTCCCTGTGTAAGCCCAAGGTTTCAAACAGCCAGCTCATGTACTAAGGAAAGGTCCTGGTCCCATAACCTGGATGCCTCCCAAAATGTTCAAGCTATTCAATTATCTCACTTATCCAGAGGGCCTGATCCAGCTGGGGGCTCCACAGTCTTTGGTTCATAATTCATGTGCTTCCATTCATTTGGCTATTTGTCCCTGTGCTTTTTCCAATCTTGGGCTCACAATTCACACTCTTACAGTTCCTCCTCTTTCTCAACTATTGGACACCTGGAGCTCCACCTGGGGCCTGGCTGAGGATCTCTGCATCCACTTCCATCAGTTATTGGATGAGAGTTCCAGCTCGATTGTTAGGGTATTTGGCCATCTGATCACCAGACTAGGTCAGATCAGGCTTTCTCTCTACCATTGCCAGCAGTCTACAGAGGATGTATCATTGTGGATTTCAGGGGACCTCTCCAGCACTCTGCCTATTCCTGTTCTCATGTGGTATGTACTCACTCATAGGAGGATACTAGATGTAAAACAAAGATGACTAGACTGCTACACAACTCCAGGGAAGCTACCTAAAAAATGGGACCCTAGGAAAGACACAGGGATCACCCAATGACAGAGAAATGGATGAGATCTACATGAACAACCTGGATGACAGTGGGAGTAATGAAGGGCAAGGGTCAAGAGAAAGAAAGCTTAGGGGAGCAGGAGATCCCAGCTGGATCAAGAACAGAAAGGGAGAACACAGAGTAACAGACCATGATAAATGAAGACCACAAAATAAAATTTAAAAGGAAAAAAAAGGGGGGGTGGGAGAAAGGGAAAAATCTCATCATGAATGGTGTAGTGTGACATAGTGAACGCCTTCATCCATCTATTTTTACATGCAGTTGTTCACTGCAAAGATTCATTGGTCTAGTTCAAGGCCTCTGGTCTCTGCTACAATCATTGATGCTGGGCCCTCACTGGGACTCTTCCTGGACATCCTGTTGCTGTCCTATGTCATGAAGATCCTGCAGCCCTGGATCCACTGGACAGACTTAACCCCCACCTCCCACCCCCATGCTCCAGCCAGACCACAGATGGGGTGGATATGGGGGTAGGCCAACACATAACCCTGGTTCTGGGCCTGGGAAGTTGCAGGGTTGGTCAGCTCGCCTGCTTTCCCTGGTGACTTCACCACCAGGGTGAGCTCTCCACCACTGCCCTGGCTAGTTCACCCTTTGCAGAGATGAGCAAGGGGCAGGGCCAGTTCTCCCATTTTCACATCTTCAGGGGTGGTTCTCCCACACTTACATCTTTGGGGCCACCTCTTCTGTGTTGTTCAGGTGAGTGTGTAGGGGCCATTTTCCTGAGTGCTGCAGCTGATGAGAGGCAGGGATAGCTCTCGCTCTTATGTCTTCAAGGTCAACTCTCCCACCTGCCTCAGGCACTGATGGGGGAAGATCTCTCCCCACTCATGCCACCACAGGACAGCTCTCCATGCTCACAACTTCAGGGGCTGTCTCGCCCACACCTCCACCAACAAGGTCAGCTCTACTGTGCTGCCCTGGAGAGATGCAGGGTCCACTTTCCTGAGAGCTGCAGCGGGTAAAGGGGAGGGTGAGCTTGCTAGTCTATCTTGAGCAGAAAGGGGTAAGGGATAAGGGGGTGAATCTCTGCCCCACCTATACCACCACATGACAGAAGAGGAGTGGGGAAAACTCTCCCACACTCACAACTCCAGGGTTGGCTCACCCACATCTCTGCCTATAGGTTTGGCTCTATTGTTCTGCCCAGGTAAGGTGCAGGGCCTGCTCTCCTGAGTGTTGCAGCTGGTGTGTGTGTGTGTGTGTGGGCAGCAGGGACAGATCCCCAGCTCTAATGCCCTCAGGGCCAGCTCTCCCACCTCTCTCAGGTGCTGATGGGTGTCAGGGGCCATCTGTCCACTGCCCATGCCGCCACAAGACAGATGAGTAATGAGGACAGCTCTCCCATGCTCACAACTTCAGGGCTGGCTCACCCACACCTCCACCAACAGGGTCAGCTCTATTGTACTACCCAGGTGAAGTGCAGGGCCTGCTCTCCTGAAGGTTGCTTGACTGGGGCATCTGACAGGTAGAGAACTTGCTTGGCATGCACGAGGCTCTGGTTTGGATCTCACGCACTACAGTAAATAAATGAATAAATTCACTACAAGAAGTGAATGGGTGAACAAACAAATAACAAGATCCTCAGTTGTATTTGAGTCTGTTCAGTGTCACAGGATCACAAGTCATTTGTTGTGGATCCTGGAGACAAGGAATGTGCTATCTCTGGGGAGACAGTTGTGTAGAGGAAGAACCTGTTAAGTACCTCCGTATTCTTTTGCTTCCTTCTGTCTTCTCTCTCCTGCTGTTTTTACTCCACATGACTTTTTCATGCTGGCTACTCCCTGAACTATTGTCTCTTGCGTCCATTTACTTCTCCTACTGCCCCTGCTGGACACCAACTGAAGGAAGGTCTGGGAACAGATGGTTGAGGCTAGGGTGATGCATGTTTGCAGGGTGCTCTCTGTGTCAACCATACTCTTTCACAGCTTGTCAGAAGGGACAGTGGGCATCCTCCAGCCTCATGATTGGGAACTGAGGCACAGGGAAGTTCAAGGACTTGGCTCAGGCCCCACAGCTAGCATGAGGGATAGCCAGGGTGGGAACCCAGGAAACCCCTCTCCTGAGTGCATACTCTCAATCACCAGGCCACAGGGCATCTCAAGAAGAGGATTGTTAACCACTGCTTATGCCCCCTGCCTGAATTTATATCCCCTCTGTGGAGATCTCCCTTAAGACAGGGGCCCTAAGCTGGGTCAGCACCCAACTTCCCAAAGAAGTCTTGTGAAAGCTTTTTTTTTAAAATTAAATCTCTTTTCATGATCAACATTGTACTGATAAGGTAAATTATGATTGTGGGGTGTGTGTGTGTGTGTGTGTGTGTGTGTGTGTGCGTGCGTGCGTGCGTGCGTGTGTGTGTGTGTGTGTGTGTGTGTGTGTTACTGGGCTTATTGGCACCTGGTAGGCAACTGCCCTACCCCTGAGCTAAATCGAAAGCCTCAATATTTTTAATCACATACAGTGGGTAATGATCCCCTCAGGATAATTAGCATATCTATCATGCTACACGCTCGTCATTTTAACATTGTGAATACATTACAAATGATCTCTCCTATTTTGGCATGTGCCACACATGGTTGTTGACTCTGTTCTCCTTGCTATGCCATTGTTTTCTCATTAAATTCTCAGTGGAATTCAGCATTTTCCTCCTCTCTGAGTATAGGCTTGAAGCCACAGCAGTGACAGCAAGATCTGGGTATAGGTCCTCAGTGGAAGTCTCGGGTCTTTCTCACTCCTGGGTAGTAGGCTAAAAATTACCACCTGGAACATCCCTCCTTCCAAAACAGGCTGATGGAGACCTGATGGTAGATCTTCTATCTAATACATGAACAAAAGATCACATGTAAATTTAGTACTGTGCCATGTACACAATGTGGGCTCCCAGTAGGTCTTAGGAGATCTATTTTGTGAAGCCTAAGCTGAGGCCCAGGAATCTGCATTTCTAACCAGTAGCAGGTAGTTCTGATGCAGGTAGTCCAAGGGAATACAGTGTATTCTCTGCTACTATAGGATCATAGGACCCTCTTCTTGCTCTGTGATTAAATTATCTGCTGTGACACCATCCTGGCACTCACCACATTGGAGCAACTCCTTTCCTGATGCTTTCACATGATTCAGGCCAAGGTAAGAGCTCCCTACAACTGCAAGGTTCTGGGCACCCAAACCATTTTTGCTGGTTGCCTTATCAACCTCTCTTTGTACCTGTCTTTTACTGTGTAAGGACTTAGAACCCAAGTTAATCGGCATTATTATGGTGGTGACTAAATGCCCTAGCAGACTGGTACCTGAACTTAGATTTGGACAGCTAGTTAGAAGCCACAAGAACTTTCTCAGGGTAAAACCACCTCCTTATCTGTGCATCTTTGGTATGTCCAAACTAGTCCCATAGGATGTACTTGCAATAGTGTTGATGAGCTCCATTGAACCACTCTGGGAATATACCCAGATCCTTCTTGAGATGGGTCCAAAGAACTAACAAGCTGGATGGTGTGTAAATGAATAAAGTCAACAGTCCTGATTTGTGTGGGGCATCAACTCTTACTTTCATCTTGCTGCTTATTCATTCATTCTCTCTCTCTCTCTCTCTCTCTCTCTCTCTCTCTCTCTCTCTCTCTCTACACACACACACACACACACACACACACACACACACACACACACACACACACAAGATTTATTGGGTGGGAAAAAACCAGGATGGTGGCTGCCTCTGCGAGAAACAGCATCAAACTGGACAGGATACAGGGCTTATATAGAGCTTCTTGGGAAGGGGGTGGAACTTTTCAGGGTGGAGCTTTCCAGGGTGAAGACTGGTGGAATTTCATGCCCATAGATTGGGCTTTTTATTCTGTAGGATGTGGGCAGGGTCCAGCAGTTAGAGGATTCTGCCACACTTCTTCTTACAGCACTTCTAACATCACACTACTTCCATGACAATGCATTAGAATAATTACCAGATAATTACTATGGACTTTTAAGGAGAAGATTCAAAATCTCTCTTGTCAGGCAATCAGCTTGGCTGAGCACATGGACTCCTTTCTTCTCTGGTTGATGTTGGCTGGCTTAACACTCAACGAGAGTCCAGAGAAACTGGTAACTCAGTGCACTATGTGTCTGAGATTTCTGCTCTCATTATGTCCTTGCAATCTGTTTGGCCGGTGTAACCTTAAGAAGCAATCAAGGTTCAAGAGAAAAGTGTTCCTAAGCCTCTCTACTTACAACCTCTCTGTTGTCAGCGAGGCACTTGGAGGTGTTCTCATGGTTAATGAGAAGGATGGAGTTTCTGTAGTTTGTAGATGCTGACACCAGCAACTGTAGACATGGCTGCAAGGTGGAGAGCTAAGACTTAATCAGACATTCAGTTACCCTCCCCAGGGATTAGAGAAAGTAAGAATCAGTGTTGCAAGCAGGAAGCCAGGAGATCTTTGGAAGGCATAGAGAGGCAGAGCACACTAGGCCACAAGAGAGAGGAATGCTGAGGGTAGAGGTTGTGAAGCCTACCAGAAGACAGTTGTATCTTTGAGATTTTATAGTTCTTGCTTACGCTTCACAAAACCACAATAGAGGGAACTTGCTGGCTTATTGTAAGGAAGTTAAAGGAGGCATCGAGGGTACCACAGTCACGAAACAGGAGGATGCCACACTCACAAAGATGGAATCAGAAGCCTGGCTCATTCTTTGGCTGTATGATTCTTACTAGGCTTTCACTCTTTCCTTGTCTGTAAAATGGGAAAAAATAATATCTGCTTTATTTGGTGGTTTTGAAGCTAGAAAATGCATGTAAAATTCTTAGTGTAATAGTTAGAATGCTGTAAGCATTCAAAAGGTGCTAGACAGCAATGTTGATTGGAGAGGGCATTATTATCTTAATATTTTAGAAAAGTGGAGCCCACAGATTAGAAAAGACTTTGAGAAGTGTTTGCATTCTCTCTTATACTCCCTTTCCTCACAAGGAAAGACCAAGAGGCTTGTTGCTCTCTGGTTGTGGTGGCTACTTCCATAGGAGCAACCACACATGAATGAATGGTTTGCCAGAGAGTTTGGTTTCCTTTTCCTCCTTTGTCTCATAAGAGTTGATGCCCATCCAAAGAAATCCAGCCCAAGTTTCACATTCCAACAAACACATGATTGAGGAGTCCCCAGTGGTCAATGGAGATGGCCAACTCAATGGTAAAATTCAACCCATCCTGGATCCAATGTTAATTGCAAGTGAGAAACAGATGGTGTCTAAATCAAGATCCATCTGCTCCACATCTGTGGGATGTTGTCCCAGAGGAGAAGACAGAGCTGTGGCCAATTTCTATTTTGCTCCAAGAGATATTGGGCTATTGAATTGAAGAAATCATCTTCCTTGTCATGATAAGATTTTTCTCTAGTCTACCCAGCCACAGAAACACTAGGTCAGATGTGTAAAGTCAGTAGAACTCAACTCACTACCACAGCTCACAATATTGACAGTGAGGGAGGAAAGTGTGCAAATATGACTGGTCTACCAGTTTGTTACATATTCCTTGCCTCACCCCTTTATTACATATGATTTTGATAATTAAGGAGCTTAAGTTGGGAAACTATTTCATTAGTTTCATTAGATTCTATTACTGATACCAATACTACTTAAAAACAACATAGTAGGAATCTTCCTTCTTTGAAACAGTCTACTAATTGATGGAAGAATGATTGTAATAGTTATTGGAGGGAGTGTTTTACATTATTTAATGGACACCAAAAGTGCCTATTCTCAATTACAATTCTCAGTGAGTTTATACAGACAGGGACTGATTAGATCTTTTGCTGTGGCTCCTGGGAAGTATTGAGGACATATGGGTGATAATCCAAGGCTTGAAAAGTTGTGTGATGTGTGGAGTGGATATACCTCTTGGCCCATTTCAGACAATGAAGAGCTTCCCACCTCACCTATGGTTCTGTTTTTCTGCCTAAGACTTCTACCAATGCTCTAGAATGTCCCTCAGTTCATCTCTAGGGAAGTTTAAAAGTACCAATGTCTTAACAACCTAGGGACAATTATCACCGAAGTGAAGTAGGCGTCAGTGAATCAGTGACCCAGTCTTCTTAGCCCTCATTGGGTGAGTTCCAAGTTGTGGTCTGCAGAGAGTATGCCCCAGAGAGTTCTCAGTGGGATCAAGTCCAGTTCCCCACAGTCAGCCAGCTATTTAATTTCCCACTTTTTGGCTTTCCCTTTCTTCCTTTCTTTGTCTCTTTTCCCTCAATCTCTCCAATTTGATTTATGGAGATTAGTTCAAACAAACAAGCTTTATGTGGTGGTGTGCTGGAGCAGGCTTGGATCAGTTCAGGAGAGCCAATCATCAAAATTTCAGAAATTTTGTTAGTTGCTATAACACACCAATACCTTGAAATTGGCATGTTGCATTTACACCATGGAAATTCACGAACACTAATAATTAGGGCTTTTAAGAAAGTCTTAGCTTTTTAAGGAGAGTCAGTACTTATGTATTTACTAGCTCACTCCTGTCTAGAGTTTGCAAATTAAGAGTGTCAGGAGCAACTGGAGTCATTTCCCAGGAGAGAATTAGAAGTTTCCAGGGTTATTACAAACATTTCTTCATGGGCTAAAGATTAATGATTCTAAGTGCAGTGAGCCGTAGAAGACTGTTGGCTCTTAGATTCAGAATTAAGTGAGCAGGAAGGTAAATTAAAAGGAAGAGATAGGTGCTAGGAGTTCTTGGCACTAGAGCATCATTAGAGAAGAAAACATAAAACATACAAGAAAACAAATAAAACTTTGTGACCTTGAGTTACACAAAGACTTGTTAGATAGGACACAGAAAAGAAAGCACCAGAAAAGGGAAAAAAAAATGATGGATAAAACAAATCAGATTATGCAAAACATAACAATACATCACAAAGAAACCTTTCCTTTTTAGAAGATCCTAAGAAAATGAAAAAGGAAGGCTTAAAGTAGGAGAAAATAGTGGTTAAATGTATATCTCCTGAAGTACTTATATTCACCACACACGGAGACCACTGATGAGTTCAAAACAAGAGTAACACAATGGAAAGTGAGCCAAATAGTTCAGGAGACACTTCCTGAAAGAAGACGAATGGAGGAGAAAGAAGCTAACGAAGACACAGTCAAAATTATCAGTCATTGGGGAAATGCAAATCAAAACTACACAAAGCTTCTGTTAGAGAGTCAGAATAACAGGAACAAGATTAACAAGACTGGAATATGGCAGTGCATGCAGGATTGTGAGCTGGAGGATATCCTGGGCTAATAGTAAAACTGTCTCAAGACAAACAACCCCAAACAAACATGTAAATAAATACACAAATACTGATCATACAATCATGTCAAGTATGGGCAAGAATTGTATACAGCTTGAACTTTCATATGCTGCTAATTTGATTATCCAAAGGTTCAGTCACATTGCTTGGCAGCATCTCATAAAACTCAGCATATTATGTATTTATCACGCCCAATATTTACCCCAAAGACAGGAAAACATTTGTTGACAATACTGTACATGAATGTTCATAGCAGTTTTATTCATGGCCCAGATATCTTCCAACTAGTAAATGAACAGTTAAACTTTAACATACACATATATTTGAACTCTGCTCAACAATAAAAAAGGAAAAAACCCTCCTCTTCCATACAACACATGCACAAACTATATGGCTGGATCTCAAACGTAAGGAAATGTATCCATAACCCACATTTACAGTATGCTAACACCAAAAATTAATAATGTCATGTAATATTCCACTAAAAAATAACATCAGTCCAACTACAAGAAACCAGAGGACAAACATCAAATGGTAACTGTTAAGGTCATAAAACTGTAACTGTTAAGGATCTGTCATGGAATAAAGGAAATGAGTCACAGTGACTTAAATACATTATGGAATCTTGGGTTGGAAGAGAAAAGCAGATCAATGGGGAAACTGATGAGAACTGAATATGGTCTGTAGTATTATATGGTCCATAGTATTGTAGCAGAGTCACTTCACAATTTTGATTGTAATACTATTGTTATTTAAGATGTTAGCATTAGAGGAAAGTACATGAAGGGTATGTAGAAATTCTCTGCACTATTTTCAATAAACATAAATTATTTAAAAATAGTTCTAAAACATGAATTTTTGTAGGAAATTATAACTTAATTAAGCTGATTGGAAATTAGTATGTCAGTGTTTCTCAAACTGACCCAGAGAACCTGATGGTTCTCCAAAGAACCTAAGGTAAGGAAATGATACAGCCTGGATGTTCCATCCTCATTTACCTCCTATCCCTTACCCATGATGCTTTGCTTATGTTCCAATCCAACATTTTAGCTGTACATGCACTCATGTTCTGTATTGTTTATGACTTCATTACAAAGAGGGAATGCTAACCATAGTAGCTCTTAAAACTTCCATAGTATTATAGTCCAAGATATTCCAGTTTGGTCTACCTTTTAGAAAACTTTGGTTTTTGAGTCCAGTAAATACACAGCATATACTGTCTGTGTGGTGAGAGGGAACTACTATTTGGAGGTTAGATTATACTAAACTAGTCACTAAAAACTGTGAGAAGTTGTCTCAACCAGAAATTGTATCATAAACTTTGCAGAAATGTACTTGTAGAAGTGAGTCACTGTTAAGTGGTGTGATTGTCTTTAAAAAAAAAAACATACTGGCCACTACAGCAACATTTTTACACTCTAGCTAATAACAATGCCTCCTTCTCAATTTGACATCATTATTTGGGGTTTGCCAGAAGAAAACCCACTCTTATTAAATTACTTAACTAAATGGTGAAATTATTCAGCTGACTCTGAATTCTCTACTAGTTTGGATGACAGGGTGGTGGGAAAGACAATTTAATAAGACAAGCTGATTATTAACACTGTGAACAATTTTCCCAGTAGACTACTTTGTTAGCAAGAAAGGAATTTTATTTTGGATTTCTTCATGCCCAAAACACACTGGGAAATCTACAACCATGCTGGTTAGTCTTTTTGTCAACTTGACCCAAGTTAGAGCCAATTGGGAAGAAGGAACCTCAGGAAAGGGGGATTGAGGAAGTGCCTTCTCAGACTGGCCTGCAGGCAAGAGTGTAGGGCAATTTTCCTGATTAATGATTGATGTGGGTGGGGCCATCCAACTGTGGGTATTTCCAACTCCTGGGTAGGTGTTCTTGGGTTGTAGAAGAATTGTATAAAGTTGTATAAGCAACCTATGAGACATAAGCCAGTAAACAGTAGTCTTTCATGGCTTCTCTTCAGTTCCTACCTTGAATTTCTGCTGTGACTTCCTTCAGTAATACACTATGACCTGGGATGTGAAAGACAAACTTTTTCCTTCTCAAGTTGCCTCTGGTCAAGGTATTTATCGCAGTAGAGAACAAAAACAGAAAGGACAATATGTAACAGCCCCTACTCCCTCCAGTGCTGTGGATGAGACCTGGGGCCTACAAGCTAGGCAGACACTCTCTCATTGAGAGCTGAATTTCTTGTCCTAACAGGGAACTTTCGGTGTCACTAATCACTAATGTGACACTCTTCAGCGATGAAGTCTTTAGGAAGTGATTAGGTCATATGGAGAATCATTTAATAATAGGACTAGTGTTCTTATAAAATGAAAAAAATGGAGGAGTTCTAATTGTTGAAAGTGAGGGAGAGAAATACAGAAGAAAGAAAAGAAAGAAAGAAAGAAAGAAAGAAAGAAAGAAAGAAAGAAAGGAAGGAAGGAAGGAAGAAAGAAAGAAAGGAAGGAAGAAAGAAAGAAAGGAAGGAAGGAAGAAAGAAGGTAAAATGACTATAAAAGTCATAAGTAATCACATTATTAACTATATACTTGAAAGTACTTATAATATGTATAAGTTGGTGTTTAAATGTACATATATAATTTAAATAAAATATTTCCATATGGGCTGATGATATTCCTGCCAAGGGCCAAAGACAACCTAACAAAAACCCCAACACCAGGCATGAGAAGGCCTCTTTTGAGTTATTGGTCAGGGTTGCCCATGGGACTCCCAAACCATTACAGGCTATTACTATTTCCCTTGACTGCCCTTACCCATTAAAGGTGGAAGATAATTCCCTATTGCTGAAGACACCATGCACTTCAGAAACAGGGCCTAGAAGTCCTTGAGCTAGAACTAACCTGAATGTTACCTCCCTGAGGACTAGCTTTCATGGCACCAGAAGGCACCACGGAAGCTTCCAAAGGATGGAAGCAACCAACAGTTTTACCCAGGTGTGATGCCTGTGAACTACATCAACGACCAGCATGACTCAATAACCCTAAGGGTGCATTAGTGGTATGTACACCTTGGTGATAACCAATAGCTCTTTAATTGGACTTAAGATCTGCTCATCAAGAAGGAAACCATGCCTGGTGCTGAAAACCATGCCAACTATTCATCCAGGGCCAGTGAAGTCATGGATTTTGAGGAGAACCTACAACTACCACTTTACCAAACCAGCATCATCCCTAACTATAGTCTAACTATTTGTCCTTAAACCCATAGATAAGTGTAGTCTTCACCCCTCATCAAGAACATGTCTCTTTGCAAGAGATGAAGACTATTACAGAAAACCTTAACCAATCAAAATGCACTTATGGAACCCAGTCCCAAAGGATACATCTACAGTACATCTGCATCTAAGGCTCAGGGATGATTTCTGAAGAGGTGGTGGAAAGATAATAAAAGCCAGAGAATCAGGGAATTTGCTATATGTAGTGGGTAGCCATCCCAGCATTGGCCTGGAAGTTCCAACCCCCATTGAGGCTTCAGTAATGATCACGCCCACAAGGCGGGGCAGAGGAGGGAGCGGAAGACCGAGGAGCAGGAGGAGGTGGCTCTCTTGGTTCCGGGACACGGGACGCGGGAAGAGACCGAGCAGAGTTCTCCAGAGAACACCGCCGGATTGCCCTATACCTTTGCCAGACCCTGCAACCTACCCCTTCATTTGTAAGTTACCCCACAAAATAAACCTCCCTTTTAACTACGTGGAGTGGCCTTAATAATTTCACCAATAGATATAAGACTGTGTTTCCAAGTAATGTCAGAAGCTACACCAATAAAGTCTCACCAACATGACTGCCTGAACATGGATAGCAGACATGCCAAAGTAAACTGATAAAGCTCACGAAGCCTCAACCCTACATGAAGAACTACAGTCAACTAAGAAATGCTGAGTGTTGGAGAAATAATCTTCCCTAGGGAACAGCTCACAACTTGGTTATCTAATACTAAGTGGTTAGCCCTGAAAACATACATAACAAGTAACATTATATGTACTTTGCCAGTTATATTTATATATTTGTATATATAAATATATATACGTATGTAACAGCAATTAATGAAAAACAGAGGCCATGAGTTTGAATGAAAGCAAGGACAGCTATATGGGAGAGTTAGGAGGGAGGAAAGGAAAGGAAGAAATGATGTAATTACATTATAATCTAAAAGAAGACTTTTAATGCTAAAGAAAGACACCCTAGAAGCTACCTTGCTCTCTCTACTACATGAGGACACATCCAGCTGTTCTTTATGTTCCAGAAAGCCCTCAGCAGACAGAATTGATGGTGCCTTAATTTCGAACTTGCCAGCTTCCACAAGAAGAACCAAAGAACTAGATTTTCTGTTATTTATAAGTTGCCGATCTAGCTGTTCTGTTCCCAGGACATGAGCAGGCTAAGCCACATGGCGGCAAGCCTTTCTGCACATTTCTATGATTACCAGCACCTTCTCTATCTGAAATTCTCAGTGTGATGTTATTTTTCCCAGAGAAGTCCCTTAAAACACAGGCATTCACTATCTCCTTCCAATTCTTTACAAGATGAATTTTGGAGATTATTTCCCTAAGCATAAAGTAAAGGAGCTAGTTTTTATGATAGCTTGTCCCATGATGTCTTCTTCATTTAATACGTGAGAAGCTGAGGCCCCCTAACTTGATACTCCTAAGGGGAAGGAACATGTTGGAGCTGTGGCAGTAGACACAGCTTTCCTTACAGTTCTAAACCAGTTGATTTTACTCTGCCTAGAGCAATTTGAGAATGATCTGCCATCGTCCCCAGTTAGCCATCCAACTATTTTTCCTTCCTGTTCTTGAGACCAATAGAGAATGAAATATGGCTATTCTCAAAGTAGGAATTCAATGGATTGGAAGTAGAGAACGCAATTCTTATCCATCAATTCTCCCTGGTTTCATTTTCCTTTAAGAAATGTCAAATCACTTCCAGGGTCTCTGAAATAATCTGCTCCTGCTCCCACCATGGAGCCTCTGTGGGATATTGGGACATTCATTGTTATTTGATGACTCTTTGGCAGGTGACTTATTTATGAGTCCCCAAGGAACAGGCTCTTCTCATGAGTTACTGATCTGAAGAATAAGAAAGAGTTTCACTGTTTGTTTGTTTTAGTTTTTGAAATACTATGTTCTTTGTTTGGGGGGAGGAATACATTAATGCTGTCAGTCATTGATGTGATGGCTAACTCAAAGCCAGTTTTACAGAATTGTAAAGAATTAAAAAAAAAAAATCCACCCATTTATCAATGGGAACAGATACAAGGGATCTGAGAGCAATGTTTTAGCAGAGCTGGGAAGGCATCTCCAAGTCCTACCAACTACAGGTAGATGCTTCTGTCCTGCTCTTCCATGCCCCTTGCAATTAGGTAGATGGCTTAGCTACTGTGGGCTGGCTGCAGTTCTTGCTCAGCTGTTTGGTTCCTCTGCTGAGCTCTCTGCTTCTTTTGTCACTTGCTGCAAAGGCTGAGATCTCCAACCTCCAGCAAGAAGAAGAAGAAGTCAAAGCTCACAACACTTATTTCATTTTTCTTTTGTTGTCCTGAAGGCCCAGAGATGTTATGCTGGGAAAGGGAAAGGGAGGGAAGAAAGAACCACCCTTTGAGAATTTCTTGCTGCATGCAAGGTGTTTCAGTAGGGGCCTTGCATGGATCCCTACTTAGGTTTGACAATTGTCGGTTTAAATCGATGTCATCAGCAAGCAGTGTCTGTCATAGAAATGGAGGATGTGAAACCTTCTGAGCTGATGCCATTTGCACAGACACCAATCACCAGGAAGTGAACTCATACATAATGTGACTTCTAGCATCATAAAATTCTTCCTCCTCAACTTCCTTTTCTTCTACAATGTTCTGCTAGAAGCAGTTCCAGAGCAAGGCCATCAAGGAGAAAAAAACAACAAAAAAACCCCAAATCCTGATTTGTGCTTTCTCACTTTGTGTTTGCTGTGTGCGTGAGTGCGTGAGTGCGTGCGTGTGTGTGTGCGTGCGTGCGTGCATGTGTGTGTGTGTGTGTGTGTGTGTGTGTGTGTGTGTGTGTATGTGTGTAGTGCCATTCTAAAAAGTGGAATGAGGATAGCCAATGTTCTGTCTCTGGGTTGTCTCTTTCAGATATTATTCTCACTCAAACCATTACTTCTTGCATTCAGTGCCACAGAGTTGCTGTCTGCTTTCTCAACCATTTTCCTCTTTTCTTACACCCTATTGCCCCACACTGAGAACTTTCTGCTACTCTCCATCCAGCCTGCTACTCCACATTCTCTGAAATGCCACCCAAAGGCCCACATTTTGTTCCCTTTCTTGGTGTGTCGAATATTTTGTATTTCCCCTGTGAACATTTCTGAAAACAGCTCCAGACAGACATTTATGTTTCAATGCACCCGCTTGCTCCCAGTCTTAGGTGTTGCCTTTGACTTCATAATGCCACTTAGAAGGACTGGTGTTTCTGAAGGGATGGAAAGCGTCAAGGCCAGCAAAGCCACCCAAATGCTTATATCAGCATTAGTTTTACACATCCTCCCTACTGAGAATCATGATGCCAAGGACATTCTGAGGAGGACAGAAGTCTCAAAATCTGGATGATTTGGTGGTTGAATGACATCACACCAGCAGAATGGGTTTGATGGCTCCCCCAGGCAGATGTGTGAAGGGCAATAGGACAGGGGTGGGTTCGACTTACAAAGACAACAAGAGAAGCAGGGCTGGAGGTGGGGATGCAGTGACGGGAGGAGAGATGCTCCTATTGTTTCACTGCTTCATCCTTCTGCTGGATGCAGTGACTGAGAAGAACTAGCTTGTCTTCTTACCTTGGTTGAAGCCTGAGAATGGGTCAACCCTGACTGGCTTTCTCGGGAGAGGCATATTCTTAGGAACAGACTTTGGTAAGATTCAGAAAGGTACAAAAAAAGGTTTCCCTAGAGATGGACTTGGAAAGGAGTCTCTTAGGCGAGAGGTAACTAAATTGAAAATAGTTTGCAGGCAAACATAAGTGCAAACAACACAGGAGAAGCACTATGCGCAGTCAGCAAAAGGCAGCTTCCAAGGTTTTGTTTTTATTTTTTAAAACATTTTGGCTTTGGAGAGATTTTGATATATTCTGAGCCCCAGGAACAGATCTGGCAGCTGAGATCAGCTGTTTCGGTCCTCTGGGGAGTGAAGCAAAGTAGAATGAAGATCACTGTGGGGGAGCTTGAAATTGGTTCCAGGGCTTGGGAAGGGGGATGGTCTAGAGTGTGTCCCACAGGAAGTGAGGAGCAGAGGAGTCTTCTGTGGGCATGTATCATCCCCAGGAGTCAAAGGAACATCTTCTCTCAGGTGCCTCCAGCAGAGGGGGATGTGTGTCCTCTGGAGGAGATTGGGAAGAACCCACAAAAGACTCGGGGCATGTTATTAGCAACTCCACCAAGGAATTTTCCTATGACCACCATGAACACAACAGAAGGACATATGAATGTGGGACAGGGGGCAAGTGTGAGGAACGTTTTAAAATAATATCACATCTGTTTTGATTTCTGAGGGTTTTGGTATTCTTGGTATTGATTGTTTCAGTTTCATGAGTTCTTTTTGCACAAGGATCTTGCCATTTTTCATACCTAAGATGATCACCTCCACAGTCACACCTCAGGAGACCTTGTTATTAATACTCATCCTGCTCTTACCTTAGTTACTGCTCTCCTTGCTGTGACAAGATTCTTGACAGAACTATGGAAGGGAGAGACAGTGGAACCCAAGAGCCAGCTGGTAGTTCTATTTGGGAGGTTATGGAGCCTTTGAGATGATGAGCCTGGCTAGCAGAGGTGGATCACTCCCTGGAGGAGGGTCTTGAAGGTTCTCTCTACTTCCGGTAGCTTTGCTTCCCAGAGCTCTGCTTTCTGATCTGGCCACCAGATGAGGAGCGCTGCCAAGCTCACCACAGAGCCATTCTATCACATAAGCTGAAAGTGCCACCCTCAGCCATGAGCCAAAATAAGCCTTTCTCTGGTCGCAGTGGCATCTGCTGGCTGTCAGGTGAGGGTCTGAGGTAGGATGATCAAGACCCTCGACTCCTATACCTTGCTCTCTCAGATTACTGGGTCTGATGTGACAAATTCAATAATCCTTTTGCCCTCCGTTTGGAAACTATGGGAGCAAAGGGAAACTGGCGAGATGGATGGAGTGGGAAGTCAAGAATCCACGAAGGCCATGCACTGACCCTTGGACTGACTCCCCTGGACTCCTTACCCACCCTGTGAGATAAAGCCACTGATAGTTGAGGTTTGAGTTGCCCATAGCCCAGTGACATCTCCAGATAGAGTCTGCCCAGCACACTCTTCTTTCCTTGCCGCTCTTGCTCTTGGACTTCAAAGCCCACTCGAGGACACTTTACATTCCACACCCCCTGCCTCATCTTCGCTTAATTACTACTTCCCTTTAATTTTTTCAATATTGCTTCTTAATTGGTCATAGCTATGAAGGCATTTCCTCTCTCAATTAGACTTAGGGGCACTTTTCCTACCAGGTACAACAGAAGGGTTCAGTGGGACACAAGTTGAAGGGCAGTATCTATATCTTATACAATGGCAGAAAGATATTGCATCAGTTCTAAACCTGATTATGATATCATGACATCATTCTGCTAGGGTTTAAGTGGAAATAAGAGCAAAAAATGCATCTTTTCTTTCTATACATGAACATCTTTCCCCCAACATATACCCCCCCAACTCACACACTCACCCCCCCACATGCTACATCTTTCTCCAGTTGTGATTTTTGTTGTTAGACACATACCAAGAAGGCAGACTTTCTTTCCATTTCTGGCTGTCTTTTGGTCTCATTTTATGAACTAAGGAAAATACTTCAAGTCGGCCACCTTGCAGTCTCCCAGAGAGACCTAGTCTTCTTCCCTTTTGAGACTTGTCAAGTCTTACCCAATTTCACCTCAAGGATCCTATGTGTGTTACTTGTGACTACGTGTGAAACAAATGCTTTTCCTCTACAATGTTCCGCCTGTTGCGTATTTACTTATTTAGAAGCAGGGTTTCGCTCTGTAGCTCTGGCTGTCCCAGACTGTCCAGGATAGCTCAAACATATGCCAATCCTCATGGTTCAGCTTTCTGAGTTCAGAGATCACAGGCATGCACCCTAACACACAGCATGTCTTTTCCTTTTAAAGAACCAAAAAGAGATACATGAGGAAGAGAAAATGAGTTGGGGGAGGGAAGGAAATTGCTGTAATTCGTGGGGTTCATCTAGAGTAGCACAGGGAAAGTAACTTCCAGAAAAATTTCACGGCCAAATTCAGTGATCGCTGTCTTGGTGATTCAAAGCTTTATTTGTATTCCTCTCAACCACACTTTTCTTTGATAAGTAGGAAAGCAGTAATTGTGACTAACAATGTAATTGTTTGAAAGAAGATATCAAGCGAATGTTATGGGTGTGAGGACAATCTGGCTGACGACACCTGCACATTGATGGCCAGGGTTGACTCTGCTGATCTGGCTGGCTAGGCCCTTCCTGTCTCATCACTCCCTCACCCTTCCGAAGAATGACTTCAGTGGAAGAGGAGGAGTACCCTACAGGGAAGGGGACCAAGTCCTAGGCGAAGGATATTTGACTCACTCCTGATAGAACTTTGAACACGCTCTCAGTACCTGTCATGATTCAAACTAGCCATTCTGGAAGGTTGTTCAAATTTTCTCACATTTTCTGTTTGGTTCTTTCTCTATGTATTGTGTATGTGGTGTATGTATATATGTTCATGTGCATGTAAATGTGTAAGCATATGTGGACATAAGAAGGTGTCTGTGGAGGCCAGAGATCCACCCTGGCTATCTTCCTTTACTGGTCTTTACCTTGCTTTTTTCTTTTTCTTGAGATAGTCTTCTAACTGAACTTGAAGCCCATCAGTTCTCCTCAATTTGTCTAGAACTGGCTATCCAGTGAGCTCTGGGGATCTGTCTTTGTGGCCTGGGTAAAATACATGTGCATCTCTGTCTATAATTTTGTGTTGGCATTGGGGAATCCTAACCTAGGTCCTCATGCTTGTGAAGCAAGCACTTTACCATCTGAGCCATCTCCCCAGCCCTTGTTTATTTTTCAAAATGTGTTTGGGAGTAATATTTTGATGGCTTGTCTCATACCATCTGAAACAACCTTAGTCACTTAACTCCTCACTGACTGGCAAGGGAAATGAATTTTTAGGAGTCAGTGGTTTCTGAGGTTTCGCCAGGGAGATGGCTCACTGGGTAAAATGCTTGCCATGAAAGCATGAGGATCTGAGTTCAAGTTCCAAGAACCTACATAAAGCTAGCTGGGCATGGTCATACTGATCTGCAACCCCAGGACACCTACAATAAGAGAAGCTGAGGCTAGTAGACATCCCAGAAGCGGCAGACTAGTTGGCTTCATGAATGCAGTGTCAAACATGAGAAAGACACTGTCAAAAAATGAGGTGGGAAGCAAGAGGTTGTACTCTGACTGCCACACCATGGTACAACACGTAGGTCTGCTCCCTCCCATATTATACATACATATACATCACACACACACACACACACACACACACACACACACACACACACTTCTTAAAAAAAAGGAATTGAGGTTGACTTCAGTAAATACATTGTGTCTTTTGGTCATGGCTGATGAATTAGTTCTGCTGTGTTAACTTTTGACATAGGAGAAGAATATGTTTCATTTGAATGCATTCATTCTGGATTGTTAATTTGAATCCAGTTGCAGTACAGACC